>NC_135879.1:108863650-110063650 GCF_964194155.1 Cetorhinus maximus | reverse complement strand
TGAGATTTTTATCACTCTACAATGCAGCCAAAAATTCCCTCCCTAAAACCCTCTGCTTTTCCATCTCTCTCTCCTCCTTTAATACACTCCTGAAACCCTACCTCTTTGTTACCTGTCCTAATATCTCATTTTTTTAATTCATTTATGGGATGTGGGCTTCACTAGTTGGGCCAGCATATATTGCCCATCCCTAATTGCCCTTGAGAAGGTGGTGGTGAGCTGCCTTCTTGAGCCACTGCAGACCCCGTGGTGTAGGTACATCCACAGTGCTGTTAGGGAGGAGTTCCAGGATTTTGACCCAGCAACAGTGAAGGAACGGCGATATATTTCCAAGTCAGGATGGTCGGTGGTTTGGAAGGGAACTTCCAGGTGGTGGTGTTCTCATGTATCTGTTGCCCTTGTCCATCTAGACGGTAGCAGCTGTGGGTTTGGAAGCTGCTGCCAAATGAGCATTGAGGAGTTTCTGCAGTGCGTTTTGTAGATGGTACACATTGCTATTACTGTTTGTCGGTGGTGGAGGGAGTAAATGTTTGTGGATGGGGTGCCAATCAAGCGGGCTGCTTTGTCCTGGATGGTGTCAAGCTTCTTGAGTGTTGTTGGAGCTGCACTAATCCAGGCAAGTGGAGAGTATTCCATCACACTCCCGACTTGTGCCTTGTAGATGGTGGACAGGCTTTAGGGAGTCAGGAGGTGAGCTACTCACCAGAGGATTCCTGGCCTCTGACCTGTTCTTGTAGCCACAGTATTTATATGGCTAGCCTAGTCCTGTTTCTGGCCAATGGTAACCCCCAGGATGTTGATAGTGGGGGATTCAGCGATGCTAATGCCAATGACTGTCAAGGGATGATGATTAGATTCTCTCTTGTTGGAGATGGTCATTGTCTGGCACTTATATGGCATGAATGTTACCTGCCACTTATCAGCCCAAGCCTGGATATTGTTCAGGTCTTGCTGCATTTGGACATGGGCTGCTTCAGTATCTGAGGAGTCATGAATGGTGCTGAACATTGTGCATTCATCAGCGAATATCCTCACTTCTGACATTACAATGAAGCAGCTGAAGATGGTTGGGCCTAGGACACTACCCTGTTACTCAATGTCAAATTTTCAAAAATTTAGCTTGATAACGCTCATGTGAAGCACCTTGGAATATTTTACCATGATAAAGATGCTGCATAAATGTTGTTGTGTTGCCTCAAACATTTAGAAATACATAGAGATAAAGGCAAAATACTGCAGAAATCTGAAACAAAAGCAAAAAATGCTGGGAAAATCTCAGCAGGTCTGACAGCATCTGTGGAGAGAAAGACAGAGGGCAGAACTTTCCCCCCGTCGGAGGGCAAGTTCAAGAGCGGGCGCATGGAGGTGCATCTCTGATTGGCGCCCCCGCTTTGGGGTGCGCCGCCATTTTACATGGGCAGGCCAATTCGCCTGTGTGGGCGGGGGGGGGATTCCCTGAGCATGTGCGCGAAAGAGTGCACTTATCTCCCAGAGGCTAAGTGCTGCCTCAGGGAGATTGGCTACACATTAAAAAATATTAAAAACATAATATTAAAATTTCCCTGACATGTCCCCTCATATGACACTGTCACATGAGTTGGGACATGAACATCACTTTCAGTTTCACCTTTATTAAAAATGTATAAACATACATGAAACCTCGTCCTGCCCGTGGACGAGGTTTCATGATTTACCCAATGCCCGCCAGGGTTCCCGGCCTGCCCGCCAACCTTAAGGTTGGACGGGAAGGTCCACTAATTACATTAATTACTTTGTCAATGGCCTCAATAGGCCATTGACAGCTCAGCGGGCACACAGCTGATTCGGCTGAGCCTCCGCCGACCTGAAAATTGAAATGGGGCGGGGTGATGTCAGGAGTCATTTTATGCATCGGCGAGCGGGAAATCCTGGCCAGGGTTAATGTTGCGCATCCTCACGGACTCGAAACATTAACTCTGTCTTTCTCTCCACAGATGCAATCAGACCTGCTGAGTTTTTCCAGCATTGTTTGTTTTTGATTTAGAAATACATTTTTGGCTTGTGTTTCTTCATAATCTTTTGCATTTATGATGCAAATTATAGATGAAAATTAATAATCTTTGGCAGATAGACTGTTTATTTTAAAAATCTCTGGTTAAGGTTTTTAAAATATATCAAAAGTGAAACAGCTTGGGTACAAATATAAGATGCAACCTCTGACTTGGCAATCTATCATCTTCAAATATATCCCCAAGTACCATCTGGCTCAGGAGCAAGGAGAGCAGATTTGTGCTTAATTAGAGAAGTACATTTTCCCTGCCAGATTTTTAGTATGAAAATATTTGTAGAGGAGTTCATGCTTTCGTATTTTCCTGGCACATCATAGTTCTTACATGAAGTAATGCCACAAAAGGCATCAGTAAATAAAGAAGTTATTTTTTTTCATTTCCATTTTGCTTATTGCCATGCCACAGCAGGCTAGTAACAGAGTTGGGGATCACAGCAGCAGTGACTTTGAGGAGGGAGTTGGCAGCATTGAGAGCAAAATGACTGTAGCTATTGGATGGGGATCTGAATGATGACAAGGATTTCCAAGATGTGGCAATCTCATGGAGGCACGGATATTTTAATAAATTATTTAAAATGAGTGCAATAACGCATGAGAGAACAGGTAGATGTCACAGTGCAAAAGTTCCAAGGTCAGAGAGATCGTCAGTCTCGAGATGAGCTGGGCGAAGGACTTATATTTTTGAATCTTGAGGAATCATATGAGGCTGTTGTTTAAAAGTCTTTTGGTTTCCTTGAATTTAGCATATTGGATTTTCCTGCAACTAATTCCTTGATGCTCGCATTGGAACATATTGCTTAAAGAAAGATCTTTGATTAAAACAAAACACGGAAAAAAAAAAGATTTTGTGGAGTAACATCAGGACACAGCCACAGGCAATTGTAATAAGGACAATTGCACATGTCTTTTCTACCTCATTCAGCACTACATCCCTGAGTTCACTAACTGCATGCATGAAGGTGTGTTGATGTTTGCAAGAATCAGTCAGAACTACGCAGGTTATTGTGTAATGCGACCTTGCCGTGTGCCATTGGCAGTACAGGCAACTTAAGTTTCTAGGTCTATAATGACACAAAAGAGATTAGTTCCCTGAAGTCCCCACAGATTTTGTATTGCAAGATGCTATACATAATGATGCTGTGGTTGTGTGACAAGCCAAAAGAGCAGGATGGTGGTGGACTTGAGCTGCGGGGAAAGCTATTGCTTCATCTCTTCTTACTCCCTCTTTCTATTGTCGGATTGCCCCCCCAAAAGCTTGGATGCGCTTTCTTGAACAATGGGCTATTTAATGTCTAAGCAGAAAAGTAATCTTAAAATGGATCTTAAGCTGACAAAGTACTTGCAGTGTGACAGTTAAGTAACCAACCAACATGCCAATATGTGAATCCATCAATGGCCATCCATCACATTGTTGCACTTCCTTGATGTGTGAAATCTATAGGATATGAATGTGTGGATAATAATTGTAAATTATAAATTATATCCCTATTGTATGGCTTGCTGTACATGTAGGAAATGCAATATTAGTGCTATAAAGACATGGAACTGTAAATTTGGAACAGGGTTGAAAGTCCAAAGGCAATACTTTCATGAAATCTAGAACTATTTGCTTGGTATACAGTTTTGCTAGATTGGTCTTATTTGTTAGATTTTTTAAGTATCAATATTGCTGTAAATTTGAATCCATAGTCCTCTGTTTCTCTTTGACCTGGAAATATTTCTATGATTAACTGTATACTAAATTTGATTGATAAACATAGACCACAGCACAGACATTCCTTTGACACCATTGCACCAATGGATGGCAGCTAATTTAACCAGCAAGTGGAAGAACTTTAAAGGAATGTGAGAAAGTTGCTTCAAAACTACTACACGAGCTACCTGTAGGGGCAGATAAGCACTGAAAGTACTTTGTGGTCTTCAGTTTGAGGGAAATGAAGATAAGGCTAATATAGAAATTGTCAGAAAAATGCAGCAATTGTGTGTTGGAGAGGCTACCAAAATCTATAGGAAATGTTTGAAAATTCCTGCAATAGACTGCAATTATTATGGGAAGCATCACATCTGAAAGAGAGAATGATATCCTGCTTCATGTCAGAAGAGCAATTAATGTAGAGAATGGTATTTCTCAGCCAAGTGATCAAAATCCAGAAATTATCATAAATGTAGGCACAAGCTATGTGCTGTAGATAAAGTTATCTGCGGTTCCAATAGAGATCACAGTCTCTCAACTTAAGCCGTCAGCTCTGTAGAATTCTAACAATGTATTCTAACCAATATATGAACATGCTCATAAACAACATATATACAACATTTCAGATAGTCTTTGGAGCTACTTGTCTTCAAAGGAGAAGGAAAGTTACAAGGTACTCTTTGCCTTCAAATTGATCCCCAAACCTAGCCTTCACAACAACCAACCAAAATTATTTTCCACTGTAAAAAAACTTGTCAAAAGCATATTGTTGAGGTTGTTGATAGGAAAGTCATTACACTGGTCAGTGTCCAACTAACTGACTCTCTTCAATAGTGGTGGTAATTTATTATTTGCTTTCATTACATCAGTCTATCGATCCAAGCCCACTCAACAAAGCCTCAAATATACTACCTACTTTAAACCACAGGCGATGTTCTGCTTTAATTAATAAAAGTGAAATATCTGTAGTTGTGGATGCAAATACGAGTATTGACTTGTGGCATTGAATGAAGAATTGGGTCCACAGAATTAGACAGAGGTATGATTTTCAATTTGGGGTCAGGAGCCTGATGCCCACGTAATTTCCTGGTCCTAACCTTGTACTGCATCTGTGTCACTCAAGCGACATTATCTTGAAATGTAATTGGCCTAATTGGGCCAGAGGCAACCAGGATGCAGGAGCTGCAGGCTGAGCATGAGCAACAAAGGCAGATGCAGCCATGATGGGGCCTGTCGTTGCCTTTCAGAAGAGAGCAGGAAGTACCTTAGAGGGCCAGCAGTCTAACAGGCAAGAAAGTAGCAGTAAGGCCAAATGAGAGGTAATACACACAATCAGATTCAATATACCCCAGGTGCCAAGATATTTCACCATATTAAAAAATGCTAACGTCTCCCCGCAATGAGGCCGACAACTATGCACTAGTGTGCACCAGACTCTTTGGGTTTACCAATTTCCAAATTGAAAATTATATTCTCTGCCTCCCCAGCCTATTAACAAGCTCCAGAAGGAGCTTAACAGGCTGTTACTTGGAGACGAACATGTTCCCAACTCCCTCCCCCAGCCCTCACTTTAAAAATTGGAGCATTTCCCTTAGGGGCATTATAATCCAGAAACACCCTCCAAAAACCCAATTTTCATATGTGCTCACACCCGTTCCTAACTCCGCTGGCTTTTGTAAATCCGGCCCAGGGGTTTGGAAGGTACGGCTAGTTGCAAATGCCTTTTGGATTTCTCCAACCCCTGAGGAATTCTAAAGAAGACCTTGTGAAGTACCTGAAAATCTAAGAAAAAGCTCCGGTCATGACAGATAAGATTTTAGTCTACTGTAAAAATGAACAGGACTAAGATTTGAAGCCAAATGTTTCCTGAAGTAGGGCTAGCAAAACAAGGTGTCAGTCTGAATGAAGGTAAAACAAAGTTCAAGGGCAGGATTTTCCCCGCATCGGGGATGAAGTTGAAGTGCGGGCACACAGAGATACGCCTCCGATCGGCACCCCGGGTCGGGGGCATGCCACCATTTTATGTGGGCGGGCTAACTAAGGCCCACCCAGCATGCCGTCTGCACGGAAGCGCTATGCGCTCCCTGTGCGGACAGGGAGTTATCCCTAAACCTGAGAGTGCGCTCTTTCGCCCATGCACATGAAAGAGCGCACTCATCTCCCTGACGCTAAGTGCTGCCTCAGGGAGATCGGCTTTACTGTAAAAAATATTAAAAATAGGAAAAAAATAAATTCCCTGACATGTCCCCTCAATGTGACATTGTCACATGAGTCGGGACATGTCCATAATTTTTTAAAAACCTTTAGTTAAATTTTTTAAAACCTACATGAAACATCATCCCGCCCATGGATGAGGTTTCATGCTTTTTCTAATTCCCACCAGGGCTCCCGGCCTGCCCGCCAACCTTAAGGTTGGACAGGCAGGTCCATTAATTAGTTTAATGACTGTCAATGGTCTCAATTGGCCATTGGCAGGTCGGCTGAGCCCCCGCCTACCTGAAAATTGAAATGAGGCGGGGTGGTGTCGGCAGTTCCGCCCGACATCACCACACATCATCTTACGTGTCGGCGAGTGGGCCCCGCCCCCAGCTCGCCAACGGGAAAATCCTGCCCCAAGAAATGTGAATTAAATATTTGGGATACATGCTGAAGACTAAAGACAAATCTGGCAAAAGTTGAAATAATGCTTAAAATACCTTTTTCCACCAACTAAAAAGCATCCAGAGAATTCTTGGAGGCACCAATTATCTGCATCTGTTCACTCCAAAAATATATGAGATAACCACTTCTCTTTGTGACTTGCTAAGTGTAGAAGTTGACTTTAGATTAAACTGTCACCATGCGAAGTGTTTGAATAAGGTCAAGAAGATGATCGTTAAAGCACTAGTTTTCAAAAACTTCAAAATCGCTGAAGATGTACTTCCACTGTGCAACTAATCTGAAAGAAGGCCTGAATCATGTCTCATACAAAAAAGCCAACTATGACTAATACATCAATAAGTGCAACTGAAACAGAGCTTAGCTATGTTCGGAACAAAAAGGATTCTTAACCATTGTTTGGTAATTGGATACGTTGACCCAGCACTTCTTTAGAATGAAAACCATCACTAGCTCAAAGCACTTGATTCGTCCAATTAGTACATCCAGAAGGTTTCAGGGAATTATGTTGTATGTTCAAAAGTACACATATAATGTTGTCTACAAAAAGCATTGAGATGCATCTTGATGACACATTGACCATAAAATATCCTATGACCAGAAAGGGTGACAAGAAATAAGTTAATAGAAGTGCAGAGAAAGAGATAGAAGCTATTCATATTTTGTAGTATTTACTCTCACCTGAAGATGCAATGACCAAAGTTAAGCAAGCTACTAGAGTACATGAAGATCTGGAATTGTCAGAATGAAAGGGTGGTCTTGCATTCTGAATTGCTCTGTATTTTAACATTACAAATGAACTCACTATAAAGTTGTCTTAGGAGAGTTGGAGAAGTGATTTCCTGCATCTAATTAACAAGGGCGTAGAGACATATGTATCAAGGTGTGATATGTACTGGTGGTTTGAAGTCAAACAACAAAAGGAATCATATAATAGTCATCAATTAAAGGGCCTGGAAGAAAATAGGGTGTGTTCTGTTCAAAACAAATGGAAGAAATTATCTCATATGCTCTTTCATTCTGGTTTCTTTAAAATAAACAAACTGATAAAAAAAGGGAATAAAACCAGAAACAAAATGAAAACTCATTTTACATATTATACTATTCCAAATGAGGTTATGTCAGACAATAGGCCATACTTAATTGGAGGAAATTCTAAAAATTTGAATAACAATATGACTTCTGGCATGTTATCAGCTGATCAAAATGTTCACAGTCAAATGACAGAATTTTTAAATTAAAATTGTAAAAGAACTGCCAGGAAAGAAAAGCATATGATTTGGCACAGGACCCCTAGCTCACTCTTTGTAACTAATTCAGTATGCCAAATGAGATCCTGAACAACTCGACTAGCTCAAAGGCTCATTGGCAGACAAACCTAGATGCTTATTCCTAGATTTTGAATATAGTAACTGATGTAAAAGAGAAGGTATATCTCAGGGAGGTCAAACTGATCCAGTTCTACAACAGAGGTGCCAAAGCTTCAAGAAGAATTTTTTACAATTCACCCAAGATAAAAAGGGAAATGGATGGTGAGGCCAACTGCATGTTAGATCCTGTTAAACAAGAATTAAATACGGATAGGTGTTTAACAGAAACCAGGTAAACCTGTAGAAAGCCAATCCATTTTTTTCTTAATTCATTCACGGGATGTGGGGTTCACTGGTTGGGCCAGCGTTTATTGCCCATCCCTAGTTGCCCTTGAGAAGGTGATGGTGAGCTGCCTTCTTGAGAAGATACCTAAGAGTCCAATTGCATGATCAGTAACACAAATGGAGCCATTTTAGCAGTTTATAGATTTTTAAAAATACAGCTGTAAAATTATTTTCTGGTAGCGAAGACAACATTGAGTCAGTATTGCATTTACACAAAGTCCATTTCCCTCCTCCATTCTGGTGTTTCCTTCCTTTCAGCCTTGCCTGTCACTGTTTCCACCATTACAATCTTTGCATAACTTGACAGCTCTTTCTATTTAACAATCGTTTGGACTAGATCGGGAATGGTTGTTAGACTCATTAGATTACCAGGTCTCTTGTGCTGTTGTCTGCAATTGTCCACATAAATACCTTCGCTACATCTTACTGGTTAGCTGCCATTCTGTTCAGTTTACACATTGTGGCATGTTGTCAATCTAACTTTTAGAAGTTCCTTGGTTTACATCAAAGTATAAGCCACAAATCTGGGTAGTAACTTTGGTTGACTGCAATTTTTGAATCTCTTATAAAGAGGGTAGGGGCCCCTTTAATTGATTGCTCAGTGGAGAGACTTTGAGCTCAATATTTCATGGGACTGAAATTTACTTATTTAAAATTATTTCAAAATTATTGGAAAAGGTTTTAGAGGAGAGAGGAAAGAATTTATTTCACTCAGAGAACTGTCAGAATCTGGACCACTCTACCTGAAAAGATATTGCAATGGGCTGTGAGCACCTTCTCCTGTGGTAAAGCTGATTCCATAAATAATTTTAAAAGAGAGTTGGACAGGAACCTGAGGATGAAGAACATACAAGGTTACAAAGATCAGATATATAGGACTAAACATGGCTGGTTTATTAAAAAGCAAGCACAGTCATGATAAGCCTTGTTCCCTGTTGTAAGTTTATATGATTCTATATCAAGGAGTATTTAAATAAAGCTACTGATTAGTTCAAGCCAGTGCCTCCAGCCTCGTTGACGTCAGGCGTCATGGCGGGCAGTGGGGCAGATAATATAGCAAGAAAGCCAAAAACCGGCGTTACTCTGTTGTAAACCAATTTGAGATGGACCCCTCCACCTAGCGGGCTGCGTTGCCCAACGCCAGATGTTGGGAACATCATTTTAATACATTCGCATCTAATTATAAGCCTTGCTCACCAAAATCATACCCCCACATCAAGTTAACTGCCCACGTGGGCGTGACTTCAGAATGACATTCTTCACGACTGCCTTTAAGAGATGTGCACCTGGCAACCAAAACCTTGAGGGGAACTCAGAAGTGAGTGCACACAACCTTGCACAGTGCTCGCGAGCATCACCCATAGGATATCAAGGAAGAGGTGTCATGCACTCGCAAGCTGCTTTGTTCCGGCTGGCTTTCAGTGCGGTACCAGGGCAAGGGCTCCAGTGCAGGTCAGACTGGGGAGTTGGGGGTGGGGAGTGGTGTGGGGCAAGGCAGCACAGACTGAAAGAAAGAATTGAGCACATGCCAGAAGGGTCGGGGGTGGGGATGAGGAAAGCAGCCATGCACTTGGAAAAAATTGTCAAAAGTGAGCATTCTTCTGCAGCTGCAGCTCCATTGATGTGCTTGGAGATGGGCCTCTGAAGGTTTTCTGCCCACTCAAGCAAGGCAGAAGCATGAAAGTGCCACCAAATGCTCCAGAACTTTTCACCTCTCGGGCGCAGGCTGCAAATTAATGTGCATTTCACGGGGCAGCAGAGCAATTGGCCGACTGGGCGAGATGTCGAATCCCCTTGCTAAAGCTGGCCATGGCGCAGTCACTGGTGGAAGCGCTCACAGCCCCTTGCAATGTCTTTATGAAGATTGGACCAGTATCTATTATGGTTCAAGCTAACAGCGCAGCCTTGCAGTGTGGGTTAGGAGAATGCCTGCACCTGAGCTGAGAGCACAGTATGCAGTCCAGTGGGCAAAGCTGCTGCCAATCATTCGGGTGGAGTGGGGCGGAGCTCGGTGGGGTTTCGGACAGTCAACGTACGCACTATACACTGGCCATCCAAGTGGTGGTCAGCACTCTCCTGCATGTGTGAAGGGGCGTTCAGACCAAGGAAGATTCTTAAGACGCATATTCTAACCCACACGTCACTCTCTTTGACCCTGCAGAGGGAGAACATCAGGATCATGGAGCCTGGTGATTTAGCAGTATAGAAACATAGAAACATAGAAGCTAGGAGCAGGAGTAGGCCAATCGGCCCTTCGAGTCTACTCCACCATTCATTATGGATCATGGCTGATCATCCAACTCAATAGCCTGCTCCCGCTTTCTCCCCATATCCTTTGATCCCTTTCGCCCCAAGAGCCATATCTAACTCCTTCTTGAAAACATACAATGTTTTGGCCTCAACTACTTTCTGTGGTAGCAAATTCCACAGGCTCACCACTCTCTGGGTGAAGAAATTTCTCCTCACCTCAGTCCTAAATGGTCTACCCCGCATCCTCAGGCTGTGACACCTGGTTCTGGACTCCCCCACCAACGGGAACATCCTTCCTGCATCTATCCTGTCTAGGCCTGTTAGAATTTTATAGGTTTCTATGAGATCCCCCCTCATTCTTCTGAACTCCAGTGAATATAATCCTAACTGACTCAATCTCTCATATGCCAGTCCCGCCATCCCAGGAATCAGTCGGGTAAACCTTCGCTGCACTCCCTCTAAAGCAAGTACATCCTTCCTCAGATAAGGAGACCAAAACGGCACACAATATTCCAGGTGTGGTCTCATCAAGGCCCTGTTCAATTGCAGCAAGACATCCTTGCTCCTGTACTCGAATCCTCTGGCTATGAAGGCCAACATACCATTTGCCTTCTTTACCGCCTGCTGCACCTGCATGCTTACCTTCAGCCACTGGTGTACGAGAACACCCAGGTCTCGTTGCACATTCCCCTCTCTCAATTCAGATAATAATCTGCCTTCCTGTTTTTTGCCACCAAAGTGGATAACCTCACATTTATCCACATTATACTGCATCTGCCATGCATTTGCCCACTCACTCAACTTGTCCAAATCACACTGAAGCATCTCTGTATCTTCCTCACAGCTCACCCACCCACCCAGCTTTGTGTCATCTGCAAATTTGTAGACATTACATTTAGTTCCCTCATCTAAATCATTAATATATATTGTGAATAACTGGGGTCCCAGCACCGATCCCTGCAATACCCCACTAGTCACTGCCTGCCATTCAGAAAAAGACCCGTTTATTCCTACTCCTTGTTTCCTGTCTACCAACCAGTTTTCTATCCCTCTCAATACACCACCCCCAATCCCATGTGCTTTAATTTTACACACCAATCTCTTATGTGGGACTTTGTTGAAAGTTTTCTGAAAGTCCAAATAAACCACATCCACTGGCTCCCCCTTATCAACTCTATTAGTTACATCCTCGAAAAATTCCAGTAGATTTGTCAAGCATGATTTCCCTTTCATAAATCCATGCTGACTCTATCCGATTCTGCCACTGTTTTCCAAGTGCTCAGCTATTAAATCTTTTATAATGGACTCTAGAATTTTCCCCACTACTGATGTCAGGCTGACTGGTCTATAATTCCCTATTTTCTCTCTACCTCCCTTTTTAAATAGTGGGGTTACATTAGCTACCTTCCAATCTGTAGGAACTGTTCCAGGGTCTGTAGAATCTAGGAAGATGACCACCAATGCATCCACTATTTCTAGGGCCACTTCCTTAAGTACTCTGGGATGTAAATTATCAGGCCCTGGGGATTTATCAGCCTTCAATCCCATCAATTTCCCCAACACCATTTCCCTACTAATACCGATTTCTTTCAGTTCCTCCTTCTCACTAAACCCTGTGTTCTCCAACATTTCTGGTATGTTATTAGTGTCCTCCTTTGTGAAGACAAAACCAAAGTATGTATTTAGTTGGTCAGCCATTTCTTTGTTCCCCATTATAAATTCCCCTGTTTCTGACTGTAAGGGACCTACATTTGTCTTCACCAATCTTTTTCTCTTCACATACCTGTAGAAACTTTTACAGTCAGTTTTTATGTTCCCCGCAAGCTTACTCTCATACTCTATTTTCCCCTTCTTAATCAATCCCTTGGTCCTCCTTTGCTGAATTCTAAACTGCTTCCAATCCTCAGGCCTGTTGCTTTTTCTGGCCAATTTGTATGCCTCATCCTTGCATCTAATACTATCTCTAATTTCCCTTGTAAGCCATGGTTTGGCCACCTTTCCTGTTTTACTTTTACACCAGACAGGAATAAACAATTGTTGCAGTTCACCCATGCGCTCTTTGAATGTTTGCCATTGCCTATCCACCGTCATCCCTTTAAGTAACATTTCCCAATCCATCATAGCCAACTTGCGCCTCATACCTTCATAGTTTCCTTTATTAAGATTCAGGACCCTAGTCTCAGAATCAACTACATCACTCTCCAAAACAAAACAAAAACAGAATTACCTGGAAAAACTCAGCAAGTCTGGCAGCATCGGCGGAGAAGAAATCAGTCAACGTTTCGAGCCTCCATGGCCTTTCGGCAGAACTGCAGCATAGTTTCAACAAGGGAGAAATATAAATTGGTTTAAGGTGGGTGGGGGAAGAGACACATTGAGGGTGTGGTGTGAGCAGATAATCAAAAGATGTCAGAGACAAAAGGGTCAAAGAGGTGTTGAAGGTGGTGGTCTTTGTCTGAGAAAAGTGCTAATTAAGAATGGAATACAGGATATTCAAAGTACAGCTCTAGTGGGGGTGGGGTGGAAAGACTAAAGGTTTTAGTTTTAGATTTAAAAATAATGGAAATAGGTGGGGAAAGAAGAATCTATATAAATTATTGAAAAAAAAGCGGGTGGGGGGGGGGGAAAAGAAACGGGGTGGGGATGGGGGGAGGGGGAGTTTAAGATCTAAAGTTGTTGAATTCAATATTCAGCCCAGAGGGCTGTAAAGTGCCTAGTCGGAAGATGAGGTGCTGTTCCTCCAGTTTGCGTTGGGCTTCACTGGAACAATGCAGCAAGCCAAGGACAGACATGTTGGCAAGAGAACAGGGTGGAGTGTTAAAATGGCAAGCGACAGGGAGGTTTGGGTCTTTCTTGCGGACAGACCGCAGGTGTTCCGCAAAACGGTCGCCCAGTTTGCGTTTGGTCTCTCCAATGTAGAGGAGACCGCATTGGGAGGAACGAATGCAGTAGACTAAGTTAGGGGAAATGCAAGTGAAATGCTGCTTCACTTGAAAGGAGTGTTTGGGCCCTTGGACGGTGAGGAGAGAGGAAGTGAAGGGGCAGGTGTTGCATCTTCTGCGTGGGCATGGGGAGGTGCCATAAGTGGGGGTTGAGGAGTAGGGGGTGATGGAGGAGTGGACCAGGGTGTCCCGGAGAGAACGATCCCTACGGAATGCCGTCAAGGGGGGTGAAGGGAAGATGTGTTTGGTGGTGGCATCATGCTGGAGTTGGCGGAAATAGCGGAGGATGATCCTTTGAATGCGGAGGCTGGTGGGGTGATAAGTGAGGACAAGGGGGACCCTATCATGTTTCTGGGAAGGAGGAGAAGGCGTGAGGGAGGATGCGCGGGATATGGGCCGGCCCATATCCCGCGCATCCTCCCTCACGCCTTCTCCTCCTTCCCAGAAACATGATAGGGTCCCCCTTGTCCTCACTTATCACCCCACCAGCCTCCGCATTCAAAGGATCATCCTCCGCCATTTCCGCCAACTCCAGCATGATGCCACCACCAAACACATCTTCCCTTCACCCCCCTTGACGGCATTCCGTAGGGATCGTTCCCTCCGGGACACCCTGGTCCACTCCTCCATCACCCCCTACTCCTCAACCCCCACTTATGGCACCTCCCCATGCCCACGCAGAAGATGCAACACCTGCCCCTTCACTTCCTCTCTCCTCACCGTCCAAGGGCCCAAACACTCCTTTCAAGTGAAGCAGCATTTCACTTGCATTTCCCCTAACTTAGTCTACTGCATTCGTTGCTCCCAATGCGGTCTCCTCTACATTGGAGAGACCAAACGCAAACTGGGCGACCGTTTTGCGGAACACCTGCGGTCTGTCCGCAAGAAAGACCCAAACCTCCCTGTCGCTTGCCATTTTAACACTCCACCCTGTTCTCTTGCCAACATGTCTGTCCTTGGCTTGCTGCATTGTTCCAGTGAAGCCCAACGCAAACTGGAGGAACAGCACCTCATCTTCCGACTAGGCACTTTACAGCCCTCTGGGCTGAATATTGAATTCAACAACTTTAGATCTTAAACTCCCCCTCCCCCCATCCCCACCCCGTTTCTTTTCCCCCCCCCCACCCGCTTTTTTTTCAATAATTTATATAGATTCTTCTTTCCCCACCTATTTCCATTATTTTTAAATCTAAAACTAAAACCTTTAGTCTTTCCACCCCACCCCCACTAGAGCTGTACTTTGAATATCCTGTATTCCATTCTTAATTAGCACTTTTCTCAGACAAAGACCACCACCTTCAACACCTCTTTGACCCTTTTGTCTCTGACATCTTTTGATTATCTGCTCACACCACACCCTCAATGTGTCTCTTCCCCCACCCACCTTAAACCAATTTATATTTCTCCCTTGTTGAAACTATGCTGCAGTTCTGCCGAAGGGCCATGGAGGCTCGAAACATTGACTGATTTCTTCTCCGCCGATGCTGCCAGACTTGCTGAGTTTTTCCAGGTAATTCTGTTTTTGTTTTGTTTTGGATTTCCAGCATCCGCAGTAGCTTTTAGCTTTTTGTTTTTACATCACTCTCCATCTTGATGAAGAATTCTATCATATTATGGTCGCTCATCCCCAAGGGGCACAACTAGATTGCCAATTATTCCTTTCTCATTACACAATACCCAGTCTAGGATGGCCTGTTCTCTAGTTGGTTCCTCAATGTATTGGTCCAGAAAAACATCCCGTATACACTCCAGGAATTCCTCCTCAACGGTATTGTTACTAACTTGATTTGCCCAATCTATATGCATATTAAAGTCACCCATAATTACAGATGTTCCTTTATTGCATGAGTCTCTAATTTCCTGTATATATGTCTATATACAACCCCTACTAACGTTTTTTGCCCCTTAGTGTTTCTCAGCTCTACCCTTACAGATTCCACATCGTCGGAGCTAATATCTTTCCTCACTATTGCGCTAATTTTCTCTTTAACCAGCAATGCAACTCCACCGCCTTTTCCTTTTTGTCTGTCCTTCCTAAATACTGAATACCCCTGGATGTTCAGTTCCCATCCCTGGTCACCCTGCAGCCATGTCTCCATAATCCTGACTATATCATACTTGTTTACATTTAGTTGCGCGATTAATTCATCCACTTTATTGTGAATGCTCTTCGCGTTAAGGCACAAAGCCTTAAGGCTTGTCTTTTTAACATCACTTGTCTCGTTCCCACTACTTTTCACTGAGGCCCTGTTTGATTCTTGCCCTTAATTTCTCTGCCTATCACTTTTCTTATTCCTCTTTCTGTCTTTTGTTCTTGTCCTTGATTCCCCTTCCTCTGACTCCTTGCATAGGTTCCCAACCCCCTGCAATATTTGTTTAAACCCTCCACAACTACTCTAGCAAATGTTTTCCCCTAGGACATCAGTCCTGGTCCTGCCCAGGTGTAACCCGTCCAGTTTGTACTGGTTCCACCTTCCCCAGAACTGGTCCCAATGACCCAGGAATCTGAAACCCTCCCCCTCACACCATCTCTTCAACCAAGTATTCACCCAATATATCCTGCTATTTCTACTCTGACTAGCATGTGGCTCTGGTAGTAATCCTGAGATCACTACCTTCGAGGTCCTACTTTTCAACTTACTTCCTAACTCCCTATATTCTGCTTTTAGGACCTCATCCCCCTTTTTACCTATGTTGTTTGTACCAATGTGTACCACAACCACTGGCTGTTCCCCTCCCCCTTCAGAATGTCCTGTAGCCGCTCTGAGACATCCTTGACCCTAGCACCAGGGAGGCAACATACCATCCTAGAGTCTCGTTTGCGGCCACAAAAACGCCCATCTATTCCCCTTACAATTGAATCCCCTATAACTATTGCATTCCCACACTTTTTACTCCTCCCCTGTGCAGCAGAGCCAACCATGGTGCAACGAATTTGGCTGTTGTTGTTTTCCCCTGAGAGGCCATTTCCCTCAACAGTATCCAAAGCGGTATATCTGTTTTGCAGGGGAATAGCCAAAGGAGATTCCTGCACTGCCTGCCTAGTCCTCTTGCTCTGCCTGGTGGTCACCTATTCCCTTCCTGCCTGTGGACTCTTACCCTGTGGTGTGACCACTTCTCTATAAGTGCTATCTATGATATTCTCCTCCTCGCAGATGCTCCACAGTGTCCCCAGCCACCGCTCCAGCTCCAAAACCCGGGCTTCCAGCAGCTGCAGCTGGAGACATTTCCCACAAACATGCTGGCCCCGGGCACTGGAAATGTTCCTGGCTTCCCACATAGAGCAGGAGGAGCACACCATGGCTTTGAGCTCTCCTGGCATGATTTACCCCTTTAAATTAAATTAAACCTTTTGGAATATATGGAATATAGCCCTTACAAACAATGTACCACAAAATAAGACCTTAAAAACTATAAGCAATAAAAGTAGTAAATACTTGCCTGACCATACTCACAGGATCACCTCGTTCCCTCCTCACCGAATTCCCTCAGTCACCTCTGCTCTCCCAGCTCTTTTTCAACTCCCGACTCCTCTCGCACTCCTTCTCAATTCCCGACACTTCTCACGCTTCTCTTCAACTCCCGACTCCTCTCACACTCCTTCTCAATTCCCGACTCTTCTCACGCTTCTCTTCAACTCCTGACTCCTCTCGCACTCCTTCTCAATTCCCGACTCTTCTAACGCTTCTCTTCAACTCCCGACTCCTCTCGCGCTCCTTTTCAACTCCCGACTCCTCTCACATTCTTTTTCAACTCCCGACTCCTCTTGCGCTCTTTATCAACTCCCAACTCCTCTCGCGCTTTTCTTCCACATGGCTTACAGGGAACAGAGAAGAAGAGGCAGAGATTACCAGAGGCATCTGGCTCGGCAAAGGGGGGCATGTTTGTCAAGGTGAGGGTGCAGCAGGGCCTACTGCACACACAAACTCTCACTTATAGTGCCTCACTAGACCCAGGGTCTATAGAAGGCACCTGGAATTCCTGCAGATGACTGAGAACCAGTGGCGCCAAAACTGGTCGGACACATCTGCCACCTGCTACAGGATTTGGCACCACGGGGACATGGAGGGCATCTACTGCCAGTGACCGTGAAAGTGGCTGCAGCGCTCAATTTTTACGCTAATGCCTCCTTCCAGAACTCCACAGGTGACCTGTGCAGGATCTTGCGAGCCTCCACCCCACAATCCCGATGGGATTAGGACAGCCAAAAAGCAGAGCGCTGGGATTTGCGCAGATCTCAGGTTTTCCATAGGTGCAGGGTGCCATTGAGTGCACTCACATGCTGCTTAGATCTCCATGGCAGCAAGCAGTCAACTACATCAACTGCAAGGGCTTCCATTCGCTGAATGTTCAGTTGGTCTGCGACCATCACGAAGACATCCTGCAGGTCTGCGCACGATTCCCAGGGAATGTCCATTACTCCTACGTCCTTAGTAGATCTTAGATCCCTGAAATCTTCCAGGGTCCAGTGAGGCTGCAGGGTTGGTTCCTTGGGGACCAGGGCTACCCACAGAGAACGTGGCTGGTGATGTCCGTTCGGTGGCCTCAGACTGCAGCAGAGCGATGGTACAACCGGGCTCATGCCACAACCGGGACTTTGGTGGAGCAAACAATAGGTATTTTGAAAATGAGGTTCTGGTGCCTTGCCAGGTCGGGAGGAGCACTGCAATAAATTCTCCAGAGGGTGTCACACATGATTGTCGCTTGCTGCTCATTCCACAACCTGGTGCTGCAGTGAGGGAGGACATGGCTGGGGAGGAGATGGAAGAGCTGCATGTCTCCTCCAATGAGGGGGTTGATGAAAGGATGATGGTGATGAGGTCCTGGAAGGCAAGGATGCTGGCAATGAGGGCATCGCGCTGGCCAGATGAGGCAGGGGTGCTTGGGAGACCCTCATAGCCGCAAGATTCATGGAATGATGACGAAATGCAGTGAGGACAGTCCTGACATCCTCACCTTGCATCTGTGAATGCTTGACTCCTGCGTGGCTGATGGCAGCACACTTAACCTCAGTGCTCAGGCTCATGTCATGGAGACACAGCGGAGGCCCTAATGGTTGCTAGACTCCAGATGGATGATGACGACATGTAGTGAGGACACTCCATAGATCTTCAAATAACCACTGTGAATGTCCGACCCCTGTGTGGCTGATGGCAGCTCGCTTGCGCTCTATGATCAGGGTCATATCATGGAGATGCAGCCATGAAACTTTAAATGCACCTGATCCTTTGACAGCCTTCAGCACCTGAACCCTTCAGGAGCATAGTCTCACTGGTCTCAGATGCTGATGTGATGGGGCCAGCCCCACCTCAAAGGTGCTGAGAGCACACAGAGAGATTGATGGAACTCCATGACACCTGCCCACTACATTCTGGCAGTAATGACCAGCACCGTCGAGGTGCAGGCAACAGTAATTTGTCCAGGGAGTGTGAGGCTGGACCATCACTTTGGTCTGAAGGCTGCGCAAAGCACAGGGGAGAGGCCCTGGACTGAGACACCTGCCTTCATCTTGTGCAGGAACCAAGGTCTCACATCCGAGTGGCACAAACCCTGTTAATCATGGCAATGAGCCATAGGCAGGGAGGTATTCTTGGGAGTTAATTTACAATAGTGAACATTAAGTACAAGTGATTAATATCCATGCTCAGGATGTGAAACCACATCTTCTTAACCTCCCTAACCCTGCTGCTACGTCTTGGTGCTCTCTGACAACCACACAAGCGTGGAGGCAGCCTGCTGACTCCTACACCCTGTCTGTGATGACCTTGGTAGGTGTCCTCTGGAGGGCCGAGACCAGAGGGCCCGGTTTGCATTCAAGGTCCTGCTGTACGGCAGTGGCACCCTCCTTGGCCTGTGGACCTAGAGCTGCTGGGGTCACAGGAAGAGGGGATTCGGTTGGGCTGGATACTCCCAGAGTCACCTTGGTGGATGGCCCCGGTGTGTGCACCTGCTGATCCTCTTCCCTATGGGTGCCCGAGGGCCCTTGACTGACTACTTGAGAAGGGGAAGCTGAAGTGAGATCGAGCTACCCCGCACCCCTCTCACGTTGATACTATTGGAGGCTAACTGTGGTATCAGCAATGGAGTTTTTTAAATGCAGCAGTGCAGGATCGACGTCCTGGACCAAGGCCTCCATGGCAGCCGCCATCCTACCAGTGTTGACCTCGGAGTGTTGGTATGCTGACGCTATCACCTCAGACTGAAGGCGGATGGCTTCCTGCAATCTGAGGAGTGCAGCTGAAATCCCTTCCTGATGTTCCCGAGCTTGCTTTTGCAGCTCCAGCAACTGTGACATGACCGAGCCCAGAGGGTCCTCATCTGACTTGGACTCAGCAGATGTCTTTTTTTATTATTCAATTACAGGATGTAGGCATCGCTGGCTAGGCCAGCAATTATTGCCCATCCTTAATTGCCCATGAAAAGGTGGTGATGAGCTGCCCTCTTGAACCACTGCAGTCCATGTGCTGTAGGTACACCCACAGTGCTGTTAGGGAGGTAGTTCCAGAATTTTGACCCAGCGACGATGAAGGAACAGTGATATATTTCCAAGTCAGGATGGTGAGTGTCTTGGAGGGGAAATTCCACGTGGTGGCGTTCCCATGTGTCTGCTGCCCTTGTCCTTCTACATTGGAGCGGTTGTGGGTTTCGAAGGTGCTGTCGAAGGAAACTTTGTGAATTCCTGCTGTGCATCTTGTAGATGGTACACACTGCTGCTACTGTGCATCAGTAGTGGAGGGACTGAATGTTTGTGGATGGGGTGCCAATCAAGCGGGTTGCTTTGTCTTCAATTATGTCAAATTTCTTGAGTGTTGTGGGAGCTGCATTCATCCAGGCAAGTAGAGGCTATTCCTTCACACTTCTGACTTGGGCCTTGTAGATGGTAGACAGGTTTTGGAGAGTCAGGAGGTGAGTTGCTCGCTGCAGCATTCCTAGCCTCTGACCTGCTCTTGTAGCCACAGTATTTATGTGACTAGTCCAGTTCAGTTTCTGGTCAATGGTAACACCCAGGATGTTGATCATGGAAGATTTGGCAATTGTAGTGCCATTGAATGTCAAGAGGCAATGGTTAGACCCTCTTTTGTTGGAGATGGTCATTGCCTGGCACTTGTGTGGCGTGGTTGTTACTTGCCACTTGTCAGCCCAAGCCTGGATATTGTCCAGGTCTTGCTGCATTTGGACATGGACCATTTCAGTATCTGAGGAGTCGCAAATGGGCATCATGGGGTATGGAGAGAAAGCGGGAATTTGGGGTTGAGATAGAGGATCAGCCATGCTCATTATGAACGGCAGAGCAGGCTCGAATGGGTGAATGGCCTACTCCTACTTCTAGTTTCCATGTGTCTATTCTACGTGTCTAAATGGTGCTGAACATTGTGCAATCATCAGCGAACATCCCCACTTCTGACCTTATGATGGAATGAGGGTCATTGATGAAGCAGCTGAAGATGGTTAGGCCGAGGACACTACCCTGAGGAACTCCTACAGTGATGTCCTGGAACTGAGATGATTGACCTCCAACAACCACAACCACCTTCCTCTATGCTAGGTATGACTCCAGCCAGTGCAGAGCTCTCCCTCTGATTCCCATAGATTCCAGTTTTGCCAGGGCTCCTTGATGCCACATTCAGTCAAATAATGCCTTGATATCAAGGGCAGTCACTCTCACCTCAGCTCGGGAGTTCAGTCCTTTTGTCCATGTTTGAACCAAGGCTGTAATGTGGTCAGGAGCTAAGTGACCCTGGCGGAACCCAAATTGGGTGTCAGTGAGCAGGTTGTTACTAGGCAAGTGACGCTTGATAGCACTGTTGATGACCCCTTCCATTACTTTACTGATGATGGAGTGTAGATTGATGGGGCGGTAATTGGCCGGGTTGGATTTGTCCCACCTTTTGTGTACAGGACATACCTGGGCAATTTTGCACATAGCCGGATAGATGCCAATGTTGTAACTGTACAGGAACGGCTTTATGGGCGCGGCAAGTGCTGGAGCACAGCCTTCAATACTATTGCCAGGATATTATCAGGGCCCATAGCCTTTGCAATACCCTGTGTCTTCATCCATTCCTTGATATCACTTGGAGTGAATTGAAGTGGCAGAATACTGGCATCTGTGATGCTGGGGGCATCCGGAGGAGGCCAAGAAGGATCACCCACTCAGCACTTCTGGCTGAAGATTGTAGCAAATGCTTCAGCCTTATCTTTTGCACTGATGTGCTGGGCTCCCCCATCTTTGCGGTTGGGGATATTTGTGGAGCCTTCTCCTCCTGTGAGTTGTTTAATTGTCCACAGCCATTCATAACTGGATGTGGCAGGGACTGCAGAGCTTAGGTCTGATCCATTGGTTGTGGGATCACTTAACCCTATCATTTGAGGCTTCTGCTATTTGGCATGCAAGTAGTTCTGTTTTATAGCTTCACCAGGTTGACACCTCATTTTTAGGTATGCCTGGTGCTGCTCCTGGCATACCCTCCTGCACTCTTCATTGAACCAGGTTTAATCCCTTGGCTTGATGGTAATGGTAGAGTGGGGGATATGCCGGGCAATGAGATTATAGATTGTGTTCGACTACAATTCTACTTATGCTGGTGGCCCACAGCACCTCATGAATGCCCAGTCTTGAGTTGCTAGATCTGTTCAAAATCTATCCCATTTAGCACGGTGGTAGTGCCACACAACACAATGGAGGGTATCCTCAATGTGAAGGCGGGACTTTGTTTCTGCAACGACTGTGCGGTGGTCACTCCTACCGATACTGTCATGGACAGATGCATCTGCAGCAGGCAGGTTGGTGAGGATGAAGTCAAGTATGTTTTTCCCTCTTGTTGGTTCCCTCACCACCTGCCGCAGACCCAGCCTGACAGCTATGTCCTTTAGGACTCGGCCAGCTTGGACAGTAGTGCTGCTGCCGAGCCAGTCTTGGTGATGGACACTAAAGTCCCCCACCCACAGTACAGGGCCCTTGCACCCTTGCCACCCTCAATGCTTCCTCCAACATGGAGGAGCACTGATTCATCAGCAGAGTGGGGGGGCAAGGTACATGGAAATCAGCAGGAGGATTCCTTGCCCATGTTTAACCTGATGCTAACAGGCTTTCATAGGGTCCAGAGTCAATGTTGAGGACTCCCAGGGCAACTCCCTCCCGACTGTAAACCACTATGCCGCCACCTTTGCTGGGTGTGCCAGGATATACTCAAGGATGGTGATGGTGGTGTCTGAGACATTATCTGTAAGATATGATTCCATGAGGATGGCTCTGTCAGGCTGTTGCTTGACTAGCTTGCAAGACAACCCTCCCAAATTTGGCACAAGGCCCCTAGATGCTAGAAAGGAGGACTTTGCAAGGGTCGACAGGGCTGAGGTTGCTGTTATCGTTTCCAGTGCCTAAGTCGATGCCAGGTGGTCCACCCTGTTTCATTGCTTTTTGTGACAACTGAGTGGCTTGCTGGACCATTTAAGAGTCAACCATATTGCTGCTGTAGGCCAAACCAGGTAAGGGCAACAGATTTTCATCCCTAAAGGGCATTAGTGAACCAGATGGATTTTTAGAACAATCAACAATGGCTCCATGGTCATCATTATTTCAATGCCAGATTTTTATTGAATCTAAATTCCACCACCTGCCGTGGTGGGATTCGAACATGGGTCCCCAGAGCATTACCCTGGGTCTTTGGAATACTAATCCACTGACAATACCACTGTGCCATTACCTCCCCCGAAGGACATTAGTGAACCACGTCAGTTTTTACAATAATCGATGATAGTTTCATGGTCACCATTAAGGAGACTACAAACATACCAACAACAAGCAGGAATAGGCCATTCAGCCCATCGAGCCTGCTCCGCCATTTAATAAGATCATGGCTGTTCTGATAGTAACCTCAAATCTGCATCCCGCCCACACCTGATAACCTATCACCCCCTTGATAACCAAGAATCTATCCACCTCTGCCTTAAAAATATTCAAAGACTGCTTCCACCAACTTTACAGGAAGAGAGTTCCAAAGACTCATGACCCTCTGAGAGAAAAAAATTCACCTCATCTCCATTTTAAATGGGCGACACCTTATGTCTAAATAGTGACCCCTCATTTTAGCTTCTCCCATGAGAAGAAACATCCACTCCACATCCATCCTGTCAAGTCCCCTCGGGATCTTATATGTTTCAATCAAGTCACCTCTTATTCTTCTAAACTCCAGCGGATACAAGCCTAGCCTGCCAACCTTTCCTCATAAGACAACCCACCCAGTCCAGGTATTAGTCTGGTAAACCTTCTCTGAGCTGCTTCCTGCACATTTACATCCTTCCTTAAACAAGGTGACCAATACTGTACACAGTACTCCAGGTGTGGTCTCACTAGTGCCCTGTATAACTGAAGCATAACCTTCTTACTTTTCTATTCAATTCCCCTCACAATAAATGATAATTTTGTTAGCTTTCCTAATTACTTGCTATATGTGCATACTAGCCTTTTGCGATTCATGCGTTAAGACACCCAGATCCCTCTACATCTCAGAGCTCTGCAATCTTTCACCATTTGGATAATAATTGCCAAAATGGACAATTTCACATTTTCCCACAATGTACTCCATTTGCCAGATCTTTGCCCACATTGGCTACCTTAACCTATCTATATCTTTTGTTAGTCTCCTTGTGTCCTCTTCACAAATTACTTTCCTACCTATCTTTGTGTTGTCAGCAAATTTGGCAACCATCCTTTCAATCCCTTTATCCAAGTCATTTATATAAATTGCAAACAATTGAGGTCCCAGCACTGATCCCTGTGGCACGCCACTTGTTACATCTTGCCAAATGGAAAAAAACCCATTTATGCCTATGCTCTTCTTCCTGTTAGCTAGCCAATCTTCTATCCATGCCAATATGTTACCCCCTATACCATGAACTTTTATTTTCCGCAATAACCTTTGGTGTGGCACTTTATCAAATGCTTTCTGGATATCGAAGTACAGTACATCCACCAGTTCCCCTTTATCCATAACACATGTTGCTTCTTCAAAGAACTCCAATAAGTTGGTCAAACCTAATGTCCCTTTCACAAAACCATGTTAATTTTGCCTGATTACCTCGAACTTATCTAAGTGCTATGCTATAGCTTCTTTAATAATAGCTTCTAACGTTTTCCCTATGAGAGATGTTAAGCTAACTGCCCCGTAGCTTCTTGCTTTCTGTCTCCCTCCCTTTTTGAATAATGGAGTTCGTTTTCTATTTTCCAATCTAATGGAACCTTTCCCGAATCTAGGGAGTTTCAGAAAATTAAAACCAATGCACCAACTATTTCACTAGCTACTTCTTTTCAGATCCTAGGGTGAAGTCCATCAGGACCCAGGCACTTGTCAGCCCGCAGCTCCAACAATTTACTCAGTACCACTTCTCTGGTGATTGTTATTTTTCTGAGTTCCTCCCTCCCTTCCATTTCCTAATTTATAGCTGCTTATGGGATGTTACTTAAATCCTCTATAGTAAAGACTGATGCAAAATACCGTTTAATTCATCTGCCATTTCCTTGTTTTCCATTATCAATTCTCCAGACACACTTTCTATAGGACCAACGCTCACTTGTTTCTTGTTTAAATATTTATAGAAACTCTTACTATCTTTTTATATTTCTGTGTAGCTTTCTCTCATACTCCAATTTTTCCCTCCTTATTAATCTTTTAGTCATCTTTTGCTGTTCCTTATATTCTGTCCAATCTTCTGGCCTTCCAGCTATCTGCACAATGATATACTTTTTCTTTAAGTTTGATACCATCTTTAACCTTTTTAGTTAACCACAGATGGTGTGTCCGTCCTTGGACTTTTTCTTACTTGTTGGAATGTATCTATTCTGTGTATTCTAAAATATTCCCCTTGAATGTTTCCATTGCGTCTCTATTGACCTATCCCTTAACCTAATTTGCCGATTCACTTTATCAGTTCTGCTTTCATGCCCTCATAATTGCCCTCATTTAAGTTTAAAAAC
The DNA here is from genome assembly GCF_964194155.1 of Cetorhinus maximus. Lineage (NCBI taxonomy): Eukaryota > Metazoa > Chordata > Chondrichthyes > Lamniformes > Cetorhinidae > Cetorhinus > Cetorhinus maximus. The sequence goes on along the minus strand of NC_135879.1, from coordinate 110,038,428 downwards.
ATTGTCTCGGACCAATCTTCTCTCTCTCAAACTGAATGTAAAATTTAAGCATATTATGGTCACTGCTACCTAGGAGCACCTGCACTATGATGTCATTAATTAATCCCATCTTGTTGCACAATATCAGGTCTAGTACAGCCTGCACTCTGGTTGGCTCCAGAACATGCCGTTCTAAGAAACTATCCCGGAAACATTCTGTGAACTCCTCATCTCGGCTAGCTTTGTCCATCTGACATTAGCAGTCTATATGTAGATTAAAATCTCCCATTAAAATCTCCCAAATCTGTGCCTTCCTGACAAGTTCACATTATTTCTTCCTTTATGCTCCATTCTACCATGTGGTTACTATTAGGGGGTCTGAATACGACTCTCACAAGTGACTTCTTGCCTTTACCATTTCTCATCTCTACCCAAATTGTTTCCACATCCTGGTTTCCTGATCTTAGGTCATCGTTCTCTACTGTGCTAATACAATCATTAACTAATAGGGTCACCCCTCCACCTTTTCCTTGCTTCCTGTCCTTCCTAAATGTCCTGTCCCATTTAATATTCAGGTTCCAATCCACGTCCCCCTGCAGCCATGTCTCTGTAATGGCTATTAAAGAGTACTTATTTATTTCTATGTGCACTCTCAGTTCATATATTTTGTTTCAAATGCTTCATGCAATCAGATACAGGGCTTTTAGTTTTATTCTTTTATTCTTTTCATAACCTTTACTTTCATCTGTTGATTTACTGCTAGATTTATACTCTGTATCCCTTCCTGTCATGGTCTGCTTTTCATTTCCCGTAATAATACCTTTCTCTTTTGCCTTGTCTCTACTCTTTGGTTTACCACATCTTCCCAAATTTGTACCCTTGCCCCCACTATTTAGTTTAAAACCCTCTCTACTTCCCTAGTTATGTGGTTCGCAATAACACCGGTCCCAGCATGGTTCAGGTGTAGACCATCCCAATGGTACAGATCCCATTGTCCCCAGTATTGGTGCCAGTGCCCCAAGAGCTGGAAACCACTTCTCACACACCAGGCTTTGAGCCACACATTCATCTCCCTAATCTGATTTGCCCTATGCCAATTTATACGTGGCTTAGGTAATAATCGAGCGATTATGACCTTTGAGATTCTGCTTCTTAATTTGGTGCCAAGCTGCTCATACTGACTATGCAGAGCCTCCTTCTTTGTCCTGCCTATGTCATTAGTACCAACATGAACCGCGACGGCTGGGTCCTCCCCCTCCCACTTCACATTCCTCTCAAGCCCCAAGCTGATGTCTCAAACCCTGGCACTGGGCAGGCACCATAGCCTTCTGGACTCATGGTCTTTGCTGCAGAGAACAGTGTCAATCCTTCTGACTATACTGTCTCCCTACTGCCACTACATTACTTGCAACTACCCCCGACTTGAATGGCTTCCTGTACCACAGTGCCATGGCCAGTTAACTCATCCACCCTGAAGCCCCCACTGTCACCCAAGCAAGCTGACCTTGGACAATTGCAAGGGCCAAGGCTCCTGCACTCCTGCCCTCTGGGTCCCCTTACCTGCCTCACTCGCAGTCACACCCTCCTGTCCCTAACCACTGGCCAAATCAGAAGACCCAATCCCTAAGGGGTGTGACCACCTCCTGGAAAAAAGTGTCCAGGTAACTTTCCCCCTCCCTGACATGCCACTGTGTCTGCAGTTCAACCTCCAGCTCAATAACTCGGAGCTGAAGTTCCTGCAGCCGCAAACACTTCCTGCAGACGTGTTTGCCCTGGATCACACCGGACAGAAGCTCCCACATCCTGCAATCACAGCACATCACCTGCCCTGCCATCTCCAATATGTGTGAATTATTTAATTGCTAATTAATTAAAATTCCCAACAGATTTCGGCACTGCCAGTAAACTTTACAAACTGATAAAACATACAGTACTTACAATACTGATAAATCTAATAATATCAGTTACTGGTTTACCTGCTCCTTCTGCTGCACCAAAGTGAAAATCAAATACTGGAGGCTGAAAAAGAGTAGAAGCAAAAAAGTACCTCCTTCCCACCCAGCACACTTTACTTCTTGCAGTAAACCTTACCTAAAGGGTCTTTTTCTCCCTGCCCACTCAATTTCAACTTTGAACCAAATTCCTAAATACACTCACTTGGTCTCTACCTCACTCAGGCCAAAGTCTCCCTCCATGATCATGGACCTCCTATATTCCAGATTTATTAACTGAACTCAACTACCATGGCAGGATTTGAACACATATCCCCAGGGCATTAGCCTGGGTTTGTGGGTTACTAGCCCAGCAACATTGCCACTACACCACCATCTTCCCTTTCTCTATCTGAAGCAGAGATGTGCAAGCCAGTGGAGACTTTATGTAAACAATTGTTTGGACGATTTTGAAACTAATGTAGAAATAAACTCTGCAGTGACTAAAATCTGATAAGTATCTGAGCTTCATCCAAACTGATAAGAAATAATGTCAGGAACTGTATGGCTAAGTCACCGGACAGCAGTGACTACCAATGTTAGGAATTTCATAGAGCCTATGTAAGGCTATTTTCCTTTATTTACAGTGAATATCCTAATCTAAAACTATCCCATTCAGTAATTTCCAGTTATTCACAAATAACCAAAGTTTGTTCAATTCAAACCATTTGACAACTGAGTCTGACAGACACTCTAGTTTATATGCCAGAAATGCTAGAACAGGAACACAGGAGTAAATGACTCTGTAAACTTAGCTACACAATTATTTGCATTATTTATGATTTGTTCTATGAGCGATCCATTTTAACCTTAACAGCCCAGAAGAAACTGGTTCCTACCTGTTCCAGGTGGAAAATGGACCATTGGCATTTAAATGAGGCTCTGGACTTAAACTGACCCGGGCCTGATACTTAAGTCAGCAATTATATTTTTCCATTGCCCTGCCCCCGGCCTACCTGTAACCAACTCGGGGCTAAATTCAACTTATCTCAAGAATTTTCTGATAAAGATTGGCCTAAATAAGCATGTGGAATGAGGAACAAAAAGAGAGGGATGATCTCAAGCAATCAATTTTGAGCTGGGGAAAACCGAAAAGGGATTTTCTATTATACTTGGGATGTTGTTGAGGAATAAATAACAAACCGAGTAAGAATCGCTGAAAGATACTTTTTGAAAAACTGCTTTGAAAAGACAACTGTAACTATTTTTCATTTTTCTTTATTTGTATGAGCGGGAGGCTAAATCAAAGAGGCAGAACCTCAGAGGTGTCCTGCTGGTTTTTATATCTGTGCATTGGACACCCCTCATTGCATTACTGACCTCTGTATGTTCATTCGACCCAGTTGCTATTTCTTCCTTTGTATTTTTTTAAACAGGTATTTATCTGCTGAGAATATTTCCTCCTGTGGACAAGCACAGACTTGTCCTGAGCTGATGTGAATTGTGAATTATCAATCCTCAGTTGTGTCTATGGATCACAGCATGTGATCAGCTTGAACAATTAACTCCACCACTCCAGCTCTAAACTTCTACAGAAGTTGAAGACACTAAAGGCGCAGCCATCCCAGATTTGTACTAAGTGCAACAGCGGGTGGGAGAAAGGATGTTTGACCCGCCGGCCAAATGGCAGCTTTTCACATCGTATCCTCCCATTCCTGCTTCATTAATTATGCATTGCTGCGACGCTGGGTCATTGGCGGGGCAGCCTCTGATTCACCCCACCCCCACCGTCACCTCAGGCCTTCACTAAACCGGGCATCATATTTAAAGGACGCCCCTGCAAAGAGCTAGCACTCTTCAAGGGATAGGAAGCGGCTGGAAACTGATGGCTGCTCAAGGAAGGAAACTTGCTGCCCCTAAATTTAGTGACACCTCCCTCGAGTGCCTACTGGACGCAGTGGAGCCCGCCGCAAATTCCTCTGCCCCCACTCTGGGCAAAGTCAGCAAGCAAGGTCACTAATCCAGCATGGGAGGCAGAGGCAGTGGTGGTCAGTACCAATGCCCTGCAAAGGCGACAGCCATCCAGCGCAGCAAGAGGATGAATGGTCTCATCCGTTCCGCCAGGGTAAGTCACTCTTCTCATCACTCTCAACTGTTTCACTCGCAAACCCATCACACATCCACAGGAATCTCACTTCTCAAGAGACAACACCACTAACTCTCAGACACACCCTCACACTTCCATCAGGCTCATATCCTCTCGAGCTCGAGTCCTGATCCCGTCCATGGCTCCGTTCACCTCACAAACATTCCATGCAGTGCCATGTGTCCTGCTCACTCTCTCCATCTGTTTTCATGCCAGAGAAGCTGGCTCACAACAGCAGAGAGAGGTCCCAGGTCAGGGGTGGAGTGGCCCATGTTAGGCCACTGTGCTGACTGGTGAGGACGTGAACCATGCCATTGGCGACAGTGAGGTCGACAGCGAACACCGACATGAGGACCCTGCACCACATCATCCCTCTCTCAAACCAACTGTGAGTGCTCTCTCTCCTGTTTTTGACTCTGCTGCCATGCAGTAATTATCTCTACTTTGGTTCACAGGGAGCTCTACCAAGTGACTGACACCCTCAGCCAGCCAGTCCCTCAGCTCCATCCAGGTCCTCACCTCCAACCAAAAGGACACCTCCTCCATTGAAGAGCTGGAAATAAGCAGCCTGGAAGACTAGTCACAGCGCTTACCCACGCCATCCACCAGCACAGAGACACACACCTCGGTGGAACCTAGATCTAGAGCAGGCTTGAGTCATAATCTGGTGGTCGCCACATGGACACGTGACCGCAGCAGGAGGAGGCAGGTTCAGCCAAGCTCCCCGACACTTGGAGGGCTGCTGAGGAAGAGGCATCTGTGAGGTTCGAATCAGATGACAAGGTTCTGGATTCAGCTTTCCAACTCATCCTGGAGAGTCAACAGAAGGCGGGGGAGCATCACACAGAGCTGCTGGAAGCCCTCAACAGAGTGGCATGCAAGTCGGAGGAATGCGTCTGTCTGCTCTCTGATGAAGTGGTGCCCACATGTGTCAATGGAGTTCTCCATGGGGAGGATGGCGGATGCCATGGAGACCCTGGTCCAGCAGAACGCAGAGACGTGCACGGACCTGCACTCCATCACAGTAACCCTGGGTGAGTTCTTGCAGTGGCAATGCGAGAGGGCAACAGGGCATCTCAACATCCCTCCAGGTGCTCCTTCCTCTCAAGGAGTCAGTCCAGGGCCCTCGGGCAACAGCTTAGGTCACAAGATATTTACAGATGAGCAAGACATTCAGCCTATCTTAATCTTCCATTCAGAGCAATCTGACAGTACAGTATATCACTGCGCCTGATTGTTTCTTAAATAGCTCCAAGGTTTTTATCTTCATCACTCTGTCCTAAAGAATGGTTTGACAATGCAAAATACAGGGGAATTTAACCCCTGAGCAAAAAGCCAGGGCAGGGCAGCAAAATTCCTGGCTGGGGATCTCTACCCAGTTGAGTTTAATGACTATTTCAATATCCCCCCTTGCAAACTGCCCACCTGAAACAGTCATAAAGATGCAGCTGCCCAGCTGTCAGCAGGTGAAGATAAGGAAGCCTGGATTCAACCTGCAGGCATTCAGGTTTCATTCGGAGTGGGTGGGGCGGGTGTTTGCCAGGGTTTAATGCAAGGAAAGGAGAAAGAGGACCCTGACGTAGCAGAGACCCCAATTCCCCTTTTGGGGCCCATAGGAATACTATCCTCAAAGAAATGGTTTTTGTTCATCTGTTTGAGCCTGTGCTTCATGTCTGGCAGGTTTCGCTGGTTAGAGCGACCACAATGGTTGTTCCCTACTCTAGGCTGTTAAATGTGCCTCACGGTCCTATCTGAGTGATTGGCATATATTAATGAGGCACCCAACTGAGTCAGGTGAATGCCTCAACCACTCAATCAGCTTGACATGGTATTGGAGAAGTTGTGCTCCCTGGGTAAGGCTATCCCATTGCACTCCGGGGGTGCTGAGGCCTGCGATGTCTCCAAATGCAGGATACTTGATTGCAGAATTTGTGGTAATGGGGAACTGCGTTTGTGTTCTTTACTGATCTGCAAATTAAAAAACGGAGCTTACGGTTCAAATTGCTTTAAAAAAAACAGTCACTTTATCACTGTTGCATGAAGCTAAAATGTCCCCTAATGAACAGCTAATAAGGGAGAGCTAATATTTTATGATGCATGCGGCTGTCTTTATCTTCCCCTCCTTTCCCCATTTTTTCAATCTCTTTAGGACAATCTACATTGTGGAAGGCACTTTGTATTGCATAAATAGTCTATCTTGCATCTCATTAAAGTCACAATTTATATTTTGAACGGCTTTCAAACATTATTGCAGCTGCAGGTTGCCACCATCGCAGGGGAATAGGCAGTATTTGAACCATCTGTGCACCATTCACTAATATGCACAATTTAGTTTTCAGATTAGCAATTGTGAGCACAGGGAATAAAATAGAACCTTAACACTGCCTTTTGAATGATGTAAACTCATTTCTGTAACAAGATGATCGGTTATTTATATCCACTATTCATTAATTTATGAGGCAAATATGCAGCGAAATATGTTAGCAGCAAATTAGACATTTATCTTGTGTAAAGAGGCTCAGGTGTCTTTGCCAACTGTCCAGTCTTTTTGACGATGAAACAATGAAAGCAAAGCGCATTTCGCCCCTCCCCTCTCTACAATGCTTGATGTAAACAAAATAAAGACTGGCAAAAATGTTATTACAAAGCTTTCAGTGAATTACTGGTTGTGATTAAAAGCATGTCCTACACCAGTTCAGGGAGAAAAATCCCCTGAAGGAGCCTCTTTCTTTAAACCTTGTATTAGTTAGCTAAGGAAATGTCTACACATAAAACCACAGCCTGGATACTTCCTGAAACTCACTTGCCTTGCAGTTGACTAATCCATTCTGACACATCAAACTCCAGTGAGATTTGATATCAGCTACCCATCTGAGAGAACGTCTGTAAAACCTTCTGCTATGTTTGTGAGGCGGTAGATAAATCGCTCTAACCCAGGAAGCAAATTAACTGAAAACAAGAAGCAGTAAATATAACATGTCATTTCTGTTCTGCTAAAATTTCCAAGAAGGAAATGTGAATTCATTTAATACAAATGTATTTCCATAAAGGCAACTCCACCACATCAGTGACCGTTATGATCTTCTTAATGCGCAAAGCTGCAACACATGAAAGTGTACGTGATTCAAACATTCACCTGTGATTTCCGCATGGATTCCTGTATTGCCCATCATAACTTCAGCAGAAGATTGATGGAAATTTTCACACTGAGGCAGCCCGCTATCAAAGTGGCAGTAGATGGGGTCAGCAATGGCCCAGGGGATTGTTTGTGGACACAAGGGGAGCATTCCTACTCCTCTCACCCTCACCAACACAAATTAAAGATTGCTAGGGTTGGTTTGTGGGTGGCTTTCAGTAGGTAGCTCACACTCCACCCACCACAGGGTTCCAATCTACAATGGCTGCTCGCCTAGGTTTAGGATTTTAGGATCGCCTTGAAGTCTCGAGGAACTAAAGTTTAATGCCCAGGACAGTGTTGTGAGAATTTTGCAAGAAAATCATAGCATATTAAAAGATAATTTTCTTTGAATAGTCTTGTTGTTTAGTTATATAAATATTGGAGATGAAGATAAAAGCTGTTTGACTGACAGTCAAAAACATCCAATTATGTAACAAAGACGTTCACTTTCCAATTGTTGTGGGAAGGGATGTGAGGATGAATTTGGTGGGTGACCAAAAAAGAAAAAAAAAGACTTGAATTTATACAGCACTTATCTCAACTACCAAACATTTCATAGCACTTTACAGCCAATGAAGTACCTTTTGAAGTGCAACCACTGTTGTGATGTAGGAAATGCAGCAGCTAATTTATGCTCAGAAAACCATGCTCTTCTTTGAGATAGTGCCATGGGATCTTTTATATTCACTCAAGCAGGCAGATGTGGGGCCTCAGTTTAACATCTCATCCAAAAGACAGCAACTCCAACAGTGCAATGCTCCCTGAGTGCAGCACTGGAATACCTGCCATGATTTTTGTGCTCAAGCCCTAGAGTGTGATTTGAACCCAGAGGTAAGTGAGCTAGCTAACTGAGCCATGGCTGACACTTTTATAGTTGGAGGGAAGGGGTGGGAGATTTGGAGGTGGGAGGTCATCTGATGAAACCTCCATTAATACATTCAGCAAGAATTGGCAAACCTACTGCTGGTGCCCACCTCATATTCCTACTCAGGATGGTAGTGGATGGAGCAACAGTCTAACTGGGGCCATGGTCAAGTGGCATTTTTGGGCTGTTACAGCCCCGTCTAGACCGGGCAAAGAGACTTCTAATCATTCTTATTGTGTGATTATACTTTAACACTTTACCTTTACATGCTGTATGGTGGCTAATGAGGGGGTCAAGGAAGACAGCATTCCCAGGCCCCTGCTGAAGCCTGGGCATTATTGGTTCTGTTTCCAACTAAAGCAATAGGACCATATCACAAAATGACAGTGAGCAGCTGCTCCAGGCGGGTTCTTCAAGGCCATCTGCAGCACCCCTACTGAAATTCAGCAGCCATGCTGCAGCCACACAGGGCAGCACTGCACCAGGGCAGGCAAAGGCAGCCACAAGAGAGGCATATAGGAATGCGCAAGGGTGAATAGTTTGATTTAGTATGTATTATTGGAAGTGTTATTAGATCAAGTTGTTGTGGAATCTTTTGTTGCAGTGTATTATTTCAGCAATTTGGTCAAGAGGACGTTGCGTTGCTTCATAGCAGAAAGATGGAATCGTGGAGAAGTGAGGAGCAGCAGTGAGGCGGGGCTGAGGTTTTAGAAGAACTGGAGTCTGAGTAGCCGGCCAGGGAGAGCCTGCCTGGAGCAAAGGGACCCTGCATTCCTCCTTCCTTCCTCCTCCCCTCAAGGTGCCTTCCGAAGGCCTGGTGGCAGGTGGGCCCTCATGAGAGTGAGGTTGTGGAGGATGCAGCAGATAACTACGAATTTGGAGAGGAGCTCCAGCAGACACTAGAAGGCTCCCACCCTGAGTGCTCCAGGTAGCAGGACCACTGTTTCAGAATACCTATGACTGCTCCTGATGGCACATGGATCTGATTGTAGGCTTTCCACACATGTTAAGTTGGTGGAGGGGAGTGACGACCAGTTTTAGAGATAGTAAATCTTGTTACCAAGCAGCCTGCCTCTGGTGCATGGTAGTGAAAGAGAGAGGGCACTGCTGACTGGCACAGGATGAAAGTGTTGTGGCTTCCACCAGGGTTCACCAATATGTTCATGGAGCAATAAGCCTTACGGTTGCCGGAAATCTCCAAGATACCATGTACTTTGGGAAGAAAAAGAACTCCCCCACCCCACACCCATCTTCAGGATTGCTACAAATGTACCTACCTTCAAGAAGGGATTTACATTAGGCTGTTTAACTTCTGAGGTATATCCTTCTTGTCCATAGCAGGGAAAATACAGACACACATTCTCCCGAGTCACCGACTTCCTGTGGCTGAGGAAATCCTCCCAGAAACACATGGCAGAATTTTCCATGCCCGCTGGCATCATGCATGCTTGGTGGCGTGAGTGGACAATATCACGAGATGGCCAGAAATCGGTTTCATGATATCATGAAACCAATTTGTGATGGTCCACTCAGCCCTTCGATGGCAGGCTGTGTTTCCCGCCATCGGACGTCGGGAACTTCATTCTCATACATCTGCACATCATTATAATGTCAGCCCACCAGAATCATCCCTAACCGATCCTCCCCACCCCCGACCACCCCCCACCATCCACCCTCCCCACCCCCATCGCCCACCCCAGCTGGATCGTCCGCCCACATCAAAGTGTTTCATTACAGCGTATATGAGGTGTGCAGTTGGCAGGCTGCACTTTGAGGGGAACATGGAGATAAGAGCATAGTAAAATTGAGCAGCGCTCACCTGGGTCGCCTGTTGGACTTCAAATGGGGGGAGGGCAAGGGCTGACCTGCAGTGGTTGAGGCAACTTGGGGGTGGGGGTAAAGGCTGCCCTACGGTTGAAGGTAGTGCACAAGCGCGTGTGGGGTGACGGGAGGGAAGTGGCCACGCATTAGGGAAACCTTATATAAAGTGACCATTCCCATGCAGCTGAGCCAGTTCAGATGCAGCCACATTGATATGCATGGAGTGGGGCCTGTAGTTTATCTGCCCACTCAAGCAATGCAGAGGCATGAAAGTGCCACCAGGTGCTCCAAAACTTTTCACCCCTTGGGCACAAACTGCAAACTACTGAGCGTTTTGGTGGACTGCAGAATAATTGGACGACCGAGCATGTTGTACGATCTCCTTGCTAAAGCTGGCCATGGAGTAGTCACTGGTGGAGGCGCTCACAGCCCCTTGCAATGTCATCATCCTGGTGCAGACCGGTATCCCATTATGGTTCAAGCTAACAGTGCTGCCTTGCAGTGCGGGTTAGGAGAATGCCTGCACCTGAGCTGAGAACACAGCATACAGTCCAGTGGGCAAAGCTGCTGCCAATTGGTCAGGTGGAGTGAGGTGGAGGAGGGTGGGGTTTCGGGTAGCCATGCAGCAGACTAAACTCTGGCCATCCAAGTGATGGTCAGCACCTTCTGGGATGCATTAAGGAGCTTTCAGAATTAACCAAGAGAGGTTCTTAGTACACCCAAGCTAACCCACATGTCTCTCCCTTACATCCTGCGGGAGAAGTACATCAGGATCATGGAACCTGGTGGCCCAACTGTATACTGTGTGGCTTACAGAGAATGAAGATGACAGAGAAGAGAGTGATGGAGGCACCTGGCTGCACAGAGGGAGGAGCAGCAACCTCAGGAAGAAGGCGCACTGAGGCTCCCGCACACGCCCCTGAAGACCCAAGGTGAGCCATCGTTGGTCGGCACCTAGCTATACCCAGGGTCTCAAGACAGTGTTTGTCATTCCTGCAGATGACCGAGAACCAGTGTTGCTGAAGACTGTGCATGTCTAGGGAACTGGTCGGTCACATCTGCCAGCTGCTGCAGGATTTGGCGCCACAGGGACATGGAGGGCATCCACTGCCAGTGGCTGTGAAAGCAACCGTGGTGCTCAATTTCTATGCCAGTGGCTCCTTTCAGGGCTCCACAGGTGACCTCTGTGGGATTTCACAAGCCGCCAACCACAAATGCATCCATGAGGTCACGGATGCCATCTTTGTGAGGACACTCAACTTTGTGCATTTCGCCTGGGACATAGAAAGCCAGAATGCAAGAATGATTGGATTTGCCCAGATCTCAGGTTTCCCACGGGTGCAGGGTGTGATCAGCTGCAAGCACATGCACTCAGATCTCCATCACAACACGGGGTCATCTATGTCAACCGCAAGGCCTTCCATTTGCTGAATGTGCAGCTGGTGTGTGACCACCACAAACATATCCTGCAGGTCTACGTATGGTTTCCAGAGAGTGTCCATGACTCCAACATTCTCAGTCGGTCACAGATCCCTGCCATCTTCCAGGGTCCACAGAGCCTACAGGGCTGTCTCCAAGGGGACATGGGCTACCTGCAGTGGATGTGGCTGATGACACCCATGCGGCAGCCTCAGACTGCAGCAGAGTGAAGGTATAACGAGACTCATGCTGCAGCTCGCAACTTGTTGGAGTAAATCAGCGGGATGCTGAAGATTAAGTTACGGTGCCTGAACCGATCTGGTGGAGCCCTGCAATATAGCCCGCAGAGGGTGTCATGCATCATCATCACCTGCTGCGTCCTTTACAACCTGGCACTGCAATGGGGAGAGGAGCTGGCTGAGGATAAGATGGAGGAGCTAGTGGTCTCCTCTGATGAGGAGAATGTCGACAGTGATGAGAGTGAGGAGGTCCTGGAAGGCGGTGATGATAGCGATGAAGCCTTCACACTGCCCAGATGAAGCAAGCATGTTTTGGAGGCCCTCACAGCTGCTAGATTTGTGGAGGATGATGATGACATGCATTGAGGGGACACCAGAGATCCGCACGTTGCATCTGGGAACGTTTGACTCCAGTCTGGCTTATGGCAGCGCACATACCCTCTGTGAGAAAGCATCCGAATCTGTGGGGACTATAAACTAACAGTCAACAGAGCAGCCAAACTGGACAGGTACCCTATTCCAAAAATCAAAGACCTATCTGCAAAACTAGCAAGAGGGACAACATATACCAAGTTTGACATGAGTCATGCATATCAGCAATTAGAGTTAGGAAATGCCTCCCAGGAATTCACCACAATTAATACCCACAAAGGGTTGAACCAACATACACGCCTGCCCTTCGGTGTTTCCTCAGCCTGTGCCATTTTTCAGAGAATAATGGAAAGATTACTGCAGGGACTACTCCAGGCTGTAGTCTACTTAGACGATGTGCTAATAACCAGATTCACTGAAAAAAGGAACAGTTGGCTAACCTAGAGGAAGTCCGAAAGCATTTTTTACAAGCAAGAGTGCAACTGAAAATGGAAAAATGCACTTTTCATGCAAAGGAAGCAATCTATTTGGGCCACCGGGTACATTCTCAGGGGTTACACCCAGTTGAAGAGAAGGTTAAAACAATAAGAGAGGCACCTGTACCCAAGAACGCCTCTGAACTTAAATAATTTTTAGGAATGATAAATTATTATGGGTGATTTTTACCTAATTTACCTACACTTCTGGCTGCCTTTGCATTCACTGCTAAGAAAGAACCAATGTTGGTCTTAGGAGACACCCCAAAAAAGAGGCTTTCATGAAAAATCACCCATAATAATTTATCATTCCTAAAAATGATTTAAGTTCAGAGGCATTCTTGGGTACTGTTACACTCATCCAATCTGTTAGTGCATTATGACCAGATGAAAGACTTGGTGCTAGCATGTGATGCATCTCCCTATGAAGTGGGAACAGTACTGTCTCATAGAATGAATGATGGCACAGAGAGGCCAATAGGCTATGTATCCAGGAGGCTTACGACAGCTGTAAAAGAATATTCCCAGATTGAAAAGGAAGGCCTGTCAATTATTTTTGGTTTAGAAATATTTCACCAATACGTACACTGATGACATTTCACGATTTTATCAGGCCACAAACCACTATTGGGTTTGTTTAGTGAGGAAAAGGCTATACCACCCATAGCCTCAGCAAGAGTACAACGATGGGCCCTAATTTTGGCGGCTTATGAATACACCTTTGTACATAGGCCTGGCATTCACATTGCAAATGCCGATGGCCTAAGCTGCCTGCTCTTACAAAAGAATGACGAACATGTCCCAGTTACACAGGAACTCATTTATTGTTAACCTTTCTAGATTCATCGCCAGTATGTGCCAGACAGATCCGGGACTGGACAAGTCGGAACCCAGTCCTATCTCGAGTGTGAGACCAAGTGTTATATGGGTGGTCCCAGGAGCCAGTCTCCGATGAAATGAAACCGTTCTTCAACCGAAGACAAGAGATGAGCAGTCAAGGTGGCATTCTATTGTGCGGTGCACGGGTAATAGTTCCACCAAAGGGAAGGGAGCCACTTCTAATTGAAATACACAGTGCCCATCCGGGGATCACCTGAATGAAGGCCATAGCGCGCAGCTACCTATGGTGAACGGGGATGGATGGTGACATTGAAAATATGGTAAAGCACTGTGTGAAATGTCAGCAGCTACAAAAGTTGCCAGTGACAGCTGCATTGCACCCTTGGGAGTGGTCTGGTAGAATCTGGATGCGGTTACACATCGACTACATTGGACCCTTCCTTGGAACCATGTTCCTACTGATTATAGGTGCCCATTCCAAGTGGTTAGATGTCTATGAGGTGAAGTCACCAACTTTGGGCACTACAATAGAGAAACTACGCCAGACCTTCGCCATCCACAGACTACCAGAAGTAGTCGTATCCGATAACTGCACTGCATTCACCAGTGCTGAGCTCCAATGATTTATCAGCCTCAACTGTATCATCCATGTGAAGACTGCACCGTACCATCCATCATCAAACGGACTGGTGGAAAGGGCAGTTCAAACTTTTAAGTTGGGCATGAAGAAGTTAACAGGTTATTCATTGGAGGCCAAGCTTGCACACTTTCTTTTTCACTACAGAATGAACCCCCACATGATGACAGGAGCAACACCTGCAGAACTGTTGATGAGATGCCCTCTTAGGACAAGACTGAGCCTAATATTTCCAAATTTGGAGGGGAAGGTGGAGAAGAGTCAAGGAAACCAAAAAGTTATGTATGACTTGCATAGTCATGAGTGACAATTTGCTGTTGGAGAAGCAGTATAAGTGAAGAATTTCAGTGGAGGACTGAAGTGGTTACCTGGTAAAGTAAGTTCTGTGACTGGACCATTGTCGTACCACATGGAGGTGGAAGGCCGGATGACCCGTAAACATGTGGATCATTTAAGAAGAATGGAGATATCCCAACAAAATGATGCTCCACCTGTAGCCATTATTGAACCAATAGTTCCTGTTGAAGTTTCTCAACCAAGGACAGACATGCCCGATGTCTTTGTCAGAGTCAAAGACACTGAACTGCAAGTGCCTATTGAGGTACCTGGTGTTAATGTGTTTCCAGAGAATGTGTTTCCTACAAAAGAATCTGAAATCGTGGAGCTGCAACATTCCGCATGGATCAGGAAACAACCTGAAAGACTGAACTTGAAATTTCATGACTTGTGTAAACATCATAATATGATGAGGTTAGTATACTTGTAAATATAAAATGCACAGAAAAATTAAAGGGGGAGGAATGTAGTAATTATTGTTTTTGGAAACGTTAGACTGTGGCTTTAAGAATAATTCTGTGCTGTAAGATCACATGATCTGTGTAAACCAATCTGTTAACAGTGCGGGGAACCTCTATAGGAGAGTTCTTCTTTAGTTATGGAGTTTGATGCACATGTGTAGTTGCTGCTGCTGCCTTGTAAATAAAGTTAAATGTTTCCACTAAGAGAAGTTGTCTGAAGATCAACTCTATAACAGTGCTCCCAGGACATCCACAGCAGAGGTGGAGGCAGCCTGCTGACTGTGGTGCCTTGTCTGTGATGACCTTGTGGGTGCCCACTGGAGTGCTGAGACCTGAAGGGCCCCGGCCTGCTTTCAGGGTCTTGCTGTGTGGCAGTGGCACCCTCCTGGGCCGGTGGAGCTGGAGCTGATGAGGTCACAGGAAGAGGGGATTCGGATGGACCAGGCACTCCCGCAGTCACCTGGATGGATGGCCCCAGGGGGCACACCTGTTGATCCGCATCTCTATGGGTGTCGGAGGGCCCCTGGCAAACTCCTTGAGGAGAAGGGGTAACTGGAGTGAGATTGGTCTGTCCCACACCCCTCTTACATACACACTGTTGGAGGCCAACTACGGCGTCGGCAATGGAGTTGAGCCCGCGCAGCAGTGCAGGAGCAACATCCTGGACCAACGTCTCCATGGCAGCCAACAACCTACTAGTGTTGACCTCGGTGCATTGGCATGCCGGCGCTATCACCTCAGTCTAAAGGCAGACAGACTCCTCCAATGAGCATTGCAACCTGAGAGGTGCAGCGGACATCCCTTCCTGATGTTCCCAAGCTTGCCTTTGCAATTTCAGCAACTGTGACATGACCGAGTTCAGAGACTTCTTGTCTGAATCAAAGTGAGCAAATTTCTGGCCTCCAGCAGTCCTCCAAGTGCTGGATACCTGGGAAGTCCCTGCTGCCACCTGCTGTAGATCAGACAGTTTGATGTGCTCACCAGATTGTGATCCTGAGGCTACTCTAAAGTTAGGTCCCACCGAGATATGTGTCTTGCACTGGTAGGGGGTGTGGGTGAGCGCTGTGACGGGTCTTCCGAGAGGTTTTCAGTGGATTCCTCTTCTGAGCTTCCCTTGGGGCTTGGTTGGAGGCCCTGGGTCATGGACTTTCTTGGCTGTTTGGCAGAAGTGCCTGCGAAAGCAAGGGAAGGTAATTAGTACATGGCAGTGGCCTGTGAAAGAGGACACATCACTCACAGCATGGCCGTCTGATGGATGTTGCACTGCTGGATCCTCACTTGGCAGAGCACCGCCAACCTCACCGTCAGCACAGGAACGGTCCAGATCCTCACCGGCCAACTGAATGGTTCTATTTTTGAAGTCCATGAGGATCTTGACGTTAGGCATTCCTCCACCGGTCTGTGACCTCTCCGTCTTGTTTTGTGCCAGCTTGTCCTGCATGAAATGAGATGTAGAGAGTGTAAGCAGGATGCCTGTCAGGCCAGATGATAAGTATGCCTGGCCTGTGTGGGTGGTGAGTGGTCCCATGGACGGGATGAGGGCAATGAAGCTTCGTGTGAGAGAGTGAATGGTGATGTTACTTGAACTGGCAGTGAGTGAGGACACTGTGGATGTGTGGTGGGTTTGTGAGTGTGAGTTGAGAGTGATGAGAAGTGTGACTTACCCTGGTGGAATGGAAGAGATCATTTATTCTCTTGTGGCACTGGGTGGCTGTCCTCTTTTGCAGGGCATTGGCGCTGACCACAGCAGCCACTGCCTCCCATGCTGGATTGGTAGGGGACATTACGGCAAGCCTCCTCAGCATCCAAAAGTGCTCTTGGGATGCATCACTGAACCTGAGATCTGCAGTCTTTTTGCCTTACGGGGCCAACCTGTCTTCTGTGCAGCAGTCCTGGGCTGGAAGCGCTGAGAGGTGTAAGTGTGGCTGCACTTTAAATGTGGTGCCCGGCATGATGAAGCGGCAAGGTCATAGCATGACAAGCGAATGAGATCCCGCTGCCGTGGAAACAGCGTGTTCCTGGGAATGCATAATTAATGTGGCAGGATTGGGACAACTTGGTGTGAGAAGCTGCCATTGCAGTCAGTGGGTAAAATGCCGTTTTCCCCAGCCACTACCGCACTTAGTGCAAATCTGGGATGATCCCACCCGCAGTATAGCTCTAGGCCCCCAGAGGAATCAGAGTTGCCAGACAAATCAAAGAAAAATGTCAAGAACAACACCAGGAACTCTTCATTGCATTCATCATCCTGACCAAAGCATTTGATTCAGTAAATCACAATGCTCTGTGGATTGTGCTTCAAAGGTTTGGATGTTCAAGAAACTTCAAGAAGCTATGCGCTTCCTGTGCGGTCGGTTTGGGGGGGGGGGGGGGGGGGGGGGGATTCCCCATCTGTCAAAGTGCACACTTCTCCCTGAGGCAAAGCGCTGCCTCAGGGAGATTCATGACAGGTAAGTTAAGCGTAAAATTAGAAACCTAAAAAAATTATTAACATGTCACACGAGATGGGACATGTTTATAAAAAACACATAAACTTTATTACTTTTTTACAAAACGGACATGAAACTTCATCCCGCCAGTGGATGAAGTTTCATGAATAATCTGGAGTCCGCTGGGGCTCCTGGCCTGCCCACCAGCCTTAAGCTTGGACGGGCTGGTCTTTAATTACTTTAATTAATCTGTCAATGGCCTCAATTGGCCATTGACAGATCGGCGGGCGTTCAGCTGATTTCGCTGTTCCTGAAAATTTAAAGGGACCGGGATGACGTCAGGGAATTTCTCCCGACATCATCCCGCATCATTTTCCCCTCGGCGAGCAGGCCCCGCCCCCAAATCACCAAAGGGAAAATCCTGGCCTGTGAGTGGGAGATCTGAAATAGACACCATCAAAATTCAGACCAGGGTCAAGCAAGGCTGTGTGATCACCCCCATACTATTTACAATCTACCTGAAAGTAGCTATTCACCTCATCAAAGATCAACTCCCTTCTGGCGTCAGTATTAAATACAGCCTAAATGGAACATTTATTAACCTCAGTCCCTTTCGTGCCAAAGCTCAATTGACCACAATGAAAGTAAGTAGGCAATGGGCATGGCACACCACCATGGCACCTAATTTTACAGTCCCCCACCTGCCAACCTACTTGCGGGGGGGGTATAAAATTCCACCCATAGTTCTTGGCTAAGGTGGAGGTAGGACAGGTGCCCTCTGAGGACCTTTTTATGGGTAGGGGCTTCTGAAGCCATCCTCCTCATCCCTCTGTGCACAGCTTACCCATTCTGCTGTCTCTGCTCTATATCCCTATCACGCTGCAGCCCGTGTGAAAGCTGGCTTTCCCCTAACAGGCACTCCAGTTCCTTTCACTTTCTTGTCAATGTCCAGCATGACTGCCTTGTGAACTCAAAACCTTTCCAAACTTCTCCAATTACACTGAAGTACTTCCACTCACTCTACAGCCGAAAAGGAAAATCAAAAGCACATCACCTGGGAGTGCCGTGGTGATCCTGTAAATAGCGTTGGTAGAAAGGGGTAGAAAGAGGTTCCTCCTGCAGATGAACACATGTCCAGCTGGTAGTGTTTGAGATGGGGTATTAACAGGACCTGTGAGGTCCAAATTGTCAGTTTGTGTGCTAAATCAACGTTAGACTTTGTTTGATGTCACAATCTGCCCACTCTGCATGCTTCCAGCACATGCATGACACACCCTTATAATCATGGTACACCACACTGGCTGCATTGGAAATAGGTTGAAGCGGTCTGACTGATATTTTTGCAGTTCTGAGCTTCCATAGCGTCAGTGCCAGCAGTGCCATAAAAGCAGAATTTTGAGCCATAATGTGACTTTTAACCAGGTTAACGGCGAGATAACTAGTGACCAGCTATCCCCTTTACAATTCCAATATTGTAGTGATCTGAGGTGCAATACACCTTTAAGAATAAGCAGATTGACCACATGATTGTCTTACCCATTGCTGTGTAGCACGGGCTACACTGTTAATCAGTCGTTTTTGAATGGGTTTTGGTTTGAGAAGCACACATGTGTTGGTCCTTCATTACTCATGTGAATAAACAGCATGTGCTTCATTTTACAATGATCTGTTCATCTACATCATCTTGATTACCAACTCACTCATCAGTAGATCGGCGCACAACTGTGTTTGCTGAACAAAGCAACCCAATAGAAGGAACATAACGAATATGTTTTGACCAAATATCAGGTTTCAGTTTCACAAACTGTTATATAAAAAAAAAGGCCAGTTCAATATCACAGTTTGATATCTGGCAGTTAGAAGGAGCTTGACCACATGTCTCAAGTTAAGAACCACTAACAGAAGGGAAAATACCTCCTCACATAACTATTGGTACAATAGAATCCAATTAATACCTGCAACAAAATATGCACATAACCAGTCTGCTTAATTCACAGGTTTATGTGGACTACCGTTACTTTGAGGAAACCACAGCCTTTGTTTACTGTAAAGTACCAATAAAATTGAACTGAATGATTTTGCTTTCTTTCAGGTTATTGTTTGACTGCTTTTTTATTAAAATAAAGATTCCTTTTAAACTCTTTATTTCACTACATTAATTTAATGTGATCTATATTCATTGAATTTTCATTAGAAGGGAGGTCAATGACCAGTGCGTATAGATTTAAAGTACTTGGCAGAGGGTTAGAAGGGATGAGTTGAGTTTTTTTTTCATCAGAGGCTGGTGGGGGTCTGTAGCTCCCTGGCTGAAAGGCTGGTAGAGGCAGAAAGCCCCAATGCATTTAAAAAACACTTGGAAATGCACTTGAAATATTGCTTACAGGGCTACAAGGCAAGAGCTGGGGGCAAGGGGTAGAATTTCAGCAGGGGCTCCCCAACATCACGCCTTAACTTTGGTGGAAAAATCACCAGAAACCCCAAAGAAAATGGCCATTAATGCCATTCCACAAGATTTTCCACCTATTGGGTTGATCATTGAAAAGGAGAAATGGAGAGGTAAAACAGAATACCGATTCTCTCTTGCTGGGTTCATGCTATCAGCCAAAGTTAAAGGCCCCCTAAAGGGGCAGGAATTTCAATTGATGGGGAGGTTTTCTAGCCCCCAAGCAATGTGGACTTTCAGCTCCACAGTCAGGGCCTTCATCTGATCTCAATCTGAGGCCCACATTATTTTGGGCTCTGTAACACTGTTGATTCACGACAATTTCAACAGCTCATGCTTTGAAATCTACCCAACAACGGAAAAATAAGCACATTATCAAAGAGGGATTTGAGCCTAGATTTTCCTCTATGCTGGGGTTCTCGCCAAAAGTTCATCAGTGAGGGGCACTTTTTTGAAAGATTATTTATTGACCTGAAACATTAACTCTGTTTCTTTCTCCACAGATGCTGACTGGCCTGCTGAGCATTTATAGCAATTTCTGATGTTACTTCCACCACCACTTTGACCCCAGTAATGTTTCTGGGGCCATGCACCACAGACTTAGAAAAAAATGTTGTGCCCCTCAGCACAGTCCAGCATGGTTAGTAATGCCGACTTATAAAAATATTTTTTTTAAATTTTATTTCAAATATTCCAACCTTTTATTTTGGAATTCCCATTCCCCTTTGGCCTCTTCAGCAATGCTGAGCACAATGGCATTCCCGATACCCAAAGTAGCTATGGTATTAGTGATGTGACATATGTGAAATGGCATCTCCTCCCATTATTAATCTGTTTAATGGCATACGCCTGCTATCACTTCCAGCACAAAATCTCAGAAATGGCACCAGATGGCAGAGAGGTAGGCTGAGGGTTGGCTCCCCACCACAATCCCCACTCCCATCTGCACCAAAACATCCCAACAACCATCGGAAAATCTGGGCAGTGATGCTGCTGCCACCTTGAGGTATCTTGAAGAGCAGATCTTTTAACAGAAATATTTATTCAGACTATTTAATAGGGATTGCAGAACAGGGAGAAATTCTAGGCTCACTGCTTATCAGGAACAAATCGGACCTAATTGCAAAGTCTTAGTCAACAAAGCAGAAATGTCCTCGTCAGGTGTAGAAGTTGCAGAGAGGAATGTTTCTGCTGAGCAGTACTAGGATATTAAATAGTTTAATAATATTCTAATCAGAGATGCCTGTGTTTGTGAATGCCTCAGAAAATTCCATATCAACCCGCTGTTTGAATGGAACATCCTGTGGTGATAAAATTCTTTGTAGGTGTTAATTACTTCAAAGTCTCAAAAAACCTATTTCGGGTAATTCAGATGCACAAAATCTAAATTACAGCAATTTATTTTCACTAATTAAATCATTAACAATGAAAGCACATTGTTTTATTTAGTGGTATGGTGAAGCAGGACCATCTGTCCACTTTAACTTGCAACTATTAGAAATACATATTAATAGAAACAGTATAATATACAACATGGGCACCTAATGGGAGCTATTGCTGGTGAAAATATAAGAAGCCACACAGCACATGATTAAAATTCAACTTTATAAATACAATGTCTTATTAACATTCTGACATAAACTCAGCTACAGTTATGAGCAATTTAGGAGATTTCATCACTTGAGGTTTCCACCAATAACTGGTGGCTGACGGACAGAAAGCTCTGAAAACAGATGGAGTCTCCTACAAGCTAAATATAGTGAGAGGAAAGGATCTGGCGATTGTAAGGAAACTTTCCTGCTAAGCACTGGAGTTTTGTGACAGGCAAGAGCTGCAGATGTGCCCATCTTGTTGCTTGCATTCGTCTAACCTCTCACTGATCCTGCAAACTCTAGCAGAGGTCAGTACTGGTCAGATCTGTGTGAGATCTTAGCATAATTGCTAAGATTGTGTTCTGAGGAGCTTTGGGTACTAAGTTCCAAGTTACAGGATTTCTTCATTTAGATTAAAAATCTAGGTACCAATAATTAAGTTATGAACTGTTAGACATAAAGGCCTGGATTTTGCAGTCAGTGAGAAGAAAGGGTGCTCACCACTGATGTCAAAGAAAGCCTCGCTGAGAGTTCTAGCAATCTCTGTGGCAAGACAAGAATTTTATCTCCTCAGTGTGCAATTGATTCTAGTGTTCTTTACTGGAGATTCACAGAATGGAGTTGCAGTGATCTCATCAAGTTGTCCAAGCAGCCAATCACATTAGAGACTTCGCACAGACAGCCAACCAGGAATTGAAAAACACTAAAATCAAATCACTTCTTAAATATTTTACAGCTAGAAAATTGAAGACTGGGACATACACATGTGGTGAAGGTCGAAGCTGAAATATAAAAAGCTTTTAACAAAATTTTAAAAATTTATTTTAAAGGCCTAGTAATTAAAAATAAAGAAAACATTTAACAACACTCCATAAGTATAAAATTATTTTTTCAGGTGGCAGAACCATTGATCGGCAATAGTTATTACTCAGACTATAATTATTACACCTGATAGAAAAAGGTGTAATTTTTTATGGGGTTTCTAACAGTGATGTGAGAGTGGAAAAGGAGAAGTTCTCACCACAGTAGCTGACTTCACTGATTGCTAGCTCTGGCAGCAAGTTGCGGGGAATGCAAGAGGTTTGGGGTGCACGGAGGTGCGAGGGGCCCGGAGCAGTGAGTGGCAGACCGCAACTTAAGGATTTCATCATTAATCTACACTAATTCCTGAAATTACTCAGTTTCAGAGGAGCAATGATGGTGAACACTGAGAATTTGCCATCAAAAACCTCTGCAGGTTCTGGGCCACGTTTTGCTAACTATGGTCATGACTTACCAAATTATCTTGGTGATGCTGTCTCAGTATTTATGAAGATTCACCCTCAATGAAAAGATTGGAGAAATGGAAATTAACATCAAAGCTATCACCATATTCTGCATCCTGCCTAACAAGCACAGTTGCTATGGTGTTATATCCTTCTCTGTCTCCAAATGAGCAACATAATTCTCCTACATTGCTGAGTTCAAATTAGTTTTATTTTATTCATGTGTTACAAGTGGATGTGATTCTCTAGGAATGACAGGTTAGATACAATATAAGTGTAGGACTGAGCATGCTGTCAGAGTGAACGTGTTAATGCACATTCAAATGATCATTCAAATGATTTGTCAACTTGGCTATGCCATTCAGTTGGGACATGCAATAGCATGTTGTTCACATCTCTTATTTTTGCGATTTACAAACTACCTTTGGTTTAGCAATCAAAATAATCATATGGTTCTCTTTAATCTAAGAAATGGGCTTTTTATTTTGATGTGGAATAAGGTTGATAGATACATTCACTTAAAGCATATATGAGTTTCATGGTGCCTGTCAAAATTATACCTGATGCATTGGAGTAAGCTCTTGTCTTCTACTGTGTGGAACTTATTCCAAGATTTTTCTCAGCTTCTTCAGCTTTCCACTCAGCTTCAATAAAGCAGTACGCTTCAGATGATCATAACAGCATGCTGCCACAGTGGGTGGTAGAAGTGAGGGGTGACGGGGGTTGGGGAGAAGGGGGTTGCAGGTGGCAGAATGATGGTAGGAAAAAAAGGAGGACGCACAGAACCTATTTCAAGATAAAAACAAAAAACTACTGCGGATGCTGGAAATCCAAAACAAAAACAAAAACAGAATTACCTGGAAAAACTCAGCAGGTCTGGCAGCATCGGTGGAGAAGAGAAGAGTTGACGTTTCAAGTCCAATGACCCTTCAACAGAACTGAAATCCAAAACAAAAACAAAAACAGAATTACCTGGAAAAACTCAGCAGATCTGGCAGCATCGGTGGACCAAATAAAAGGTGTGGCTATGGGTACCCACATGGGCCCCAGTTATGCCTGTCTCTTTATGGGGTATGTGGAACATTCCTTGTTCCAGTCCTACTCCGGCCCCCTCCCACAACTCTTTCTCCAGTACATCGATGATTACTTCAGTGCTGCTTCATGCTCTTGTCGGGACCTGGAAAAATTTATTAATTTTGCTTCCAATCTCCACCCCTCCATCATTTTCACATGGTCCATCTCTGACACTTCTCTTCCCTTCCTTGACCTCTCTGTCTCAATTTCTGATGATAGACTGTCCACCAATATCCATTACAAGCCTACCGACTTCCACAGCTACCTCGACTACAGCTCCTCACACCCCGCTTCCTGTAAGGACTACATCCCATTCTCTCAGTTCCTTTGCCTCCGTTGCATCTGTTCTGATGACGCTACCTTCAAAAACAGTTCCTCTGACATGTCCTCCTTCTTCTTTAACCGAGGTTTTCCACCCACGGTCGTTGACAGGGCCCTCAACCGTGTCCGGCCCATCTCCCGCGCATCCGCCCTCACGCCTTCTCCTCCCTCCCAGAAACATGATAGGGTCCCCCTTGTCCTCACTTATCACCCCACCAGCCTCCGCATTCAAAGGATCATCCTCCGCCATTTCCGCCAACTCCAGCATGATGCCACTACAAAACACATCTTCCCTTCACCCCCCCGGCGGCATTCCGTAGGGATCGTTCCCTCCGGGACACCCTGGTCCACTCCTCCGTCACCCCCTACTCCTCAACCCCCACCTATGGCACCTCCCCATGCCCACGCAGAAGATGCAACACCTGCCCCTTCACTTCCTCTCTCCTCACCGTCCAAGGGCCCAAACACTCCTTTCAAGTGAAGCAGCATTTCACTTGCATTTCCCCTAACTTAGTCTACTGCATTCGTTGCTCCCAATGCGGTCTCCTCTACATTGGAGAGACCAAACGCAAACTGGGCGACTGCTTTGCAGAACACCTGCGGTCTGTCCGCAAGAAAGATCCAAACCTCCCTGTCGCTTGCCATTTTAACACTCCACCCTGTTCTCTTGCCCACATGTCTGTCCTTGACTTGCTGCATTGTTCCAGTGAAGCCCAACGCAAACTGGAGGAACAGCACCTCATCTTCCGACTAGGCACTTTACAGTCTTCCTGGCTGAATATTGAATTCAACAACTTTAGATCTTAAACTCCCTCCCCCCATCCCCACCCCGTTTCTTCCCACTCCCTTTTGTTTTTTTCAATAATTTATATAGATTTTTCTTGTCCCACCTATTTCCATTATTTTTAAATCTACAACTAATACCTTGTCAATCTTTCCACCCCACCCCCACTAGAGCTGTACCTTGAGTGTCTTGCCATTCATTCTTAATTAGCACATTCTCTTAGATAATATCACCACCTTCAACACCTCTTTGATCCTTTTGTATGTGACATCTTTTGATTCTCTGCTCCTATCACTGCTTGCTTGTCCCTACAACCACCCCACCCTCGACTTCTCTCCCCCCACCCCACCCCCCACCTTAAACCAGCTTATATTTCACCCCTCTCCTAACTACACTCAGTTCTGTTGAAGGGTCATTGGACTCGAAAGGTCAACTCTTCTCTTCTCCACCGATGCTGCCAGACCTGCTGAGTTTTTCCAGGTAATTCTGTTTTTGTTTTTGTTATCTATTTCAAGATGCTCACCTCTGCTCCTTCCACCAATCTGGCTAGCAAACTACCCCATTCATTTTAGGTCCATGAAGCACAAACCCACCCAAATATGTACAATAATATTAGTGCTATCGATGCACAGCTTTATGCTGTTTCTGCAGTATTGTGTGAACAAAATGTAAATTGATTGAACACAATATGTAAGTGCATGTCAAATCTGAGGTGAATATAGACGATCAAGATGGAAAAGGGAGGAATTTATAATCCCTCTACAGCTCTCTCTGATATAACGATTAGAGGACTGGAAAATTACAAATCCTACAACCTTATTTAGAAAGGGGGAGAGAGATAAACCCAGCAATTACAGACCAGACAGCCTAATATTTCTGGCAGGAAAACATAGAAACTTCGAAAGATTCGCAATGCAGAAGAAGGCCATTCAGCCCATCATGTCCATGCCAGGCAATCATCTGGGCAAAATGAATTGGCCCTTAGAAAAATATGGGCTGCTAAATGAAAGACAGCATAGATATGTTAAAGGTAAATCAGCCTGAATTCTACCTGTCCCCAGGAGGTAGGCTAGAAGGTGGGCGAAGGGGAAGTGGGGTAGAATCACAGGGAGCTGTGTCGGATTGGCTCCTTGACACAGTCCCACTGTCGGGGCATTTTACTGATGATGGGACCGAAAGCTAAGAGGTTGCCCACTCCAAAAAGTAGGGAAGCTGATATTATTCATCATTAAAAGCCCAATTAAGGGCTATTTTACAGTGCTGTTGGCATTTTATCCAATGGTGACTCAACCCCCCTGCTGCGTGAGGAGGCCGTTAACTAAATAGAGGAAACCTCCCAGTGACTGGCTAGAGAGCAAGGATTTATGAGGCAAAGAGAGAGCATCGGGCAGGGAAGGCAGCCCCTGTGGCCACAGTGGCTTCCCAGGAGGGCTTTACCCTCCAGCATTCAGCCCTTTCATAATTTTAAATTCTTTCTTCACCTACCTGCTGTAGGCCCCAGGCCTTCAGCTCCTAGCAGCGATCACTGCTTCTGGTGTCACTGCTGAGCTACCGGTTCTGATTGGGCTAGCAGCTCTTGGGGGCAGGCTGCCATCCTTAATAGGACAGGAGCCCTGGTGGTCGCCACCTAATTGGCCACTGACGGTCACCAGCGTGTGCCGGTGAAACGCATTTCTCTGACGTTGTGACCTCCACACTATTGGTAAACTCATGCCCGTCATGTTTGACTAACTTGATTGAATTCTTTGATGAAGAAATTGACTTTCAAAAGGCATTTTATAAAAGTACTACATAATAGACTTGTTCGCAAAACGTCCATGAGATTCAAGGGACAACGGCATCATGGATAAAAAAAAAATTTGCTGAGGGTCAGAAAACAGAGGGTAGTGGTGAATGGTTCTTTTTCAGACTCAAGGGAAGTATACAATGGTATTACCCAGGGTTCAGTTTTAGGTTAACTGTACTTTCTGATAATTATTATTGATTGGGACTTGGGTATACAGGGCAATAATTTTAAAGTTTTGCAAATGATACAAAATTCAGAAATGTAATCAGAAGACAGAGAATGCTGTAAAAAACAGTTCAGGAGGACATAGACAGATTGGTGAAATGGGCAGACACCTGGCAGATGAAATTTAACACAGGGAAGTGTGACATAATATATTTTGGAAAGAAGAGGCAATATGAACTAAATGGTGATCTTTAAAGGAGCTGCAGGAACATAGAGGCCTAGTGCTGTGTGTGCACAAACCTTTGAAGCTGGCAGAACAAGTTATAGGATCATTGGCTTTATTAATAGAGGAATAGAACACAAAAGCAAGGAGGCTATGCTGGATCTTCATAAAACAGTGGGCAGAATTTTTTGTGGCCCATGCCACATTGGGGATTCCCAATGTCATCGTGCCGCATCATGAGATTCCGCTTAGGTGGGCGTGCGCGAATATTGGAAGAGCACCCACTGTCAATTAAAGAGCCCCTTAAGGCAATTAAAGGGCCAATTTATTCCAATTTTGAGAGTCCTGTTCATTTTTACTTGGCGCACAGGTGAAACAGGCAGGTGGGAATCTCATACTTTCACCTTTCTGGATCCAGGGCAAGGTTTAAGTGCCAGAACGAATAGAGATGTGAGGAGTAAAGTGAGTTGTGAGTCAGTGCATTAAAGGCTTAAATCATTTTGCAAGCTTTTTGCAGACAGCCTCATCATAATTAAGGTCATGTTACCATGGTTCATATATTCTACGTCACCCCAAGGTGCCAAGGCTGTTCATAGTCCCTGCACGCTTGGATGACCAAGTGTGGGGGGACAAAGGATAGCCCGTCAAAAAGTGGCAAATGACACCAATGAGACATCCAAGAATGCCCGCAGAAGAGAAGTACAACTGAAGCCATGTCTCCAATAGGGCCATTATTGAGAAGGCAATAGGCCTCCTGAAAATGAGGTTTCACTGTCTGAACCGCTCAGGAGGTTCTCTGCAATATCCTCTGGAACATATGTCCCTTATAGTGGTTGTGTGCTGTGCCCTTCACAATCTGTATCACTCAAGGGGACATGCAATGGAGGGTGAAGAAGCCATGTACTTCCAGAAGCCACTGAGGAAGAGTCTAGCACTGAGTCTGAGGAAGGCCCTGCTAAGCCATAGGGTCATAATGATGATCCAGCAATGAGGCAGCTTTTGGGAGCTAGGGAGACTAGGGAGGCTTTGATTTGGAGCGCAGCTGACTAACTGAGTGAAGACTTGGAGCTTGGTGAGAGGGGAGTTTTAAGTGTTAATTTTGTTCTTAAATGTTGCTCTTAAAATCTAATCTAGTCTGTCATTACCAGTAACTGGAAAGTACTGTGTAAGCAGTTTAGACAGGGTAAACTCACTCTCAGCTGTCGGAGCTGAGTAGTAAATTAGCTAACTGGTTGAATCTGGTTACTGTAGGCCCAGTTCAGTTTGCTATTAATTCAGGATTCTTTAGTGCAGCCTTGGCAAACCGAGTGCAGCTGAGTTAACTGAGTGAAGCATTCGATTTTGTGAGAGGGGAGAAGGAATTGTTCATTTCCTTTTTCTATCTTTCTCACCCCTTAGAATTTGGTTGTTGCTCTACTACAGGCAGGTGAGTATCTG
Organism: Cetorhinus maximus; assembly: GCF_964194155.1. Classification (NCBI taxonomy): domain Eukaryota; kingdom Metazoa; phylum Chordata; class Chondrichthyes; order Lamniformes; family Cetorhinidae; genus Cetorhinus; species Cetorhinus maximus. Next base: position 110,010,209 of record NC_135879.1, on the reverse strand, counting down.
GTAAGTTGGTAAATTCTATTCTATCCCTTAGGTTTAAAATAGTACACAAATTGGTGGTAAAGTTAATAAAATATATAAAAAAGCAACATAAGTGAGTGATTAATATAATTAGGTAATTATTTAAAACACACTAAGAATGGCAGGACAGGTGATGTTTCAGGGCTGCAGCCTGTGGGTGATGCTGGATAACATTGTGATCCAGGGCAAACACGTCTGCAGTAAATGATTGCGGCTTGAGGAACTTTGGCTCTGAGTCATTGAGCTGCAGGCTGAGCTGCAGACTCTGTGGCACACCAGGGAGGGGGAAAGTTGTCTGGATACTTTTTACCAGGAGGCAGTCACACCACTTTGGATAGGGTCTTCTGATTTGGTCAGTGGCCAGGGACAGAAAGGTGTGACAGGTAAGGGGGCCCAGAAGGCAGGAGTGCAGGAGTGTGAGCTTCTGCAATTGTCCAGTAGGTTTGAGGTTCTCTTAGCTTGTTTGGATGAGAGCAGGGGCTGTGGAGTGGATGAGCAAACTGACCATGGCACTGTGGCACAGGAAGTCATTCAAGTGGGGGCAACAAAAAGGAATGTAGTGGTAGTAGGGGACAGTATAGTGAGGGGGATTGACACTGTTCTCTGTAGTAAAGAGCAAGAGTCCAGATGGCTTTGTTGCCTGCCCAGTGCCAGGATTTGGGACATCTGCTGAGGGCTGGAGAGGAACTTGCAGTGGGAGGGGGAGGATCCAGTGGCCGTGGTCCATGTAGGTACCAATGGCAAATGTAGGATGAGGAAGGAGGCTCTGCAAAGCCAGTATACCGAGCCAGGCACCAAATTAAGAAGCAGAACCTCAAAGGTAATAATTTCTGGATTGTTACCTGAGCCATGTGCAAATTGGCATAGGACAAATAAGACTAGAGAAATGAATGTGTGGCCCAAAGACTGGTGTGGTAGAAATGGGTTCCAGTTTGTGGGGCACTGGCCCCAGTATTGGGGAAAGTGGGATCTGTACCTTTGGGACAGTCTACACCTGAACCATGCTGGGGCTGGTGTCCCTGCAAGCTGCATAACTAGGGAAGTAGAGAAGATTTTAAACTGAAAAGTGGGGGCAAGGGAGTAAATTTGTGACAATGTGGTAAGCCAAAGAGTAGAGGCAAGGCAAGAGAGACAGGTATTAATATGGGAAATGATAAACAGACTGTGACAGGAAAGGACAGAATGTGCAAATGTAAGAGTAAATCAGCAGATAAGGCTAGATGCTACAAAAATAATAAAAGGGCAAAACCAAAGGCTCTGTATCTAAACACACATAGCATTTGAAACAAAACAGATGAACTGATAGTGCAAATAGAAATAAGTACAATCTGATAGCCATTATAGAAACGTGGCTACAGGATGACATCAATTGAGACCTGAATATTAAAGGGGTATGTGACGTTTAGGGAGGACAGGAAGTTAGGAAAAGGTGGAGGGGTGGCTCGGTTAATTAATGATGGTATTAGCACATTAGAGAGGGATGACCTATGTTTGTGAAACCAGGATGTGGAAGCAGTTTGGGTTGAGATGAGGAATGATTAGGGCAAGGAGTCACTTGTGGGAGTGGTGTAAAAGCCCCCTAATTGTAACTACACAGTAGGACAATGTATAAAAGGAGAGATAATTGGATCTTGCCAGAAAGTTACAGCAATAATCATGGGGACTTTAATCAACATATAGAATGGAAAAATTAGATGGGCAAAGGTAGCACAGATGAAGAGTTCGTAGGATGTTTTCAGAATAGGTTCTTAGAACAGCATGTTCTGGAGCCAACCAGACAGCAGGCTATACTAGACCTGGTATTGAGCAACGCGATAAGTTATCAATTAATCCTGCTAGTGAAGGCACCCCTAGCTGGCAGTGATCATAACATGACTGAATTTTACATTCGTTTTCAGGGAAAAATGACTGTGTCCAAGACTAGTATTTTAAACTTAAATAATGGCAATTATGAGGGCATGAAAGCAGAGCTAGCTAAAGTGAACTGGAAAACGAGGTTAAGGGATATGTCAATAGAAGTTCAGTGGCAGACATTTAAAGGGATATTTCAGAATACGCAAATTATGTCACAGTATCACAGTATCTTTACAGTGCAGAAGGAGGCCATTCGGTCCATCGGCCTGCACTGGCTCTCTGAAAGAGCCTTCAACCTAGTCCCACTCCCCTGCCTTATCCCTGTAACCTTGCACATTCCCTCTTCTCAGATTCCAATCCAATTCAAATCCAATTCCCTTTTGAATACCTCAATCGAACCTGCCTCCACCACCCTTTCAGGAAATTTGTTCCAGACTCCAACCACCTCTGGGTGAAAAGTTTTCCTTACATCAAGTTTACTCCTTTTGCCAATTATAGTGAATCTGTGCCCTCTAGTTCTTGATGTTCTCTGTGTGGGGACAGTTTCTCATTATTTAGCCTGTCCATGCCCCTCAGGATCTTGAATACCTCTAAGTCTCCTCTCAGTCTTCTTTTCTCCAAGGAAAACAGTCCCAGCCTCTTTCCAATCTATCCTCATAAACACCGAGCTCCCTCTGTTCCTGCACCTCCTTTAGAGGCTCTCCCTTTATATTATACTGTCTCACCATATGCTTCCTGCCAAAACAAATGACCTCACACTTCTCTGCATTGAACTTCATCTGCCACTTGTCTGCCCAATCCACCAACATGTCTATGTCCTTTTGAAGTTCAAGACTATTCCCATCACAGTTGACAACATTTACAACCTTTCTTTCATCTGCAAATTTTGAAACCATACCCTGTACACCAAAGTCTGTGTCATTAATATATATCAGGAAGAGCAAGGGTCCCAACACTGACCCCTGGGGAACTCCACTATAGACCTTCTCCCAATCTGAGAAAAAACCATTTATCACCACTCTGTTTCCTGTTACTCAGCCAATTTCTTCCCCAAGTGCCTACTTTCCCTTTTATTCCATAAGATAGAATTTTGCTCACAAGTCTGTTTGGCACTGTATCAAATGCCTTTTAAAAATCCATATACACCACATCAACACATCTCCTTTATCAAACTTTTCTGTTACCTCCTCAAAAAACTCCAGCAAGCTAGTTAAACATGATTTTCCCTTAATTAATCCATGCTGGCTTTCTTTAATTATCCTGCACTTGTCTAAGTGATTATGGATTTTATCCTATACTATAGTTTCCAATTGCAATGAGAAAGAAAAATTCCAAGGGGAGGGCCCACCATCCATGGTGAACTAAAAAGTTAAAGACAGTATCAAACTTAAAGAACAAGCATTTAGTTACCAAAGACGGATGGCTGGTCAGAATATTGCAAAGAATATAAATAACAGCAAAGAATGACAAGAAGATTAACAAGGAGGGAAAATTAAAGTATGAGAGAAAGCTAGCTAGTGATATAAAGACAGATAGTAGGAGTTTCTATAGATATTTAAATAAGAAAAAAGTTAACAAAGTGAGCATTGGTCCTATGCAAAGTGTGTCTGGGGAACTGATAATGGAAAGTAGGGAGATGGGTGAATTAAACAGGTATTTTGCTTCAGTCTTCACTATAGAGGGCACATGTAACATCCCAGAAATAACTGTAAATCAAGAAATAGAAGGGAGGGAGGAACTCGGGAAAATTACAGTCACCAGGGAAGTGGTATTGAGCAAATTGTTGGAGCTGCGGGCTGACAAATCCCCAGGTCCAGATGGACTTCACCCTAAGGTCTTGAAAGAAGTGGCTATTGAGATACTTGATGCATTGATTTTAATTTTCCAGAATTCCCTAGAAGGTTCCATCAGATTGGAAAATAGCACATGTAATTCCTTTATTCAAAAAGGGAAGGAGACAGAAAGCAGGAAACTATAGGCCAGCTAGCTTAACATCTGTCATAGGAAAATGTTAGAAGTTAATATTAAAAATTTTATAACAGGGAAGTTAGAAAAAATCAAGGTAATCAGGGAGAGTCAACATGATTTTGTAAAAGGGAAATCATGTTTGACCAATTTATTGGAGTTCTTCAAAGGAGTCACATGTGCTGTGGATAAAGGGGATCCAATGGATGTACTGTACTTCAATTTCCAGAGGCATAAAGTGCCACATCAAACGTTATTGCAGAAAATAAAAGATCATGGTGTAAAGGATAACATTGGCATGGATAGAAGATTGGCTAGCTAACAGGAAGCAGAGTTGGCATAAATGGGTCTCTTTCTGGTTCATAGTGTGTGATGAGTGATGTGCCACAGGGATCAGCACTGGGGCCTCAACATTTTGCAATTTATATAAATGACTTGGATGAAGGGACCAAATGGTTGTTACATTTGCTGACAACACAGATAGGTAGGAAAGTAAATTGTGAAGAGGATGTAAGGAGGCTACAAAGTGACATAAATTGGTTAAATGAGTGGGCAAAGATCTGGCAAATGGAGTATAATGTGGAAAGAAGTGAAATCATTCATGAAGAAATAAAAAAGGCAGGAAGAATAAAAAAGAAGCTTATTATCTAAAGGATGAGAGATCACAGAGCTCTGAGATTCAGAGGGATTCGGGTGTCCTAGTGCATGAATCACAAAAGGTTAGTATGCAGGTACAGCAGGTAATTAGGAAAGCTAATAGAATGTTATCATTTATTGTGAGGGGAATTGATTACAAAAGTGGGGAAGCTATGCTTCAGCTGTACAGGGAATTGGTGAGACCACATTTGGAGTATTGTTACATACTGGTCTCCTTATTTAAAGAAAGATGTAAATGCATTAGAAGCTGTTCAGAGATGGTTCACTAGACTAATACCAGGAATGGATGGGGTTGTCTTATGAGGAAAGGTTGGACAGGTTAGGCTTGTATCTGCTGAAATTTAAGAGTAAGAGGTGACTTGATTGAAACCTTTAAGATTCCGAGGGGTCTTGACAGGGTGGATGTGGAGAGGATGTTTCCTCTTGTGGGAGAATCTAGAACTAGAGGTCACTGTTTAAAAATAAGGGGTTGCTCAATTAAGACCGAGATGAGGAGAAATTTTTTTCTGAGGGTTGTGAATCTTTGGAATTCTCTTCCTCAAAAGGCGGTGGAAGCAGAGTCTTTGAATATTTTTAAAGCAGAGCTAGATAGATTCTTGATTAACAAGGGGTTGAAAGGTAATTGGGGGTAGGCAGGAATGAGGGGTTGAGGTTACATTCAGATCAGCCATGATCTTATTGAATGGCAGAGCAGGCTCGAGGGGCCGAGTGACCTACTCTTGCTCGTAGTTCATATGGTTTTTAAAACAATTTCGAGTAGACCTCCAAAGTCAGGACTCCAAATCACTGCAAATAAATACTCACTTTGCTGCTTGCAGCTCACGAGGCCCTTCTGTCACCATCTTCTCCCATCTCTCCTTCTGAAATATACTATCCAGACCAATCGATGTCTTGCACAGAGTTTCAGGCCTCCTATCTCACTATATTATCAAGCACAATAAGGCCATCTGACATGATGTCACATTTTAATAGTGATGTGTGACTGCTATATACAACATGATACAAGTGGAAATGAGAAAGAATTCACCCATGAAAGCCCTTCTGTGAATATAGCGATTTAAATTTCTGCTTATGAGTGCTAAGTCTAGGTGTTTCCCCCTCACCGAGTTGCACTGGAGGCAGCCTGCCGGCTCGGATGTCCCTTTGGCTTTGATGGCTTTGGCGACCGTCCTCTGGTCCCACAGGCCCCAACTGGGTGGAAGAGTCCTGCGCCATGCCTGGGTACCCTCAGTCATCACAGTCTCCTCAGATGCAACGGTCACTGGCAGAGGGGCAGAGGAGCTGCTGTCATCACCAGGAGTGCCCTGAGAGGAGCCCCCAGATGCATAGAGCTGCAGGTCATCCACCAACCTGAGGTTTGCTTGTACCTCCTTGCTCACCACGGATAAATGAGCAGCTAACAGAGTCACTAGATGCCTCATCCATCTCTCACACTGGCAGTGCCCTGCTGAGGTCAATGCCAGTGTGTGGGCTCACAGATCTGAACGCAACCCCAGAAACCCTGATTGAGTTCCTGGAGCTGCCACTCCATGAGAGTCACCACTGTCTCTATGGAGCAGGCTGTGCGCTCAGAGCTGAGGGTCAACACAGTGCTCATGCTCCTCAAGGACTCCGCCATTACAGGAACCATGGTACGCAGATACTCCTGTTGCATGTAAAAAAAAAAAATCATTTCATATTGACACAGAATTTAGAGTATGTTCACAGCCAAAAACAGAATCCTAAGATATATTGTCTATTGGATCTATTGTCCAGTGCATTTAAAATGAGAAGTATTTCCTTTCTTTCAATTGGCAAATATGGTAGATTTGGCTCCAACTGGCCAAAGATATAAATGAGGGATAGCATATTGAGGTGTTGCTATATAAGGTTGAGAGATGGAGAAGGATTGAATGCACTGAAAAGGTTAGGCATCTTAAAAACGTTACACACGCAGCTGAGCTTTGTGAGAACTGGGAATGAAGGAAAATGCAGTAAGTAATTTGTATTTTCTTGTTGTGGGTATCTGTTATATCTGTCCCTTCCATAAAAATGGGAGTTCATAATTATTTTCATGAAAATACAAGGAATGCTTCTATTTTACATTCCTTTCCATAAAGCACTGTCATTTTTTTAAATGAACAATGAATAAGTATAATTACCAGAATTTATAAATAGTGCATAACCTTTAATGCTCACCTTTCCGAATGGATTATTTGTACTAAAGTGAGAACAGCCCTTAAGCAGAGCTTCTAATTCACCATGTGATTGACCTTACAGTGCATATCTATTTTATTTCTGGAAAGAGAGATGAACAAGGTGGGGGAGGGGCAAACAGGAGCCAAGGACAGAAAAGGAGGAAAATGAAATTCTGAGTGGTCCTAATATTGTTCCAGGAAGGTCGAGCCATAAACGTCAGCTCATGCGTAATTATGAAACCAAAACAAAGGTCCTGGACAGGACACCACCATGATTACAAAGGGGTAAATCAGAAAACAGTTAATATTAAACTTGGATTTTTAAGTGTGAGAAATGCATGAGGAAGGAGAGATTAAGAAAATAATTCCACCTTCTTGAAGTTCTGAAACCAATGAGCTGGAGGAGGTGATTAATTTTAATCACAAGGTAATGAGACTTTTGGCAAGGGGGTGTTTGTGTAACACAGCACACTGGACTGTACTAATGATAAAGTAGAAATAGGAAAGATGGTGATGGAGAGTGAGAAATTGGAGCCTAGAGGTGAAAGACTCGAATGTCAATCAGATGGCATGGTATTCAAAGAACTGCCTCAAAATAAGCACAAACCTAAATTTTATGGGCAGTGAAGAAAGCTAAGGAGAAAACATGCTCTTGAAACTCCTGGAGCTGGAAAGACTGATTCTCACCGCAATGCGGAGGCAGGTGCTCAGAGCTGAACCTGGTTTTGCCCAGATTCTGCCCCCATTGCCCTGGCCCTTTAAATTTCAGTGCGAACCATAGACAGATTTTGCATCCATTGTCCACACAACCCAAGATATCAAGGTGGTGAGTCTGAGGAAGGTCCAAGGCTTCCCTTGGAATTCTGCCCCTTCTACCCTTGATTGAGATACTGATAGGCCTCAGTGGATTTCATACTTGCTGAGAGCTGGTGCAAAGTTTGAGAAACTTTTGAAAAGGCCCCAACATTTAAGTGACTAAAGTGATCAATCCTCATGGGAGCTGTTGAAATTTTAAGCCAATCTTTTCTTCAGCTCAGAGATGCCTGGGAGCACCTTGGCAGTATGGATATGGGATTGTTATAACACAGCAGGTGGTAAATGTGGAGCTGTCCAAATCCCAGAGAGAAAATTGAAACAACTGTCACAACTAATTTTCAATTTGTATGTTTCGAGATGCGGGCTTTGAATTAAGTAGTAATAAGACCACCAAGTCTTAACAGGTTTTTAAAAAACTAAATTAAACATTTACTGATAAAAAAGAGTGTAAGTACATGCATATGTCTACAAATTACTTCTATGATAACTTTTAAACCTCCTAGTTAATCTGATTCCCAGTTACACCTTCATTAAGGAAACAGTAAGACATTTTTTAAAAGACCCAGCCAAAGTAAACAATACCCTGAACAGTCAAATTCAAAGTGAGTTTTCTTAACTTCAATCCCTGGAGGCGGCAGTTTGGTACATACAGGCTGAAGGTACTTCACACTTGTTGAATCTTAGACTGCCTACCCTTACACACAGCCTTCACCCCTTTATACATATTTTCCCTTTTGAATGCAAATATCCATTGTTTCACTATGTCTTTGGACTTTATCTTCCTGATAATAAATATCTCTCATAGCACTAAGTTTTACCAGTAATCTTTGGAAAAAATAAACACACTGTTTCTGAACTTCACCTGGCTAGGTGACACATTTCACCCCTCCTTTGAAAACAATCTAGTCTGGTTCATATAAAAATGCAAATGTCCTTTTACACCTTACATTCTAAACTTCTCCCATGTTTACCATGTTTACATCAAAGCCTTCAGACCAGCTGGCTTTAATCCAACTAAGTCACACACACACACACAAAGACACAGATGCCACTATTTTACAATAAATCCACATTATGAGAATTATTATATCTTCCTGACAGGGATGCCATACCTTCTGGTTGGCAAATCACTATGGGCAGTACTGAAGCATCCTTGCAGGCACAATACACCAGCCCCTGTTGTGTAACTGACCCCATCCCTGCTATTTGAATTCAGTCACGGGCTTCGGGCTAGAGAGACAGGGGGCTCCACTGCAGCATGCTTGTGCCAAAGGAGTTGATCACCAGGAAATATTGAGCTGGCTTATGTTCTTGGGATGGAAAAGAAAGACTAATTTTTTGGAAGCAGCTTTAGAAATATGGGGAGGTGTGGGAATTTCAGTTGTGATGACAGTGAGGCAAAGGTGCACACTGGGGATGGAAATATAGTTTGCATGGGTAAATAGGATGGAAAAGCTTTGATAACTTGGTGTGCAGATAGGTAGGTTATAAAAGCAGAGAAGGCCATAATTCTTGTTTGTGTATCCAGAAAAACAGAAGCAAAGCGGTGAAGCTGAACCTGAACTTAATCGATTGACATCCTTGCATCTGTGAGAGCTGATGGGAATGCAGCCTCAGAACGTTGAAGTCAGATGAGATCATCTGCTGCTCTTCTTTTGATGGCTGAACAAGCCGATTCTGGAAAAGCAAAGTCTGCCACAAGAGCTACATGTGGGCCTGAATTTTACTTTTGGTGGATATGCGCGATTGGCGGGCTCTGGAGTGGTTGGGAAACGGGCCTCTGACCATGATCAGCCCATGACAGCGATTTCACGCTGGCTGGCCTATTAATAGATGAGGCTTGATGAAAAATGTAAAGGCCGCCTGGCTGATTCACCTGTCCACCAACCATAAGGTTAGACTGGCCCCAAAAAATCGGAGACAAATACGCCATTAATGGGTTTAATTGCCCTCTTAATTGTTGGCAGGCACGCTTCCGACTTATGCGCATGCCTGCCGAGTGAAATATCGCGCGAGTGCACAATGACATCGGGATGCTCGCCCGACACCTTCTCACACTATTTTACGCCCGATTGGGTCGGGCGTGTGCCCACCTGTGAGACGTAAAATTTAGCCATGAAGTTGTTACTTGCCAGTGGTGCAAGATGATCCCTACTGATGTCTTGTTCGTAGGGCTGGTGACTGCTTTGGAGCTTTTGAAACCACATGTCATCTTGGTGATGAACTCCTGCCCACAATTGGTGTCACCATTTTCATTGATCATCAGTTAGATTTTCCTACTTGTTGTGATTGAAGATGAGGGCTTTCACGTCTCTTTGACAACATCCTTGAATCGGAGCTCTGGGCACATTGCTGGTCTCTTGGCGTGGGTTACCTCTCTGTATAGGATGTCCTTGGGGATGCAGCCATTTTTAAACCTGTACACATGCCCAAGCTGGTGAAGCCTTCCTGACTTGATTAGTGTAAGCAGGTTTGTCCTAGAAAGGATTACTTATTTGGTGACTTTGGCTTTCCATGTAATTCCAAGGATGTGTTGCAGACATTAGAGATGGAAATAATTAAGCCTTTTTTCTTGGTAGATGTAGGTTGTCCAGGCTTCACTGCCATACATCAATGTGCTGAGGATACAGGTCTTATAGGTAAGCATCTAGGTCCTGTGGACGAACTTATTGCATTTCCATGTTAGTCGGCCAGAGTTGGTAGCTGCCTTGCCAAAGAGTGTGCTGAGCTCTTTGTCAAGAGACAGGTTGTCTGTCACATAGATCCAGGGTAGCAGAGTTTTCTGACTCCTTCTAGTGGTGTGTTGTTGAGTCTGATCACGTGAGAGAAACAACACTCTTTCCATAACCACCACCACAGTTTTCTTGATACTGATGGTGAGAGGTGAGAGAACACACAACACAGGCATGGGACAGATGACCCATGAGCCTTTGGAGTTGGCCTTCTTTCTGAGCAACTACTGCGGCATCAATAGCAGGTAGAAGTTCTCTGTCAGGACATGCTGCACTTTTGCCTTGGCTTTCGTTCTTGATAGGTTGAGGAGTTTCCCTGAGCATGTGTGGAGATACACTCCCTACAAGTCGGCAGGGAAAGCATAGGTCAGGAGGGCAGAGAAAATGGTATAAAACAGAATCGGGGCTAATCTCGGTTTCACCCCATTCCTGATCTCAAATTTGTCAGGGGTGGAGCCGTCAAACTGAATGGTGCCATGCATATTCTCATGGAAGGACTTTTACACACCTTAATTATCCATCACTGGAATAATGTTTACAGTTTTGGGCATCCCATTAAAGTAAAGATATGAAATAAATTGAAAACACGCAGCAGTGCTTCATTAGAATATTAACCAGGATGAAGAATTTGTTTTGAAAAGAAATTGAGGCATTGAAGCTTTATTCATTTGAGCTGGGAAGGTTTAGGGACCACCTGAAAAAGATTTCCAATGTCATGATAATCTTTTGCACTGACTGGTGAGATGGGAATGAACAGCCAGAAATTTGAAAGAATTGCAAAAAGAATTAGTAGGGCGGTTAGAAACAATTTTTTTACACAGACCATACAGTTCAGACAACAGTAATATAGAGTTCCTTGCATTATGAAGCACAACCTCTGAATTCTTTGAGAAAGGAATGAAATGGTTGCTTGAAAAAGAATATCAAAGGGCATGGAGAATGAAGAAGAGCGTGGGATTCAAGCAGGTGGCTTATGTGGAAAAGAGATACTGGTGTAGGCTGAATGGCCTGTCTTTGTGCTGTAACATTCTATGATTTAATTTTGAGATTAACACTGTTCAGCCTGACATTTGGTTCACCTCCACATGTGCAACAATGTCACCCAACTGGACTCCTCTCCCTTGTCCTTTCAAATGCGTCTGAGGCATCAAACTATTCACCTGACACCCAGTCTTGGATGACTCACGACTTCTTCCAGCTCAACAGTAGAAAGATTGAACTTCTTTCTTAGGCCCCCCAACACATCCTGTGCTCTCTCACCACTGCTTCCTTCCCGTTCCTCACCACTGCTCAAAGTTAATGGGTTGAATTTTATACAGGGGGCATTCAAATGCAGGGAGCCCAGGTTCCCTTGGCTCGCTCTCCCCCACAGCCATTTAATGGCTGCTGGGCCTTTAATAGGCCTGAGACATGCCTTCTGCCCCCTTCAGAGAGGAATTCCATCCTCCAAGAGCTGTTGACCATTTGTCCCTTCAGTGCCACTGGGTGTAGTGGTCACTGCTGGAAGTGCAGGCAGTCCCTAAAGAAAAGAACCACGGACCCCAAATGATGATAAGTCTGGGGTCTCACTGTGGCCAGGTTGGCAAGCCCTGTCAAAAGGGTGGGGGCTGAGATCAGCAGGGTGTGGAAGGGCAAATGTTGGCAGGGGAATACTTTGGGGGAGCCTCTGATGGGCACCGAGGCTGCCTGACAGCTTGGACAATTGGTGGTGACCTCCCCTGCCACAGGTAAAATCCCAATGGCGGTGGAAGCCACTAAAGTGCCTCACTTGGCCAACAGGAGACCGGGCTGCCCAACACCTCGCCTGTCCCGGCTAAAATACCCATGGGGCAAGTAGGCGATGGGCACAATGCTGCTGTCATGCCATTTAATTTTATGCCCCACCCCAACCCCACTTCACTCCAGCCCACAGGGGATGGGGGGTGTAAAATTCAGCGTGAATTGTTCACAATTGTTTGTTTGTTCAATCCAGGCACTGATTACCACAAAGACTAATTAACTTCACCTTTGTATCTGCCTTTACACTGAAACCCTTTCCAGACATAATGAGTCCAATGTTCTCCTGGCTTTCCCTCTTCTTCTGAACCTGTCTTTTTACTTTTCCTTAGCACCTGCAGCCAAGCCTCCAACCACCTGACTCCATCTGTCAGGAACACCTTCCATAAACCTCACTCTATCTCTACCTGTAGTAATTATGGTTTTATTTAGTGTGTAATGTACCTTTAATAATAATGCTTGTTAGGCAAGATTACATGATCTGTAGTAAGCAACAGGAGAGTAGCACAGACTACCTCAGCAGTCAGTGTAGGGAAAGAGTTGGAGTTGAAAGTACATGTGGAGTTGCTGCTGAATACATTGTAAATAAATTTAATGTTTCCACCCAAGAAGTGTCTGCAGATCAACTCTATCATTAATAGCATAACTTGGCCATCCTACAACATCCTTTTTTGAAAAATATTTTCAAAATCCATCTCTTTGATCAAGCATTTGGTCACCCTTCTTAATCTCTTCTTTCCCTACTTGATCTTCACTTCCATCTTCGAGACCAAATCGCAAAGGCAAAGTACGGGATGATTTGGGAAGATAATGCTACTTTACAGAGCTTCCCCTTCACTGTCCATTGGACACTCCAGTCTCTTTATGGGGAGACCTCTAATTTATGAGCCTTCCATTTACTTTGTGCCCAAGTTCAATATATTTGGTCTGATCAGGCCTATTGCAGTTAATTTTAGTCCCAGATCCTGTAACCCAATGCACTTACTTTTTTCTGAGTTTTCCATAACAGTTTCTTTAAAGACTACCAGTTAGGCTACCAAACGCAAACACCAGGGCATGGCACATACTCTGTCCATTTGACCTGGAAATCTCATCTGCAGCCTCATGACATCATGTGACCTCAATGTGCTAATGAGGCATCCACCCTTTTTCGGTGGCACCCGGCTCACCCATAACAAGGACCCGCCAGAGTGTCAGAGGCCTAGACATCGGCAGGAACAATGCAGTAAGTGCAGCACCTCGATTTTCATCATTCTACTGTCTTGGCCCACCTAGTGGTAAAGCTGAAAGTTAATGCTGTGGTCTTTGTTAATGACATCACAATGTGAATGTGAAGTCCTGTTGATCACATCTGTCCACATTACTAATCCTACCATCCTCCATTATCATATCTAGGTTTTTCCAAATGAATTCAGTGACCTTGCCTCTTAACCATTTTTATCTATGAGTCACTGATTATTTAAATAGTAAATTTGTCTCACACCTGCCCAGTAATTTTGCACCTGTGCAGGATGATGATTTAAATTATGAAACATTATTATATCTTCCTTCTTCCCAAGTCCATGACAAATGATCCCAGTAAAACACGAATGAGGTTTTGTGTTTCTAGCAGTTCTTTACTGCACCAATCAGACATCCAATCAACTCCAACAATGGAATTCATTCCAGTGGAATCAATATTGCAAGATACCAGCTGATTTTCATAAAAGAATTTCAGAAACAATTTGGGGCAATATTCGAGACCAGAATCCAAAGTCAGGTTTTGTTTTAATAATTGTTAGGTGTTTCCCTTTTACAAATCAGAGAACAGGTGAAGTAAAATATATATTCGTGATTGAGGTAATCCATCCTTTTCAATATTCTATTTTAGTTCTTTGTGAGATGTTGATTGATAATAATGAGTCATAATGAATTTCATACAGATCTGCATAGACATCACGACCTGTCTTTGCAGATTAATATCATTTAAAATATTTATTACACTGCCAGATTCCTAATTGGTAGAAGTGATAGAACACTAAAATTTATGCATTGTAAAAAATGTCAGCACTAATTTTAATTTCAAACACCAATTATAACTTCTGCGAAATGAAGCTACCAAAAGATCAAGTTGTTTTCAGTGCTTATTTTTTCATATAATGAAAGCACAGTAATTGTTGTTAACCATCGTGTTGACGTAGCCAGACTTCCAGTTCAGCGTTATGATTCATGTGTCTCATTCACCACTAATTCTCCACAGAGATGTGACAATTTAGTATTCATGTGCCATCCACAACAGCTACAGCAACTTGTGGAGAAAAAACAGCAGATTCTTTTGCAATTTGAAAATAAATGCCAAAATTAAGATTTCATGTCAGCTGTTAAATAACTACTAACTTTTACATGCAGGATGTTACCCACCAATAATTGGTAGTATTGGTAAGGAAGGTTTCTTTCAAAACAAGGCATTTCCAAAAAAAATGTACAATGTACTGTAACATATTCTATCAAGAAAAATGCATAGGCCCAAATCTCTGATCACCAAATCATCAGAGACTGGATTTATGACTGAGACTAAAACCCCGAATTAATCTGACTTCCAGTTACACCCCCATTAAGGCAACCATAAAAAATAGATTTAAACAGATCCAGGCAAGTCAACACAATACCCTGGATAGTAGAATTAAAAGTGGCTTTTCCCAGCTTTGGTTTCTGTAGACAACAGCTTAATGCACAAATACAGGCGGCTTTTCACACATAGCCCCTTCTCCTTCATACATGTTTCTCCCGTTTAATGCAAGTTCCATTGTTCCCTTACAGTTGGTGGGCAAGCAAAAAGGCCAAGTGGCCTTTACACTTTTTTGGAAACCTCATCCACGGGCGGGATGACGTTTCCTAAATCAAGTAAAAATAAAGTAAAATTTTATTTTTTCATTAATAACATGTCCTTGCTCATGTGACAGAGTCACACGATGGGACATATTTTACAACATTAATAAAATCTTTATTGTTTGTTTTGAAATCTGTTCATCTCCTCGAGGCAGCTCTGTGCCTCAGGGAGATTTGCAAATGGCACTCGCACGTATGTGCAAAGTTCGCATTCGCCCCGCTCGCCTTCCCCCGCCCGCGCAGACAGCACTGAGCGCTGCCACTCGCATTTTACGCTGAACGTGCCTTAATTGGCTTGCCAGCGTGAAATCGCTTTCTGGCCCCGATCGCAGGCGGCGGTCGGCTTCCCAACTGGCCCCGCCCATCTTCACCAACCCCATCCGACATGGGTGAAATTCTGCCCATGATGCTAATACTATCAATAATCTTTGGGAAAAATCAACACACTGCTTGGCCTAGCTTCTCTGGCTAGGCGTAACATCCTGCCATCTCTTTGAAATTCAAGCTACCCTGATTTATCTAAAAATGCAAATTTTCCTCACCTCACATTCTAAAACTTCAGCCTTATTTACATATTTAACATTTCAAACCTAGCTTCTTTTGATAGCTTCTTTTGATGAGTCAACGCCTCCAGATAACTGTCTCCAATTCAATTAAATCACACACACACGCACACACACACAGAAACTATCCAACCCCACTATTAATCTACTTTTACAATAAATCACAATAATATTATGGGAATTATTATACTTTCATGACATTTTATTGTTGCTGGGTCAAAACCCTGGAACTCCCTTCCTAACAACACTTTGGGCATATTTACACCACATGGACTGCATAAGTTCAAAAAGACAACTCACCATGAGCTTCTCAAGGGCAGTTAGGGATGTGCAATAATTCCTGGCCTAGCCAGCGATGCTCACATCCAGAGAAAGGATTTTTTGAAATGTCATTTAGCTGCTATGTGTCCTCCAGATTTGGCACAATGGAAGAGTACGTGGAAGAGAACAACTTGCTTGCTCAATACTGGAAATATATTTCCCAGAGGGTAGCTAGTGCTTGCAACATAGATCTCTACAATGCTTCGCAGGCCCTAGAAGAAATGGAATCACAGAATTATACAGCATAGAAGTAGGGCATTAGGCCCATCATGCCTGTGCTGGCTCTTTGGTAGAGCTATCCACCTAGTCCCACTCCCCTATTCTTTCCTCATAATCCTGGAAACCTTTCCCTTCAAGTATTTATCCAATTCCATTTTGGAAGTTACTACTTCCATTACCC
The DNA here is from genome assembly GCF_964194155.1 of Cetorhinus maximus. Lineage (NCBI taxonomy): Eukaryota > Metazoa > Chordata > Chondrichthyes > Lamniformes > Cetorhinidae > Cetorhinus > Cetorhinus maximus. The sequence continues at coordinate 109,994,062 of NC_135879.1, read as the reverse complement.
TTTCAGATAGTGCATTCCAGATCACAATGCACCCAGTAAAAAAACATTTTCCTTTTGTCGCCTCTGGCTCTTTTGCCAAATATGTCAAAAGCGTTTCCTTCCATCTTGCTCCTGACATCATCACGCATCTTCCTCAGTAGCAGCCAGGTACAAGGCACTTGACTTCCTGCAGCTCTGTTGGTAATCTGCAGCCGGGCAACTGGCCCTGTGGTTTTACTGAAGGATGGATTTTATCATCAAATAGGATCTTTCTCCTTTACTGTACCCATTGCAGTCAGATATTTGAATATTCAGTCACCATGTACTTTTAGACAATAAGTCAGAATTTGTGTTATCACCATGCAAAACAACAGATTTATTTTTCATTCACTTTCTAATGATTTTCTGGTATTTCTATCTCTAAATTTTCAGTGGGACAAAGAAAATCATTTGAAAGTGAGCGATACAGTCGGCTGACAAATCAAAGAGACAGACATTGCCTTGTGTCGCGTCACTTGTAATGGAGCTTCAGAGGCCAGTGACCCTCTGCCACTTCCTATGCAACAGGAAGGGAACGCACAGCTGCGTCCCCTGCATGTGCCAAGCAAATCTGATTCAGCTTTATCTTGAAGTCACACAGCCCAACTGGCCGATGATTCTAGGATCCCAAATTTGGAAAATGAATGTCCAGGCAGTGTCTGTATTATTTGATCAAGAAAAAAACAAGTGTGAAGCTGAAAGATGGGTCCTGCCCTAGCATTATTTCAAGGGCCAGACACCCTGACGGCAAGATGAGTAGATGACAAAGGCTGGGACAGTTATATGGGCAGCAGTGGTAGTACCTCAGGGTCTGCAGCACAACAGGGAGTTGGAGCAGAGGCTGCAAAGTGAGCAAGCTCTGCAGAATGCACTCTGCCAATTAAGTTGAAGCTGGATTTCTCCATGCTCCTTGACAGTGACAAGAGGCTCTATGGCAGGCCTGTCAATGCACCCAGCGTCTCGGTGTGCATGCCCATCAATGTTCTTCTGTACACTGCCCCATCTAAGTCTTCAGCTTAGTCCTCTATGGCAGAACCCTTCTGCGACCTCATCCTCCAGTGAACCAGAAAACAAACTACCTTCCACCCCTGGCCTGGCTGCACCTTACTGGTGGTGAGAAGGCTCACCACATGCTGTTTCCGACTCTATAATAGTCTCCAATGTACCTGCAGTGCCAGTGTTAGAGCAAGTAGCTGGGAATTTCAGGTTAAGTGATAGGGCCTTTTCATCAATGCTGTGCTGTTGCTCTTTCCTCCTCCTGTGACTCCTATGGCTGGACAGGTGGAGGTTCTTGGGTGGCTGAAATTAGGAAATCAAAATAGAAGGTTTGCGGGGTTGGGGATTTGGAGAGGAAAGCAGGAGTTCTATGGTCACACTATCAGCAGCTTCCACTTGGTGCCACTTCTTAGGATAAGGATGTGCTGGGAGCCTAGAAGGGGCATAAGGCAGGAAGAACTTTCTCAATCTTCTGAGTGACATTGGATGCAATGGTCTCATAGCAACTGGTCCCATGATATGAAGATGCATCACCTCTGTAGAGCTGAGGAGATGCAGGCATCCTTGTTCCTTGTTCTGCTCTACTCCCATCTACAGAGTGCCACCTTGTCTGCAAAAGAGAGAGCACTATGTCAGTGATTGTGTAGCTCTGTGTTTGGGTGATGTGTCTGCCACAGCTGAATAGCTGGAGGTATGTGGAGACAGTGAAAGGTGGGTGTGAGGCTGGCAGCATTGGTAGGCATGTAATGGTGAGTTGGAGTATCTGGATGTTAGGCCTGAGTCCTGAGTGCCAGAGAGTCATCACCGGCTGTCCCTCGATCGAGGCTGATGTATACTCAGGGTCTCAAGTTTCTGCAAAGGATCTTCATGTGACTGAACAGGCTGATTCTAGTCCTGCAGACCTTTGGGCACTTGGAGCAGGATGTCCCATGAGCTAGTGGGATCTGGAGTGCAGGTTTTGCTTCCTTTTCTTTCCTTCGATGCTGCCACTCTGCCTCATCATTAAGACGTTGTGACTCAGAGTATGATGCAGTTGGATGAACAGGTCGTTGCCATTTTGAATAATTGGTAGCAATCTGCTCCCAGTCATTAATGTCAATGCTGCCACCTTTCAAGGAGATTGCATTTGAAGTATCTTCTTTGTCCTTCCCTGGAATGTTGGCCTTTTGAGAATTGAGAAAACAGGATCTGGTGGGGAGATGGTTTTCGGTCATCTTGACACAGTATCAAGTCCATCGAAGTTGATCTTGCAGGAGTTTTACCTGAATACCTGTGGAGCTGACTTCGAGAAGGCCACTAGTGTTTGTTCGATGGTCTTCCCATGGAATCCGGAGGATGCGGCGGAGGTATTGCTAATGGAATTTCTCAAGCACTCTTACATGTTACTGAGGCACAGTCCAGGTTTCAATGCAGTACAGGAGTGTGGTGATGATAACTGCTCTGTACACTAGGACTTTGGCTGACTTATAGAGGCCTTTGTTGTCAAACACCCAAAGCCCTAAAATGGAATCATTCCAGAATTTCACTAAGTGCGGTAGAGGGTGGGAAAAGCAGCATTTTACTTGCCAGCCGCAATGGCGGCTTCTCACGCCGTATTGTCCCAAACCTGCTGCATTAATTATGCATTCCCAGGAAACATGCCGTTTTGATGGCGGGAGCGCTCTCATTCGCCTGCAATGCCATCACCTCACTGCTTCATCAGCCCGGGTGCCACATTTAAAATGCAGCCACACACACACCTCTCAGTGCTTCCAACCCACAACTGCTGCACAGAAGACAGGGTGGCCCTGAAAGGCAAAAAGACTGCAGCCCCCAGGTTAGCGACACGTCCCTCAAGTGCCTTTTGGATGCCATGTAGGCCAAACGGGATGTCCTCTACCCCCACCCTGGCCCACCCACATCCTCCACCAACGCAGTGACACACACCTCAGTAGGACCTGGATGTACAGTAGCCTCACGATCACAATCTGGTGAGCACAGCAAACAATCTGTTCCACAGCAGACGGAGGCAGGGACATCCGAGGTTGCCAGCACTCGGATGACTGCTGGAGGCAAGGAATGGCAGAGCTATGATGATGCACGACACCCTTGGTGGACTGTATTACAGTGCCCTACCGGACATGTTGAGGCACCAGAACCTCATTTTTAAAATGCCTATCATTTGCTCCAACAAAGTCTGGCTCATGGCATAAGCCTCGTTACGCCGTCGCTCTGCTGCAGTCTGAGGCCCCCGCACGGGTGTCATCTTCCACGTCCCCTGTAGGTAGCCCTAACCCTGACCCTCCCTTCCTACTGCATCCTATTTCCCCCTCACACAGTGCCCGTCCCTTCCTACCATCAGTACCCTCAGTTCTCCCCCCAGGATTCCAACATTGATTTGACTGGGCCCCTCCATCTGAACCACCCCACCCCCCTTTTCCCCACCCTCTCCTCCCTTCCCCTTCATGCCTTCCTTCCTACCTTCCCCTTCATGCCTTTCTTGCCCCTCACTCTATCCACCCCACTGTATCTTCCACTCAACCCCACTTCGTGCCTTCCACTCAACCCCCTCATGTCTTCCACCCACACCTGCCCCCCCTCATGTCCAAATTTGGAAGGCTCCGGTGGCTTCAAAAAAGCTTCTCATGTTATAAGGAGCATCAAATTGTTGGATATCTTGGGCTTTCTCTTCCCACCCTTTATCTTCGGGATTTGTCTTTGAGCGTCAGCCTTGAGCTGTTGGAAGATGCCTTCTTGACTTGTGACCACGTGTTGTTCTGCCAGGCAATAAAAGCTGCTTGTTTTTGTTCTAGGAGGTCACATATTTCAGCGTCATTTTCATCAAACCAGTCCTGGTGACAGTGATGCTCAAACCCAATGGTCTGGGCACAGGAATTTAGTACAGCTGACTTTATTTAATCCAACTGTTCTGGAATTAAGTTGGATGTGTGAAGATTTCCAGGTTGGACATGAGCTGCACTTGGAATTCCTCTCATTGGTCGGGCTGCTTTAGGACTGAGACATTAATTTTCTTCGTCTTGGACTTTTGGGTCTTGCATTGTCTTGGTGCTAGGTAGGTGTTCATCACCGATTGAACAAGTCGATGATCTGCCCAGGAGACTTCAGTCTCCCGTATGGATTGAGTGATACAGATATCACTTAGATCTTTGACCCGAATAATAACATAATCCAGGAGGTGCCGGTCTTTAATCGGTGATGCCACTATGTGGTTTTGTACTTGTCCTTCTGGCAGAAGAGGGTGTTTGTTATTGAAGTCGTGTTGAACACAATTTGTCAGCAGGGGACACCATTTCCATTGGCTATTTCCACCCCATTTTTCCCAGTGGCTCCACTACCAGGGTGTGCAGATGGTTGAGTCAGTGAAGTGTGGTAAATTGAGCAGTGTGAGAGGTTGGTGGTGTGGTGGGTCGGAGATGTCATGTGCAGACCTTGATCACCTGCGTGAGGTCATTAGACTTCTTGTGGCACTGCTGCCAAGTACATACGCAGACTCTGGGAGTTGGCTTTCTTGTCCTTGCTCCCACTCCCTTCTGATGTTGGCCCTCAAGGAGTTCCTGACCCCCCACAGACTCGTAGTGTTTTTCCTTCTGCCTGTCTGCACCACTAATTCCTCCAGTGCCACAGCCATCACTATGGATTCTTCTGCCTGCCCTACTGGTCACTTTGCAATAATTTGCATTGCAGAAATATCTTTGTGCAGCTTCGCTTTAAGATACTTGAAATACTTCCATAAGAAGAGCAGGCTGTCTGTACTGCATGATCTGCTGTGGAAGGAGCCACAGACAGTGTTCAGGAGTGAAAAACAGCATTAGAGTCACATGGCTAATGCTACTTGCATTCAGATGAGATGGGTACACAAAGTTTGCATGTTGCCCACTTCGATCTGAACAGGCATAGGCAGGTTGCGAGTGACTAACCAATTTCTAGCCCAAAGTCGTCTTCTGCATTTTTAAAATTTAAATTTGAGTTAAGAAAAGTAAATAATGCAGCTAAGTGGGAATATAGCACTAACAAAAATGGAATTGTTAAAACATTTGAGTTAAGCAATTTTGAATTAAGAGGAATAAACTCTTAAGTAAATCAGGGAACTGGTCAAACGGGGGGTCAAAGGAAAGAAGCCAGAGGCCATGATCAAAAAATAGTACAAAAATGTATTGCATATTATAGGGGAGATAGAACAACTGCAGCCTGAGATCAAGAGCGAGAGGAATAAAATATAATGCTTCCATATGTTCAGTGAACAAAGGCTAAGACACAGCTACAGTATTCCTTATTAAGATTTCCGAACACAGGCAACAGATTATCTGCCTGTTGCTCTTTGTTTAGGAAATCCTCACTGAAGCACACATGCCCTACAAGAATACTAAGCTCTAATTATGGAGTTTCTAATGTTCAGGTTATCTGAATTGTAAGAATTGCCTTTTCTATTGGCACTAAATCATTCCACCATTGTTAAGTTATACGTGCTGTCATGGCCATTGGATCACAACCACCAAGTAAAACAAAATTTAAATATGAATTGTAAGCGGCCAGTTAAATTGTACAGTTTGTTGTGACGTAAGCAGTCTCAGCTTGATTTTGATGATAACTGTAATATAATTTAAGTAAATCCAGACAAATTGAGTTTGATTTAGTTGATGATGATGATCTCTGTTGAGACAGGGTTTTCATTCTGTGTCAAAAGGAAAGTTAAATTTTCATTTCAAATATTTTTAAATATTCTACATGTTAAAATGCAATCCCAGTGTTCCTTGAGATCAGTGCTGGCAGCTGTAGGCGGTAGGTTTGGGCTGTAGCCCAGTTGCCGTTGTACCTGAAGTAAATCTAATTATGAGATCTTTGAAAGACCAGGCAAATTCAGATGTTTACATTCCAACCACCAGACAGGCTTGCAATATCAATTACTGTTAGCTACTTGAAATATTAATGTATCACTTAAATATGGCCCTGGTGTCATTCAGAAACTGTGCATGTTCCATCCAGTCAAATCAGTCAAGAGGAACAAGCCCCCAAAAAATAACAAAATAATTGTTTTTTTTTGGTCAGGAGGAGCAGGAATTCTCCTCCATTATTTGTAGTAGCAACATGAGTTCATGTACCCTAACCCTCCTCAAAATTCCTCCCTACAAAGAAAGGACATGCATTTATATAGTAACCTTTCATGGCCTCAAGGCATCCCAAAGTACTTTATAATGAATGATGTACTTTTGAAGTATAGTCACTGCTGTAATGTAGGAAATGTGGAAATCAATTTGTGCACAGAAATCTCCCACAAATAGCAAGGGAATAATGAACAGATAATCTGTTTTAGTGATGCTGAATGAGGGATAAATGGCAAGGACACCAGGGATATCTCCCTGCTCTTCTTAGAAATAGTGCCTTAGAATCTTTAATGTCCTCCTAAAGGAGCAGACAAGACCTTGATTTAACGTCCCATCCAAAATACGTCACGTCCGACAGTGTGGTACTTGGTACTGCACTGACATGTCAGCCTACATCTTTTTGCTTATGTTTCTGGATTGGAACTTAAACCCACACAGCCTCCGACTCAGAGGCAAATGACCTGAGTCATGGCAGACAGCGGGTAAACAGAGCCGAGGCACTGCAACAGGACGTCTGTTTGGGGTATGCAGTTTGTCGTTGACATGGTAACGAGGCCTTGCCTTTGAAGTGGCTTTGATCATCTGCCTCCTGTCTGCCCATTCCTTTCCAAGAGTTTAAATCTACCCTGCATGTTCTTAAAATACTAGGCTACAATTTAGTGCTAATACAATATAAATTTTTAACAATTAAAATATCCTAGCATTAAGAGCTGCATGATTAAGGAACATTCTTTTACAGTTTATGTCGTGTGTTTTGTGCAACTATGAGAGGCCGCAGTGTAGAGTAAAAATTGTACTGTTAAAAGCAATCAACAAATGCACCATCTATGCTAACATAGATGAATCACATGTGTTTGAAGATATAAATCATCTGCTGCATTGACATGAGGCCATTGTAAATGTCAGTATTGACAACTTCATGTTACCATTCAAAGTTTTATATTTTTCAGAATCAAAGCTAGCAAATATAGCTACTGATCCAGGAAAGCCATGAAAGCACATTTAATTCAATCACTTCAAAAAAGACTATTGCAGCTACTATGGGTCATTTGGTTACACTTACAAATGAACACTGCCAAAACAGACAGAAGCAAAATATTGCAGATACTGGAAGACTCTGACTTTTCCCCATTCTGATGAAAGGTTACTGACCTGAAATGTGAACACTGTTTCTCTCTCCATGGATGCTGCCAGACCTACTGTGTATTTCCAGCATTTTCTATCTTTATTACTGCCAATATAGAGTCTGCCTTTCTTCTTACATACTCTGCTACGTCCCTGCTTTAAAAATAATGCAACCATTAAGACCACTTGCTTTCATCTTCACCACACTACTCTTATCTACACCTTAGTCACCCTTAGACTTGGGGAAGAGATATTTTGAGGTTTCCCCCTCAGCAGAAACAGGTTGGTAGTGCACCTTTCAAAATTGTGGCTGTGGTCACTGGGTCGGGGCAATGGTGGGGATGCCAGTATCGGTGTCAGAATCGCAGAGTTGGAGACATTAAAAATCACTGTAGTTCCTAATCCTGCTTATAAACCAACACTCCTGCAGGAAGTGCTTGTGTGCAGATCTTGGATGAGGATCAGCCAGGAATGGAGTCTGGGATCTTCGTGTTCCATTTGTGGGACTCCGTTAATAGTTTTTGGTAAAGCATTTTCAGACGCAGTAATATAATTTTTGCAAAGAAGTCTGACCTGTTAGAAGTTAAATAAGTCACTTATAAAATTTATAATCCAACTATTAATCTTTATTGGCTAATGTTTGAAAGGAAAGCAACTCATGACTTTTATACCAAATCGCTTGATTTTCACAATCACAGAATGTTACAGCGCAGAAGGAAGCCATTCGGCCCATCATGTCTGCACCGGCTGTCCAAATGAGTATTTGACTTAGTGCCATTCTCCTGCCTTTTCAAGAGTTTATCTCTTGATATGTGACACATTGCGGTTGGTTCACCCGGGTCTGCTAGGTTACTGGAGTCAGGAACCAGGCCCTTTTAACTGGGATCCTATAAGAGACATAAGATCCTGTTTACCGTTATGAGTGGTACAAGCATTTAATAAGCACAGTATATTATAATATACATAGGAATTATTCTAAGTTAATTAAGAAAGTAACTAAATTAACAAAATAGCTTAAGTAATAATGGCAGGACAGGTGTGTGTTGCAGCTGTGGGATGTGGGTACTTTTGGACGCCAAGATGATCAAGGACAAACATGCCTGCAGAAAGTGTAAGCGACCAGAGGCATTCTGGATCAGCATTATTGATCTGGAAGCTGAACTGCAGACATTGGGCAATATAAGGGAGGGGAGAAAACCTAGACACTTTGTTCCAGGAGATGGGCACACTTCTCAGAATAGGGTTGTTTGTTTTGGTCAGCATTGAGGGACAGGACGATGTAACTGTGAACGAGGCAGGTAATGGGACTGAGCAGATAGGAGTGGAGGAGACACAGACTTTGCAATTGTCAAACAGGTTTGAGGTGCTCACAACCTGTGTGGACAAAAGCGAAGACTGCAGGGTGGATCAGCAGGCTGACCATGGCACCATGGTACAGAAAGCCAATGAAGTGGGGGGAGCAAAAAGGAATGTGGTGGCAGTACGAGACAGTATAGTGAGGGAGATTGACACTGTTCACTGCAGCAAAGAGCGAGAGTCCAGACGGCTGAGCTGTATGCCCAGTGCCAGGGTTCGGGCTGGAGAGGAACTTACAGTGGAAAGTGGAGCATCCAGTTGTCGTGGTCCACATAGGTACCAGCGACATAGGTAGGACAAGGAAAGAGGTTCTGCATCATTAGTATGAGGAGCTAGGCACCAAATTAAGAAGCAGAAAATCAAATGTAATAATCTCTGGATTATTACCTGAGCCACATGTAAATTGGCATAAGGCAAATAAGATTAGAGAGATGTATGCGTGGCTCAAAGACTGGTGTGTGAAAAGTGGATTCCAGTTTGTGGGGCACTGGCACCGGTACTGGGGAAAGTGGGGGCTGTATTGTTGGGACGGTCTACACCTGAACCGTTCTGGGACCAACGTTCTTGCGAACTGCATAACTAGGGAAGTAGAGAGGGTTTTAAATTAAATAGTGAAGGCAAAGGATCAAATGTGGGCAGATGTGGTATATTATAGAGTAGAGACAAAGTAAGGCAGGAAGGTACTAATTTGGGAAGTGATAAAGAGACCGTATCACGAAGCAACAGAGAATACAAATCTAAGATTGAATCAACAGATAAGGCTACAGGTTACAAAAATAATAAAAGGACAAAATTTAAGGCTATATATCTGAATGCACATAGCATTCAAATCAAAACAGATGAGCTGATAGTGCAAATAGAGATAAATAAGTACGAACTGATAGCCATTACAGAGACATGGCGCAAGGTAATATAGATTGGGACCTGAATATTGAAGGGTATGAGACATTTAGGAAGGACAGGAAGCTAGAAAAAGGTGGAGGAGTGGTTCTGTCAATTAGAGACGACGTTAGCACAATAGAGAGGGATGAGCTAAGTTCAGGAAACCAGGATATAGAAATGGTTTGGGTTGAGATGAAGAATGATAAAGGCAAGAAATCGCTTGTGGGAGTGGTGTTCAGCCCCCTAACAGTAATCACATGGTAGGACAGAGTATAAAGGAAGAGATAATGGGAGCTTGTCAGAAAGGTACAGCAATTATCATGGGGGATTTTAATCTAAATACAGACTGGGATAATCTGATGGGCAAAGGAAGCATAGATGACGAATTCATAGAACGTTTCTGGGATAGTTTCTTAGAACAGCACATTCTGGAGGAAACCAGAGGGCAGGCCACACTAGACCTGGTATTGGGCAATAAAATAAGATTAATTAATTAATTCATAGTGAAGGCATCCCTACGTAGCAGCGATCATAATATATCGGACTTTACATTCAATTTGAGGGAGAGAAGTGTGGGTATAAGGGCAGTATTTTAAAATTAAATAAGGCATGAGGGCATGAAAGCAGAGCTAACAAAAGTGAATTGGCAATTTACATTAAGGGATAGGTCAATAGAAGTGCAGTGGCAGACATTTAAGGGGATATTTCAGGATGTAAAGAATAGATACATTCCAATGAGAAAGAAAAAATACAAGGGGGCGGCCCACCATCAGTGGTTAACCAAGAAGGTTAAAGATAGTATCAAACTTAAAGAAAAAGCATATAATTGCACAAAGATGAGTGGTAGGTCAGAAGATTGGACAGAGTATTAAAAAAATAACAAAGAATGACGCAAAAATGAATAAGGAGGCAAAATTTAGAGTATGAGAGAAAGCTAGCTAGAAATATAAAGACAGGAGTTTCTATAGATATTTTTAAAAGAAAATTTAACAAAGTAAGCATTGGTTCCTTAGAAAGTGAGTCTGGTGTATTCATAATGGAAAATAAGGAGATGGCAGATGAATTGAACCAATATTTTGCATTGGTCTTCACTATAGAGGATACAAGTAACCTCCCAGAAATAGCTGTAAATCAGGAATTGGTGAGGAGACAGGACTCAAGAAAATTAGAATCACCAGGGAAGTGGCACTTAGTAAATTGTTGCAACTGCAGGTTGACAAATCCCGGGGTCCTGATGGATTTCATCCTATGGTCTTAAAAGAGATGGCTATTGAGATAATTGATGCATTGGTTTTAATTTTCCAAAATTGACTAGATTCGGAGAAGGTTCCATTGGATTGGAAAATAGTGAATGTAACTCCTTTATTCAAAAAGGGAGGGAGGCAAAAAACAGGGAACAACAGGCCAGTTAGCTTAACATCTGTCTTCAGGAAAATGTTAGGAGCTATTATTAAAGACGTTATAGCAGGGCATTTAGAAAAATTCAAAGTAATCAGGTAGAGCCAACATGGTTTTGTGAAAGGGAAATCATGTTTAGCCAATTTATTGGTTTAACCAATTTATTGGAGTTCTTTGAAGAAGTAACGTGTTGTGGATAAAGGGGAACTGGTGGATATACTGTACTTAGATTTTCAGAAAGCATTTGATAAGATGCCATGTCAAAGATTATTGTGGAAAATAAAAGTTCATGGTATATTGGCATGGATAGAAGATTGGCTAGCTAAAAGGAAACAAAGAGTAGACATCATTAGGTCATTTTCTGGTTAGCAGGATGTGATGAGTGGTGTTCCAGAGGGATCACTGCTGGGACCTCAACTCATTACAATTTATATAAATGATTTGAATGAAGGGGCCAATGGCATGGTTGCTAATTTTGTTAATGACACAAAGATAGGCAGGAAAGAGAGTTGTGAAGAGGACATAAGAAGGTCTACAAAAGGATATAGATAGGTTAGGTGAGTGGACAAAAATCTGGCAAATGGAGAGTAATGTGGGAAAATGTGAAGCTGTCCATTTTGGCAGGACAATTAAAAAAGAAGCATATTATCTAAACTATGAGAATTTGCAGAGCTCTGAGATGCAGAGGGACCTGGCTGTCCTAGTACTTGAATTGCAAAGGGTTAATATGTTGGTGCAGAAAGCAATTAGGAAAGCTAATAGAATAGTACAATTTATTGCGAGGGGATTTGAATACAAGAGTACAGAGGTTATGCTTCAGTTATACTGGGCACTGGTGAGACCACATCTTAAGTATTGTGTACAGTATTGGTCTCTGTACTTTAGGAAAGATGTAATTACATTAGAAGCAGCTCAAAGTAGGTTTGCTAGATTAATACCTGGGATGGGCAGGTTGTCTTATGAGGAAAGGCTGGTCAGGCCAGGCTTGTATCTGCTGGAGTTTAGAAGAGTAAGAGACAATGATTAAAACATTGACCCTGAGGGGTCTTGACCAGGTGGATGTGGAGAGGATGTTTCCTCTTGTGAGAGAATTTAGAACTAGGGGTCACTGTTTGAAAATAAGGGGTCACCCATTTAGGACAGAGATGAGGAAAGATGTTTTCTCTCAGAGGGTTGTGAGACTTTGGAATTCTCTTCCTCAAATGTTAGTTGAAGTAGAATATTTAAATATCTTTAAGGCAGGGCTGGATAGATTCTTGATAAGCAAGAGGGTGAAAGGTTATCGGGGAAGGCAGGAATGTAGAGTTGATGTTAAAATGGTCAGCCATGATCTTATTGAATGGCAGAGCAAACTCGAGGGGCTGAGTAGCCTACTCCTGCTTCTAGTTCGTATATTCATATGTAAGAGAGTACTGGGGGGAGTGTGTGCTGCGCACAGCTTGCCCAGTATTGCCTGAATATTTAGCCAAGTAAGAGCCCTTGGGTAGGTTTTGTTGTATATTCATGAGACCGGGATATGCAGACATATCTCAGACTCCACAAGGCTAACCTAGACTGCTGCTATTTCAGCTCCCCGCCATGCAGCCCCCATTTCCCCACCCACAACCTGCCCTAGGAGCCAGTAAGCTGCTCTGAGGCACTCGATTTCCACCCACAGCCCACTGTGCCGTGCTAATCATTCTCCAATGGAGCAGGCTTTTCCACTGGGAGAATCAGATGGCCAAAGGTCTCTCAAGTCTGCATGGGGGGGAACCAACACCTTGATTTTTCCACCATCCTCCTTGCTGATCTCCTAACATCCACCTGTCTATAAACTAATAATCATTTGAAATTCTGCCACTCACATTCCATCCTACACTAAAGGCCGGATTTTGAATGTGGGATAGGGAGCCTAACACCTGGATGAGCTCCAGGACCCAGCCCCATGGCTGAGCTGCATCACACTCCTCCCAACACGATTTTTAAATGTACATGGCCTTGTTGGCTAAAAGGCAAGCACGGCAGCCAATTAGAGGTACCAAGCATCAGTGACACAGGCAAGCGGCAGGCATATTACTGCCATTACACTGCCATGCTGATTAGAGCAGGCAGCTCCTGGGAAGGCCATGGAGTTGGACTGAGGCAAACAGCTACCTTCCACAATAGGGTAAGGACCAGTTCTTGTACCAGTGATTGCTGACTCCACAAATTTGTTTCTAAGACAACTGCAGAGAGATTTATTTGAGCCCCGTGGTGAACCAATAGCTGTAGTACACAAGACTGGTCGGGCTTGCCAGGAAACATATTCGAAAATGGTATTCAGGTACAGAAAGGCCCCTTAACCATCTCCTTGGGGATCTGAAGAGGTTGTTAATTGCTGACAAGCACACTCCCATTCTCTCCCCCTGCCAGCCCTTTGAAAATTTTAAACTGTCCCAGAGGCATCGGGATTAATTGCCCACTTAAGTCCCTCAGTTGGTGGCTGGGAGGGAAAGCCAGTCTTGCTCACCCATCAGCCTGCACCTCATTGTGTTCATTGCAGAATCATCCCACAGATTGGCAAAGCCTGATATTGGGCAGGAAAATCGGCATGTGACCCGCAGACAGCAATGCTGGCTTTTTCCACCATATCGTGTGTCAATTTGTTCAAAAAAATTGAGAGGTGCATGTTTTACGTTGGTTTGATGGTGGGGCGGCCTCTGATTCCCCCACCTCGCCATGACATCAGGCCTTCAGTAATCCAGGCACCATATTTAAAGGCCGCGCCTGCACAGCGCTGGCACTGTTCAACAGATAGGAAGCTGCTGGGAACTGATGGCAGCCAAAGGGAGTGAAACATGCTGCACCCAAATTTAGTGACGCCTTCCTCGAGCACCTACCTGACACAGTGGAGACCCGCCGCAAAGTTCTCTACCCCGGCTCTGGGCAAAGAACCTCACCCAAGCTGACAAATCCAGCACGGGAGGCAGTGGCAGCGATGGTTAGTGCCCACACCCTCCAAAAGAGGACAGCCACTGTTATGATCGATGCACTTGGTAAAGCAGAGTTATTTAAAAATCCCGAAGGGAAACTTTAAACAACTGTCATAACCAATAATTTTCAGTGTTATGTTTGAGATGCGATCTAAACACAGGAGTCAGACCATTCATTCTCGAGGCTTTACATTAACTAATTGAAACATTTTATTAGTTTACACTGGTTAAAATATATGTACACATGGCTACAAATTACTATTATCATAACTTTTAACAAATTCCCAAACTAATCGCCATTAAGGCAACAACAACCCATAGACTTAACCAAACACCAGGCAAAGCATTTTCACCTTATGAATTCAAAATGAGATTCTTTCACTGTGGAGCCAGTTGGAGGCTTGCAGCTGCCTTTTGATCTAACATTGCCTCTGCCTGCACACCTGAAAACTACTGAAGTTATACCTACCAGCCCCATTGAATGTTAATTCTCATTGTATCAACAACCTCTTTGAACTTCACTTTTTAACAATGACACCCCTTTCATAGTACCAATTTTATTAGTAATATAAACATATGGATTGGTATCTGCTAGAAAGGTGTCAAGTTTTCACCCCAGTTCTTGAATGCTCTATTCAAAAAATGTAAATGCACGCTACCTCTCTGTTTACATCTCAAACTAGTACATATCAAAGCACCCAGACTAGCTGGCTTTAATCCAATTAAGACACACCCACAAACTAAACCTCTATTTTAAAAGAAAAATATTTTCTAAAATATTATATACATTAATAGCTTCATGTCATCCCTCTCCTTATCAAAAAATGAACCTTCATAATTCTAAAAGACGGCTTCATTTTAGTAACCCATCTCACACTATTTCTTATACTTATTACCCTATTACATTACCAGATGCATGCATTAACATAAATATATATATATACAAGTCCTTGGTATCAACAGAATCACTCCAGTTCAGTGTCCAGGTTTTTTTTAAATGTCCCATTTTCCACTAAGCTTGAAAATCTTGATAGCGCATCTGCGAACAGATTTTGTCTTCCAGCAGTATGTGTAATACGTAGATTAAATGGTTGTACTAATAGATTCCATCTGAAAAGCTTTGCACTTATGCTTCGAAATTTGTCCAAAAACTTCAAAGGATTATGGTCTGTATAAACGATTGTTTCTGATGAATTGTTTGCAACATGAATTTCAAAATGCTGCAATGCACCAAACTCAAGGGGCAGAATTTTCAGCCCCCCGCACGTCTGCGCGGTGATGTCAGGCGAGCATCCTGACATCACCGCGCGCCATCGCGATATTTCACTGGGCGGGCGCATAATGAAGTCCGACGCGCGCCTGCCATTAATTAACGGGCCAGTTAAGGCCCTTTAGTCTTCAATCGACAGTGAGTTTTAGGCGCCAGTGCAATATTCGGGTCGGCGCATGGGCACAACGGGCAAGCGGGTAGCAGACTTTTCTATGAGCCTCATCCATGGGCGGGATAAGAGGGCTCAGTGGGGTCGTCAATCTGCTTTGTGGAGCATTTATTGGAGAAAGTATTTTAAACTTGCCTGTGTGATCTGCAGCAGTTCAGAACGCATCCCAGCAGCATTCTGTGTACTTTTAACCTTCAGGTCAGCACTCTGCAGTCAGGAATCTTTTGTGGGCCTATAGCTTTCAGGAAGCCTCCTCTTAGCCTGGGTATGGGGTCTGACATGTCCACTGGAGGCAGCTCCTCCTCTGAGGAAGGGAGGGCTGGAAGGAGGAGGCCAGGAGTGCACATTCAGCCTCCAGGGAAGCCACCTTTGGGAATACAGGCGCAGGCGCAAGGGGCGCAGGGCCAAGAGGTAGGCCAAGGTGGAAGGGGCCGCAGAAGATGCCACTATCCTACTGCCAGGGTATACAGGCGGCGAAGCAGCTACCTCAATATGACTGAGGTGCAGTGCCGAAGGAGGCTCCGACTCTCAAAGGAGACAGTGAACTGTATCTGTCAGATGATTGAACCTGAGATCTCCGCTAACTGTGTGGGTGGACACCCCATGCCAGTGGCTCTGAAGGTCACAGCTGCCCTCAGCTTCTATGTCTCTAGCTCCTTCCAGGGCTCGGTGGGTGATCTTTGCGGTGTTTCCCAATCAGCTGTACACACTTGTGTCAAGCAGGTTACAGGCGCTCTGTTCAGACGGGCATTGACGTTCATCCACTTCCGCTGCGACCAGGCAAGCCAGACACAGCGAGCCAGAGGCTTCGCAGCCATTGCTGGCTTCCCCCGCATCCAGGGTGCAATATACTGTACACATGTGGCCATCAAGGTGCCAGCAGGTGAGCCCGGTGCCTTCGTCAACAGGAAGGGCTTCCAAACCATGAACTTGCAGATAGTGTGTGATCACAGGATGCTGATTCTACAAGTCTGTGCAAGGTACCCAGGTAGCTCCTATGACGCCTACATCCTCAGACACTCCCAGGTGCCGGGGCTCTTCAGTGCTCCAGCCCGGCTGGATGGATGGCTGCTGGGTGACAAGGGCTATCCCCTCAGAAGGTGGCTCATGACGCCTCTCCACCATCCAAGAACAGAAGCTGAGCAGCGGTACAATAGGAGCTACGCCTCCACAAAGGCTGTGGTGGAGAGAACCATTGGTCTTCTCAAGAAATGCTTCGGGGGCATAATCCAGTACCCCCTAGATCATGTGTCCATAATAGTGGTAGCATGTTGCACTCTCCACAATCTTGCGCTGGAAAGGGGGGACGCAGTGGACGATGAAGACATCGACGCAGTGGCTGTGTCTGCACACAATGAGTCAAGCAGTGATTCCGAGGATGAGCACGCACAGGAGAATGCTGAGGTGGTAGACGCTGTCCCAGGACTACACCAAGGAGGCTGGGAAACCCGGGAGGCTTTAACCCAACGATCCTTCAGCTAGCACAAAATAAATGGATCAGCAGGACCAGCCCTGTCTGGGGCTTCCATACTTGGCACCTAAGTGCTAAATCTGCCAGGTCATCAGCAGGAACTAAGGGCCTTGTACATAAATTTGAATGTCCAAACAAACACTCATGACATTTATCTTAAACATACACATGCAGAACAAATGAGCCACCCTCAGCCATGGTTACACATCTGTATTTTAATTTTCAAATCAAATGTTCTCCCAATTGTAAAATAATACTGTAAGCAAGCAAAAATAAATTCTAAGGAACTAATCTCAGGCTAACACAAAAGCACCAGTGAGAAACCTGTGGTGTGCCTAATGTGCCTTATGTTTCCATTTGCAGGTGCTACGTCTTGGTGCAGCCCCATCACTGGGAGTGGCATCTGAGCCAGCCTGCTGACCCTGCTGTCCTGTTGGCCTTGATGACCTTGGCAGTCGTCCTCTGGCCTGTGGAGCCTGTGCTGGCCCTGCCTGGGAGGGAGCTGCCAGTTGCACAGCTGGCATGTCCTCAGCTACCGCAGCCTCACTGGATGATACGGTCACTGGGAGAGGGGCGGAGGAGCTGCCGCGCTCATCCAGAGCGCCCTGAGAGGAGCCAGCAGAGATGACAGGCAGATGCTGTGCCGACGTGAGGTCGTTTCGGGCCTCCCTGCTCACCGTGGATGGATGGGCACCGAGCTGGGAAGCTTGATGCCCAGACTATCTCCCACACTGGCACTGACCAGCTGAGGTCAATGCCGATGTGAGGGCTTGCTGGTCCGAGCGCATCCCCAGGGAGCCCTGATTGGTCTCCTGGAGGAGCCTCTCCACGAGAGTCACCACTTTCTCCATGGAGGAAGCATGACGCTCTGCCATGAGGCTCATTGCATCAGTGATGTTCCGTATGGACTCCTCCACCACAGACACTAAGTGAAGCATAGCCTCATGTTTCACTCCCAGATGCTCCTGCACACCCGGCCACATTTCCTGCAGCAGCTGTGTCGTGGACGACTCCAGAGGCACATCATCAGGCACCGACTAAGCATGTGCCTGGTTCCCTGCAGTCCTCCGACTGCTGGCGCCATGGGCACTCTCTTTCTCTGCCAGCTCTTCCAGCGAATGTGAAGTGCCGTCTCCGCTGTGCCCGGGACACTAGCTGATGTTCCAATGTCCACCGATGTGCTAGTATCTGCACTGGTGCCTGCCTCACAGGAATGGTGTGACACTGGTGAGACTTTAGGACCCTCAGGTGTGAGAGGGGGCATCTGCGGCTGTGCTCTGAAAATGCTGAAAGTAACAACAAGGACAGTGGATCAGTTAGCGTGCACACAGTGACACACTTCATCCCTGTCCCCCTGGCTCATTATACGCTCAACCTTCCAGAACCAATGGACATGAACATTGGTGGGGCAGTAACTAGTGAGGAGGATATAGATGGGCTGGTCAGATGGGCTGATGAGTGCCAAATGGAATTTAATGTTGATAAGTGTGAGGTGATGTACTTGGGCAGGACAAACAAGGCACGGGAATGCACGATGAATGGTAGGACCGTGGGAAGTAACGAGGATCAGAGGGACCTTGGTGTGCATGTCGATTGGTCCCTTAAGGTAGCGGGACAGGTATGTCAGGTGTTTAAGAAGGTATATGGCATACTTAGCTTTATTAGGCGAGGCATAGAATATAGGAGCAGGGAGGTAATGTTCGAATTGTAGAAAAAGCTGCTTAGGCCACAGCTACAGTATTACGTGCAGTTCTGAAATGTGCATTATGGGAGGGATGTGATTGCACTAGAGAGAGTGCAGAGGATGTTTACCAGGATGTTGCCTGGCCCGGAGAGTTTCACTTATGAGGAGAGATTGCATAGACTGGGGTTATTTCCCCTGGAGCAGAGGAGATTGAGGGGGTACATGGTTGAGGTGTATAAACTTATGAGGGGCATAGATAGGATAGACAGAAAGGAACTTATCCCCTTGGCAGAGGGATCAGTAACTGGGGGCATAGATTTAAGGTAAGGGGAAGGAGGTTTACAGGGGACGTGATGAGTAACTTTTGCACACAGAGTCCCAGACAATTACATCTGCAGGAAGTGTACCCAATTGCAGCTCCTCACAGACCGCATGGATCGGTTGGAGCAGCAGTTGGATGCACTTAGGAGCACTCAGGTGGTGGAAAGCATCATAGACAGGAGTTTTGGAGATGTGGTCACACCCAAGGTACAGACAGATCGATGGGTGACCGCTAGAAGGGGCAGGCAGTCAGTGCAGAAATCCCCTGTGGCTGTCCCCCTCTCTAACAGGTATACCATTTTGGATACTGTTGGGGGAGACGGCCTATCAGGGGAAAACAACAGCAGTAGCCAGAGCAGTGGCACCATGGCTGTCTCTGTTGTTCAGCAGGGGGGGGTCAAAGCACAGAAGAGCAATTGTCATAGGGGACTCTATAGTCAGGGGCTCATATAGGCGATTCCATGGTCGTGAAAGAGACACCAGGATGGTATGTTGCCTCCCTGGTGCCAGGGTCCAGGATGTCTCTGATTGGGTACGGGACATTCTGAAGGGGGAGGGAGAACAGCCAGAGGTCGTGGTACACATTGGTACTAACGACATAGGCAGGAAGAGTGACGAGGTCCTGCAGCGGGAGTTCAGGGAGTTAGGCAGAAAGTTAAAAAACAGGACCTCTAGGGTTGTAATCTCAAGATTACTCCTTGTGCCATGTGCCAGTGAGGTTAAAAATAGGAAGATAGTGCAGCTGAACACGTGGCTGAATAGATGGTGTAGGAGGGAGGGTTTCCGATATCTGGATCATTGGGATCTCTTCCGGGGCAGGTAGGACCTGTACAAGAAGGACGGAATGCATCTAAACTGGAGGGGCACCAATACCCTGGCTGCCAGGTTTGCTAGTGTCACTCAGGAGGGTTTAAACTAGTATGTCAGGGGGGTGGGAACCAGAGCAATAGGTCAAGAGGTGAAATAAATGACTGGGAACCAGTGAATATGGCCAGTAGGACTAAGAGGAAGGGCAGGCAGGGAGAAATTACTGAACACAGTGGGACTGGGGGTCTGAAATGCATTTGTTTCAATGCGAAAAGTATAACAGGCAAGGCAGATGAGCTTAGAGCTTGGATTAGTTCTTGGGACTATGATGTTATTGCTATTACAGAGACTTGGTTGAAGGATGGACAGGATTGGCAGATAAACGTTCCAGGATTTAGATGTTTCAGGCAGGATAGAGAGGGATGTAGAAGAGGTGGGGGAGTTGCACTGCTGGTTAAGGGGAATATCACAGCTGTACGACAGGAGGATACTTCGGTGGGCTCATGCAGCGAGGCAATATGGGTAGAGCTCCGGAATAGGAAGGGTGCAGTCACAATGTTGGGGGTTTACTATAGGCCTCCCAATTGCCGGTGGGAGATTGAGGAACAGTTATGTAGGCAGATTTTGGAAAAATGTGAAAAAACAATAGGGTTGTTGTGGTGGGTGATTTTAACTTTCCCTATATTGACTGAGAATCACTTAGTGCTAGGGGTTTGGATGGTGCAGAATTTGTAAGGTGCATCCAGGGGGGCTTCCTGAGACAATATGTAGATAGTCCAACTAGGGGAGGAGCAATACTGGACCTGATATTACGGAATGAACCCGGCCAGGTGGTCGAAGTTTCAGTAGGGGAGCATTTCGGGAAAAGTGACCATAATTCAGTAAGTTTCAAGGTACTGGTGGATAAGGATAACAGGAGTCCTCGGGTTAAGGTACTTAATTGGGGGAAGGCTAATTATAACAATATTAGGCAGGAACTGAGGAATCTAGACTGGAGGCGGATGTTTGAGGGCAAATCAACAACTGACATATGGGGGGCTTTCAAATGTCAGTTGATAAGAGTTCAGGACCGGCATGTTCCTGCTAGGATGAAGGATAAGCATGGCAAGTATCAGGAACCTTGGATAACGAAGGATATTGTGAGAAAAGGGAAGCATTCGTAAGGGCTAGAAGGCTGGGAACAGATGAAGCCTGTGGAGAATACAAAGAAAGTAGGAAGAAACTTAAGAAAGGAGTCAGGAGGGCTAAAAGGGGTCATGAAAAGTCACTGGCAACCAGGATTAAGGAAAATCCCAAGGCCTTTTATACATATGTAAAAAGCAAGAGCGTAGCCAGGGAAATGGTAGGCCCACTCAGGGACAGAGGTGGGAATCTGTGTGTGGAGCCGGAAGAAATGGGAGAGATACTAAATGAATACTTCTCATCAGTATTCACCAAAGAGAAGGACTTAGCGGTCGATTTGTCTAGGAAATAGTGTGTAGATAGCCTGGATCATGTTGAGATCAAAAAAGAAGAGGTGTTAGGCATCTTGAAGAATATTAAGGTGGATAAGCCCCCAGGGCCAGATGGGATCTACCCCAGAGTACTGAGGGAGGCAAGGGAGGAGATTGCTGGGGCCTTGACAGAAATCTTTGTATCCTCACTGGCTACGGGTGAGGTCCCTGAGGACTGGAGAATGGCCAATGTTGTTCCATTGTTTAAGAAGGGTAGCAGGGATAATCCAGGAAATTACAGGTGGCGAGCCTTACGTCAGTGGTAGGGAAATTATTGGAGAAGATTCTTCGTAACAGCATTTACTACCATTTGGAAGCAAATGGGCGTATTAGTGAGAGGCAACGTGGTTTTGTGAAGGGGAGGTCGTGTCTCACTAACTTGATCAAGTTTTTCGAGGAAGTGACAAAGATGATCAACAATGGAAGGGCAGTGGATGTTACTTACATGGATTTCAGTAAGGCCTTTGACAAGGTCCCTCAAGGCAGACTGGTACAGAAGGTAAAGTCGCACGGGATCAGAGGTGAGCTGGCAAGATAGATACAGAATTGGCTTGGTCATAGAAGACAAAGGGTAGCAGTGGAAGGGTGCTTTTCTGAATGGAGAGCTGTGACTAGTGGAGTTCCTCAGGGATCAGTGCTGAGACCTTTGCTGTTTGTAGTATACATAAATGATTTGGAGGAAAATGTAACTGGGCTAATTAGTAAGTTTGCAGACGACAGTATGGTTGGAGGAGTTGCAGATAGTGAAGAGGATCGTCAAAGGATACAACGGGATATAGATCGGTTGGAGACTTGAGCGGAGAAATGGCAGATGAAGTTTAACGTGGACAAATGCGAGGTAATGCATTTTGGAAGGTCTAATACAGGTAGGAATTATACAGTAAATGGCAGAACCCTTAAATGCATCAACGGGCAGAGGGATCTGGGTGTACAGGTCCACAGGTCACTGAAAGTGGCAACGCAGGTGGATAAGGTAGTCAGGAAGGCATTTGGCATGTTTGCCTTCATTGGCAGGGGTATTGACTATAAAAGCTGGGAAGTCATGCTGCAGCTGTATAGAACCTTGGTTAGGCCACACTTGGAATATTGCGTGCAATTCTGGTCACCACATTACCAGAAGGATGTGGAGGCATTGGAGAGGGTGCAGAGGAGGTTTACGAGGATGCTGCCTGGTCTGGAGGTTATTAGCTATGAGGAGAGGTTGGAGAAACTCGGATTGTTCTCACTAGAGTGACGGAGATTGAGGGGCGACTTGATAGAAGTTTACGAAAGTATGAGTGGCATGGACAGAGTAGATAGTCAGAAGCTTTTTCCCAGGGTGGAAGAGTCAATTACTAGGGGACATAGATATAAGGTGAGAGGAGAAAACTATAGAGGAGATGTGCGGGGCAAGTTTTTTACGCAGAGGGTAGTGAGTGTCTAGAATTCGCTGCCAGAGGAGGCGGTGGAAGCAGGTACAATAGTGGTGTTTAAGAGGTAGCTTGACAAATACATGAATAGGATGGGAATAGAGGGATACGGACCCCTGAAGTGCAAAATGTTTTAGTTGACGGGCAATATGATCAGCGCAGGCTTGGAGGGCCGAAGGGCCTGTTCCTGTGCTGTACTTTTCTTTGTTCTTTATTCTTTGTTCTTTGAGTGTGTTGGGAATGTGGAATGCACTGCCTGAAAGGGTGGTAGACACAGAAACCCTAACATGTAATAAGTATTTGGATGTGCACTTGCGATGCCATGGCATACAAGGCTATGGGCCTAGTGCTGGAAAATGGGATTAGAATAGTTAGGTATGTGTTTGATACTTGATGGGCCGAAGGGCCTGTTTCTGTGCTGCCCACCTCTGACTCTATCACTCTATGACTGAGCAATGTTGCAATAATAACAAATTTTACAATCATCAGCGCTATGGATGTTGGGAGGATATTGAGGGGCGATTTGTTGGCCTCAAATACCTAGCCGTGCCACCCCGGCCTCACTGACACCAGTTGACCTGGGTGCACACCGCCTCTTCAGTTCAAGGGCCTCCTGCTCGAAGCGGATTAAGATGAGGGGGTGTGCCTGGCCGCCTCCAGTCCTCGCATGCTCCAAGGCATTGTGAGCATTCTTCCCCTGAGAAAGAGGGAACACCATTCATTATGGCAAATTGCACATGGACTCTGCACGCGCACGCCGCACCCCAACCACAGTGGGCCACATCAGGCCTCCAGTGCCTCCTCTCCCCACTACGGCTGGTCACTCAGACAAAGGTAGTACGCCTGCTCCCAATGCCCCCCTTGGACATATGCTACGTATATCACTTTAGGAACCACACGGTATTTGTTCCCATAGCAAGGATGCGCAACCACATGCAGCGTAGAAGGCAGCAGATGGTTTTGTTCTTTGCCACGACATCTTGAGCCTTCCTTTTCACCATCTCATCACCCTGAATAGGACATGTTCTGGAGTTCTGAGTATGCGCCTAGCTGCATCTCCTGCAGGTTGCCCCCAGACTACTCACGTGCAACTAAGAGCAACACATAGTGTGGGGAGAACTCATCTCCTCATGAACCACTCAGGCTGATCAAAGCATGGGCACTATCTGCTGGCCCACCCAGCGAAGGAAAAATCCCCCATATGATTCACTGCAGTCACGACAGTAAGACTTGTGGGGGGGGCCTCAAAGCTCGCTGCTGGGTTAAATGCCCAATGCCAACATGGTACTCACCCTGCCAGAGCGCAAAAAATTGTTGAAGCGCTTACAGCTGGATCCAGGTGCGCCGCACCACGTCGCGGGAGCTCACGTTCTCCGCCACCTCCTCCCAGGCACATTTGGTCATGTGGGGGGGCCTCCTCCTCCCATCTGGGGGGACCAACACCTCTCGCCGTGCTGCCACCTCCTCGAGGAGGGCAACAAGGCATTCATCTAAAAAACGAGGGGCGCATTGGCCCCCCCACCACTCGCTGCCCTACCCTGCAGCCTGCCCTGCTCCTGTGGCAGACCTTGCAGCCTGGCCTGCTCCTGTGGCCTTCCCTCCAGCCTGGCCTGCAGTGCGCCCCCAAACTGGCCATTGTCAGCAGCCTGCAGGAGGCTGCCAGGCCTTCTTTTAAACAGTAACAGTACAGCCTCAATGCCTATATCGCTTGCGTCAACGGCCAACTTGAATTGCTTGGCATAATTGGGAAGTGCCAAAACTGGTGCCGTAGTTAATACAGTTTTCAAACTATCGAATGGCTTCTGACACTCCAGTGTCCATTGAAACTTCTAGTTCTTTTTTAATAGCTCAGTCAGTGAAGCAACCACTTAGTTAAAGTTTGGTACAAATTTCCAGTAAAACCCACTCATGCCCAGAAATCTCAAAACTTCTCGTTCTGTTATAAGCACTGGGAAATCCACAATAGCCTTGACTTTCACATCTCTCGGAGTCACCTTACCATGTCCAATTGTATGGCCTAAACTTGCGCTTTTACAAATTCACTTTTAGCCAAGTTTGTCACCAAATTAGCTTCTTGTAGTCTAGTAAATAATTCTTCCAGATGCTGTAAATGCTCCTCCCATGTCTGACTGAAAACAATTAGATCATCAATATAAACAGCACAATTGCTTAGACCTGCAATTACTTCGTTTGCCCGTCTTTGAAATGTTGCATGTGAATTCTTCATACTAAACGATATTACTTTAAACTGATATAGTCCACTTGCTGTTATGAAAGCTGATATCTCCTTTGCCCTCTCCGACAATGGTACCTGCCAATATTCTTTTAGCAAGTCAATCTTTGTGATAAATTTTGATTGTCACACTTTCTCAATGCAATCCTCCAACCATGGTATGGAATATGAATCCACTTTTGTCACCGCATTCACTTTTTGATAGTCCAAACACAGTCTGTGTGTTCCATCCGGTTTCGGTACCATTACAACAGGCAAACTCCGGTTACTGCAACTAGACTCAATGCAACTAGACTCGATATCATTTTGAAGCATGAAATCAATTTCTTTTTGCACTTGTGATAACTTTGCTGGATTTAATCTATAAGGTTGTTTCCTTATCAAAGATGATATTTCTATACATACGACATGTAAAGCTAAATGTGTCTTTCCCAACTTATTTCCACAAATAGGTTTGTGTGACTGCAATAGCTTTTCCAAATCACTTTGACACTTGCTTGGAAGGTGACTCAATATTTCATTTAAATTTTCAAGCACCCCTTCATTATCCAATTTGATTAGAGGAAAATCAATTTTAGAGTCCTGCACTTCTACCTCTTTTTCATCATTCACCATCACTAATATCTCTTTTTGATCCTCTTCCCTGTCAAAGTACTTTTTAAGCATATTTACATACACATACACACCCTCTGCTTCTTTCTTCTCTCTGGAGTATTTGTTAAATAATTTACTTCACTCAATTTCTCTTCAATCCTGTAAGGCCCACTAAATCTTGCATTTAATGAACACCCTAGTATTGGTAATAAAACTAATATTTTCTCTCCAGAAACAAAGCTGCGAATTTTTGCCTTCTTACCTGCCTTCACTTTCTTCTCTTGCTGTGATATCTTTAAATGTTCCCTAGCCAACTCACATGCTTTGTTCAATCTTTCCCTGAAATTTGATACGTAATCCAGGAGAGTAGTTTCTGAATTTTGACCCACCAATTTCTCATGAATCAGTTTCAGTGGTCCCCTTACCTCATGACCATAAATCAGTACAAAAGGGCTAAAACCATTCAATGCATTAGGACCGTCTCTAATAGCAAATAACAAAAATGCAATTCCTGCATCCCAATCCTGTGCATAATCCTGAAAGTATGCTCTTACCATAGTTTTTAAAGTTTGATGACTCCGGGTGATAAGCTGTTGAATTAAACTGTTTTATCCCCAAACT
This sequence comes from Cetorhinus maximus, assembly GCF_964194155.1. Taxonomy (NCBI): domain Eukaryota; kingdom Metazoa; phylum Chordata; class Chondrichthyes; order Lamniformes; family Cetorhinidae; genus Cetorhinus; species Cetorhinus maximus. The sequence goes on along the minus strand of NC_135879.1, from coordinate 109,968,162 downwards.
GTTTTATCCCCAAACTGTTCATTACTTCCTTAAACAGCTGTAACATGAAGTTTGACCCCTGATCTGACTGTATTTCTTTAGGTAAACCATATCTTGTAAAAACTTTAATTAACTCCTCCACAATCTTCTTAGTTGTAATATTTCTTAAAGCTATCGCTTCAGGAAACCTGGTAGACACATCCATTATTGTCAGTAAATACTGATTTCCACTTTTAGTCTTAGGGAGGGGTCCTACACAATCAACCATGACCCTGGTAAAAGGTTCTTCAAATGCTGTTAGTGGAATTAAAGGCACCGGCTTAATCACTGCTTCTGCTTTTCCTGTTACTTGACATATGTGACAGGTTCTACAGAATTTGACTACATCCATATACAATCCTGGCCAAAAAAATACCTCTGTATCTTTCCTGTGTTTTCCTAATTCCTAAATATCCCCCCTTTGGAATTTCATGAGCAATCTTCAGAATCTAATTTCTATACCTTAATGGGATACCAATCTGATGTACCTCCCTCCATCTTTCATTTGCTGAGATGTAATCCAATCATCATTTTCTCATTAATATATTCCCTCGAAGATAATAACATACTGGAATACATTTTGCTTTGGTTTCTGAATAAGATTTCTGATATAACTGTTTTAATTGCAAATCATTTTTCTGTAACTCCACTTACCTCTTTGAGTTAAACATTTCAACTGAACTGACTGCATTCCTTCCTCCTGAACTACGTTATCAAATACATTTCCAGCTAATTGGATTTTGACACCTTCTTCTTGCCTTTGAACTGCCTGCATATCTTGTTTATTTTATTTTTTCCTATAGGCTTTTGATCTTGTTATAACACAATCAGGAAACAATCCAGGATGTTCCTTCTGCAGCACTTCTGTTGAAAACACTTCTACAGGCTGCTCAACTACTATAGGCATCACCCACATTTGCGATCCAGCTATATCATTACCCAGAATAAATTGAACTCCTGCAATGGGCAGTTTTTCTACCACTCCAACTATAACTTCACTCATCTTCCATTTGCTCTTTAAATTTACCTTCCACAACAGAATAGGTTTAGCATCCCCATGAACCCCACTTATTATTACCTGCTCCTGCAACACTCCCTCTGAACAACAAATATCACTATCCCACAACATTAGGGATTGACTAGCCCCTGTGTCTCTTAATATTTTAACATCTTTACCTACACCACCCTGTACACGTGGAAAGATTTTCCCTTCGCATACAAAGTCTTTAAACATTTCTGCAACCTGCTCCTCAGAATTCTCTTGAGTAAACTGTGAATACATTTCCATTTCTTTACCTTTTATTGATTATTACCTGTACACAAACCATTGGTTTCTCCTGTGCCTGAACCTCAGAACCCACAGTACTTTTACTTCCAGAGCTTTTCTGTACCCCAATAATTCATACAGATTTCCCCTGCAACCTCCAACACACTGACTTCATGTGCCCCACTTTATTACAATGAAAACACCTCAATTTTCAATGTCGCTTCTACCTTCAGCACCTTCCTTTTTGTTCTGAGAAAAAGCTTCCTGGGAACTTCCAGCTGCTCCTTCTCCTCCCTGACTACTGCCTTCCTTTCACCTTCCCACTCTTTATCCTTTTCCAATTTGAAAGGGTGACAGAAAAAAGATTTAGCTCTATGCACTAACTCATAATCATCAGCTATCTCTGCTACTTGTCTTACAGGATCAACCCTCTGCTCCTCCACATGAGTTCTCACTACTGAAGGGATTGAATCTTCAAATTCTTCCAAAAGAATGACTTCCCTAAGAGCTGCATAGGCTGTTTCTATTTTTAACGCCTGTATCCACCGGTCAAAATCACTTTGCTTTACTCTTTCGAACTCAATATAAGTTTGTCCAGGCTGTTTTCTCATATTCCTAGATTTCTGCCTGTATGCTTCAGGAACCAACTCATATGCACTCAAAATAGCTATTTTCACCATTTCACAATTCACCGACATTTCTGCTGAAAGCGAAGCATAAACCTCAAATGCCCTGCCTAATAACTTAGGTTGTAATCATACCTTCCAGTTTTCCTGTGGCTATTTCATCTGTTCAGCTAGCTTCTCAAATGAAAGAAAGAATGCTTCAATATCTGTTTCCTCAAACTTTGGAAGAGCTTGAATAAATTTAAACATATCCCCACATGGTTCTACTCTAGAGACAAATCCTTCCCCACTTACTGAAGTCTCTTTTCTAACTACCAACATTTTCAGTTGGAATTCTCTTTCTCTCTCCTCCTTCTCCATCTTTGCAATTTCTAATTCCCTTTTAAAAGCCATTTCTATGTCCTTTGCTTCTAATTCGAGCTCTTTCATTTGCAACTGAAGTCTCACTACCTCGAGCTGTGACTCACTAGTGTCAGGTTTCACTTCCAACCGTAGATATTGTGCTATACTTTTAACTATATGAGATTTCCTCGTTCCTGCAGGTAACCCTCAATTGTAACTTATCTGCCAACTCTGTTAACTTACTTTTGGTTATTCTCTCCAACCCACTGAGGGTTATCTCTTCTATTCCCAAACAAGTCTCAGAAATTGCCAAAGCCATCTTGCTGTCTCACCACTTCTAAAATACCTCGCCAACTCCTGAATCTAAAGTGCCTCTCGTACTCATAAGCTTTACGATTTACCAATTCCTAACCAATCGAGGAATTGGAAATATAATTTATCCCAGCACAGCCCCCAGATGTTATAACCGATGCAGTTGGTAAAGTTGAGTTATTTAAAAATCCCGGAGGGAAACTTTAAACAACTGTCATAATCAATAATTTTCAGTGTTATGTTTGAGATGCGACTCTAAACTCAGGAATCAAACCACTAGTTCTCGAGGCTTTACATAAATTAATTGAAACATTTTATTAATTTACACTGGTTAAAATATATGTACACATGGCTATAAATTACTACTATTGTAGTTTTTAACAAATTCCCAAACTAATCTCCATTAAGGCAACAACACATCCATAGGGATCTCACTCACTGCCAATTCAAGGGACATCAACATTCACTCTCTCACACACACACACACACACACACAAAATCTGCCCTACGGATCGTGTCCTTATCCCGTCCATGGTACCGCTTACCACCCATGCATGCCAGGCATTCTTCTCATCTGGCCTATCAGGCAGCTTGTTTACACTCCCTCTATCTGTATTCATGCAGGTCAAGCTGACACACAACAAAAGGGAGAGGTTGCAGACTGGTGGAAGAAAGCCCAACACCAAAGTCCTCCCAGACTTTGAAAACAGAACCATCCAGCTGACCGGCGATGATCTGGCCCATTCCTGTGCTGATGGTGAGGTTGGCGCTGCTCTACCAAGTGAGGAACCAGCAGTGCAACATCCATCAAACAACCATGATGTGAATGAGTTCCCCTGTTCCACAGTCACCAATTATCTCTCCTAGCTTTTGCAGGTACATCTGGGAAGCAGTTGACGGGGTCCATCAGCCAGGTCCTCGACTCCAGCCCTGAGGACACCATGGAAGAAGAATCCGCAGACACCGACATTAAAGATCCGTCACAGCGCTCACCCACACCCTCCACCAGTGTTGACCTCGGTGTGTTGGCATGCCAGCGCTATCACCTCAGATTGAAGGTGGATGGACTCCTCCATCATGCTTTGTAATCTGAGGAATGCAGCGGACATCCCTTCCTGGTGTTCCTGAGTTTGCCTTTGCAGCTCCAGCAACTGAAATATGACTGAGTCCAAAGGCTCATCACCTGACTCAGACTCAGATCAGGCAGAGACACACATTTCAGTGGGACTTAGTTCTAGAGTAGCCTCAGGGTCACAACCTGTTGCGCACATCACAATGCCTGATTTACAGCAGGTGGTGGCAGGGCCATCTCAGGTTTCTGGCACTCGGAGGACTGCTGGAGGCCAGAAATTTGCTGAGTCCAAGTCAGATGATGAGCCTCTGGACTTGGTCATACCTCAGTTGCTGGAGCTGCAAAGGCAAGCTCAGGAACATCAGGAATGGATGTCCATTGCACTCCTCAGACTGTAACGCCGATGGAGGAGCCTGTCCGCCTTCAATCTGAGGTGATAGCGTCAGCACGCCAATGCACCGTAGTCAACACTGGTAGGATGGTGGTCACCATAGAGACCTTGGTCCAGGCCATTGGTCGTGCGCTGCTGCAGGAGCTGCACTCCATCATTGAGGCATTTGCTGGCATTCATCAGTTCCAATGCGAGAGATGGGCAGGACATCTCAAACTCACTTCAGCTGCCCCTTCCTCTCAAGGAGTCAGCCAGGAGCTATCAGGCACCCATAGGGAGGAGAATCGGCAGGAGCACACCCAGGGGCCATCCACCCAGGTGACTCCGGGAGTGTCCGGCCCATCTGAATCCCCACTTCCTGTGATCACAGCAGCTCCAGCTCCACAGGCCGAGGAGGGTGGCAGTGCCACACAGCAGGACCCCGAAAGCAGGCTGGAGCCCTCCAGAGGACATCTATCAAGGTCATCACAGACAGGGTGTCGCAGTCAGCAGGCTGCCTCCACCTCCACTGTGGATGTCGGGGGAGCAACAAGACATAGCAACAGGGTTAGGAAGGTTAAGATGATGTGGTTGCATTATGTGGGCACAGGTGTTAATCACTTCTACTTAATGTTGACCAAGAATGTCTCCTTGTCTATGGCTCCTTGTTATGATGAGAAGTGTTTGTGTCAATCAGATGTGAAACCTTGTTTCCTGCACAAAATGAAGTCAAGTGTCACAGTCCAGGGCTTCTCCCCTGTGCAGAGTGTAACCTTCTGAGCAGTGATTGTCCAGTTTCAGAGTCATTCTCCAGATCGGTGATGACTGCACCTCCATGTGACTTGTGTTTTCTGCAAGAATCTCGTACCCAAGCGTCACTGGGTTCATGATGTTCTCTGTGTGCTCTCAGCACCTTTGAGGCGGGGCTGCCCCCCCATTTCGTCGCCATTCCTGACAGGTGAAGTTGTGATGCTGAAGGGAACAGGTGATGAAGCCTGTCAAAGGGTCAATGTGTCTTAAAGTCCAAGTGCCCGCCGTTTCTCAGCTGCGTCTCCATGATATACGACCCGCGTATGTGCGCTGCCCTCAGCCAGACAGGTGTCAGACGTTCCCAGATGCAATGTGAAAATTGCAGGAGTGTCCTCACTGCATCTCATCATCATCCTCCTGGAATCTTGTGGCAATGAGGGCCTCATGAGTACGCTTACCTTGTCTGGCCAATGCAATGGCCTCATCGCCTGCACCCTCGTCTTCCAGGACCTCACCACCTTCTTCCCCTTCGACTTCCTCCTCATCGGAGACGACATGCAGCTCTTGCATCTCCTCATCATCCAGGTCCTCCCCTCATTACAGGTTGTGTTGCACGCAGCAAGCCCCATAATGCGTGACTCCCTCTGGGAAGTGTACTGGAGTGCTCCACCAGATCTGTCCAGGCACCGCAACCTCATTTTCAGGATGCCAATGGTGTACTCAACCAAACTCCGGGTTGTGGTATGAGCCTTGTTGTACCTTCTCTCACCAGGAGTCTGAGGTCGCCGCACAGCGTCATCAGCCACATTCTTTCTGGGTAGCCCTTGCCCCTAGGGAATCAACCCTGCATCCTGTGTGGTCCCTGGAAGATGTCAGGGATCTGAGACCTGTTGAGGATGTACGAGTCGTGGACGCTTCCTGGGCATCTCGCACACACCTGCATGATCCATTTGTTATGGTCGCAGACCAGCTGAACATTGAGAGAGTGGAAACCTTTGAGGTTCCCATGCTGGACTGCTTGTTGCCAGGGAGATTTAAGAGCCACATGAACACAGTCAATGGCACCCTGCACCTGTGGGAATCCGGAAATCTCAGCAAATCCCAGCACCCTTGCTCCCTGGCTTGCCTGATCTCTATCGAAGTTGACAAAGTTGTGTGCCTTGGCAGAAAGGGTGTCCATGATCTCCTGGATACATTTGTGGATGGAGGCTTGCGAGATCACACACAGGTCCCTATTGCAGCCCTGGAAGGAGCCACTGCTATAGAAATTCAGCGCAGCGGTAACTTTAACTGCCAATACTATTGGCTGCCCTCTGAGTCCCCATGGTGCCAAATCCTGCAGAAGGTGGTATACGTGTGTGACCAGTTCCCTTGACATGTGCAGGTGTCGGCGACACTTGTTCTCGCTCATCTGCAGATGTCACATGCACCGTCTATAGACTCTGGGTCTAGCAATGCGCCTATGAACGACAACTCTCTGGGGTTCATCCTCTGGGTTTAGAGGAGGCTTTGCTGCCGCTTGGTCTTCAGGGTTCTACTCCTCCTTTGGAGAGCCAGGCACCTCCATCACATTCTTCTCCTTCTCCTCTGCTGCCTATAAGCAATCAGGCAGACAGCGAGATCACCAGGCTCCATGGCCTGAATTTCACGCTTGGCATGCACGCAGAGTCGGCGGGTCCGGAAGCAGATGTATAATCCGTTCCTGGGTGAGATCACGTTTTCAACACAATTTCACAGTGGGTGGCTAATTAAGGTCCACCCATCGTGAGACACGTCTTTTCATTGGTCGGAAGGGCCAGGTGGGGGCGAGAGCCTGTTGGGTGCCAGGTCCAATGGTGACCTGGCAGGGAATTCTAAAGCAGTAGAGGCAGCTCCCTGAAGGCTGCCAGGGGACACGGGTTCAAGGAAGAAAAATTTATGTGGAACAGCATTATCATCTGCACCTGCTGGGCACGCCAGGTGGGAGGGCAAATCCGGTGGCACTCGTCCCAGTTCTTGGACGAGTGCCTGGGAATCCTTGTGGAGGAGGTCAGTGCCAGGCGGGACATCTTGATACCCATGGATGGCAAGAGAGGGCCACTCCACCTCACCAAGAAGGCATGGGAAGATGTGGCAACCCAGGTCAGCAGCCATGACAAAAACAAAAATACCTGGAAAAACTCAGCAAGTCTGGCAGCATCTGCGGAGAGGAACACAGTTAACGTTTCGAGTCCGAATGAACCTTCAATAGAATTAAGCAAAAATAGAAGAGAGGTGAAATATAAGCTGGTTTAAGGGGGGGGGGGGGGGGGGTGGGACAAGTAGAGCTGGATAGAGGGCCAGTGATAGGCGGAGATAACCAAAAGATGTTTTTTACTTAGTTCTGTTGAAGGGTCATTCGGACTCGAAATGTTTACTGTGCTCCTCTCCGCAGATGCTGCCAGACTTGCTGAGTTTTTCCAGGTATTTTTGTTTTTGTTTTTGTTTTGGATTTCCAGCATCCGCAGTTTTTGCTTTTATCAGCAGCCATGATGTTGTGGGGTGCACATGGGTGCAGTGTCGTAAAAGGTTCAATGATCTGCTGTGCGCGGCAAGGGTGAGTACCGAGTTTGCATGGATCTGTGTGGGGAAGTATTAACAGCTGGCCGTCCCCCCGTGGTGCTCAGGGGTGTTAGAGACTGAGTCCCAGCTGTCACTGACATTGGCGCTGGCCAAGGCGGTGAGTTCTGGCTGCTTGGCCTGAGTGCTTTGCGGGTTGAGGGCCACAACTTGAATGTACCCTGTGAGGTGTTTCTCAGGTGGGGTTGGCCAGGCTGCAGTGATGCTGCAGGTAGAGAGTGGACTAATCAATGCTCCCCTGTCCTTTCAGGAGAAGCAAAGACACAACAACATCGAGAGGTCAAAGACAGGTGGGGGCCCCCCAAACCTGATATAACTCTGACGAGGTACGAGGTGGATGCCCTGGAGATGGAGTGCCAACACCCACTCGGTCCACGGGTCATGGAGAGGCAGGGCTCTCTGATGAAGGTAAGAGTGCAGTGTACAGATGCAAGAGTGTCAGAGTGTGTAAACGTTGTTGTATTGTCTCATCTGAAATGGAAAGCTAAAACCTGGAGTTCCCATTGTTCATTGAAAGACGATGGCACCATGATGCAGGTCTCCATTGTCTCACCAGCCCACCTAGCATGCACAGTGACAGTGTGATGACTGATATACTGAAATGTAGTTTTCCTCCCCTAGGATCGCCATCCAGAAAATGATTGCAGGACCCCGAGGAGCCACCCTTGTCATCACACCCCCTCTCTGCACCAGGCACCAGCACCTCGGTGGCCATTAGATTGTCGGCTACAATGTCAGTGCACAGTGGGGAGGGCACGGCACACTCGCATGAGGAGTGCTCAGGGAGCTGGCAGTCGGAGGACTGCTGGCAACCAGGACCATGCTGAGTCTGAGGCAGATGATGAGCCTCTGGAGTCGTCCATTAGGCAGCAGATGTTGGATGTCCAGCGGGGTGTGCGGGAGAATCTGGCGGAGATTCCTGAGGTTTGCGTGCCATGGTGGCTGTCATGGAGGAGTCCATGCGGAGCATGAGCACTCCGTTGACCCTCAGCACCGAGCACACTACCTCCTCCATTGAGGGAGTGGTGACTCTCATGAGAGGCAGCTCCAGGAACAGAATCAGGGGTCTCTGGGGTTGTGCTCGGACCTGCAAGTTCTCACACAGTCAATGACCTCAGGAGGTCATTACCAGTGTGAGAAATGGATGAAGCACCTAGTACTTCTGCTAGGTGCCCATCCATCAGTGGCAAGCAGGGAGGTCCAAATTGACTTCATGTTGGCGGACGAGCTTTGTGCTGTCTCTACAGACTCCTCTCAGGGCACTCTGGATGATGGCAACAGCTCCTCAGCCCCTCTGCCAGTGACTGTGCCATCTGATGAGGCTGCAATGACTGAGGAATGCCCAGCCATGGTACTGGATGCACCCTCACAGGCAATGGCCACGCAAACTCTGCCAGCCAAAGGACAACAGCCAAAGTCATCAGGACCGACATGACACCCACCAATGCCACTGCCAGCAGGGGTAGTGGGGGGAGCAATAAGACGTAGCACTCGCAAACATTCATTTAAATCACCATGAGCACAAGAGGGACTTTTCATGGGTGATCTTCTGTTCTGCCATTATTTGTTAAGTTGTTCAGTGGTGCGACTGTTAACACCTTATAACGTTATGTTGATTGTCTGGAAGCACCAAGAGCTTATAAATATTGCTTTTGTGTTAATGGTCTGTGTTTGCTTCACTTGTTTTATAGGTGCAGGGCACAACAGTATCTCATGCTGGACATGAGGAGCTCTAAACTTTATTACACAGACACCGAGTGGACTTTGGGTTCAATGGAACGGGTCATTGCAAACATCTGGTGAGGAGGCGGCACCCCTGGCATGAGGTAGAAGCAGTGCCTTGGCAGACTAGCTGAAGGGGCGTTGAATCAAGGCCTCACTGGTGTCCCTGCCTCGCTGAAAGATCCAGGTTTCTGCCTCCATGTCCTCAACGGGCTCCTCTTCGGATCCACCACCGGAGTCATCATCTGTGACCTGTGGAGCTGCCTCAAGATTCTCTTCCTCCAGTGGGTCCCCCCTTGCCAGAGTCAGATTGTGGAGAGCACAGCATGCAACCACTATCAGTGACACCTGCTCTGGGGGGTATTGCAGTGCAATCCCTGAACGGTCCAGGCATCTGAATCTCATCTTCAGCAGACAAATGGTTCTCTCTATCATCACCCTTGTGGAGGCTTGACTCCTATTATAACGCTGCTCTGCCTCTGTTCTTGGGTGGGGGAGAAGTGTCATAAGCCACCTTTTCAACAGTTGGCCGTTGTCGCCCAGCAGCCACCCAACTAGTTAAGCTGGAGCAGTGAAGAGCCTCGGCACCTGTGAGTGTCTGAAGATGTAAGAGTCATGGGAGTTGCCAGGGTACTATACACAGACTTGCAGAGTCTGTGTCTTGTGGTCACACACTACCTGCACGTTCATGGAGTGAAATCCTTCCTGTTGATGAAGGCACCTGCTGGTACCTTGATGGCCACGTGTGTGCAGTCGATGGCACCTTGGATGCGGGGGAACCCAGCAATCGCTGCAAAACCTCTGCTCCACTCAGCCTGACGGCCTTGTCCATATGGAAATAAATAAATGTCATTACCCACCTGAACAAAGCATCAGTCACCAGCCTGACGCAACTGTGGGCAGCTGATTGGGAGACTCCACAAAGATCCCCTACTGACCACTGGAAAGAGCCGGTGGCATAGAAGTTGAGGGCCACTGTGACCTTTAGCACCACAGACATGGGGCAACCACCCACACAGTCAGAGCTGATCTCATGCCCAATTATCTCACAAATGGAGGTCACAGTCTCCCTAGAGAAGCGGAGCCTCCTTTGGCATTGCACCTTGGCCATGTTGAGGTAGCTGCATCACTCCCTGTAAACCCTGGCACCAGGATAGTTGTGTCTTCTGTGGTCCTTTCCACCTTGGACTACCTGCTGGCTCTGTGCCCCTTGTGCCTGCGCCTCTGCTTCCACGGGTCGCTCCCGTGGAAGCTTTATTGGGACACCTGGCCTCCTCTCCCTTCTGTCCCTCTCTTCCTCCTCAGAGGAGGTGCCTCCAGTGGAGTAGACAATCCTCACTACCAGAGAAACTGAAAGCTGACTGGTGACCAGAACGGTCTACATGGTATAAACCTTCCAAAAGCCTTGGAGACACCAATGAGTCCTGAAATGAAGGCTAGCAATATAAAGAGTGAAGCTCAAAACAGAGATAAAAGTTTCACTAAGCAGCAGCAAACTATCTCCTTAAACTCGTCACAACTCACAATGGCAATGCTCCGGACCCATTTTATCCTGCCCTTGGATGACAGTTTGATAAAATCGTGCTGCTTGCCTGCCCCTTTTTCCCATGCGATGAGCGTGCAATCGCACAGGCAATGTAAAATCACGGTCAACAGACTTTTTAATGGCCTTATTTGGCCCTTTAATTGTCAGCGGGCATGGCTCCGACTCCCATGCGTGCCTGCCGAACTCAATACTTCACGCATGTGCAATGATGTTGGGATGCACACCTGACGTCATTTCACTCAATTTCACGTGTGTTCGCGTCGGAAGCACGCTCGACCACGGAACATAAAATTCAGGCCAAGGTCCTGCTGGCCTCCTCACACCAGTGTCAAAGAGAGAAACGCAAAGGTCAGCAATTTTATCGTAAGGACCACTCTTGGTCAAGTAATCACCTGCGGCTGCCTCTCAAGGCCCATTAACACATGCCGGAAAGTCCAGGCCACCATATGGATGCCCAGTGTTTACTGTGCATGATGGTTCACCATCCCCACACTCAGAAACGCCCCACACCACATGACTGAGTGGCAACAGCTTCAGCCCCTCGACCGCATCCTGAACTCTCATCTCAGGCACAGCACTTTCCTAACCTAGACTCCAAGGCTTCGCGGTTTGCTTGGACCATGAGGGTGACTTTTCAATATCAACTGAAACATAATGCAAGGGACCAGGAGCACAGTCCTCCATCAGTGTTCAATGGCCACCTTTTCCAGGAGGTTCCTCAAGCTTGGCCAGTCACCCAATGGTTCTGCAGCACCAGAGCACTCATTCCAGTTTGAAGTGTGCACAAGGGGTTAACAGTAGAGGAGCAATCATTGACACTGTCAGGAATTAGTGCTGCTTGAGTTGGCACAATTGCTTGACTAGCCTGACTCCAAGCATGTCAATTGGGCTCAAGCTAAACATTCTCAGCTGCAGGAGAGTTCTCATCTTTGACATGTTTTGGCACTTGCCCGGCCATTTTCTTCCCCCCTCCCGTGACATGTGTTTGTGTTCAAACTTCAGTCGGTGCTGCTTTGATCCCCCGCTTGCACTGTAGCCCTTGCCCTGAGGTTCCCTTCCCCCAGGTTCTGTCGCCCTTGCCCTGGCACCACCAGCCAGCCACGAAGAAGCCGCCTTGGAGACTTGCCTGTGATCCCGCCTGAATCCGCGGAGCTACTTCCTTGCATTGGGATCATCACGAGCACTACGCAAAGTTGTGTGCACTCACCTCCGTGTTCCCCTCGAAGTTCAGGGCACCAGGTGCACGTCTTTTAAAGGCAGTTGCAAATCACACCATCGTAAAATCACACCGGCATGGGCTTTAAATTTGATGTGTGGGGGAGGTATGTGTGGGGGAGGTGATTCCGGCATGTGGCCACAACAACAAGGTCCAAATGCATTCAAATTAAGATAAAAGCAAAATATTGCGGAAGCTGGAAATCTGAAACTAAAACAAAAATTGCTGGCAAAACTCATCAGGTCTGAAAGCATCTGTGGAGAGGAAGACATAGTTAACGTTTCAAGTCTGTATGACTCTTCATCCGAATTAAAGAGAAATAGAAATGAGATGAAATATAAGCTGTTTAAGTGGGGTGGAACAGGTGGAGCTGGATAGAGGGCCAGTGATAGGTGGAGGCAAAGGAGAGATTGCCAAAGATGTCGTAGACAAAAGGTCGAAGGGGTGTTGACCGTGGTGATATTAGCTAAAGGATATGCTAATGGTGACATTAAGGGTAGAAAACAGGATGAGCAAGTGACAGATGGCCCTAGTGGGGGTGAGGCAGGGTGAAGGGTTCGAAATAGGCTAAAAGGTGGAGATATAATAACGGATGGAAATAAATTTTAAAATAATAATAGAAATAGGTGGGAAAAGAAAAATATATTAAAAAAATAATAATTATTAGAAAAAAGGGGATCGAAAAGTTGGTGGAGATGGAGGAGAGAGTTCATGATCTGAAGTTGTTGAACTCAATGTTAAGTCCAGAAAGCTGTAAAGTGCCTAATCGGAAGATGAGGTGCTGTTCCTCCAGTCTGCATTGAGCTTCACTGGAACATTGCAGCAGGCCAAGGACGGACATGTGGACAAAAGAGCAGGGTGGAGTGTTGAAATGGCAAGCGACAGGAAGGTCTGGGTCTTACTTGCGGACAGACCGAAGGTGTTCTGCAAAACGGTCACCCAGTCTGCATTTGGTCTCTCCAATATAGAGGAGACTGCATTGGGAGCAGCGAATGCAGTAGACTAAATTGAGGGAAGTGCAAGTGAAATGCTGCTTCACTTGAAAGGAGTGTTTGGGCCCTTGGACGGTGAGGAGGGGGGAAGTAAAGGGGCAGGTGTTGCACCTTCTGCGGTTCCTGGGAAGGTGCTGTGGGAGGGGTTTGAGGTGTAGGGGGTGATGGAGGAGTGGACCAGGATGTCCCGGAGGGAACGATCCTTACGGAATGCCAATGGTGGGGGTTGGGGGGGGGGGGGGGGTGAAGGGAAGATGTGTTTGGTGGTGGCATCAGGCTGGAGTTGGCGGAAATGGCGGAGGATGATCCTTTGAATGCAGAGGCTGGTGGGGTGATAAGTGAGGACAAGGGGGACCCTTTTATGGTTCTGGGAGAGAGAGGAAGGTGTGAGGGTGGATGTGTGGGAGATGGGCTGGACACGGTTGAGGGCCCTGTCAACCACTGTGGGTGGAAAACCTCAGTTAAGGAAGAAGGAAGACACGTCAGAAGAACTGTTTTGGAAAGTGGCATCATTGGAACGGATGCGACGGAGGCGAAGGAACTGAGAGAATGGGATGGAGTCCTTACAGGAAGCGGGGTGTGAGGAGCTGTAGTCGAGATAGCTGTGGAAGTCGGTGGGCATTAAAATTAAGTTCCCAATGTTCAAGGGCAGGAAACACGGCTTGCCATTGACGGGAGGAGGGGAGAATCGCTTCCTGGATTCACATTGCCAAGATATGCGCCTAGGGCCTTCAAGCAAGATTCTCTGATCTTGCCACTGAACATGCCTGGTGCAGAAAATCCCTGCCATAGTCTCACAATGTATAAAATCTAAAATCCCTACTCTCATGTACAAGCCCCTTCATTCCCTTGTCTAGGCCACCATTGCAATCAGCTTGGATCTTACATCCTCTCCCTAGCCCTCAGGTCCAGTGACTTTAGTCTCCTATGCACCACCTTCTTCCCCATCTCCACTTGTCCACCTTTACAAGGGCAGCATTAAAATTGTTTAACCTGTGCAATTACACAAAGCTCCAGGCTAGCCTGGATCCTCAGCCTATCCAGTGGAAGGGCACCTACGCCCTGGTCATTACATTGATCACACAGAAACGGGCCATTTATCTAACTTCTTTATGAAGTGTTTGTGTTCCACATGAGCCTTCTCCCATCTTACTTCATCTCATCATATCCATCTATTCTTTTAATTCCTTCTCTCTTACGCACTAGCTTTCCTTTAAATGCATCTTTGTAATTACTAATTACTGATCAATTTTCATATTTAGTATTCAAACATGCTTCTTCACGATTCTCCATGTGTCTATTTGACACCAAATGAAGTCAATAATACTTAGTATCATTGTCCAGTAAAATGTAGGGGCGCCAAACTGAACATTTGAAAGAGATTCCCACAAGACAAACACCTTTAAACCTTCTTCAAGACTCATCTTTTCCATTATGTTTTTGATCACCTTTCCCAACTCCCTCAGTACCTATCCTTCTTCCCACCCTTGAAGCAACTTGGGCCATTTTTCTGCATTTAAGATGTTGTTATTCTAATTGAATAAAGGCAAATTTCCTTTAAATATAGCCATTTTCTTTGATTTTCATTCATAGCTGTATTAAAAATTACAAAAACATTTAAACTGAAGGAGGTGGACTTCCTCATTGCAATTAATCTGAGTGGTTTTTTTTGAAATTTGAAACACGTGATCCCTTAAAAACAAGTGGGTTTGGTTTAGTTGAGGTAAAGAAATTGTTTAAATTTCAAACCCGACTCCCAACCTGCCTCCAACCCATCCACTTCCAGGGTTAATGGAGGGGGAGGTGAGACAGGCAGCCAACCCACTCCTAGGAGACAAATTGGCCATTTAAATATGACAAAAAAGGTTGGATCCTCACATTTAACCTGGTTTGCAGGTTTAAACCTGGCCAGCCAGGTTTCCCAGGCTTCAAAAACCAACAGCTCAAGGGAGGTTAGGACAGTTTTGGGGAAAAGGTAAGTACCCTTACAAGGGTGTTCATCTCAACCCACCAAGCTACCTCCTTCCCCAACATTGGAGCCCATGAATCCAAAGACCCTCTCCATCTTCCACCCTCCCCGCCACCACCCCCACCAGCCCCTGCACTGGGTGAGGATCATACTCCCTCAAGCTTCGAATACAACCAACCATGCTTCCAATAACATATCAGCAGGATCCTGGCATAAGGACAGGAAACAACAAGTCATGGCAGATGGTTAATTTTCAGGTTGGAAGGTGGGAGACAGTGCTGGGCTTTTTAAGAGTTGCAGTTCACAACGCCTCAGAGAAATTGTGAACCTAATTTGCATGAGAGGACCTTTAAAAACTAGCTCAAAATGTCCTCCTCATACCCCTTATGCTAAACTATGCCCCTCCACCCACCCCCATGGCTGCTCATAGCCCTAATGGCAAGCTCTGCCCTTCCACCCACTCCGCCATGGCCTCTCATACCACCAGTGCCAAGCAATGACACTTCCATGCCCATTGACACACTCACTATACACTATATAGAACCAATGAACCCTATACTGACAGTGGGATGTATAATAAAAACTTTTAAAAAGTAATTCATTCATAACTTTCTACTATGTTAAAAAAACTTAATTAGAAGGCAATAAAAGTGTCAATCATCCAGACCCTTTAAAGTATCAATGACAAAAATCATAAAACTTTGCAACTATTTAACCTTCTGTAAATAGACATTGTGAAATTGACTGCAGAGATCAAATTTCCTAAGCTGTCAATCAAGCAATGTTTTTCTGGGGCACAGATATTTCAACAAGGGTAATGGTTGTCTGGCTCTCAGCCAAGCCTCATTATGTATGCTTAGCTGAGAGCTCAGACATCATTATTCTTGTTGAAACACCTGCACCAGGAGAAAGATTGTTTGATTGGCAGCTCAGGCACTTTTATGAAGTCCCACAGCACCGAGGCTGGCCCTTTAAACAGTCCACCGTGGCATCCGGCTGCCCCTGCGGCTGCCTGCAAACTTTTTCCTGGGTCAGCTGACCCAATTCCAGCCCGCATCTGCCCCCAGGCAATAAAGATCACTTTTTCCCAAGTTCTGACAGGGCAAGCTGGGAATTTTCCCAACTCTCACTACTTTCCTTGAGATGAAAATTCAGGCCTTGGTCACCACACTTTAGGAAGGATATGACAGTTCTTGTGAGGATACAGAAGAAATTTACCAAAATGGCTCCAGGGATGTTGGATTTTAGGTATAAGGTTAAACTGGAAATGTTGTTGAGGTTGAGGTTGTTTCCCCTGGAGTAAAGGAGATTGCGGGGAGATTTGATAGAGGTGTATAAGATTGTGACAGGTTTGGATAAGGTAATCAAAGAAGAACTGTTCCCATTGGCTGATAGTACAAGGACTAGGGGACAATGATTTTCTGCAAGAGAATCAGGGGATGTGAGGAGGAACAATTTTACACAGAGAATGGTAATGGAACTTACTGCCCACAAAGGCATTGAAAGCAGAAACAATCAATGATTTAAAAAGGAAATTGGAGGGGCACTTGAAGGAAAATAATCTGTAGGGCTATGGTGATTAAGTGGGGGAGTGGCACTGACTGGAAAGCTCCTAAGGGAGCTGGAAATGGACTCATTTTTAAAAATTTATTCATTCATGGGATGTGGGCTTCGCTGGCTGGGCCAGCATTTATTGCCCATCACTAGTTGTCCTTGAGAAGGTAGTGGTGAGCTGCCTTTTTGAACCGCTGCAGTCCATGTGGTGATAAGTTGAATCACCTCTTTCAGTGGCATAAATGATTCAATGACTCAGTGACACTGCTGTGGGTTGAGCTGTTTTACTATATTAAAGGCACTATATAAATGAAAATTGTTGTTGCCGATCTCACCCTGTGTCTGGTACAGGAAAGAACCTTTCCTATTGATTCAATGAAAGAGAGAATCGTAAGGTTATATGGGAGGTGAGCTGCATAAACCAAATGGATTCCCCACTTCTCCTTTACCAGTGGTGTGAGAGAATAGTTTAGTGAGGAATCATAGCTGTATTATCTTCAAGAGGATTACTTCATGTTGTTCTTTTGGAATAGAATGAATAGCCTAGTCCATGGTTACAAGGATTGCACATGTTTATCATGTGTCTCAGTCCTCTCTATGAACATGTGGCTAGGAGACTTCAGGGTTTGGAAGGTTGTTCATAATCAGTCATAAATCAGCCTTGAAACAAATAAGTTCTCAGCACAACATCCATCAGCAGAGGCATAAGCTTAGATACCCACATTCAACCATATAGCCTAGCTAAATATATTCTTAGCATTAGACTAAGAAGGAGGCACTAGAATTTCACAAGGTCTACAAATAAAAATCTCAAATTCACAATTTCCTTATAACACCTATTCTCAGCTAAAATTCTCTAATTCTCAAAATTAAAGATTAAGCCCGATAGCAACTTGAGGATGAAAGGAATTATGAAGTGTCTTCTGATTCAGCTGTGGCAGATTGTTTAGCCAAGATTGGTGATGGTGTAGTAGTATTGTCACTAGACTGGTAATCCAGAGACCAAGGGAACCTGGGTTTCAATCCCACCATGGCAGATGGTGAAACATGAATTCAATAAAAGTCTGAAATTAAAAGTCTACTGAAGGCCATGAAACGATTGTCGTGATAATCTACCTGGTTCACCAATGTCCTTTAGGGAGGGACTCCAGCCTATAGATCCATGGTTGACTCTGAAATGGCCACTGAGATGTACCAAACTGCTAAAACGTCAATAAAAAGGAATGAAACCAGACGGACCATCCGACATCGACCTAGGCACCAGAAACAATGGCAAACTCAGCCCTGTTGCCCCTGGAAAGTCCTCCTTGGGGGCTTGTGCCAAAATAGGTAGAGCTGTCTCATAGACTAGTCAAACAACAACCTGACTGGCAGAACATACCCAGCAGAGGTGGTCACACACTGGTACGTAGTTGGGAGGGAGTTGCCCTGGGAGTCCTCAACATTGACTCTCATGGCATCAGGTCAACATGGGCAGGGAAACCTCCTGCTGATTACCATCTACCGCCACCACCCACCACCACCACCCCCCACCCCCCCACCTCAGCTGATTGAATCAGTGCTCCTCCATGTTCAACACCACTTGGAGGAAGCACTAAGGGTGACAAGGCTGAAGCATTTGCAACAATCTTCAGCAAAAGTGCTGAGTGGATGATCCATCTCAGTCTCCTCCAGAGATCCCCAGCATCACAGATGCCAGTCTTCAGCCAATTCGATTCACTCCACGTGATATCAAAAAACAGCTGAAGGCACTCGATACTGCAAACGTTATGGGCCCTGACAATATTCCGGCAATAGTACTGAAGACTTGTTCCCCAGAACTTGCCGTGCCCCAAGCCAAGCTGTTCCAGTACAGCTACAACACTGGCATCTACCCAGCTATGTGGAAAATTGCCCAGGTATGTCCTGTACACAAAAAGCAGGACAAATCCAAGCAGGCCAATTTCTGCCCCATCTGTCAGCTCTCCATCATCAGTAAAGTGATGGAAGGGGTCACCAACAGTGCTATCAAGTAGCACTTGCTTAGCAATAACCTGCTTATTTATGCTCAGTTTGCATTCTGCCAGGGTCACTCAGCTTCTGATCTCATTACAGCCATGGTTTAAACATGGACAAAAGAGCTGAACTCCAGAGGTGAGGTGAGAGTGACTGCCCTTGACATCAAGGCAGCATTTGACAAAGTATGGCATCAAGGAGCCCAAACAAAACTGGAGTCAATGAGAATCAGAGAGAAAACTCCCTGCTGGCTGGAGTCATACCTAGCACAAAGGAAGATGGCTGTGGTTGTTGGAGGTCAATCATCCCAGTTCCAGGGCATCACTGCAGGAGTTCCTCAGGGTTGTGTCCTCGGCCCAACCATCTTTAGCTGCCTCATCAATGACCTTCCTTCCATCATAAGGTCAGAAGTGGGGATGTTCGCTGATGATTGCACAATGTTCAACATCATTTGTGACTCCTCAGATACTGAAGCAGCCCAGATCCAACTACAGCAAGACCTGTACAATATCCAGGCTTGGGCTGACAAGTGGCAAGTAACATACACAAGTGCCAGGCAATGACCATCTCCAACAAGAGAGAATCTAACCATCACCCCTTGTCATTCAATGGCATTATCATCACTGGGTCATCCACTATCAACATCCTGGGCATTACCATTGACCAGAAACTGAACTGGACTACAAGAGCAGGTCAGAGGCTAGGAATCTTGTGGTAAGTAACTCACCTCCTGACTCCCGAAAGCCTGTCCACCATCTCCTCAGCACAAATCAGGAGTGTGATGGAATACTCTCCATTTACCTGGATGAGTACAGCTCCAACAACACTGAAGAAGCTTGACACCATCCAGGACAAAGCAGCCAGCTTGATTGGCACCTCTTGCACAAACATTCACCCCCTCCACCACCGTCGCACAGTGCCAGCAGTGTGTACCATCTACAAGATGCACTGCAGAAGCTCACCAAGGCTCCTTAGGCAGCACCTTCCAAATCCACAACCACTACTATCTAGAAGGACAAGGGCAACAGACACATGGGAACACCACCACCTGGAGGTTCTCCTCCAAGCTACTCACCATTCTGACTTGGAAATATATTGCCATTCCTTCACTGTCACAGTGTCAAGATCCTGGAACTCCCTCCCTTACTATTGTAACTGGAGGTATAGCCTCTCCTGCTGTCTATCAGGGGTCACGTTATATTCTGGGAGGCTCCAACCAGTGAGCTCTAAGTGTGGGCAATCCGGGGGTGTGGGACTTCCTGATGAGAGTCCTAATCGAGCATGTAGCACCTGAAAATCTCCCTGTAATAAAGTTTATCTGTTTTGTGTTGAAACCTGTCCGCTCCATCGAGTCATTACACTTATATCAATGTGGGTGTACATACACTACAAGGACTGCAGTGGTTCAAGAAGGCAGCTCACCACCACCTTCTCAATGGCAATTAGATATGGGAAATAAATGCTGCCCTAGCCAGTGACATCCACATCCTATAAATGAATTAAAAATGTAACACAAGATGATAGGCAAAATTAAGAGCTGGAGTAAACACAGTCCTTTGTCTTAACACAGGGATTCAATTAAATAATGTCATTGGCCTAGCAGTGGTGACAAGATCCTAAAGGATGCTTAGATCCCATTATCAATAGATTAGTGCAATGCAACAATTCATAGTTGCATCAAATTTTACTGAGTGGAAACCAGGCAGATGGGTAGTTAAAATTGCTGATGAGACTTAAGTGCTGAGGTCCCGCTTTCTGCCCACTGGTTCTGATTTTAACTGCTCTTCTGAGCTGGCAGGAAGGAGGGAAGAAGCACTCCTCCAAGCTTCACAGGAAAGATTAGGTCTCCCCTGCCCTGGACTGCACCCACTCCCCCCACCCTCGGTCGCAAATCTCCTGTCATCCCCGACTGCCACCCTCCCTCAGCAACTTACCCAAGTTCCTTGAGTCCCCACTCCTGCTCATTGGTCAATTGCTGTTTCAGGCAGGTTCAGGAAGTTGACTGGGCCTATGCAAATATATTCCAGACTTAAAAATCACCTTGGCCTCACACTTGCCTGATCGGAACATTTTGCTACCCCTAAACCCCCTTCCCCACCACCTCACCTCCCATCCAGACTGTGATAAAGAATTTTCTTACATTGGGAACATTTCAGTAACCTCACTGGTACTCAAAATAATAGCTGGGCTAAAAAACATCTGTTCTAAGGAAGAAGAGAAAATAGCAATGTGCTCTCTTGTCATTTTAAATGCTCTCTTGTCACTTTAAACTGAGATCTTTCGGTCATCATTTCATTTTCCACTGAGTCCTTGAACAGAATATAACAAATCAGTTGCCTTTGATTCGTGCAAGGAAGTTACTAACAGAAATAATCACAAAAGCTGAACACTCAGAGAAAATAAAAGATACAAGGCATTACTCCCTTGTGTGTACAATGAGCACGAGTAACTCTCCCTCAGACACCCACAGTTTAAAAAAATCAATTGTTCATGAGAAATTCAATAAATCAATTTATTTTCCTCCTTTCTAGATGCAGACAATTCTCTTTTGCTTTTGCAGTCCTTTGCTTTCAGAGATGGAAATACACAAAAGCCGACTACAGGATTTTAAAAAATCATTATGCAGCATTTTAAACAAATCTGGAAGTATTTTAGCTAAAAGGGCATCGTTGGGTTTTTTTGAGTCTGTATTTAATCGGTCCAATATCATTTTAGAGATACCATTATGTTTTATATATTGAGGCAACACTGTAATTCAATCTTTTGCACAGTTAAAAAAAATAGACTTAACGATTATGTAGTTCCTTATAACTTAGCTCAGAAACATCGCAAGGTGCTTCACATTAAGTTAATTACTTTTGAAGTGTTGTGAAGCAGGAAAATGTGGCAGCTGTTTTGTGCACAGCAAGTTCCCTCAGTACCTTTTTGTTTTGGTGGTCTTGACTGGGGGAGAACAATTATCATCATGTGTAGCAAACAACTGACAATCTCTTGGTTTAACATCTTACGTGAAGGATGGTGCCTTTGGAAATGCTGTACTCCTCAGTACATAGCAAAAAAATGTCCCGGTCTATAAATCAGTGGAACTCGCACATTTAATAACTTAATAATACACAAGGAAACCCCTTCACCTTTCTGCCCTCTAGAAACAAAATTGCATCATATAAATGAAACCATCAGTGCTCACGTAATTACTATGACTTCCATCAGGCATTTGTATGAATATTTTGATGAGAAGAATCAGCCATTGGTAGTTTATGATTAAGAAGACGCATCAGCAGATCAGTAAAATACAACAGATGCACTAGTAATTCCATGAGAATTTCTGGTGCATTCAGACAAGAACAAAGAGATTGATGGCACTGACTGAGAATGCAGAGTTAAGTAACTGTTTATGGTATGAATAGTAATGGAGATTACTAATACAATGCATCAAAGCATCACTGATATGAAATTCATAAATCATGAATTTAAACATTTGAGATATTAGAACTTGGTGCACGTTTTTGTTTGAACTGTACAAAGCACGTCCACCTGATTACTAACTGAATGCAATCATAGATCACATTTTTGTGTAATTAGGTGGCAACATCAGTGTAAAATTCAATCCTATTTTATGTGATGGATAAGGGTTGCTATAGTAACAGTGACAATTAGATCAGCAGGATTCTTTATTGCTTTACTCCCTTGGGGTCATAGTGGACAGGTTGCTATGAGGAATCTTGCATAATGATTTTGTTCCACCAATAAAATATGCAATAGTAAAATTGGAAAAATGACACAGCCTCCAAAACTGAGCAGACACTTTCTTGAGTTTCAGAATGTCATGGGAACAAAGATCCTTTAATATGAGAAAGACAAATGTATATGAGATTTGCTTTCTTTAAGTAGGAACTGTTTATGTGTAGATTTTTAAACATTCAAGGTTGGTTTTGTGTATTTTAGTTTGTCTTTGAAAAATAAAGCAGAGCACACAAAATGAAATTTCAAGGAATCAGTGAATCATGTCTGTAGGATATAAGTTGGAGGCTATAGCTGATAATATTTTTAAATGAATTATGCTTGTGCACATGGGGCTTTTGTCTCCACAGAAGAGGACTTTGCAGAACCCATCATATAACGAACTTATCAAAATAATTCATATTGCCTGTTTAGATATTTTAATGTAATATACTTGGTTTCAAAAGATCGTGTAAAATGCATCAGTTTTGAGGTATTAACAATTTCTTGGATTAGTTTGACTTTACATTAACCTTCTCTATAGCCTGCTAAAGGATAGGAGGTGTTTCTTTGGAGGATCTGAATAAGCTGATATCAAAGAAATGTGAAGTAAAATTTGACCCAATAAAGGAAGAACGTTGCAGAGTAAACGGAAAGAGAAGTGAAAGTTGTTGTGATTTGTATATGTTATTAAGCAAGCCCAGGTGAAGCTACAAACAGGGTATTCTTTTCAGTAAAAAGTGAAGCGAGCCCCAGACTAAAGTACCTCGCTGAGTGGCATGTTTGAAAGAACAAAGACCAGTGTATAGCAGGCTCCTCCTCTTTAACATGAGAAAAGGTTGAAAATATCAAGGAGAGTTTAGAATAATTTAAAAGATATAGCTCTATATATTATTCAGGAAAAGTTGAATTGCCTGATCTTACATATAACTTCATTTATGGGGGAAATTTTCATCAATAATGCACTAGCACAGAGCTTTGCATATCTGAAGCACACACTAGAAATTTAGGTGAACTTGCAATTAATATCTCCTATGATTTTCAATATTCAAACTAATAACAATATATCTATACCAGACCCTTTAATGGGGCAAAATATCTCAAGGCACTTCATAGGTGTGTAATGACAAAAATTGACAACGAGCCAAAGGAGGAGATATTAGGAGATGAACAAAAGCTTGGTCAGAGAGGTAAATATTAAAGAGTGTTTAAAAGAAGGTGTTAGGTCCATATGACATAAAAAGAAATCCAAAACTTCATTCTTTTGCCATGTTTAAAAAATTGACTTTCTACTGAACGAAGAAAGATGGCTGCTACAAGTCACATGACCACAGATTGGCCCTTTGTTCGGGGAGCTACCCACAGCAATTACAAAGACAAAAGAAATCATCTCTTAGCCTGTGAAACCTCACACCTCATTGTACAGACCCCTTGTAATCAACAAAAGCAGAATAAGTACAGATGAACAGCACTTTCAACCTGAACTATCACAAAAGAGAGAGATCAAAATTGTTATGCCTGTAGAGCTGTTAACAGACTCATCTCACACCTGGGACTGTCTGGTCCATTTCAAAAGGGGATCATTGTGGGAACTATGGAGTTCTCACCAGAAGCACAGAAACTGATTGTTGAGCTGCAATTAACCACTAATGGACCATGTCACATGACCCAAGCCTTTTGCATTTTGGACAGTTTTAATATTACATCTTTGGCCTCACAGGCAAACCACTCTTTTAACATCATCTGGAAAGGACTCTAGCCTGGCTGAGCAAGCAGCTGGTTACCGTCTCTCAGCCCCACGAAGCCTGCTTTATTTTAAAAGTCTCTGATCAATGCCTGCCAAGCACAGAAAGTCCATAATGTTGCAGCATTATTCGTTCCAAGGATTTTCGTGTCACCGTCTCTAACTCATCAGGACTGAATTCCACTGTGAAGGAAATAACCTCTGGACTTTGACTTCTCGGGCTCTAGAAATCACATGAACCAATATTCATTTCTGTGATTCTTTACTGTACAGAGTTGTAAAACTCTCTTTTCTATCACCTCCTTACTGTGTGTGTGTGTGTGTGTGTGTGTGTGTGTGGAGTGGAGTGGGAAGATTTGAACACTCCTCCCCTGGGTTTTCAATATGAAATAAACTAACCTTCTGTGCTAATCATAATGTGAGTTTGCTGTGAGTTATTAGTAAATTGGATCACACAAACTGAGGGTTTGGGGAAACACTCCAGAGCATACTTTAAAATAATACAAAAACCTTCTGCTTGTGGGCAGGTGGTGAGCAGAAATAAGTACAGTTTGCCTGTCTCTCTCCTGTCCATAAGAGAAATTGGGAGCTCAGGTCTGGGATAGACCCATTACAAGTGAATCAAAAGTTGATCAAACAAGGAAATCTGACCAAAAGATTTGACTAGGGTCCAAATCTAAGACACCAGCCGAATCTGATATAAAAGGAACCAATTGGCAGCTAAGAGAGAGAAATTCAGTGCCTGAAACAATTTTTAAAACACAAGAAAATTCCCGCAGCAAATTTCTTCCTCTAACACGAAGAAAATGGCAACTTTCAATGAACAGATGTGGTTAAAGCAAGGAAACTTAAACAGCAAAACATTAGCAACCTTAATCACAGAACAACTGAAAGCTGTAGATGGGGAGATACAATTGAAAACTACGCAATCAGGTGAAAAGAAGTGAACTGACCCAATTGCTGGTCAAGCATTGGGACCTCACTTATAACCAGAGCGTGTAGATAAGGAGTTCAACCTTGACTCCAAATCCCTTCTCCTTGACAAACTCAAGCAGGAAAACCTCAGAAGGCAGCTAAAGTTTCAGGAGAGAGAGAGGGAGAAAAGGAGAGGGAAATAGAGAGAGAAAGGGAGAGAGAAGAACTCCAGCTCTGAAAATTGGAAATGGATTTAGCAGCTTAAATGGCTGGAGAGACCAGACAACTGGAAGCTGCAAAGGAAAACCTCTCTCCACCTGGTAACAGCCCCTATTCCCCAACACCAGAACCAATCTCTAAGGCCTATAGGTATGCTAGATTCATTCCCAAATTTGAAGAGAGTGACTTGGGACCCTTTTTTTACCACTTTTGAGAAAGTAGCAGGACAACTAAAATGGCCATCAGATATCTGGACTTTTTTTTATCTTAAGGGCAGCTGTCAGGGAGAGCCCAAGAGGCTTACTCCATACTGACTCTTGACATGTCCACTAATTATGAACAGACCAAGGCTGTCACCCTTAGTGCCTCTGAGTTAGTCCCGGAGGCAAATTGCCAGCACTTCCGAACACTCAAAAGAAACCCACACAGACCTACATTGAGGCCAAGCGGCTGAAGCAAATCGCATTCGACCAGTGGATCTGCTCTTTAAAAATACAGCTCACCGACAAGGGACTTTGCGACTTGATATTGCTGGAGGAATTTAAAAACTGCTTACCCTCCAAACCAAGGATGCACTTGGAGGAGCAGAGAATCCTCACAGCCAGGGATGCAGCTGTCACAGCTATGGCCTCGCCATAGGCCTGGAAACTCAAGCAGATCCTTTCCAGAAAGATAAGAAGGGCGACATGGATACGAAGGGGTGCTTCACCCAGGAAGGACAGTACAAAGGAGGGTGCGAGAAGTCGTCCTCAAGCGCAAAAAGAGAACTCCCGGCAACTGGTGTGTTCCTATTATAATAAGATAGGACACTCCAGACCTGAATGCTAGAGATTAAAAGTGAAGCCCATGGGTATAAGAGAGCTCTATAAGAGTAGACCCTAGAAGAATGCCCCAGTAGGTAGCGCAGCAGAGCAGGCAGGGACCCTCACTGCAGAAACTTGCCCCTCAGAGGGCATGGCCCTATGTGTGGCCAAGCTGGACAAACTCTCAGAGAGCTTTCAGAGTTTGGTCCTTTCGGGAACAGTGTCCCCGTACCCATCCCAGGATGTGACCAAATCTGTGGCACTGTTCTGGGACACAGGGGCCACTCAGTCATTAATGTTGGAGGGAACTATAAGCCTAACCCCACCCATTCCCCACCCGAGTCCACCCTGAAAGCCAAGGCACTGATCAATGGAGTGGGAGGAGGATATATGTCTGTTCCCCTCCATCAGGCCTACCTACAGTGTGACCTAGTGTCAGGCCCTGTAGCTACCAGTGTCCCCAAGCTACCAGGAGCAGGGATTGATTTCCTCCCTGGAAATGATTTGGCTGGCAGTAAAGTGTTAGCTAACAAAAGAAAAGAGGCCAGCAACAGCCAGCAGGAATCTGAAAGAATGCAAAGAGCTGGAGAATGTTCAGAGGCTCTAAAGGGTGAAATAGAACCCGTAACAATGGAGGTAGCTAAGAGAGAGCTGCTTGAATTTAACCAGGCCGAAGTTAGGCCAGTGGAGTTAAAACAGTTCCAGGAAGGACCAGGAGAATTTAAAACAAGCCCCAAAGAATGACCCAGAAATTAGTTGCCAGATACATCCTTCCCAGAATTAAACAGTGACCAGAGAGGTCCCAGAGGAGGGAAAGAGACAGTGAAAGAGATGCCCCACTTAGTCGAACAGCCTGAGGGAAGGCGAATTGTTCAAACAGGAAAGGTAAAGATTGAAGAATGGCCTGAAGTATGGCTTGCAGAAACCTTCTTTCTAGATTTAAATAGGGACAAGGGGAGTTCCCAAGCAGACAAACAGATGGTGAGTGAGACACTTCACCCAGTTGAAGAGTCACAAGGGAGTACAACAGGAGCTGAACATCCACTTGGGAGCAGAAGTGCTCCAGGGAACATGGAACAAGTTAGGAGAATGTCCATTCCCAAGCCAAAGGAACGAGCTAATGAGCAGATTATTGGTTTAGCTGATAGTTTTCTGGCAGATTTACGTGGGAACCAAAGAAGTTCCCAAACAGAAAGCGTGAGGGTGA
This sequence comes from Cetorhinus maximus, assembly GCF_964194155.1. Classification (NCBI taxonomy): domain Eukaryota; kingdom Metazoa; phylum Chordata; class Chondrichthyes; order Lamniformes; family Cetorhinidae; genus Cetorhinus; species Cetorhinus maximus. Next base: position 109,941,205 of record NC_135879.1, on the reverse strand, counting down.
TGCCTCACCTAGTTGAAGAGCAACAGGGGAGTACAGCAGGAGCTGAGCCTCTACCTGAGGGCACTAGTGTTCCAGAGGACATGGAGCAGCTTCAAGTAAAACCCATTCCTGAAACAAAAGAGTTTGAGAGAAGCAGTAAGAATGGATTGCAGGGAGACACAGGCGAAGCCCACATTGAACACCAACAGCATCCCCATACCCAACAGAGAAATTCTAATGAGGCTGGACCCCATATTCACCCACTTGAATGCAGAACTGCAAGGCAACCTGATAGGGCCCACTGCATTTAAAACAACCTGTAAAGACAAAGCAGGCTGCACCACTGTAGCTCTACCTGATGTGGATGCGGGAGAGGCCCTTTCCATAAGGCAACATCCCTGTGATCTGGGTTCAGAAAATCTGGCCCAGGTTTCTGGAGAGGATTAAACATATGTTGTAGTACCAACTAATAAACCCTTGCAGCAGTAACTGGGACACCCCAGTTGTGCTTCTGCACAAGCCAGACACTAAACTGGAATCCCTGCAAAGGCCAAAATCACATTACAGCCCACAAATCTCCTGGCAATCAGATTGACAACCGTTTGAGCAAATTAATTCACAGGTTACAAAGGTGGACAGGGACGAGTTAAGCTAGACAAGAGCAGCTCAGAAAATATTGCGGAAAATAAAAGTTCATGGTGTAGGGGGTAACATATTAGCACGGATAGATTGATTGGCTGGCAGAAAACAGAGAGTATGCAAAAATGGGTCTTTTTTTGATTGGCAGGATGTGGCAAGTGGAGTCCCACAGGGGTCTGTGCTGGGGCCTCACCTTTTTACAATTTACATCAATGACTTCGATGTGGGAAGCGATGGCATGGTAGCTAAATTTGCAGATGACACAAAGATAGGTATGAAAGTATGTTATGAAGAAAACATAGTTTGCAGGTGGATGTTGTTAGGAAATAGAGATAGTTTATTTAAGTAAGTTATGTTTGTATTTGTAGGTGTTAGGGATGAGTTTTAGCTTTAAAGTTTAATTGTGATTTGTATTTCTGTATTTGTGCGTTAAGAAAAGGTCAAGTTGAGTTCTAGTTTCACTTTAAAAGGTGAAACCTGGAATCTAGTTTCATTTTCAGCGGAGACAGCAGATCTAAAGCTATTTGTATACCTGCTTTTCTAATGAGTTTTTACAACTGTTGAAGAGAAGTTAAAGCAAACACAAAAGTAAAAAAAACTACATATACACACACACACATGCAGAGCAGTTGAAAGCAGTTTTAGTTCAGCTGAAAGTAGTTGCCTTAGAGAGACTGGAGCAAAGGGACAGATATCAAGTCCTAAGCTAAAGAAGAAATCCCCAAATCCAGGGGAATGGAACAGGAAAGATCCCAAGCAGACCTTCTAGTCAAAGGAAAGACAGGAAGCTGGATAAGGTCCTCTTAAGTTAAGAGTGAGGAGTAGAGGAAGGCTCCAACCTTCAAGCTTAAGGGGAGAAAAGCAGCAGGAAGCAGATTTAAAGTGATAAAAAGGCTTGTGAGAAGTCAGAAGGTCCAAAGAGATGGCTGAAGATCTGTAGCTCTTTGCTATGAGCATGTGAAGCAGTGGTGTACTGTTGATGGCTGAGTCAGTGAGATAGTGTATGGAAGGAAGTTTGAATGCACGTGGTGGCCCAGGGGAGAGAAACACTAGAAGGAGAGTTCAAAAGCCTGGAGGTGGATCCTTGCGGAAGGCATCTGAAAGATAGTGTCAGGTTGAAAGAAGATTCCAAGGCAAGGTCTTGGTGAGTAGAGATTGGAAGCACTCTTGTCTCGGCTTGGGGGGCGGGGGTGGGGGGGGCGGGGCGGGGGGGGGAGTTAAGGAGAGATACATAGCATCTGTTTCAGGTGGCACCATGTCACTTGGTTTCAGAGTGTGGTGTGTCTGACTATAAGACATAGGAGTAGAAAATAGGCCATTCGGCCCATCAAGTCTGCTCCGCCATTCAATCATGGCTGATAAGCTTCTCAACCCCATTCTCCCACCTTCTTCCCGTAACCTTTGAACCTCTTACCAATCAAGAACCTATCTATCTCGGTCTTAAATACACTCAATGACCTGGCCTCCACAGCCTTCTGTGGCAATGAATTCCATAGATTCACCACTCTCTGGCTAAAGATGTTTCTCCTCATCTCTGTTCTAAAAGGTCTTCCCTTTACTCTGAGGCTGTGCCCTCGGGTCCTAGTCTCTCCTACTAATGGAAACATCTTCCCCACGTCCACTCTATCCAGGCCTTTCAGTATTCTGTAAGTTTCAATCAGATCCCCCCTCATCCTTCTAAACTCCATCGAGTATAGACCCAGAGTCCTCAAACGTTCCTCATATGTTAAGCCTTTCATTCCTGGGATCATTCTTGTGAACCTTCTCTGGACCTTCTCCAGGGCCAACACATCCTTCCTGAGACACGGGGCCCAAAATTGCTCACAATATTCTAAATGTGGTCTGACCAGAGCCTTATAAAGCCTCAGCAACGCATCCCTGCTTTTATATTCTAGTCCTCTCGAAATAAATGCCAACATTGCATTTGCCTTCCTAACTACCGACTCAATCTGCAAGTTAACCTTAAGAGAATCCTGGACTAGGACTCCCAAGTCCCTTTGCACTCCAGATTTCTGAATTCTCTCCCCATTTAGAAAATAGTCTATGCCTCTATTCTTCCTACCAAAGTGCATGATGTCACACTTGCCCACGTTGTATTCCATCTGCCACTTCTTTGCCCATTCTCCTAACCTGTCCAAATCCTTCTGCAGCCTCCCCGCCTCCTCAATACTACCTGTCCCTCTACCTATCTTTGTAACATCTGCAAACTTAGCCAGGATGCCCTCAGTTCCTTCATCTAGATCATTAATGTATAAAGTGAAAAGTTGTGGTCCCAACACTGACCCCTGCGGAACTCCACTAGTCACCGGCCGCCATCCTGAGAAGGACCCCCTTATCCCCACTCTCTGCCTCCTGCCAGACAGCCAGTCTTCTATCCATGCTAGTACCTTGCCTCTAACACCATGGGCTCTTATCTTACTGAGCAGCCTCCTGTGCGGCACCTTGTCAAAGGCCTTCTGGCAGTCCAAGTAGATAACATCCATTGGTTCTCCTTTGTCTAACCTACTCGTTACCTCCTTAAAGAATTCTAACAGATTTGTCAGGCATGACCTCCCCTTGACGAAGCCATGCTGACTTTGCCCTATTTTACCATGCATTTCCAAGTACTCTGAAATCTCATCCTTAATAATGGATTCTATAATCTTACCAACGACTGAGGTCAGGCTAATCGGCCTGTAATTTCCCGTCTTTTGCCTCACTCCCTTCTTAAACAGGGGGGTTACATTAGCGATTTTCCAGTCCTCTGGGACCCTCCCTGACTCCAGTGATTCCTGAAAGATCACCACAAACGCTTCCACTATCTCTTCAGCCATCACCTTCAGAACTCTGGGGTGTAATCCACCTGGTCCAGGTGATTTATCCACTTTCAGACCTTTCAGTTTTCCTAGCACCTTCTCCTTGGTAATGGCCACCATACTCACCTCCGCCCCCCCCGACTCTCTTGAACTTTGGGGATGTCACTCGTGCCTTCCACTGTGAAGACTGACGCAAAGTACCTATTCGGTTCTTCTGCCATTTCTTTGTTCCCCACTACTACTTCTCCAGCGTCATTTTCCAGCGGCCCAATGTCCACTTTTGCCTCTTTCTTACCCTTTATATATCTAAAAAGAACTCGTGCAATCTTATTTTATATTACTGGCTAGTTTACCCTCATATTTAATCTTCTCCCTCCTTATTTCTTTTTTAGTTGTCCTCTGTTGGTCTTTGTAGGCTTCCCAATCCCCTGGTTTCCCACTGCTCTTCGCTGCATTGTATGCTTTCTCTTTAGCTTTTATGCTGTCCCTGACTTCCCTCGTCAGCCATGGTTGCCTCGTCCTCTCTTTAGTATGCTTCTTCTTCCTAGTGATGAATTTTTGCTGTGTCTCCCAAATTACTCCCAGAGACTCCTGCCATTGCTGTTCCACTGTCTTTCCTGCCAGGCTCATCTCCCAGTCAATTCTGGCCAGCTCCTCCCTCATGCCTCTGTAGTTGCCTTTATTCAACTGTAATACCGTTACATCTGATTCCAGCTTTTTCCTCTCAAATTGCAGGGTAAATTCTATCATGTTATGGTCACTTCCTCCTAAGGGTTCCTTCACCTTAAGCTCCCTTATCAAATCTGCCTCATTACACATCACTAAATCTAGAATTGCCTGTTCCCTAGGGGGCTTCACCACAAGCTGCTCCAAAAAGTCATCTCGTAGACATTCCACAAATTCCTTTTCTTCGGATCCACTACCAACCTGATTTTCCCAGTCTACCTGCATATTGAAACCCCCCATGATCAGTGTAACCTTGCCTTTCTTACATGTCTTTTCTATCTCCTGGTGTATCTTGTGCCCCACATCCTGACTACTGTTCGGAGGCCTGTACATAACTCCCATTATGGTTTTTTTACCTTTGCGGTTCCTCAACTCTACCCACACAGATTCTACATCATCTGACCCTACGTCGTTTCTTGTATCGATTTAATTTCATTTCTTACTAACAAAGCAACCCCACCCCCTCTGCCAACCTGCCTTTCTTTTCGATAGGATGTATATCCGTGGATATTTAGCTCCCAGTCCTGATCCCCTTGCAGCCATGTCTCCGTGATGCCCACCACATCATTCCTGCCAATTTCAATCTGCACCATAAACTCATTTACCTTATTTCGTATACTGCGTGCATTCAGATCCACAGGTCGCTAATTGGTTTCCATGGACTCTGTACTTACTGTAAACATCAGAGTATAAGATAGTTTTTGTAACTTGTGTTATCCTTACAAATCTGTATATGACTGTTACTAACAAACTGGGTTCTAAACTCCATGTATAACCCTAAGATTCTTTAGACAATACACATTCGGGATTTGAACAGGCACTAAGTTCTGAAATCAATATCTTTGTTTATGCCTGACCCCAAATGAGAAAAAAAATCAGAACTCTAATCCCCAAATAGTATTTCTCATAAAGACAGGTTTCGAATGTAGCCAGCTCACCTAAACATTACCCACATCACAAAAGAGGACACTGTCCCTACTGACACCCTATCTCGAATTTAAACTTCAGGAATGTAGCAGGAAAGTGACATTGCCCCTGCTAGCTGTGTGTCCAACTTTCTAGTGTGAATGGGAGAATGGCTGCATACCTCTTTAATTCTTTGTTTCGTTTTGCAAGGCCACATGAAAAAAATGATAGAATTCAGTTTTTCCCAAAGGGTGAAAGAGCTGTTGGGTTCATATGACATGAGAAGAAATCCAAAATGTCATTCTTTTACCATGCTTAAAAAATTGACTTTCTGCTGAACCAAAAGAGATGTCTGCTACAAGTCACATGGCCACAGGATTGGCCCTAATATAAAATAAAAACAAAAAAATGCTGGAAAACTCAGCAGGTCTGGCAGCATCTGTAGATAGAGAAACAGAATTAATGTTGGCTGACAAGTGGCAAATAACATTTACGCCACACAAGTGTCAGGCAATGACCAACTCCAACAAGAGAGAATCTAACCATTGCACCTTGATGTTCAATGGCATTACCATCACTGAATCCCCCAATATAAACATCCTAGGGGTTACCATTGACCAGAAACTGAACTGGACTAGCCATATAAATACTGTGGCTACAAGGGCAGGTCAAAGGCTAGGAATCCTGCAATGAGGAACTCACCTCCTGACTCCCCAAAGCATGTCCACCATCTACAAGGCACAAGACAAGAATGTAATGGAATACTCTCCACTCGCCTGGATGAGTGCAGCTCCCACAACACTCCTGGAACTCCCCAATGCTCAGTCTTGGGCCGACAAGTGGCAAGTAACATTTGTGCCACACAAGTGCCAGGATGCCTACATCCCATGAAAGAATTTTTAAAAAAATTCAGTGTATAAATTTTAATGCAGAAATTAGACAAATCAATAACATAGAGAGGTTTTCTTGCCCAAGAATAGTGCTATTAGGAAGGGAGTTCCAGGATTTTGACCCAGCTACAATGAAAGAACAGCAATACATTTCCAAGTCAGGATGGTGAGTGAATTGGAGAGGAACTTCCAAGTGGTGGTGTTCCCATCTATGTGCTGCCCTTGTCCTTTTGGATGGTAGTGGTCATGGGTGTGGAAGGTACTGTCGAAGGAATCTTGGTGAGTTCCTGCAATGCATCTTGTAGATGGCACACACTGCTGCTGCTGTGCGTCGGTGGTGGAGGGAGTGAATGTTTGAGGATGTGGTGCCAATCAAGTGGGCTGCTTTGTCTTGGATGGTGTTAAGTTTCTTGAGAGTTGTGGGAGCTGCACTCATCCAGGCAAGTGGGGATTATTCCACCACACTCCTGACTTGTGCCTTGTAGACGGTGTTCAGGCTTTGGGGAGTCAGGAGGTGAGTTACCTGTCCCAGGATTCCTAGCCTCTAATCTTTCTTGTAGCATATGCTGTGAATCCTGTCTAGCTCCATATTCGTACAATGTATTTTTGAATAGTACATTGTTCATTGTATATTTGATTTGAATATCATTAAATTTGTTTGAAAATCTCTACTTCAAAAGAATTAATAGGTTAAGAGTTGGACTTTCTTCAAGTTCAGCCGCCTTGAAGTCCTGGATATAATCAGATAAAATATAAAATATTCCAGTCTGTTCCTTTAATACATAAATTAGTTTGCCATTAACAAAAGTGCCCAAAAACAACTTCATTTAACAAATATAAGAAAATTTATTTTTCATTTCAAGATGTTCGTGTGAAGGGTAACTGACTGATTGTGTGATTTTCTCTAGTTTTATTCCATTTTGTTAGTATTTGTTGATCTTCAGTGCTTCAAATTGTTTGATATTGCCACCCTACCATGTAGCCCTGCCAATCAGTACTGCATACCAGCAATTTAGGTGCACATGACACATCATTCTTCAAACATTTAAATTAATGGACAGAAAATTATACACTCCCAGTAGACCAAGCACCCCCACAAGGAGCACAAAGTCAGAAGACTTCCCCTAGCTCCTCTTTCTATTTTTTTGTAAACAGATATTCCTATAATCTATAAATCTGGCCCACATTTACTATCTACCATTCTAATGTGAGACTGGTAGTGTAACTAAGTCCAGTAATTGGATTACTATAAGCAGAGTGTTGTTAATACTTGCTACATGTGCATCTGCTAGGTCAGATTAGAACTCTGAATCATAACAGACAAGATATGAACACAGGAAAAGTTGTTGAATTGTTGAGAGGGAAGGTAGATAGAAAAGCCCTAAATTGTAAAATCCCCATGTACAGGTCAACTGCAGCAGAAAGACGAGGAGGGCAGTCCAGAAATTCAAAATGTTACAGCTACTACAGGTTTCCTTTCTCTGAGTTTAACACAACACAGCCAGCTAACAGGTAAAAGCAAAATACTGCAGATGCTGAAAATCTGAAACAAAAACAGAAGATGCTGGAAAAACTCAGCAGGTCCAGCAGCATCTGTGGAGAGAGAAACAGAGTTAACGTTTCGAGTCCATATGACCCTTCTCCAATACCAGCTAACAGGTATTACATACAGTAAAGCAGCACATGAGTGTGCTCAGACTCATGGTCTGGGACCTTCCAGCCCCACCATGACAGGACCTGCGAGGGGCATGCAGCAGGCCAGCCAAAAGTCCATTGACTTTTGGCGGGACCGGATGATCCAGTGGTGGGCAAGGCCAGAAAATCCTATCCATGGCCTTGGGAAGGTGGGAGGTGGAAGGAGGAGGGGGCTGGACTAGGATTTAAGTGGGTCAGCTGTTCCTTTAAGGTACAAAAAATCCATCATAAAAGGAGTTAAAGATAGTATTAGATCCAAGGAAGAAGTTTATAATGTTGCCAAAAGGTAGAAAGGCATGGATTAGGAAGATTTTAGAATGCACCAAAAAGAGGACCAAGAAACTGATAAGGAAAGAGAAAAGAGAATATGAGAGTAGACTAGCAAAAGACATACAAATAGATTGCAAATGTTTCAATAGATATAAATAGGAAGAGATTTTGTGAAAGCAAACTATTAGAGGCAGAGACAAGTTAAATTATAATGGGGAATAAGGAAATGGCAGAGACATTAAATAAATACTTTGTATCTGTCTTCATGGCAAAAGATATAAGTAACATTCCAGATAAAATTGGGAACCAAGGGAAGAATTTTCCCCCCCGTTGACAGGGGTTGTGCGGGGACGGGCACTGACCCGATCGGTGCCCCCGATTGGGTTCGTGCCGCCATTTTACGTGGGCAGGCCAATTAAGGCCCGCCCAGTGTGACACACACCCGGAAGCGCTGTGTGCTCCCTGTGCGAGCAGGGCGGGGGGGGTGCCACATGAGCTGGAACATGTCAATGAACATTAATGAAAAAATTTATTTAATTTATAAACCCCTCATGAAACCTCATCCCACCCATGGATGAGGTTCCATGAAAAATGCAAAGGCCACCTGAGCTCTTCGCCTGTCCACCAACTTTAAGGTTGGATGGGCAGCTCAGTTTATTACTTTAACTGACATTTAAATCGCCTTAATAGGCCTTTGACAGTTCAACAAACTGAAAATCTAAATGATGCGCAGTGACGACGGGACGCACACCCGACTTCACCGCGCGTGATTTTATGCCTCGGCGAGTGGGCCCTGCTCCCGCTCACCAAGCCAAAAATTCTGGCCCTAGGGTTGAGTGAGATTGCAGAACTTAAAGAAATAGCACTGAAGATATTGATGGGACAAAGTGGCAACAAATCCCCTGGACCAACATGCTGGAGGTTTAAAACAGGTTGCTGCATAGATAGTGGATGTGTTGGTTTTGACCTTCCAGAATTTATTATATTTTAGAAAAATGTCCAAGGACTGGAAGGTCGCAAACATGACACCAATATATTAAAGGAGAAAGAAAGAAAATGAGGAACTGTAGGCCGGTTCACTTACATCAGTAGGAGACAAAATGCTGGAAGCTATTATTAGGAGTGTGGCAACAGGGCACTTAGACAATCATAATATGATATGGCAGAGTCAACACAGGCTAATGAAAGAAAAATCAAGTTCGACAAATGTTATAATTTTTTGAGGGTCTAACTAGTCGGATGGATAACGGAGAACCAGTGGATGTAGTGTATTTGGATTTTCAAAAAGCGTTCTGTAAGGTTTATACAAAATTAAAATTCATGGAATTGGGGAGAATAAATTAACGTGGGTTGAGGATTGATGAATGGACAGAAACAGAGAATAGGAATAAACAGGACATTTTCCATTTGGCAGGCTGTTACTAGTGGAGCACAGCAAGGATCATTATTTGGATTTCAGCTATTTGCAATCAATATTTGGCTTGTCCAAGCTTTTCATGCGTGGGGCCACATTTCATTTTTTTTTTCACTCAAGGGGCCAATGAGCAAAGTTTGGAAAGATAAGGTTTGGCACAACTTTAAACATGGGGCAGAATTCTGCCGTCGGCGAGCTGGGGGTGGGGCCCACTCTCCGACGTCTAAAAGGATGCGGGATGACATCGGGCAGAACCCCCGACATCACCCCGCCCCATTTAAATTTTCAGGAAGGCAGGGGCGCAGCAAAATCAGCTGCGGGCCCGCCGACCTGTCAATGGCCAATTGAGGCCATTGACAGGATCATTTAACCAATTAAAGGACCTGCCCGTCCAACCTTAAGGTTGGCGGGCAGGCCAGGAGCCCCGGCGGCAAATAGAAAAAACATGAAACCTCATCCAGCGGCAGGATGAGGTTTCATGCAGGGTTTTCAAAATTGTAATAAAGTTGTTATGGAAATTATGAACATGTCCCAACTCATGTGGCATTGTCACATGAGGGGACATGTAAAGAATTTTACTTTTCTCTGTTTTTAATAGTTTTAACAGTCGAAGTGATCTCCCTGGGGCAGCTCTTAGCCTCAGGGAGATGTGCGCTCTTTCATGCGCATACGTGCAAGAGCACACTCTCGCTTTTAGGGATTCCACCCCCTGCCCGCACAGGGAGCGCATAGTGCTTCCCGCCGGACGTCATGCTGGGCGGGCCTTAATTGGCCCGCCCGCGTAAAATAGCGGTGCAGCCTGCTTCACTGGCGGCGATCGGCTCCGCACCCACCGGCGATTGGGTCGGGCCCGCCTGCCCGACAGGCAGAAAATTCTGCCCATGAATTGGAAAAAGAGTTGAGGCATGAAGAAAATAAACAAATTGCTGAGCAAAAAAAGTCAAAGAATTAAATTGATAATTTGAAAAAATTAGTAATTACTAAAGATGACCATTGGAGCATGACAGAGTGAGAGCGTGTGTGTCCGGTTCCCTTCTAGTCTTAAGGTGCTCAATCACTCATCCTCACCCATACCCACTGTGTGAGTGGGTTTTAGTATATGTTGGTGTATGGGGGTGAGGGTGAATGAGAACCCTGAGACTGGGAGTGAGCTAGACACACACTCACACACTCTCACTCTCTCTCAGACACTCTCTCTCTCCCTCTCTCTCACACATACACACTCTCCCTCACTCTCACACATACACACTCTCCCTCACACACGCACTCTCTCTCTCACACACCTTCTCATTCTCTCACACACACTCTCTCTCTCTCTTTTACACACATTCTCACTCTCATACACTTTTTCACGCACACACGTTCTCACTCTTTCTCTCACACACTGTCTCACACACACTCTCGCTCACACTCACGCACACATATACTCTATCTCTCCCTCACTCACACAGGCACATTTACTCATGCCTGACAGGCCCAGGTGGTTTGGATGACTAAAACACCAAGAAGAGGTTCAGGATTGCTGTAGGTTCTTTCTCTCTGCCCTGTCTAACACTCCAGCTGTCTGGGATCCCGATTTTGCTGCTGATGCCGTGCTGCCATCTTGACTTTTGTAGGAGGCCTTGTTTCACCACCCAGCCCCCTCCACCGGCAATCTGTCTCACTCTCCCCTCCCCCCAATCTGTCAGCCAGCCTCTCTCTCTCTCTCTCTATCCCCATCCCTGAAAGCTTCTCTTTTACCACTGCCGCCACTGGTGTTCAGGCCTCATGCTGAATGAAGCACGGTGTTCCTGTTCCTCCAATCACAGGCTGTTTCTCTCTCACATTTGCTGCTGATATGCTGACTAGTGAGCCTATATGCAGCAAACATGGGTGAGAAATGGCCTGTGATTGGAGGAGCAGCTCCTTGCAGAATATTCCACTCCACTTGCATTTTGAACACTGGCTCTGTGGGCCTGACATAGAGGTATGGTGAGCCAGATCTGGAGGCTGGACAAGCCTGGTCTATATTAACGACTTAGATGAGGAGACTGAGAGTAAGGTATCCAAGTCTGCTGACAAAGTTAGGCGAGAAAGTAAGTGATGAGGAGGACATAAAGTGGCTGCAGAGGGATATAGATTGAGAGGGATATAGATTGGTTGAGTCGGCAAGAAAGTGACAGCTGGAATACAATGTGATGAAGTGTGAAGTTATTCACTTTGGCAGGAAAATAAACAATGTTTTTTGAATGGCGAGAGACTGAGAAATGCCTGCATTCAGAGGGACTTGGGTATCCTAGTACATGAATCATTGAAAGTTAACATGCAGGTACAGCAAGCAATTAGGTAGGTAAATGGTATAACAAAAGCAAAATACTGCAGATGCTGGAAATCTGAAATGAAAATAGAATGTGCTAGAAAAACCCAGCAGGTCTGGCAGTATCTGTGGAGAGAGAAACAGAGTTAACATTTTGAGTCCGATATAACTCTTTTTTGGAACTGAGTTCCAAAGGTGTTACAGAGTTGATCTTCAAGACAACTTTTCTTAGTGGAAACATTTAACTTTATTTACAAGAAAGCAGCAGCAGCAACTACACGTGTGCATCGAACTCCAAAACTAAAAAAAGAACTCTCCTGCAGAGGTTCCCTGTACTGTTAACAGATTGGTTTACACAGATCACGTGATCTTACAACACCGGATTATTCTTAAAGCTGCAATCCTACATTTCCCAAAACTATAATTACTACATTCCTCCCCCTTTAACTTTTCTGTACGTTTTGTATTTACAAGGATATTTATCTCATGACAGTACAATAATTACAAAGGTCATGAAATTACAAGTTCAGTCTTTCAGGTTGTTTCCTGATCCATGTGGAATGTTGCAGTTCCACAACTTCAAATTCTTTTGTAGGAAACACATTCTCTGGAACCGCATTAACATCAGGTACCTCAATAGGCACTTGCAGTTCAGTGTCTTTGACTCTGACAGAGACATTGAGCATGCCTGTCCTTGGTTGAGCAATTTCAACAGGAACCATTTTGCTGAGGTATTTCTCTTTTTCTTAAATAATCCACATGTTTACGGGTGATCCAGCGCTCCACTTCCAAGTGATACAACAATAATCTGGTTACAGAACTCACTTTACCAGGTAACCACTTCGGTCCTCCACTGAAATTCTTTACATATACTGCTTCTCCAACAGTAAATTGTCACTCATGACTATGCAAATCATGAGTCACTTTTTGGTTCCCTTGACTTTTCTCAAGCTTCCCCTCCAAACTGGGAGGTATTAGGCTGTGTTTTGTCTGGAGAAGGTGCCTCTCAGTTATCAGTAATTCTGCACCCTCTTTCTATGCATACTCTTCTTTTTACTGCAGAGTTTAGTCTCCACCTTCCTTTTGACTTCACTGTCGGCCAGACTTCTCTCAGATGCAATCTCAACTTGTCTTAGTTCAGTAGTTGAGCTACCCGTTACTTCATTGTCTACTCGCATCTTGGATAGTTCTTTGACTTTTGCTTTCAAAGCCTCTTTAGCTTCATTTAGCTGATTCTTCAGCTCTTCTGTCTCCTTCTTATATCTGTTGGCTTCCTCCTGAAAACTTGAGCATTGCTGTGACTTCTCTGCCAACTGGTTCTTCAGTTTGTTCAGAGAGGTGTTAAATTCTTCCTGTTTCTCTTCGTAATTTTTTAGAGGCACAAACTTTGACCAGAGGGATCCTTGTAGTGTGTGAAGGTCTGTCAACAGGTTTTCCTTTTCTTTGTGAAGTTCGCTCACTACATCTTGCAATCAGTCATTCAGCAGAGTCTTTTTGGGTTTCTTCCGCTGTTCTTCCATGTCATTGTTTAAGGCAGTCTTCATTTCTTCAGGTTGTTGAGGCCTTACACATTCCCTTTACATCCTGTTGTGGTCCTTGGACTCTCCAGGCTCTTTCTAGAGTACTTTGCCTTGCACCTTTTTCAAGACAGGAACTCTTCCAGCTTCCTTTCGAAATCTCACTGGCCAATCAAGGTTGATTTCCCTTAACCAGTTTCACCCTAGAAGGCTTGTCCTCTACTTTCTAATACCATCACTGGTAACTGTGCCGATTGGTGTCTATAATGAACAGTTGCTCTGGTGATGCCTTTTTACTTGAATTTCTTCATCTGTGTATGTTTTCAACTTGGCAGATGTTTGTTCCAAATTTAAATGTTGAGTACCTTTATTTAAATATCTGAAAGTGTGTTCTCCTATGACAGTGGTAGAAGCACCCGTGTCTACTTTCATTTTTAATGGTTTACCATTCACTTGCACTATAACAAATAGCTGTCTTCCCAACTTTCATGTTGAATAATGAATAAACGTCAGAATTTGTTGTTTCAGGCTCTTTTACACTATAGACTTCATTCGACTTCATTTGATGTTTGGAGGCCTGTTTAAATCTTGCTTTGTACTGTCTCATTATGTGTCCGCTTCTGTGACAAAAATAACATTCTACTTTTTTAAATTGCCGATCGCTAGAAGACTGATTGTTTCCACATCAATTAAAGTTATTTTTCAATTTAGTTGCTAAGCTGTTACTTCTCATTTTCCAGTTTCCTGCTTTGCGGCGGAGCCCCGGCTTTTCACGCCACTTTCGGCTGACTGTTCCTGCCTGACTAGGAGAACGGCTCCATTTTGTGCCCCTTGAATTGCTTGTGAATCCCTTACAGCACTTTCCGTCGCCAGCGCTATTTCCAACACTTTCTTAAAATCAAGATTCACTTCAGCCAGCAATCTTCACTGAATAGTGTCTTCCTGCATGCCACATAGTAAACGATCTCTGGGTTTCATCGAAATCACAATATCCCATTAGTTGTTTTAATTTCACCACGTAGGTAGCAATTGTCTCCCCCAGGGCTCTATTCCATGAATGGGACCTGAACCTCTGCATTGTGACTGAGGGCTTGAGTTAAAAATGTCCCTTAACGAGGTCTACTAATTCACTGAAAGTCTTCGAATCTGGAGCCATCAAGCTTTGAATTAAATTGTAGGTCTTGCTCCCATAAATACTCAGGAGAATCGCTCTCCTCTTTTCCTTCCCTGTGATTTTGTTTGCTTGAAAGGAGAATGCAAGACGTTTTATATATTGAGACCAATCATCTGTGGCTGGCTCAAAGGGATCATTTCTGCCAAACTGTGGCATTTCAGATGAGTATATCTTCCTTTATTTTTAACAAACTTAGATACTCACAATCGCTGGGTGAGGTACAGCACCAAGTCTGATTTATCCTCATTGCCAGTTTGTTATAGAGTTGATCTTCAAGACAACTTTTCTTAGTGGAAACATTTAACTTTATTTACAAGACAGCCGCAGAAACTACACATGTGCATCAAACTCCATAACTAAAATGGAACTTTCCTGTCAAGGTTCCCCGTGCTGTTAATACATTGGTTTAAACAGATCATGTGACCTTACAACACAGGATTATTCTTAAAGCTGCAATTCAGGTAGGAGATCAACCATAATCTTATTGAATAGTGGAGCAGGCTCGAAGGACCAAATGGCCTAATTGAGCTCCTATTTTGTATGTTCTTCTGTTTCTGCAATGCATTACCAGTGGTTGAAAATTACCATTCCTCCCAACAATTATAGCACATAGGCCTTGCAGGCAACATCAGAGGACATCGCAGAAATCAGTCACTTTGCCCTATGGAACTCCTTTAAGGAGGTAACTGAAACAATATTATTTCCCTGCAATACATCTCCACAAGAGCTAGCACCTATGCTGAAAGGCAGACAGGCAAGAACCCATTACCCAGTCTGCCTTCCAGTGGGTTCTGCAATTAAACGACTATGGGCAAATAGGTGGCAAACAGGCTGCCCACTGGATTTAAAATGTCTGCCCACCTTCAAACCCGCCTGCAGGGCAGCTTCAAATCTAGCCCATGGTGGGTTTTTCCCTCAGAAATGACTTATTGCAGTATATCCACTCTTCCATCGTGATGTGTGCAATGTGAGTTATGTAATCCTGCTGTTCTCAGTTATGGAATTTCATCTTTAATGCCTGGTTGTTCAGCATTGCTTGGAAAGAATGCAGACAGGAAAATTGGACAACAAAGATTGCAGGCATATAAAAGAGCCCACTCAATTACCTTGGATTAATGTAAATGCAATCCTCCTCACCTGTTCTGCCTCTCTGTACTCCATCCGGCTCCATCCATCTCCATTCATCATCATAGATTATCATCTTTATCTCTTGGGTGGTTAACATGACCTATGTTTACCACCCAGGAGGTAAAGATGATCATCAATGATGGCTTCCTTGCAGCAACGTTATTGGCATTTCTCTGTGTCAGCACACCATTTTCAACATATACCTTTGTTTGTTCACCCCTCATCAAATCATGCTCGGGACTGTGTTTAAGGGCAATTGCAGGGTCTCTGCTGGCAGCCAAATATTTTATGCAGTAATTGCACACCCCACCACTGGATTTTTGTGTTCTTTTAATATTTAGTGTAGTGTCTAAGTGTTCCTTAAAAAGCTTTTAAAAAATCGTTATTACAAATTGTCTGCTGTGTTCTTTGATGCTGTCAAATTGTGTTAACATGAATTACATGCTTAAAATCCACACATCCCTGCAATGTTTTAGCATCTCATCAACGTTAGAAAAACCCTTGCCTTTCTCTGTGGTGAAGGCGATTTTGTCTCCCCATGCCCTTCGGATGTCCCTGCCTCTGAGCCAGAAGCTCTGGATTTGAGTCCCATCCCAGGACTCGATGGCCAAGGAAGGTGCATTCTTAACATGGCCAAACAGGTGAGTATCAACCTGCAGATCCTTCTAACACACACCACTGGCAGGCAGTAAGAGTGGGAGAGATTCCTGGTCAACCATCCATGTGACGGAAAGAATGGTGGCGCCTCTACCATCTCTATCCATAGCTCCAGACTATAATATAATGATGTGGCATGTTGACCCATCAGCTTGAACTCCCTGAGGGAACTGTAACACAGCCACAACTGTCCTGTTAGTGACTAGCTAAATGTAGGTATGATTCCAAGAAAACTTAACAGCTTAAAAAAAATACTTGTAATTATGGTGATATCCTTGTGCTATCTAAATGTAACACAAATGAGGTAGGTGGATTCTATTTGCTTGAGGATCTCTGGTGGGGGTTATTGACAGCTAAATCAGTACAAACAGTAGAACAATCTCTAGACACATCCTGTTGTCTCGGATACTACAGTGCAGAGAGAGACCGTGGTTTCTGATCACATGATGCAGTTGGCTTATATGCATATTGAGTTTCTTAAATGGACATCACTGTTAAAGCGATATCACAACATTCCTTTTTTTCCAAAGATAAATCTCGTATGTTACAAGTGAGACACATAGACACCAAGTAATAATAAACTTAGTTATACAGAGATAGGGATTGTAAACTTTACGAGCACAGAAATAATGATTGTAAAATTTATGAGTTTGGAAGTCTAGGAGTCCATATATCGTTTCAGTGGTTTGACAACTCTTCCAGATCTTGTTACAGTGTAACCTTCTGGGGATGTGGCTTTCGTCCTTGGCTGTTCTTGATTCACAGATGTGTTATTGGTGTATTGGTTGTTGCCCTGGTATTCTATCCCATTGTCGTCGTCTGGGTGTGTTCTTTTGTGTTGTCTGTGCACAGTTGGCATGTTGTGCATTTCTCTTAGCTAGGTCCTGTTCCTCCTCAATGTTGCTCCGTTGGATGTTGTGACTTCATAAGACCTGGGTCACTGCACGCTTTGGATACCTCTGCGGGTAACCATTGTGGGGTGTGTGACCTCAACCTTTTGTCCTACCTGTAGCTGAGGTAATTCAGCACCTGTATGCTGGTCATGCAACATCTTCTTCTCTTGTTTCGATAAGTGCGTCCTGCATCTTAGAGAATTTGGATAGGTGATGGCTTGGCAAAGTCGTTCTCACTTGCCTTCCAAACACGATCCCTGCTGGCGATAGTAAACCTACATTCAGAGGTATAATATGGTGACATGAAATCTTGTTTCATTGTCCTACACTTCAGGATAAGTGATTTGATCGTGTAGACCATCTGCTCAGCGAGGCTGTTAGATTGGGGGTAGTGTGGTGAGGACATCACATGGTTCATGTCCCATTTGGCACATGTGTCCCTGAAGTGTCTTCCTGAATATTGTGGTCCATTGTCTGAAATGATTTCATCAGATGCACTGAACAGACTGAATATTGCATCCAATATGTCTGCCATGGACACCCTTGATGTGTCCCTTGCTTGCCTCATAATTGGGAATTTGGAGAAGTAATTTGGAGAAGCGACTAAGAAAAAGTCATCCCCACTTATGGTGGCAATTTTGGACCAAGGAATGATGGAAGCTCATGAGGGTTTAGAGGTTATTTACATTGCTGTGGCTGTTGGCTCTGGCATGCCTCACACATCCTCACTAACTTCTCGATGTCACCATTAGTCCCTGGCCAATAGATCGTATCATGTGCCAGTCATCTCATCCACTCTATGCCCACATGTCCTGTTGGTGAACTTCAGGCACAAGTACTTGCTTCCCTTTGAAAATTATGCCTCTCGGGATACCAGGTTTATCCCTGTACAGCCAAAAACATTGATTTTGCATTGGTTGGCTGGCACCTCTTTTATCGTGTCGGGCGATTCTTCTGTGATAGCTTTCCACAGTGCCTTCACAATGCAGGTCATTGGGGCTGCTTCTGATTGAAGTTGATCACGCTGACCAAAATGCAATAGATCGACCTTGAACACATGTCCACCTCAATATCCATGCTGTCTACTTGTAGATCCAGTGGAATGCCTGCATTCTTGTTCAGATTCGACAATCTGCTCAGCATGTCCAAGGTGACCATTTTGGCACCAGGTTTGTAGCAATAGTAGGAGTCATACCCCTGTACATTTATGAGGAGTCATTGTAGTCGAGGTGGTGCACTTATCAATGGTTTGTGCCAGATCATCTCCAGTGACTTGTGATCAGTTTCTACAGTGAACTGCTTACCGAACAGGTAAGTGTGGAATCTTGTGATCCCAAACACCAGAGCGAGTGTCTCACACTCTATGTTGGAGTAATTGGGTTATGCTCGAGATAGGCTTTGGATCAAATGCAATCAGTTTGCCATTTTTGCACGATGCACATTCCTGGTCCTTTCTGCGAGGCATCGACTTCCAGAATTGTCTTCTTCCTTGGGTTATATTGCTGTAGGGCATCTGCTGGCAACAATTTTTTGAGAAACTTGAACGTATGTTGGTGGTCCTCCTGCCACACATATGGTATGTCTTTCTTCAGTAACTCTCTCAGTGACGATGCTTTGTTGAAAAAGTTTGAAATGTACGCTGCCAAGAAGTTGAAAAATCCAAGGCATCTCTGAAGGACTTCTTTGTCCTGTGGGGTAGGCATGTATCTGACATCCAAAACAAAAACAGAATTACCTGGAAAAACTCAGCAGGTCTGGCAGCATCGGCGGAGAAGAAATCAGTTAACGTTTCGAGCCTTCATGGCCCTTCGGCAGAACTGCAGAGCTTTTAGCTTTTAGCTTTTTGTTTTTATCTATGTATCTGACATCCTTCACTTTATGCGGATTGGGATGGATGCTGCAACCTGAAGAGATGGAGCCAAAGAAATTGATTTGACTCAATTACCTGGCTCTGCCTGTTGTTGAAGACGAGCCCCTCATGGCGAGCTACTGCCAGTGAGTGAAGATTCTGACCATACTCTTCTTTGGTTTTGCCTATC
The DNA here is from genome assembly GCF_964194155.1 of Cetorhinus maximus. Taxonomy (NCBI): domain Eukaryota; kingdom Metazoa; phylum Chordata; class Chondrichthyes; order Lamniformes; family Cetorhinidae; genus Cetorhinus; species Cetorhinus maximus. The sequence goes on along the minus strand of NC_135879.1, from coordinate 109,922,187 downwards.
GCCACGATATTATCGACAATGCATCTGCATTCTGCCACACTTTCTGTGATTCTGTCCATATGCTGCTGGAACAGATCTTGACTGACAGATAAGCAGAAAGGTCATCTCTGGAAGCAATATCTTCCAAACAGTATTCTGAAGGTGGTGACTTCCTCAGGTTCCTTAGCTAAGTAGACTGGCTAATACCCATGTTTGGCATCCAGTTTGGAGACGAATTTAGCTCCTGTGAACCTGGGATTCAATTCGTCCACTGTTGAAATCTTGTGTGGGCATCTCTATAGGGAGAGGTTCAGACATCTCAGGTCTAGACATACTCTGATTGCGATGTCCTTCTTTAGAACGCACATAAGTGAACTACACCAGTCTGTGTGATGAAGCACATGGTGGATGATGCCATTGCGTTCGATGTCATCCAGCTCAGGCATTTCTTGTATGTGAACGCTGCACTTTCTGGGAGAGCCGATTGACTGAATTGTGTCTTCTCTGAGGTAAAGTACAGTATCACCTTTGTAGAACTTATCTGTGTACAATTGTTGTAGCTCCTGGACCATCTCAATGTGAATGTTCTTGGTTTCTTCTGCTGCCATTGGTACCTTGGTGATCTCGTAGATAGTCACAATGTTGAAATCCATACATGCTGGTAGCCCTGCCACTGGTGGTCTGCTCATGTCTACCAGGTAAAATATTTGTGGTTTCCATGCCGAATTGCCATAGTTGCATTGCATTGTTAGTAAACCAGTGCAAGGGATTGGTGACACATTGTACAAGGTCAATTTAGCAAATGTCAGCTGTACCATTGATTTCCAACTATCCAGGTACATGGTCTTCAGGTTTCGGACTGATAGGATATTTGCAGTAACTCCCGTGTCGATCTTGGTCTTGAGTTTAGTTTGCCAACTTTCTTTGGGCATATGACGTTAATAGTGGCAAAAGCTTCCAGTGGACTGACTTCATCCACACAATGTGTTACAGTCATAATGTCGAAAGCCTGTTTGTCCACTCATTGAAAGCTGTTCCACTTTGGGTCTCAAGTCGAGTCTGTCTTGCTGTGAACTTTGTGTATGGGCTTGCATTTGCGCAGGTCTCTGGTGCTCCCCTTGCTGCTGTAGCCATGCTGCTGTGCCTGTCTTCTGTTTGTTTGTGCCCTACTGTGCCCTCTAGCTGCGTCTCTGGAGCCACATTTCTTGCATAGGTGGGCCTAGTGTCCTTTTGCACCGCACACCTTGCACAGGTCTTGGAATGCAGTGCAGTTTCACAGTGGGTGCAACAAAGCACATTACCACAGAGCTTGCTTGCTTTTTGTGACCTGTCTATTGTGTCTATACTGTTAGCTGCACCTAGTGCTTGCAGATGCTGTTGGCTGGCAACAATGGCTTTGTACTTCCTGCCATCTTCCAGCAATGCATCAATACTGTGACATTTTTTTCGAACAGGTCTTTTTGGAACACTGCAATAGGTGTTGAGACAATCACAACTCCATTAGTCGCTTCAACAATTCGGTTTCTGAAAAGTCACATCTGTTGTCCTTGCTACGGCATCTGCTGACGAATTGGTCTATTGATTTCTGCAACTGTTGCCTGTAGGACATCAATTCTAGGTGATGAATTCTAAAATTTTCTCTTACCAGAAGCTGATCCTTTAGCACTTTCCATATTTTTCTGGGATTTTTCCGGTCCTCTTCAGATAAACCAGATGTATTGACTCTGTGTGACCCCTCATTAACAATAGCTATCAGTATTTTCATGGCTTGCTTATCCACTTCTGCAACTTCTCAGTCTATGAAGCATAGCTGCATTCTTTGTTTACAAAGTTCAAATTTGGACAGGACATTGGTGGCATTCCAGCTCATGCGGGGGGTTTTGGTATCCACCCTTCTGCTGTTCTTTAGCCTTTTTCAGACACTACTGGTGTGCAGGAATGTTTTACATGCCCCCAGCAGTGTTGCTGCAGTGCTGTCTGCTGTCTCTTGCTTTATAAGTTGCCTTCAACACTGGATTTGGTGTGCCTTTTCTATTTTTCATTTTGTATTTAACTCTGTACCTTCAGCTATGTTCTGACTTCCCTTCACTTTAAGTAGCACGATCCTGAGGCAGTTGGCTGCTTGCCCAGCCCAAAGGTACTCACAGTTTGTGAAGTAAGTGAGCCTTGTTTCTTCCATTTTCAATGCTTGTTTTCATCTGTTTTCTTTACCATGGGAATTTCTAGAGTGCTCTTTAACCTTACCTGCTGTTTCTCCCCTTGGTCTTCAAGTTTGCATCCTCTGTTCTGTTTTTTCATTTCAAAGACAACAATTACCACTGCATGTAGCGATATCCTTGTGCTATCTATATATTACACAAATGAGGTATGTAGATTTGTTTGCTTGAGGATCTCTGGTAGGGTTTAGTTACAGTTAAATCAGTACAAACAGTAGAGCAACCTCTAGATGCATCCTGTTGTCTAGGGTTCTACAGAGCAGAAAGAGACCATGGCTTCTGGTCACATGATGACATCCAGGTACCTGGCTCATCTGCATGTTAAGCTTCTTAAAGGGACATCACTCTTAAAGCAATATTACAACAGTAATGACCTCAGCACTGTGAATTTGGCTGTATTTTTCTTTTGGCCTATAAAATCTTACTCTGGATTATTTTGGTCCTCATATCTTAAATCATTCCCATAGGTGAAACCCTCACAATACCTTTGAGAGTATCTGCCCCAGTCTTAGTATCTATGCTAGCTTTCCACAAGATACCTCAGCCCTGCTTGGCAATTGGTAATTGTTGCTACAGGATTGTATGCTTCCAAAGTATCCCATTTCCGTCTTCAGAAACAATAGAGAATCACATCACACAAACTTCAGTGTCTGGTTTACGATATCAAGTGAATTTAATAAAGAAAGAATGAAGAATTGAATGATCTATTAGTTATATAATGCAGTCATATATTTACCCTTTATCTACCTGCTGAAAGAAAGATCATTGGTTTGAAACATTAACCCTGTTTCTCTCTGATCAGCTGAGTATTTTCACCATTGTCTCTTTTTATTCTAAGACTAGGTTATTCTTTTTTTAGGTAACTTGTATAAAATACTGCCTGGTTTTCATATAATTCTGCCTGACCATGAAAGTTAGTGTCTATTTAATCTTTTCCTGTGAAGTTTTCAATCTGTTTGATTCCATTCCATTAACTCAACGTAATGAATAGATCCAAGCAGTTAAGTAGTCTTTCATTCATTGCTATGATTGATTTGGATTTTTAATAATTGACAGTCAGATTCAAAACATTGAACTGAACAAATCACACCTTCTATGTTTGTTAGAAGTTATCTTGGCTCCTCTCCATAAGCCTGTAGTTCAAAAGTCAGTTTTAACTGACTGCACAGTGTATGATATAGTGTATATGATTGACACAAGGATCTGAACTATAGTCAGTTTTGTTTTTAAAACTGCTCGAGTACACTAACTGGATTCGGAACGCAGCCGCTAATTAAACTAGATATGGGCCTCGAGCTCTGGCATTTCCTCCCCAAATCTTCCCACTCCTTTATCTCTCCCTCCTCATTTAGAACATTCCTTAAAATCTACTTCTTTAATCCATTTTTTTTATTCACCCATCCTAATATTCCCTTTGTTGGCTTCATGTCAATCTTTCTCTAATTTGTGTTCCTGTGCAGTGCCTTTAACCTCTGAAAAACAGCAGGGACTGAGAGATACTTATTCTTCAGTATTTGAATAGGTCTCACTTATAAATACAACTAATGTTTCCAGTCAACAGACAGAGAGCTGATCAATCTAAGCATCACCCACATTGTATAGAAGGTGGATTTGATTTTCAACTTGTGGCTTACATGTAAAGCTGCTGTTAAATACACTGACATCCTGTTGGTTCCAGTGAAAATGAAGATCAGGCAGTTTCTACAACAGGTGGCTAATCCCACACTCAGCAGCTAGTTGAAAATCTACCACGTAAACACCTCCAGACTACCCAGATAAGTTTTCAAGATATGGAATATGCATGAGTTTAAATAAATGTTGCAGATTAAATGGTATTTGCAATCATCTCCATTTATACTCAGTGTGCCAAATAATACATTTCTATTTACAGAAATATGTTACAACATATGCATCAAATGTTCACATTTGCTGCAGAAAACATCACAACGAGCAACAAAACAGATTACAGGGAAAGTACTACGAGCTAAATAGGAAGCAGCTGCAACTGGCTACAAGAAGCAGCAATTTCATTTAATAACTGGGTCAGCACATTTTTTGCATGCTAAGTGTAACCTTTGTTGTCTCCCTTTGGAAGGGAGACTAAAGCCAAGGGAGGGCAAATTAATGGCTGTAACTTACCAGCTGTTTACATTTGTGGCCCATGTGTGAACTTCACCTTGGAGTCATTAGATTGACATTTTTTAAATAGTTTCAACATGGGCACTTAACTGAAAATGTGTTCTAAAGATAGCACTGTGAACTACTATACAAACAAATAAATGATAATGTGTTGACACTATTTGCCGTTAATTCTTTCTTTTGTCTCACAAATATCTCCATGTTAATTGTCACTTAAAAATAAAACCAGGTATATTGCTCTGGTTACATTGCTCTGATTAATAGGGGTACTTTAGACACTTGATCAGGTTAAAGCTTAACAGCATACGTTCCTTGGTTTTATACAGCTCCATTGCTCAGTGTGTTAAATTTCTGATTTTTATATTACAAATAAATTTGATTATTTTGCTTCAATAATATTATTGTACACAAGAAAGTCAGTGGCAGAATTGTACGGCGTGCACCCAACCCGATCGGGCGTAAAATAGCGTGCGATGACGTCAGGTGAGAGTCCTGGTGTCATCGCGCACTCACGCGATGTTTCGGTTGGCGGACGTGAGCAGGTGCTGGAGCCGCGCCCACCTTTAATTAAGAGGCCACTTAAGGCCAATCAAAAAGCCAACTGATGGCGATTTTTCATTGTCCATGCAATTTCGTGCTCATTGCACAGGCAAAACGGACAGGCGGGCAGCCAATAATTTCAAAAACATCAACCACGGGCGGATAAAAGGGGTGAGCAGCATTGCCAAAATCAGTAGTGGGGAGTTTGGTACATAGTTTGCTGCTGGTGACTTATTGGTACTTGGCAGCTTCATCTCTGTTCGGGGATTCAGCATTGGCATTTCCAGACTTCATTTCAGTACTCCTTGGTGTCCCAAAGGCCCCCGGAGGATTTTAACCATGTGGACTCTTCCAGGTATCAGGCAGCCTTCCGTTATCCTGGTAATGAGGATTGTGGTCTCCGCTGGTGGCACTTCCCCTGAGAAGGAAGAGAGGGGCAGAAAGGAGAGGAGGCCAGGTGTCCCAATGCAGCTTCCAGGAGAGAGACCTGTGGGAGGAGAGGTGCAGGCACAAGGGGCGCAGGGCCAGCAGGTGTTCCAAGGTGGAAGGGACCACAGAAGATGCCACATATATAGGTAGGGTTCTATATGAATACTTTGTGTCGGTGTTCACAAGTGAGAGGGACGATGTGGGTATGGAAATCAGGCAGAAGGATTGTGATATAATTAAAGAAATTAGCATAGAAAGGGAGGAAGTTCTAAGCGATCTGACAGGCTTAAAAGTAGATCAATCTCCAGGCCCGGATGAAATGTATCCCAGGCTGTTGAGTGAGGCAAGGGAGGAGATAGCAGGGGCGCTGACAATAATTTTCAATATCTCTCTGGCCACAGGGGAGGTGCCAGAGGACTGGGGACAGCCAATGTGGTACTGTTATTCAAGAAGGGAGGAAGAGATAAGCCAGGGAACTACAAGCCAGTCAGCCTAACCTCAATAGTAGGGAAACTTTTGGAAGCAATTCTGAGGGACAGAATTAATCTACACTTGGAGAGGCAGGGATTAATCAAGGAAAATCAGCATGGTTTTGTTAAGGGGAGGTCATGCCTGACCAATTTGACTGAATTTTTTGAAGAGGTGGCCAGGTGTGTAGATGAGGGCAATGCATTTCATGTAGTCTACTTGGACTTCAGCAAGGCTATTGATAAGGTCCTGCATGGGAGACTGATAACGAAGGTAAGAGCCCATAGGATCCAAGGGAATTTGACAAATTGGATCCAGAATTGGCTGAGTGGCAGGAACCAGAGGGTGATGGTCAAGGGGTGTTTTTGTGACTGGATGCCTGTGTCCAGTGGGGTTCCACAGGGATTGGTGTTGGGTCCCTTACTTTTTGTGGTATATATAAATGATTTAGACTTGAACGTAGGAGGGTTGATCAGTAAGTTCGCAGATGACATGAAAATTGGTGGGGTGGTAAGTAGTGAGGAGTATAGCCTTACATTACAGGAGGATATAGACAGGTTGGTCAGATGGGTTGATCAGTGGCAAATGGAATTTAATCTGAAAAATTGTGAGGTGATGCACTCGGGCAGGACAATTAAGGCACGGGAAAACACAGTGAATGGTCGGACCCCGGGAAGTACCGAGGACCAGAGGGACCTCAGTGTGCATGTCCACCGGTCCCTTAAGTTAGTGGGGCAGGTAGATAAGGTGGTTAAGAAGGCATATGGGATACTTGCCTTTATTAGCCGACACATAGAATATAAGAGCAGGGAGGTCATGCTGGAACTGTATAAAACGCTGGTTAGGCCACAGCTAGAGTATTGCGTGCAGTTCTGGAATCCGCATTTTAGGAAGGATGTGATTGCACTAGAGAGAGTGCAGGATGTTGCCTGGGCTGGAGAGTTTTAGTTATGAGGAGAGATTGGATACTGGGGTTATTTTCCCTGGAGCAGAGGAGATTGAGGGGGGGACATGATTGAGGTGTATAAAGTTATGAGGGGCATAGATAGGGTAGACAGGAAGGAACTTTTACCCTTGGTGGAGGCATCAATAATCAGGGGGCATAGATTTAAGGTAAGGGGCAGGAGATTTAGAGGGGATGTGAGGAAGAATTTTTTCACCCAGAAGGCGGTGGGAATCTGGAACTCACTGCCTGAAAGGGTGGTAGAGGCAGAAACCCTCATAACATTTAAGAAGTTTTTTGGATGTGAAATTGCGATGCCATGGCATACAAGATAATGGGTCTAGTACTGGAAAATGAGATTAGAATAGTTAGGTACTTGTTTGACCGGCGAAGATTTGATGGGCCGAAGGGCCTTTTTCTGTGCTGTAGACCTCTATGACTCTATGGGTCTATGACTATCCTGCTGCCAGGGTTTACAGGCGACGATAGAGCTACCTCAAAATGTCCAAGGTGCAATGCTGAAGGAGGCCCCTCCTCTCCAGGGAGACTGTGACCTCCATTTGTCAGATAACTGGGCCTGAGATCAGCTCCAACTGTGTGGGTGGACGCACCATGCCAGTGGCTCTGAAGGTCACAGTGGCCCTTAACTTCTATGCCTCCGGCTCTTTCTGGGGTCAATGGGGGATCTGTGTGGAGTCTCCCAATCAGCTGTCCACAGTTCTATCAAGCCGGTGACAGAAGCTCTGTTCAGGCAGGTACTGACCTTTATTCTTTACTGTACAGACGAGGCCAGCCAGGCTGAGCGAGCCAGAGGCTTCACAGCGATTGCTGGGTTCCCCCACGTCCAGGGTGCCATCGACTGCACACATGTGGCCATTGAGGCACCAGCAGGTGAGCCCGGTGCCTTCGTCAATGGGCTTCCACTCCATGAATGTGCAGATAGTGTGTGACCAGAGGATGCAGATTCTGCAAGTCTGTGCAAGGTACCCTGGCAGCTCCCATGACACTTACATCCTGAGACACTCCCAGGCACTGAGGCTCTTCAGTGCTCCAGCCCGACCGAATGTATGGCTATTGGGTGACAAGGGCTATCCGTTGAAAAAGTGGCTCATGATGCCTCTCCGCCACCAAAGATCAGAGGCAGAGCAGTGGTATAAGAGGAGTCATGCTTCTACAAGGGCGGTGGTAGAGAGGACCATAGGTCTTCTGAAGTTGCGCTTCCGATGCCTGGACCGTTCAGGGGGTGCACTACAATACCCCCCAGAGTGGGTGTCGCTGATTGTGGTTGCATGCTGTGTGCACCACAATCTGGCACTGGCAAGGGCAGACCCACTGGAGGAAGAGGATCTTGACACAGCTCCACAGGCCACAGATGATGAGCTCAGTAGTGAGTCAGAAGAGGAGCACAGTGAGGAGAAAGCTGAGGTATGGATGCAGGCCTCAGTACCCTCCAGGGAGGCAGGGACACCAGGGACGCCTTGATCCAACGCTCCTCCAGGCTGCCAAAGATCAGCTTCGACCTCATGCCAGGGCTGCCGACTCCATCCCGGATGTCAGAAATGACCCTTTCATTTGCACCCAAACCCTGCTCAGTGCCTGTGCAATAAGGTATCCTGCCACTCAGGTCCAGCATTACATACTGGTGTACCCTGCACCAAAACGAAAAAACGTGAAGCATACTCAGGCCATCAGAACCAAAGCTAATTCAATGTTATTGTCATATTGAAATCATTATGACATTACAATTACTGGTGTTGATGTCTACCCCTGCAAACATATAAATCAAACATAAATGAACAGAAAATCACCAGTGACCTGTCCCTCTTGTGCTCATGGTGCCTTTAACTTACGTTTGCAAGTGCTAAGTCTTGGTAACCCCCCCCACCCACGCCTTCTTGCTGGCACCGGCATTGTACGCAGCCTGCTGACCCTGCTGTCTTGTTGGCCTTGATGACCTTGGTGGTCATCCTCTGGCCAGTGGACCCTGTACCGGCCCTGCCTGGAAGGGAGGCAGTGCTCACGTTCAGCATGGACTCCTCCACAACAGAGACCATGGCACCCAGACCCTCATGTATCTCTGCCAAATCCTCCCGCACAACCTGCTGGACATCCAGCATCTGCTGCCTAATGGGCGACTCCAGAGGCTCATCATCAGCCTTCAACTGAGCATCATCCTGATCCCCAGCAGTCCTCCGACTGCCTGCGCCCTGGGCACTCTCTGCTCTGCCTGTACCTCAAGCGGGTGTGAAGTCCCCTCACCAATGTGCATCGACATTTTAGCTGCCGATCTAATGCCCACCGGGGTGCTGGTATCTGCGCTGGTGCCTGGTTCAGAGAATGGGTGTGACGCAGGTCCAAGTGAAGCCCAGTGGTCCTCTGGTGTCAGGGGTGGCCCTTCGGGGTCCTGAGAGTGAGTGCATGCTGGCGAATCTAAGGGTGAGACAATGGAGATCTGCATCCTGGTGCCATCGTCTTTCAATGATCAATGGGGACTCCAAGTTCAAGGCTCACATCAATGAAGAGACTGCACTAGAATGGTTGCACAATCTGAAACTCTCACTTCTGTGCACTGTGGTCTTACCTTCGTCTGGCACCCCCGCCTCTACACGCTCAGTTGCACGAGGAGCTTGCCAGCTCTCAAGCTCTAGGGCATCCTCCTCGAACCTGGTGAGCAGCAGGAGGTTGGGTGGGCCTCCGTACCCCTTCTGCTCAGTTATAGCTCATCTTCTCCTGAAAGGACAGAGGAGCATTGATTAGTCCACTCTCTACCTACAGTGCCATTTTAGCCTGGCCAATCCCTGCTGAGGAACACCTCACAGCCACAAGGCACTCAGTCCAAGCAGCCAGAGCTCACCCCCTTGGCCAGCTCCGGCATCATTGACAGTTGGCACTCAGACTCTAACACCCCCGAGGAGCACGGTGGCATGGCCACACCTTAACATTTCTGCACACTGACCCATGCCAACACGGCACTCACCCTTCCTGAGCACAGCAGGTCACTGAACTGCTTCCAGCACTGCACCACATGCGCTGCACCATGTCATGGCTGCTAACCAGTGCTGCCACCCCCTCCCATGCCCTCTTTGTGAGGTGCAATGGCCCTCTCCTCCCATCTCTGGGGACAAGGATGTCCCTCCTGGCAGCCACCTCCTCCAGCAGGGCCGCAAGGCTCTTACACGAAAAGTGGGGGGCCGAGTGCCCACCCGATCTGCCCTCCAGCCTGGTGTCTCCAGCTGCACTCGACTCCATCAAGACATCGCAGGACAGATGTCATTTCATGGCAGCCTTTCTGGGGCTGCCTGGACCGTTTTTAAACCAGCCGCCGGGTCATCACTGGACCTGGCAGCTGACAGGCCCCCCCCCGCCCCCCCACTCCAATTGGCCCTTCCTGACCAGTGAAAAGCCACATTTCACGCTGGGTGAGCCTAAATCGCAATCAGGGGTCAATCACGGACGGTAGGCCATTTCCCGGCCACTCCCAATCCCGCCAACCACGCCTGCCCACCAACCTCAAAATTCCACCCCAGGAAAATAAATTTTAACAATCTCATCTGTTTGGCAAAGATTCCATCAAATGCAATTTTTTTTCTCTCTCTATCATAATTATATGATGCTGTTTGACCAAAAGCAATTCACACATGTGCATAAGCATTGGGGGAATTGCCATCTTATAAATTAATTAAGCTCAGCGACTCTGCTAATTATATCACATAGGAAGTGTTTCATTGGAAATTAACTTAATCTCTTAGAGATTCCTACACAAGCTGATGTTTGATTAGACACTGTATGTCACCACATTATTCAGTTGTGGTGCAGTAAACGAACCGGAACATAAACTGTAATGTCACTTCTTCTAGTTTGTATTATAAGACTACACGAAAAAAAGTAAACTCCTGAGCTGGATCATACAGTTAATGCTACTAATAAACTGTTCACATTTCGAAATGCACCTAAGAAATTCAACAGATATTCTTCCAATCCTCCTTAGATACATGAGTGTGGCAAAAGACTGGAGAATTGCAAATGATACATCCTTGTCCAAAAAAGGGTGCAAGGCCAGTCAGTTTAACCTCGCTGGTAGGAAAGCTTTCAGAAACGATAATCCAGGAGAAAATTAACAACACTTGGAGAAATGTGGATTAGTTAAGGTTTGAGAACAAGAACAAACCGATTTAAGGCAAAAGAACCAATAGTGATAGGAGGAAAACTTTTAACGCAACAATTGGTTAGGAGCTTGAATCCACTGCCTGAGAGGTGGAGGCAGAGTCAATCATAGCTTTCAAAATGGAATTTGATATTTACCTAAACAGAAAATATTTTCAGGGCCATGGAGGAAAAGGTAATCCAGCTGAGATGTTCTTGCAGAGAGCCGACATAGAGCTGATGGGCTGAATGGCCTCCATTTGTGCTGTAACGATTATATGATTCTCTATGATAATTATTTATCTGAGAAGCAAAAACAGCATACATGTTTAAGGATACCTGAAGGTTAACTACTTACCTGCAATTGGTCTTAGTTAAAACAACATACTGTATAGCTCTGTAGTATTCCATTGATTTCCTTCTTTAGGCAATCCGGTGTATCAGATTCCAATCTTAACAGATTTACCGGATGAAAATATTGACTTTTGGGATTTTTAGTTCTGTTTACTTTCTTCTTGAAAGATTTCACTGGAGACTTATTTTCAAAATATCCAAGAATTAAGTACTTCTACTCAGCACCTTGTATACTCCCTGAATACAACTGTTCAGGTGTTCAGTTTATATCATGTTATACAAATAATATTTGCATTTCCAGCTGATTCACCCCTTTACTTGGTCTGGAATTTGATAATCCAGTTTGTTCATCAGATGTCTCAAAGCTCCAACATTTTCAATGCTCGCGTTATAACAAAAGTTACTAACAGGGCCATCCAACTAAACTTGACCCTATCCTCAATGGAAACCAACAAAATATATAGTTCTAACAGGGGTCACTAGCAGCAGTATGAACCATGGGTGATCTTCTCTATAACTAAATCAGGAAAAACTCACTGTAACACCCCAATGTGAATTATGTGAGCTCAAGTAATTTAACCTAGATCCAAGATTATAACTAGGATCTTACTGCTCCGAATGCAGTGAGCTCACTAACTGAACAATATTACAGGAGATGCAGAAATATTTTGATGATTTGTATTAAATTTTATAAAAGCATTGTCTGAATTATTGCATCATTCTGTGTGCATGTAGTAAATAAAGATCCTTTTCATTGTTAAGCAGTGAACGAATGAGCTTAAAACTGCTTGAAAACATGGTCAGAATTATTCCTTCTTATTCCACCTGACAAAAGGAGACAGGGGTAGGAAGAAGGTAAATTATCATAAGCCTTCTCCCCTTTGTTCTTAATTTACACCCTGTGATACTTTGGCAGAACAAAGCACTGGTTTCCTGCTTGCCAAGGGGAAAATGACACGGGATGACGTCGGGATGACGTCATGCCGGTCCCTTTAAATTTTTAGGAAGGCGGGCGGACAGCTGATTTCGCTGTCCACCCGCCGACCTGTCAATGGCCAATTAAGGCCATTGACAGGTTAATTAAGATCATTAAAGACCCTGCCAGTCCAACCTTAAGGCTGGTGGGGTGAGGTTTCATGTCCGTTTTTAAAAAGTGTAATAAAGTTTATGTCGTTTTTATTAACATGTCCCATCTCGTGTGACATTGTCACATGAGGGGGACATGTTAATAATATTTTTATTTTTCTATTTTTTAACTTTTGTGCACTGTCACTAATCTCCCTGAGACACCACTTAGTCTCAGGGAGCAGTGTGCTCTTTCGAGTGGATGCGCGAAAGAGCGCACTTTGACAGCTGGGGTTTCTTTCCCCCCCCCACCGCACAGGAAGGCCGCTGGGCAGGCCTTAATTGGCCCGCCCACTCAAAATGGCAGCAGGCCCCGTTTCGACGGTGGGGGTCAGCTGTCCGCCCGCCGCTGAGCCGGTGAGGCCCGCACACCTACCAAGAGCAAAATTCTGCCCATGGAGTTCTAGTACCCAACTGAACTGGTATAATCCGATTTGATTTATATACATACATAGACAAAGAGCCACAAGAGGGTGCTACTATAGTCCTCCCTCCTTAATGAAAAAGTTACACAATGTTCAAACTTCCATACAACTTATATACATTTCTTGTTTTATGTTAATTTATAAATCTAACAATTACTGGTTTCGTATTTCGAAGAGGATACCTTCCTTCTTGACCCAAACTTTTAGAACTTAGGGAAGGACCTTGGCCCATTTTGGACTGTGTCTAAGGAGAGGTTTTCTCCTACAAAGACTGATTTTGACCTTGACCTTCAATTGAATTTTCCACTTCATCAGACATGTCTGCTGTCTCTGACCAGGGTCTAAACTGGTTTCATGCACCAACTTGTGTTGGAGTAACTATTGGTATTCTACTCATATCCCAAGTATGCAATTCATCAGGCTTATTTGATTCTTCCTAACTTCTTTCCTCTTCTTGAACCTCTGAAGGTAATGCATGATCTATAAGTAAAAACCTAACCTTCCCCCTACCAAACATCTTGACCAAATATGTGCGAGGACCACATATTTTTATAACTCTTCCTGGTAACCACTTCAATCACTTCTGATTATGTTCTTACACCTTAACCTTCTGGTCCAACTTCAGACTTGTTTCACTCACTGTATCCCTATCATTATTCTCTTTCTACCTGGATTGTATCTCTTCTACTGACTGTGCTAAATGTGGCTTCAGCAATGAAAACCTCATCCTATGCTGTCTTCCCAGAACCAATTCAGCTGGCATTCTGCCAATAGTAGTGTTGGGTGCGTTACAATAAATAAAGAACAAAGAAAAGTACAGCACAGGAACAGGCCCTTCGGACCTCCAAGCCTGCGCCGATCACATTGCCCGTCAACTAAAGCACTTTGCACTTCCGGGGTCCGTATCCCTCTATTCCCATCCTATTCATGTATTTGTCAAGCTGCCTCTTAAACACCACTATCGTACCTGCTTCCACGACCTCCTCTGGCAGCGAATTCCAGACACTCACTACCCTCTGCGTAAAAAACTTGCCCTACACATCTCCTTTATAGTTTTCTCCTCTCACCTTATATCTATGTCCCCTAGTAATTGACTCTTCCACCCTGGGAAAAAGCTTCTGACTATCTACTCTGTCCATGCCACTCATAATTTTTCTGCACCCTCTCCAACGCCTCCATGTCCTTCTGGTAATGTGGTGACCAGAATTGCATGCAATATTTCAAGTGTGGCCTAACCAAGGTTCTATACAGCTGCAGCATGACTTCCCAGCTTTTATAATCAATACCCCTGCCAATATATGCAAGCGTGCCATATGCCTTCCTGACTACCTTATCCACCTGCGTTGCCACTTTCAGTGACCTGTGGACCTGTACACCCAGATCCCTCTGCCCGTCGATGCACTTAAGGGTTCTGCCATTTACTGTATAATTCTTGCCTGTATTAGACCTTCCAAAATGCATTAACTCGCATTTGTCCAGATTAAACTCCATCTGCCATTTCTCCGCCCAAGTCTCCAACCAATCTATATCCCGTTGTATCCTTTGACAATCCTCTTCACTATCTGCAACTCCTCCAATCTTAGTGTCGTCTGCAAACTTACTAATTAGCCCAGTTACATTTTCCTCCAAATCATTTATGTATACTACAAACAGCAAAGGTCCCAGCACTGATCCCTGTGGAACGCCACTAGTCATATCTCTCCATTCAGAAAAGCACCCTTCCACTGCTACCCTTTGTCTTCTATGACCAAGCCAATTCTGTATCCATCTTGCCAGCTCACCTCTGATCCCGTGCGACTTTACCGTCTGTACTTCTGCCATGAGGGACCTTCTCAAAGGCCTTACTGAAATCCATGTATATAACATCCACTGCCCTTCCATCGTCGATCATCTTTGTCACTTCCTCGATAAACTCGATCAAGTCAGTGAGACACGACCTCCCCTTCACAAAACCATGCTGCCTCTCACTAATACGCCCATTTGCTTCCAAATAGTAGTAAATCCTGTCACAAAGAATCTTCTCCAATAATTTCCCTACCACTGACGTAAGGCACACCGGCCTGTAATTTCCTGGATTATCCCTGCTACCCTTCTTAAACAATGGAACAACATTGGCCATTCTCCAATCTTCTAGGACCTCACCCGTAGCCAGTGAGGATACAAAGATTTCTGTCAAGGCCCCAGCAATCTCCTCCCTTGCCTCCCTCAGTACTCTGGGATAAATCCCATCTGGCCCTGGGGATTTATCCATCTTAATATTTTTCAAGACGCCTAACACCTCTTTTTTGATCTCAACATGATCAAGGCTATTTACACACTCTTCCCTAGACAAATCGACTGCTAAGTCCTTCTCTTTGGTGAATACTGATGAGAAGTATTCATTTAGTATCTCTCCCATTTCTTCTGGCTCCACACACAGATTCCCATCTCTGTCCCTGAGTGGGCCTACCCTTTCCCTGGCTACCCTCTTGCTTTTTACATATGTATAAAAGGTCTTGGGATTTTCCTTAATCCTGGTTGCCAGTGACTTTTCATGACCCCTTTTGGCCCTCCTGACTCCTTGCTTAAGTTTCTTCCTACTTTCTTTATATTCTCCACGGGCTTCATCTGTTCCCAGCCTTCTAGCCCTTATGAATGCTTCCCTTTTCTTTTTGACTAATCTCACAATATCCTTCGTTATCCAAGGTTCCTGAAACTTGCCATGCTTATCCTTCATCCTAGCAGGAACATGCCGGTCCTGAATTCTTATCAACTGACGTTTGAACACCCCCCATATGTCAGTTATTGATTTGCCCTCAAACATCCGCCTCCAGTCTAGATTCCTCAGTTCCTGCCTAATATTGTTATAATTAGCCTTTCCCCAATTAAGCACCTTAACCCGATGACTCCTGTTATCCTTATCCACCAGTACTTTGAAACTTACTGAATTATGGTCACTTTTCCCGAACTGCTCTCCTACTGAAACTTCGACCACCTGGCCGGGTTCATTCCCTAATACCAGGTCCAGTATTGCCCCTTCCCTAGTTGGACTATCTACATATTGTCTCAGGAAGCCCTCCTGGATGCACCTTACAAATTCTACGCCATCCAAACCCCTAGCACTAAGTGATTCCCAGTCAATATAGGGAAAGTTAAAATCACCCACCACAACAACCCTATTGCTTTTACATCTTTCCAAAATCTGCCTATATAACTGTTCCTCAATCTCCCGCCGGCAATTGGGAGGCCTATAGTAAACCCCCAACATTGTGACTGCACCCTTCCTATTCCGGAGCTCTACTCATATTGCCTTGCTGCATGAGCCCACCAAGGTGTCCTCCTGTCGTACAGCTGTGAAATTCCCCTTAACCAGCAGTGCAACTCCCCCACCTCTTCTACATCCCTCTCTATCCTGCCTGAAACATCTAAATCCTGGAACGTTTATCTGCCAATCCTGTCCATCCTTCAACCAAGTCTCTGTAATAGCAATAACATCATAGTCCCAAGAACTAATCCAAGCTCTAAGCTCATCTGCCTTGCCTGTTATACTTCTCGCATTGAAACAAATGCATTTCAGACCCCCAGTCCCACTGTGTTCAGTAATTTCTCCCTGCCTGCCCTTCCTCTTAGTCCTACTGGCCATATTCACTAATTCCCAGTCCTTTATTTTACTTCCTATTGCTCTGGTTCCCACCCCCCTGCCATGCTAGTTTAAACCCTCCCGAGTGACACTAGCAAACCTCGCAGCCAGGATATTGGTGCCCCTCCAGTTTAGATGCAACCTGTCCTTCTTGTACAGGTCCCACCTGCCCCAGAAGAGATCCCAATGATCCAGATATCGGAAACCCTCCCTCCTACACCATCTGTTCAGCCACGTGTTCAGCTGCACTATCTTCCTATTTCTAGCCTCACTGGCATGTGGCACAGGGAGTAATCCTGAGATTACAACCTTAGAGGTCCTGTAAAACATTTGTTAATTTGTGATTCAAAGACAACTGATGTTTCTTCTAATTTGTATCTAGCATTTTCTTAACAAAAGCACGCTTAACAAATTGTACTGCACGCTCCTCTGCTCCATTTGAGGCAGGATGATATGGTGGAACTCTAGTGTGTTTTACACTGTTCAGTCTCATCAATTTTTCAAACTCTTCTCAACAAAACTGAGGTCTATTGTCAGACACAATTTCTGCTGGGAATCCATAAGCTGCAAACAGTTTCTCCTAAATATCAAGTTTTGATAGTTGTTGTTTGATTCTTTGGGAACCCCTAAACCAACTTAGAAGGCTATCTATGAAGAGCTATTGCCCTTCAAATCCTACAAAACCTATGTACAGGCTCTTCCACAATCTAGTTGGCCATTTCCATTACTTGATGTGCTCTACACTATTTCACCCTCACAACTATATCGGGCTCATACCCTCTCCAGCTCATGTCCTCATCCCATCCATGGCTCCACCCACCACACAAACATTCCATGCAGTGCCATGTGTCCTGCTCACATTCTCTCCATCTGCTTTCATGCAGAAGAAGCCCGCTTACATCAGCAGGGAGACGTCCCAGACCGGGGTGGAGTGGTCCACATTAGGCCCCTCACTCACTTTGAGGAGTGTACCATCATGCTGACTGGTGAGGGCATGGACTGTGCCTGCGGCAACGGTGAGGTTAGTGGCAAAGACTCTCAAGAGGATCCTGCACCACATCATCCCTCTCTCAAGGCAAATGTGAGTGCTCTCTCTCCTGCTTGTGATTCTGCTGACAAGCACTAATTATCTCTACTTTGGTTCACAGGGAGCTCTGTCAAGTGACCGACACCCTCAGCCAGCCAGTCCCTCAGCAAAATCCAGGTCCTCATTTCCAGCCAAGGGGACACCTCCTCCATTGAAGAGCTGGAAAGAAGCAGCCTGGAAGACGTGTCACAGCATTTACCCACACCCTGCACCAGCGCAGACACACACACCTCGGTGGGACCTAGACCTAGAGCAGGCTCAGGTTCACACTCTGGTGATCACCGCATGTACACATGTCTGCAGCAGGAGGAGGCAGGTTCAGCCGAGCTCCTGGCACTCGGGGGACTGCTGGGGAAGAGGCATCTGTGAGGTCCGAATCAGATGATGAACCTTTGGATTTGGCCTTCCAACTCATCCTGGAGAGTCAGCAGAAGGTGGGGAACATCACGCAGAGCTGTTGGAAGCCCCCAACAGAGTGGCTTACGAGTCGGAGGAGTGTGTCCACCTGCTCCCTGATGAAGTGGTGCCCACAGGTGTGTGTATGGAGGTCTCCACGGGAACGATGGCAGACGCCATGGAGGCCCTGGTCCAGCAGAACGCGGGGATGTGTGCAGACCTGCACTCCACCGCAGGAGCCATGGGTGAGTTCCTGCAGTGGCAATGAGAGAGGGATACGGGGCATCTTGACTTCCCTCCAGGTGCTCCTTTCCCTCAAGCAGTCAGGCTGGGGTCCCCGAGCGCCCAAAGGGAGGTGGAGCAGCAGCTGGAAACCCCTGGGTTATCCTCTCAGGAATCTCAGGGGCTGTGCTCTCCGTCTGAGTCCCCTTTGCCTGTGAGCCCCTCAACCTCGTCCTCTGTCACCGCAGAGGGAGCAGATGGCCAACAAATGATTCTGGAGGGAGAAGTGTGTGTGTGGCAGGGCCTTTCAGAGCCTCGTGCAAGCATTTGCCCATGCACATGGACCCTTCCGGTATCACACTCACCTCAATGTCCCCATCATTTTCAATGCTGCCCTCTGGGGTTCTCTTTCAGTTGTCCATCTGAACTGACCTGTATCTCCGCCCACCCAATGATCACACTCCCATGCAGCACCTGATCTCACCCACCACGACTCTCGTTTCACTTTTGATTTAGACAGCATGGTGGTGATTCAGTTCTCCATTTGCTCCCCCATCCTTTCGCCTCCCCCTGGCATCACGTTCCACTTCCCCTCCGTGACCGACCAGCCACAATCCTTTTCTTTTGAGAATGTCTAGGTGAACATGCACATTCCCTCCCTTCCTGAAAATCCCACCCCCATCCACAATAACCTCCCCAACCTCCTCCTTCCCTCCCCAGATCCATGTCTGCGTGGAGTTCCCACTAACCATCCTCGCCATCCATTCCACCGATACCGTCAAAACCTTGCCCTCCCACCCTACCACCTCACTCTGCCCCCGGTCATTCTTATCATTCCCTCGAGCTACATCCACACTCAGTTCACTCCCAGGAGGCAGTCATGGACACATCAGAGCCCCTCCCTCGCACACTCACCTGGACATCCCCCCTCTGCATCCCTTCACACCTTGGAACTCCAACCACCCCTGGACTGCCCCCGCTTTAGTCCTCCCCACCCACCCCCTGGACTCCCCCCTGCTGACTCCTTCCTTTACACCTTCCACCCCCCTTACACCTACATCCCCAGTTGCCGTCTTCTCACCCGTTACCCCCTCCTCCCCCATATTCCCTCCCCACTCCCAACCTCACCCCCAACACCTTCACTCCCCTCCTCCCAACCTCACCCCCGACACCTTCGTTTCCTCTTCTCCCAACCTCACCCCATCCCCAACATCTTTTCCTCTCCCAGCTGATCCTAGACATTTCTCTCTCACTCCCTGATACATTTTCCTCTCCCAAACACAGCTGGACTTCCCCTCCACCCCCTTGACCATCATCCATTGTGATCAGATCCTCAATGCTGACTTTCCGACTTCCATGAGCTGCTTTGCAGCAGAGCCATGCCCATGAGAATCCACCCAGCATGCTATGGTTGTTCCTCCATGGTCCCATTGCTCTTGGGCTCCTGGATATTTTGCTTCTCGGGTGTCCACGATATGAGGAAGGCCCTGGCAGTAAGCCCCATCTTCTGCACGTCACACTTGTCAAGATGTGTTCTACACTGGCGTGTAATCACGCAGACATGGGCAGACGATCCAATGGTGGGGGTGATTCCGGCGGGCTGGCCTTATAATGATATGCAGGTGTATTGCAATGGGGTTCCTGATGCCCAATGTAGGGAAACGCGGCCCACTATCAACCGGCTGGGTGGAGGATTGCAGACTGGCTTCACGATGTAATGAGACTGATTTCTGGCCTTCTCGCCATATTGTCTCTTCACATCGCTGAGCATGTCTGACGCCAGCGGGCAAGGAAAGTTCTGCCCTACATCTTCTAACCCTGGCCACTAAAGATAGTGTCTCAATAGATTCTTTGTCAAGCTCATCCCTAAGTGTCGATCTTAAAGATCACATAGCAACTGCAATCTGTATCTTTCAGGAATTACAACCCTGGCTCCCCACATAACACAACTTTTATCAATCGACAACTCACTCTTACACATAAAATAATGGCCTGATTTCTAAATCCAGTATCTGCATTGGCTACCCATTTGCAACATAGTCGCAAACCCTTGCCGATACAGGGACCCTACGAGTTGTTTTACCAATGTCACCTGCTGTGACTGGCAACATGACAGAGATGCTGGCATGGTGGTAGTATCAGTGAACTCATAATCCAGGACCTCATGCTCAGGGGACATGGGCTTAAATCCCACCATTGCAGCTAGTAAAATTTAAATTTAGTCAATCAACAACATCTGGAATTAAAAGCTAGTCTCATTAATGGTGGCCATGAAACTATCATTGATTGTTTTAAAAACCCATCTGGTTCATACCTGCCGTTCTGTGTACATGTGACTCCAGGCCCACAGCAATGTGGTTGACTCTTAACTTTCCTCTGATATGGCCTAGCAAGCCATTCAATTCAAGGGCTATTAGGGATGGGCAACAAATGCTGCCCTTGCCTGTATCCCTTGAACAAAGCGGGGATGGTGGCAATGTGGTAATGTCACTGGACAAGTAATCCTGAGTCCCAGGCTAATGCTCTGCGAGACATGGGTTCATGTTCAGTCTCACAGACCGGTCAATCAACAGCCTGATATAGTGATACTCACGGAATCATACCTTACATACAATATCTCAGCACATCCATGCAAAATACAAGGCTGAAACATTCGCAACGCTCTTCAGCCAGAAGTACCAAGTGGATGACATAGTGGATGATCCATCTCGGCCTCCTCCGGAGGTCCCCAACATCACAGATGCCAGTCTTCAGCCAAATTAATTCGTTCCATGTGATATCAAGAAACAGCTGAAGGCGCTGGATACTGCAAAGGCCGCGGGCGCTGACAATATTCCTGCAATAGTGCTGAAGACTTGTGCTCCAGAACTTGCCATGCCCCTAGCCAAGCTGTTCCAGTACAGCCAAAACACTGACATCTACCCGGTTATGTGTAAAATTGCTCAGGTATGTCCTGTACACAAAAAGCAGGACAAATCCAACCCAGCTAATTAACGCCCCATCAGTCAACTCTCCATCACCAGTAAAGTAATGGAAGGGTTCATCAACAGTGCTATCAAGCGGCACTTGCTTAGCAATAACCTGCTCACTGATGCTCAGTTTGGTTCCACCAGGGCCACTCAGCTCCTGACCTCATTACAGCCTTGGTTCAAAAATGGACAAAAGTGCTGCACCTAGCACAAAGGAAGATGGTTGTGGTTGTTGAAGGTCAATCACCTGAGTTCCAGGACATCACTGCAGGAGTTCCTCAGGGTAGTGTCCTTGGTCCAACCATCTTCAGCTGCTTCATCAATGGACTTCCTTCCATCATAAGGTCAGAAGCTGATGATTGCACAATGTTCAGCACCATTCGTGACTCCTCAGGTACTGAAGCAGTCCATGTCCAAATGCAGCAAGACCTGGACAATATCCAGGCTTGGGCTGACAAGTGGCAAGTAACATTCACGCCACACAAGTGCCAGGCAATGACCATCTCCAACAAGAGAGAATCTAACCATCGTCCCTTGACATTCAATGGCATTACCATTGCTGAATTTCACACTATCAACATCCTGAGGTTACCATTGACCAGAAACTGAACTGGACTAGCCATATAAATACTGTGGCTACAAGAGCAGGTCAGAGGTTGGGAATCCTGTGGCGAGTAACTCACCTTCTGACTCCCCAAAACCTGTCCACCATCTACAAGGCACAAGTCAGGAGTGTGATTGAATACTCTCCCCTTACCTGGATAAGTGCAGCTCCCACAACATTCAGGAAGCTTGACACCATCAAGGACAAAGCAGCCCGCTTGATTGGCACCCCATCCACAAACATTCACTCCCTCCACCACCGATGCACAATGGCAGCAGTGTGTACCATCTACAAGATGCACTTCAGGAATTCACCAAGGCTCCTTCGACAGCACCTTCCAAACCCACGAACACTGCCATCTAGAAGGACCAAGGGCAGCAGATAGATGGGAACACCACCACCTGGAAGTTCCCCTCCAAGCCTTCACTGTCGCTGGTTCAAAATCCTGGAACTCAATTTCTAAGAGTGCTGTGGCTGTACCTAAATCACAGGAACTGCAGCAGTTCAAGAAGGCAGCTCACCACCACCTTCTCAAGGGCAATTAGGGATAGGCAATAAATGCTGGCCCAGCCAGCGAAGCTCACATCCCATGAATGATTTTTTAAAAATCTGCTGCAAATGTGTTTACTTATTAAACTGCACAGAAATCTGTCCCAAAATGCTCTTTCTTGAAATCCTCCAAAATTACGATGAATTGACAGCATTTTCAAAGCCATGATAAACTATCCAATGTCCTCATTGGGCAACTGATTCCTTGTTCCAAACTGATAGCTTTCAGCAACCTCCAAATGCTTGGGATTGTTGTGCTGCTTAAACTTACACAAAATGCCCGACACAGCATGTCTTTTTGCATAGCTGAAGTGACCAAATTCTTGAACATTTCATACACTTCTGGGCCTGTTTCCATCAAAATATCACCCCTTTCCTTTCTGCCACTGAATGATTAACAGCTAGATTATCAGGGTCTTCGAGGATATCATTAGCAGTGAAAAATGTCTCCGAAAGACTCTCAGTCATGGTTATACTCTCCCAGTTACCCAATAATATCTGTTGATGCAGCCATCTCTGAAGATCGGTCTACCCAGGTGCAAAATCAGTCTCTTTTTCTAAGACCAGGTTTTAAAGCCTATTTCTCAGCAGAAAAAAAAATCTCACAGTTCCTCTGCTGAATTACTGGAAGCTTCTCCAACCCAGATTTGTTTGGCTAGGGGAATCCACAATCTCACTCTCATCAACAGACCATTATATCTTGGCAGGACGAAAACATTGGTGCAGACACATGGGGTGGAACTTTCCCAAATTTGCACTAAGTGCAAAAACGACATTTACCTGCCAGCCGCAATGGAGGGTTTTCATGCTGTTTCGTCCCAAATCTGCCTCATTATTTATGCACTCCTGGGGAACAGGCCATTTCCATGGCGGGTGGGCTCTCATTCGCCCGCCAACCATCACCCCGCCAATGCATCACGCTGCAAAGTCCAGCCGCGTGCACACATCTCAGTGCTTCCAGCTCACACTGCTGCACGGAAGACATGGCCCTGAAACTAAAGAAGTTCAGCAGCCCCCTGGTTTAATGGCGGGTCTCTTGAGCGACTTTTGGATGCCGTAGAGGCATCCCGCCGGGATGTCCCGTACCCCTGCTCCAGCCACAGGATGGGCAGCAATGTGACCAATCCGGCTTGGGAGGCGGAGGCATTGGTGGTCAGTGTCAATGCCCTTCAGAAGAGGACAGCCACCCAGTGCCGCAAGAGCATGCATGATCTCCTCCATTCCGCCAGGGTAAGTCACTTTTCTCACACTCTCAACTCACACACTCACAAACCCTTCACACATCCACAGGGTCCTCACTCACTGCCAATTCAAGGGACATCACCATTCACTCTCTCACACATACCTTCATTGTCCTCATCCCATCCATGGGACCACTCACCACCCACACAGGACCGGCATAGTTATCATCTGGCCCGCCAGGTGTCCTGCTTACACATTCTCTATATCTATCCATGCAGGACAGGCTGGCACACAAAAAGAGAGAGAGAGATCGCAGACCAGCGGTGGAATGCCCGAAATCAAAGTCCTCACAGACTTTGAAAACAGAGCCATCCGGCTGGCCGGCGATGACCGGGACCAGTCCTGTGCTGACAGTGAGGTCGGTGCTGCTCTACCAAGTGAGGATCCAGCACTGCAAAATCCATCAGACAACCATGCCGTGAGTGATGTGTCCTCTTTCACAGGCCACTGCCATGCACTAATTATCTCTCCTTGCTTTCGCAGGCACAGCTCCCAAACAGCCAACAGAATCCATGAACCAGGGCCTCCAATCAAGCTCCGAGGAAACCTCTGAAGAGGAATCTGGAGGGACCCTCCCTGAAGTCCCGTCATAGCGCTCACCCACACCCTCCACCAGCGCAGAGACACACACCTCAGTGTGACCTAGCTTTAGAGTAGCCTCGGAATCACAATCTGGAGGGCACATCGCACTGCCTGGTCCACAGCAGGCAGAGGCAGGGACTCCAAGGTGTTTGGTACTCAGAGGACTGCTGGAGGCCAGGAATCTGCTGAGTCCGAGTCAGATGATGAGCCTCTAGACTTGGTCATGTCACAGTTTCTGGAGCTGCAAAGGCAAGATCGGGAACATCAGGAAGGGATGTCCGCTGCACTCCTCAGATTGCAAGGCACAATAGAGGAGTCCAACCGTCTTCAGTCTGAGGTGACAGCGCTGGCATTGCAACGCACTGAGGTCAACACTAATAGGATAGCGACCACCATGGAGACCTTGGTCCAGGACCTCGCTCCTGCACTGCTGCGTGTGTTTAATTCCATCACTGAGGCCATAGTCGGCCTCCAACAGTGTGTACATGAGGGGGGTGCCGGGCAGCTCGATCTCACTCCAGCTACCCTTGCTCCTCAAGGAGTCAGCCTGGGGCCCCCGGGCACCCATAGGGAGGAGGATCAGCAGGTGCACATTCCCGGCCCATCCATCCAGGTGACTCCAAAAGTGTCCGGCCCATCCAACTCCCCTCTTCCTGTGACCTCAGCAGCTCCAGCTCTACAGGTCAAGGAGGGCGGCACTGCCACACAGCAGGACCCTGAAAGCAGGCCGGGGCCCTCCAGGTCTTGGTCAACCAGAGGACGCCCGCCAAAGTCAATACAGACAGGGCATCACAGTCAGCAGGCTGTCTCCACCTCTGCTGTGGATGTCTGGGGAGCACTAAGACGTAACAGCAGGGTTAGGACAGTTAAGGAGAATTAGTTGCACAGCTTGGGCACGGATGTTAATCACTTGTACGTACTGTTCACTATTGTCAATAAACTTCCAAGAATATCTCCCTGCCTATAGTTCCTTTTTCTGATGAGCAGTGTTCTTGTCACTCAGATGTGAAACCTTTCTGCACAAGATAAAGCCAGGAGTCTCAGTCCAGGGTCACTTCCCTGTGCTCTGTGCGGCCTTCAGACCACAGTGATGACCATCCTCACACTCCCTGGAAACATTACTGATGCCTGCACCTCAGCGGTGCTGGTCATTGCTGCCAGAATGTAGTGGGCAGGCGCCACAGAGTTCCATTATTCTCTCTGTGTGCTCTCAGCACCTTTATGGTGGGGCTGGCCCCCATCTCTTCAGCATCTGTGACCAGTGACACTGTGCTCCAGCTCCTGAAGGGCTCAGGTGCTGAAAGCAGACAAAGCACCAGAGGCTTCTAAAGTTTCATGGCTGTGTCTCTATGGTATGACTCTGATCACAGGGCGCAAGTGAGCTGCCCTCGGCCAGACAGGAGTCAGACATTCTCAGAAGCAATGTGAAGATTTATGGAGTGTCCTCACTGCATGTCATTATCATCCTCCTGCAATCGAATGACTATTAGGGCCTCCACCACGTCTCCATGACAGGGGCATTATCACAGAGGGTATTCGCGCTGCCATAAGCCAGACTTTAGTCAAATGTTCACAAATGCAATGTGAGGATATATGGGGTCTCCTCGCTGTAAGTCGTCATCATCCTCCACAAACCTAGCAGCTATGAGGGCCTCCCGAGCGCACCTGCATCATCTGGCCAGTGCAAGGGCCTCATCCCTATCATCGTTGCCTCCAAGTTCTCCTCACTCTCATCCCCATCGGCATCCTTCTCATCGGAGGAGACATGCAGCTCCTCCATCTCCTCCTCAGCCAGCTTGTCTCCCTGTTGCAGCCGGGTTGTAAAGGGTGCAGCAGGCGACGACAATGCGTGACACCCTCTGCGGACTGTATTGCAGGGCTCCACTAGACCAGTCGAGGCAGCGGAATCACATTTTCAGCATCCCGATGGTCTGCTCCACCAAGTTGCGAGTTGCAGCATGAGCCTCATTATAGCGTCGCTCTGCTGCAGTCTGAGGCCACCGCACGGGTGTCATCAGCCACAGCCTCTGTGGGTAGCCCTTGTCCCCAAGGAGTCAACCCTGCAGCCTCTGTGAACCCTGGAAGACTCCAGGGATCTGTGACCAACTAAAGATGTAGGCGTCATGCACACTCCCTGGAAACTGTGCGCACACCTGCAGGAAGCGTTTATGGTGGTCACCCACCAGCTGCACATTCAGCGAACAGAAGCCCTTATGGTTGCTGTAGTCCAC
Organism: Cetorhinus maximus; assembly: GCF_964194155.1. Classification (NCBI taxonomy): domain Eukaryota; kingdom Metazoa; phylum Chordata; class Chondrichthyes; order Lamniformes; family Cetorhinidae; genus Cetorhinus; species Cetorhinus maximus. Next base: position 109,895,925 of record NC_135879.1, on the reverse strand, counting down.
TGTGTGTTGCGATGGAGATCTGAGTGCCACATGAGTGCAGTCAATCATACCCTCCACCTGTGGGAAACCTGAGATCTGGGTGAATCCAATCACTCTTGCATCCTAGTGCTCCTTGTCCTGGGTGAAATGCACAAAGCTGTGGGCTCTTGCGAAGATGGCATCTGTGACCTCATGAATGCATTTGTGGGTGTCAGATTGTGAAATCCCACAGAGGTCACCTGTGGAGCCCTGAAAGGAGCCACTGGCATAGAAATTGAGCACCACAGTCACTTTCACAGCCACTGGCAGTGGATGCCCTCCATGTCCCCTTGGCGCCAAGTCCTGCAGTAAGTGGCAGATGTGAGCGACCAGTTCCCCAGACATGTGCAGTCTTCAGTGACACTGGCTTAATTCTGCAGGAATGAAAGGCAGCATCTATAGACTCTGGGTGTCGCTGGACTCCGGCCTGCTACCACTAACTGTGGCTCTTGGGTGGTGTGTGCGGGAGCCCCTGCTGCCCCTTCTTTCTGAGGTTTCTGCTCCTGCCTTTGCACAGCCAGGTGCCTGAGTCACTCCCTCCTCCGCCTTCTTTGCACTCTGTATGCCATCAGGCATACAGCTAGTTCTCCAGGCTCCATGATACTGATTTACCCCTCCTGCAGAGTGAAAGAGAAAGGCACATGGTTAGCATGGGTGTACTAAGAACCTGTCCTGGTTAAGTGTGAAGGCCCCTTTAACACTTCCCGGAGAGTGCTGGCCACCACTTGGATGGCCAGAAATTACTGCGCTGCATGGCTGCCCTGTTAGCTTGAAGCATGGGGTGCTCATAAATGTGCAATCTGCACCAGGGAGTGGGACAGGGGAGGGGTTGGGGAGCTCTGGAGAACTTTATGACACTTTGATGCCTCTGTGTTGCTTGAGTGGGCAGATAAGCTAGGAGTCCGACTTCAATCATACTAATGTGGCTGCGCCTGAACTGTCTCAGTTGCAGAGGAATTGTCACTTTCTACAGGTTTCCCGAATGCGTGACCACTTCCCTCACCCACCCTACCACCCCCCCTCCCCCCCACCCTGAATGCTTGTGCGCTATATTCAATGTCAGGGCTACCCTTGCCCACCCCACTCCGCACCCCCACCCCACCGCCACCAGTCACCTCAGAGGCAGGGCTGCCCTTAACCACCACCCACACCCGCCACAAGTTGCCTCAGCGAGAAGGTTGCACTTGCCCCTCGCTCTCCCTCACCCTCAAAAGTCACCTCCGAGGCAGGGCAGCAATTGCCCCCCCCCACTCCCCCTCGCCCTCAAAAGTCACCTCTGAGGCAGGATGGCTCTTAACCCTGACCCCCTGATGCCCCTGAAGCCTGCAAAGCAACGGGTGACCATGGCAAGCTCTGCAGAACGTTGCTGTGCACTCACCTCCAGTTCACCCAAAGTGAAGGCCGCCAAGTGCACGTCGCCTCTGTGTTGTAGTGAAACACATCGGCGTGCTTTCCTGCTAACGTGGACAGACAATCCAGAGGGGGTGCAGGAGCCTGGCGGGATAGCCTGATACGCCATGCTGATATGCTGATGTATTACAATGAGGTTCCCAACGATCAAAGACGGGAAATGCAGCCTGCCAACAGCGGGCTGAGCGGACAATCACAACCTGCCTTCCTGCCGTCGTGAAACCGATCTCATCATATTGTCCGCTCACGCCACCTATCACGCCTGCTGCCAGCGGGCACAGAAAATTCCACCCATGGAGTTCTCATACCCAACTGAACTGGTTTAATGCAGTTTGACTTATATACATACATACAGAAATGGCCATGAGAGGGCACTATTACACACCCGCTTTCCACTGTACCTCTGCTGAAGTTACAGCAGAAAAAGGGACATAAACTCTCAGTAAATTTACTCTCAAGTTGTATTCCTAATGCAGCCAGGTATAAAAGACTGACACTGCTGCACAAGATTACATATAGTCGTCTTCAGGCATAGAGACGGCATCTGTAAGGAACAAATGAAAGCAGAAGTGTGTGTTCAGTGCCAACGCTGCACAGCATTATGGTAAGTCACTGCAGATGTGACCTAAACAGGTGCCAAGTCCATTGTACTGCACTGAAAACTATCACAATTTTGTTATTTTGTATACGTTTATTTCGATAATACACATAAAAAAAAGAAATGGAAAGTGAACCATAGTACTAAAAATGATGCATTTTAGGGGAAAGTAATTTTGTCATTGGAGCCACACAAATGCTTAAAACTGCTCAAAGAATTTCCAAGCCGGTGTGGCAGCAATCTGGCTATACTCCAATAGTTAATGAATAATGAAATGTTCAACTGACCCAGTTGGAAAAACAATTAATAGCATTTGAAAAGACATGGGCAGTAATTTCTGGATGACAAATTTATCAACTTAGAATAAAATGATTGAATAAGTAATGCTTAGATTTATATATCTCATCATGTTGAAATATCTCAAAACATCAAAAGCAGTGAATTATAGGAAATAAAATACACCTTGGGAAATGAATTAAAATGCACTTTATTTTTTTGATAAGGAGTACCAGATGATGCATTAAACGCACATTAGTCACCTATATAAATTCAGGCATGAGCAAAGTCTGTTTTGTAAAACAATCCTAATGAAGTGATGAACTCCATACTTAGGAATTCTATGAGACTCACCTTATCGCATAGATTTGAGCATGGAAGCAAATCTAAAACATGAGGAAATAAAAAGGGAGTTTGACCCAGTTCTGAAATCCTTTCTTATTTGTGCACGGGATGTGTGCGTCGCTGGCTAGCCCAGCACTTATTTCCAATCCCCAGTTACCCTTGAGAAGGTCATGGTGAGCAACCTTCTTTAACTGTTGCAGTACATATGGTCTAGGAACCGTTAGGGAGGAAGTTCCAAGATTTTGACCCTGCGACAGTGAAGGAACAGCGATATATTTCCAAGTCAGGAAGATGTGTGGCTTGGAGGGGAACTTCCAGGCGGTGGTGTTCCCATGTGATGCTGCCCTTGTCCTTCTAGCGGGTTGAGGCCGTGGGTTTTGAAGATACTGTCAAAAGAACATTAGCGAGTTGCCACGGTGCATCTTGTAGATGCCACACACTCTCCACTGTGTGTCAGTGGTGGTGGGTGTGAATGTTTAAGGTGATGGATGGCGCGCCAATCAAGTGGGCTGCTTTGTCCCGGATGGTGTCATGCTTCTTGAGTGTTGTTGGAGCTGCATTCATCCAGGTAAATGGAAAGTATTCCATCACACTCCTGACTTGTGCCTTGTAGATGGTGGACAGGATTTGGGGGAGTCAGGAGGTGAGTTACTTGCCGCAGAATTTCTAGCCTCTGCAGAATTACCAGCCTGCTCTTGTAGCCACAGTATTTGTATAGCTGGTTCAGTTCAGTTTCCGTCAATGTCCTTTAAGGAAGGAAATCTGCCATCCTTACCTGGTCTGGCCGACATGTGACTCCAGACCCACAGCAATGTGGTTGACTCTTAAATGCCTTCTGATATGGCTTAGCAAGCTACTCAGTTCTCAAGGGCAATTAGGGATGGGCAATAAATGTTGGCCTAGCCAGCGATGCCCCCATCCCTTGAACACATTTTTTTTAAAGTGGTAACCCCCAGGATGCTGATAGTGGGGGATTCAGCGATGGTAATGTCATTGAACATCAAGAGAAGATGTTAGATTCTTTCTTGTTGGAGATGGTCATTGCCTGGCACTTGTGTGGCATGGATATTACTTGCCACTTATCAGCCCAAGATTTATTGTTGTCTAGGTCTTGCTGCATATGGACATGGACTGCTTCAGTATCTGAGGAGTCACAAATGGAGCGAACATCCCCACTTCTAACCTTATGATGGAAGGAAGGTCATTGATGAAGCAGCTGCAGATGGTTGGGCTGAGGACACTACCCCGAGGAACTACTGCAGTGATCTCCTGGAGCTGAGATGACTGACCTCCAACAACCACAAGCATCTTCCTTTGTGCTAGGTATGACTCCAACCAGCGGAGAGTTTTCCCCTGATTCCCATATACTCCAGTTTTGCTAGGGCTCCTTGATGCCACACTCAGTCAAATGCAGCCTTGATGTCAAGGGCAGTCACTCTCACCTCACCTCTAGAGTTCAGTTCTTTTTTTCCATGTTTGGATCAAGGATGTAATGAGGTCAGGAGCTGAGTGGCCCTGGCTGAACCCAAACTGAGTGTCAGTGAGGCGGTAATTGCTGAGTAAGTGCCACTTGATAGCACTGTCGACAACACCTTCCTTCACTTTACTGATGTCAAGAGTAGACTGATGGGGTGGTCACTGGCCCAGTTGGATTTCTTCTGCTTTTTGTGGACAAGACATATCTGGGCAGATACCAGCGCTGCAACAGCTCGCCTAGGGGCACGGCTGATTCTGGAGCACAAGTCTTCTTCAGTACTATTGCCAGAATTTTGTCAGGGCCCATAACTTTTGCAGTATCTAGTGTCTTTAGTCGGTTTGTGATACAACATGGGGTGAATTGAATTGGCTGAAGACTGGCAACTATGTTGCTGGTGACATCAGGAGGAGACTGAGATGGATCAACCACTCTGCACTTCTGGCTGAAGATGATTGCAAATGCTTCAGCCTTGCCTTTTGCACTGATGTGCTGGGCTCCCCCATCATTGAGTTTGGGGATATGTGAGGAGCCTCCTCCTCCTGTTACTTGTTTAATTCATGATGGGATATGACCGGACTGCAGAATTTAGATCTGATCCATTGGTTGTTGGATCGCTTAGCTCTATCCTGTATATCTAAAGACATGACTGCTACTGCCACCAACAGCTTCTCATCTACATGGTTGATGTCCTCTAAGTAATCAGGTCACTGAATCAGGGATGACTTCAAAATGTGAAAGAAAATATGGGAAGCATATTGGAATGGCTGGTTGCAGAGTTACATCCCTACAATGCTCACACATTGAGTTCACAATTTCCATTAGGACATCACTAGATAGAGGTCAGGAATGACATGTTCTGAAATGCTCACACTGCTGAAATAGTCTTGAATGTGATAGCCTTCATTTTGGAAAATCCCTGGGGCACTGTCCACAATTTTTCATCCATTGAAATCAATCTTCCAATAAACCACTTGTTACAGATAAGACCCACCATGTGGTCTCTTAAAACTTCATAGCAAACACCTCCCCACGAGGAGGAAGGTAGAGCTGGTGAGACAAATACCCAAGGCCATTTTTGCACACTTTGGGGTTAATTTGGACTATGTGCAGGGGTATAAAACATGGCATAGCAAAACTTCAATTAATTTTATATGTTTCTTTTCACTAACTTTGATTGCATGTGACTGCTGCAATTGAGACCTGTATATCTTCAGAGATCTCACAAGTGGCTACTGACTGCTTGTGCCTCCAACCTGCCTCTTTGATCCCTTCAAAAGGATTGCCTGGTGAACTGGCTCAAGAAGAATGCTGCTCCTTTTATCAAGTGAGCCCCCTTCTACACTGCTAATCTATGAAGCAGGTAATATGTAACTCACTTCCTGACTCCCCAAAGCCTGTCCACCATCTACAAGGCACAAGTCAGGAGTGTCATAGGATACTGCCCACTTGCCTGGATGAGTGCAGCTCCCACAACAATGAAGAAGCTGGATACCGTCCAGGACAAAGCATCCCTTTTGATTGGCACCGCATCCACAAACATTCACTTCCTCCACAACCGACGCACAGTGGTAGCAGTGTGTACCATGTACAAGATGCACTGCAGGAATTTGCCAAGGTTCCTTACGCAGCACCTTCCAAACCCACGACCACTGATACCTAGAAGGACAAGGGCAGCAGATAGATGGGAACACCTGGAGGTTCCTCTCCAAGTCACTCACCATCCTTGCTTAGGAATATTTCGCCATTCCTTCACTGTCGCTGTGTCAAAATCCTGGAACTTGCTCCTTAACAGCACTGTGGGTGTAGCTACACCACATGGACTGCAGCAGTTCAAGAAGGCAGCTCACCACCACCTTCTCAAGGGCGACTAGGGATGCAAAATAAATGCTGGCCCAGCCAGCGAAGCCCACATCCCGTGAATTAATTTTTAAAATGTCTGCCATCATGTGAAGTGCAGGAATGACAAAAGCTCATTGTTTTTTCTTATTTTTTCATGGGGTATGGGCATCACTAGATGGTGCCAAGCTTCTTGAGTGTTGTTGGAGCTCCACTCAACCAGGCAAGTGGGGAGTATTCCATCACACTCCTGACTTGTGCCTTGTAGATGGTGGACAGACTTCGGGGAGTCAGGAGGTGAGTTACTCACCAAAGAATTCCCAGCCTTTGACCTGCCCTTGCAGCCACAGTATTAATATGGCTGGTCTAGTTCAGTTTCTGGCCAATAGTAACTGCCAGGATGTTGATAGTTGGGGATTCAGTGATGGTAATGCCATTGAATGTCAACAGGAGATGGTTAGATTCTCCCTTGTTGGTGGTGGTCACTTTCTGGCACTTAGGTGGCAAGTAACATTTGCACTACACATCAGCCCATGCCTGAATGTTATCCAAGTCTTGCTGCATATGGACACGGACTGCTTCAGTATCTGAGGAGTTGAAAATGGAACTGCACACTGTGCAATCATCAGCGAACACTCCCACTTCTGACCTCATGGTGGAGGAAAGATCATTGAAGCAGCTGAAGATAGTTGGGCCTAGGACACAACCTTGAGGAACGCCTGAAGCGATATCCTGGACTGAGTTGATTGGCCAACAATCACAACCAGTGGAGGGTTTTTCTCCTGATGCCTATTGACTTCAATTTTGTCAGGGTTCCCTGATGCCACACTCAGTGAAATGCTACTTTGATGTCAGGGGCAGTCACTTTCACTTCACCGATGGAATTCAGCTCTTTTGTCCATGTTTGCATCAAGGCTGTACTGAAGTGAGGAGTTGAGTGGCCCTGGCAGAACCCAAGTTCATTTTTAATGAAAAGTCACAGAACAGACCTCCAGACCTTTCAACTGTGAAGAAAGCAAATAGTACGGCATACACAATGAAGAGCACAGTATAATTAATCTAAGGCCTTGGCAATATATGTTGCCTGAATGTTTTCCTTTAATGGATGCATCCTACACAGTATGCTGGGCACCTTGGACTTACCTTCTCAGGGTCTGTGACTACCTATTTCAGACAGGCCTACTCCAGAATGTTCCCACAGCCAACATGTTCCATTCAGTGAGGACTTCCAGGACAGTACAATCTTCTCTCAGAACCGCTCCCTACAGGTTCCCATTGTGTTTTGGCATTATAGGAGCAGGAGGGGGCCTTGCTGACAGCACATATCAAAAATTGAGGCACTTGCTGTACACAGATTTCGAATCATCATCTTAAATAGTTGGAATGTCCTGAACAGCATGCTACATGTACGGCTGGCAGGTGACACATCTCTTTGGTAGCTCAAAGTCAAAACATCACCCTTCATCTGGCAAATTGGCCTTGAGGAAGTATATAGGTCAAGTATAACAGATAGCACTGACAAAGGTAGGTAGACAGAAATGACTATTTTATCTGCACATGTAAGTCAGAGTTTGCGCTTTTAATCTCACAAGTGATTCATGTTCTGTGATCCACAATCACATTTCAGTTTACTGATAGCATTATTGCACACAGGATGTGATGGCAGTTCACTTCTGCATTACCAGTAGTTCGTAGCAATAATGATCATTCTTTACCTTTCTTTCCTCACTACAGCCTTTGACAGTAAATTAAATCAAACTCCTTCAACACTGTTTCATCTTGTATTTGGAGTCTAGATAGGGTTTTTCAAGGTTTTACTGTTTCCTTAAGAAAACTACTTAAGACTGTAGTACGTAAAACCATCATTATTTATTTACAGCTCTATGAATATCTCAGTAACTCTACACGTTATACATCTGTTTCCCCCCAGATCTCTGTTATTTAGTCATGTGATATTGCATCATGATTGTATCAGTAGTTTCATCAGCATCAGGTGCTTCTGATGTTAAAGGTTTACTTTACATCTCCCCAAGTCTTTATTCCAACTATATACATCCTCCTACATCTCCCCACAAAGTCTCAGACTTCACAGGGTTAGTTTCTGAGGCATCTTGACCAATCTCCCTGATCTTGTCCAGATCTCATTCTAAGGTCAAGTACTATCTGCATGTGTGTCCTTCTCCTGGGTGGTTGTCAGCTTTGTCTTGTTTCTTGTTCCTTATCTCCATCAGGATCTGAATGTCAAACCCAAGTTTCTACGGGCTTCCTTTACAAGGATATCAAGGTTTCCCGGTTCCTTTTTTTCATTCATTAATGGGATGTGGGCATCGCTGGCTAGGCAAGCATTTATTGCCCACCCCGAATTGCCCTTGTTCAGAGAGCATTTAAGAGTCAACCATATTGCTGTGGGTCTGGAGTCACATGTAGGCCAGACCAGGTAAGGAAAGCAGAGTTCCTTCCCTAAAGGACATTAGTCACAGCAGATCACATTAGTGATGGGATTTTACAACAATGAACCAGATGGATTTTTACAACAATCAACAATGGTTCCATGGTCGTCATTAGACTTTTAATTCCAGATTTTTATTGAATTCAAATTACACCATCTACCTTCTTTTTGTTGGTCTCACATCCACACTCTCCCCCCAGGCTGTAGTAATTTTAAGTCTCATACTCTGTGCCTGAAACTGAAGTTACGAACTTGACGGTGTCTTAGTAACTGCTCATGCTTTTTAATTCATGATCATCTGAGGTAATGTTAAGTTGTGGTGTTTGTTGTACAGCTGGAAGTTGTGTTCGAAGCCATCTTCCCATCAACAATTCTGATTGTGAGAACCCGTTTTTTAGCAGTGATGTTCTGAAGTTAAGAAGGGCTAAGTTAACATCTTTGTTCTTTTTCATCAATTCCTTAATTGTTTGAACTCCTCTTTCTACTTCTCAATATGACTGACAATATCTAGGTGAGCTAGTCACATGCATGAATCCATATTCCTGTGCAAAGCCGTGGAATAATGCGTTAACAATCTGTGGACCATTGTCTGACACAACAATTCCGGGATGCCATGGGGAGAATTTTCCCCATGTTAGGTGGGCCATGCAGGAGTGGGCATGGGCGGACACAGGCAGGTGCAGACCCAATCGCTGCCCACAATCAGGTCCATGCCGCCATTTTACGCAGGCAGGCCAATTAAGGCCCGCCCAGCGTACTTCATGACTCCTGTGGATAGCGGGAGTGGGCAGGCGCGCTCAGACCACCGGGTCCAATGGTGACCCGGTGGCCTGTTTAACTGAAGGCCTGGCAGCCTTTGCATAGCACATCAGAGGGGCAATGTGTCTGATGCAAGTCCAGAGGGTAGGGCAGCGGGGCAGAGTGCTCCTCGTTTTTCCAATGAGTGCCTAGCTGCCCTCCTGGAGGAGGTGGCAGCATGGTAGGTGGTCCTTCTTCCGAGGGATGGGAGGCGGAGGCCTCCCCACCTGACCAAACGTGTGTGGGAGGAGGTGGTCGAGAGTGTCAGCTCCAATGATGTGGTGCGGCGCACATGGGTCCGGTGCTGCAAAAGATCCGATGATCTCCTGCGCTCAGGAAGGGTGAGTACCATATTGCCTCAAGTCACTTAATGCAGCCGTCACCCTTTACCCCCAACCTCACCCACCCCCAACAACTCTGAGTACAGTTACAGCATTGAATCCCTCACAAGGTGTATCCCTCGCTGGGTGTGCCAGCAGATATTGCCCATGCCCAGTTCACCCTGAGAGGGTTGAGCTAGGGTGTGTTCTGCATCCGCAGCATATGTGACCCTGACATCCAGAGTATAGAATAGGGTTGAAAGTCAAGGGTCTGCACCTAGGCAGAGTGCTGGAACTGTGAAGCATATCAAAGTCAGGGTGCTAACAGGGGAGCTGCCAGTTGGTGGGGCACCAATCCATCGGCTGGCCTTTGCGCTCCACGTGCTTGTGCCTCCTTGCTTAGCAAAGTGACACCTTGTGGTGCCACATGTGAAGGAGGCAGCATTTGGGCATTGGGGTGGGGTCTGCCCTGGCTTGTTTGGGTGAGTGTGCAGCAGCTGCGGGGTAATGAAGAACCTGTAGCCCTGCAATGTCCCACTCTGGCAGGGATGCGATGGGAATTCAGGTACAGGCTGGACTAATCAATGCTCCTCTGTCCTCTTCAGGAGAAGACTGAGCACAATGCCTATGAATGAATGTGGACTGGCGGAGGGCAGGCTCAGTTGGCCATCCTAATGGCTTTCGAGCAGCAGGCCATGGACCTTGAGAGGCGCCATGTCCCCAGGTCCGCCAGTGGTGGTGAGGCTGGGGTGCCACGGGGAGGTATGTTTGGCGAGCAGTCGTCACCGTGTGTGTCACAGAAGCCTTGGAACTGCTGAATGCTCCGTGATTGAAGTTAGCAACATGAGTTGACCATTGATTATGGAAGGATGAGCACATAATGATCTGGGAGAGCAGCATGCAAGCTGACATTGTCTGCACTGTAACTAATCAAATGTCCTTTTTCTTTCTTTCAGCATCACCGGAGCAGGGCGGGAGGAGGAGGCAGAGGGCCCACCTCTCACACCTGAAGCCCCAGAGCAAATCCACTCACCAGCATCACACCACCTCAGCCAGGCAGGCACCGGCACAGATACTAGCGCCTCGGTGGGAATTAGATATTTGGCTAGTGTCCTGGGGCACAGCGGTGAGGTCACTTCACACTTGCTTGAGGTTCGGGCAGAAACAGAGAATGCCCAGGGCACCACCAGTCGGAAGACTGCAGGGGACTAGGTACATGCTCAGTCAGTGGCTGATGATGTGCCTCTGGAGTCGTCTGTGAGGCAGCGAACGCTGAAAGTGCAGCAGGGTACGCGGGAGGATCTGGGCGGAGATACATGAGGCTATGTGTGGCATGGTGCCCATGCTTGAGGAGTCTACACGGACCATCACCGATGCAATGAGCCTCACGGCTGAGTGCCATGCTTCCTCCATGGAGAGAGTGGCGACTCTCGTGGAGAGGCTCCTCCAGGAGACCAATCAGGGCCTCCTGGAGATGCGCTCTGAGCAGCAAGCCATCACAGCGGCATTGACCTCAGCTGGTCAGTGCCAGTGTGGGAGATGGTTTGGGCACCAAGTTTCCCAGCTCGGTGCCCATCCATCTACGGTGAGCAGGGAGGTCCGAAGCGACCTCACATCGGCACAGCAACTGCCTGTTGTCTCTGCGGGCTCCTCTCAGGGCGCTCCAGATGAAGGCAGCAGCTCCTCCGCCCCCTCTGCCAGTGACTGTTGCATCTGATGAGGCTGCGATGACTGGGAAGATGCCAGCTGTGGAACTGGCCACTCCTTCTCAGGCGGGGTCAGCACAGGCTCCACTGGCCAGAGGACATCTGCCAAGGTCATCGAGGCCAACAGGACAGCAGAATCAGTAGGCTGTCTCAGATGCCAGTGCCAGCGAGGGGACAGCACCTAGACATAGCATATTGACAAGGGCCTTAGTTAATGTTAGTTTCCAGGCTGATTTAGCACTCAGGTATCAAGTATGGAGCCTGCAGCCCTGGCGTGTGTTGAAAGTTCATCTGTGGTGGGCTAGCTGAAGGTTCTTTGGATTAAAGCCTCCCGGGTGTCCCTGCCTCCCTGGAGTATGCCTGGGTCAGCGTCTACCCCCTCAGCATTCTCCTGTGCGTGCTCATTCTCGGGCTCACTGCTGGACTCATCGTATGCATCTGGAGCAACTGCATCTGCGTCTTCCTCGTCCGCTGCGTTGCCCCTTTCCAGCACAAGGTTGTGGAGAGTGCAGCATGCAACCACTATCACCGAGACACAATCTGGGGGGTATTGGAGGGCGCCCCCTGAGTGGTTCAGACATCGGAAGCACATCTTGAGAAGACCAATGGTTCTCTCCACCACAGCCCTTGTGGAGACGTGGCTCCTATTTTAACGCTGCTCAGCCTCTGTTCTTGGATGGTGGAGAGGCATCATGAGCAACCTGCTGAGGGGATAGCCCTTGTCGCCCAGCAGCCATCCATCCACTCAGGCTGGAGCACTGAAGAGCCCCAGCACCTGGGAGTGTCTGAGTATGTAAGAGTCATGGGAGCTGCCTAGGTACCTTGCACAGACTTGCAGAATCTGCATCCTGTGATCACACACTATCTGCACGTTCATGGAGTGAAGGCCCTTCCTGTTGACAAAGGCACCGGGCTCACCTGCTCGCGCCTTGACAGCCACATGTGTACAGTCTATAGCACCCTGGACGCGGGGGAAGCCAGTAATGTCTGCGAAGCCTCTGGCTCACTGTGTCTAGCTGGCCTGCTCCCTGCGATGAAAGACAATGCATGCCTGAACAGAGCATCTGTCACCTGCTTGACACAAGTGTGGACAGCTGATTGGGAGACTCCGCAAAGACCACCCACCGATCCCTGGAAAGAGCCAGAAGCATAGAAGCTGAGGGCAGATATGACCTTTAGAGCCACTGGCATGGGGCGTTCACCCATACAGTTTGTGGAGATCTTAGGCCCTATCATCTGTCAGATGGAAGTCACTGCCTCCCTTGAGAGACAGAGCCTACTTCGACACTGGACCTCAGACATATTGAGGTAGCTGCTTCGCCACCTGTATACCCTGGCTTCTTCCACGACCCCTTCCGCCTTGGACTTCCTATTGGCCCTGCGCCCCTTGTGCTGCGCCTCTCCTCCCAAAGGTGATTCCCCTGGAGGCTGAGTGTGGACTCCTGGCCTCCTCCCCCTTCTGGCCCTCCCTTCCTCCTCAGAGGAGGTGCCTCCAGTGGAGAGCACTGCTCCCATTCCCAGACTAGGGGAAGGCTTCCTGAAAGCTGCAGGCCCTAAAAATGATCATCACCGTAGAGTCCTGACCAAGGCTTTTACTCCTGTCCTAGCAGCTGGTATAAGTTTTGATGTCTTCCTGCTCACACAGGCAAGTAAAAGTTACTTTCACATTTAAATACTTGAAAGATACCATTCGCGACCCCATTCACCCCTCTTATCCTATCCGTGGATGAGGTTTATACAAATGTCTCCTACCCGCCTGCCCATTGCACCCGTGTGGCATCCTGATGATCGCACGGACTGCGAAAAATCGAATTCAATTGTTGCCTTAAGGGCCTTAATTGCCCCGTTAATTGATGGCGGATGTGCATTGGAACTTATAGCGCCCGCCTTCCCAAATTACACGATGGCGCGCGGTGTACAGGTCATTTACGAATGAATCCATGCATTCACCTGGTTTTTGTTTTCTCTTGCAATTTTTGCTTGCTCGATGATTACATTTTTATGAATGCTGAAATACAAATCAAATGCCTGGAGGACTTTATTGTAAGAGCTTGAAGCCTTACCAATTCCCTATTTGGCCATTACATCATTGACAATAGCTCCCACTGCATAGGGTAAAGTACTAACCTGATCCATTTGTTCCTTCTTGTGCAAACCAGAAGCGGCTCTATACATCAGCATGATGCGAGCCTTCAGCACTTCGGAATGGTTCTGGGAGTGACAATATAGAATCTAGGCTTGTTCCAAGGTCTGAATCTGTGGCTGGATCAATGGTCTGCCTTGTTGGGGGGTGGGGATGTAGGGTGGTTGGGAGCTGGGGTATAGTCAGGTTGTCGGGGGGGTAGTTGTGGGGGTTTGTTGGGGGGATGGGACGTGGTCGGCAGTGTAATTGGGGGACCGGCGGGTGTAGTCAGAGGGTCCAGTGGGAGCCAGGTGTCAAGGGGATTACTGGTATAGTTACCCAGGAGTTAGAACTGGTTTTAATCATTCTAACCTTTCCTGGGTAACTATTCAGATAAGTGAGTCGGAACCATCTGAAGTCTCTGACTTTAACTCAGAGTTTCGGGGGGTTCCAGACACAGGGCAATTGCCCATTGGAAGTAGAAACTTCCTGAGCAATTCCCATGCAGTCCTTGCGTGGTCACTTCCAAGATGCCCCCCGGCACATCTTCCGGGGTACCTCCAGAGCACGACCTTCCAGAGAGTGGAAGATCTGTGCCGATGTTTAATTTCACCCATGTGTCTGCAAACATTCCACATTGAGAACGTTTTCAGGTGTAGGCTGTACAACCATCTCTTACTTTTCACGCTAAAGAACATTAGATAAGACCCAGTGGAATGAGAGAGGGCATGGGTCAAGTAAGGTCTATTATGAATATTCATCCAGCTATTGTTATGCTTTGAGGGCATGACATTTTTGGGTGTGTTTCAAGCATCTAAAAACACCTTGGAACTTTCAAGGGTCGCCATAACTTAATGTTCCTCAGCTCACAAGATTATTAGCATTTCCAACAATAACCTGTATTTATATAATGCTTTTAATGCAAAAATGTACCAAAACATTTCATGAGAGCGTTATATAACAAAATTTGACTCCTCGCCACATAAGGGGAGGGTGGGGGGCGGGGGGATGGATTTTATGGAGTTTACAAGGATGGGAAATGAGGTGTGCGTGTTGACTTAACTATCCAGGATGCGAAATTTCAATTTTGCAACAAAGGATTGAGATGCAGAGATAAAGTCAATGGTGTGTTTGCAGCGTGTTGAGCATTACGCCTGTCGAGTCCGTATTAGTAACACATTTGCATTCCATGAATATTCAGTAGCGTGAAACAGTTTTCAATAAAGTCCTTCCCGAGGGATAAAGCAAATGGCACACAAGAATCTCATCAAGCTCATCATTGTGCTTCTTAAAATCCGCTACCTTGACCGGCCTGGAGGGGCTTTGCAATATGCACCCCAGAGGGCATCACAAATAGTAATGGCCTGCTGTGTGCAGCACAACCTGGTGCCACAACGCAGACAGATGTTGTAAGGGGAAGAGCATGAGGAACATCAACCTTCCTCAGATTACAAGAATTTGTTGGAGCATAACAAGGAGGCCTTAAATCCAAATGAGCCTTTCATGGATGGCAGGGCCATAGAGAGATATGCAAAGGAAGTCAGGGACAACCTGATCTGCACAAGGTTCAGACAACAACACATCAGCATGACCATCACTCCATCACCAGATTTCCATTGCCTTTCTGGGTTGTAGACCTAACCCTGCTGAGTAAACTATAATCCCTGCATCCTCTACGAACTGGAATAGAATGGGAAGCAGAGCGTTGTCACACACACTCACTAGTGAGTGCTAGTACCAAGAACACCTGAGGAGTACGTGAACATCCATATAACAGCCTGCCTTGCCCAATTATTCTGATTCAGCATCGCCTTTGAAGTGCTTTGAATGCAACCTCACCTGTCTCATTTATGCCTGCTGAGAGTAAAGTGGGCCAATATCCTTCAGAGTAAATAGAAAGTGGGGGCCAGCTGTGCCTGTTTTTTAAGCCATGTTCCACAGAATGGTCATCACAGAAGTAGGGCTTCACATGAACATTCAATAAAGAGTGCACAAAAAATGCAACACATCTCCTTCAGGAATAATGTCCATGTCCCTATCTCCCCTCTAACCATCATGTTGTGAGAAACATGGGGCAGGCATAACCATTATATCTGATACTATGACAGACACTAACAAGTCTCAATAATTACAAAGGATTACAGAAAACAAATTATATTGTGCATATCTTAACAATTGAAACAGACATGGAAAAATTGCCCATGCTACCTTAGTGCTCTTACTTTTTTCAATTTTCTTTTTCTGCCACTATGCCTTGGTGCAACCCTGACATCAGCAACTGAGGTGGAGGCAGTCTGCACAGCATCATGCCCCATTGCCTTGGATGACCATGGCGGGCATCCTCTGGAGGCACGGGGCCTTGAGGGCGCCAGCCTACTGCACTGGTGCAGAGACGACCCCTTGGCCTCACCTTCTGAAGCTGTTCGGGTCAATAGTGGAGGGGATGGGGAGATGCTGTTAACCCTGAGATGTCCTAAAATGAAGGCCCCAGGGCAGCTGGCATGTGCTGCTCCTCCACCTGGGTGAGTGAATGTTCCTCCCTGTCTCCCTGAGTGGAAGGGGCTCCTCGAGGGAGCTCCAGGGGCCTCATCTCCCTCTTGCCTACCCACTGCTGCACTGAGCCCATGGTTAGAGCAATGGGATGCAGGTGAGCGCACAAATGGATCAAATACTCGACCTACTTCTCCATGGCGGTCACCATCCATTTCATGGATGAAGCCATGTGCTCAAATGCTTGGCAGACCTTCCGTACCCCACACAAAGCTGCTAATAATCCCTGACATCTCCAACATAAATTCCTCTAGCCTCTGCTGTATATCCAACAGGCCTTTTGTTGCTGCGACCAGATGCTCGTAATCAGCATGGGGCAATCGGCAGGAGCCTGATCGCCAGCATTCCTCTGAGCATCAGGGGACCCAGCTGCCACATCCTCCCTTAGCTGCAGGGACATGTCTATGGTTTGCTCACCAGATTGTGCTCCCGAATCTACATACGACTCCTCCATGGACCATGTGGGTGCAACTGTGCTGTTTGAGGTGGACACTGAGGCATATGATGATGCATCCTCTAGGGCACTGGCTTCTTCATCCCCAGACGTGAAGTCTTCAGACTCCTCCATGGCTGTGACCTGTTCCTTGGATGGTAATGACCTGTATTGGAGAATCACGTTAAGAATCATTACATTTGAGCACTTCACATTTATCGCATCTATCTTGTGTGCCGATATGCCACCAGCAGAAAGGTTGCCTCTTCCTCCTTTCTCCTAACTGGTCCAGCCTCACCATCTGCCACCGATTGCACTCCCTCCTCACCTGCGATCTCCAGCGCCACCTCCTCGGCTGCTGTGGGGAGACTGAGTTTAGGAACTCTGTCGCCTGTGCGTCTTTGCTCTCTGACATTGTGGGTCTGATGGTCCTGCATGACAAAGTGCAAAGTTAGTGACTCCCTAACAGCACTCTGTGTGTACCTACATCACATGGACTGCAGCAGTTCAAGAAGGCAGCTCACCACCGCCTTCTCAAGGGCAACCAGGGATGGGCAATAAATGTTGGCCCAGCCAGCAAAGACCACATCCCATGAATGAATTTTAAAAACCTATCTCAGAGGGTAGTAGGAGGAGATTAGACAGGTAGGGAGGTGTGAGGACATGGATGGGCTTGAAAACAAAGATGAAAATTTTAAAATCAAGCATTGGTTAATTGTGCCAGCATTATTGGCTCCAGCAGGTTGCAAAAATAATAAAAGACAGCATTAAAGGCACTCTATCTGAATGCATCAGAATTCGCAACAAGGTAGATGAATTGGTGGCACATATAGAAGTAAACAAGTATGATCTAATTCCCATATGGAAACATGGCTGCCGAGCAACCAAGGATGGGAACTAAATGTTCAAGGGTATTTGTCATTTAGGAAGAATAGGCAAAAATGAAAAGGAGGTGGAGTAGCATTGTTAATAAAGAATTAGATAAGCACATTAGTGAGAGAGGATCTTAAATCGGAAGATCGAGATAAAGAATAAATTTGGGTGAAACTCAGAGAAAACAAGGGGTCGCAAACATTGATAGCAGTTGTTTATAGGCCGCCAAACAGTAGTGGTAATATAGGGCATGGTATAAATCATGAAATTAGAGGTGGATGTAACAAGGGTAAAATGGTATTTATGGCGGACTTCAATCTACACATAGGCCAAAATCTTCGAGTCGGCGAGCGGGAGCGGGCCCCGCTCGCTGACGCGTAAAATGATGCGCGGTGATGTCGGGCGTGCATCCTGACGTCACTGCGCGTCATTCAGGTCTTCAGTTCAGTGGGCACGTACCAGAGTCGGCTGTGCGCCCGCCGATCTGTCAAAAGCCTATTAATGCCATTTAAATTCCAATTGAAATAATTAACGGAGTTGCCCATCCAACCTTAAGGTTGGCTGGCAGGTGAAGAGCCCAGGCGGCCTTTGCATTTATCATGAAACCCCATCCACAGGAGGGATGAGGTTTCATGAAGGTTTTTAAACTTAAATCAAAATTGTTAATAAAATTCATAGACATGCCCCAGCTTATGTGACACTGTCACATTTGGGAACATGTCTTAAATTTTTTTTTTCTTTCATTAAAATTTTAAAAAATCAAACTAATCTCCCTGAGGCAGCTCCGTGCCTCAGGGAGATTTCTGCGCTTTTTTGCGCGCATGCGTGCAAAAGACCGCAAGCCTTGATTCTCCCTCTTCCCCTTCACCCGCACAGGGAGCACTCAGCGCTTCCGAGTGCGCATCACACTGGGTGGGCCTTAATTGGCCCACCCACGTAAAATGGCGGCGCGCAGCCAATTGCGGGCGGCAATCGGCTGCGCACCCGCCCGTGCCCGCTCCCATCCAACGCCCCTGAGGGGGAGAAAATTCTCCCCATAGAGTTGGTAAACGTAATTAGCACTAATGCTGTGGAGGAAAAATTCCTGGAATGTACACAGGATGATTTTCTTGAACAGTATGTTGTGGAACCAACTGGAGAACTGATTATTTTAGATATAGTATTGTGCAATAAGAAAGGGCTAATTCATAATCTCATGGTAATGGAGCCCCTAGGGAAGAGTCATCATAATATGATGGAATGTTTTCATCAAGTATGGAAGAGATGTAGTACAATCCAAAACACTGTCTCTTTTCAGGTACCATGTCCTGAAAGGACATTGCCAACTGTAGTGGTTTCCCGTTGCCTTCTGCACATGGCTGACCAGAAAACTCTGCCAAACCTATTGTCTGCCATTGGCTTATCAGAAGGATTTAGAGGTTGACAATCAACCCATTTGCCATGTTATGAACACACCTTCCATGGCCAAGAAGTCCTATCGGGGACTTGAATTTAGAGCTTCTAGCCCAGAGGTAGGGATGCAACCACTGCGCCACAAGACTTCTCAATCCAAAAAGACTAATAAATCCAAACAAAAGGAACTACGAAGGTATGAGGGGCAAATTGGCAGTGGTAGATTAGGAAACTGCATTAAAAGGCATGACAGGAGACAGGCAATGTCTAACATTTAAAGAATTAATACAGGGTTTACAACAAATTTACATTCCTTTGAGGCACAAAAACCCAGCAGGAAAGGTGACCTAACCAAGGTTAGCAAGAGGGGCAAAGATTGTATTAGATCAAAGGAAAAGCCTTATAAAGTTACCAAAAAAAGGTATTAAGCCTGATGATTGGGAGCATTTTAGAATTCAGCAAAGGAGAACCAAGAAACTGATAAAGAAAGAGAAACTAGAATATGAAAGTAAACTAGCAAGGAACATAAAAATAGGGTCTAAAAGCTTCTATAGGTATGTAAATAGGAAAAGATTAACAAAGACAAACGTAGGCCAACTACAGGCAGAGACAGGAGAATTTATAATAAGGAATAAGGAAATGGCAGAGAAACTAAACAAATATTTTGGGTGAAATTTTCCAGTCCCACCAACCACAGGAACGAAAATTCCTGCCCAAAGTCAACGGACCTTTTGCTGGTCCGTCAAATTTTCTATCCTGCTTGTAACGATTCCTGTGGCAGGCAGGACCGGAGAGTTTAGGCCTTTCTGTCTATCTTCACGGAGGAAGATACAAAAAACTTACAAGGAATACTAAGAGGGACTAGCAGGAGTGAAGAACTGAAAGAAATTAGTATTAGTAAAAAAAGTAGTACTGGAGAAATTAATGGGACTGAAAGTTGATAAATCCCCTGGACCTGATGACCTACATCCCAGAGTGTTGCAAGAGGTGGCTATAGAGATAGTGAATGTGTTGATGATCATCTTCCAAAATTCTTCTCATTCTGGAACAGTTCCTCCAGATTGGAAGGCAGCACATGTAACCCCACTATTTGAGAAAAGAGGGACAGAGATAATGGAGAACCACAGGCCTGTTAGCCTGACATCAGCAGTAGGGAACACGCTGGAATCTATTATAAAGGATGTGATAACTGGACATTTAGAAAATAATGACCTTATTGGGCAGAGTCAACATGGATTTATGAAAGGGAAATCATGTTTTTTGACGTTGACACTAGCAGAATAGATAAAGGGGAACATGGTGTATTTGGATTTTCAGAAGGCTTTCGATAAGGTCCCACACAGGAGGTTAATAAGCAAAATTAGAGCTCATGGGATTGGGGGTAATATAATGGTATGGATTGAGAATTGGTTATTGCTCAAAAAACAGAGAGTAGGAATAGACGGGTCATTCTCAGGTCAGCAGGATGTGACTAGTGGGGGTACCACAAGGATCAGTACTTGGGCCCCAGCTGTTCACAATCTATATCAATAATTTGGATGTGGGGACCAAATATAATATTTCTAAGCTTGCAGATGACACAAAACTAGGTGAGAATGTGGATTGTGAGGAGGATGCAAAGGGATTTCAAGGGGATTTAGATAGGCTAAGTGAGTGGTAAGAACATGCCAGATGGAATATAACGTGGAAAAATTTGAAGGAAAAGATTTGGTAGGAAAAGCAGAAATGCAGAGTTTTTGTTAAATGGTGAGAGATTGGGAAGTTTTGATGTTCAAAGGGACCTGGATGTCCTTGTTCATGAGTCACTGAAAGCTAATATGCAGGTGCAGCAAGCAATTAGGAAGGCAAATAGTATGTTGGCCTTTAAAGCAAGACAATTTGAGCATAGGAGTAACAAGGTCTTGCTGCAATTGTATAGAGCCTTAATGAGACCCACACCTGGAACATTGTGTACAGTTTTGGTATCCTTACCTAAGGAAGGATATACTTGGTGCAACAAAGGTTCACCATATTGATCCCTGGGATGGCAGGATTGTCCTATGAGCAGAAATTGAGGTGACTAAGTCTATATTCTCTAGAGTTTAGGAGAGTGAGAAGTAATCTCATTGAAGCATACAAAATATGTACAAGGCTCCACAGGCTAAATGCAGGAAGGATTTTTGCCCTGGCTGTGGGGTCTAGAACCAGGGACATAGTCTTGGAATAAGAGGTAGGCCATTTAAGACTGAGATGAGGAGGAATTTCTTTAGTCAGAATGTGGTGAACCTTTGCAATTCTTTACCCCAGATGACCATGATGGCTCAGTCATTGAGTCTATTCAAGACAGAGGTTGATTGATTTCTGGATATTAAAGGTATCAAGGGTCATCGGGATAGCACGGGAAAACGGCATGGAAGTAGTAGATCAGCCATGATCTAATTGAATGGCAGAGCAGGTGTGAGGGGCTGAATGGCCTGCCCCTGCTCCTGAGTTCCTATGTCATGGCTCTAGGTGGGAGACATCACCAAACCATGTCACATAGCAAGGGTGTCTTGGAGGGGGCGGGGAGGAGGGTGTCCGGGGGAGGAGGGTGTAACATGGGAGAATACTGCAAGTGGGGAGGTAGGTGTAAGGGGAGAGGAAAGTGTAAGGGAGGGTGTTCGGAGGGAGGTAGGTAGTCCTGGAGGAGGACGGAGTTCGGAGGGGGGAGGTGTCTGGGGGGTGGAGGATGGAGTTCGGAGAGGGGAAGGTGTCTTGGGGGAGGAGGGAGTTCAGAGGGGGTAAGGAGTAAGGGTGGAGGAGGGAGTAAAGGTGAAGCAGGGAGTCGGTGGGGGAAGGAGTAAGGGAGAAGGAAAGAGTAAGGGGGGTTGGAATGTCCAAGTGAATGTGCAAGGGAGGGGTCTGTGGAGTCAAAGAATGCCTCCAGGGGAGTGAACTCCGAATGAGCGTTGCAGGAGGGAATGATGAGTCTGAGAAGGGGCAGAGGGAACCGGTAGGGTAGGAGGGTGAGGGTGCGTCAGTACCGGTAGAAGGTGTGGCGAGAGTGGTTGGTGGGGACACGGAGGTAAGCACAGACCCTGGGGGTGGGAAGGAGGAGGACGGGGAGGCTAGTGTGGATGAGGGTGGGATTTTCAGGAAATTAGGGAACGTACACGTTCACCAGGGCATCTTGGGATGACAAGGATTCGGGCTGTAGGTTAACGGAGGGAAGGTGGAAGGTGATGCCGGGGGGGTTAACAGTGATGGGGGAAAGGACATAGGTGACTGGGGGAGGGGAAAGGACTGGGGAGCTTATCAGAAACTTCACGACTACCATGTTTGTCAAATCAAAAGTGAATGGAGCCTCGTGTTGGACGGGCACAGATGCTGCAAGGGAGTGTGATCGTTGGGTGGGCGGAGATGCAGGTCAGCTCAGATGGACAACTGAAAGAGAACCCCAGCAGGCAGCATTCAAAATGCTTGGGGCATTGAGATAAGTGTGATGGATGAAGGCTCCGTGTGCGTGAAAGAATGCTTGCATGAGGCTCCAAAAGGCCCTGTCACATACACACTTCTCCCTCCAGAATCACTCGTGGTCCGGCCGCATGCAGCTGAACTGCTGGTGGGTGGGGGGGAATGCAGGGGGAGGACTCGTGAAGCCTGTCAATGAAACTGAAAGACACCATTACACATTATTCAGCGAAAGTGAATATATTTTCAAATTATAAAGTGACAAAGTGTGTTCATCGTGAAACCACTTGTCATCAAAATTTCAGAACTTTTCTAGGACTACTGCATCTTCTAGGTGCTGCCCTGACATCTGCAGCAGGGGTGGAGACAGCTTGTGCAACAATTGGCCCTGCTGCCTCTGATGTCTTCGCTTGTATCGTCTGGAGAGCCAAGGCCATGGGGCCCCGGCTTGCTTTGGCTGTCTTGCTGTGGGCCAGCTGTTCCCTCTGCGGTGACAGAAGATGAGGTTAAGGGGGTTACAGGCAAAGGGGTCTCAGAGGGAGAGGACAGCCTCTAAGGTTCCTGAATGGATAACCCAGGGGTGTCCAGCTGCTGCTCCTCCTCCCTTTGGGTGCCTGAAGACCTCGCAGCCTGACTCCTTGAGGAGAAGGAGCATCTGGAGGGACGTCAAGGTGCTCCATGTTCCCCTCGCATTACCACTGCACGAACTCACCCATAGCTACTGCAATGGGGTCATACATCTCCGCATTCTGCTGGATCAGGGTCTCCATGGCATAAGCCATCCTTTCCATGGAGCACCAGATTGTGAACCCGAGCCTGCTCTCGATCTAGGTCCCTCCGAAGTGTGTGTCTCTGCGCTGGTGGAGGGTGTGGGTGAGCTCTGTGATGGGTCTTCCAGGCTGCTTATTTCCAGCTCTTTAATGGAGAAGGTGCCCTCTCAGCTGGAGGCGAGAACAAGGATGGAGCTGAGGGACTGTCTGGCTGAGGGTGTCGGTCACTTGGCAGAGCTCCCTATGAACCAAAATAGAAATAATTAGTGCATGGCAGCAGAGTCAAAAGCAGGAGAGAGAGCACTCACATTTGCTTTGAGAGAGGGATCATGTGGTGCAGAATCTTCAGTTGGGTGTTCTTGGTCCATGTCCTCACCAGTTAGCTTTCAATTTCAGACTTTATGAAGTGAATTTAAACTCCACCAGCTGCCACAGTGGGATTTGAACCCATGCCCCCAGAGCAGCTACCTGGGCTTCAGGATTACTACCCCAGTGACATTACCACTATGCCATCATCTCCCCCCGAGTTACACTTTATTCACAAAAACAACAATATGATTTACCCTGGCCTGAAATGCTCACGATCAGAAGACATACATAGTAGCCGCAAACCAGGGTTCATTACCTGCTTTTGGACACTATGGGCAATATCATTCGAGATTTGCATTAAGTGTGGTAACGGGTAGGTAAATCTTTCATTCCCCTGCCACACCATCACCTCGCCACTTCATCACGCCAGGCGCCATATTTATAGTTCAGCCGCGTGCACACCTCAGTGCTTCCAGCCCATGACTGCTGCATAGAAAACAGGATGGCCCCAAAAGGCAAAAAGACTGTTGCCCCCAGTGTCCTTCGAGTGACTTCTGGATACCGTGGAAGCCCGTCGTGATGTCCCCTACCCCACTCTGGTCACAGAGGGGCAGCAGCATCACCAGTCCATCATGGGAGGCGGTGGCAGCAGTGGTCAGTGCCAATGCCCGACAAAAAAGGACAGCCACCCAGCGCTGCTACAGGACAAATGGTCTCATCCGTTCTGCCAAGGTAACTCAGTTTTCTCATTACTGTCAACTCACACACTCACAAATCCACAGGGATCTCATGCCGCTGGGGACAACACCACTAACTCTCACACACACCCCCACATCTCCATCAGGGTCAAATCTTCTGGAACTCATGTCCTCATCTCGTCTATGACTCCGCTCACCACACAAACATTCCACGCAGTGCCATGTGTCCTGCTCACACACTCTCCATCTGTTTCCATGCAGGAAAAGCTGGCTCACAACAGTAGGAAAAGGTCCCAGACCAGGGGTGTAGTGGCCCACATTAGGCCACTCACTCGCTTTGAGGAGTGTACCATCGTGCTGACTGGTGAGGATGTGGACTGATCCTGCGGTGACGGTGAGGTCGGTGGTGAACACCCCCATGAGGATCCTGCACCAGATCATCCCTCTCTCAACACAACTGTGAGTGCTCTCTCTCCTGCGATGTGTGCAGACCTGCACTTCATTGCGGGATCCATGAGTGAGTTCCTGCAGTGGCAACACGAGAGGCAAATGGGGCACCTTGACATCCCTCCAGGTGCTCCTTCCCCTCAAGGAGTCAGGCCAGGGGGAGGAGGAGTGGCAACTGGACACTCCTGGGTCATCCACGCAGGAATCTCAGAGGACTCTCTCCATGTCTCCTTTGCCTGTGAGCCCCTCAACCTCATCCTCTGTCATCACAGAGGGAGCAGCTGGCCAATGAGTGATTCTAGAGGGAGAAGTGTGTGTGTGGCAGGGCCTTTCAGAGCCTCATGCAAGCACTCTCCCACGCACACGAATCCTTCCAGTATTACACTCATCTCAATGTCCTGAGCATTTTCAGTGCTGCCTGTTGGGGTTCGCTTTCAGTTGTCCATCTGAGCTGACCTGAATCTCCGCCCACCCAATGATCACACTCCCATGCAGCACCTGATCTCACCCACCACGAGTGTCGTTTCACTTTTGATTTGGACAGCCTGGTCTGGATTCGGTTTCTCATCAGCTTCCCTGTCTTTTCCCCTCCCCCAGTCACCCATTTCCTTTCCACCATCACAGTTGACCCAGTAAAACCTTCCAGCCCCCCTCCGTGACCTACCAGCCACAACCCTTTTCCTACAGGAATGTCCAGGTGTACATGCCCGTTCCCTTCCTTCCCGAAAATCCCACCCACCCCCATCTACATTCACCTCCCTGACCTCCTCCTTCCCACCCCAAGGTTCTGTGTCTGCCTCCGAGACTCCACAAACCACCCTCGCCATCCCTTCTACTGCTACCGTCGAACCCTCACCCTCCCACCCGACTGCCTCATTCTGCCCTCAGACATTCTCACCATTCCCTCATAACGCGCCAACCCTCAGTTCGCTTCCCAAGAGGCATCAGAGCCCCCCCACCTTGCACATTCACCTGGACATCACCTCCCCCAGACCCGTTCGCCCCACCTTTCCTCCCCACAACTGCTCTCACCGCCCCCCTTGGATCAACACCCTCGCTTAGTTCCTCCCCTTCCTGACTCCCTCAGACACCCTTACTTCTTCTGCCACCCAAAATCCTTCCCTCCTCACAACTCCTTCCTCTAGCCTTACCTCTTTCTCCAGCCTCACTTCTTCCTACAGCCTTACTCCTTCTAACCGCCTGACTCCACCAGACACGCTCGCTTGCTCCTCCAGCTTTAATCCTTCCCCTTTCCCGACTCCTTCCTCCACCCTTAATCCTATCCCTCTCGACACTCCTTCCTCCTCCCGGACTCCTTCCCCTCTCCAGACTCCTTCCCTAAAACCTTCCAAACCCCTTACACCTACCTCCCCAGTTGCCATCTTCTTCCCATTACCTCCTCTTCCCCCGTACTCCCTTCCACTCCCAACCTCACCACCCTGACGCCTTCATTACCCGCTCCCAACTTCAACCCACCGACACCTTCATTCCCCCCCTCCCAACGTCACCCTCCGATACGTCTGCCTCTCCCAGTCAATCCTATACTTTCCTTCTCCACTCCCTCAACCATTATCTATACTGAGCATCAACGGTGTCTTTCCAACTAACATGAGCTGCTTCACAGCGGAGCCGCGTCCATGAGGATCTTCCCAGCATGCCGTGGAAATTCCGCCAGGGTTCTGCTGCTGTCAGGCTCCAGCATCTTCTGAGCAAGGCCATGGCGTTAAGCCCCAACTTTGCACGAAACAGTTGTCAAGACGTGTTCTGCAGTGACGTGTTTTCCCAACAATGTGGGTAGACGATCAAGTAGGGACGGGATGAGCCTGGTGGGATGTCCTTATAATGATATGCTGATGGATTACAATGGGGTTCCCAACATCCAATGGCGGGGAATGCGGCCCACCATCGATGGGCTGTGCGGACAATCGCAAACTGGCTTTACAACATTGTGAAACTGATTTTTAGCCTTCTCGCCATATTGTCCACTCACACCACTGAACACGCCCAATGCCAGCGGGCACGGACGATTCCACCCTATGGCAAACTTTAGCAATTCAAAATGGTGTATATGAAGTGTGTACACATTCTATATGAAACAAGGCCAGGCGCCACCTTGGCGCAGTCATTAACATGTGCATAGAGAATACCCATCCACCCATCTGGAGTATGCAGATCATGGGGAAGAATTTTCTGGTGGGCAAGCGCGAGCGGGGCCCGCTCACCGACACGTAAAATGACACACGGCTACGTCGGTCCTTAGTTGGCCCATCCACATAAAATGGCAGCGCGGACCCGATCAGGGCTGCTGATCAGGTTCACGCCCGCTCCCGCCCGCCCCCGCACAACCCCCCCGACAGGGAGGGAATTCAGCCCATGATGTCAATCAGTGTGCAAAACCAATTTGAGGCCTGCAATGACATTTTGGAACTCAATACTTCAGCCGTCTCAGTCTCTTAATCTCATACAGCTCAATATGCATTCAGCACCAAGAAGGAAACCCCACCAGCACCAATTAAAGGCATCATACACTACTTACAGATTATTTGCTGTTTGATTTTTTCTAGTTATTGTTGACATTTTATATGTTTTTGGTGCTTTCTACTGCTGTTTTGTGTTGCAAAAGTCTACAAGGAGTGGTGTGGCAGGTGCTGTAGGCCTTTATGCTGATTTCAAGGATTCTGCACAAACCAGCTGCTCCCAGACATGGATGCAATAGTAGGTCTGCCTATTGACATTGAACATGACTGGGAGAATGAGCAGAGCAGGACAAGCTACTGGAAGAGGGAGCAGGAGAGGGGAGAAGAGCCCTCAGTTGGAGGCCATACCCACCCAGAGTTTTCAAGGAGCAATTCTCCTGCCTGTGTCTCGGCAAGGAACAATGTGTAAGATGCCTGCACTTCCCTAAAGAGGCCCTTCACTGAAATCTGACAATATCTGCACACATAACGCCAACCTTAAAGCAGGGCAAGGACCGTATTGCCAGTTACTGTGAAGGTGACCATGGTGATGAACTTTTTAAAGTCTGGCTCCTTCCAGGCTGGAGCTGGAGATATTCACAACATCTCACAAGTTTGTCATTCACTGTTGTATAAAAGGGCTTACTCTAGGCAATGAGAGCTGACTTCATTCCTTGCTGCCTTGCCAGAGAGAAGCAGCTAGAGTGAGCACAGGGGTATGCAAGGATTGCTGACATCTCCACGGTGCAGGGTGCCATTGAATGCACTACATGGCAATTCTGCCATGTAACAGGTCTGATGTTGATTCCACTCTTTCAACATTCAGCTGGTGTGTGATTATAGGCAACTCGATCAGCAGGTCAGTGCCTGGTATACAGGCAGTGGTCATGATCATTCCATTCTGTCCACCGTTTCAGATATATTTCAGCCACCATGGCAATCCAAAAGGGGGCTACTGAGCCACAAGTGCTATCTGCTGACAGCATGGTTCATGACTCCAGTTTGCAACCATGCACATGGATGCAGCATGGATACAATGAGACCCATGCTGCCAAATGAAATACGGTAGAGCAGAATATTAGCATGCTGAAACAATGATTCTATTGCCAGGATCACTCTGGAGGAGCTTTGCAATGCTGGGTAGAGTGGACTTAAGGCTCATGGTGGTATATGCTGCACAACCTTGCTACCATTAGGGAAAAACCCTTGCCACCTTGGTGGGTGATGGTGGTGTTGTGATTTGAGCAGTGGCTGAGCTTAGTGGTGCAGTAGGTGAGATATAGAATTTGAAGATGCATTCACTGACTTAACCACTTATGTGAGGTCATTAAACCTCTTGCAGCACTGCATCCAGGTCATAGGGGCTTGACTCCTGACAATGACTTCTGCGGTCATTTGCTCCTACTGCCTTTTCATTGTGCATCTGGGCAGCCTCCTGGACCTCTGCCAATACAGGACAACTCTCCTTGTTTCCACTTCTTGCACCAAAACCTGCAGCGCACCTTCAGAAAACCTGGATGCCCCCTTTCCCCAAATTCAGCCATTCCTGTCTTCCCCAGGTCAAATTGAGCTCACACAGAACTCTTAAAACCTGCTCCAGACACAATGCACCTTGTCCTCCTCACTCTGGGACCTGCCAGCCTAGCCCCCCACGAGACCCCAGACTCACCTGCCGGGCTGGGCCTAGCGCCGTGCGCTTCTTCTCAACCTCACTGCGGCACAGGCTGTTACCGCCATGCCCAGCAGTGCTGCCAGTACTGGAGAGATGCTGGCCTCTGGTTAGCCTCCATAAGGTCTTTTCAAATGGTGAAAATAACTTTCACAACTAACCAATAGAAGACTTCTATCACATCCTGTCTGAGGAATAGCTTATTTCCATGTTTGATGGCTAACTCAATCCAAGAGATTAATGAAAAATATCCAATATAAGCTCTGATGAAATTTCCTTCTGAAACTATAATAAATTGTGCCTTGAATTGCATGCTGTCATGCAATATACTAAGAGCATAATGGAGTGTTTCTCTCACTAACTTGCTGCGAACAAGCAGTTACTTCCCTTAACATAGCCTGCAGTGCTGCCATGGATGTACTTCAGCAAATGACTTGGGAATAATTTAAATTATTTCCCTCGGACTGATCGCTGCAGGTGAAATGCAGCATCTGGTGGCTGAGTGTGGGGGAAATCCCCTGCAGGCTTGTCAGAATGCATAATTGGGCATTTTACACATTCAGCTGCTAATGTAATATAGTGTCACTATACTTATTTGTGATCCCAAAAATAGTTTAGTGCACAAATACCTGGAAGCCTGCAGTGTTTTTATTGTATTAATTCTTGCATTATAGATGTTCACCTAAATAAAAAATCAGTTGGAGAATGGCAAAAATAGTACAGCCCAGTGAGAGAAGTAAATACTTGTGGAATGGTCTGACAAATTTCTAGTACCTAGATTAATTTCAACGTTGGAAAAAACATTTGAGACTAAAGAGCATTGTGCCACAATACTTACTAATTTTGCTTCAGATATACCTGTGTTGCTGTCAATATGCTGCAAGGAGGAATGTACACATTGCATTCATCTTAATGGAGAAAGAACGTCTTCTTCAATGAAAGCCTTAACCATAAGCCTCAAGCACCTATAGAGATTAGAAAAAATGGATTAAGACTACCTGCCCAGTGGAAACAGAATGGGTGGCTGGTTAAAATGGCTCAATTTTACCTGGCTGGAGACACAAGCAGCTGCCACAAGGGCAACCGCCCAAAGCCAGCAGGGCCCTTGTTAACATATACATGTCATGTCCTGATGATGTCATCAGGGCCCACTGCAATTTTTACTAAAGAGGCCTGAGCAGGAAATGGCAGCGAGTTCCTGCCAAGTTAATACACAGGAATGGATCAGGAGCAAAGAGAAATTTACATTTTTTAAATTTTCCTTTTGGAGCTTGGAGGAAAGAAATGCTCTTCTGCACCCCACAAAAACCTTTTAGCGGGTGACTGCGTGGGATCATGGGGGAGAGTGGAGGAACTCAATCAGCGACAATTACATTAGGCCCCAAAGTAACAAATACCCCAGGCTTTCTCACTACTGCAACTGGTGAGTTTTGAAGTGACCCCCTAAGCTCACCCGGCAAAAAACTGTCCTTCAGGGGCTACTATTTCCCAGAGAATAGTCAGTATGTGGAATAATCTCCTGAGGAAGGGTGATTGGCACCTTTAAAAAAGGAGCTGGATCCATCCGCTGTTCAAGAACAGACGTATCAGTTTATGAAGACATTTAACATTCTTACTTGATTTTCTTTTCGGGGGAAGTCAGAGGAGGAAATGAATATTTCCTAAAGTAAGAGATTGATGGAGGTATAGGGAGGGAATCCATAATAAAATAATGCTAATTCTTCCAAATAGGGCAGGCTTTAATGGGCTGAATGACCTATTCTCACTCTGAATGTTATGACTTAAAAATTATCAAATGTTTTATCATTTTTTTTTGGTTTTGTATGATTCAAAAGATGGAAAGTTTTTTTTTAAGTTTTAATGGGCAGAATTTTGCCCTTGATGGGCGGGTGGGCCCCACCGACTCAGCGGCAGGCGGGCAGCCGATGGCTGCCGCCGAAACTTGCCCCACCGCCATTTAAGTAGGCGGGCCAATTAAGGCCCACCCAGTAGGCCGCCCGACGGGAAGCGCTATGTGCTTCCTGTGTGGATGGGGGGAGATTCCCCAACTGCCAGAGTGCGCTCTTTCACGCATGCGCACGAAAGAGCGCACATCTCCCGCAAAGCGCTGCCTCAGGGAGAGCACTGAAAGGCAGTGAAACTCTAAAAACAGAAAAATAAAAAAATCATTAACATGTCCCCCTCATATGAAAATGTCACACGAGATGGGCCATGTTAATGAAATACACAAAAACTTTATTACAATATTTTAATTTCGATATCAAACCTCATCCCGCCACTGGATGAGGGTTGTAAAAAAATCACTTACCTGCCTGCCCGTTGGGCCCGTGCGCCGAGCCGAAATTCACTCGGGCCCCTCAAAACCCTGGTCGATTGGAGAGTTAAGGGCCTTTACAAAGCCTTTAATGGCGGGCACGCGTCCCACTGCATAGCGCGCCTGCTGACCGAAACATCGCAATGCCGCACGCTGACGCACGGGACGCTCGCGCGACATCAGCGCGCGACATTTTAAACGCTGGTATGCGGACTCCGCCATCCGCACACCAGCCAGAAGATTCTGCCCAATGTCACATTTTTCTATTCAACTTTCCCTTTACCGTCTCTCACTGGCCAGTTTGATTTTTACCTCCCTTCTGGCAATTGTGGGTGTTTGCATACAGCAACAGCACAAGTTTGTACGAGGAACTACGAATTTGAGATTGAAAATGCAGTGTGATGAAGATATATAGCTGAATGACATCAATGAACATTGCTTGACCTGAGGTGTTTTTAAGTTGCAAGCTTATGACAAAGTGTTGAGAATAATGGTACAGCATTGGGCCCTCAGGTAAGGCACCAAACTAGTTAATGATTATGCTACTTAGAGTAACCTGTTTACTATATTGAAGTTAAAATAGGCCATGCTACAGCAGCCATTTTGTAATGGCAAATGTTATGACCATAGCTGGTGTTAATTGCTGCGCAAATCAAATCCCAGAGGGAAACCTGGCTTACGGGTCACAACTGTTTTTTTTTGTATTCTGAAACCGAGAAGAAAACGTACCGATCTCAGCAGTAAGAGGTCCAGTAACATATTTAGAATTTAAAAAATTAAAAGGAAAAGTTTTATTAATAAAAAATAAAAGAAAATTTAAGCACACAAGATTGCAGTTACGCAATTAAGGTTAGTTTGCAAAACATTCCCCCAAAACTCTCTACTTGGTCAAATCCACGAGTAAACACCTTCCAGGCAACATTTCCTTATGGATGTTTAAATATGAAATCCAGTAATATTACACATAGAAAATTGCTGTAGCTTCAATAAAATTGTACTACATGACCTTTCCCTTTTCCACTCTGTGGTGGAATTCGCTTCAAAATAAAACTGCTTGCTGTAGCCCAAGACTTTTCTGGCTTGACTTGATGGGTGATACAACTGCATCCTCCTCCAGCCCAGTGCTCCAGCTATCTCAACAGCTCAAACGGTTCCAGCTATCTCCAGCCATCTCTTGCTTTCTCTCCAGCGCAACAGCTCTCCATGGTAAATCTAATATACCTTTTTCGCCTCTTATCTTCTTTCTATTGTTCTCATACCCCTTTGAAACCCAAACCTTTCCAAATATAAGATATTTCATGTTTCTGTCTTATCTGTGCTTTTGGGTCAATAAAATATCATATCCTCACTACTTGGTTACCTATGAACTCCTGCAAGATGCAAACATTTTCTCGTCACCTCTGATTCCCCTTTGATATTCAAACAAACTCCCAACTTATCTAAAAATGCAAATGTTAGATCTAACCTATTTACTTGTATCTCAACTTAACACCTCTATCCTTTTCATGTTTCCAAACCCCCATACAACCTGGCTCCTAGAAAATAGGAGCAGGGGTAGGTAATTCGGCCCTTCAAGCCTGCTCCATGTTTCAATAACGCTGTACTCCCGCGCTTTCCCTATGTACCTTGACGCCTTTAAAGTCCAGAAATCTATCGATTTCCTTCTTAAATATATTCAGCAACTTGGCCTCCACAGCCTTCTGTGGTAGAGAATTCCACAGGTTCACCACCCTCCGAGTAAAAATGTTTCTCCTCATCTCAGTCCTAAATGGTCTACCCCATATTCTGAGACTGTGACACCTTGTTCTAGACCCCCGAATCAGAGGAAATATCATCCCTGCATCCAGTCTGTCCATCCCTGTCAGAATTTTATATGTTTCAACCAGATCTCCTCTCATTCTTCTAAACTCCAGTGAATAGAGGCCTTGTCGGCCCAATCTCTCCTCATACGACAATCCTGCCATCCCAGGAATCAGTCCGCTGAACATTCGCTGCACTCCCTCTATGACAAGTATATCCTTTCTTAGGTAAGGTAACCAAAACTGCACACAATACTCCAAGTGTGGCCTCACCAAGGCCCTGTACAGCTGCAGTAAGACACCCTTGCTCCTGTTCTCAAATCCTCTCACAATGAAGGCCAACATGCCATTTGCCTTCTTAACTGCTTGCTGCACCTGCATGCTTGCTTTCACTGACTGGTGTACAAGGACATCCAGGTCCCTTTGTAAATCGAAATTTCCCAATCTATCACCATTTAAATAATACCCTGCCATTCTGCTTTTCTTACCGAAGTGGATAACTTCACACTTATTCACATTAAACTGCATCTGCCATGTATTTGCCCACACACTCAGCCTGTCTAAATCACCTTGAAACCTCTTAACACCCTCCTCATCACTCACATTCCCACCAAGTTTCATGTTGTCAGCAAACTTGAAACATTACATTTGATTCCCTCTTCCAAATCACTGACATATATTGTGAGTAGCTGGGGCTCAAGCAGTGATCCCCACTAGTCACCACCTGCCACTTTGAAAAAGACCCATTTATTCCTACTCTCTGTTTCCTGTCTGCTAACTAATTCTCAATCTATGTCAATATATTATCCCCAAACCCGTGTGCTTTAATTTTGTACACTAACCTTTTATGCAGGACTTTATCAAAATCTTTCAAAAAATTCACTGGTTCTCCCTTATCTATTCTGTTAGTTATGTCCTCAAAAAACTCCAGTAGGTTTGTCAAACATGATTTCCCTTTCATAAATCCATGTTGACTTGTCTAATCCCGTTGATATTTTCTAAGTGTCCTGTTATCACATCCTTTGTATTTTCCTTACTACTGATGTTAGGCTAACTGGTCTCTAATTCCCTGTTTTCTCCCTCCCTCCTTTTTTAAATAGTGGGGTTACATTTTTCACCCTCCAATCTGCTGGGAATGTTCCAGAATCTACAGAATTTTGGAAGATAACAACCAATGCATCCACTATTTCCATAGCCACCTCCTTTAGTATCCTGGGATATAGATTATTGGGCTCTAGGGATTTATCAGCTTTCAATTCCATTAATTTCTCCAGGACTATTGTTTTAGTAATACTAATTTCCTTCAATTCCACCTTCTCACTTGACCCTTGGTTCCCTAGTATTTCTGGGAAGTTATTTGTGTCTTCCTCCGAGTGAAGACAGAACTAAAGTAATTGTTTAATTGCTCTACCATTTCCTTGTTCTCCCATTTCGGAATGCAAGGGACCTACATTTGTCCTCACTAATCTTTTTCTTTTTACATACTTTACATACCTTCTTTACAAAATAACATAATATACCCCAAAATATTTTTTAAAACATCCATTCTCACACAGATAAAAACTATTTACAGGCAAAAGGAACTAAATTAGAAAGGAATGTTTTCATCATCGAATTTGGTTTGTGAACCAGGAATTCCTATTGCCAAATATATGTCAACTTGAGAAATTGGACCAGCCAAGAGAGAGCTTGAACTCTATGGACTGAGGGACCACATCCCAGAGTTGAGACAGAGTTGAAGAGAAGATCTCTGCAGCCAGCGATTGTAAATGGAACTCAGTTTCTATAAGATTCCAAGCAAACAAAGTGCCCCTTTAAATTCTGATGGAGGGAAGACGGCAAATTTTCCATGTGCCCCATCCCCATCAAAGGGCATATCTGGAAAGTTAACCGACTGCCCTGGAAATGTTGCCAGTATGCTCTGGGACCTTAGGGTAACTCATGCCAGCTGAGCATCCATCTAAGTCCCACTCAGGGCTTTACTAACAGTAACCAGCAAAATATAACTGTCCCCAGAGGGAATCAATTATCTTCCACAGTTGCCCATTTGTTCCAATTGAAGTAAAAATAAGTTTTTGTTGTTGGCTCTCTGCCATTATATCAGAATGGCCTCCACTCTGATATTCCTGGCAGCAATTTGAAGTGAGCATCACTGGTGTGCCCCTATAGGCACAGGGAACCCACCCTGACTATTTCAGTGATCCCACTGCCTGGGGTCTGAGTGGGGGTGGGGTGGGGTATTCAGCAACCATGGATTTGGGTGGATGCGAGTTCCACTTCACTACTCCCACTTTGAAAGAGCAGGACCTCCTTCCCCTGAATTTTAGGCCCTCAGGTTTTACTGCCATTTCTTCAACAAGACAGGTGTCTGAAAAATGTAGAATTGCAACCATAGTTTCTCTTTGAAGGTCTCAGTGCTCAAAAGTCATTTTCACATCCAGTAAAGAGATTCCTTGGCATTGGTTTTAATTCTTGAGCAGCAGTCAGGCACAGCATGCCCGGAGCCCACCCATTCCAGAGGGCAAAGGAGCAGTGCCATTTTGGCGCACCAGCCTTCACTTATGTGCGAGTGGCAAGCTGCATTGGGACACCCATTAGCTCAGGTCAATCCAATATTGGCAGCAAGCAAGGTCTGGTGGAGTGGGGATGTCACAATCATGTGAGAGATAGGTGGGGGAGAATGGCACTGATGATTATGTGAGAGATAGGGGGACAGCAATGGCACTGATTATTATTGCAGAGTATAGAGGAGCAATCAAAGTGGCCATATAGAAAAAATTTAAAACATACATTTCCAGGACCCCTCCATCACTATGACCGGTGAAATTGACCGGAGAATTTTGCTCTGACCAGTTCTATTCTAAAATGGCAATCAGGATCCTATGTTGAGATTGGATTTTAACAGTGGTTGGTCGTCAGAAAATGTCAGTGTGACAATCAAAACCATTAACAGGGCAGTCCATTTACTGACCCCCATTTGGAGGCCCTTTAACACTGATTTTAGCAACTTAAAATCAACTCTTCTCAGTGTGGGAGAAGTTATATCAGTTATGACCCCTTGCATGTTCTTCTGAATGACAAAGGCCCTAGGAACTCCTGTTTGGTAGGTCAATTATTTCTGAATCTAACAAGGAGCCCAGTACACTCAGTCTAAGAGAAACATGGATCTCAGAATGGGACACTGATAAGAAGGCAATCAAAAAGTCATACGTTGTAGGTTCAACATAGCATTTCAGTGTAGGATCAATACTGTCAAAGTACGTTATGTGCAAAGACTTCAGCACAGATCATTTTACATATAATGGAGCAGTTCATGAAGAATATAATGCGTTAGTCCTTTTCTTAATAATTTTAATCTATAAAGAATAATTTACCAATTCTATGCTCCAAGTAGTGAATGGAAATTATTTTAAATAGTTATAAAATCAAGTATAGCATACACCCAAATTTCTGAGACACGGGTTTTCAGGCCCATCCCCTTCCCTCAAGTCAGGGTCAGAGCCAGAGGGCTTCCAAAATGACCAATGCTGAGCAGCGTGTCAGTTACAGGCACTGGCAATATTCACCAGGACAGGTAGGATGGGCAGGATGGGACAAGACCCCCACACTCCTTGGTAATATTGCCAATTAAATCAGTTAAAAAGCTCCTTAGGAGCTTGTTGGAAGGGGAAGGTGGAATTTTTAAAGGGATGCGCAGGTTTCAGGAGCTGTCAGTTTCTGATCAGGTGAAGTGGGGGGGGGGTCAGGTACAGAGTGGGGAGCCAGTCAAGGGTGCCCCAGGGCTAGAGCGCAACCCCTTAAGAGGGTCAGTGGGGCAAAGGAGGGTGTCAGAATTTGGTAAAGGGTTGCATTTGGTATTGCACAGGTGACAGGGAGAGTAAGCATTCAGCACTTGAACAGGGTCATCACACCCCTGGCATTGTGGGGCAGAGGAGTGGGGGGAAGACGGCCACAGACAATTGGACAGCCACAGGCCCATAAGGAAGATTGCAGCCAGCAACAGTCAGATTTTGGGCCCTGTGGCAATGAGAGGAAACATCCTCTGCAGGAAAAGTGGAGACCCAATCAGCAGGAGGGCACAGGAGAGGAAAGAGGGCAAGGAAGAAAATGGAGGCTAAACCCTCAACATAGGATCAACCACCAAAGGCTGAGCTGCTTGAAGTTAACCAATGCCCAGTACCACAAGAGACCGCGATTTATCTCACACTTTGCAGCACTGGTCACCTTGCCCTGCCAGTATCCATAAAAGTCACTATGGCCTTGAACTTCTTCACTTGTGCTCATCCTGAGGGTCAACTGAAACCTTGGTGGCATCTTTCAAATGGCAGCACACTATTGCATCTCGCAGGTCACTCATGTCCTCTGGCAGACCTGGACAGTACATTCATCTCAAGATAGACCTGGCCTCACAGGGACAGAAGGCATTGGATTCTACCCTGATCAGAGAATTCCCCAGATGTGGGACATCTTGATGTGGCCACCAAGGCACCCAGTGACTGGTCAGTGAGACCCTTCAAAAGGAAGGGCTTCCACTCCCTCAACATCCAATAGGTCTGTGACCAAAACGAGAGCTTCCTCCATGTGTGCACTCACTCTCTTGGC
Organism: Cetorhinus maximus; assembly: GCF_964194155.1. Taxonomy (NCBI): domain Eukaryota; kingdom Metazoa; phylum Chordata; class Chondrichthyes; order Lamniformes; family Cetorhinidae; genus Cetorhinus; species Cetorhinus maximus. Next base: position 109,858,829 of record NC_135879.1, on the reverse strand, counting down.
AACTGCTGTGACCCCTTCACCCTCTGCCAGTCAAGGTTGCCTCAGATCTTCACTCCAATCCCCAAAGTGTATGAATAAACCCTAGGGGACATCCGAAGAGCAGAAGATGCTGGAGCCCTACAGCTACCAGACCCTGGAGGAACACGTGCACCACATGCTGGGTGGATTCTCACGGACATGACTCCACCGCAAAGCAGCTCACAGAAGGTGGGAGCTCTCCGTTGATGTCTCGCATCTGCTTTGGAACATCACTGTATTGGCCATGGGCTGCTACGGATGATCGGCGAGGGGGGGAGAGAAAGGTCCAGCTGTGAATGAGAGAGGAAGGTGTACCGTGGAGGGGGTGGTGGGAGAGCAAGGTGTAGGGTTGACTGGAATAGGAAGGCGCACCGGGGTAGGTGGTGAGGTTGGGAGGGCCGGACGAAGATGTCGGTGGGGCTGGATGAGGTTGAGAGGGGACGAAGGGGTCGGGGGGCGTGAGGTTGGGGGGAAACTAAGTTGTTGGGGGGGTGAGGTTAGGAAGGGGGAGGAGGGAGTACAGGAAGGAGGATGTAACGGGGGAGAATGCGGTAAGTGGAGACTTAGGTGTAAAGGGGGAGGGAGGTGTATGGGAAGGACTTCGGAGCGGGGAAGGAATCCAGGAGGAGAAGGGAGTTCAGAGAGAGGAAAGGAGTACAGAGGGAGGAAGGAATTTGGAGGGCGGAAGGAAGCTGTCCGGAGGAGGTGAGAGGAAGGAAGGAGGAAGGAGGTCAGAGGGGGGAAGGAATCCAGGGGTAAAAAGGTGTCCCAGGGGAGGAGGGAGCAAGGGTAGAGGAGGCAGTAAGGGTGATGGAGGGAGTAAGTGTTGAGGAGGGAGTAAGGGTGGTGGAGGGAGTAAGTGTTGAGGAGGGAGTAAGGGTGATGGAGGGAGTAAGTGTTGAGGAGGGAGTAAGTGTTGAGGAGGGAGTAAGGGGTGGGGGATGTCCAGGTGAACGTGCAAGAGAGGGGTCTGTAGAGTCAATGACTGCCTGGGGAGCAAACTGAGGGTGGGCGTGATAGGAGGGAATGGTGAGTATAACGGGGGCAAAAGAAACTGGAAGGCTGGAAGAGTGAGGGTGCACGGTAGCAGTAGAAGGGATGGCGATGGTGAGGACTCAGAGGCAGACACGGATCCTGGGGTGGGAAGGATGAGGTCACAGCGGTCAATATGGATGGGAGTGGGATTCTCGGGAAGATACGGAATGTGCACGTTCACCAGGACATCCTGGAAAAACAAGGGTTGGTAGTGACGGCGGGTGGTGGAACATAATGCCAGGGGAGTTGCCAGTGATGGGGGAAAGGACATGGGTGACTGGGGAAGAGAAAGGACAGAGGAGTTGAGCAAGCATTTGATTATAACTATCATTGTCAAAATTAAAAGTGAGCGGAGCCTCTTGTTGGACGGGCACAGGTGCTGCATGGGAGTGTGATCCGTGGGTGGGCAGTGATGCAGGTCAGCTCAGCTGGACAACTGAAAGAGAAACCCAGCAGGCAGCATTGAAAATGCTCGGGACAGTAAGATGAGAATGATGGATGAAGGGACCATGTGCATGGGAGAGTGCTTGTACAAGGCTCCGAAAGGCACTGCCACATGCACACGCCTCCTTCCAGAATCACTCATGGTCCAGCTGCGTGCAGCTGAACTGCTAGTGGAGGAGGGGTGGTGGGCGGATTCAGTGGGGGGATTCGCAAAGCCTGCCAATAAAGCTGAAAGAGAAGTGAAATTACACATTATTCAGTGAAAGTGAATATATTTCAGATTATAAAGTGACAAAATGTGTTCACCTGTGCAAACGCTTTTCATCAGAATTCCTTAACATTTCCAGGCCTAACTCTTCTCCTAGGTGCTGCCCTGACATCCGCAGCAGGGGTGGAGACAGCCTGTGCAATGGTTGACCCTGTTGCCTCTGATGACTTCGGCATGAGTCCTTTGGAGAGCCGAGGCCTTAAGAGCCCTGGCTTGCTTTGGCTGTCCTCCTGTGGGCCAGCTGTTCCCTCTGCGGTGACAGAAGATGAGATTGAGGAGGTCACAGGCAAAGGGGACTCAGAGGGAGCGGACAGCCTCTGAGAGTCCTGAATGGATGACTCGGGTGTCATGATGATATTAATGTATATAATGTTATTGTAAATTATTTTAAATTGGATTTGTGTAGGGTCTGTGTCTGTGGGTGTGAGTGTGTGTGTCTTAATTGGATTAAGGCCAGCTAGTCTGGGTGCTTTGATGTGCAGCAGTTTTGAGATGTTAAACAGTAAGGTAGAGGGTACATTTGCATTTTGTTGAATAAACCATTCAAAGACTGGGAGTGAAATTTTGCACCTAGCTAGGAAACACCAAGCAATATGTTTATATTACTAATAAAATTTGTACTATGAAAAGGCTTTTTTTGTTAGAAGAGGTGGAGTTCAAAGGGCCTGATGATACAATGAGAATTTACATTCAAAGGGAAAGCTTGGTATACACAGAAAAGAGTTTTGTGTGTGGGTCAGAGGCATGTAATATCTAAGCCGCCTGTAAGCCCGTCTCCTCCAATGAGGAGGATGCTGACGGGGATGAGGGTGAGGGGGTCCTCAGTGGTGATGACAATGTGGATGAGACGCCTGCCTTTTATCTTGTGCAGAAAGGTTTCACATTTGAGTGACAAGAACACTGCTCATCAGAACAGGGAGCCATAGACAGGGAGACATTCTTGGGAGTCTATTGACAATAGCGAACATTATGTGCAAGTGATTAACACCCACACCCAGGCTGTACAACTAATTTTCCTTAGCTTTCCCAACCCTGTCGCTACGTCTTGATGCTCCCCGGACATCCACAGGTCACAGGAAGAGGTGGAGGCAGCCTGCTGACTGCGATGCCCTGTCTGTGATGACTTTGGAGGGCGTCCTCTGGAGAGCTGAAACTTAGAGGGACCCAGCCTGCTTTTGGGGTCCTGCTGTGTGGCAGTGGCACCCTCCTCGGCCTGCAAAGCTGGCTCTGTGGAGGTCACAGGAAGAGGGGAGTCATATGGGCCAATCACTTCCAGAGACACCTGGGTGGATGGTCCCGGAGTGTGCACCTGCTGACCCTCCTCCCTATGGGTGCCTGAGGGCCCCAGGCAGACTCCGTAAGTGGAAGGGGTAGCTGGAGTGAGATCGAACTGCCCAGCACCCCTCCCACTTACACACTGTTGGCGGCCAACTATGGTATCAGTGATGGACCATGGTGGCCGCCATCCTACCAGTGTTGACCTCGGTGCGTTACAATGCCGGCGCTATCACCTCAGACTGAAGACGAACGAACTTTTCCGTTGTGCCTTGAAATCTGAGGAGTGCAGCGGACATCCCTTCCTGTTGTTCCCAAGCTTGCCTTTGCAGCTCCAGCAACTGTGACATGACTGAGTCCAGAGGCTCGTCATCTGACTCGGACTCAGCAAATCTCTGGCCTCCAGCAGCCCTCTGAGTGCTGGAACCCTGGGAAGTCCCTACCTCCACCTGCTGTGGATCAGAAAGTGCGATGTACTCACCAGATTGTGATCCCAAGGCTGTTCTAAAGCTAGGTCCCACCGAGGTGTGTGTCTCTGCGCTGGTGGAGGGTGTGGGTGAGCGCTATGATGGGACTTCAGGGAGGGTGCCTCCAGATTCCTCTTCAGAGGCTTCTTCAGGGCTTGATTGGAAGCTCTGGGTCATGGGCTCCATCTGCTGCTTCCTAGATGTGCCTGTGGAAGCAAGGAGAAATAATTAGTGCATGGCAGTGGCCTGTGAAAGAGGACACTTCACTCACAGCATGGTTGTCTGATGGATGTTGCACTGCTGAACCCTCACTTGGTAGAGCACCGCCGACCTCACCGTCAGCACAGGACTGGCCCCAGTCATCGCCGGCCAGCTGGATGACTGTTTTCAAATTCTGCGAGAACTTTGATCTCCAGCATCCCTCCACCTGTCTGCTGTTGTGAGCCAGTTTGTCCTGCATGGATAGAGATGGAGAGACAGTATCAGGAGTCCTGCTGGACCAGATGATAAGTATGCCTGGCCTGTGTGGGTGGTGAGTGGTCCCATGGATGGGATGAGGACAATGACGGTGTGCGTGAGAGAGTGAATGGTGAAGTCCCTTGCACTGGCAGTGAGTGAGGGCCCAGTGGGTGTGTGATGGGTTTGTGAGTGTGTGAGTTTGGAGTGATGAAAAAAGTGACTTACCCTGGCAGAATGGAGGAGATCATTCATCCTTTTGTGGCACTGGGTGGCTGTCCTCCTCTGCAGGGCATTTGCGCTGACCACCACTGTCACCATCTCCCAAGCTGGGTTGGTGACATTGCTCCCCATCCTGTGGCCAGAGCGGGGCTAGAGCACATCCCGGCGGGCCTCCGCGGCATCCAGCATTCGCTCGAGGGACCCGCCGTTGAAGCAGGTGCTGAAGTATTTTTGCCTTTGCTGTCCATGTCTCCCAGGCAGCGGTGGTGAGCTGGTGGTGATGAGCGCTTTGCTGGCGGCTGCCTTTTAAAGATGGTGGCTGGTGTGATGCAACAGTAGGGTAATGGTGAGTGGGCGAATGAGAACCACCCACCATGGAAACGGCGTGTTTTGTGGGAGTGAGTATATAATGAGGCGGGCTCGGGAAGATACTGCATGAAAACCCGTCATTTTCGTTGGCGTGTAGGACTCCATTTTACCCGCCCGCTACCACATGTAATGCAATTCTGGGAAAATCCAGCCCTGTGTGTGGACTATCGAAATGTGAATGTGGTGACAAAAGTGGATTCATATTCCATACCACAGTTGGAGGATTGTATTGAGAAAGTGGGACAATCAAAATTTATCACAAAGATTGACTTGCTAGAAGGGTATTAGCAGGTACCATTGTCAGAGAGAGCAAAGGAAATTGTAATGCCAAGTGGACTATATCAGTTTAAAGTCATGCCATTTGGTATGAAGAATGTACCTACGGCATTTCAAAGACTGACAAACAAAGCAATTGTAGGTCTAAGCAATCGTACTGTTTATATTGATGATCTATTAATTTTCAGTCCTATGTGAGACGAGCATTTACAGCACCTAGAAGAATTATTTTCTCAATTACAAGAAGCTACTTTGGTGATGAACTTGGCTAAAAGTGAATTAGCAAAAGCTCAAGTTTCGTATCTAGGCCACACTATTGGACATGGTAAGGTGGCTCTGAGAGATGCAAAATTCAAGACTATCGTGGATTTCCCAGTACCAACAAAATGAGAGGTTTTGAGATTTCTGGGCCTGAGTGGGTTTTACCGGAAATTTGTACCAAATTTTAGCAGTGTGGTTGCTCCACTGACTGAACTATTAAAAAAAAACAAGAATTTTCAATGGATACTGGAGTATCAGAAGTCATTTGATAGCTTGAAAACTGTATTAACTGCAACACCAGTTTTGGCAGTACCCAATTAAGCCAAGCAATTTAAGTTGGCTGTTGACGCAAGTGATATAGTCATTGAGGCTGTACTGTTACAAGAAGATGACACTGGAATTGAAAAACCGACAGGGTATTTTTCACAGAAGCTGAAAGTACAACAGAGAAGATATTCAATGATCGAGAAAGAGACCTTGTGCAGAATATTGCCGTCGGCATGCGGGGGTGGGCACGATACACCAATGCGTAAAATGATGCGAGATGACGTCGGGCGCGCATCCCGGTGTCATTGCGTGTCATTTCGCTATTTCGTTCGATAGGCGCACACCAGAGGCGGCTGCGTGCCCGCCAAACTGGCAATGGCCTATTAAGGCCATTAAAAAAGTAATTTAATTTATTAACAACACTGCCCGTCCAACCCTAAGGTTGGCAGGCAAGCGAAGAGCCCTCACGTTTTTTCAGGAATCCTCATCAACGGGCAGGATGAGGTTTCCTGAAGGTTTTATAAAATAATTAAATAAATTTTGCAAACTTCACAAACATGTCCCAGCTCATGTGACACTGTCACATGAAGGGACATGTTTAAATCATTTTTTACTTTATTTTTAAAAATTTTTTATTATCTACTTAATCTCCCTGAGGCAGTTCTGTCTCTCCCTCCTCCTCCCGCCCGCACAGGTAACGCTGAAGCGCTACCGGCTGCACATTACATTGGGCGGGCCTTAATTACCCCGCCCGCGTAAAATGGTGGAGCGCAGCCGATTGCAGGCGGCAACTAGCTCCGCACCCCCCCCCCGCCCACTCCTGCCCAGCCCGCCCACCATAGGAAAAATTCTCCCCCTTGGGTTTGGTGTTAGCGTTGCAGCATTTTGAAATTTATGTTGCCAACAATTCATCAGAAACAATTGTTTATACAGACTACAATCCTATGACGATTTTGGAGAAATTTCAAGACAAGAGTGCAAGACTTTTCAGGTGGAGTCTATTATTACAACCATTTAATCTACATATTATACATATTGCTAGTAGAGAAAACCTGTTTGCAGATGCATTATCAAGAATTTGAAGCTGAAAGGAAACTTGGACATTTTTTTTTTAAAACCTGGACACTGAACTGGAGTGATTTCTGTTGATATGAAGGACTTGTGTATATATATATATATATATATATATATAGTTATGTTAATGCATGCATCTGATAGTGTAATAATTATAGTAGAGAGCACGAGACGAGTTATTAAAAAATGAAGACGTCTTTTAGAATTATGATGGTTCATTATTCGATAAGGAGGGAGATGTCATGATGATATTAATGTGTATAATGTTATTGTAAATTATTTTAAATTGGGTTTGTAGTAGGGTCTGTGTCTGTGGGTGAGAGTGCGTGTCTTAATTGGATTTAAGCCAGCTAGCCTGGGTGCTTTGATGTGTAGCAGTTTTGAGATGTTAAACAGTAAGGTAGAGGGTACATTTGCATTTTGTTGAATAAACCATTCAAAAGCTGGGAATGAAATCTTGCACCTAGCTAGGAGACACCAAGCAATATGTTTATATTCCTAATAAAATTGGGACTATGAAAGGGGTTGATTGTTAGAAGAGGTGGAGTTCATAGGGCCTGGTGATACAATGAGAATTTGAATTCAAAGGGAAGGCTAGGTATATACGGAAAAGAATTTTGTTTGTGGGTCAGAGACATGGAGGATCTAAGCCACCTGTAAACCCTACAACTGTCTGCAAAGGAAACAAAATGAAAGGAACTAAATTGAGAGGAACCTCATTTTGAATTCATAAGATAAAATGTGCTTTGCCTGGTGTCTGTTTCAGTCTATAGGTTATTGTTGCCTTGGTGAAGATTTACCTGGGAGTGACTAATTTGGGATTTATTTATAAGTTATTATGGTAGTGATTTGTAGGCATGTGTATGTGTTTAATTCCTTGTTAAATTAATAAATGTTTAATTTAATTTATATAAAAACCTCTGGAGGCTTGGTGGTTTCATTTCTGAATTCAGAGCTGCATCTCAAACATACCAATTGAAAATATAGGTTATGTTTAAAATTTCCCTCTGGGATTTTAAATAACTCAACCTTTACCAACTGCTGTGTCATGACATGGGATGTCCAGCTGCTGCTCCCTCTGGGTGCCCGAGGGCCCTGGCCTGACTCCTTGAGGGGTGGAGCACCTGGACAGATATCAAGGTGCCTCATTTCCCTCTCATGCTGCCCACCAAAGCAACTCACCTAAGGCTACCTCGATGCAGTGCAAGTCTGAGCGCATTTCCGCATCCTTTTGGACCAGGGTCTCCATGGCGTACACCACCCTTCCCATGCAGACCTCCATATGTGCACCTGTGGGCATTATTGATCAGAGAGCAAGCATAGGCACTCCTCTGTTGCCACTCTGTTGAGGGCTTCCAAGAACTCTGCTTGATGTTCCCCTGTTTTCTGCTGACTCTCCAGGATGAGTTGGAAGGCTGAATCCAGAGGCTCATCATCTGACTCGGACCTCACAGATGCCTCTTCCCCAGCAGTCCTCTGAGTGCTGGAGAGCTCTCCTGAACCTTCCTCCTCCTGCTGCGGACACATGTCTGTGTGGTGACCACCAGAGTGTGAACTTGAGCCTGCTCTAGATCTAGTTCCCACCGAGGTGTGTGTCTTTGCGCTGGTGGAGAGTGTGGGTAAACATTGTGACAGGATTTCCAGGCTGCTTATTTCCAGCTCTTCAATGGAGGATGTGCCCTCTTGGCTGGAGGTGAGGACATGGTTGGAGCTGAGGGACTGTCTGGCTGAGGGTGTCGGTCATTTGGCAGAACTCCCTGTGAACCAATGCAGAGATAATTAGTGCATGACAGCAGAGTCAAAAGCAGGAGAGAGAGCACTCACAGTTGTGTTGAGAGAGGGATGATGTGGTGCAGGATCCTCACATGGGTGTTCACCACCGACCTCACCGTCACCGCAGGCAGGGTCCACATCCTCACCAGTCAGCACGATGGCACACTCCTCAAAGTGAGTGAGAGACCTAATGTGGGCCACACCACCCCCTGTCTGGAACCTCTCTCTACTGTTGTCAGCCAGCCTCTCCAGCACGGAAACAGATGGAGAGAGTGTGAGCAGGACACATAGCACTGCGTGGAATGTTTGTATGGTGAGCGGAGCCATGGACAGGATGAGGACATGAGCTCGAGAGGATATGAGCCTGATGAGATGTGAGGGTGCGTGTGAGAATTAGTTGTGTTGTCCCTTGAGGTGTGAGATCCCTGTGGGTCTGTGTGATGGGTTTGTGAGTTGAGAGTGATGAGGTGGTTGACTGACCCTTGCGGAACGGATAAGAGCATTCATCCTCTTCCTGCACTGGATGGCTGACCTGCTCTGTGCTCCGGTGGCGCTGACCACCACTGTCACTGCCTTCCAGGCCAGATTGGTGACCAGAGCTGGGTAGAGGACATCACGGCAGCCTTTCATTACATCCAGCAGGTGCCCCAGAGAGGCATCACTAAATTTGGGGACTGCCGCCTTCTTTGTTTTCAGGGTTATCTGTCACCTGGAGCAATCCTGGTCTGTAGATATGAACTAGGCTGCACTCTGGTGCGCTTTAAATATGGCGCCTAGAGCGAGGAAGAGCTGAGGTCACAGTGGGACAGGCAAATCTGAGCTTGACCGTCAGCGATCCAGAGTGTTTCCCATGAATGCATTATTAATGAAGTGGTGCGCGCTGAGAATGGGACAATACGGCACAAAAAAACCACCATTGCACCTGGCAGGTAAAATGACTTTATTCCCACCCGCTACCGCACTTTGTGAAAATCTGGGACCATTACTCCCGAGGTCTCAGTAGGTCTGGGTTCCTGCCAGGAGCACAAAGTCACAAAAATTGCTCACGTAGGTTATTCGGGCCTGTAACCAGGATGTGGCAACTCAGGATCAGATATTTTTACATTCTCTGCCAATTGATTGCAGTAATTTGAGTCAGATAATAAAGCGCTATTTGATACTAAATTGGGCTTCAGCATCAAACTAGAATAAAAATACAGTTTAACTCAAAGCGTACCGTAAGTTAGAAAATATTTGTTTCTGTTCCCTTGAATTACTTTACTTACTTGCAGGCATTACAGATAAAAGCTCACAGATGAAAATTTTGCAGATGTCACATAATGTTATATTATGTGGAAAAATATTCAAAGTGGTATCCAAGTATTGTTCGTCTACAGGCATTTGGCGCACATTGGCACAACCATCTACAGACATATGCACACCCGCATAAACCTCTCACATAATTTTGCAGACATAAGAAAGAGGTTCAACTTCTGCCCAAAACAGGTGCAAATTTGGCAGGGCAACCATGCCGCTGGTTTGAGGTGCAAAGTAAAATTGTAGCTGGCCAGATTGGGGTGAAAGAGGAATGCTCCTCCACTTCATTTTAGCTATCGCCTCCCTCCCACACCCTACCCCACCACCCACAACTGGTTTCTGCCAGGTAGGGGGAGTTAAAATCAAGCCAACAATGTTTGCATTGTGTTCTGGCACTTGCTAACAATGTCATTTTTTGCTGATTAAATGTTCCATCGTGCAGCGGACTGGGAATGAAAGGTTACAAATAATTGGCAATGAAAGAGAGAAGAAAACATTTTAACATTCAAGCATAAATGAAAAATGTCTGTTATAAAACAACTGCAATAAAAATGAATTATAGGAAAAACAAAACCCTTCACTTCAAGCACAGAACTAAAATGTCTGGAAATTGTTGAAAAAGCAGTTAAAATGTGACAAAAAGAAAAACATACTAAAGGCTGAATCATTGCCAATGAAAAAAATCTATTCTTGCAAAATAATAAAATAAACTCTTTCCTTCCTTTCAAATTTATACTAAAATGGAAAAAGTATTGTTTATGACCTAGAAAAAATAAAAAACAAAAATTGAGTTTGTTGCGTGCCTATACACACAAAAGAATTATTGTTCGTGTTCAGCTGTTCTTCTCAGTTTGTTTGACAGCCCGACATCATAAATATTCAAACTGAATCCACAGAGCTTAGGGGTTTGTGAAACGATCTGAGGAGATCTGCAATATAATCAAATTAAAATCCAACTAAGGTGAGCATGTTGATAACCTCTGTACTTCTGAAGGGTGGAGAGTAGAAGACCAGCTGGAAGAGCATTGGAATAGATGAGTCTGGAGGTGATAAAGGGTTCCAGTCACTGAGGCATGGAGGGAGATAGGAGATATTACGGAAGGACAGTAAGCTACCTTTGTGATGGGGGAGATATGAGGCCTGTAGCCCAGCTAATAGTCAAATTGGTTACAAATTGTCTGGTTTGACCAGAGGCAATGGCCAGGGAGGGATATAATCAGTGGTGAGGGTTTGTGATATGGCAGGCTTCTGTCTTTCCAAAGTTTACATGGTGAAAATTTTAGCTCTTTTAAGAGTGTACATCAAACAAGTAGTCTGAAAACACAGAGGCAGTAGAGTTAGGTCGAGTTCTATGTCATCAGTATACATATACTGACTCCACGGGCTGAGTTTTCCCAGCCCTGCAGAAGCAGATTAAGAAGCAGGACCAGGAGCAAAGTTGGAATACAGCACATCAGGTCAGCTAACCAATACATTCCCACATCAAAGCGATGTTGCCGGAGACGGGGGTCAATGCAGCAGAGGCTATCTGCCCAGCAGTAGCAGGTAGACAATTAGACTCATTAATCGGCCAAATGGGGTAAAATGATGGTGGCACCCAGTTATTACTGACGATGGAGAGCCACCCACCTCAGCTGATGCTGGATCACAGAATTGAACAGGAAGCAGCCTCCTGATGGTAGGCCAACCTAACCAGAAAATGTTGACATCATTTTCCATTTAACATCATTCAACGGGCATCATATGCCCTCATTTGTGATCATCTGTATTCAAAACTGATCATCTAGCCATCATTTGACATGCCAAGTAATCAAATAGTGATCAACTGACATAATTGGTAATTAACTACATCAAATGAAATCATACAGTGCTCAAACAACATGTTTTGCATCATTTAACATAATTTAATTACCTTCAAAGCACTCAGATACATTCAACAGACATCAAAAGCAATCATAGAGATTGTTCATGAGGAAAAATTCTAAGTTCTCTAACAATCACCACATTTTACTAAGGGTGGAATTGTCCATGCATGCTGGTATCAGGCATGTACAGTGGCATGAGCAGACAATATGGCGAGAAGGCCAAAAGTCAGTTTCATGATGTCATAAAATCAGTTTGATGATTGTCCGCTCAGCCAATCGAGGGCAGGCTGTGTTACCCACCATCAGATATCGGGACCCTCATTGTAATGCATCTGCATATCATTATGAGGTTAGCCCACTAGACTCATCCCATCACGCTGGATCGCCTGCCCATGTTGGCGTGCAATCACGCCGATGCATTTCACAACTGCACATAAGTGACGTGCACCTGGTGAGCTGCACTTTGCTCGGCACTTCGAGGTTTTTTTGCCTACCTTGCTTCGGGCAGCACTCACAGTCATCAGTGCCAGTCTTCACAGACAGCACTGCAGTACTTTCAGGGGGGCTCACAGCCAGACTTCTACCTACCAGATTAGCCAGAAGGTGGGGGTGGCTTTGTATGGCTGCAGGGCTGGGGCTGAGGGGGGAGAAGTGGCAAGGGAAGAGGCTGCAGGTTGAGGGCTGTACTGAGGAAGGAGGTTTGTGCGGGGGCACAAGTTCATCTGTGCAATTGGCCTCAAGCTGGTAAGGGATGAGGAAGCAGTCTCCAGAGCAGATGAGGCCAGATGGAGCTGTGAGGGTGTGTGTGAAAGAGTTAGCGATGATGCCCCTTGAGCTGGCAGAGAGTGAGATGCCAGTGAATGTGTGATGGGCTTGAGTGTGTGAGTTTAGAGTGATGAGATGGTTGCCTTACCCAGGCTGCACGGATGAGATCATTCATCCTCTATTTGCATTGGATGGCCAAACTTTTCTGTGCAGCATTGGCACTGATCACCACTGGCATCGCCTACCAAGCTGGACTGGTAATGTTGCTGCGCCTCCTGCGGCCAGAGTGGGGCTGGAGGATATCACAGTGGGCATCCACAGCATCCAATAGGCACTCAAGGGACGTGTCACTAAACCTGGGGGCTGCAGTCTTCTTGCATTTCAGGGCCATGTCTTATTTGCAGCAGTCCTGGGCTGGAAGCACTGAAAGGAGTGCACGCGGCTGTACTTTAAATGTGGCGCCTGGCGTGAAGAAACAGTGAGGTGACGGTGTGGGTGGGCAAATTAGAGTTCACCCGCCATTGAAACAATACGTTTTCCTGGAATGCATAATTAATGCGGCAGGTATGGGATGATATGGCGTGAGAAGCCAGCATTGCGACCTGTGGGTAAAACATTGTTTTACCTGCCCGCTACCGCACTTAATGCAAATCTGGGACAATTCCACCCTAATTTTCAGACATTAGCTGACATCAACAATATTGTGACATGGATGTTTCTAAGCCCCAGCTGATGCAGTATGTTATGCATGCATTGTGGAGATTATTTAGCATTGGGTCAGTGTACAAATCACCAGTGGGGATACAAACACATCTCCCTTGTCCCCTGCACCTGTGATTTTTAGAAGCTCCTTTCTTTTGCAATGATGAAAGTTTTGTCTATTCTTGCCCATGCCAGTCAGACCCGTCCACACCCATTGAGGTGTCTTGACTAATCATGTCTCCAAGGCAATAGCCGACTGACTCCTGGCAAAGCCATTTGACATTCCTTCTTTTCAGAATCATACACGTTCCATTGAGTCAACCAGGCAAACGTTTCATAAGCATAATTAATGTGTATGGGAGGGAACACATATTCAACTTTGGTATTATTTTTCAAAATTATCATTATGGGGTGAATATTGAGCTGGTTAATACTTCCACAGTTAAGAAGTAAAAATGTGGTATATTGCAAGAAGTAATTTTCCAATTCCTGCATATGAGTGACTGTACTGTACAGGCAGCTTATAATATCTCATTCTATTACACAAGGAGTAAAATGTACTGAAAATAAAATAGTTATGCACTTGGAGTTAATTCACAAGTTTATGTTCAGCATTTATAAAAGCCCCCAAAAAGACCTGGAAAATTCAATCATGGCGGTGACCAATCAGAGAAAAGTTGCCCCCCTCAGTACAAGTGACAGATTCTGTAAGGAGCTATTCACCCAATCACAGGCTATTTCTCTCCCATGCTTGTTGCTGATTGCTCAACCTATCTGCTGCAAATGCAAAGAGAAACAGCCTGTGAATGGAGAAGCAGCAAGCAGTGGGAAGGTGAGTGGTGGCAGTGAGAGAAGCCCAAGGACTGGAGAAGCAACAATGCCAAGCAAGGCCCGAGAACTGGAGCAACTGTGGTGCCAAGTGAGGCCCAAGGACTGGAATGACAGCATTAACCAAGCCCCATGTCTGGAGCAGCAGTGGTGTCGAGCTTGGCCCAAGGACTGGGGTGACAGTGGTGTCGAGCTTGGCCCAAGGACTGGAATGGCTGCCGTGAGCAAGGCCCAAGGACCAGAACGATGGGGGCTAGCAAATGGTCTGTAAAGCACTTTGGGATGTCCAGCAGATATAAAAGATGAGAGAGAAATGAAAATCATTCTTTTTTCTTGGGGTACTCTGGAGGTAACAGTAGTGGGATGGGAAAAGAAGCCTTTACCAGGGTTTATTTGACTTTGATTGGTAAGGTAAAGGTGGAATCAAGCAAGGACGGTCCATTGAGATGAACTGTGTTAAAAGCTGCAGACAGGTCAAAGAGGAAAATACTATAGTCACAAGGGAAGACATTTTTTACTTTGGTCGGGGCATTTTAATGCTGTGGTAGGGACAGAAGCTAAGCGGAGAAATTTAAGCATGGAATTTGTTATGCCCAGTAAAGATATATCATATTCCTAACCTTCAAGATATGAGCTTTATTTAATGTGGACTCACTGAAATAAGCCACTTTTAAAAAGAAAAGCCAATGTGCTGCAAGATGGCCACCAAAGATCAGATGACCTGACTTGTATATTCAGAAACTGCCTCACTGTCTCAAAAGTGCAAAAGGATATATTCCAGACTAAGAGTTGTCAACTGCATCCATCCTGAAACCATCAGCCGGCATTCCTGAATTGAATGGGTTATTTTGAAACAAAGAACGTGATCGTCTTAACCACAGCCACCACCCCCCTCCCCCCACCTTAGGATGAGTGGCTTAAAGCAATGAACTGGGATGTGGCTTGTGACTAATCATCCTAAGAACCCCATCATAGTTGTAAAAGGAACTGAAAATTGTGAGAAGTCACATGGTAAGACAGCCATGTTTGTCCTTTTATAATCTTTAAGATGCACAAGGTCATCTACAAGATGCACTGCAGGAATTCACCAAGGCTTCTTAGACAGCATCTTCCACATCCATGACCACCACCATCTAGAAGGACAAGGGCAGCAGATCCATGGGAACACCACCACCTGGACGTTGCCCTCCAAGTCACTCACCATTCTGACTTGGAAATATATCGCCATTCCTTCACTGTCGCTGGGTCAAAATCCTGGAACTCCCTTCCTAACAGCACTGTGGGTGCATCTACACCACATGGACTGCAGCGGTTCAGGAAGGCAGCTCACCACCATCTTCTCAAGGGCAATTAGGGATGGGCAATAAATGCTGGCCTAGCCAGCAAAGCCCACATCCCGTGAATGAATTTTTAAAAAGTGCTGACTGCAGAAAGTAAGGCACAGCAGCAGTGGAAAATACAGTTACACCCATAACAAAAATAAAAATACCTGGAAAAACTCAGCAGGTCTGGCAGCATCTGCGGAGAGGAACACAGTTAACGTTTCGAGTCTGTGTGACTCTTCAGCAGAACTATTCTGTTGAAGAGTCACACGGACTCGAAACGTTAACTGTGTTCCTCTCCACAGATGCTGCCAGACCTGCTGAGCTTTTCCAGGTATTTTTATTTTTGTTTTTGATTTCCAGCATCCGCAGTTTTTTGCTTTTATCTTACAGTTACACCCATGCCTTAAAAGAACTGCAGACATTACAACGCCTCCAAGGCTGTTCCTTTTTGGGTCAACTAATACAGCAAACTGACCTCCTGTTAACAAGACTACAAATAACTAACTTTGTGACTTGCAAAAGTCCGTCCCTTTGAGAGAATTCTGAAATGACTTAGACATATGACTTCAGCTGTTGAATTCACATAAACTTGACTTCACATGACTTCAGAGTCAAGACATTGTCACGGACAGAATTTATGTGTTCCCTTATTGTCCATGATCAGTATGTTTTATATGAATGAGGTGTGTCTTTTCTTACTCTTGGAGTGTGTATTCCAGTTAAATAATCCAGCAGCAAGCTTTTGAGGGTTTTAAAAAATAGGTTATTTAATCTCACACACTTGATCCCGAATTAAAATGTGACATCTCACACATTCATTCTCACACACCCTCTCAAGCCAAAAAGATTAGATACAGGTGAAAGAAATGTACTTTTACAGATTATAATTACCTGAGTCTCTGGTTTACAATCTTCAATCTCCCACGTAGCAAGCCTTGTTTCTTGAATAAAGTTGATGCTTTGAAGTTGAACTGAGGGTCTTTTAAGGTGAAGGATGCACAGCAGGTTGTGAGGTTTCCTGTAGTTGACTCGCTAGAAGGTTGGTTCTCAGGTGAACTGTAAACTGGAACAGGTTACGTACTCTGGCTGCCTGATGTCTCGCAGCTTTTTCTGAGCCTGATTCACAGACTAGCTAAACTGATGGTTTCAATGGGTTTAGTGATTTTAACTGCAAACAGCGTTTAGTTGTTCCTTTAAGCAAACCAAGAAAACATGGCTGTCTCACCATATAACTTTTCACAAATGCAAAGTATTTTTCAAAAAAATGGAGTGGTGTTCATGTTGATTTCATAGCCTATATTGTGGTTTAATACCTTTGAGGTTCACCCTGTCTAGTTTGGGTGGGAAAAACCATCATGATACAATGGAAGGTTGATGATGACTATTCACTTCCATCTGCCACAAATTGAATTTCAACCTTCCCTCTTGTCCTGCATGAAGCAAGGAGGCAGGCAATCTGGAAATTCTATAGTCCCTTTGTGTTGGTTTATCCTTAAACAAAGAGATGTGTGAATTCCTCAAACAACTCTGAATGTCCATATTTAATTAGGCATTCACTTGAGACTTGGTACTGTCTGTAAGTGAAATGCCAAAGGTCACATGATTTGTAGCAGCCATTTTAATAGCTTGCTTGTGTCCAGTTTTAAATGTATTGACTGAAAGCTGATAATATGATGTCTCTGTACTAGGCACGATAATGTCTTCTTCTTGCAACTTATGTATTCCAGAACAAGGCAACTACATGAATTATGAACTGTTCTTTTCACTTATAACCTGTAAAACTGCACTATTCTCTTCAACTGCACTTTCCTTGAGTGTATTTGTGTGTGTGGCCATGTGGATAAGTGCTGTAGTGTTAGGTGAGGGCATAAAAAATCCTCTTTATTTAAACCCACAAAACAGTTGCTGCTGGTTATTCACATTTTCCACATACTCAGGGGTTAAAAAGCACACACATCTTCCTATCAAGGGTTTATTGATTGCAGACAGTTGGAAAGGGAACTGGGATTTCAGCAGTTCTCTCTCAGAAATAACAAGCACATAGATAGAAGATACCAGCATGTTTAAGAACTTGTAGGTGAATAATCCTTCCAGCAGTATGTGGAGCTTAGTGCAAAAAGTTTAGATTAATATATGATACCATTTGTAAATCAAATCATATTTGTTGCCCGGTGTTTTACATTTTATCATAAGAACTAATGATTGTGCTCATCTCTGAATGGCACTTCTACACAGCAGATATCAGGAGAATATGTCCTGTTTTATTTATGTTATATGTTTCAATCTTGATATTATTATGAGACAACAAATTAAGGAAGTGCTCAATCATTTCATAAATTAAAATTTGCCTCCACAGAGGAACTATTGGACCCTAGGCACCAAAGGTTAATGCAGCAAAAGGTTGAACTCAGGTTATGTCTCACTATAAGATTATTAAATGTCTGAGGACAGCTCTGTCAACATCTTATATACACAGTGAAGAGCACTGGGTGATTTCAGAATACTGTGTCCAGAGAAAACAACACTCAAGATGTGTTGGTTAATTAACATCATCAGGGAAACTGCACACATTTGTTTCACTTTCTGTAGAAGGGTACACCACCTGGGCACAATACAAAAACTTGAAAAATGTCATCAGTTTCTGAGAATCAAGCATATTTTCTAGTACAGATTTTCCCCTCCCCCCATCCCTTTAGAATGATGGTTGAAGTTGCACTTGACGAATGAAGAATACAAGATGTAACGATACAGTGCATTGCCGTATTTCCTCATCCAGGTACCTCTAGCTCATAACTTGTCTGAATATGTTGGTTGTCAATCATTTAGCTGAGTGTAGCAATCAGAACACATGGAAAGATAAGAAAAATTGCACTGAATATTGCAGAATGTGAAATGAGCAGAATTTTACCCTTGGCGGGCAAGTGCAATGGGCAGGCCCGCAGCCGGTCAGGAAATGGGCCGCCGCCTGCAATCGGCTCCCGACCGCAATTTCACACTGGCTGGCCAATCAAAGCCTGCCCTGCGTGAAACGTGTCCTCCCAATGGTCGGGAAAGGCCCGGCAGGGGCAGGGGCCAGTTGGCCGCTGAGACTAATGGTGACATGGTGGCTGACTTAAAAACAGCACAGGCAGCTACTTGAAAGCTGTCAGGGAAGAAGATATCTACTGCATTGTGAACACTGATGTTATGGCATCAAGTGCAACTGGAGATGCCAGGCAGGGGGACAGGTCGGGTGGGCACTCGGCCCCCCAGTTTTCGGGCGAGTGAGTGCCTCGCGGTCCTCCTGAAGGGGGTGGCTGTCAGGAGGGACGCCATTGTCCCCAGAGATAGAAGGAGGAGGCCACCATCCCTAACAAAAAGAGCTGGGGAGGAGGTGGCAGCGCAGGTCAGCAACCACAACGTCGTGTGGCGCACATGGATGCAGGGCTGCAAAAGGTTTAACAATGTGCTTGGGAAGGGTGAGTACCATGTTTGCATGGATCAGTGTGTTGAAGTGTTAAGGTCTGGCCATTCCCCCCGTAGAGCTCAGGGGTGTTAGGGTCTGAGTGCCAACTGTCAATAATGTCGGAGACAGCCAAGGGGGTGAGCTCTGGCTGCTTGGGCTGTGTGCCTTGCGACTCGAGTGTCATGACTTGGATGTGCCCTGCAAGCTGCTCCTCAGGTGGGGTTGGCCAGGATGCAATGGCGCTGCAGATAGAGAGTGGGCTAATCCGTGCTCCTCTGTCCTTCAGGAGAAGATGGCCCACAACAACATTGAGAGGTCACTGACAGGCGGAGGCCCCCCAAACCTCCTAATACTATCCAGATTAGAGCAGGATTCTTTGGAGCTGGAGAGGTGACACTCACCTTGGTCAACCGGCCGTGGAGAGGCTGGGGTGTCAGACAAAGGTAAGAGCGCAATGCACAGAGGTGAGAGTTTCAGATGGTGCAAACATTCTTGTGTAGTCACTTCATTGATGGAGCCTCAAACCTGGAGTCCCCATTGATCATTGAAAGATGATGGCAGCATGATGCAGATCTCCACTGTCTCACCAGGGCACCTGGCATGCGCAGTGACAGTGTGATGGCTTAAAGTAATGACATGTTGTTGTTCTCCCTTAGATTCGCCAACACGGACTCAATCGCAGGACCCTGAAGAGCCACATCTGAGGTCAGGGTACCGCCAGGCTTCACATGCACCTGCATCACACCCGCTCTCAACCAGGCACCAGCACAGATACCAGCACCTCAGTGGGCATTGGGTCCTCAACTAGAACATCCGAGAACAGCGGTGAGGGCACTTCACAGTCGCTTGAGGATCAGGCGGAGGCAGAGAGTGCCGAGGGCACTGGCAGTTGGAGGGCTGCTGGAGACCAGGATGATGCTGAGTCAGGGGCAGATGATGAGCCTCTGGAGTCGTCCATTAGGTGGCAGATGCTGGATGTCCAGTGGGATGTGCTGGAGGATCTGGTGGAGATCCATGAGAGTATGCATGCCATGGTCTCTGTTGTGGGGGAGTCCATGCAGAGCTTGAGCACTGTGTTGACCCTCATGCTGAGTGCACTGCCTCCTCCATTGTGAGAGTGGCGACTCTCATGGAGATGCAGCTCCAGGGACAGAATCAGGGGTTACTGGGGTTGTGCTTGGACCTGCAAGCCCTCACACAGGCAGTGACCTCAGGTGGTCAGTGCCAGTGTGGGAGATGGATGAAGCACCCAGTATCCCAGCTAGGTGCCCGTCCATCAATGGGGAGCAGGGAGGTCCAGAGCAACCTCACTTTGGCACACAAGCTGCTTGTCGTCTATGCAGGCTCATCTCAGGGTGCTCTGAATGACAGCAGCAGCTCCTCCACCCCTCTGCCAATGACAGTGGCATCTGATGAGGCTGCGGCGACTGGGGAGATGCCAGCTGTGGCACTGGCCACTCCCTCCCAGGCGGGGCCAGCAGAGGCTCCTCTGGCCAAAGGACAACCACCAAGGTCATCAAGGCCAACAAGACAGCAGAGTCAGCAGGCTGCGTACAATGTCGCTACCAGCGAGAGTGGAGCACCAAGATGTAGCACTCGTAAACGTAAGTTTAAGGCACCATGAGCACAAGAGGGACTGTTCAGGGGTGATCTTCTGTTGTGTAATGTTTTGTTTATGTTTTCTGGCCCGGGGATTAAGATCTGAAAAGGTGATGTTAATTTTTTTTGGTTTGTCAAAATGAGATCAATTTTGTATTTGTCCTTTTAGCCTGAGCATGCTTCACCTTTGTATTTTTTGTTGCAGGCTACACCAGTATGTAATGCTAGATGTGAGTGGTTCTAAACTTTATTGCTCAGACACTGACTGGACTTTGGGTTCAAATGAAAGGGTCTTTTCGGGCATCCTGGATGGAGGCGGCAGCGCTGGCATGAGGTGGAAGCAGAACTATGGCAGCCTAGCTGAAGGAGCATTGGATCAAGTGTCCCTGCTGTCCTTGCCTCCCTGAAGGATACTGAGGTCTGCCTCCACGCCCTCAGTGTTCTCCTCACCATACTCCTCTTCTGACTCACTCCTGGGTTCATCCTCTGTGGCCTATGGAGCTGCGTCAAGATCCTCTTCATCCAGTGGGCCCCCCTTGCCAGTGCCTGATTGTGGAGAGCGCAGCATGCAACCACTATCAGTGACACACACTCTGGGGGTTATTGCAGCGCACCCCCTGGCATCAGAAGTGCATCTTCAGATGATCCATGGTCCTCTCTTTCACCGCCCTTGTAAAGGCATGGATCCTTTTATAACGCTGCTCTGTCTCTGTACTTGGGTAGCGGAGAGGAGTCATAAGCCCCCTTTCCAATGGATAGCCCTTTTCACCCAGCAGCCATCTATCGAGTCGGGCTGGAGCACTGAAGAGCCTCAGCACCTGGGACTGTCTCAGGGTGTACGCGTCATGGGAGCTGCCAGGGTGAAAAGGGCTATCTGTTGGAAAGGTGGCTTATGATGCCTCTCCACCACCCCAGAACAGAGACAGAGCAGCATTATAATAGGAGCCATGCCTTTACAAGGGCGATGATACAGAGGACCATAGGTCTTCTGAAGATGCGCTTCCGATGCCTGGACAGTTCAGAGGGTACGCTACAATAACCTCCAGAGCAGGTGTCACTGACAATGGTTGCATGCTGTGTTCCTGACAATTTGGCACTGGCAAGGGGGAACCCACTGGAGGAAGAGAATCTTGACGCAGCTCCATAGGCCACAGAGGATGAACCTAGGAGTGAGTCAGGAGAGAAGCATGGTGAGGAGAACACTGAGGGCGTGGAGGCAGACCTCTGTACGCTTCAGGGATGCAGGGACAGCGGGGAGACTTGATCCAATGCTCCTTCAGCTAGGCTACCAAAGCTCTCATGCCAGGGCTGCCGCCTTCATCCAGGACGCCTGAAATGCCCCTTTCATTTGAACCCAAAGTCCATTCAGTACCTGTGCAATAAAGTTTAGAGCCACTCGCGTCTAGCATTACACACTGACGTACCCTGCACCAAAAAATACAAAGGTGAAGCATTCTCAGGCCAATAGGACAAAAACAAAATTTTATCTCATTTTGACAATCCAAAAAAATTAACATTCAAGACATAGATTACAAAAGTAGGGAGGTCATGTTGGAGTTGTATAGAACCTTGGTGAGGCCACAGCTGGAGTGCTGTGTGCAGTTCTGGTCGCCACATTATAGGTAGGATGTGATTGCACTGGAGGGGGTGCAGAGGAGATTCACTAGGATGTTGCCTGGGATGAAACATTTAAGTTATGAAGAGAGGTTGGATAGACTTGGGTTGTTTTCGTTGGAGCAGAGAAGACTGAGGGGTGACCTGATCGAGGTGTACAAGATTATGAGGGGCATGGACAGGGTGGATAGGGAGCAGCTGTTCCCCTTAGTTGAAGGGTCAGTCATGAGAGGACACAAGTTCAAGATGAGGGGCAGAAGGTTTAGGGAGGATGTGAGGGAAAACGTTTTTACCCAGAGGGTGGTGACAGTCTGGAATGCGCTGCCTGGGAGGGTGGTGGAGGGTTGCCTCACATCCTTTAAAAAGTACCTGGATGAGCACTTGACACATCATAACATTCAAGGCTATGGGCCAAGTGCTGGTAAATGGGATTAGGTAGGTAGGTCAGGTGTTTCTCACGTGTCGGTGCAGTCTCGATGGGCCGAAGGGCCTCTTCTGCACTGTGTGATTCTGTGATTCTGTGAAAACATTACACAACAGAAGATCATCAGTGACCAGTCCCTCTTGTGCTCATGGTGGCTTAAACATACGTTTACGAGTGCTATGTCTTGGTGCTCGCTGGCAGCGGCATTGTACACAGCCTGCTGACTCTGGTGTCTTGTTGGCCTTGATGACCTTGGTGGTTGTTCTATGGCCAGTGGAGCCTGTGCAGAATCTGCATCCTGTGGTCACACACTATCTGCATGTTCGTGGAGTGGAATCCCTTCCTGTTGACGAAGGCACCCGGCTCACCCGCTGGCGCCTTGATGGCCTCATGTTGATGGCACCCTGGATGCAGGGGAATCCAGCAATCACTGCGAAGCCTCTAGCTCGCTCAGCCTGGCTGGCCTCGTCCATACAGAAATCAATAAATGTCAGTACCCACCTGAACAGAATTTCTGTCATCAGCTTGACGCAACTGTGGACAGCTGATTGGGAGACTCTACCCAGGTCACCCACTGACCCCTGGAAAGAGCCAGATGCATAGAAGTTGAGGGCTTCTGTGACCTTCAGAGCCACTGGCATGGGGCATCTACCCACACAGTTGGAGGTGATCTCAGGCCCAATCGTCTGATAAATGGAGGTCACTGTCTCCTTGGAGAGGAATTGCACCTCAGACATGTTGAGGTAGCTGCATTGCCGCCTGTAAACCCTGGCAGCAGGATAGTGGTGTCTTCTGTGGCCCGTTCCACCTTGGACTTCCTGCTGGCCCCTGCGCCCCTTGTGCCTGCACCTCTCCTCACACAGGTCCCTTCCCTAGAAGCTGCACTGGGACACCTGGCCTCCTCTCCCTTCTGTCCCTCTCTTCCTCCTCAGAGGAGATGCCAACAGCAGATACCACAATCCCCATTACCCGGGTAACAGAGGGCTGTCCGATGTCTGGAAAGGTCCACACAGTCAAAATCCTTCAGGGACCTTGGAGACACCATTGAGTCCTGAAATGAAGCGTAGAAATGCTAAGAATGAAGCTCAGAACAGAGATGAGGCTGTCAAATTCAAATAAGCAACCAGCAGCAAACTATCTCCTAAACTCTTCACTACTCACAATGGCAATGCTGCTGACCCTTTTTATCCCATCCTTGGGTGAGGTGTTGCAAAATGTGGGCTGCCCGTCTGCCCGTTTTGCCTGTGTGATGAGCACAAAATCACATGGGCAACATAAAATCAGGATCAATTGTGTTTTTAATGGCCTTAAGTAATCATTAATTGATGGCAGGCGCGGCTCCAACTCCTGTGTGCACCCGCCAACCTGAAGATTACGCGCATGCGGGATGATGTCAGGACGCTCGCCCGATGTCTTCTTGCGCTATTTTATGCCTAATCGGGTCAGGCGCCCACCCGCGAAGCGTAAAGTTTTTCCCTATGGATTTTAGAGACCAGTTGCTAAAGGTATCGATTCAGATAAGTTGGTAAACTAAAGCCTGTCTGTCCTCTCAAGTGGATTTAAAAGATCCCATGGCACTATTTTGATGCAGAGCTGTGGAATTCTCCCCAGTATCCTGGCCAATATTTAGCCCTCAACCAACATCATAGAAACAAATTATATGGTCATTACCTTATTGCTGATTGTGGAGCCAGTCTGCATATAAATTGACTGCCGCGTTTCCACATTACAACAGTGACAGCTCTTCAAAAGCACTTATTTGGCAAAAGAGCACTTTCAGATGTCCTAAGCTCTTGAAAGGTGCTATAAAAATGCCAGTGCTTTCATGTTCCATACTAGTGAACTGATTGGTCTGTACACCGCATCATGTGGACCTATCCAGAACAAGATAGAGGGCTGACATAGTACCACGTTACAGTAGTATTTGCGCATCAAGTGGTAGGAGATTGAATAAGTAGTCCATTTTGTGGTATGGAAAGTCTTTCGTAAGGAAAAGAAATAAACAATGGAGTGAGTCAAAGAATTTTGAGATTCCTCAGTTGGATTTGATTCTCCTGGCCATCGCCCAAGGTAGCTGAGCCAGATGGCCATTCCAGTAAAAAGAATGATGCTGCTTTCCCACAACCTCTGTTGTGATGTAGCAGTGGAATGGTAGGTTGGATTAATTAAGATCAGTCTGGTAGTTTACTGGTTATTGGATTAGGAAGGACCATGCAGATGGCCCTTTCTGTTCCGCCGAAATAATTCTGACCATGATCCATCTCACAAACCTCCGTGACAAACATTCATCGAGTTCATAGAAATCCAGATAGACTACCACGTACAAGTAAGTCACATACTTCTGAGAAAAAAAATACAGCCTGATTCAGTGTCATTAACAACATGGTAGCATTTTTGATAGGGTCCGAGAATGAGGCAATAAGTTACTTGATATCTTAATATCATGGGTATCAAACTAGAAGAAGATGAGATTTCATGACAAATGGTTGATGTGATGTAAAGTTCTAGAATGGGTACTGGTTTGAAATAATTTATTTGAAAGTATGGAGGAGTGATGGCAGAGGTAGACTGTGTTAAACATTAGTAAGTTGAGTTACAACCTACCTTACAGCCAACATTGAGAAACCTCAGGACATCCCCAAAGTACATATCAGCCAAGTTCTTATTGAAGTGCAACCACTGTTGTAATGTAGGAGATGCAGCAGCTAATTTGTGCATAGCAATACTCCACAAAAAGCAATAAGACAGCTTGTTTTCAGGTGTTAGCTGAGGGATAAATATTGATTAGGACACCCTATTCATTTTTGGATAGTGACAATGGGATATTTTACATTCACCTGAGAAAGCAGTTAGGGCCTCAGTGTAACACTTCGTCTGAACAACAGCACAGCGCTCCCTGAGTACTATACAGGAGTGTCAGTCAAGATTTCCCAAGCCCCTAAGATGGGACATCTTTATCATTGTTGCATGGGGCATGGACGTCGCTGGCTAGGCCAGCATTTTTATTGCCCATCCCTAATTGCCCTTGAGAAGGTGATGGCGAGCTGCCTTCTTGCACCTCTGCGGTCCCTGCGGTGTAGGTACACCCAGTGCTGCTAGGAAGGGAGTTCCAGGATTTTGACCCAACAACAGTGAAGGAACAGCGATATAGGTCTAAGCAGCCTATGTCCAAATGCAACAAGACCTGGACGATATCCCGGCTTGGGCTGACAAGTGGCAAGTAACATTCACGCCACACAAGTGTCAGGCAATGACCTTCTCCAACAAGAGAGGATCCAACCATCGCCCCTTGATGTTCAATGGCATTACCATCACTGAATCCCCCACTATCAACATCCTGGTGGTTACCATTGACCAGAAACTGAACTGGACTAGTCATATAAATACTGTGGCTACAAGAGCAGGTCAGAGGCTAGGAATCGTGCGACGAATAACTTGCCTCCTGACTCCCCAAAGCCTGTCCACCATCTACAAGGCACAAGTCAGGAATGTGCTGGAATACTCCCCACTTGCCTGGATGAGTGCAGTTCCTACAACACCCAAGAAGCTGGATATGGCTGTTAGGAAGGGAGTTCCAGGATATTGACCCAGCAACAGTGAAGGATATATTTCCAAGTCAGGATGGTGAGTGACTTGGAGGGGAACTTCCAGGTGGTGAAGTTCCCATCTATCTGCTACCTGTATCCCTCTAGATGGTAGTGGTCGTGGGTTTGGAAGGTGCTGTCTAAGGAGCCTTGGTGAGTCACACACACTGTGGGTGTGTCTACACCACATGGACTGCAGCAGTTCAAGAAGGCAGCTCACCACCACCTTCTTAAGGGCAACTAAGGATGGGCAATAAATGCTGGCCTAGCCAGCAAAGCCCCCATCCCGTGATTGAATAAATAAAAATAAATAAAAGTCAGGATGGTGAGTGGCTTGGAGGGGAACTTGAGTGGTGTTCCCATGGACCTGCTGCCCTTGTCCTTAGAGGTCGCAAGTTGAAGAGACCACCATCTGGCTCAAAACCTACCACTGAGCCACAACTAACACTGCAGTGCAGCAACTGTGTGGAGGTCCAGAAGCGCAAGAGCAAAAAAATTTTGAAGAGTTCCTCTGTAACGCTTGAGTCTGTAACGCTTGAGTCTGTAACGCTTGAGTTTCTTTAGGTTCCAGGCTCCAAAGTTGATTATTTGTGCTAGTGATCAGAAGCATACATCAGCTGAAACAATGGCGTTTTTACTTGAAAAACAGCTTTAAGCGGATGTTGACAACAGGGCTGTAACTGACCCTTGATGTATTGAGGGCTTATTTTCAGAGATTACAGAGTCCAGAGAGTACATAGTAACAGAATAAAAGTGTTAAAATTATAAGACAATAGGACATGGTAGATAGAAGCATGCTGTTTACAATGTTTGTGGGATCTAGAATGAGAAACTAGTAAATTTAAGCGATTTAGAATGGGGGGAAGGGGAAACCTCTTCACACAGAGAATTGCAAGACTGTTGAGTTTGCCTCCAATGTTAGTAGTTGAGGCACAATTATATCAACATTCAAGAACACATGGTATATGATCTGAAGAACCTATGCAGAAATTCAAGCACTTCTTTTTGTTCTGCTAGTTGTGCCCAAGAGGTTTACATACATGTAACAATTAAAATTTCACAAAATAATGGTAAATGAAAGATACCACAGCAGGAATTATTTTTGGTACTATTAATAGACAAACACTTTGGCCCAGAACTTCCGATCTCCGGGGGAGGGTTGGGGGTGGGGGTGGGGGGGAGGAGGTCGTACCCGGGAGGTACACCAGAAGATGCGCTGAGGGACCCCCGGAAGTCCCCATGTGAGAGCTGTATGGCAATTGCCTGGGAAATTCAAACTTCCAATGGGCAATTACCCTGCACCAGGAACAATGCAATACTCCGATTTAAATCAGAAACTTTGCATGATTCCGAAACTCTTAGCAGAATAGTTGCCCAGAAAAAGTTAGAAGGATTAAAACCATTTCTAACCCCTGGGTAACTATAGTACTGAACCCTCCGACCCCTATCTGGACCCCTCAACTACCCCTCTGTCCACCACCCCCGACAACCCCCAAAACCCCCGACTACCCCCAGCCCCAACTACCCTCATATTCCCCTGATCACCCAACCCACTCCCGGCTACCCTCCTGACACCATGTCTACCCCCATTCCCCCAACTACCCTCCCAACATCCCAACTACCAACCTGACCCCCTGATGCCCCGAGTAACCACCACCGCCCTACCCCCGACTACCCCCACTCCTGACCCGCCCACCTCCTCACTACTCTCTAGCAAATGAACCTCGACTAGCTCCCAACCCTGACCCCACCCGTCCGCGAATACCTCCAGCCCCCGACATCCCCACCCTGCGACAACACTCCCAAACCCCCACCCACCGACCCCTCCCCCCACCATTTCCCCCCTGACCACCCCCGATCACCCCCGATCATCTAACCCCTCTCCCTCTGACCATCTGACCTCCCCACCTGAACCCCACTTCCCCTGACCACCCGACACCCCACACCTGACCTTCCCCTTTGCCACCCAAACCCTCTGATCTTCAGACCCCCGCCACCTGGCACCATCCCCCACAAAACCAACCACCTGACCTCTCCTCCACCCCCCCCCCACCCCCCACCCACCGCCCCCACCCCCCAACACCGATCAGCAGGCCCAAACCAGAAATCCGGATGGAAAGGTGCAGCTCCAGGGGAGCGGAGTGACAATCTGACTGTCATTGCCACTCCACAGAAGTTCTGGCCCTTTGTGTGATTTACATGACATTGCTCTGACTGCTATTTTTACAGAGCTCATTTACAATTAATGGCTTAAATGTACCTCAATTAAAATTGCAAACTGGGGAATGCATTGGGTTCATCCACTTTTATTGCTGCTGTTCATTCCCAGTCTCATACTCTATCTGTTGGACCTTTTATCTTAAGGTATCTAAAACTGGAGGGAATTAAATTGGATTAAGTACCTGCAGCTGATATTGAAGATATAGTACATGCGCCTATTTTAAATTGACAGTTTGGCTAATGAGCTGGCAGCAGATATGGGTAAAACATGGCGCAGGACTTTTACCAAGTCAGGCGGGCACGGTCGGCAGGCCCAGGAGAGGCCGTGAAGCCAGCTGCCACCCGCAATCGGGCCCCGACATCGATCTCACTCTGGCTGGTCAATTAACAGCCAGCCGGCATGAAACGCCCGCTCAACGCTCAGGGCTGCTGTGGTAGGGGGTAGGAGGAGGGCGAGTGCGGAAGTTTGCACGTGGGTGTGGATGCGCGCACTGAAAGCTCCCTGAGGCACGGAGCTGCTTCAGAGAATTGAAGATTATTAAAATAAAAAATAAAAAAACTTACGAATGTTAAAAACTTGTCCCCTCTTGTGACTCTGTCACATGAGCAGGGACATGTTATAAATGACATTTCAACATTTTTTTTATTTTTAATTCCTGTTGGATATCTCATTCCGCCCATGGATGAGGTTTCATAAAAAATCCAAAGGCCGCCTGGCCGATTCGCCCGCCGACCAACCATAAGGTTGGATGGGCAACGAAAAATTGGATCCAATTAATACTTTAATGGGCTTAATAGGCCTGTTAATTGTCAGTGGGCACGCTGCCAACTCCCGCGCGCGCCCGCCAACTGAAATTTCGGGCGAGTGAGCGATGACATCGGAGAACTCGCCTGACATCATCACACGTCACCTTACGCTCAAGCAGGTTGGGCACGCACCTACCCATTCAGTGAAAATTTCAGCCCATGAAGTCCTCTAATCTATTTATCTTGATATTGTAGAATTTTGAGGTCGACAGGCAGGCGCAGTGGGCAGGCCCGAGAGCGGCAGGGAAATGGTCCACCGCCCACGATCGGCCCCCGACCCCCGCCATTTCACGCTGGCTGGCCAATTAACGCCCGCCCAACGTGAAATGCGGATCTTTGCTGGTCGGCAAGCGGCAGGTGGGGTTGGGGGTCTGTTGGCCACCGGGTCCAATGGCAACCCTGTGGCTGGTTTACCGCCGGCACAGTCAGGCCTTGGAAGTCTGCCGGCAACAAGGAGAACTCCAGCTGTGAGCAGGCAAGTAGAAATTATGCAGAGCAGTGCGGCTGCAGATGCCAGGCGGGAGGGCAGATCAGGTGGGCACTTGCCTCCCCCCATCTCCCCCGCACCCGGTTTTCAGATGAGTGCCTCACGGTTCTCCTGGAGAGGTGGCTGCCAGAAGGGACACCCTTGTCCCCAGGGATGGAAGGGGGTGGCCACCGCACTGAACGAAAAGAGCTTGGGAGGAGGTGGCAGTGTTGGTCAGCAGCCTTGATGTTGTGCAGCGCACCTGGGTCCAGTGCCACAAGAGGTTTAACAACCTGCTGTGCTCAGGAAGGGTGAGCACCGTGTTGGCATGGATTAGTGTGTCGAGGTGTTAAGGCCTGGGCCCCCCGCCTCATGGAGCTCAGGGTGTTAGAGTCTGAGTGCTAATTGTCAATGATGCCGGAGCTGGGCAAGGGGTGAGCCCTGGCTGCTTGGACTGAGTGCCTTGCAGCTCAGGGGCCACAATTTGGACGCACCCTGCAAGGTGCTCCTCAGGTGGGGTTGGCCAGGCTGCAATGGCGCTGCAGGTGGAGAGGGACTCAGCTATGCTCCTCTATCCTTTCAGGAGAAGACCGCCCACAACAACATTGAAAGTTGCGGATAGGCGAAGGCCCAGCTCACCTCCTAATCCTTTCCAGATTCGGGCAGGATGCCTTGGAGCTGGAGAGCCGCCATGCATGTGGTCAACCGGCCACGGAAAGGCTGGGATGTAAGATGGAGGTAAGGGTGCAGTGCACAGAGGTGAGAGTTTCGGATGATGCAAACATTCTTGTGTAATCTCATCATTAATGGGAGTGTCGAAACTGCATTGCCTATTGATCATTGAAAGATGATGGCACCATGACAGAGATCTCCATGATCTCACCAGGCTGCCTGACATGCACAGTGATAGTGTGATGACTTAAACTAATGACATGTCATTGTTCTCCATTAGGTTTGCCACCACGCACTCAATCACAGGACCCCCGAAGACCCACCCCTGATGCCAGAGGCCCGCCAGGCTCCAGGTGCACTTGTGTCACACCCGCTCTCTAAACCAGGCACCAGCGCAGATACCAGCACCTCAGTGGTCGTTAGATCCTTGGCTAGAATGTCAGTGTATAATGCTGAGGGCACTTCACACTCGCTTGAGGTGCAGGTGGAGGCAGAGAGTGCCAAGGGCACCGGCAGTCAGAGGACTGCTGGGCACCAGGATGATGCTTAGTCAAAGGCAGATGATGAGCCTCTGGAGTCGTCCATTAGGCAGCAGATGCTAAATGTCCAGTGAGCTGTTCAGGAGGACCTGGCGAAGGTCCATAAGGGTATACGTGCCATGGTCTCCATTATGGAGGAGTCCATGCAAAGCATGCGGTGACCCTCATGGCCAAGTGCACTGACTTCTCCATTGAGAGAGTGGCGACTGTCATGGAGAGGCAGTTGGGGTGATAGTTTGAAGGACAGCGTGGGGTCAAGAATGAGATTTTGAGGAGTGGGGTGATGAGAGCAGCTTTGAAAGGGAGGGGGACAATACCTGAGACAATGGAGCCATTTACAGTGTCAGCTAGAACGCAGCTCAGGAGGGAGGTTGGATGGTCAGCAGTTACATAGAAATGGACTTGAGTGACAGGAATTGGGACTCATGGCTGAAACGTCATAGGTGGGATGGAAATTAACCTAGAGAGAAACAGAAACAAGGGTTGAGAGCAAA
The DNA here is from genome assembly GCF_964194155.1 of Cetorhinus maximus. Lineage (NCBI taxonomy): Eukaryota > Metazoa > Chordata > Chondrichthyes > Lamniformes > Cetorhinidae > Cetorhinus > Cetorhinus maximus. Next base: position 109,827,979 of record NC_135879.1, on the reverse strand, counting down.
GCTGGGGACGACCTGGGCACACATTGGCTTGGTGGGCTAGGAGACAGGGAGAAGCAGAGGCAGCTGAATAACGGTCTTTATTGTAACTCATTCATTCAAAATCCAAATAGTCCTTTATGTGGGTAAATATAGTACATGACTATTACAATACATGCAATTTGTTGGCTTTCAAGCACTTTGAGACATCCTAAAAATGTTAGATATTATGGAAATTTAAGTTCTTATAGTACAGGATGTCTTCGCAAGTGTACAGCGTGATTAACACATAAATTGTCAGGGTCAGGTCCCTTCTTTTCAATTTTGATCTTGTGAAGCTCAATTTCAATCCTGTAGGGTGTCAATTTTCTACTATAATATATACTACTTATAGCACACTTTATCTGTGACTCCCAAATATCATATTATAAAGTGGGTCTTGTGTAATCAGTTGAATAATTAGTGATATTATGAAAGTCATAATTTACCCAATACCGGAGATGGTGTGACCATGATTACAGATTTCAGTCATGTACACAAAGGATTAAAGCATTGCTAAATTAAACGATTTATGAATAACAAATGACCAAAATTCATTTTAAATGTTCTTATAGAATCTAGAAACTGCCATTTCCCTCTCCACTTGTGCACTATTCTGCAATGATTAATATGTATCCCTTTTCCTTACTCATAATAAATCATGGGCAGAATTTTATGTCCTGCGGGCAGGCGTGTGCCCGACCCAATCGGGCATAAAATAGCACGTGATGATGTAGGATGAGTGACCCAACGTCATCCTGCACTCGTTCAATATTTCTGTTGGTGAGTGCGAGCAGGTGCAGAGCCGGGCCAGCCATCAATTAACAGGCAACTTAAGGCCATCAAGAAGGCAAATGATGGCGATTTTACATTGCCCGTGTGATTTCGCGCTCATCGCACAGGCAAAACGGGCAGGCGGGCAGCCCACAATTTCAAAAACTTCATCCACGGGCGGGATAAAAATGGTCAGCAGCATTGCCAGTGTGAGTAGTGAAGAGCTTGGCAGACAGTTTGGTGCTGGTGAATTATTGGTACTTGGCAGCTTCATCTCTGTTCAGGGCTTCAGTGTTCGCATTTCCAGGCTTCATTTCAGGTCTCCTTGGTGCCTCCAAAGGCACCCGGAGGACTCAGACCATGTGGATCCATCCAAGTATCAGGCTGCCTTCCGTTACCCTGGTAATGGGGATTGTGGTCTCCACTGGTGGCACCTCCTCTGAGGAGGAAGAGAGGGGTAGAAGGGAGAGGAGGCCAGGTGTCCCAGTGCAGCTTCCAGGGGAGGGACCTGTGGGAGGAGAGGTGCAGGCACAAGGGGCGCAGGGCCAGCAGGTAGTCCATGGCCGAAGCGGCTGCAGAAGATGCCACTATCCTGCTACCAGGGTTTACAGGCAGAGATGCAGCTACCTCAATATGCCTGAGGTGCAATGCCGAAGGAGGCTCCGCCTCTCAAGTGAGACAGTGACCTCCATTTGTTAGATGCTCGGGCCTGAGATCAGCTTCGACTGTGTGGGTGGACACCCCATGCCAGTGGCTCTGAAGGTCACAGTGGCCCTCAACTTCTATGCCTCCGGCTATTTCCAGGAGTCAGTGGGGCATCCGTGTGGAGTCTCACAATCAGCTGTCCACAGTTGCGTCAAGCTGGTGACAGAAGCTCTGTTCAGAGGTGTTCTGACCTTTATTCTTTACCTTACAGACAAGGCCAGCCAGGCAGAGCGAGCCAGAGTCTTTGCAGCGATTGCTGGGTTTCCCCGTGTCCAGGGTGCAACCGATTGCACACATGTTACCATCAAGGTGCCAGGGGTGAGCCGTGTTCCTTTGTCAACAGGAAGGGCTTCCACTCCATGAACATGCAGAGATAGTGTGTGATCACAAGATGTAGATTCTGCAAGTCTGTGCAAGGTACCCTGGCAGCATCAATGATGTGTACATCCTCAGACACTCCCAGGTGCCGAGGCTGTTCAGTGCTCCAGCCCGGCTGGATGGATGGCTGCTGGGTGACAAGGGCTACCCCTCAAAAGGTGGCTCATGATGCTTCTCCGCCACCCGAGAACAGAGACAGAGAAACGTTACAATCGGAGCCACGCCTCCACAAGGACAGTGATAGAGAGGACCATTGGTCTTTTCAAGATGCGCTTCCAATGCCTGGACCGTTCAGGGGGTGCACTACAATACCCCCCAGAGTGGGTGTCACTGAGAGTGGTTGCAAGCTGCGCTGTTCACAATCTGGCACTGGAAAGAGGGGACCCACTGGAGGAAGAGTATCTTGCTATAGCTGCACAGGCCACAGATGATGAGTCCAGTAGTGAGTCAGAAGAGGAGCCCGGTGAGGGGAACGCTGTGGGCATACAGCCAGATCTGGGTAACCTCCAGGGAGGCAGGGATGCCTTGAGGTGGTGGCATAGTGGTATTTTCACTGGACTAGTAATCCAGAGACCCAGGGTTTCTTGGGACCTGGGTTTGAATCCCACCACGGCAGATGTTGGAATTTGAATTCAATGAAAATCTAGAACTAAAAGTTTGATGATGACCATGAAACCATTGCTGATTGTTGTAAAAACTCATCTGGCTCACTAACGTTCTTTAGGGAAGAAAATCTGCCATTCTTACCTGGTCTGGCCTACATGTGACTCCGATCCCACAGCATTGTGGTTAATTCTTAAATGCCCTCTAACCAAGATCAAATAGGGATGAGCAATAAATACTGGCCTAGCCAGCGACGCCCATATCCCATGAACGAATAATAATAAAAAACATCCAACACTCCTTCAGTTAGGCTGCCAAAGATCAGCTTCAACCTCATGCCAGGGCAGCAGCCTCCATCCTGGATGTCTGAAATGACCCTTTCATTTGCTCCAAAGTCCACTCAATGCCTGTGGAATAAAGTTCGAGCCATCTGTGTCCAGCATTACATACTGGTGTACCCTGCGCCACATTAAATAAAAAGGTGAAGCATACTCAGGTCATTACAACAAAAGAAAATTTGTCTCATGTTCACACTCAAAACAAATTAACAGAACCTTCTCTGGTCTTCAACACCAGGCCAATTAAAATAAAGAAAACACTGCACAACAGAAGATTACGCGTGACCAGTCCCACTTATGCTCATGGTGCCTTAAACTTACGTTTGTGAGAGCTACATCTTGGTTCTCCCCCCTCGCTGGCACCAGCATTGGAGACAGCCTGCTGACCCTGCTGAGTTGTTGGCCTTGATGACCTTGGCAGTTGTCCTCTGGCCAGTGGAGCCTTTGCTGACCCTGCCTGGGAAGGAGCAGCCAGTGCCACAGCTGGCATCTCCCCAGTCATTGCAGCCTCATCAGATGCCATGGTTATTGGCAGCAAGGTGGAGGGGCTGCTGCCATAATCCAGAGCGCCATGGGAGGAGCCCGCAGAGACAACAAGCAGCTCGTGCGTCAATGTGCGGTCTGTCTGGACCTCCCTGCTCACCATTGATGGATGGGCACGTAGCTGGAATACTGGGTGCCTCATCCATCTCCCACACTGACACTGACCACCTGAGGCCATTTCCTGTGTGACGGCTTGCAGGTCCGAGCGCATCCCCAGGAACCCTTCATTCATGGTGTCACTGCCCAAATCCATCTCATGCAACATTTCTTTGAATCCTTCCAGTCAGTTCTCTATAGCCCCTGAGGAACAAAACGATCGAACCAATTTTACAAATTACATTCTTTGCGACTGTGATCTATGATCCATTATTCTTTCTTGTCCTGCTTAACTTCTGTGCAGTCAGCCACACCAACCCCCTCCAACACTTCTCCTCCATTGTCCAACTCAGTGGATCTGCCACCACTTTGCACTAATCTTACCTATACAATGGTAGCCAGAGCAACTCTAAAAATGGCTCCCTGTGCCATTATTTATAGAATCTCCTGAGGGTCCATTCTTGCCTCCCTGCATTCCTTAGTCTCCTATACTTCCCCCTAGTGACACTTAACATCAGTTTCCACACTTTCGCTGTTAGTATCGAGCTCTTCATCACCTCTCACCAACCGGCACTATCTATGTGCTGTCAGACTGCTTGTGTGACATCTAGCCTTGAATAAGCTACAGTTTCTTCCAGCTAAACATTGGAAGCCACCATCTGTGTACAATGCCAAAATCTCCTCATTGTAACTTTGCCCCGTGCCCACCCATAACCAATCCCCCCACCAACCCACCCTCACTGGCAACTGTCTGAGCTGAGCCACCTGTTTATAATCTCAAGATAAGTTACCGACCCCATATCCTCTCCATCACAAGGAGTGCCAACCTCAGCTAATCTGCTCTTGAAATCCTCATTGATGCTTTTCTCACTTTCAGACCAAATGGGTTGGATTTTACGATCCTGATTTGGCACCACACGGATTTAGGTGGGAGGAAAAACTGATGGCCAGAGCATGGATCCAGAAGTCCTGCTCCCATTTCTGTCTCCATGGTTTTCAGCGATGCAGGATAGCAGCAGGTTGGGAACCCCACAGGATGCTGTTTAGAAGTTGCCCGCACCATTCTGGAAGTGGGCATTTCAGAAATTCTATAATTGAATGCAATTTGGATGCCATTCTACTGGTGAGTGGAGGCATGAGGAGATGTGAACCATGGATAGAAGGTGGCATGTCATAAAAGGTGAGTAATAGTCATGTCGCCACATTTATAGATCATCATGACATGCTGTAGCCTGAGTTATATTTGTGTTTGCTGAAATGAGTGACGACAGTGCTGTGATTGGAAAAGGTAAGTGACCATTAAATAATGTGGTTGTCAGGTTGCTAACTTCTGACAACTGGCAAGCTGGCAAATGAAAGTAAAGCATTGTAAAAGTTGAACAGTCTTCAGCTGCATCAGAATAGTTAATTCAATTGACAAAGTGCTATTCTGCATTATACAATATGGAAAGCATAGCCCAGTATGAGTCCCAGAGCTAATTGTTTACATTCACCCCATGGTTTTCACTAAATCTTTACAAACACCTCAGCCACCTGTTTGGCAATTTCAAAGCTTTGACGGATGTCAGAGCTTTCAATCATTCTTTAAAGAAGAGCTCAGCCATCTGTTTGGCTATTTTAAAACTTTGACACATGCCTGAGCTGTCTTCAAACATTCCGTTCTTCATGATTTGTTTATACAGTTGTTCAGGGGAATGTTAATTTTAAGGCTTGGCTGCCATCCAAATCAAGAATGGATTCTGCTCTTTAGGGTTTGTTTATACAGATGCCCAGGGGGATGTGAGCTTGTTTATTTTGTCTTGCACTCCTATCACCCCAGTCCTTGCTGACTACAGTGGATCTCAACTCCCCAATGCCTCAAATGTAATCTTCTCACTCTTGTGTTTAAACCCCTCCAGGTCCTCACTTTCCCAACCTCTATAACTTTCTTTAGTGCCACAAGCCCCTAAATTGTTCATTCCTCGGACTCTGTCCACTTGTGCATTACTCCCTTCATCCATTCCAGTGTCTACGCCCCACACCCGGAATTTCCCTCTCTAAACCACACTGCCTCTCTACCTCTCTCTTCTTTTGAGACTTCCCTTCAAATCCAACTCTTTGCCAAGCTTTTGGCCACACTTCCAAATACCTTCCTCTTTGGTCCATTCTTCTTTCCTACACCTTTATAAAGCAGACTGGGATTTTTTTCCTATATTAAAGAAGACTTATAAATATTCTTGTTGCTTTCTTAGATGTGAGTCATTTTCATGGACAGTATTGTGAATTACCCTAAAGAAGCATCGCCACCAACTCATGACTTGATCCCAATCTCCATTCTATTCAGGTCTCCAGTTCTCACTTCTCCAGCTCCCAGCTTCACAGCCACATCTTTAAATAAATTTTTGCCATTTTAGGGTATTAAGTGTTACAGAACAAAAGTGAGTAGATGGAATTAAGATACAAATCAGCCATAATCTATTGAATAGCAGTACAGGTTCGAGGGGCTGAATGGTCCATTCCTGTTCCATATTTCTATCACACTGTCTTCTGGTCTCCAATTTCCTGTTTTTGTTGGCGCAAAGCAGCTGGGGCAAATAGAGTGGTCAGAGTGCAGAAAACCAAATTTCCTGCTTTCTGAGGATCCAAGATGAGTAAGGGATGTTTCCCTTTAATTTAAGTGGGTCTGAGATTTTGTTATGAAGATGCATGCTGTAATTTGACTTGAACACATTAACCAGCTGATAGGCGCACAGAGATATTTCTGTTATGTTAGATCTTATAGCACAACAATGATCTTGTATTACCTCTTGCTACAATTATATTCAGTAACTAACTAAAATTACAAATATTTAGACTTAAAGACATAAAGGTACCTCAGGCAGTAACTGAATGTTAACAATATCCAGTTATAATTGAGCCTATAATGCTCAATATTCAGATTCACTGTTTTGTTAATTGCTGCTTGTTGTTGAAGGGGAAGTTAATTAAATTAACAACTTTAGGACTCTCAGAACACAAATCAGCTCCTTGATCTATGCACGATCCCAATGTTAAACAATGGATAACAGTGACTAAAGGAGAGATGCAAGGCGGAGTGCAGTTCACTAAAGCGGCATTGTAAGTTTCAGAAAAATAACTTATTAAACTGAAAGATTAATTTCTAGAAGCATAATTATGATTACTGCAAGCAAAGATTGTTAACCCACTTATTGGACAGGATTTTCCGGTCGGCAAGTGTCACCCCACCCCATTTCAATTTTCAGGTCCAATTGAGGCCATTGACAAAGTCGTTAAAGCAATTAATGGACCTGCCCGTCCAACCTTAAGGCTGGCCGGCAGGCCAGGAACCCTGGCGGGCACTGGAAAAAGCATGAAACCTCATCCACGGGTGGGATGAGGTTTCATGTAGGTTTTAAAAAATGTAATTAAAGTGTATTTAAAAGTGATGGACATGTCCCAACTCATTTGACAGTGTCTGCGCGCCCGCTCCTAAACTTCCCTGCAAACGGGTGGAAAATTCTGCCCATTGAATTATATTAAACAAAATTTTTTTTAAATGTTTGAAGGTTTTTCATCATATGCAGATAGATTCAAAATAGCACATAATAAGATCTATCAGCGGAAAAACACTAACTCCACGGGTGGCCTGTCTCCCATACTACGTTGGGTGGGGAAGGCATCAGGCAGCCGACCAGTCCTTAGGCCTATTGAGGCCCTTAACTGGCCGTATAATGCCCCACTCTCTGACCCAATTCATTCTGCTCCCACCGTAACATCCTGTGGAAGCAGCCAAGTTCCAAGTGGACAGGCTGACCATGGGCTTTTCAGTTCAGGAGAATTATTTTTATATTTGTTCCTGGGATGTGGGTGTCGCTAGCTAGGCCTGCATTTATTGCCCATCCCTAATTGCCCTTGTTCAGAGTCAACCACATTGCTGTGGCATGTAGGATGTTCCCTAAAGGATGTTAGTGAACAGTTGGGAATGGTTTTGTGGTGGTCAAATGGACTTTTAATTCTAGATTTCTTTTATTTAATTCAAATTTCACCACCTGCCATGGTGGGATTTGAACCCAGGTCCCCAGAACATTATGCTGGGTCTCTGGAATACCAGTCCAGTGCCACTATGCTACCACCTCCCCAGGGAATCCATCCCTCCATAAAATGCAGCCCCACATTTCTGCAGGTCTCCACAGTTCAAACAGGAGTACAGTGGAAGGCCCAGAAAATGGATTAGCTTCCATGCCTTGTCTGCCTGTGCCAAATAAAGGCCTCATTAATAGAAGGGCATGGCAAGTGGAACAGACTTCTAGGTTGATAGTTTCCTCTGCCCAAAGCAATTACACTAGGTGGAAGAGGTGTACTAGCCTACTGGTCGTAGGAAATGAATTCCACCTGGGGAGGTTTGGGGGGTGGGTGGTGCAGGGGGCTGTAGCAGCGTTTTCAGGTCTGAGCAATTGGGACTTTTTTTTTTAATCTCCCTAACTCTTCGCCTTCTTCTAGACCAGTGGTGTTGTCAGGGATGGGTAGTGCTGATAGCTTTTCTTTTGGTAGGTAGCCAAGAGATGCCCATGTTGCACACCATTTTAATTTAGATCAAGGCACCACCTTCTGAACATTAGCTTATGTACTCTGACAGTCAGGACTAAAGATGCCCAACTTGTAGGTCACATAGTTCAGGGTTGTTTATCTAATCAGGAAAGATTGGTGTAAAGGATTACAATCTTTTGGAAATAGGGCTTAACATGCCTTCTAAACATTCTCATTCAAGTAGTACTATGACAACTTTCATAATTTCTTTGTGTCAATTATAGTTATAAATCTGATGTCTAATTTTTATGGCCTATTACCAGCTGGATTGTATGACAAAAATATAGCAATTATTAGTTTTCTCTCCTCGGAAACATCTTGAGGCCAAAAATCTGAGGTATCTACGAGGCCATTGTTACAATGAGGGCTGTGCCAGGGGCAGAACTCCATGCATCAGTATTTCCAAGCCCCTGGTCTTTTTTGAGACCAGGTATAGGGTTGATGCAGGTATGCCTGGGCGGAGCAGGCATGTCTCCTGGCCCACTGAGGTTGCCAACTGAGGTCCAGGCCAGGATTGAAACTTGGAGCACCAAAGAGTTGGTCAAAAGTCTTTGCTTAGTATTTGAAATACATAGGTCTTAGGGTAACAACAGCTTCACTCCAGAAAGTATAATAATAACAAAAACTTACATTTATATAGCATCTTTAGTGTATAAAAATATCCCTAAGAGCTTAACAGAAGTATAAGCAGCCAACAATTGACATTGAGACAAAGAAGGATATATTAGAAAGTATATAAAAAGGTTGACTAAAGAGGTGGATTTTAAAGAAGGTCTTAAATGAGATAAGAGAGCTATGGAGGCTTACAGAAGAAATTCCAAAGCTTAGGGTCTAAACAACTGAAATCACAACTGCTATGATGGGATATAAGAAGTGGAGAGAAATAAGATCAATAGTGCTGGAAGAACGCAGAATTTTTGGAGTATTGTTGGGCAGGTGAAGGTTGAAAAGATTGGGAAAGACATAAGGATGAGAATTTTAAATTTGAGGCATTGAGACCAGAAACCAATGTAGGACAGTGAGCATAGAGGTGATGTAGTATTGATTTAATAAGATATGGCTAGCAAAGTTTTGGATGAGCTGAAATTTGTGGAGCCTGAACAATGGATATACTGTGCAATCCTTACTCTGATACACTGCTGCTTCTCAATAACAAATGCTCATTCCAACATCTCAGCAGTAATGTATCCTCTATCACTAAATACCAAGGTATCAGGGAATGTTTATTTGTCAAGCAGCCTCCTGGAGTATTGTCATGCCAAGGTCACAAGGAGTTAGCTACATAAAGGGTTAAACAGGATAGTAGCAATCGTTGATTCTGTGAAAAGGACTGTCATAAGTCAAAGAGCCTCTTCCACTCTTTCCAAATGACAGATTTTGATGAAGGAATAAAAGAATACCTTTAAAAAATAAAAAGGCAAAGTGCCATTGAAGCATTTTCTACAGCTCTCAAGGAATGAGCCTTGTAAACCACGTAAATTGCCCACCTAAAACTAAATTATTACTCAAGTCTTAAAATAAAAATGGCCTGAGGTGAACTCGATGAAATTCGTTTGAAAGGAGTTTAAAATACATTTTGGCCTAGAAACTGAATGCAGGGAATGATTACTGTGCTGGAATGAATAAACCCAAGGGTCACAAATGGCCTCACAGATTGTTGAGGGAACAATCTCCTTTGTAAATACAGACTATGCCATGTAAACTTAGACGATTGACACCTGACATTTGTATTTCTAAGATTTAGGCCACTAGATAATTATCATGTTTTTAATATGAAAGCCTCATGTTATTTACTTCTGATATCTTACACGCATTCATGGCAAGAGAGGGTCAGTATAATCTTTTTCATCAGGTAGGAGATTTATAAAATCTTTTGTTTCAATCTTTTATTTGCCTATAATCATTTCCTGGCAGTGTGGTGTTCCAACTATTAACCCTTCTAGTGCAGTTGAAGTTATTGCAAAATACTCTGCCCAGAGACCACCAGCCACATACCCTAGAAATTACTGTTGAAGATATTCATGGACAAACCCTTAACATGATCATTGGCTATTCGTGCCAAACTGGTACGTCCCTTTAATCCATCCACAGTTAATACAGTTGTTGCCCTGTTTATTTGAAATGAATTAATGTCTCTATGAAATAATGGAGAGAGGAATGTCATATGTATGTATTAAGTGTTCGATCACTAATAGCACCAACAATAATTTCTACACTGCCAGCTTAGAACTTTTTCCTTTCATCCCTCCAATTTGAATTCTCAAATTTCATTACTGATAAGTCATAGCTTTAACAAATCGTACTGGCATTGGCTGAAAATAAGAGATCCAGAAACCATCCATTGTAGTGGGTTTTACTGAATAACTTCTGAAGGCTTACTTTAGGTTACTTAATGGTGCAGGAAACAAAAACAATGAGTTTGAATTTCCACTGAAGTTGTTCCAATCACTTGCGTAAAGCCAGTGGAAAATCGACAGAAACCCCATAGAAATAATGTAAGGAGTAATTACTTCATTTCACTGGGATTCCCATACATCTTCCACCATAATTACAGTGAATGATTGGGAGAAGCTACATAGAAATTCAACCCCACTGAATTCTATCTACAATTGCTTATGTGAGCAATATTTTGAAAGTTAACCATCAAATAAGCTTGAGTAAATAATTCTGAACTGCAAGGATGATGACTAATCTCTATCAGACTTAACTCCTAAAGAAAAAATATCAGATGTAAATCACCGTGCTAACGCTAATAGTGATTGGTCAATAAATGGGTGGAGCTTGCACCGTACATGCTCCATTCAGTTTTTCCTGTTTCTCGATGCTAAGAAACTAACCAGCTCTACGGCAGTATTTTTGAGGAGGAAGGCTGTTCCACCTGGCCCCACAAAAATTTGATTAAAATAGTTAGGTACTCGTTTGACCTGCGCAGATTCGATGGGCCGAAGGGCCTTTTTCTGTGCTGTAGACCTCTATGACTCTATGACTCCATACTGTGGGCTGCACCATCCCCAGCCTCACCTAATCACCTGGCCCCCAAACCCACCCTCTCAGGACTTAGATAAAAGCAAAATACTGCGGATGCTGGAAACCTGAAACAAAAACAGAAAATGCTGCAAAATCTCAGCAGGTTTAACAGCATCCGTGGAGAGAAAAAAACAGAGTTATCATTTTAGTCCTTATGACTCTTCTTCACTCTGAAGAAGAGTCATAAGGACTTGAAACATTAACCCTTTTTTTGCTCTCCACAGATGCTGTTAAACCTGCTGAGTTTTTCCAGCATTTTCTGTTTTTGTTTTCTCTCAGGACTTAGAGTGGCTCAGTGTTGGAGCTGACTGGAATTCCTCAGGCTCCGAGCTGCAACAGGATGCCTGACTGATGTCTGCTGCCCACCAGTTCAATGCAAATGAAGCTCAAGGCCAGATTATGTTCAGGCCCCAGGCTGCCATTTTCAGATATAATCGAGATCAGGCTGCCTATTTCATGCTGGAGACTAGTGTGAGTTGAATTTCTTCCCCAGTGGTTTTTAACAAATAAATGCGGACTACCCACGAAAATTGACCTTTCGTTTACGATTTCTGGAGTTTCTTAACATGTCACAGGGAAAACTGCTAAATATATATCTGATGATACTGGCCTGCTTCATATATGCATAACAACTAGAAAGACCCATCCTTCATTCAAGAGGACTGTTAGGTATATATTAACCATTGTGAAAGTTTGTTTGACTGATAGGATGTGGCTCTGGTTATTAATAGGAGTGAGTTACATAGATTGTGGGATGATGGGCAGAGTTTCTATCAAGGGTTTCTCTGCATGCTGTAGAGTTTTAGCTCCATTGAGTGGATCTTTTGTGCCTGACAGATTCCCTGTATGGAAGTGCACAGCAGGAGCAGATACTTTCAATCCACGACCCTGGGAGGGGTTCCGATTCCTGATCCCAGGAGTGTCCATTTCTGTGGGATCCAATCCCCAAATCCAGCAGTGGGTTTGGATCACTTGGCACTTGAGATTTTTTTATGGGGAAAGTTTAGGGGCCAGAGAGAAGCACTCTTACTCTTCCTGGCCCACAAGCAGTGCTGCAAAGGCACTTCCCTTCTCCCCAAAGCTGCATCTCCCTTCAGTTGCTGGGTTCCCTCCCAGCCAACCACTGTAAGATCTGCAAAGTAGGTTAAATAAGAGACTACAGCCTTATTAAAATATTTAAATCACCAACCCACCTCGTGGAGTGAAGTTAGCTGCCCACTCCTTGTTCTGCCTAAGCAACCTGGTTGCAGACAAGTCAGAGTTGTGATTTTCAAAATATTAATATCTGACCTGACCTCAATCCAACTATTTTTGGGTGTTAAAATTCAGCACTGTGAGTGAAACCTTGTGCTGTTCTCAGGACTGTGAAGCAAGGTGGGTGGGGGAGCTTAATTGAGTGGAGTCCAAAAATCAGCTCCCTGACAGACCTTTCAGATGGATCTGCATGTCCTGCATGCTCATTAACATGCAATCTCACCAGAATTAAGTGCACCTTTCAAATTAAGTTATCAGCGAGCGAGAAGTACATGCCTTCAGATTCACAACTGCATATATGTGGTGGTTTTCTGCTACAGGCAGACAGAATGATAGAGTGTCATCCCAAAAAGTGCATAACCATGAACATGCATGCCTATGACAGCTCCTGAATCCTCCCCTGTAAGTGTTTGACACCCACATTGTCCTGCAACTGGTACAATATTGACAGCATGAAGTGGCTCCCACACATTCACTCCACAAGTTCCATTTGCTACTGAGCTCTGTAACCCAAACTGCTATTTGACATCCCTCTATACTCGTACATTTACATCGCTTGATGCACTTAAAAGTGTCACTTTGCAGTGACTGCATGGTGCCACTTACCCTTGCGGAGCTCAGCAGATAATTCATCCTCTTTTGACACTGGTATGGGCTCCATGGCTGTTAACATGGGCTGCCACCTCCAGCCAGGCCCCATGGTCAGACAGGAGAGCCTCCTGCTGCCATCTCTGGGGAATTACCTCCCGCCTTTTCTGGACAGCCAGGAGGAGAATCTGTAGTGAGGCATTGTTGACCCATGGGGCTACTCGTTGTCTGCTCTGAGACATGATTGATGATAGTATCAGCAGTAGGTTTGTCATTGATCTAAACACCCTCAGAACAACAGCCAGACTGATGCTCCTGGCTTGCAGCGAATGAATGCTTCTCTGGGTGCCCTTTAGATATAGCACCTGGACCTTCAACCCTGTGGGGTAATGGCAGGGTTGCCAAATTCCCACCCACCCCTGTCACATGACTCACCATGCTCTTTGACCAAGCATAGCTAAATGGCCAGCCATCACGTCACGGAGTGGAAGTGTCTCTCACTTCCCGTCCCGTCGTCAACAACCTTGTCGCTACCAGAAAACTCCACTCTTTGAATCTGATCACTACTGATCAAACATTGATTATTCATCAGTCACTTGCTCGTCCTGCTTTCTATCCTTAATGTCACCATTAGCACATCCTTTAGCTAATATCACTACTGTCAACACCCCTTTGACCTTTAGTTTATGACATCTTTTGCAATCTCTCCTTTGCCTCTACCAATCACTGGCCCTCTATCCAGCTTTACCTGTCCAATCCCCCTTAAACAGCTTATATTTCACCACTTTTCTATTTCTCTTTAGTTCTGATGAAGAGTCATACAGACTGGAAACATTAACTCTGTCTTTCTCTCCACAGATGCTGTCAGACCTGCTGAGTTTTTCCAGCAATTTTTGTTTTTGTTTTAGATTTCCAGCATCCGCAGTATTTTGCTTTTATCTTATTGATTATTCATTCCTGGTAGGAATGTAATGATGATAGCTGGTTCTGTGTGGACTTGAGTATTAGATACTATATGGTATTTGGATAAGATATCGTGAGGTACAGTCTTTACTACATATGGGGCCACCTCACCTGGAGGGGTTGAAGGCCAGATAGCACATGTTATGGAGTTAGCCAGCATGGCAGATTAAATTATGTTTTTCTTGCAGTTAAATCTGTGACTTTGAGTGTTGTTCTTTCAGCCTGAGATGTGACATTGGCGACGAGGATAAATACGGAGATATTTAGGATTGTTTCAGGACATTTGCTGGAGCTGATATGTCTGCAGTCCAGGGAATTGAGCTGTTTGTTTGAACGGGTGATGCCGGTTCCATCAGTGTGAATTGGAAAGTGTGTCTGAAGGATTTTGAAGCATGTGTTGACAGCTGCAGCCTGTTTTTGGACCACAGTGACGGGCCTTATTGTTGTTCAATGCAGATGTTTTAGTGAGGGAGTCATTCAAGATGTTACATGACACAGGAGAAAAGACGAATTATGAAAGTGCAGTGAAAGCTTTGAGGACCATTATGTGATGACACCAAATGCCACATTCCCAAAGGTATGTGTTCCACCAGATGAAATTTAAAGAGGGGAACCCGTAGCCCAATTTGCAACACCTTTGAGGCAGACTTTGGATGGGTGCATTTATTTTGCGATGGACCTGAATAACCAGATAATGGAACAGGTGGTCCAACTTTGCAAGTCGGATAAGTTGAGGCTTAATATGCTGGAAAGAGGAGGTGATTTAATGTTGGATGACACTTTGAAAATAGCAGCTGCAATGGAAGCAGTGGATGGACAATTTCCCAGCATGAAACTTGGTCCCACCTCTGCCAGTGGCACAACAAAAGTTGGGGTTACCTGAGTGGCACAATGGAATCCAGGTACGTTTAAATGTAAATAGCATAGGTCAGAGAGAGAGTGTTTCAGATGTAGCAATGTGGGGCACTATGGAAAAGACGCCTGCTGCCCTGCCAAGGGAAAGATATGCAGAAATCGTGGGGGAAAAGACCATTTTATCAAGTACAGAAACAAAGCTGAACATAGAGGAAAGCCTGGCAAACCACATATAGAGAAGAGAGATTAAAGTAGCACAACTGTGAGATGAGTTGAAGAAGATACAGACAGTGAGGACAAGAATAGCAATCATGGATGCAGGTTTTCTGCCAACTGGAGCAACTGCAAGAAAGTTTGAGTGATTGTTGGTGGTATTGAAGTGAGCATTATTGTAGATTCAGGCAGTAACACTAATGTCATCAACAGAGCACTGTGGGAGGAACTGAAGGCAAAGAGACTCAAGTGTACATCTCAAAAATATTTCAAAAAGCCCTATTCTTACACATCTAAAATCCCACTTCAAACTGTTGAATGCTTCATTGCTGATGTGAGAGCTGGGGATCAGAATGTACAGACTGAATTTGTAGTGATTGAGGAGGATGATGAGCCTCTTCTGAGCAAAGAAACTTTTCAAGCTTTGGGGATGCTACACATCAGATTGAAAGTGAATTCTGTGAAATCCTAAGCAAAGTTTAGAAAGGAGTTTAGACCAGTGTTTCAAAGAGTTGGGAAGTTACACAACAACAAAGTGAGATTAATCATTGACGAGAACATGAAGCCTGTAGCTCTACTGTACACAAAACATCATCTGGTCTGAGGGAAAGTTGAGGCAAAGTTCAAAGAACTGGTCGACCAAGACATCATTGAGCCAGTTGAAGGACCAACCCCGTGGGTGAGACCTGTTGTGGTCAAGCCTAAACCAAATGATGACATCAGACTCTGTGTTGATGTGCGACAAGCGAATGAAGCAGTAGTGAGAGAATGTTACCCAATTCCCACCCATGGACAAAGTCTTTCAAGAGTTGTCAACAAGCAAGGTATTTTCCAAATTAGATTTAAAGTAGGGATACCACCAGCTGGAACTTCAACCTGATTCACGGAAGGTGACAACATTTTGTCACCCAATGTCGACTTTACTGATACACGCGATTACTATTTTGGCGTCAATGCAGCGCCAGAGATTTATCAATACGAAATCACAGAAACAGCCAATATCTCAGATTTCATCATTATTCATGAAGCTAATAGAGAGGAACCTGCCAAGGGGTTGAGATTAGTATTGGCTAGATTGCAGTCAGCAGGACTTACGATAAATGCAGACAAATGCATGCTGGACATAACAGAGCTAATGTTCATAAACTCACCAGGGGCTGAATCAATCCAGTCAAAACAAGATAGAAGCAAAGCAGAGGCACATGAACTACAAAATGCCAGCAAAGTGAGATTTCTGGGACTTGTGAATTATTGTGTGATGTATATCATAAACTTCACTAATCTGATCCATTGAGGAAGTTGACCAGAAAAAATGAACGGATCAGATTTGATGATGAACAGAAAGCTGCCTTCAAAGCTTTGAAAGACAGCTTGACACATGCTTGAACCCTGGGATACTATGACCCAAATGCACCAATGAAAGTCATAGTAGATGCTAGCCCAGTAGGATTAGGAGCAGTGCTGGTGCAAATTCATGCTGAAGGCCTGAGAATCAGTGCCTATGTGAGCAGGTCTCTGACAGATGTGGGGATGAGATATTCTCAGATGGAGAAAGCAACCCGAGGATTGGTGTGGGCATGTGAAAGATTCCATGCATACTTGTTCAACATTGAGTTTGAATTAGTGAGAGATCACAAGCCATTCAAGATGGCTTATTCTCTCAGATTCAAACCATATGCCAGAATCGAGAGATGGGTTTTGAGACTCCTGCAGCGCAAGTACAAAGAAAGATAAACATCGCTGACCCGTTGTCATGACTACTGAGGGAGGATCAAACACACAGATCCTCACTAGAGAAGGAAGCTGAATCATTTGTGTGGTTGTGGCAGTTCATGCTACATCCAGAACAATGACAATTAGAGAGATTCAAAGAGAGTCAAAGATCCAGAATTGGATGACAACAGACAGAGAATCCAAGCTGGAAACTGGGAGAATTGCCCAGTCAAGGCTTACACCACTATACGAGATGAACTGTGCACAATTTTTAAATGTGTCCTCAGGGGCAGCAGACCTGTAGTGCAACAAAAGCTTAGGTCTAGACTGGTGATGCTAGCTCATGAGGGTCACTTGGGAGTGGTTGGCACTAAGCAAAACTTACGAAACAAAGCATGGTGGCCAAGGATGGAGAAAGATGTGGAGCAGTTTGTCAAAACATGTCATGGATGTCAGCTTGTCAGCAAACTCTATCCACCAGAACTAGTGCGCAGCACACTGCTACCAGCTGGAACATGGGAGGGTGTAGCAGTTGACCTCTTGGCCCACTTCCATCAAGAGAGTCCAAACGAGTGGTAATTGACTACTACAGCCATTATTATGAGTATGTTGTGATGAAGCCTTCAACAGTAAAAAAAACAGTGTCTGCAGTGACTGAAATATTTGCAAGGCATGGTCTCCCAGTCACTCTGTATTCAGACAATGGGCCATAATACATTGCAGAGACTTTTACAGATTACATGCAATTCACAGGTATTCACCATCACGGAGTAACCCCTAAATGGCCATGGGCAAATGGGGAAGTGGAGCAACAAAGCCAATGCTTAGTGAAATGGATGTGGATTGTTCAGGCTGAGGACAACGTTGGAAGGAGGCATTGCTGTGACATGTGGCCACGTATAGAGCAACTCCATACAGTACGATGGGAAAGAGATCAGCGGAGCTGCTGTTTGGATGCAAAATATATGCCAAGATCCTAGAGCTAGTGTTGATCAGAAAGTTCAAGATCATGATGCAGAGAAAAAGGGTGCTGCAAAGTTTTGTGCAGACCATAGAAAAGGAGCTAGACAGTTTGATGTGATGTGATGAAGTATTGCTGGGACAGGAGAATCCGAGTAAGGTGGATTTTACCCCAAACCATATGCTGCCATCACCAAGAAGGGAAACAGTGTGACTGTGCAGTCATTAGAAGGAGTACTGTATGACAGAAACTCTTCGGGCAGAATTTTCCTGTCGGCGAGCTGGGGACGGGGCCCGCTCGCCGACACGAAAATGACGCGGGATGATGTTGGGAGGAACCCCCGACGTCATCCCGCCCCATTTAAATATTCAGGAAGGCAGGGGCACAGTGCGATCAGCTGTCCACCCGCCGACCTGGCAATGGCCAATTGAGGCCATTGACAGGATAATTAAGTCAATTAAAGGCCCTGCCCATCCAACTTTAAGGCCGGTGGGCAGGCCAGGAGCCCCAGCGGGCTTCTGAAAAAACATGAAACCTCATTTAAAAAACTTTAATAAAGTTTCTGTGATATTTATTAACATGTCCCAACTCGTGTGACATTGTCACATTAGGGGAACATGTTAATGATTTTTTTATTTTTCTATTTTTAAACTTTCAAAAACTGCCAGTGATCTCCCTGAGGCAGCACTTAGCCTCAGGGAGATGTGCGCTCTCTCGTGCGCATGCGCCAAAAAGCGCACTCTGACAGTTGGGGAATCCCCCCCCAACCCGCACAGGAAGCACATAGCGCTTCCCATCTGGTGGGCCTTAATTGACCCGCCCACTTAAAATAGCGGGGGGGCCCGTTTTGGCAGCGGCACTCAGCTGCCCACCCACTGCCGAGCCGGTGGGGCCCGCCCGTCCATCAAGGGCAAAATTCTGCCCTTCATGTTTCAAGAAGTATCATGGCAACAAAGACACAACAGCAAATGAACCAGATATAGGGGCTCCAAGACAGCAATGCCGATGGCAGGCAGACAACTTGTTATCCAGAGGGAAAAGCATTGGCTAGGGTTAGGGTTAATTGTCCAGAGGGGACGTTGACACTTCCTAACCCTGACGTGATGCCCAGAGTTCCTAAGACAACAGGCAGACCACAGCACGAGAGGAGACCGCCAAAGTGATGTGAAGGTTTTGTGGGATTTAGTGACAGAACATGAAATTGGAAATCAGTTTGGAGCAATGATTTGTGATTTAAAGCAACGTAATTTTAAGTTGAAAAATAGCATATTATTACACAATGCATGTGCCTATGTGTTTGCAAGTACGTAAGAAAGTAATTGGAATGATTCATTGAGGAGCATCAAATTACATACTGGTGTTTATCACAATGGATGCCACAGTTAAAAAGTGAAATGAAAATCAGAAGTTCAGTTTATTCTAGTTCAAGAAAAGAGAAAAAACAGTTCCAGAAAGTGGAATACTGAACAAAAAGCTGAGGCTATACTGGACTGTGATGCACTGAACTTACCTGACATTCATAATCAAAGAAATTGATTTACTCAGTGAATTAGGAAGTAATGATTTGTTAAATCTGAGATGCAGAGGGATCTGGGTGTCCTAGTGCATGAATCACAAAAGTCTAATATGCAAGTACAGCAAGTAATTAGGAAAGCTAATAGAATGTTATCATTTATTGCGAAGGGAATTGAATACAAAAGTAGAGAGGTTATGTTTCAGTTGTACAGGGCAGTAGTGAGATCATATCTAGAGTACTGTGTACAGTATTGGACATCTTATTTAAGGAAGGATGTACATGCATTGGAAGCAATTCAGAGAAGGTTTACCAGACTAATACCTGGAATGGGTGGGTTGTCTTATGAGGAAAGGTTGGACAGACTAGGCTTGTTTCTGCTGGAGTTTAGAAGAGTAAGAGGTGACTTGCTTGAAATATAAAGGATCCTGAGGGGTCTTGACAGGGTGGATGTGAAGAAGATGTTTCCTCTTGAGGAAGAATCTAGAACAAGGGGTCATTGTTTAAAAATAAGGGGTTGCCCATTTAAAACAGAGGTGAGGCAAAAAATTTTCACTCAGAGGATCGTAAGTCTTTGGAACTCTCTTCCTGAAAAGGTGGTGGAAGCAGAGTCTTTGAATATTTTTAAGGCAGAGGTGGATAGACTCTTGGTAAACAAGGGGGTGATGGGGTATCGGGGGTAGGTGGGATGCAGATTTGAGGTTACTATCAGATTAGCCATGATCTTATTAAATGGCAGAGCAGGCTCGAGGGGCTGAATGGCCTACTCCCGCTCCTTGTTCGTATGTTCATAAAATTTATTGCATTATGTTTAGTAAGGAATGGAGTCTAAGCTACCGACACCAAGCAGAAAAGTCATGGATATGTTTATGGTCTAATATTGGAGGGATGTCACAATGATAGCTGATTGTGTGTGCGGATTTAAATATTAGATACTATACGGTACTCGGATAAGATACTGTAAGGTACACTCTGTATTCCATGTGGGGTCATCAGAAAGCACATATTAAGGAATTAGCCAGCATGGCAGATTAAATGATATTGTTCTTACAGTTAAATCTGTGATTTCAAGTGTTGTTCTTTCAGCCAGAGATGTCATATGAACCATTTCCTACATATGGGTGTTTGGAGTAATTCTTCATTCTTCAGGACTTACCAAGCTACATTTCATCCACTGGCCAAAAGACAGGGGTGAGGGACTAGATTCCACACCTTCACCAATTCTATTCCATAAACAGCAACTGCAGGTACTATCAGATGATTCCTCACATGAAATCATCCATATTTGCATCATTAGCCAAGGCCCAATGGACCACAGATACAGTCTTACACCTTGGCAAGGCCTTGCACCCAGAAAAAGGTAAGGAAGTGAGGCCTGCAACTGCTGAAACCCTCATTTATACTTTTGCTACCTTCAGACTTGACTATTCCAATACTCTCCTGGCTACCCACCTATCAGCCTCCATAAGCTTCAGATCATCTAAAATTCTGCTGCCGATGCTTTAACTTCCAACAAATCCCAACCGCCCATCACCCCTCTGCTCATCGACCTACATTGCCACATGGTCTCACAACACCTCAGGTTTGAAATTCTCATCCTTATTTTCAAATTCCTCTGTGGCCTCACACCTCTGTATCTCTGTAACTCCTACAGCCCTACAGCTGTCTGAGATATCAGCGCTCCTCTAATTTTGACCTCCCAAAGCTAATTGCTTCACCATTGTTGACAGTGCCTTCAGCTGCCGAATTTCCTTCCTTATAATCCTCTCCACCGCTCTACTCTCTATCCCCCTCTCCCCTTTAAGACATTTGTTAAAACCTGACCAAGCTTTTAGTCAACTGCCCTAAATCAAATTGAGATTCCTGGGGGCATAGATGCCAAAATGTGCCAACTCAGGACATCTACTACTGATCCACTAAAGTTTGTAGGGTCAGACAGGAGACTCCTTTCAATGAGAACACATGGAGCTGAATTTTTCGCTGAGCAGGTGGGTGCGCGCCTGACCCGCTCAAGCGTAAAATGATGCGCGATGACGTTGGGCGAGCATCCCGATGTCATCGTGCACTCGCGCGATATTTCGGCCGGTGGGCACACACGGGAGCCTGCAGTGCACCCACCAACAATTAACAGGCCTATTAAGGCCATTAAAGTATTAATTGAATGCAATTTTTCGTTGCCTGTCCAACCTTATGGTTGGCAGGCAGGCGAAAAGGCCAAGCGGCCTTTGGATTTTTTATGAAGCCTTATCCATGGGAGGGATGAAGTTTTCAACAGGAATTAAAAATAAAATTAAAATTCTGAAATATCATTTATAACATGTCCTTGCTCTTGTGACAAAGTCACATGAGGGGACATGTTTTTAAGATTTGTAAATTCTTTATTCTTGATTTTAAAAATCTTCAGTTCCCTGAGGTAGCTCCGTGCCACATGCAAACTTCTGTGCTCGCCCTCCTCCCACTCCCAACTCATAAGCGCTCAGTGTTGCAGTGCATGTTTCACATCGGCTGGCTGTTAATTGGTCAGCCAGCGTGAAATCAATATCGGGGCCCGATCGCGGGCGGCGGTTGGTTTCGTGACCGCTCTTGGGCCCGCCCACCATGCCCACCCAACAAGGTAAAAATCCTGCCCATGATGTTCTCAACAGCTGGTGACTGAACCACTAAGGATCCAGCATATGTGCCCTCCATAGTGGAAAGGCCAGGAGACCCATGTACAATTGCCAAGTTTCCTCTTCCCAAAAAGAGTTTTATTCCCTGTGGGTCCAAACCACAATCCAGGGCATTGGTGAAACCACATCTGGAGTATTGTGTACAGTACTGGTCTCCTTATTTAAAGAAAGATGTAAATGCATTAGAAGCAGAGAATATTTACTAAACTAATACCAGGAATGGGTGTGTTGTCTTATGAGGAAAGGATAGACAGTTAGGCTTGTATCCACTGGAGTTTAGATGAGTAAGAGGTGACTTAATTGAAACCTTTAAGACCCTGAGGGGTCTTCACAGGGTGAATGTGGAGAGGATCTTTTCACTTGTGGGAGAATCTAGAACTAGGTGTCAGTGTTTAAAAATAAGAGGTCTGTCATTTAAGACAGAGATGAGGAGAAATTTTTTCTCGCTGTTGTTGTGAATCTTTGGAACTCTCTTCCTCAAATGGCGGTGGAAGCAGAGTCTTTGAATATTTTTAATGCAGAGCCAGATAGATTCTTCATTAACAAGGGGGCTAAAGGTTATCAGGGGATAGGCAGGAATGTGGGGTTGAGGTTGCATTCAGATCAGCCATGATCTTATTGAATGGCGGAGCCGGCTTGAGGGGCCGAGTGGCCCACTCCTGCTCCGAATTTGTATGTTCGTATGTAATCCCAGCCTTGGATCCTCCAGGTGTGGCCTGCTTCCAGACATTGTCTGGCCAGTATGATCTCACCAGGTGTATTGCCACTAATGTAATACTGGGTCTCTCTGAAAGACAGAGATACAATGAATCCAAGATATAAAGGAATATCCTCCCCAGGCCCCACTTGCCCTTCCTGCAATGATGGCCATGTTTATGGTGAGCAGAAGGCCATTTTTGTGGCGAGTGATGCACCAGAAAGCTGTGGATCTTTAACACCATTGTCCAGTACCTAAAACAAAAGCATAATACTGCCGATGCTGTAAATCTGAAATAAAAACAGAAAATCTAGAAAACTTCAGCAGGTCTTGTAGCATCTGTGGAGAAAGAAACAGAGTTAACATTTCAAGTCCCGAGAGTCGAAGGAGAGTCATATAGGACAGGATCTTTAGGTCGGTGAACAGGGGGCGGGGCCTACTCGCCAACGCATAAAATGACGCGGGATGACGTCAGGCAGAACTCCCGACGTCACCCCATCCCATTTCAATTTTCAGGTTGGTGGGGGCGCAGCCAAATAGCTGTGTGCCCACCGACCTGTCAACGAACTATTGAGGCCATAGACAAAGTACTTAACGTAATGAATAGACCAGCCCGTCCAATCTTAAGGTTGGCGGGCAGGCTGGGAGCCCTGGCAGGCTTCAGAAAAATCAGGAAACCTCATCCACGGGCGGGATCAGGTTTCATGAGGGTTTTTTAATTTTTAATAAAGGTTTGACTGAGGGATAGACATGTCCTAGTGTCACATAAGGGGACATGTCAGGGAAATTTTGCATTTGTCTCTGTAACACTTTTAAATTGGAGCCGATCTCCCTGAGGCTGCACTTAGCTTCAGGGAGATGAGTGCGCTCTTTCGTGCACATGCGTGAAAGAACACACTCTCGGCTAAGGGAATCCCCCACCCCCCCGCCCGCACAGGGAGCGCATAGCGCTTCCTGGCAGAAGTCACGCTGGGCAGGCCTTAATTGGCCCACCCACATAAAATGGCAGCGCCCCCCAATCGGGGACATTGATTGGAGGCGTGTCTGCCTGCGCCTACTCCTGCGCTTCCTCCCCGAAGAAGGGAAAATTCTTCCCATAGGCTCGAAACTTTAATTCCAGTATCTAAAGTCATCTTGGAAGTATAGAAAGTTGATTGTGAGATTGAACCTTTGCTTACAGGAAAATGACACTGCTTTGAGAAGAAGTCTGAGACAGATAAAGATAGTGAAACCAGCCATAGAATATAATATATTGTAATACATTCTTGCATTCCAGTGCAAAAAACCATTATTATCATCACTCAATTTTGACATTAGAACTGGAGGAATCAATACAAAAAGCAACAGTAAATAATTAAAAGCAACAATAGCAAGCAAAGAACAGCAACATTTAAAGTAATTGTCAGTTGAATGTTATTTTTAAATTGCTTTTAAAAATTAAGATTGACAGAAAATGCCTGGAATAATTAGGCACCTTAAATTAATTTTTATTGTTTAATTTAAATGTTACACTTCCTTTTTCAAACAATTATGTCCTGAAAGTTTCTGAATAAATGTTTCTAAAATACTTTAAAATGCAATCATTTCCTTTACTATTGTCTTCAATCCAAGCTGCTCTGAACAACAAACAAAGGCAGTACATTCCCATCAATTTAACGAAAGGCACAGCCACCAGGGCACCATCACGCCTGCTGGGCATAGATTGGCAAGCACACAGGCCTGAGAAAAGTTGGTTGCCAAACCTCTTGGCAAAGGCAATCATGGAATGTAAGCATAAAAACTAAACTCTCTTATAAATCTGTTTCAGGAAAGAAATTGCAATAACTACAATACTGCTACAACTGACACTAGATAAAGATACCCAAATCAATGCTCAAATTTTATCCCATCACACTCGGCATTACCCTACATGGTGCTCAATCATATTCCACCACACTTGACATCTCCTTACAGGGTACTCAGCATTGAAATTTGAGGGAGGCAGAATAGTGCAAACTGAGTCAATTGTGTTATCTGAAGAAGTCATATGGACTCGAAACGTTACTGTTTCTTTCTCCACAGATGCCAGACCTGCTGAGGTTTTCCAGCATTTTCTGTTTCTATTACAGATTTCCAGCATCTGCAGTATTTTGATTTTCAATTATGTTATCTAATGGGTCAACCTATAAATGACATCGCCAACACCCATGGAGATGTTTCGGGATTGAACCATCCTTTTCTAAAAGGCTGAGTTTCAAAATGCCACTATGGCAGATGACTTGATGGTGAAAATCCATGAAAAACAAAACCTTTCTTTAACAAATGTGTGCTAGTGTCTTGCAGCAGCAATGT
Organism: Cetorhinus maximus; assembly: GCF_964194155.1. Lineage (NCBI taxonomy): Eukaryota > Metazoa > Chordata > Chondrichthyes > Lamniformes > Cetorhinidae > Cetorhinus > Cetorhinus maximus. The sequence goes on along the minus strand of NC_135879.1, from coordinate 109,803,177 downwards.
ACATGCTGTGCTCAAATTTTAATTGCCAAAATGTCAGAAGTCTAGGCGTTTTAACTAGTAGGTATGTTTCTGGTATTGCTAAATCCAGTGCACTGCTGAGAAATATGCCTTTACTGCACAGTTTATTTCCATTTTTTAAGAGAGAGAGGAGGAAATGGAGTGCCACAGGGATCAGTGTTGGGTCCTCAACTATTTACAATATATATCAATGATTTAGATGAAGGGACCAAATGTACGATAGCTCAATTTGCTGATGACACAAAGATAGGTAAAGAAGTAAGTTGTCAAGAGGACATAAAGAGCCGAATTTTCGTTCCCGAGACAGGTACACAGAGTGAGGAAATTTCCCGACTCCGCAAACCCAACTCAAGAGAAAATTCCCCGAATGGTCGGATTTCCATTCTGGGGTTTGGGTGAATGGTAGGTGCGAACTGGACCAGGGCCAGCCACTCCCGGAAACAGTGTAGAGGCAGCCACAGGGTGCTGAGGTGGGCTGGTTAAAAGGCTCGCCTTGGTGCTCTGGGACTTTGTCCCAGTTGCAACAAAAGCAATAAAATGAAAAACAGTTCTCTTACCCTCAGCTCTCACATTCCCTTACCCCCCACACACTCTCCAAGCCTTTTTCATGCCACCTCATGTCCCTCTATCCATCTTCCATGGCCTCGCATATCTTCCATGCTGACCCATGCCTCTCTAACCATTCCCCATGATCCCTCATATCCTCCATGCCAACCTATGCCTCTCTACCCATTCCCATGGCCCATCATACCCTCCATGTCAACTTAATGCCAACTCATGCCACCCATGACTCCCATTCATCTCATAGGGGAGATATTTCCCCATGTCGGGCAGGCCGGTGAGGAGCGGGCGTGGGTGGGCACAGAGTCGATTGCCGCCTGCGATCGGCTCCACACTGCCATTCTACGTGGGTGGGCCAATTAAGGCCCACCCAGCGTGACGCACGGCCAACAGCCCTCAGCGCTACCTGTGCAGGCGGGGCGAAGAGCGTGGAAATCTCCCTGAGGCAGCTCCGTGCCTCAGGGAGAGTAAGAACATATTGAGAATTTTTTATAAAGTTAAAAATTATTTACATGTCCCCTCATGTGACAATGTCACATGAGCTGGGACATGTTTGTGAATTGAGCGAAATTTATTTATTTATTTAATAAAACCTTCAGGAAATCTCATCCCGCCCGTGGATGAGATTTCCTGAAAAACTCGAAGGCCGCTTGGGCTCTTCGCCTGCCGCCAACCTTATGTTTGGACGGGCAGCATTGATAATGACTTCAATTGGTTTTTAAATGGCCTTAACAGGTCTTTGACGGTTCGGCGGGTATGCAACCGACTCCAGTGTGCGCCCGCCAAGCGAAAGATCTGAATGATGGGCAGTGACCTCGCTACGCACGCCCGACGTTACCGCATGCTATTTTAGGCATCAGCATGTCAGGCCCACCCCCGCACACTGCGTGAAAATTCTGGCCATAGCCTTTCATAGACCCTATGCCAACTTAGTACCAATGAAATTGTCTTCTGAGTCAAGGCAGTTGCAGTTTTAAATGTGCTGCTGCCTCTGTGAACCGTGGATCTGTGAAATATCTCCCCCACCACGCCAACCCCCACCCCCAGCGAAAATGATGGGTACAAGGTTTTTGTTGAAGGCCAGGCCACCAGTGGAGCGTACACCTTTGCCTGGCTTCTGTCCTCTGTTCAACCTCTGGAGAGAAAATGGTTCTCGTGCACCTCGCGTTCCTGGAGCCTCAGGCGGAGGAGGAAGGATGGCATTGGGTCATGTACAACAGAGGCAAGAAGGCCAACAAGGAACGGTGCCAAATGCTGAGGCTGTTCAGAATGGAGGCAACCAGGGGCCAGTGCAATAATGAGAAATAAGGCATCCTAGAGTCTCCCATACCCACTTCAACTATCTGCAGCTGTCTGAGAGGCAATGTCAACAATGGCTGAGGATGCCTGGCAAGGCAGCCACTGACCTGTATGCCTGATTCCAGGATGAGCTGTGGTCCTTTGGACTTGGAGGGAAACCAGTGGCGGTGGCATTAAAAATAACTTCAGTACAGATCCAAACAGCCAGACCACAAAATCAGCGGACCTCAGGGCCATCGCTGGTTTCCCACAGGTGAAGGTGATTATTGTCTGTAGACACGTGGTAGTCAGAGCTCACTGGGACCAGTCTGCAGTTTTCATAAACAGAAAAGGCAAGGGAGGCTGGTGAGCCCTTCATTCTCAACATTTCAGCATGCATGATGCCTTTGAAAACCAATCGTCTCTTGGCCTTCCAGGTCCACCATCATGACCCACGCCAGGAGAACTAAATTCTGTCTTCTGTACCTCACATTCACAAACACCAACTCAGAGATATCAAGCTCAGGGGATCAGATATCTAGTTCACTGGCTAGTGCACTGAGCGTAGGTGAGCAGGAGCAGGCAGGGTTGGCAGAAGGGGAGAAGCCACTCACCAGGTGCCAAGGTCATTTTTATCTCTGGGATGCAGTCTGGGAAAGAAGAGCTCTTACTGAGCTCGACTGTTGGTGTTTTAGAAAGGAGTGTCTTCCTGCTTCTGGCACATAGTGGATAGGGTAGAGGGATCAATTTGTGGGGTTGTTATTACAAGGATTTCATCTATGCAATCAGCCATGAAGTGAGGAACACTCATGGACATCTGCAGCAAGTAATTCCTGTGGAGAGGTTAGGGTTTCTCCCAGCCATTCAGTGTAACTTCAGCAGAAAATCAGCAGAATCACTGAAGAAATAGCATAAATGGACATTTATAACTTCACTCCAGGGTTTCTGCTGATCCTTCACTGAAGATATGGCAGGAGATTGAGAAAGCCCTGCAGAAATTTGGCAGTGTTAGGTGCTGTATTTTTACTTCCTACCTAGGGAATTGTTAGGATGTGGAACTTGCTGCTACAAGTGGAATAGCATAGATGTATTTAAGGCGAAGTTAGATAAACACATGAGGGGGAAAGGAACTGAAGGATTGCTGATAGAGTTGGATGAATCAGGCTGGAAGGAGACTCATCTTCAGCTTAAACACTGGCATAGGCCAGTTGGCCTGAATAGCCTGAGTTTGTGCTGAAAATCCTATGTAATTGGATGTGTTCCCTTATAGATCACAAGGCACAATGACAAGAAGGCTTCCAGCTAGGGCTGAACAGACCTGTGGAGGGATGAGGTTCATGCCTTTTGTAAGGTTAGTCCTATCCTTACCATCACGTCCCCATTTCAGTGGACTCACAGAATGTAGTGATCAGACTGTGCCCTTCCCATTCATATTGGGAGGAATGTTACATGATAAGCCCGAAGGGTCACATAGGTCCCGCTTATGAAGCTGTACATCCTTCTGCAGAGGTTGAATCCAAAATCTCTAGCCTGGAGATACCTGACTGGAAACATGAGGGATTGATTTTTGTCTTTATTGCTTGGTCATTAAACCTTGTCTGGGCAAAGAACAGAATGAAAAGCCTGACAGGAGGTACACGGCCAGATTACCCTTCAATCATTTCAGCAGAGGGACTATCAGGCAGGTTCTGATACCAGCATGTAACCCTGCTTACACTTTCTTCTGTGTTTAAACATTTTCCGAGCAATGTTTAAAGCTCAGGAAGTAAAGGCAAAAATCTATCTCATTTGTATGTTTGGTGGCTTTTGCCAAGTGGACATCAGGCAGTTGTGGGAACTGTACAGGTCTTTCACAGCTTTAAATGCATTCCCATTAAGAAGCAAACTGGAGCCACAGTTGCATTTACATTTGCAAAGGTGAGCTCAGAAAACAAGCTTCCAGAAGTAACTAATTGCCTGATGTATTTACTCACATAAGCACACACTGCACACTTGTGTGTCACTGTACGTTATCATCAGACTTTCAGCACCTGAACACTAGGAAGCTGATATTGCTTTATCTTCAAATGATTTGCATTTCCTGTTCAATGTTTCCCCTTATAATGAATACCGCCCCTTCAAATGGCAGCCTCAATCTTTTAAGAGCTGTAATTTTAATGAGTATTCTGTTTTCCACTGACCGAGCCCCAGGAGGACCAAGTCCAGGCCAACAGTTAGCCATCCATATTTAATCCAGGCTGACACCAGATTTCACAGGGTTGGATATGCGCTTTCCATGTGGATACGAAGATTGCTGGGCACCAATCAAACATTGTAGCACAGGAAAATTTTACTGCAAAAATTAAAGTATGTACATTTACATAGCACCCCCAGGATACTAAAAAGCCCTTTACAATTGATGGATTTTTTTTACATTTCTCTAGTCATTTTGGATTGTACAATGTGCAATTTCTCCAGTTTGATATTGTAGACTGGTATTTCTTTGGTTTAATATTTGACTGTAGTGATTGAAAGTATAGCCTTTCCTACTGCCTATTAGGTGTCACTTGATTGTTCTGACGAATGAGCCCTAAGCACAGGTAATCCGGGGGCAGAGCTTTCTAGTCATGGAATTGGTTCAATCATGTAGCTTCTAAAAGAGCTCTGTAATAAAGTTCTCTGTTTCAAGTAGAAACCTGTCCAGTACATCAGGTTCATTACACTGACAGCCTCAGTTCTCACTGTCAGACAAATGGCAGTATTGTGTGAGTTATCTGCTGGTGCTGTGTTATGATTGTGGTGAATTACATCTCTCTCTCGCTCTCTCTCTCACTATCTCTGTTTTACCCTTCCGGTTTATAGTTCAGTACAGACCTGGTGATTTCTGCCACAGTTACAGTCAGATATCGTTCCACCTTTTTCCTCTTCTCGCCTAATTAGAGGGACAGGGAGATAGATCTTGATCTCCAACAAAAGTGAAACACAGCAATAGCAGTCAGAGGTCATTTTACATATCTCATGATTTAAAACATTTTTCTTTTAACTATAAAATTTGGTCCATTAATGCCCCCTGCCCAGAGAGTGTCAGGGTGCCGCTCTCATTTTCCAGAATTTCTTTGGAGATAGTGCTTCTTTTATGCCTCTAAGGTTGCAGGTCAACCACACCTATTATTAAAATGATCTTGTCTCCAGGATTTGAGACAGGACCATGCCTACCCTGAAATGTCAACCCCTGTATGCTTTTGTTGGTATATTTATATTCATGGGTACATCTACACCTAAGCATAGCTGCATGGCATGGCCACTGAACTGACAAAGCTTCGCCATGCTAACCTCCTCAGAACTAGATCAGAGCCATTCAAATAACTTGTATTAGACTGACCCCAGGAAATTCAACTGGATCAGCAATGTACCTATCAGGTGGGAAAATGTCCTCTCCACACGTGCAAATGAATATGCCAAAAAAAACTTATATTGGCCAACTCAGTGACCTTCTTTGGTAAAATGTTGCACTTAGCATAAGAAACTTTCTCCTTTCTTATTCCTAAGCTCCTTCATATTTCACTCATGCCCCATGATGTTTAAACTTTTAACCAAACTGAAGAATTCCTCCTTTGAAACTATAAATAAATAAGTTTCCCAGATGCATCATAAGAAGGAAATGCTTAATGATTAAATAAATAGTCTGTAGAAAGTGAATTCCTTTCCAGAACATTTCTCTAAATACAATTGTGATATTTGTTTAACTATATAATTAAGCAATATATTTGTTTTGGAAAATTATGAACTTTATTGATATGTACAAAAACAGAAAATAGAGGAAGGAGGCATTAAGACTGGTGAATAGTGCTTATTAACAATGAGGACATGTAATGCTTGGGCTCAGCAGCCGACCATAGCAATACTACAAGTCAATTTCAAGGCTGCTTAAGGTTTAGCCATGTGTAACAGCAATGGAATGTGTCTAGTTGCAACCTTAGGCATTCACATGTATTGCCCTGGAAATGTCCCTTTCCAAACGTGGGCACCCAATGAAGAAAGTGCAACATGTAGGAAAGTAATGATATTGTTCTCTTCTCACAGTATCTTCACAGCACAAACTGTGAATATAAGATTACAAAGAGAGGAACTTGGAAATATACCGCAAAAGTCCAACCACACCATAATCTAGAAGCCACAAAATCACTTGTGGATTACACCTTTAGACGTTGCGTCATATTTTCCATGATTCTTGGCCATGAGCTATGAAGGTAGCCTTCGTACATGACATTAAAATCGACTCAATGCACTGTAACTAATAGTGCTAGATATACAGCCGTTGTTCTGTGAAACAATAATTGCAATTGGTAACATTAACAGCAAGCAGGTTCTCAGACCTCATCTCCAGTAAAGCAAACAAACCTACAATTGCAATGAATCATGCTTTTATTTTAGAAATAAATTGGTTGGTACAACTACTTATTTTTGTAAACTATGCATGACGTGACTCCTTATTTGAAATTGGAATTTTATCACCAAGTGCAGCCATTTCCCAAATACAGATCGCAAAATGGTAAATAGTTCCAGATTATTAATTGTCTCATTACATCAAGAGTTCTTTTTTTTTGCAACTTGGATTATCTGGGGTAAATCTTGATTTTGTGTGACTGCATAAAATGGGTGATAGCGAATCGGCAACTATTTTTGCATCGTTCCTGATTCTTAGTTCCATTGACTTCTTCACAATAATTTCAAATGTATTTTTCAACTAACTTTGAATTCACAAACAAGATCTAAATGTAAAACAAACAAAACAAATGAATGTTAATTAGCTACTTCCTAATGAAGGATTTTGGACCTTTCAATGTGGACTCCTGATACTTGTTTTGAGAAAAGCTAAAATAATAGAATTGAATCCCTTGATTACTTGGTAAAAGAGCATAGAAGGCTGAACGTGACCAAAATCAAGTCTCTGCTTATTGCGCAGGATGTTTGGAGAGAGAAATTTATGTGACAACAAGATTAAATGATACCTTCATAAGCTATAAATCCTGATGAATAGATAAGATGAAACTATGCTCACTATTGCAAAGAAAAAGAATCATGGCCTGAAAACTGATAAGAGACCCTATGGTGCTTAAGGCACCCATATCATGTATGATGATCAAACATCAAATTTGAAAGAAAACTATAAAAAGGACTCAATTCTACATGGGTTTTCAAGAGAAACACATGCGACATCCAGTCAAGAGGGATGTAAAGGGTTAACATCAGAAGCACCTGGTACTGATTTAAGTTGTCACATGACCAAGTAACAGCGATCCAGAGGGAAGGAGGAGTATAACCTCGTGTAGAGTGACTGAGATGTACATAATTTTTTTAAAAGTGCAAGAGGAGCTGAAAGTTCAAAAAGAGCGCAAGAGGAGCCGAGAGTTCAAAAAGAGCACGAGAGGAGCCTGTTATGGCACAGCCAATGGTAAATGCTGAGTTGTTCAAATCCCAAAGGGAAACTTGAAACAACTGCTACAACTTGTTTTGCAGCTTGTATACATTTCGAGACGCGTGCCTTGAATTCAGTAGTAATAAGACCACCAAGTCTTATAGGTTTTTACAAAACTACATTACACATTTATTAATAAGAGAAATGATTTTAAACATATACATATATCTACAAATTACTGCTATAATAACTTCTAAATCCCCTACTTAACCTGACTCCCAGTTACACTTTCATTAAGGCAATAGTAAGACATATAGATTTTAAAAGACCCAGGCAAGGTGACACACAATGCCCTGAACCAGTCAAATTCAAAGTGAGTTTTCTTAACTTCAGTTCCTTGAAAATAGCAGCCTGATGCATAGATGCTGAAGGCTTTTCACACTTATGAGATCTTAAAATGCCTACTCTTGCACACAGCCTTTGTTCCTTTATACATATTTTCCCCTTTGAATGCAAATTCCCATTGTTTCACTATGTCTCTGGGCTTTACCTTTCTGACAATTAAAATATCTCTTGGCACTAAGTTTTACCAGTAATCTTTGGGAAAAATAAACACACTGGGCAGAATTTTCACCACGGCGGGCGAGCACACGCCCCACCCGCGCAAGTATGAAATGACGTGTGTTGACGTTGGGTGAGCGTCCTGACATCAACACACAGTCGCACGATAGTTCAGTCGATGGACATGCACGGGAATTGGCAGCATGCCCACCGACAATTAAAAGGCATATTAAGGCTATTTAAGCATCAATTAACTTAAATTTTTCACTGTCCGTCCAACCTTACGGTTCGTGGGCAGGCGAAAAGGCCAGACAGCCTTTTCAGTTTTTTGGAGACCTTCATCCAACATCAAATAAAAACAAAATAAAATTTTTCAAATTTCACTTATAACATGTCCCTACTCATGTGACAAAGCCACATGAGGGGACATGTTTTATAACATTTTTCTAATCTTTATTACTTTTTTTTGAAAACCCTTCATCTTCCTGAGGCAGCTCTGTGCCTCAGGGAGATTCTCAAAAGTGCACTTGCGTGCATGCACGAAGTTCACGCTCACCCTGCTAGCCCTCCTCCTCCCTCCCCCCATATAGGCAGCACTGAGCACTGCCACTCGCGTTTCACGCTGGGCGGGCCATAGGGGCTAAATTCTGCCCACTGTTTCTAAACTTCATCTGGCTTGTTTACACATTTCACCCCTTCCTTGAAAACAATCTAGTCTGGTTTATTTACAAATGCAAATGTCCCTTCACACCTTACATTCTAAACTTCCCCCATGTTTATCATGTTTACATCAAAGCATTCAGGCAAGCTGCCTTTAATCCAATTAATTCACACACACACACACACATTCAAAGAGAGCACAAGAGGAACCGGGAGATCAAAAAGAGCCTACTGATGGCGGTGTTGGTGCTGCTGCTGGTGCTGGTGGTGCTGCTGCTGGCGCTGGTGCTGGTGGTGCTGCTGCTGGTGCTGGTGGTGCTGGTGCTGGTGCTGGTGCTGCTGGTGGTGCTGGTGCTGGTGGTGCTGCTGGTGGTGCTGCTGGTGCTGGTGCTGGTGTGGGTCTCAGTGGGATCAGGTTTGGAGAAAATCAAGTATGATGTCATAGGGAACTAGGTAAGTGATTGGTTGGTGAGTATTTTACTTGTTTTGCTGGTTTATCTTTTAAATACTGGTACAATTTATTGGTGACTGTAAGGTTTGCTTCACAGTAAGGTTTTGTAATAGCAATAGTAAAGCTTAAAGGAAGTAGTAGAGTTTATTAATTCAAATAAATTTTTAAAATAAGTAAATATAAATAAAAATTACTAAAAGTTTAAAATAAAATAAAATAATTAAAATAAATACATAAGACATTTACCTTTGAAATTAAAAAACGTATAATTTATAGTTGTAGGTGATACTAATTTTTAATAAACAATGTAAATTGTAGTAAATGTAGGAAATATTGTAAGTTAATTAAGGAAGTAAATAAATTAAATTAACTAAATTATATAAGTAACAATGGCAGGACAGGTGTTACATTGCAGCTGTGGAATGTGGGTCCTTTTGGACACCAAGGTGATCCATGGCAAACACATCTGCAGAAAGTGTAAGCAGCTAGAGGAATTCCAGATCAGGATTATTGAGTTGGAAGCTGAACTGCATTCACTGTGCAACATAAGGGAGGGTGAGAAATACCTGGACACTTTGTTCAAGAAGACGGTCATACCTCTTATAATAGGGTCGTCTGTTTTGGTCAGTGGTGAGGGACAGGAAGATGTGACCATGATTGAGGAAGGTAAAGGGACTGAGCAGACAGTGGTGGAGAAGCTTCAGACTTTGCAATTAATAAACAGGTACAAGATGCTTGCTACCTGTGTGGCCAAAAGTAAGGTCTGCAGGGTGGAAGAGCAGACTGGCCATGGCACCATGGTACAGGAAGCCATTCAAGCAGGAGGAGCAAAAAGGAATGTAGTGGCAGTGGGGGACAGTATAGTGAAGGGGATTGACACTGTTCTCTGCAGCAAAGAGCAAGAGTCCAGATGGTTGTCTTGGCTGCCCATTGCCAGGGTTTGGGACATCTGCTCAGGGCTGGAGAAGAACTTGCAGTGGGAGGGGGAGGATTCAATCACTATGGTCCATGTAGGTACCAAGGACATAGGCAGGACAAGGAAAGAGGTTCTGCATAGTCAGTATGAAGAGCTAGGCACAAAATTAAGAAACAGAACCTCAAAGGTAATAATCTCTGGATTATTACCTGAGCCACATGCAAATTGGCATAGGGCAAATGAGGTAAGTGAAATGAATGCGAGGCTCAAAGACTGGTGGGTTCCAGTTTGTGGGGCACTGGCACTAGTAATGAGGAAAGTATGGTGGTAGCGTTGGGACAGTCTACACATGAACCATGCTGGGATGGGTGTTCTTGCAAGCCACATAAATAGGGAAGTTGAGAGGGCTTTAAACTAAACAAGGGTGGTGAGGGATCAAGCTAGATGCAACAAATCAAGGGGTAGAGTCAAGGCAGAAGAGTAAAATAGTAATATGGAAAATATGGGTCAGAGAATGGCAGGAAGGGACAGAGAGAATAAATCCAATAATTCATCAATAGTAAAGACTAGATGTTACAAAGATAGCAAAAGACAAGACTAAATGCTCTGTATCAGAATGTATGCAGCATTCTTAACAATGTAAATGAATTGATAGTGCAAACTGAAGTAAATAAATATGATCAAATAACTATTACGGAGACATGGCTGCAGCATGACATGGATTGGGTCGTGAATATTGAGGGGTATATGACATTCAAGAAGATTAGGAAGCTAAGTAAAGATGGATGGGTAGCACTGTTAATCAAGGATTCACTGGTGCAATAGTTAGAGATAATCTTGGTTCAGGACATCAGGATGTAGAATCGGTTTGGGTGGAGATGAGGAATAGTAGGGGAAAGAAGTGACTAGTGGGAGTGGTCTATAGGCCCAAAATAATAGCCACAATGTAGGACAAAATATACAAGAAGAAATATTGGGTGCTTGTGAAAGAGGGACAGCATTAATCATGGATGATGGTAATCTACATATCAATTAGAAAAATCAGATTGGCAGTAGAAGCCTGGATGAGGAATTCATAGAATGCTTTCGAGATAGTTTCTTAGAGCAGCATATCCTGGAACCAACCAGAGAGCAGGTTATATTCGACTTGGTATTGTGTAATGTGACAGGATTAATAAATGACCTCAGATTAAAGGCATCCCTAGGTAGCAGCGATCACAATATAATTGAATTTTCTATCCAGTTTGAAAGGGAGAAGAGTGGGTCTTAGATTAGTATTTTAAACTTAAATAAGGGCAACCATGTGGGCATGAAAGCTGAGCTAGCTGAAGTGAATTGGGATACTAGGCTAGCGGATAGATCAATAGAGAACCAATGACAGACATTTAAAGGAATATTATAGATTGCTCAGAATAAGTATATTCCTACTATAAAGAAAAATCCTAAGGGGAGGACACAGCATCCATGGTTAACTTAAGACGTTAAGGAAAATGTCAAACTTAAGGAAAACGCATATAACTGTGCAAGGATAAATGGCAGGTTAGATGATTGGTCAGAATATAAAGAACAACAGAGAATGACGAAGAGGTTAATCAGGAGAAAGAAATTAGAGTATGAGAGGAAGATAGCAAGAAATATAAAAACAGATAGCAGGAGTTTCTACAGATACTTAAAAAGGAAAAGTGTAAGAAAGTGATTGTCGGTCTTCTGGGATGTGAGAATGGGGAGTTAATAGATAATAAGGAAACGGTGGTTGAAATGAACGAATATTTTGCTTCTGTCTTCACTATACAATATATAAAATAAATTCCAGTAATAGCTGTAAATCAGGAAATGAAAGGGAGAGAGGAACTTGATGAAATTACAATCACTAGGGAAGCGGTATAGAGCAAACTGATGGAGCTGTGGGCTGACAAGTCTCCAGGTCCAGATGGACTTCATCCTTGGGTCTTACAAGATGTGGCTAATGAGGTAGTAGATGCGTTGATGTTAAATTTCCAAAAATTTGCAAGATTCTGGAAAGGTTCCATCAGATTGGAAAGTAGCAAATATAACCCTCTATTCAAGAAGGGAGGGAGGCAGAAAACAGGAAACTATAGGCCAGTTAACTTGACATTTGTTGTGGGGAGGATGTTAAAATTGAACATTAAGTTGGTTATAACTGGGCATTTAGAAAAACACAAGGTAATTGGGGAGAATCAGCATGGTTTTGTGAAAGGAAAACCATGTTTATGTAATTTAGTGGAGTTCTTTGAAGGAGTATCATGGGCTGTAGATAAAGGGGAGCCTGTAGATGTACTGTATTTTGATTTCCAGAAGGTGCCACATCAAAGTTTATTGCGGAAAATAAAGCTCATGGCATTGAAGCTTGGCTAGCTAACAGGAAGCAGAGAGTAGGCATAAATGGGTCATTTTCTGATTGGCAGGATGTAACAAGTGGAGTCCCGCAGGGATCTGTGCTGAGGCCTCAACTTTTTACAATTTATATCAATGACTTAGATGACGGGAGCAAGGCATGGTAGCTAAATTTGCAGATGACACAAAGATACGTAGGAGAATATATTGTGAAGAGGACATAAGGAGGTTGCAGATGGATATAGATAGGTTGAGTGAGTGGGCAAAAATCTGGCAGATGGAGTATAATGTGGGAAAATGTGAAGCTGTTCACTTTGACAGGAAAAATGAAAAAGCAGAGAATTACTTAAACGGAGAATGACTGCAGAATTCCAAGGTATAGAGGGACCTAGGTGTCCAAGTTCTTGAGTCACAGAAAGTTAGTATGCAGGTACAGCAAGTAATTAAGAAGGCTAATGGAATGTTATCCTTTACTATGAGAGAAATTGAACATAAGTGTAAGGATGTTGTGCTTCAGCCATACAGGGCATTGGTGAGACTACGTCTCGAATGCTGTGTCCAGTTTTGATCTCCTTATTTAAGGGAGGATGCAAATGCATTGGAGGTGGCTGAGAGTAGGTTCACTAGATTGATACTTGGAATGAGCAGGTTGTCTTATCAGGAAAGGTTATAGACAGGCTGGGCTTGTTTAGAAGATTGAGGGGTGACTTGTTTGAAGTTTATAAGATCCTGAACGGTATCAACAAGTGGACGTGGAAAGGATGTTTCCTCTTGTGGGTGAGTCCAGAATTAGGGGGCACTGTTTTAAAATTAGGGGTCGCCCTTATAGGACAGAGATGAGGAAATTTTTTTTCTCTCAGAGATTTGTGCAACTTTGGAAATCTCTGCCTCAGAAGGCAGTGGAGGTGGGGCATTGAATATTTTTAAGACGGAGGTAGATAGATTCTTGTTAGGCAAGGGAATCAAAGGTTATCGGTGGTAGATGGGAATGTGGAATTCGAAACATAAACAGATCAGCCATGATCTTATTGAAAGGCACAGCAGGCTCGAGGGGCTAAGTAGCCTACTTCTGCTGCTATTTCTTATGTTTGCACATTCGTATGTATGTACATGGAGCTGTAAATATATAATAATGGTTTTATGAACTACATTCTTAAGTACTTTCCTTAGGGAGACTGTAAGTCTAACCCTAAAAACCACATGTAGATCCCGAACACAAGATGAAACATGGTGACAGCAGACAGAGAGTAAAAGACACAGAAAAACTCCAAGTGAAGGCTGCTGACCTGACAGACCTACAGATCCTTGGAAGATGGATAAAAAGAAAATTGATTGACAATTCTCCAGAAAAACTTGGAGCATTGCAGGTGCAGCAGAAGCAAGCTGAGACATAGGCCCGGGGTCCAGACAGCAGTGAGCACAGACCAGAATCTACAAGCCAGACTGAAGAATCAGCAGATCCAAGGCTTAGGATAAGCATGAAATCTAAATGCCACTCCCAGAACCATTCCGAAGCTCTGAAGGTTTGCAACAGGCTCAACACTGGGATAACTGGAGAAAGAGATTTTCTAGATACCAAACAACTTCAGGTTTTCACACAAAGGAACAAAAGGATCAGGTCAGTCCTTTACTCTATGCAGTGGGAACTGTTCCTGATGATGTAATAGCGAGACAGGGAGTTGATGAGGGTTCAAACTCTTACGATGAAGTCCTCCAGGCATTCAATTCGTGTTTCAGCACTCAAAAAATTTAATCACTGAATGAGCAAAATTTAATAAGGGGAAATTAAAACCAGGTGAATGCATGGATTCATTCATGAATGACCTGTACAGTCTAGTAGGAAATTGCAACTACTGGATCCTGAGAGATGAATTAATACGTGATGTCATAGTAGGTGGGGTCAGATATTTTGCAAACAAGAGATCTAACTCTCACTAAGGCAGTACAGATCGCACAACAGACCAAGCTCAGAAAGCAAAATAAAGTGGTTGTTCATGGGAAAAATGATGTCCCTTGGAAACTAAGAGTGAGGCCATTTAACATGACAGACAGAAAAGAGAAAGTGCATTAAAACAAAAGCCGACGAAATCGGGGAAAAAGTGCGCCAACCGCCATCCTGAAGTGCTCTCAATGTGGTAGGAAACACCTGCACAAAGCAGGAAGAATTTCTTTTTTTATTCATTCACGGGATGTGGAATTCGCCGGCTAGGCCAGCATTTATTGCCCATCCCTAGTTGCCCTTGAGAAGGTGGTGGTGAGCTGCCTTCTTGAACCGTTGCAGTCCATGTGGTGTAGGTACACCCACAGTGCTGTTAGGAAGGGAGTTCCAGGATTTTGACCCAGCGTCAGTGAAGGAAAGGCAATATATTTCCAAGTCAGGGGAGCAGGGTGGAAAGTTAGGACATTTTAAAGTCATCTGTCAATCTAAAACACAAGTAGCCACAAGAAAAAAGAGAAAATAGCAAGGCCAAACCAAATATAAGAAGTGGAAGAGCCACAGAAAAATAAATAACCTTCTTAGGGGAAGTTAGTGAAACAGAAAGTAATTAGTGGGCTTTAAACTAGAATGGATGGGTACTCCACAGAGTTTAAATTAGACACAGATGCAGATATTTCAGCCTTATCTAATGAAGCGAAGTGGTTTAAATATATCACATTACAGCCATCATCCAACCAGTTACAATGTTCAGGAGGGACTACACTGAAAATCATAGGTCAACACTTAAAATACAAGGTTAAAGAAATCATTGAACCTCTGGAAGCATATACTTCACTCATTACCAAACACTTACCAGCCACTGAAATTAGACTACAAGAGATTAAGTAAACCCAACAGCATAATGACAACTGCATCCAAATTAGAGAGTATTGCCAGAGAGGATGGCCAGATTATTCACCAAACAACCCAATACTTTACCAGCACTTGGAACAGTGAAAACATCTAACAATCATTGGTGATTTTTTCATTTTTAATGACAATCATCTCTAAAACACTTTGGCTTGAAATTCTCTAAAAAAAATACATGAAGGTCACTTGGGGATAGTGAAATGCTGGAGATCCCAGCAGTCAGTCTGGTGGCCAGGCATTAGTTGTGCTATAGAGAACTAATCTCAAATTGCCTTATGTGTGCAGTGAATAGCCAACAGCAGAGCGAAGCACTGTCACCCCCCACTTTTCCATGGAGGCCATGGGAGCACCCGGAATTAGATTTATTTGAGTTTAAAGGTGAAGTATTTTGCATCGGCATTGATTATCACTCCAGATGATTGAAGTGAACAGATTGCAGAGCATCACAGCGGAGGCAGTCATTCAATCACTGAAGAGAATCTTCGCAACACATGGCTCCACGGACATTGTAGTGTCTGACAATGGTCCACAGATTGCTAACGAACTATTCCACAACTTTGCACAGGAATATGGATTCATGCATGTGACTAGCTCACCTAAATATTGTCAGTCGTATTGAGAAGTAGAAAGAAGAGTTTAAACAATTAAGGAATTGATGAAAAAGAACAAAGATATTAACTTAGCCCTTCTTAATTACAGAACATCACCGCTAAAAGAAGGGTTCTCACCATCAGGATTGTTGATGGGAAGATGGCTTCGAACACAACTTCCAGCTCTACAACAAACACCACAACTTAACATTACCTCAGATGATCATGGGTTAAACACAGACGCAATCAAGCTCATAAGTTCAACTTCAGGCACAGAGTATGAAATTGCAACAGCCCGGGGAGAGAGTATGGATATGAGACCAACAGAAAGGAGGCATAGTATTAGAAAGAGATCCACAGCCAAGATCTTATAGAATCAAGACCAAGGAAATATAAGGAACGGAAAAGCCATAATATACTTGTAAACGAAGGCAATAGAAACTTGGGTTTACCATTCAGTTCCTGATGAAGACAAGGAACTAGCCATATAAATACTGTGGTTACAAAAGCAGGTCCAGGAAATCTGTGGTGAGTAACTCACCTCCTGACTCCACAAAGCCTGACAACCATCGACAAGGCACAAGTCAGGAGTGTGAAGGAATACTCCCCACTTGCCTGGATGAGTGCAGCTCTAACAACACTCAAGAAGCTTGACACCATCCAGGACAAAGCAGCCCGCTTGATTGGCATCCCATCCACAAACATTCACTCCCTCCACCTCCGACACACAGTAGCAGCAGTGTGTACCATCTACAAGGTGCACTGCAGGAATTCACCAAGGCCCCTTTGACAGCACCTTCCAAACCCACAACCACCACCATCTAGAAGGACAAGGGCAGCAGACACGTGGGAACTCCACCGCCTGGAGGTTCCCCTCCAAGCCACTCACCATCCTGACTTCAAAATATATCGCTGTCCCTTCACTGTCACTGGGTCAAAATCCTGGAACTCCCTCCCTAACAGCACTATGGATGTACCTATGCCACATGGACTGCATCAGTTCAAGAAGACAGCTCACCACCACCTTCTCAATGGCAATTAGGAATGGGCAATAAATGCTTGCCTAACCAGTGACACCCACATCCCATGAACGAACAGAAAAAAAAGGTTAAAAAAAAGCTAAAAAAAGGTTGCCTTGCTAGTCCTATTGGCAAGGATTCAGGCTAACTTGGGATAACGGAATCAAGAAGCAATATTAGAAAGGAAAACCAAGAGAATTAGGAGAGACAGATAACAGTAAAGTGGGAAACAGTAATCTATTAGGTGGGGTTGGAGTGAAAGGGAATATAGTAAGGTCTAAATCAGGTTTACTGTCAACGTATGTGACTGTGTGGAGTGTGGTAAATAAGGCTGATGAGCTGCAGTCGCAGATAGCCGCATCAAAATATGATGTTGTGGTGAAAGCAGAGACCTGGATCAAAAGGACAGGACTGGATAGTAGTTTATAATACTGGCTACAAGGTGTTCAGGAAAGATATAGAAGGAAGAACTTGGCTTGGGGAGTAGTACTGATTAAGAAGAACATTTAAGTGCTGGATAGAGAGGATACCTCAAAGTATCAAGGACAGAATATATTTGGTTAGAGCTAAGGAATAGTAAGAGGTACCATTACACAGTAGATTGCTAGGTGTGTTCTCTAGGCCACTCATTCATCCATGTGTACTCTGCCTGAAGGCAGCTCCTTGGCTTATTGTCTGTTGATGTTTTATCCTGTGCTGTTTCCTTGGCAGTTTTTCAGTGCTGGTTCACCATTGACTTCCACTCTCAGGTACAGGGCAAGGAGGCAGGTGTTAGGCCTACCTCAGCTGGAACAGGAATCAAACCTGTGCTGTTGACTTCATTCTGGACCACAAGCTAGCCATCTAACCAACTGAGCTAACCAGCCCCCTTATAGGGCACTAACTGCAGGGGTAGTGGGAAAGCTAAGGAGGAACACATTTGCAAGGAAATTATAGAGAGATGCAGGAACGATAGAGTAGTTATAATGGAGTTTACCGGTCAATCTACATCCCCATCCCCAACTACAGTCATGAACTGTGGGTAATGACTGAAAGGATAAGATTGCGGGTACAAGCAGCGGAAATTAGTTTCTCCGCAGGGTTACTGGGCGTACTCTTCAGGACAGGGTGAGGAGTTCAGCAATCCACGAGACTCTCTGAGTAGAGTGGCTGCTCCACCAGATCGAGAGGGGCCAGTTGAGATAGTTCAGGCATGTGATAAGGATGCCCACTGGTAGGCTCCCACTGGAGCTGTACCGGGCACAGCCCACTGGGTGGAGACCTCAAGGCAATCCCAGGACTTGCTGGAGGGATTACAATTCTCGGCTAGCCTGGAATGCCTGGGAATCCCCCAGGCGGAGCCGGAACCTATGACTAAGGAAAAGGAAGTCTGATAGGCCCTGCTCATCTTACTGTCACCGTGACCCTCACCAGGAGAAGTGGTGTGAAAATGGATGGATATAATGGGGAATTTTAATTATCCTACATAGATTGGGATTGTAATAGTGTAAAGGGCAGGGAGGAGAAAGTGTTTTAGAGTGTGTTCGAGAGAGTTTTCTATATCAGCATGTTTCCAATCCAGTAAGGAAGGAGGCATTGCTGAATCTGGTTCTGAGGAATGAGGTGGGTCAAGTGAATCAATTGTCAGTAGGAGAATATTTAGGGGATAGTGATCATAGTATCATAAGGCTTAAGTTAGCTATGGAAAAGGACAAGGAGCAATCGAAAGCAAAAATAATTAATTGGGGGAGGGTCAACTTCAATGGGATGTGAACAGATCTGGCCCAGGCTCAAAGTAAGGGGTTTCTGTTTCAGTAAGACATAAATGAGGAGGAATTTCTTCTCTCAGAGGGCTGTTAAGCGTTAGAATTCACTGCAACAGAAAGCGGTGGAGGCTGGATCATTTCATATATTCAGTGTTGAGCTGGACAAATTTCTGATCCACAAGGAAGTCAAAGGCTATGAGGAGCAAGCAGGAAAGTGGAGCTAAAGCCATAATCATATCAATGGTGATCTTATTGAATGGTGGAGCAGGCTTGAGGGACCAAATGACCTACTGCTATTCCTATTTCTTATGTTCTTATGTAACTTGGAATCAAAGATTGGCAAGCAAAACTGTAATGGAACAATGAGCTGCTTTCAAAGAGGAGGTGCAGTCAAGGTACATTCCCATGAGGGGAAAGATAAGACAAACAAATTCAGAGATCCCTGGCTAACAAATGAGATAGAGAGTAAGATGAAGCAGGAAAAGGGTGCTTATGGCAGATGTCAAGTGGATAAGACAATTGAGAACCAGGCTCAAAATAGAAAGTTCAGAAGGAAGTGAAAAGGGAAATAAGAAAGTAAAGAGAGAGTATGAGAAGAGATTGGCAGCTAACATAAAAGGGAATCCAAAAGTCTTCTATAGGTATATAAATAGTAAAAGGGTGGTAAAAGGAGGAGTGGGGCTGATTAGGGACCTAAAAACAGACTCACACATGAAGACGGGAGGCATGGCTGAGTTGCTAAGTGAGAGTATTTTGCAACTGCATTTACCAAGGAAGAAGATGCTGCCCAAGTCGTAGTGGTAGAGGAAGTAGTTGAGACACTGAATGGACTAAAACCTGATAAAGATGAGGTACTAGATACACTGGCTATTCTTAACGTCGTTAAGGCACCAGGACTAGATGAGATGCATTTGGGAACTAAGGCTGGAAATTGCAGCGGCACTAGCCATAATCTTCCAGCCCTCCTTAAAATCAGGGTTGGTACTTGGAGGATTGCAAATATTACATCCATGTTTAAAAATGGATGTAAGGATAATCCCAGCAACTATAGGACAGTCAGTTTAACCTTGGTGATGGGAAAGCTTTTCAAAATGATAATCTGGGGCAAAATTAACAGTCACTTGGACAAATGTGGATTAATTATGGAAAGCCAGTGTGGATTTATTGAAGGGAAATCTTGTTCAACTAACTTAATTGAGCTTTTTGATGAGGTAACAGAGAGGACTGATCAAGGTAATGTAGTTGATGTGGTGTATATGGGCTTCCAAAGTGCATTTGATAAAGTGCCACAAAACAGGGTTGTCAACAAATTTAGAGCCCATGGAATAAAAGAGACAATGGCAACATGGATACGAAATTGGCTGAGTGATAGGAAACAAAGAGTAATTGTGAAAGGTTGTTTCATGGATTGGAGCAAGATATAAAGTGAGGCTCACAGAGCTTGCTGTTGGGACCCCTGCTTTTCTTGATATATATATTAATGACAGAAGGTGGACAGGGCACAATTTCAAAATTTGTGGATGACACAAAACATGGAAGTATTGTGAACGGTCAGGAGGATAGTGATAAACTTTAAGAGAATATGGACAGGCTGGTGGAATGGGCAGACATGAGGCAGATGAAATTTAATGCAAAGAAGTGTGAAGTGATTCATGTTTTTAGGAAGAAGAAAGAGATGCAATATAAAATAAAGGATATAATTCTAAAGGGGGTGCAGGAGCAGAGGGACCTGATGGTAGATATGCACAAATCACTGAAGATGCCAGGCATGGTTGAGAGAGTAGTTAGTAAAGTGTATGGGATCCTGAGCTTTATAAATAGGGGCATAGAGTACAAAAGCAAGGAAGCTATGATAAACCTGTATAAAACCCTTGTTCAACCTTAACTGGAGTACTGTGTCCAGTACTGGACACCACACTTTAAGTAGGATGTAAAGCCATTATAGAGGGCACAGGAAAAAGAAAATCACAAAAATTGTTTCAGGGATGAGGAACTTCAGTTACATGGCTAGATTGGAGAATCTGGATCAATTGTCCTGGGAGAAAAGAAGATTAAGATAGATTTGATAGATGTGTTCAAAATCATGAGGGTCTGGACTGAGTAGAAAGAGAGAAACTTCCAGTTGGCAGATGGATCAAGGACCAGTGGACACTGATTTAAGGTGATTGATAAAAGAAGCAACGGTGACATGAAGAAAGCTATTTTACACAGCACGTGGTTGGGAGCTGGAATGATCTGCCTGAGGGTGTGGTGGAGGGAGGTAGGTTCAATCAAAGTCTTCAAAAGAGAATTAGATAATTATCTGAAGAAAAAAAATTTTCAGGGCGACAGGAAAAAGTGGGGAGTGAGACTAGGTGAATTGCTCTTGCAGAGGGCTGCACAGACTCAATGGGCCAAATGGCCTGCTTCTGTGCTGTAGCTATTCTGCGATCCTATGATCCCATGAAGACACTATAATGGAGTACCTTACTTTTATCTCAAGATAAAGAATTGATCATGTTTTTTGTACTTACTAGAAAAAACAACTTCATTGATAGAAACTGTCATGCTTGTGAGACAGATTAAACTCTTTAAAGTTAGAAAATAAATGCAGAGTCTCACTTGACTCTTGGCCTTTTGTACTCAGAATCAGAGAGAAATGAAATCCTACACTAAGAATCAATGGTATGTAGCATTTAAATACGATTGCTTTTATTGATTCTTGGGATATGGGCATCACTAGCAAGTCTGACAATATTGTTCATTCTGAGTTGTCCTTGAGAAGGTAGTGATGAGCCTTCTTCTTGAACATATGATGAAGCAGCTACCAAAGTGTTCTTAGGTCAGAAATTCCAGCGTTTTAAGCCAGCATTGATGAAGGAATGTTCATATATGTCCAAGTCGGAATGGATTGTGTCTCGGAAGGGATTCTGGAAGTGATGGCATTCCCATAACTTGATTCCCTTGTCCTTCTAGATGGTGGACTTTGCAAGTTTGGGGGGTGCTATCAAAGAAGCCATTCTATTAATGAACAAAGACATTGGATTTGAAATTGAGCGCAGTAGCATCCAGGTACCATTCAGGGCCCAAAGTCGCATCTGATTCATGCACAAACGGCAGCAGATGTCATCTTGATGAAGGCATAAGCATACATGCAGTTAGCATCTGCCAGAAGCATGCAGAGTAGACAGAGCATTACGTCAATCAGCATTCCAGCTGATGCCCTCTCTTAACCTTGGAAAGCTAAACAGGCATTGAGCAACAGGAAGGACCTCCCGCTCCCTCCTCCCCGCAGCAACCCTCCCCCCAAACCAAACACAAGTGCTAATTAAAGGAGTTGTTACCTGCTTACAGGTTAGTCGTTGGTGATTTCTTCTCCCTGTTGCTTTGGTTCTGCAAATGTTTCATGCTTTTTAGAAGTGTTTTGAGTTGCAAAGGTCTGTAGGGAGCAGAGTGGCAGATGCTGAAGGACTTTTTGCTGCCTTCAAGTTTTCTGCACAAACCAGTTGCTCCCAGATCTGGGTGCACTAATAGGCATTCCCTTTGGAATGCAGCAGGGCTTGGAGAACGAACAGAGGTCATGCAGAGCAGGACAAGCTGCTGGAAGAAAGAGGAAGAGAAGAGCTCTCAATTGGAGGTCATATCCACCTAAGGTATTCAAGGAACAATTAGCATGCCTAAACCTCAGCGAGGAACAATGGGTGAGACCTCCGCACTTCAGTACGGCCACCCATACTCTAATGTTCTACTTGCTGCAGCCAAAATTGCAACCATGCAAGGATCGTTTTGCCAGTGGCTGTGAAAGTAATTGCAATATCTCGCACTTTATCATTCATTTTGCAAAAAGGAGATCACTGAAGCTCTGTAGTTAAAGTGAGCTAAATACATTTTCTTCTCTGTTGTCAGAGATGAGGCAGATGCACCAAGTCTTGCAAACTTCCCCATATCATTGGCTGCACACATTGACTTGTGCATGCCACGTGTCAATTCTAAGATGTACTGTAACCTGAAGGGATTCCATTCCCTCAGTGTCCACCTGGTGTGTGACCATATCCAGTGTATTATGCAGGCCAGAGCTTGACATGCTGGAAGCAGTCATAATGTTTTCATTCTGTGGCAGTCCACTGTGCCATCTGCATTGAGCCAGCTCAACAAAGCAATGGGTGGCTACAGGGTGACATGGCTATCCACTGGCCTCATGGCTCATGACTCTTGTGCCCAACTCAACAACACATGGACAGCATACATATAAATGAAAGCCATGCTGCCACATGAAATGTGATTGAGCAGACGACTGGATGCTAAAACACTTCTGCTATCTGAACCACTCTGGAGGAGCCTTATAGTACTCGGTAGAATTGCATCATCTCAGCATAAGCAGCAGCAGACTGGTGGAGTGGCAGAGATGGGAGGATGAACATTATGTTCCTGAGAGAGAACAGCAGGTTGGTGAACCATGGAGCACCTCAACAATCCTAACAATCTACATGAGGACAGATATCTGAACTGCTGTGCCCTTGCTCTGCAAGACCCTTTGCCTACAGTAATCCATCGCCATGATGGCAGCAAGTTGAGCTCACATGACAGCAGTCTGAGCTCCAATGCAGCACTCAAACATTGGGTGGCTAATCCTTACACCCCAGTGGAAGCTGAGACATTGGCCATCAGATGTTGAATCATGATCAGATCCACAAAGGTACAAAAGGAGTTAGCCAACACTTCTACATTGGAAATGATGGGCAACAACCTCTGAGCAAAGGCCTGATCACAGTTGGTGCTGAACTCCTCCTCCATGCTCCTTGAACACATGCTTGCTGATAGGCTTCCCAATACACAAAGCATTTTGAGTGTCTATCCATCAGCCTTGCCTAGACTGCTCCATTGATGTCCTCATCTGAGTCCTCTAGTGACTCTCTGGAGAGCTGGCACCTGCCATAGCTGCAGCTCACTCGCGCCCAGTGTCTCACCACGTGCAGATCCTGACTCTAAGACTTGTCAATACCTAAATTTGTGGCTGCAAATGTGAAATCAACTGATGATGCTGTGTCTTCATCATCACTATCTTCATTGTGTTCCTGCACTGTCTGACCAGGCTATATCTCTTGGGAAATGAAAATGGCACAAGGGTACAGTTGTGGAGCGGGCAGGGGAGGAATGTAAGAGATGTGTGCCTATACCAGTTGCAGCTTGTAGGTCAGAAGACATTGTGGATTAAGAGAAAGTGGATGTGAGAAGGAGAATTAGGCATGAGGATATCATCATCTTAAATTGATTCAGCCCTGGCAATGGCAATGGCTTCAGTGATAGCTGTTCTAATGGTGGCGGACATCACCTCTGTTATGACACAGCAGTTTTTAAAGGCTGAATTATTTAAAATCCCAGAGGGATACTTTAAATAACTGTCATAACCTATGTTTTCAATTGGTATGTTTTGAGTTGCAGCTCTAAATTCAGGAATAAGACCATCAGTTCTCGAGAGGTTTTTATATCAAACTAAATGAGACTTTTATTAATTTACAACAAATTAAACATATACACATGGCTACAAATTACTCCTGTCATAACTTTTAACAAATTCCCAAATTAACCTCCACAAAGGCAACAATAACCCATAGACTTTAAGCAGACACCAGACAAAGCATTTTCACCTTACAAATTCAAAACGAGATTCCTTTCACTTTGGTTCCTTTGCAGACACAGTTGTAGGCTTACAGGCTTTGATGTCACATGCCTCTGCTCTGCACACACAAAACTGCTATCTGTTATTCCCAGCACATCTCTTTGAATGTAAATTCTCATTGTGTCACCAGGCCCTTATTGCTTGGTGTCTCCTAGCTAGGTGCAAGATTTCACTCCCACTCTTAAATGTTCTATTCAACAAAATGCAAACATACCTCTACCTCTGTTTATGTCTCAAAAGTTCTATACATCAAAGCACCCAGAATAGCTGGTTTTAATCCAATTAAACACACCCACATGCTAAACCTCTATTTAAAAAAATAATTTCCAATAAAATTATATACATTAATATCTTCATGACAATCTCTTCTATGAGAATCAGGTGAAGACAGCCTCTCTGGTTAGATCCTGCTGCTTCTATCTTGCCCTGCAAAAGAGAGGGAAGTGTCTCAATGAGTTTGGGTGTGTGCAAGTGTGCAAACTGAGATGTGGGTGTGAGGCTTGCAGTAGTATTAAGAATGTAAGGATAACGTGAAGCATATGAGCCATGATCGATAGAGGTTATTACTAGGTAAGTGATGGGGCATGGAGATTTGAGCAGTGGCTGAGGCTCTGGGGGGGTATGAGATAGTATTTAAAGATGAATTGGCTGGCCTTAAGCATTCATGTGAGATCATGTGAGGCGGTGGCGTAATGATATTGTCACTGGGCTAGTAACCCCGGGACCCAGGGTAATGCTCTGGGGACCCGGGTTTGAATCCCGCCACGGCAGATGGTGAAACTTGAATTCAATAAAAATCTGGAATTAAAAGTCTAATGATGAACAGGAAATCATTGTTGATTGTCATAAAAACCCATGTGGTTCACTAATGCCCTTTAGGAAAGGAAATCTGCCATCTTACCTGGTCTGGCCTACATGTGGCTCCAAACCCACAGCAATGTGGTTGACACTTAAATAATCCCTAGCCCACCCAGTTGCATCAAACCGCTAAAAAGCCTGAAAGGAATGAAAACATACGGACCACCCGGCATCAACCTAGGCACCGGAAACAACAACGGCAAACTCAGTCCTGTCGATCCTGAAAAGCCCTCCTGACTAACATCTGGGGGCTTGTGCCAAAAGTGAGAGAGCTGTCTCACAGGCTAGTCAAGCAACAGCCTCACAGAATCATTACAGATAATGTCCCAGACTCCACCATCACCATCCCTGCTGGTGGGACAGGACATATCCAACAGAAGTGGTGACACAGTTGTAAACAGTAGGGAGGGAGTCGCCTGAGGAGTACTCAACTGGAAACTCATGAATTCACCAGGTTAAACATGGGCAAGGAAGCTTCCTGCTGATCACCATGTACCACCCCCACAGTTGATGAATCAGTACTCCTCCATGTTGAACACCACTTGAGGGTGACAAAGGTGCAGAATGTACTTTGGTTGGGGGACTTCAATGTCCATCACCAAGAGTGCTTGGTAGCACTACCACAGACCGAGCTGTCCGAGTCCTAAAGAACATAGCTGCTAGACTGGGTCTGTGGCAGATGGTGAGGGAAAAACATACTTGACTTCATCCTCACCAAACTGCCTCCGCATATGCATCTGTCCATGACAGTATCGGTAGGAGGGACCACTGCATAGTCCTTGTGGAGACGAAGTCCCCTCTTCACATTGATGATACTCTCCATTGTGTTATGTAGCACTACCACCGTGCTAAATTTCGAACACATCTAGCAACTCCTAAGGTGCTATGAGCCACCAGCAGCTGCAGAACTGTACTCAACCACAATCTGTAACCTCATGGCCGAGCATATCCCCCACTCTACCATATCACCAAGCCAGGGGATTAACCCTGGTTCAATGAGGAATGCAGGAGGGCATGCCAGGAGCAGCACCAGGCATACCTAAAAATGAGGTGAAGCTACAACACAGGATTACTTGTGTGCCAAACAGCATAGGCAGCAAGTGATAGACAGAGCTAAGGGATTCCACAACCAATGGATCAGATCTGAGCTCTGCAGTCCTGCCACATCCAGTTGTGAATGGTGGAGGACAATTAAACACCTCACTGGAGGAGGAGGCTTCATAAATATCCTCAACCTCAATGATGGAGGAGCCCAGCACATCAGTGCAAAAGATAAGGCTGAAGCACTTGATACTATCTTCAGCTAGAAATGCCGAATGGATGATCCATCTCAGCCCTCTCCAGAGGTCCCCAGCATCACAGATGCCAGTCTTCAGCCAATTCGATTCACTCCATGTGATATCAAGAAACAGCTGAAGGCACTGGCTACTATGAGCACTGAAACTATTCCAGCAATAGTACTTGTGCTCCAGAACTTGTTGTGCCCCTAGTCAAGGTGTTCCAATACAGCTACAACACTGGCATCTACCCAGAAATGCGGAAAATTGCCCAGGTATGTCCTGTAAACAAAGAGCAGGACAAATCCAACCTGGCCATTTACCACCCCATCAGTTTACTCTTGATCATTAATAAAGTGACAGAAGGGGGTCATCAACAATGCTATCAAGCAGTACTTGCTTAGCAATAACCTGCTTACTGACGCCCAGTTTGGGTTCCGCCAGGGCCTCTCAGCTCCAGGCCTCATTTCAGCCTTGGTTCAAACATGGACAAAAGAGCTAAACTCCAGAGGTGAGGTGAGAATGACTGCCCTTGACATCAAGGTGCATTTGACCGGGTGTGGCATCAAGGAGCCCTAGCAAAACTGGAGTCAATGGGAATCAGGGGGAAAACTCTCCACTGGTTGGAGTCATACTTAGCACAAAGAAAGATGGTTGTGGTTGTTGGAGGTCAATCATCTCAGTTCCCAGACATCACTGTAGGAATTCCTCAGGATAGTGTCCTAGGCCCAATCATCTTCCACTGCTTCATCAATGACCTTCCTTCCATCATAAGGTCAGAAGTGGGAATGTTCGCTGATGATTGCACAATGTTCAGTACCATCCATGACTCCTCAGATACTGAAGCAGGCCATGTCCAAATGCAGCAAGACCTGGATAAAATCAAGGCTTGGGCTGACAAGTGACAAGTAACAGTCACGCCACACAAGTGCCAGGAAATGACCATCTCCAACAAGAGACAATCTAACCATCTTCCCTTGACATTCAATGGCATTATCATTGCTGAATCCCCACTATCAACATCCTGGGACTTACCATTGAACAGAAACTGAACTGGGCTAGCCATATAAATTCTGTGCCTACAGAGACTAGGAATCCTGTAGTGAGTAACTCACCTCCCCAAAGCCTGTCCGCCATCTACAAGGCACAAGTCAGGAGTGTGATGGAATACTCCCTACTTGCATGGATGAGTGCAGGCCCAACAACATTCAAGAAGCTTGACACCATCCAGGACAATGCAGCCCACTTTATTGGCACCACATCCACAAACTTTCACTCCGTCCACCACCGACGTACAGTAGTGTACCATCTACAAAATGCACTGCAGAAACTCACAAAGGCTCCTTAGACAGCACCTTCCAAACCCATGACCACTACAATCTAGAAGGACAAGCGCAGCAGATAGATGGGAACACGACCTGGAAGTTCACCTCCAAGGCAGTCACCATCCTGACTTGGAAAATATTGCCGTTCCTTCACTGTCGCTGGATCAAAGTCCTGGAACTCCCCCCCTAACAGCACTGTGGGTGTGCCTGCACCGTATGGACTACAGAGGTTCAAGAAGGCAGCTTATCACTTCCTTCTCAAGTGTAATTAGGGATGGGCAATAAATGCTGGCCTAGCCAGCGATGCCCACTTCCCTTGAATCCAGGCCCTCACAGCTTGTCTTCTCGCATTGATCTCCATGGTTATCTTCTTCTCCTGCCTTTTGACTGGAGGGGAAGATGTCTGGAGGGCACATGACCTCACTGTGGATAAAGAGTTCCTCTCCTCCTTCCCCAGTGCTGTATCAGAAAACCTTATAGCCTGCGTTCTCACATGTTGTCCCATTCTGCACTGTTTCCCAGGCCAGATTCACTTCCTGCAACATGGCCAGCACCTGCCTGCTCCAACCACAATGCACCTTACCTTTCAGAGGTACAGGCTGGCTTCGAATGGCGCCAGCAATTTTCAGTTTTGGGCCTCTGCTGATGCAACCAATGAATAGCACAGTTGGCACTGGCTGCACACAGAAATTATTATAAAGAGCAAGGAAGGTGAAGTTGGCATGCTGCCTGTATTTCAATTGTGCTTCAAGGTCCCTGTGCCCATTTCCAGGGGCTATCTAATCTTCCCGCCTTTTAAATTTATTAACGTGGATTATCTTTTCGCATTAGAGGGTAGATTTTCAACTTGCTGCCCAAGTGCAAACTGATGTTGAGGGTCAGCATACACTATAGAAACCAAGGGCAGAACTTTACAGACCACTGCTGGTGAGTTTGCAGGTGGGGAACCCGTAAAAGTCTCCAGGTGACTTTCCTGCCACTTACCTGCCTGCACCCAATTGATCTGAAATGTTACAGGGGGGGCAGGCAGGGCCTAGGGTGGCCTACCCATCCTCACCCCAATTGAGGCCATGAGACCAATTAATGCCCACTTCCTGCTGGGCAACAATTTTGAGGCTGGTGGGAGGGGGTCAGGAACAGGAGCGAAGCCCGGCAGGGTACCCTGCTTGGTTCTCGGATGGGAAAGGGGAGGGAGGTGTCTCCCTCATGAGCCCATTTATTTGATTTCTGACTCCCCCACCCACCATGTCAGCACCCCCCCCCACCACCCCCCCATCCAAGGCACCCCCTTCCTGTTTCCAACCACCCACTTACACCCCTTCAGTCCCCACCTGAGAACCCCAACCCTTACCTGGTCCTAGGCTCCCAGCACTTAGAATCTGGGGATTACCATCAGTCCCAGCAGTAGCCGCCATTCATAGAGGCGCTACTGAAACGACAGAGCTCCCGGCCAATCAGACTAGCTGGCAGCTCACGAGGCAGACCTTCCTCCTGAGTTAGGGGCGGAAGTCCTGTCTCCAGCCAATTAATGCTCCACAGAGTGCTAAATGGCTGCGGGGTTGCTGACATTGGCTGGGATATGTTCCCCATTGACTTTTCCAGTGATGGGAGAGGGAAATCCTGCCACCAAAAAAAGCCTGCCCCAACTGATTTTTTATTTAAGAACATGATGGAAACACTCATCAGGTCAGATATCTGCAGGGAGAAAAACAGAATTAACAGGGGAGGACTTAGTTCACATTGTGCCACCTCTAGCAGCGCTACACAGACTCAGATTTACACTGTTTTACCAGGGCAGGCAGCCCAACTAGCAGCACAGCTCGTGCGGTGTTCTTCAATGGTCAGTGGGTAATGGCCTGCGGCACTGCCTGCTCCCAGGTAAGTCTACAAACACAGAAGTGTTTCTCCTCAACATTTAAGATCAGTGATTTTTCACTGGCTCTGTAAGAAATTAGAGATTTGATTGATTTCAATAGAAATGAAAGCCAGGTAGTTTCTATTTTGAGTGACCACGGCTGATCCATGATACCAGTTTTAAGCCTTGGCATCAACTTGGAAACCTTCCCCAACATATTTTAAGCCCTTTGTTGGATGTTAATGAATTCATCTGAATCCAAGGTTTTGAATCATGCACTCTAAGACATCCATTATTTTCGATTTAATACCACATAAAAACAGCTGTGGAAAACAAAATGATTATACTAAAATAGCTGTCAC
Source organism: Cetorhinus maximus (assembly GCF_964194155.1). Classification (NCBI taxonomy): domain Eukaryota; kingdom Metazoa; phylum Chordata; class Chondrichthyes; order Lamniformes; family Cetorhinidae; genus Cetorhinus; species Cetorhinus maximus. Next base: position 109,773,441 of record NC_135879.1, on the reverse strand, counting down.
ATGACTATAATTATTCTTAAGTTCAACCAGCATCCTAACAGGAAAATACGGAAGAATATTCATAATCGCACAGCAGGTACTACATTGTAATCACTTTTGCCCCTTAGCAGATTGCAGCTTGATATCCCTATAGTATACTTTGTCTTTCAGTCCACATATCAAAGATAACAGACAAATAGCAGAGGCGTTTGTTCACTGCAACCACTGAAATTTATCAGCTGGGAATTGGGGGATGTCTATAAAGACACACATCTGTTCAAATGAACAGAGAATACATTTTGGTTATTGAAAATGTTTTGCAATGATATAAATTAAATATCCAGAAGTGTGTTCATTGTTATCGATTGTTTTAATGCAAGTTTGTTTCCAACTGTTAAAATGCTTAATGTTGACCTGCTATCCAAGTGAAGTCCTCTGTGGTCAACAAGCTCTGCAATCACTAGGGAAAAAGGGTTCCTTCTGATTAACTTTGGCCTGGGTCTTCCAAGAATCAACAATCATTGTCGGACTGCTGCTGCCGCTCAAACATTCCCCTTGCTGCTTCACATTTCTTCTGGAACCTTCGGAGCCCAGCTTTTCCAAAAATGCAGTGCACAGCGTCCCTCAGAGAGCTCCGTCGAAGTGGTGTAGATTCAGGGAGAAAGACAGAAACGCCCCCTTTTTATTTCACCAGCTGCTTATGGTAAGTTTAGATGACCAGTGTGAATGTTAGTGAATGGGTGAGTGGACGAACGGGTGAATGAGTAGGGTGGTAGGGTGGGTAGGTGGCCGAGGTAACAGGGTAGGTGGGTAGAGTAGCTAAGGTGGTTAAGTGGGTAGGGGGTGAGGTGGGTAGGATGGGGGAAGTGGTAGGTGGGTGAGTTGGTAAGTGAGTGAGGTGGTAGGTGGATGAGTGGTAGGTAGATATGCGGTTGGTGAGGTGGGAGGTGGGTGAGGTGGGTAAGGTGGTAGTTGGGTCTGTGAGGGTAGTCAGGTGGTTGGGGGAATAATCAGGTCAGGAATGTAGTCAGGGCGGTTGAGGGTAGTCAGGTCGGGTTGAGTCAGGTTGAGTCAGGGTGGTACTCAGGTTGGATCGGGAGTGTAGTCAGGTTGGTGGAGGGAGAGTTGGGTGGTCGGGGATAGTCAAGTCTGGTGGGGGAGTAATTGGACGGTCAGGGAGTAGTCGGGTTAGGCCAGGGGCTAATCAGGTGGTCGGGTGGTAGTCAGGGGGGTGGTTGGGGGGGTCAGGGTGTAATCAGGAGATCAAGGGGGGGTAGCCAGGGAGATCAGGGTGGGGTTGTAGATACCCAGGAGTTAGACGAAGTTTTAATCTGTTTAACATTTCCTGGGTAAGTACCGTGGAACTGTGAGAAGTTTCCAACTCTAACTCAGAATGAGACTTAGTTCACAGAGTGTCCTGGGGAGCAAGGGAATTACATACAAACATACAAAATAGCGGCAGAAGTAGGCCATTCCATTCAGCCCCTCAAGCCTGCTCTGTCATTCATTAAGATCATGGCTGATCTGTCTGTGTTTTGAATTCCACATTCCCATCTACTCCAATAACCTTTGATTCCCGTGCCTAACAGGAATCTATCTACCTCAGCCTTAAAACTATTCAATGGCCCCGCCTCTACCGCCTTCTGAGGCAGAGAGTTCCAAAGTCGTACAGCCCCCGAGAGAAAAAATTTCTCCTCATCTCTGTCCTAAAAGGGCGATCCCTAATTTTAAAACACTAGTTCTAGACTCACTCACCAGATGAAGCATCTTTTCCCCATCCACCTTGTCAATACAGTTCAGGGTCTTATATACTTCAATCAAGTCACCCCTCATTCTTCTAAACTCCAGTGGAAATAAGTCCAGTCTGTCTAACCTTTCCTCGCAAGACAACCCACTCATTCCAGGTATCAATCTAGTAAAAGGCAAAATACTGCAGATGCTGGAAATCTGAAACAAAAACAAAAACTGCTGGAAAACTTCAGCAGGTCTGACAGCATCTGTGGAGAGAAAGACAGAGTTAACATTTCGAGTCTGTATGATTCTTCTTCAGAACTGATCAATCTAGTAAACCTCCTCTGAACCACCTCCAACGCACTTACATCCTTCCTTAACTAAGGAGACCAAAACTGTATGGAATATTCAAGATGTAGTCTCACCAATGCCCTGTATAACTGAAGCATAACACCCTTACGTATGTGTTCAATTCCTCTCATAATAAAGGATAGCATTCCATTAGCATTTTTAATTACTTGCTGTACCTGCACACTAACTTATTGTGACTCATGTACTAGAACACTTAGATCCCTCTACACCTCAGAATTCTGTAGCTGTTCTCCATTTAAATAATAATCTGTTTTTTTTTTATTCTTCCTGCTAAAGTGAACAACTTCACATTTTCCTATATTACGTTCTATCTGCCAGATTGTTGCCCACTCACTCAACCTATCTATATCCATCTGCAACCTCCTTATGTCCTCTTCACAACATACTTTCCAACCTATCTTTGTGTGATTTGCAAATTTAGCTACCATGCCTTCACTTCCCTCATCTAAGTCATTGATCTAAATTGTAAAATCTTGAGGTCCCAGCACAGACCCCTGGGGGACTATACTCGTCACATCCTGCCAATCAGGAAAACACCCATTTATACATACTCTCTGCCTTCTGCCAGCCAGCCAATCTTCTAGACATACTAATATGACACCCCCTACACTATGTGCTTTTATTTTCTGCAATAACCTTTGATGTGGCACCGTATCAAATGCCTTCTGGAAATCCAATTACAGTACATCTGCAGGCTCCTCTTTATCCACAGTGCATGTTACTCCTTCAAAGCACACCAACAAATTGGTTAATCATGATTTCCCTTCCACAAAACCATGCTTAGTCTCACCGATTACCTTGAGTCTCTCTAAGTGTCCAGCTATAACCTCCTTAATGATCAATTTTAACATCTTCTCCACAACAGACGTCAAGCTAACTATAGTTTCCTGTTTTCTGTCTCCATCCCTTCTTGAATACAGAGATTATATTTGCTACTTTCCAGTCTAGTGGAGCCTTTCCAGAATCTAGGGAATTTATTACCTCATTAGCCACCTCTTTTAAGACGCTTGGATGAAGCCCATCTGGACCCAGAGATTTATCAGCCCACAGCTCCATCAGTTTGGTTTGTAACGCTTCCCTAGTGATTGTCATTTCTCCCTTCCACCTCCTGATTTACAGCTGTTACTGGAATGTTTATTGTATCCTCTATAGTGAAGACAAAGGCAAAATATTTGTTCACTTCATCCAACATTTCCTTATTATCTACTATTAACTCTCCACTGTCACTCTCCAGAGGACCAACACCCACTTTATTTACTCTTTTGCTTTTTAAACACCTGTGAAACTCTTGCTGTCTGGTTTTACTTTTCTAGCTATCTCCCTCTCATACTCTAAATTCTTTCTCCTGATTAACCTCTTAGTCATTCTCTGCTGTTCTTCAAATTCTGACCAATCATCTGACCTGCCACTCATCTTCACGCAGTATATGCACTTTCTTTAAGTTTGATGCTTCCCTTAACTTCTTTAGTTAACCACAGATGGTGGGTCCTCCCATTAGAATTTTTCTTTATAGTAGGAATATACTTATTCTGAGTATACTGAAATATTCCCTTAAATGTCTGCCACTGCTTCACTATTAATCTATCCTCTAGCCTAGTATCCCAGTTCACTTTCGCTAGCTCAACTTTCATGCCCACATAGTTGTCCTTATTTAAGTTTAAAATACTAGTCTTAGACCCACTCTTCTCCCTTTCATATTGGATGTAAAATTCAATCATATTGTGGTCGCTGCTACTTCAGCCTGAGGTCATTAATTAATCCTGTCACATTATACAATACCAAGCTTGGTTGGTCCCAGAATGCACTGCTCTAAAAAAACTATATCGAAAGCATTCTATGAACTCCTCATCCAGGCTACTACTGCCAGTCTGATTTTTCCAGTTTATGTGTAGATTAAAATCACCCATGATATGGCTGTCCCTTTATGACAAGCACCCAATATTTCTTTTTGTATACTTTGTCCTACACTGTGGTTACTGTTAGGGGCCCTATATACCACTCTCATTAGTGACTTCTTTCCCCTACTATTACGCATCTCCATCCAAACTGATTCTATATCCTGATTTCCCGAATTAAGGTTATCTCTAACTATTGCACTAATGCCATCATTGATTAACAGTGCTACCCCTCCACCTTTACCAAGCTTCCTATTATTCTTGAATATCATATGCCTCTTTAACTACCTTACTAGTTACATCCTCAAAAAACTCTAATAAATTTGTCAACACGATTTCTCTTTTGCAAAACCTTGCTGATTTGTCCTAATCATATTGTACTTTTCTTCTTTAATAATAAATTCTAGAACTTTCCTGATAACTAATGTCAGGCTAACTGGCTTGTATTTCCCTGTTTTCTCTCTCCCTCCTTTCTTGAATAGTGGTGTTACATTCCAATCTGCTGGGACCATTCCATTTTATTTAACTAATTAGGTTTCAAGTTTAGAAATATTACTCAAATGTTATCTGCAGTTATACTAAGTAGTTTAACTCCTTAAGTTATAAATTCAATGCAATAATTATATCTCCCTAGTACTGGTTTAAATTACTCCCCCATTTAGAGGGATACAATCTTAAAACTCACCAACTAATCACCCATCTGCTCACCTAATTAATGCCTTTGAACAATCATCGCCTACTGAAGGATGAAAAAAGGTGCAAAAAGCAGCATCACCTTCCTCTTCTGCACTTGAATTCCGACCTGCACCAAATTCCCAAGTTAGCGCTTGTCATCTCCCATTCTGTGTGGAGGGAGGAGTTGCCAAAAAGTTTAATTGAAGTTTAAGCTATATGAAGAACATAAATGTAAAACCTTCACTTTAACTTAATGAACAGTTATATTAAGAATATCAACATGGCTAGGGATGGTGAAGTGCACTTCATATATGAAGTGAGAGTTTTCAATTGCAAATGTTGTCTCAAACAAAAACATTTGCAGATGCGTCTCCAACTGATATTGCTTGAGCTCAGGTTATCAGAGCTTGAGGTGAAGCTGAAGGCAACCTGACACAACAGGCAGGCGACACTTTAGAGCAAGAATTTCAGAGGGTACACATCCCACCGAAGGATACGAAGCTGGGAGTGATAGAGGGAGGAATGGTAACTATCCACAGCTCAGAGAAATCAAGGGCAGGATTGAGCACGTTATCCAATCCAACAAATTTAACTAATAAAAACAGAAAGTGCTGGTAAAACTCAGCAGGTCTGGCAGCAGCTGTGTAGAGAGAAACAGAGTTAACGTTTCAAGTCCAATATGACTTCTTCGGAACTAAAGAGAGGTAGAACTGTGATGGGTTTTATGCTTTTGTAATTTGGGGAGAGGGGGATGTCAGGTGGAACAAAAAAGGTCAGGGATAGATTAGAGGGTGGGGAAGAATAAATACCAAAGATCTCATGGAACATAAGGCAAAAGGAATGGCAATGGTAGCAGTAAAGAAAAAAAGCATTGGTCTGTCTGAAAGTGATAACATGAAAACAAGGTGCTAACTGGCACTTGAGGAAAAACTCAAAATGAGGGACAGAGTTCATGTTCTGAAGTTGCTGAACTCAATGTTGAGTCCAGAAGGTTGGAAAGTGCCTAATCAAAAGATGAGACGCTGTTCCTCCAGCTTGTGTTGGGCTTCACTGGAACATTGCAGCAGGCCAAGGACAGAAATGTGAGCATAAGAACAAAATGGTGAATTGCTGCTCACAATGCGGTCTCCTCTGCACTGGGGAGGCCAAATGCAGACTGGGTGACCGCTTTGCAGAACACCCCCTCTCAGTCTGCAAGCATGACCCTGACCTTCCAGTTGCTTGCCATTTCAATTCACCATCTTGCTTTCAGAGAAGTTAGCAAAGGAAGCACACTGGGGTCTGTACAGTTGCAGCTGTTGGTTATGAACTCTTTGAACGTGATCACTTTTGGGTTTAATGTGCCACTTGGAAATATTTAATTGTTCATTCAAAATTTTGTAGAGGCATGTAAACCTATGGGCTTTTCTTCGGTTCTGGAGACTGCCGGCTGAGCAACATGACCAGCTGGAATAACGGTGAGTAATTTTTTGTGATGAAACAAGCTACGCGGTGTTGAATTTTCTCAAGGAGGGTAATGTTTTCAGCAGTATATGGGTCCAAAGCAGCTGCACCGTACTCGAAGTGCGCTCTAACCAATGCCTGGTACAGTATTTCCCTCACTGTCGTTGAAGAGTGATGGAAGTTCCGTTTCACAAACCCAAGCACCTTGACTTCCTTGGAGGCTGCATACTGACATTGTACATTTCATTTTAAATTATTTTGGATGAGTGTTCCTAAGTAACAGATTTCTTTCGTGACTTCAAGGGGGGAATCATGCATTGTGTAATTGGGTACTGATGGGCATTGAGTATTGTTGATTCGAACTATGTACATTTCTCCACGTTGAATTTGATTCCCAATATATCGGCGCATTTGATGAGATTATTTTGATCTCCCTGAAGGCTAACTTCATCTTCTGCTTCAGTAATAGCTCCATAGACTAGATAATCATCTGCATCTGGTCTGGCTTGATATTCCATCTCGGATGTCATTTAGAAAGAGCAGAAACAAATATGGACCCAGGACGGTACTTTGGGACATGCCGCTTAAAACTGGTTTCCAGTTTGGGGGTCTCCAATTCACTGTGACTCTTTGTTGCCATTTGGTAAGAAATGTTGCTAATCAGTGCTTAGTATTTCCTCAGATTCCATAATGATCTAGTTTCTCCAGTCGCTTCACATATGGTACACACTCAAAAGCCAATTTAGGTGTTCGAAATCACTAGGGGTTAACAGAGTGGATAGAAAGAAACTGTTCACATTGGCAGAAGGATCCAGAATCAAAGGATGGAATTTAATGGAGAAGAGAGGCAGTGGTGGTTTGGTGCGTGGGGGCGGTGGGTGGAGCCTAAGAACTGGGAGGGAAGGCAGAGGGTGGGGTGTCTATCACTTTCCCGATGCTAGGCAGAGGGGAAGGTCGAGGAAGGCCTTCCCATCCAGAAGCAAATTGAGGCTCTCAAGTGGTTAATTAAGGCCACTAGGGCCTCTACCCACTGCCACTGGTATTCTATTGACAGTAGGAGGCCTTCGACCCACTGGGGAGATAACCCAGAAAAAGTTGGTAGCCTCTCTGTGGGATCAGGGGCACGGCTTCCTTCCTGCTTGGGCACCCTATGACCCATGTAGGACACGACTGGCAGCAAGGCACATCCCCATGGAAACAATCCCCTGTTCCCCCCCCCGCCCCCCCCCCCCCCCACCCCCACCCACCCCCAACCCACCCACCTCCCCCCCTACCCATCCAACCCCGGCTTCACCGGTGAGCTGTCCCCCTCATTGGGGTCAGTCAAGCAGGGCCCGGCGACCCTGACCCCACTTATCTTGATTTTAAGGCAGCTTCCATGATGCTGCTCCAAGCCAAGCACAGTTTCTGCAGTCCCGGTGTCAGTGCTGGGACTGAAGATCTGTTGGTTCTCCGATTAGCTGGCATCATTTGGAGGTGGGATCTCCACCATTAGAGGGATGGGAGTCCTGATGCAAGGCAGGTGATTGTCCGATGGTTATAGAATCAAGTCGGGGCTCCCAGAAATGGTCAAGGTCGTGTTTCCCCCAGCTTTCTAGCCCGCCATCGGAGCAACCACCATCCCAACAAAATTCCGCCCAGAGGACATTGATTTAAAATGATTGGCAAATGATTCATCAGCAGCATGAGGAAAAGATTTATTGCAGCGAGTGGTAAGGATCTGGAATTTACTGCCTGAGAGTTTGCTGGAGACAGATTCAATCAAAGCATTTAAAAGAAAATTGGATAAGTACCTTAAGAGAAAACATTTACAGAGCAATGGGGAAAGGGCAGAGGAGTGGGTCGAGCTGAGTTGCTGTTAAAGAGGGAAAGCACAGACATGATGGGCTGTATAGCCTCCTCCTATGTTGTAACCATTCCAAAGGTAGGATTTTCCAGGTGACGGGGTCCTGCCACCCGAAGAGTCGGCAGGGAACGCATCCCCACTGATCATGGGAGCAATCCAGCTCCTCCTGCTCCACAGTGTAACCTTAAAAAATTATTATAAGGTAACCTCATTGACCTCCTTGTGGTCACAATCCTGTATTTCACCAGGGTTTACTGGAGACTCCTGAAACTGGACATCATGGTCACACTCCCGAGTTCAAATCATTTTGAGGCCTGAATTACACAATTGAACTTTGACAATTAAATATGGATAAGGCTCCTAGCATGGGCCTTGCCCACAACTCCAATTAGTGGGGTTAAAGTAGCAGTAGCACAAACACATCAGGAATGCAGTGAGAAACGTACAGCCACTATCGTTTAAAATTGGGCTTAACTTTATTTTTGTAAAACCATTAAGCTGCAGCAAAATTCCAAAGAACAATTTGCAGACTCAAACTAATTGAATTTGAGTTCTAAATTTCAAATTGCAACATCAGATTAATGCAAAGATTTTGATAACATAACCAAGAGATTACTTATAGAATTCCAGCACAGGCAATATTAAGAATAAGAGTGAAACAGCAAAAGTAATCCTAACGTACTCAACAACTTCTTGAGTGCAGCTGCACACAACTTTAAACTCGAACAGAAAAAGAATCCTTAATTTTTCAACCTCTTACATATCAAACTGGTTAGAACTAGACGGATCAGCCCAAGAGAAGCTTCTGCTTGTCCACAGTAAAAAAATAAACTGAGTTAGTTCCTCTCCACCTACCAATTAACCCTAAGCAAAAGAATATTTTTTCTCTCTGCTTCTGCCGCAGTCTATCATTTAAAGGAATGCTTCAGTTCACTTGTATATATTTTTCAGAAAAGACATTTTTGTAATAGATTGAGAATGGATCTGGCATCCTGTGTGACTATGTGTTTACAGAGATAAGGAGCAGTTTCACGAGCCTGTGCTGTCAATAGGAAACAGTACTCACTGGCGGATTAAGACTACTACTCCCCTAATGGAGGATAAATATCAACTCGCACTGGTTGGGCTGAACAGCCTGTTCCGGTATTGTAATTTTCATGCAATTCAATGTGATTACGTGGCCAAACCAGCACCACCTTCCCCCAACCCCACACACAAAAAAAAACTAAGCCTCAAGTTCAGGATATCAACCAAAGGCCCATGTTTGGCTTCTCCCTCCCTCTTGCTCAATTTACTGACTCTGTTGTGATACACTGACTGCCTTGGGTAATATCTGTTGTAGACTGTGTTTATCCTATACTTGTCAGACCTCCCTGTCCTCTGCCTCATCCTGCTTCTGCGCTGTGATCTATTTGCCTTTGGTCACCAGACCCATGAAACAAATTTCATGCACTTTGTTCACTCTCAAATGTAAGAAATAATGCGACTCTAGAAGGTGCAGAATGCTGCAGCACGCTTTCTTGCTGACCTTTACCTAGGCCTTCCTAGTTGACAAAATGCAAAATACCCCAGAGGCTGGAAATATGAAAAAGGAAAAGAAAACAAAGAGACAAATTGCAATTATTTAGCACTTTCCAAGACTACTGGACATGTCACAGTGCAGTAGCCAATTTGCTCACAGCAAGCTCCCATAAACAGCAATGTGATAAACACAGAATTGCCACGGATAATGATCAAATAATCTGTTTTTGTGATGTTTATTGAGGGACAAATATTGGCCAGGACACTAGGGATAACTCCCTTGCACTATTCTTCGAAATAGTGCCATCGAATCTCTTACATCCGCCAGAGCCACGGGGCCTTAATTTAAAGTCACACCACTCTAATCTGTTCTGTTGATTAGAAATCTAAGAGATAGTATAGTGTCATCTTCTTGAAAGGTTTCTTCTCAGACCATATGACTGAAAGGCCTGCTTCATCTGACCTAGGAAAAGGGGAAAAGCACATGGATTAGGAAGTAGTGATCAGAATAATCATTCACAGATGAGTGGCTGTACAATACACTACCAAGTTGCTATACTGAGTTTATGACTGTGGCAGTGAGAGCTAAATAAAAAAAGAAAAAAGAATGGAATGTGTTCAAAAACACTGTGCTTAGCCTCCAGCCTTACTATTCCTGATGGTGCTTGCCTTCAGCCTGTCAATGCTGTTGATAATTGCCTCTTCCCTTGGAGACACTGTTTGAAGAGAATTAGGACTTTCCCCTATTATACTAATCTCTCTCTTGTTTTGTGTTCTCTCCTCCATCAAGAAAACTGAAAGTGAATTAATATGTGACTTGTTTAAGGGTTTTCAAGATAAATGATTCAGCTTTGCGTAGTATGCTTGAGCATAGGAAGTAGTGGCAAGTATAACCAAAACCCTTGTTTGTGAGAACAAAAGTATGCTTTGACAGTATTAGTGCAAAGAGAAAGAAAGCCCCGTGAAGTATTCCCTGCTGATTTCAGGGAGCTTTAGGATGTTACGTTCTTCCATTCGACATAAACATACCAATCATACAACAAGGATTGGTAAAACAATAATGTGGGTTCTTTATTTGAAGATAAGACTATATACATAAAGGGAATTTTCCATTTTTGAAACTAAATGCTGTGGTGGGCAGGTTCCGCAGTGAGTTTCCCACTGGTCAGAGTGGCATAGGTGAGTATCTCTCCAAATCACATGGCGAGTCGGGAAGTGATTCATCCGCCGCCATTACCTAATAGGGTCAAAGGTCCAGGTGCCATATTTAGCCACCACCCAAGCACACATATTTCACTCTCTCCAACCCAGTCTTCAGGAAACCTATAGGGGTGGCTGCAAACAAAAAGAAGGCTGCTCCCAGGTTTAGTGATGACTCCCTCAAGGCCTTGATAAGCGAAGTATGCCAATACCAAGATGTGCTGTACCTGAGGGATGACTCCAGGAAGCCCATCAGACTCACATCCCTGGCCTGGGAGACAAAAGCTAACCAAGTAAGCAAGGCTGGCAACCAGCCCTGCAAAGCAATCCAGTGCAGGAAGAGGATGAATGCTCCCATCCGCTCTGCCAGGGTAAGTTCACCTTCAGCTCACTCCAAGCTCACATTCTCATCATGGCATCATGCACTCAAAGGGCTACAGTCTTCAGGGATCTCACACAACATTAGCAGTGAAAACATCAGCACAGGTTGTCTTACTTTCACATCACGACCATTTCATCTAGCATCCTTAGCCCTTTCTGGGTAGGGCTCGTCACACACAGCAGGCATGCATGCTTCCCAGCCTCAGCTCCATCCTTTCTCATCACTTTCCTTCCTTTTGTCTTCATGCCATCCAAGCTTGCCCACAACAGGAGGGAGAGATCCCAGATGGGAGGAGGGACGGCCAACATCACATAGCTCGCCAAATTTGCGGAGGAGGCTGCCAAGCTGGCTGGGGAGGATAAGGGTCACTCCTGTGGGGAAGACAAGATCAGCTTCTCCCAGCAACCTAGCCTGGATGAGCCTTCCATGAGTTCATCACAAAGTGACATTCACAGTGAATGATATGCAATGTTGTATTCTGCCTGTTCATGAACTAAATCTACCTTCTCTCTCTCACAGGCACCAGCAGGTCCAGGCAGAGGAGCAGGGCCAACATAAGCCCCAGCCACCAGCCCATCTCAGAGCAGGAAGCTGAGGAGCCATCCAAACAAGATCCAGCACTCCCTTCACCCGTACCCTCCTCCAGCACAAAGACATGTGTATCCCCGTGGGTCATTGTTCTAGACTAGGTTCACAGTCATTTTCTGAGAACATCTCACTGATATGTCTCCGCAGCTCACTGGCCTTCGAAGGACTGCTGGAGATCAGGCACCCACTGAGTCTGAGTCAGATGATGAGCCTCTGCCAGCAGCCACTGAGACAATGCTAGAGATGCAACAGCAGGTAGTGGAAAATCTGACAGACATACGAGAGTCACTTAGCAGACTAGAGCAAAGGATGGAGGAGTCCATCTGCATTCTGTCTGATGTCGTGACCCCAAATGCGAGTGCCTCGAGGTCACCATGGGAAGGAAACCACCTTGGTGACCTTGGTCCAGCAGGTTTGCCGGATTTGCATTCGGATCTGCGCTCCATGGCATTGGTGAGATCCATCTGTGGCTAGGCAAGAGAGGAAGGATGCACCTTAATTTCCCTCCAGGTGCCCCTTCTCCACAAGGAGTCAGGGAGGGGCCCTCAGATACCCACAGTGAGGATGAACATCAGCTGGACACCCTTGGGGCTTCCACACAGGACACTCCAAGGGTGTCCAGCTGCTCAGAATCCCCTTTGACTGTGAACCCCATCAACTCCAGCTGCTCAGGCCAAGGAGGGTGCATCAGCCTCTGAGCAAGAGACCCTTATCAGGCTGGGGCCCTATAGGCCTCAAGCCAGCAGAGGACATCTGCCAAGGTCATCACAGACAACAGGGCATAGCAGCCAGCAGGCTGCCTCCACCTCTGCCACAGATGTCGGGCCTGCACCCAGGTATATTGTTATGTTAGGAAAATTAAGAAACATTGACATCACTTCTGGGTCAGGGATGTTCAATCACTGTAAAAATCTTGCACTTTTGTAAATACATTTGATGTCTTTGAGAATGGTTTGGTCATTTGAAGGCATTGTGCATATTCATATATGTGTCCTCTTATTGCCAGGGTGAGCCACCCCCCCACTCAGTCACCACCTCTCTTTGTGAGCCTCACATTCATGTGATGTTAACCTCACTCAAGGTAGTTACCGGACCCTTGTGTGATGTTGGGGAGCTGTGTCAAAACCTTTATTGGAAGTGTGTGCTAAGAAAGTCAGTGACCCTTATTGCTTGTAAGACAACTTTGTGTGAGGGCTGCTCAGCAACCTGAAGTTGTGTCTCCTAAGTGGTAGTGCCAAAGCACAAGACCTGGTGCCATGATGATATCTCCAACCACGCGCTCATGTTGCTTTCCGCTGTAGTTTCTCATTAAGTGGCCATGACTGCATCAAGTTCTTTGATGCAGTGTTTGTGCTATTGTGTCCACTTTCACTTCTTAGGGTGAATGCATATAGGCTTCACCGTTGACCTTTCTAAGATCATGGCCTGGTGAATCATGAGGGTTAAAGGTGCAATTCTGAATGCGGAACTTGCTGTCGATGTTACTGGTTGTAAATCCCTTTCAGTGCAATGGAATGGCATTAAGAGATAGAAGGAATGTGGCCGTCTCCCGCTGCCTGCACCTTACACCTCCTGGAGTCTTGTGGTTATCAATGTGTCATGCGCATGTCTCCCACGTCATGTTTCTTCAATGTCATCGTCATGTGGAAGCTGACCCTCATCTCCCAATTCAGGGTCCTGCCCTTCCTGCTCTTCATCATCAGAGCAGCTCTCAGCTTCCTCCATGTCTCAAGGGATTCCCCCTTTGACGGCCAAGTTGCGAAGGGCGCAACAGCTCACTATTATGTGGGAGTCCCTCTCAGGAGTGTGCTGCAGAGCCCCACCTGAGCGGTTCAAACATTGGAAACGCATCTTCAGGATGCCAATAGTTTGCTCGATGATGGGTCGTGTAGAGCTATGTGCTTTGTTGTACCTCCCTCCAAGGCGCTCCGAGCACAACGCACAGGTGTCATGAGGTATTGTTTGAGCGGGTACCCCTTATACCCAAGCAGCCACCGCTGTACTCAGAGGCCCTTCGAATATATGAGGCACGTGGGAGTAACTCAGGATGTATGAGTCATGGGAACTCCCAGGGTACCAGGCACAGACATACATTATGTGCTCTGATGATCACACACCAGTTGAACATTGATGAAGTAGAACCTTTTCCAGTTGATGAACATCAGGGGCTGCTGACATGGAGCCTTCAAAGCCATACATGTGCAATCGATTGAACGTTGCACTCCAAGGAAGCCTGAGATAGCTGCAAAACCATTAAATCTAGCAGCCTGGCTACTGTCATTAAGTGTGAACCTCACACAATGATAAGCCTTACTGTAGAGGGTATCCATCACCTCCGTGGTGCATTTATGTATGGCAGCCTGCAAAATGCCGCACAGGTTCCCTGTGGATCCCTGGAACAAACCGCAGGCAAAGAAATTGAGCGCGACAGTGACCTTCAGGGGCACTGGCAGGGGATGTCCTCCCAGTCCATAGGGCGTTAGATCCTCCTTCAGAATATGGTAGATGTGATATATTAGATATCCAGAGAAGCGCAGACATGCATGGCATTGTCTCTCGCACATCTCCAGATAGGAAAGTCTTCTGCAGGAGACCCTTGGTCGAGCAAGTCGTATGGTATGGGTCCAACCTCCTCACCCTCTGGTTCTTGTGGGGCTCGCCTGGACCTGAGGAGGATCCTCCTCCTGAAGCTGTGCTCTGCAGCACCAGGGCCATCTCCATCTCCTCCATTCCATGAGTAACCTCAAGAAGGCAGCATTGAGCCCAGACTCCATTCATGTTTGCTCCTTCTCTCTGTGGAATAATCGATATAACAGATTAATGAATACCGGAGAAAAATAGTAAAGCTGCCACTCGCAAACAACGAGCCAATGCCATGGCATCGAGCTCCGTCTGCGCCACTAGCCTTGTCGCTGGTACAACCTTGTAGCTGAGACTCAAGCTCGCAGAGCCCGGTGAACACTGACACTTAACATCTCAATCCCACAGAGGTTGGAAAAGGTTTGGATGCATTAATGACATGCGCCACCTTACCAAACTCACTCCTCCAACCTCAGGTCTGACATACTGATTAAGTTAACTTGCACGTGAGTAATCTCTGGATGCCCTTTGGCCCATTATCCACGCCAATTGGAGAAAGCACATTAGAGCCTTTCATGGATGATCTGGCAGATATGCAGCAGCTGTGCCTCCTTAACAGTTTCCCACATTCCCAATTTTCACGTTCCTGTGTGTTAATACTGAAATGGAGTGACTGTTTTGTGAGGCCAATGATTCCTGCAGGCTCTCTTTAGAGCATTAAATATGGCAATGGCCCAATGGAACCTTCTCAAAGAGATCTTCCAGTTTTCTCTCAGCTCTGGCTTCATTTCAATGTTCTGAATGCAAGCAGGTTGAGGCTGCCCCATGAAATGAGGCCCCATATGCAGTCATGGGCTCCTCCCACACTGACGCTAAGCCCCCCTGTCCAGATTCTTTTCCAGTTTCAATTTCTGACTGTGCCATAACTTCAGCTTGACAAGATGGTGGTGCTCAAATACTATTACAAGACCCACTTTGACCCTCCCTCCATGACTGTTATTGTCCCTCCAATTTTCCTGGAACCTCACGGTTTGCAAGTAGAGATGACTCCCGTTATTCTCCGGCCTCCCCCAATATTCCTGGATCCCATAGTTATTGTGGTCGATATTCCAACCCTACCAGCTGAACACATAACTGTTGATGTCCCCATGCCCGTTGTGGACCTCAGCCTTCCCCATCTCGAGGCTGTGTGCATGATCATGTACAGAGGAGATCCCCCGGCATGAAAGTTTCATAGTTCTCCTCCACATTACGTTTTCTCCCTTTACATGCAGCAGATGCCTCCCCTAATCCTGAGCACCCCATCTGCAGCCCAGTACCAAGACAGACATGACTATGGCCAGCAATATTAAAACCATGACCATGCCCTGCACACCAAGCTGTGCCTTATCACAATTGAGCGCACAACCATTGCCCCTCCCTAGAGTGGGAGTACGACATGCGAGCCATGCATGGCCCTGTAGCATGGCTCACAAAACCCCAAGACTGACCTCACTCTGGCACCTTGACTACTTGGCCCCAAACCAGGGACTATGACTGTCTTTCTCTTTGCTGTACTATTCATGACTGCTGACGACACATTGTCCCTCCTCCCCACCACTTCCATGAGTCTCTGTGCAACCTCTCCCTTATGTGCAATCCTATCCCCTCTCTTCACTCCATGAGTCATTGTGCAAGCCTTATCATCTTGTGCCAAACTAACACACCCACCCCCCCTTGCTTTCCTGAGTCTGCAATCTTCCCCCCATTTTGTATAGTTCTGTTCCCATTCCACCCCTACCATGTCTGCGTTCCTGTCTTTCATGTTGGGCTCCAGCTTCCCAACTTCGGTCTCCCCTCTACCTGCCATTGTTTCCCATTCCCCCTTCCCCAACTTCACCTTTGCCCATTGACCCTCTGTGTATCCTTCCCTCCTTCCTCCCTACTTCTGCCTCCACCCACACACCCCCAGTCATATTGCTGGTCTCTCTCCGGGTTGCTGCCATAACACCCTCCCAGACAATGGAGGAAGGCAGTGAAGAGCGCAAGCCTACACCCCCACCAGCATAGCATCTCACTGGCTTTGGTAAGAACCTGGAGCAGCACTTCTGCAGGCAGGCTTTCAGTATTGCACTTACCTTGAAGGCACAAGCGAAGTGAGGGCTGAAAGCTGCATGTCACTTATATCCAAATGTGTTTCAAAGAAGTCTAACTTGTCACTGACACAGCACAAGATTGGTAGGGGCTACATGATTCCGGTGACTAGTGTTTTTAATGAGAATCACATCTTGTCTTGGTAGTAGTGATTGATGGCAGTTAAAGATAACATGAGGGCAATGCCTTGACCAATCAATCATCCTGCTTGGTTTGAATTTAAACAAAGCTTGGTAGTTAACTGTCAGTTATCAGTTAACTGGTGCATTCTGCATGGCAATGCCTCTACCAATTAGAGTCCAATTACCAATGAATCAGCACTCTCTTCTCATGCAGTATCAATTGTTGTTCCCTTTACAACTTGGTATTCTTGCAAATTGTCCTGAAGAGTGCAAGATGAAAAGCTTCAACAACATGTATCATTTTGTCAGCAATATTCAAGTTCTATACTACAATGTGACAATTGTGTATAGTCTTCTACTTTCAAGTGACAAAATTCATAGAGCTGCCAGCTACATCCCACCTTGTGTGAATGCATGACAAAGAAACAGTGCCAGCTTGATTTAGCGGTGCAAAATGCAAAAGCTGTTCGTGACATTAGAAACATTTGAGTGCCAGCCTCAAAATTATACCTGCTGCACAATGTGCAGGAAAATGCAGGTGTGAAAGATATGAAAGGTTGTGTCAATTCTTTCCATGCTCCTCCAACAGGTCCAGAGTACTGTGTTATGAACATGCATGCTAAGGCTGCCTACTCAATTAGAATTGAAAAATTCTGGCCAGTTCTCAGGGCAAAGATTATTTCCTAATCCACCAGCCTATATGTGACTATAACATGGTAGAATTTAGCATTCAGTTTGAGAGTGAGAAACTTGGTTCGGCAACAACTGTGCTAAACTTAAATAAGGGTAATTACAAAGGAATGAGGGCAGAGTTGGCTGGAGTGGACTGGGAAAGGAGTTTAGCAGAAAAAATGTTTGATGAACAATGGCAGACATCTAAGAAAATAGTTCATGACTCACAACAAAGCTATATCCCAGTGAGGAAGAAGGATTCAAGGAAGAGAATAAACCAACCATGGTTAGCCAAGGAAGTTAACTATAGTATCAAATTGAAATAAAAAACATACAACATGGAAAAGATTAATGGTAAACCAGAGGATTGGGAAAGTTTTAAAAATCAACAGAAGATGACCAAAAAAAACAAAGAGGGAGAAAATAAACTTTGAGGGTAAACTTGCAAGTAATATAGAAATGGACAGTAAGAGTTTCTTTAAATATATAAAATGGAAGAGAGAGACCAAAGTGAGCATAGACCCCTTAGAGAATGAGGCTGGGGAAATAATAATGGGGAACCAGGAAATGGCAGATGAGCTGAATAAATACCTTGCATCAGTCTTCACAATAGAAGATACTAATAGCATTCCAAAAATACGAAATAACCAAGGGGCAAAAGCGGGGTGGAGCAAATAAATACAATAACTGTCACTAGAGAAAATGTACTAGGGAAACCAATGGGGCTAAAGGCTGATAAGCCCTCTGGACCTGATGGGTTTCATCCTAGGATATTAAAGGAAGTAATTGCAAAGATAGTGGATGCACTGGTAATAATCTTCCAAGGATCCTTAGACTCTGGAAATAGCCCCAGAGGATTGGAAAACTACCAATGTAACATCCTTATTCAAAAAGGGAGGGAGACAAAAATTAGGCCAGTTAGCTTAACATCCATCATTGGGAAAATGTTAGAGTCTGTCATAAAGGATGTAATGGCAGAGCATTTAGAAATGCATAATATAATCAAGCAGAGTCAGCATGGTTTCATGAAGGGGAAATCATGCCTGACAAATTTATTAAAATTCTTTGAGGAGATAACAAGGAGGATAGATAAAGGGGAACCAGTAGATGTAATATATTTGAATCTCCAAAAGGCGTTCGATAAGATACCGCATATAAGGCTACTTAATAAGATAAGATCCCATGGTGTTGGGGGTAGTGTATTAGCATGGATAGAGGATTGGCTAACTAATAGGAGGCAGGGTATTGGGATAAGGGGGGCATTTTCAGGAAGCCAACCTGTAAACAGTGGAGTGCCACAGGGATCAGTGCTGGGGACACAATTATTTACAATATATGTTAATGACTTGGTTGAGGGAAATGAATATACTATCACCAAGTTTGCAGATGACACAAAAATAGGTGGGAAGGCAAGTGGTGAGGATGACACAGAGTCTACAGAGGAATATAGACAGGTTAAATGAGTGGGCAAAAATTGGTAGATGGAATATAATGTGGTAAAAAGTGAGGTTATGCACTTTGGCAGGAAGAATAGAGGAGCTGAATATTACTTAAATGGAGAAAGACTGCAGAAAGCTGCAGCACAGAAGGATTTGGGGGTCCTCGTGCATGAATCCCCAAAAAGCTAGTTTACAAGTTCAGCAGGTAATAGGGAAGGCAACTGGAATGTAGGTCTTTATTTCAAAGGGAATGGAGTATAAAAATAAGGAAGTCTTGCTAAAACTATACAAGGCATGAGTTAGACTACACCTAGAATACACCTAGAACAGTTTTGGTCCCCTTATCTAAGGAAAGATGTACTGACATTGGAGGCAGTCCAGAGAAGATTCACTAGGTTATTCCCGGGTATGGAGGGATTTTCTTATGATGAGAGGTTGAGTAGGTTGGGCCTGTACCCATTGGAGTTTAGAAGAATGAGAGGCGACCTTATTGAAACATATAAGATTCTTACGGGATTGACAAGGTAGATGCTGAGAGGTTGTTTTCCCTTGTGGGAGAGTCTAGGACCAGGGGGTATAATCTCAGAGTAAGGGGTCGCCCATTTAAGACAGAGATCAGGAGGAATTTCTTCTTCCAGAGGGTAGCGAATGTGTGGAATTCTTTACCGCAGAGAGCTGTAGAGGCTGTGTTGTTAAGTATACTTAAGGCTGAGACAGACAGGTTTTTAATCAGTAAGGGAATCAAAGGTTATGAGGAAAAGGCAGGAAAGTGGAATTGAGGATTATCAAATCAGCCATGATCTCATTGAATGACACAGCAGACTCGATGGGCCAAATGGACCACTTCTACTCCTATGTCGTATGACCTTATGGTCAATATATATGGTAGACAACATTATGTCACCTCCTATGCACATATGCTTTCTGCACATTGTGCAGAGCAGGGTTCAACTCAGCCCCAGGCTACCCCTTCTTTGTTACACTTCTAGGAGAATGTTGAAAATATTTACATCGAAGTGGCAGTTCTTGTCACATTCCCTTACTTATCTTTCATTTCTGTGTTTGTAGATTTGCTACAGCAAAAAAAATCAGGCTAGCTCATAATGGACACAGCAACCTTTTATGATTTGTTGCACTTGATATCCTGCTCCACCAATTACTATGCTCCCCATCCTTGCGAAAAGCATACGGTGAACATATTCTAATTATATGTACATTCTCATTGAATGTAGCAAGGTCAACTGGTCACTCCAAATAGGATCAATTCCCCCAGACATGCCTCCCCGCCCCGTCTGACAATGGTGGTCCTAGCTGGGATTACTAAAAAGGCCTTCATCCGTGATGGTCAGAGTTAGGTATCCTTTCACTTGTCCAAAAACCACCATAACATATACCTGGAGTGCTTGAGTGTTACAGTCTGTGGAAATGCAGCATAACTGAAGAAATATCCCCCAAACTCAAAGAAACCTTTTATTCTAATTGAAGTCAGTGATACATGAGAATATTCAGAAAAACAAAAGCCCATTTTAAGAGATTGTTTTGATGAATCAAATTCAGATTATAAAGAGCACTACTGATTACACAAAGAAAGTATTACTTGATACTGAAAATGATAGATTATATTTGGAAAAACTAAAAATACTTCATGCTCTAAATATAACTGAAGTTCTTTTTGGGAAAGTGATAGCAGATTCTGGCAGTAGACCACTGGAGTTTTAACTGCTGGTACCCAGAAATAGGCTATAATATTTTGTTTGAATAATTATTGAATGCAGCATTTGAATTGCATACTTGCTTCTCAAATTAAATTATACAGTAAGGTAAATGATAGCGAAAACAACAGTACAAACTTGTTATATGTTATTCAGTCAAAGCTAAATCAATGGCATATAAATCTAATGCATCCTATACACATAAAGAAAACAACATGACTACATTGGAGTAATTGATACATCTGTGCTTTCTCCTGGGTGCCTATTATCTATAATTATACCCCTGAGATAGTGTGCATAGCAACAGTGATTTTCCCTCTGTGAGATTCAATATGTTATTGCAGTTTGCAGTTTGTGTCACTGTCAGGTATATGTATGAATAAAAGAAGCAGCACACTTCCTGTAATTGGAAGAGATATTTGTGAAACATTGCAGGGCTGCAGTAAACCTCAATTCTGATGCATCAATCATGTTAACACAGTCATTGCATTTGATACATTCATTATAAGCACATAACATTAGAAACACTAATCATTTAGCATAGTTTGCAATACTATTGCAGTGTCTCTCTTTAAAATCAGAGACAAATACGTGCCTTTTTTATAGTAATATTGTGTGCCTGTTGTCTATACTATGATCATTCAGACATTAATTTTCTTCATCCTCACAGGTTCAATCTTTAAGTCACTATGTTTTCCCCTACCAGTCGTTTTTTTTTTTCACTTCCATGAAACTTTTGCTATTGACAGACTTTTCCATAAAACCTTTATTTAATTAAAGTTTTCTCCCCTATTGCATTCCACTTGCCCCAAAAGAATTTAGCCAATTGAATTGCCACAATAAAAATCTACAATCTACCCTATTATATACTACTCATATATTAAAAATTGTTACATAGCATTTTTTTAAATCACAAATTTAAGGAGGAACTTGATTCTGACAACTTGGCTCTGACTCTAAGCAGCACATAGCATCACACCTGACGTCTGAATATCACAGGCTCAATATACATCCTCTCCTCATACTTCTCAATCACCACCAGGGATCTGGCTTCCCACATTCAGAGACTGATAAAAGGGACCTGGAATAAAGTAACAAAAGACATCCATTTAGGATAAAAGCAAAAAACTTCAGATGCTGGAAATCCAAAACAAAAATAAAAATAAAAATACCTGGAAAAACTCAGCAGGTCTGGCAGCATCTGCGGAGAGGAACACAGTTAACGTTTCGAGTCCGTATGACTCTTCAACAGAACTAAGGAAAAATAGAAGAGAGGTGAAATATAAGCTTATATTTCACCTCTCTTCTATTTTTACTTAGTTCTGTTGAACATCCACTTAGGAGTTTGTCACTAATGTAATAGATTACAATGCTCAGGAGTCTTTCATAACACTTCATGTGAAGTTTCTTTGTCAACTATTTGAACTCACTGCCGGTAACCTCTATATCACCAAAAGCTAACCATTCCCCCATGTGGCTATAATGTCTGTAGTTATAGTTCATCTCCAAATTTACATAATATCTTCAACTTTGAGATCACAAACTTAAATTCTGCTTACATTATATACATTTTATTTTGAAATACTAGTTTTCATAAAACCCTTGGTGTGTATAAAATACAGACATGAGTGAATCCAGCTTCAGTGCATAGCTCTTTTCTTATTTGAGCTCATCAGCCCAGCCTAACTATTGCAGGGAAGCCAATGGCCACCCCAATTATCTGACAATATAAATGTAATATAAAATGATCATTTTGAAATAAATGCTCACAGAAAACTGTATGAAGCTCTGTATGGTGTGATTTAAAAAATCCTAAAACCTTTGATCATCAAAGGAAAAGTACTGCAACTTTAAAGAAAAATAACATGCACACATTTATCACGCAGAGTGGAGCCACATTAAGATCTGCAAGGACAGGTCAGTCAGAATAGGCAACAAAGCAAATGGACAGAATGGGAGTGTATTCTTGAACATACTTACTGTGCATAGCAAGGAGACGGCTTAATTAGAAAATTGAGGAAGCTCACAATTAACTTATTGATTCTTAAAAGAAATGAAGCAAAGTTAATGAATTAAAGGGTGTGTTTCAGGCTAAAAAGAATCAGAACACAAGCAAAGGGTTGTACCAAGTAGGTACCAGGGTCTCAGAAGTGTATCACGTTAGCAAAATCCTAAATCTCCGGAACAACGTTCTATATTGTTACTATTTTTTAAGGCTGATTTTTCTCACTTGACGTTATGTCAACAGTGAGCATAACAATAAACTATCCAATTATCTATTCCAACAAATTAGGTCCATGTTTGTTGATCAATATGTATTGCTCCCCATGATTCATATAGCTCATTGTATCCTGTTTAAACTGTTCAAATGTTTAACTTTGAACAGTCTGTTAGACAGTACTTTCATTTGACTGTGTCAATATGATTGGATTAATGTGTTTACAGTACTAACCCAGAGTGAGTTCAGACCTCAGAATGGCAAATAATGAAATAGGCTTTAAAAAGTTAGCAATAGATGGACTTGCAAAAGGTGGAAGTACGTGACCAAAATCGACCGGAGTTCTTGTAAGCCATGGCCAGAAACGTACCTATGTCAGGCGGGCTGGGCGGGAGCGGGTGGGGGCGGGGGCAGGCGTGGAGCCGATCGCCGCCCGCAATCGGCTGTGCGCCACTATTTTATGTGGGCAGGCCAATTAACGCCCGCCCAGCGTGATGCACAGCCGGTATCGCTCAGCACTACCTGTGCAGGCGGGGGGAGGAGGGAGAGTCGGGGCCTGCGCACTTTCACGCATGCGTGCAAAAGAGTGCAGCAATCTCCCTGGAGCACGGAGCTGCCTCAGGGAGATTAAGTTGATATTAAAATAATTAAACAAAGCATATAAAAAGTTATCTAAACATGTCCCCTCATGTGACACGTTTTTATATTTTGGGAAATTTTTTAAATTATTTAATAAAACTTTCATGAAACCTCATCCCGCCCGTGGATGAGGTTTCCTGCTTGGGCTCTTCGCCTGCCGCCAACCTTAAGGTTGGATGGGCAGCGCTGTTAATTAGCTTAATTAGTTTCCTAATAGCCTTAATAGGCCTTTGACAGTTCGGCGGGTGTGCCTCTGGCGCGCGCCCACCAAACGAAAGATCTAAATGACGCGTGAGGGCGTCGGGACGCATGCCCGACGTCATCTTGCATCATCTTGCGCGTCGGTGTGTCGGGCCCACCCCCTGATGCTGATGGCAATATTCTGGCCCATGTATCCTCAACGGATGGAATTTGCCACTTTTACCCAGACTGGCCTATGTGTAACTCCAATCCAACAATGCGGGCAAGATTTTCCCATGGGTTTCAGGACATTGATGTCAATACAAATTTGGGTCCTGAGCCCGCACTTGCCAGAAGCAGGACCGGCTCAGCAATTTTCCTGGAGGCATCCCTCGAACTGGCCACCTCCAAGCTTACTGTCCAATAAAGAACGACATGCAGTGTCCCAATGCTGCCAGCCCAATCACACAACTGGCAGCACTGAAACCTCGGTAACCAAACCAGGAGAGGTAGATGATACTGAGGCAGGTCAGGGATCAAGAGGCCACCTCACCATGGAGGTGCCCACAGAGAGATATGTAAAATAAAATTAAAATCAGAGGGACCGAGCAGGGAGGCTTCTCCAGATTGCCTAAGGGACCATGACAGTGGCCTTCCCTGCTCACAGCCCCCTCTGTGGGGCATGAGCTTCCAGCTCCAGTGGAGCAGAGGGGGAGGCCTCATCCATGAAGCTGGCGGCCTCCTCACGCAGTGGACAAACCGTTCTGCTGCTGGAAAAGTGCAAGCAGGCTGGGAAAATTGCCCTTCCTAGACCCTTTGATTATTTAAATTGTTATTTCTTGACACACAGGATGATCAGCAGCTGGAACAGGGTGAGATCTGGTCAGTGAATTAACAAATGAGACAGCTGGATATAATGTGAAGACAATAAAGTTAATACTTCAAAAGGATGTTACCAAAGAGATTCCTTCATTAGAACCTACCTAATGATCTTGTAGAATGCAGACTTGATAATAAATCAGTTATACTGTAGAATATGCTTTTGTTTTGCTTCCTTGCAGAAGAGAAAATAACATGGAGGTACATTTGCTGCAGTGTTTACCATCAACATGATGCACTGCAGCAAATCGCAAAGGCTTCTTCAAGAGCAACTCCTAAACCTGTAACCTTCAACATGTAGGAAGACAAGGGCAGCAGGGAAATGGAGCAACATCGCCTCCAAGTCATACACTATTCTAACTTGAACATATATTGCCATTCCTTCAACATCACTGGTTCAAACACTTGAAACTCTTTGCCTAATGGCACTGTGGGGAGCACCTTCACTGTATGAATTGCAACAGTTCAAAAAGATGGCTCACAATCATCTTCTCAAAGGCAACTAGTGAAACGCAATAAAATGCTGGCCTTTCCAATGACGCCCGTAACACAAAAATGAAATTTTAAACAATTAATTAACAAGAATTGTGGCTAAACTGGGGAAGCAAAGCAGTTTGCATTCATCTTTAAGCATTATTAATGCTAGTTTCAGCTTTTCACACCTTCCCGTGTAAATATTAAGGAAAAAAAAGAAAAACCACGGGTGGAATTTTCCGCTCCCACCACCAGAATTGTGCTGGGCGGGGGACTAAATTTGGCGTGAGGCGGGAAATTAGTTTGGAATCAGTTTTGAATTTGGAATCCCGACTTTGATGGTGGGCTAAAGGCAAGCCGACTTTCCCACTGATCTATGACAGGAACCATATTTTCATTCATCTCCATCTTACGAATTCTCATTAAAAAGCCAACTCGCCAGAATTACGTTCTCCCACCAAATTAAGTGCCCTGCCAGCAGATAATTAGAACGGTTTATCTCATAACTGTACTAAAGTGGTGTGCACCTGGTGAGATTCACTTCATCAATGACTTCAAGGTATGTAAATGCTGCTTTCACCTACCCTGAACAGCAGTGCTGTGACATCTCAATGTTTCTCTCAATCTGCGCCAAGGCTGGTGCCTGTGAGGCAAGACCAGAGGGAAGGGGGCAAGAGAGAGGCATGACTGGATCTGGGCTAGTGGAAGATGAGAGAGAAGGGGGAGAAATGAGGACATGACTCGGGGGTCGGGGGTGGGGGGGGGGGGGGGGGGGTGGCGGGGGGTGGGGGGGGGCGCGGAGGCAGGGGCGAGTTCGGGGGGGGCAGTTGGTAAAAGAGTAGAGTGAAGCAGTGAAAGACTGACCTGGGGCAAAATTTATAAGACTGAATGAAGAGACTGTCCTGGGACTGATGCCATGCTGTCAAGAGCAGATTGAAGAGACTATCTTGGGCTGTGTGGGCCATGTTAAAGGGTTCTGCATGGCATGCATGTCTTGGTCCCAGTCCTGGGAGGGTAGGGGAGGTGATGGTATAGTGGTATTATTACTGGCCTAGTAATCCAGATGCTCTGGAGACATGGGTTCAAACGCCACCACTGTGGGCAGTGATGGCATACAGGGTGTAGTCAGACTCTTAAAAAAGTTGGTGTTGGGGATTAGAGGTTTGGTATTGTGAGGCAGATGTCAGGGGAGGCCTCTGCCTCCTGGGAGTTGGAAAGTCATTGCATATTATATGGTCTCATGGGTGGGGTGGTGGGGGTGAGGTCCCAGAAAGTCAGGGTACATGTGGCCTTGAGAAGGGGAGAGGTCAGGTTCACAAATGGGATGGAGATATCAATATTAAAGAATTCAGGGGAAGGACAGGAATATCTACATGTATGAGGAGCTTGGTGGGTGATATGGGAAGGTTGGAAGCTGGTCTCCCTGAAGAAGCACAGCAGCACCATATTCAATATTACTTTCGAATGAAGCAGTTGAAAAATAACGCTAGAAAAAAATTGCTCAGGGAGGGGTCAGAGGGCATGTGGGAGGAGTCAATGACTACAATATTCAGCCAATTGAAGGGGCACCCAAATAATTATCTGCTAAAGACATTGGGCTAAATTTTCTCCCTGTCGGGGGGGTTGTGCGGGAAGTGAGCGGGAGCGAGCGAGAACCCGATCGGCGCCCCAGATCAGGTGCACACCACCATTTTACATGGGCAGGACAAGTAAGGCCCACCCAGCATGGCACACACCCAGGAGCGCTATGCACTCCCTGTGCAGGCGGGGGGGATTCCCTGAGTCAGGGCCTGCGCTCTTTTTTGCATGCACACAAAAAAGCGCAGAAATCTCCCTGAGGCACGGAGGTCCCTCAGGAGATTAGTTTAAGTTATGAAAAATTTAATTAAAGAAAAAAAATTTTTAAGGACATGTCCCTTCATGTGAAATTGGCACACGAGCTGGGACATGTCTATTAATTTTTTCAAAGGTTTTTATTTAATTAATAAACCCTTCATGAAACCTCATCCCGCCCATGGATGAGGTTTCACAAAAATGCGAAGGCCGTCTGGGTTCTTCACCTGCCCGCCAACCTTACGGTTGGACGGGCAGCATTCTTAACAACTTTAATTATTTTCTTAATGGGCTTAATAGATCTTTGTCAGTTCAGCGGGTGCGCAGCCGTCGCGGCTGTGTACCTGCCAAACTGACAATCTAACTGGGACGCCCGCCCGACGTCACTGCATCATTTTACGTGTCGGCAAGTAGACCCCACCCCCGCTCGCCAACCAGAAAATTCTTCCCATGGAGATCACGGTTCAGCTGAGTACTGTTTTCCTGGGCCCAATGCCCATTGAAGGAGTATTGCACCTTTACTAATGTTGCGCATTCAAGCTTTGGAGACAGATTTGAGTTAGTCTGATTGGACATCAGTTCCAGACAGAGGAACATAAAAAGGGAAGGTGGATCAAGCAATAAAAGTTGCTGGACAGAAGCTACACGTGTACTACAAGCCTCAAAATTGACATGTTAATGGTCATGGCTTACAGGGCATAAATATTACAGCCATGATATTAGTACAAGGCTAGCCTAGTGCCTAGGCTAATAGAGGCAAGCTGACAATTGCCTAACTGCGAGTTATAGCACATGGGTGCACTCATCCTGATACAAACTCTCTTTGTAAATGCCCAGTCTTATTGGAGGGGGATGCCTACCCACCTGTGAACTTTCAGAATGTGCTTCAGCTGCAAGAGGTGGCTTGGAGATGCCATGTCTAAACTGACGACTGCCCAATGGCTTCACACTGGCTTCCTGGCTTGGAGATGCAGGGAGAGCATTCAAGGGGAAGATGCAATGATGTCTCAAATCTATTCATCCACAGATACAAGGAGGAGTGCAAAATGTAGGCGGCAGGCAATGCTGCCTTCTTGATAGCTTAGATGCGACTGAGGAGAAGAAGGGCCCACCGCCCTTCGGCACAGCTCAGGGAAGAATGTCGGCCTGAGGAACAAGAGCCATCAGGGCCCCAGGAAGACCCAGCTACTGATGAGGAGGGACCAAATCCACAGAGGCATTTGACTCGACCAATGATCTGCAGAAAATGCAGCTTATGCTTCAAGATAAGCGGGGAGGCAGTGGCATAGTGGTATTGTCACTGGACTAGTATTCCAGAGATCCAGTTTAATGCTCTGGGGACCCAGGTTCGAATCTGTGGTAACAGATGGTGAAATTTGAATTTAATAAAAATCTGGAATTAAAAGTCTAATGATGACCAAGAAACAATGATTGTTTGTCATAAAAATCCACCTGGTTCACTAATGTTCTTTAGGGAAGGAAATCTGCTGTCCTTACCCGGTCTGGCCTACATGTGACTCCAGACTCACAGCAATGTGGTTGACTCTTAAATGTCCACTGAACAAGGGCAATTAGAGATGGGCAATAAATGTTGGCCTAGCCAGCAATGCCCATGTTCAATGAATTAAAAAAAAGCAAAAGATTCCTTCACTTGTCTAGGGATGTGGTGACTCATATCTGCCACATTCTCCGTGAGGATCTCATGCTACGCAGGCTGGGAAGTCATCCAATGCCAGTTGCTCTCAAGGTTACCGCTGCACTCAAGCTTTTTGCCAGCAGGTCCTTCCTTCCAGTGGGGACCTATGCAGAATGTCACAATTGTCTACACGTAAATGCATAAGGGAGATGACAGATGCCCTTTTCAATAAAACTCACCATTATGTGTAGTTCCACATGGATGAAGAAAGCCAGACTGCCAGAGCTGTGGGATCCACTGCAATATCAGGCCTCACACAAATGTAAGGGGACATTAACTGCACACATGTGGCCTTGAGAGCTCCCTGGCAGCAGCCAGTGCAATTCAGAAACAGAAAAGCATTTCATTCTCTAAAAGCCCAGCTAATTTATGATCACAGAAAGCAGATCATGCATGTTTGAGCTAGGTACTCTAGAAGCTCTCATGACTCTTACATCTTGAGTCACTCACAAATGCCACAGATATTTGAGGGCCCTTGACACATAGAGGGTTGGCTCATCGGTAATAAGGGATTCCCCTGAAGACATGGCTAATGATGCCCATTCATCGTCCACAGAGTGCATCCGTGGAGAGGTACAAAGCTGCACATTAAACCACAAGGTCCTTAATAGAGTGGATTATTGGTCTCTTAAAGATGCATTTCAGATGTTTGGACTGGTCAGGCAGGGCTCTCCAGTACTCATCCACAGAGGGTGCCCTGCATCATCGTTTTTGCTACACCCTGCACAACCTTGTGCTACAAAGGGGGGATGAGTTGCCACATGGAGACATGGAGGAGCTATACATCTCCTCGGGAGAGGAGGATATTGAAGGAGATGATTTCGATGAGGGTGAGGATTCAGACAAGCCAAATGAGGATGCCATAGCACAGGCACAACACAGAAGATTTACCCTTGACAAGGGCAATTAGGGATGGGCAAAAACTGCTGGCCATGCCAGCAACTCCCATGTCCCATGAACAAATAAAAAAAAAATAAGTGAAAGACGCCTTCATAGCAACAAGATTCCAGGGGAAATAAGGTGAAGACAGGCTGCAACAAGCCCAGTTCTCCTGACGCTCGATGTAGGGATGACAATAACACCTTCATTATTATCATTAACATCTCACAAAATGTCATCAATCTCAAAATGAGAATGAGGGAAGCGTAAGTCACCTTCAATTATAACGATGAGCTCATCCTTGGAATGCGCACTACCCTAGGGAGCATGTGGCTGCTGTGTAATTCCTTTAAGCACTCCACCATCACCCACTGCTAAACAACTACACATACTGCAGCCCTTTCAAACATGGAGAGAAGAAGTCACTAGCCATGGCAGCCATCAAGCGGCATAACTGCTGCTGCACACATCGATTCACTCATGCCTGTGTGACAGGAGCTTAACTGGGCAGCTCTAAGAGGGAAATCACCCGTTGTTGGTTATCATTTGTCTGTTCTCTCCAAACATTAGCACTCATATATGAATAACGCATGATATTGAGCCCCAGGATACCATCGGACATCAGGGCACAGTAATCTGTGGCACTACAGCATGGACACAAACCTGCGAGTGACGTTAGCATCATACTCACTGAGAATGGTTCAGCAGTACCATTCTGTGGTCTTTGACAAACAGTCATCACCCTACCTTGGTTGGAAGCCTCCCAGGTTTACCTCCTCCATTGCTTTGGTATCTGGGAGATTCATTGCCCAGTCAGTTTTGACACTGCATTCAGTGATAACTTAGTCCTCTCATAGATACTGATGAGCACTCAAGAGATGCTCCAGAGCATCTCTTTCATATCCTTACAGCCCTCCATATTGTCCATAGCACAAAGGGCAATAATTGCTATAAAGCCTAAGGCACTAGTTGCACAGTCATATCATGAAATCCATATCGATTGGCGTTCTGTAACCTAACATTGGGATTCTGTAAAGCAGTGCCAGGCTGCAGTTCAGGATCAAAGTAACATCCTCAGAGGTAATTGGCCAGCACTCTCAGGATAAGCACACAACAATGAAATTATACACTCATTCCCATCTAGCAGACATTTCAAATGTCACTGAATGGGAACAACTTCCACTGCTCATCGTCATGCATGGAGGGAGCGGGAACTAATAAAGGTGTAATGTTCATCCTTAAAAGTGTTACCAAAATGATGCTGCAGGGATGCATGAAAGCTTATAGTGCTCAGCAACAATAAATATTTTAATCAAAACATGAAGGCCATTGCAAAGTGCAGCAGTGTGAATAGACTGTGATGTGGCTCGCAAAACATCCTTCCAACATGCACACATAACAGCCTTCAGTGCTACAGCATCAGGATATTCACTAAACTAGCAGGACCAATTTGCAGGAGGTGACAAAACGTGATCCTCAATTGCAAGGCTTACATGTACATTGTCCAACCATCATTCTCTTAATGTCGTGGATATGGAAGTAAAGGCAAGTGACTGAGATGAGGTTGACCTAGACTATATGGAACTGAGGGACAAGATAGGAGATCATTGAGGTGGGGAGGCGTCTAGCACCCTTGAAAACATGGGACATTGCATCACAACAAAGAGCCATTCGGTACCTGAGATTTTGAGAGACGAAAGCTAAATATATTTCTAAACAGATATTATTTACAGTGACTAAACATGCGTGTAATTATTGTCCTCTCAGCACTTCTTAATTTTTCTAACTCTATGACTATATCTAGGTGCAGCCCTGACATCCCACAGCAGAGGTGGAGGCAGATTGTTAACTGATATGTCCTGTTGTCTGAGATGACTTTGGCGCAAATCCACTGGAGGCCCAAGGCCTGGAGACTCCCAGTCTGCTAAGGTCTCCTGCTCTGGGGCAGGTGCACTCTCCTCAGCCTGACCTGCTGGAGTAGATGGGGTCACAGGCAGAGGTGATTTGGAGCAGCAGGGGAACATTGCAGTCTCCTGAGTGGTGAGCCCCAGAATGTCCAGCTGATACTCCTCCACCATTTGGGTACCTTGACTCCTTGAGGAGAAGGGGCACCTGGAGGAATGTCGAGGTGCCCCATCCCCGTCTCACTTAGCCACTGCTGGAACTGGCTGGAGCGATGGAGTGCAGGCCTGAGTGCAAATCTGGCAGAAACTGTGCATTCTGCTAGACCTGGGTCTCCAAGGCAGCTGCCACCCTTCCAATGGAGACTTTGATGCACTCGCATGGAGGAACCATGACATCAGACAGAACGTGGATGGATGCCTCCATTCCTCGTTCCAGTCTGGTGGCAGCCTCTTACAACTCTGCCTGACATTCCTGTCTTTGGAACTCCAACATTTGACTTAGGGCTGATTGCAGAGTCTCAACATTGGACTTGGAGTCCATAAGACCATAAGACATAGGAGCAGAAATTAGGCCATTCGGCCCATCGAGTCTGCTCCGCTATTCAATCATGGCTGATAGGTTTCTCAAACCCATTTTCCCGCCTTCTCCCCGTAACCTTTGATCCCCTTACCAATCAAGAACCTATCTATCTCGGTCTTAAATACAGTCAATGACCTGGCCTCCACAGCCTTCTGTGGCAATTAATTCCATAGATTCACCACTCTCTGGCTAAAGAAGTTTCTCCTCATCTCTGTTCTAAAAGGTCTTCCCTTTACTCTGAGGCTGTGCCCTCGGGTCCTAGTCTCCCCTACTAATGGAAACATCTTTCCCATGTCCACTCTATCCAGGCCTTTCAGTATTCTGTAAGTTTCAATCAGATCCCCCCTCATCCTTCTAAACTCCATCGAGTATAGACCCAGAGTCCTCAAAATTTCCTCATATGTTAAGCCTTTCATTCCTGGGATCGTTCTCGTGAACCTCCTCTGGACCATCTCCAGGGCCAGCACATCCTTCCTGAGATACAGGGCCCAAAATTGCTCACAATATTCTAAATGTGGTCTGACCAGAGCCTTATAAAGCCTCAGCAGCACATCCCTGCTTTTATATTCTAGTCCTCTCGAAATAAATGCCAACATTGCATTTGCCTTCCTAACTACCAACTCAACCTGCAAGTTAACCTTAAGAGAATCCTGGACTAGGACTCCAAAGTCCGAGATTTCTGAATTCTCTCCCCATTTAGAAAATAGTCTATGCCTCTATTCTTCCTACCAAAGTGCATGACGTCACACTTGCCCACGTTGTATTCCATCTGCCACTTCTTTGCCCTTTCTCCTAACCTGTCCTTCTGCAGCCTCCCCGCCTCCTCAATACTACCTGTCCCTCCACCTATCTTTGTATCACCTGCAAACTTAGCCAGGATGCCCTCAGTTCCTTCATCTAGATCATTAATATATAAAGTGAAAAGTTGTGGTCCCAACACTGACCCCTGCGGAACTCCACTAGTCACCGGCCGCCATCCTGAGAAGGACCCCCTTATCCCCACTCTCTGCCTCCTGCCAGACAGCCAATCTTCTATCCATGCTAGTACCTTGCCTCTAACACCATGGGCTCTTAGCTTACTGAGCAGCCTCCTGTGCGGCACCTTGTCAAAGGTCTTCTGGAAGTCCAAGTAGGTAACATCCATTGGCTCTCCTTTGTCTAACCTACACATTACCTCCTCAAAGAATTCTAACAGATTTGTCAGGCATGACCTCCCTTTGATGAAACCATGCTGACTTTGCCCTATTCTGCAGGGGCCTGGTCTCCAGCAGTCCTTCAAGTGCCAGAGACCTCAGCTGCCACTGCCTCTGCATGCTGTGAACATATGTCCATGAGGTGATCATCAGATAGTGAACCTGAGCCTACTCTAGAAATAGGACCCACCGAGGTGTGTGTATCTGTGCTGGTGAACACCGTGACAGGTCTTCTATAAATGGATCCTCGTCTGAGGAGGACTAGGGGCTGGGGCTGAGGCACTGGCACTTTTTTAGGAGGAGGATGCCATCTGCATTGACTGTTCCTACCCCATTTTCCCAATGGTTCCACTACAGGTTTTGGAATCATGGCCAACCCTGGTATTAAAGACCCCCAGAAAGATGATCTTTTGTTCTTCTGGGTGGCAGTGAGCACTTCATCGAGATCAGAGTAGAACTTTTCCTTAACATCTTTATTGGAGTCAGATGTTGGGACATAAATGCTGATGATGGTGGCATATTTGTTATTGTTGAGCTATAGGTGAAGCGTCATGAGTCTTTCATTTATACAATTAGTGAGTTCTGGCAATGCATCCAAGACCCTATTCCGAATGGCAAAACAAACTCCATGGACATGAGGGTCGCTGTTAGACTTTCCTTTCTAGTAGAAGGTGTATCCCCCTGCTTGTTCCTTCAGGGAAGGAGGGTCTCGCTGAGGGTGGTGATGTTAATTTGGAGTCTTGATAGCTTACATGATATAACTGCAGTTCTTCCTTCCGGATGGTTACTCGAGATTATCCATGAGTGTTCTAACATTCCAAGTCGCAAAATTTAAAGTCTTCTTTCTTTGACTACATAGATAGTGCTCCCATAGGGTGTGGCTCCCAGCAAAGAGAAAGTGGGGCAGCTATTTTCAGGAAACCTTTTCTAGCCCCCTCCCCATTTGAGGTGAGTGGAGGGTATCCTGAAGAGGACTGCTCAGTCACATATGCTGTTGCCCAAAGACACCTCTGTCTCAGCACAGTTGTCCAATGACCTCCATGTATCTGTTGCCTGTGTGCAGATTTATGACAAAAGACTCCCAGGTCCAACCCTGTCCCTTCACCAATTCTCCATTAGCACAAGACGTGGCAAATGGGACCCTGGCAGAAGCCTGTGTGTGACTTTGTTTAAGGTGGGGACCTTGGGGTGCCATCATTGTCCACATGACCTTGACAAGCTGATGGTCAGGTTTCGGTGACGTGTCAAACCACAGTGACTGAGACCACTTTGCCGTTGCAGCCTTCTTCCACCTTCACAGCCAGTGAGACGCATAGTCTTCCTTTGCCTGTTCTGCCATTAAGGACTGTTTCAACTGCACTTTATCTGGCACCTCCCCCTGACCTTGCCACAGTGGGTGGCCCTACCAGGAGCAAAAAGCTCCCAATGGCATCACTCACGGGATCGTCAAAGCAGACAAGCCTCTCCACCAGATCAAGTTGGCGACCTATGGAGGATAATTGCTTTATCAAAGAGCCACTGACACAATGGACTCCTACTTTTGTGCTGTAGACTTATATTGTTTAATAAGCTATTCACACCAATGTAAAAGACCAAATTAGATCAGGTCTATTAACTAAAATTGAATTAAATCTACGATCCCCTTTTTATACGGTACCATGATCTCTCGTGTATATAGAATAAAGTGTATCCTATATACACGATAGAATATGCCTCTATATACTGTAGTGGCATGGTATATGATACTACGTTACTATAGTATGTACAGCATAATCTCTGCTCTTTGCTGTACAAGGGAGCAAAACCACTGAATAGTAATAGCAGATAAAATCTAAATGGGAAAGTGTAAGGTGCATGAATTAAAAAAATGTGGGTGACAATGTACTTCATAAATGGTGTTTAAGTACTTAAGGAAATTGAAAGAGGTCAGGAGTCTTAGCAGATTCAATGTCCAAAATGTCCAACCAATGCAGAGCAGAAATCAACATTGATTACTGTGCCTATAGTTCTGGCCATCAAGACACAAAGGGGATATTCGAATGCTGCATGTAATTTGGCAGAGCCATGAGGCTAATTCCTTCCCAGCAGTTCTGAGTTATGAGAAAAGACTAAAGAAATCTGGGCCAGAATCTTACATTGATCAAGCGGGCGTGCGCCCGACCCAAACGCATGTGAAATTGTGCGAAATGACATCGGGCACACGGTCAATACTGATTTCAGTGCGTGCATGCGGGAGTCGGAGCCGGACCCACCGACAATTAAAGGGCCAATTAAGGCCATTAAAAACCCTATTGTCCATGATTTTACGTTGCCTGTGCGATTTCACGCTCATCGCATGGGCAAAACGGGCAGGTGGGCAGCCCGTTTTTAACTAAACCTCATCCAAGGATGGAATGAAATATCTGGGATGAAATATAATAAAATATGATATGTTGGGGCTGATGTTTTTTGAGTTCTATTGTCAAAAAAACAAGAAATTGTAACATTTTTCTTCTGGTAATAACCCTGGCATATTTTCTTATGTACTGGGAGTCAGGCTGAAATTGGATTAAGAGCTAGAGTGATGGCAAGGGTCTAAAGTCAACAGTGACAGTGGTTTTGATATGTTAATGAACCAAAAGGAACTTCAATCAGAGTTTTACATAAAGCAATAACAGGAATAGTTTTGAATTGAGTTGTTTTAGTTCAAAAGGGATATATACAGGTTATAAAAATGTGTAAGGAAATAAGGTAAACATATGGTAAGTTTGTTTTTACGAGTCTAAGAGCTAAAGTAAAGAACAATTCAATCAATTCTGGGGAGAAAGCATTTCTGAAGAGACTGATTGAGACAGATAGACAGATCAAAGAGAAGGCATGCATTTAAGGAAATACTGAAGCCAACGTGAGGAGGTAGCTGCTTTGGATCTCCCAGAAGACAGCGGGGTAGCTGGTCAGAACTCCTCAAAGACAGTGTGAACAAGGCCAGGCTGAAAGAACCAGGAAGGGCAGCGGATAGATGGGAACGCCACCACCTGGAAGTTCCCCTCCAAGTCATTCACCATCCTGACTTGGAAATACATCACCATTCCTTCACTGTCACTGGGTCAAAATCCTGGAACTCCCTTCCTAACAGCACTGTGGGTGTACCTACACCACATGGACTGAAGTGGTTCAAGAAGGCAGCTCACCACCACCTTCTCAAGGGCAACTAGGGATGGGCAATAAATGCTTGCCCAGTCAGCGAAGCTCATATTCCGTGAATGAATAATAAAAAAAAGTGGTTGGGGACATCGTTCCCTGATTTCAGAACGCTTCTCATATGATACAAATTCCAAAAACCATTTTGGCAGCTGACTCAAGTTTCCCCCTGGGATTTGAGCAGCTCGACATTTACCATCCACCATGCCATAATACTGTCAGGTGCTTGAATGTGTTGCATAGACACAGTTTGGTGCATTTTGTTCTTGTAATTTAATCTGTACAGGTCTGCAGCTCCCTGAGGCAGCTCCACAGCAGATGTCTGCCTTCAGGGAACTCAGTAGAAGCACCACCGCCCCCCCACACCCCCCCAACCCCCCAGCCCCCTTGGCAGCGCTGAGGCTTTCTCAGTGTGTGTTTCATGCTGGCCAGCCAGCCAGCCAGAAATTGAGTTTGAGGGCCGATCACAAGCAAAAGCGCTGTTCACGTCTGCTTTCGGGCCCGCCAACTTCGCGCACACGCTAAGCGTGAAATTCAGGTGGACTTTTCTACCTAGAAAGGAGACGGTGGGATGTGATCTATTGCAGCTTTGTCAGTAACCACAGTGGAAAAGATCTACAACATCTACAACATTGGACGGAATCATCCCAGAATTGCATTAGGTGTGGTAGCAGGCGGGTAAAATAACATCTTACCCTTTGGCCGCAATGGCGGCTTCTCATGCCGTATCTTCCCAAACCCGCCGTATTAATGTATTCCCAGGAAACACGCCATTTCTATGGCGGGTGGCCTCTCATTCACCCGCCATGCCATCACCTCACCGCTTCATCACAACGGATGCCACATTAAAGTGCAGCCACGTGCACATCTCTCAGTGCTTCAAATCACGACTATGACATGGAAGACAGGATGACCCCAAAAGGCAAAAATGCTGCCACCCCCAGTTTAGTAACACATCCTTTGAACACCTTTTGAATGCAGTGGTGGCCCGCCATGATGGCCTCTACCCCTGCTCTGGCCACAAAGCGGCGGCTGCATCACCAATCCAGCATGGGAGGCTGATCAGAGGTGATCAGCACCAATGCCCTGCAAAAGAGGACAACCACCCACTGACACTACAGGATGAATGGTCTCATCCGTTCCGCCTGGTTAACTCATTCTTTTCATCACTCTCAATGCAGCAGAGCGCAGAGATGTATGCAGGCCTGGGTGAGTTCCTATGGTGGCATTGCGAGAGGGAAACGGGGCACCTCAACGTCCGTCCTTCTCCTCAAAGTGTCAGGCCAGGACTCACAGGCACCCAAAGGGAGGAGGAGCGGCAGTTGGACACCCCCGAGCCATCCCCTTAGAAATCTGAAGCTGTGCTCTCCCTCTGAGCCCCCTTTGCCTGTGACCCCCTCAACCTCATCCTCTGTCACCACAGGGGGAGCAACTGGCCAACGAGTAATTCCGGAGGGAGAAGTGTGTGTGGCAGGGCCTTTTGGAGCCTCGTGCAAGCGCTCACCCACGCACATGGATCCTTCACGTGTCACACTCGCCTCAATGTCCTGAGCATTTTCAATGCTGCCTGCTGGGGTTTGCTTTCCATCTGAGCTGACCTGCATCCCCACCAACCCAATGATCACACTCCCATGCAGCACCTGATCTCGCCCACCACGACTCTCGTTTCACTTTCAATTTGGACAGCATGGACTTGATTCGCTTTTTCGTCAGCTCCCCCGTCTTTTCCCCAACCCCAGTCACCCTATCACATTGACACCTCCCGGCAACACCTTCCACCTCCCTCCATGACCTACCAGCCACACCCTTTTCTTTCAGGGATGTTCATGTGAGAGTGCACATTCCCTTCCATCCTGAAAATCCCACCCCCATCCACATTCACCTCCCCGACCTCCTACTTCCCACCCTCAGGGTCGGTGTCTGTCTCCGAGACCCAACCAACCACCCTCGCTGTCCCTTCTACCGATAGCGTCCAGTCCTCACCCTCCCACCCTAACGCCTCACTCTGCCCTCGGTTATTTTCACCATTCCTTCATACCATGCCCATCCTTAGTTTGCTCCCCAGGAGACAGTCAAGGACTCATCAAAGCCCTCCCTTGCACGTTGATCTGGACGTCCCCCACTCTGGACCCCATCCACCTTTGGAACCCCTTCCCCCCTTGGAATCCCTTCCCCACCCCAGACTCATCCATCCCTTGGTCCTCACCACTAAACTCCACCCCCACTTAGCTCAGCCCCCTTCCTGACTCCTTCAGGCACCCTTATTTCTTCCTCCCCCCTCCCGACTCTTTCCTCCAGCCTCTGAGTCCTTCATCTCCCTGGATTCCCTCCGCTCTCCGCGTTCCATCCCCCCTCCGAACTCCTTCCCTTACACCTTCCTCCACAGTTGCCGTCTTTTCCTGTCCTCCCCTATACTCCTTTCCCACTCTCAACCTCCCCCCCTGACACCTTCGTTCCCCCCCTCCCAACCTCACCCTATCCTGACATCTTCATTTCCCCCTCCCAACCTCACCCTATCCTGACATCTTCATTTCCCCCTCCCAAACTCACCCTATCCTGACATCTTCATTTCCCCCTCCCAACCTCACCCTATCCTGACACCTCTTCCTCTCCCAGTCGATCCTAGGCCTTCCTCTCCCACCCCCCGGTACATCTTCCTCTCCCAAACACAGCTAGACATTCCTCTCCACCCCCTTGACCACTATCCATTTTGAGCAGACCCTCAATGGTGACTTTCCGCCTTCCATGAGCTGCTTCACAGCAGAGTCATGTCTATGAGAATCCACACAACATGCCATGGGTGTTCCCCACTGTGCTGTTGCTGTCAGGCTCCAGCATCTTCTGCTCCTCGGATGTCCGTGATGTGTGCAAGGCCCTGACAGGTAAGCCCCGACTTCTGCACATCACACTTGTCAAGACGTGTTCTGCACCGGTGTGCAATCATGCCGACATGGACAGATAATCCAGCGGGGTGGAGTGGATGATTCCGGCTGGCCTTATATTGATTTGCAGATGTAATACAATGAAGTTCCCAATGTCCGATGGTGGGGAAGACGGCCCGCCATCGAGGGGCTGAGCGGACGATCGCAAACTGGTTTCACAACGTTGTGAAATCAATTTTTGGCCTTCTGACCATATTATCCGCTCACTCCACCAAGCACGCCTGGCGCCAGTGGGCACGGAAAATTCTGCCCATTACTTCAAACTAAATTGTGAGAAAAGAACAAGAGAAGAAGCATGTTCATCTGATAAAAGACGATGTTAAGAATTTCAGAAAACATTTCTTCGCACAGAGTGTTTAAGACATAGAATGAACTTCAGAATACAGGACACAAACCCTGGATTCACTTAAGAAAAGTTTAGATGCTGCAATGCAGAATATGATGGGTCTTTCTTGAAGGATGAAGTGGAATGGGCCTTATGAATTACTACCTTTGGAATCTCTGAGGGCAAAGTGTTGTTTCATTTTAATGTCAAACTGCTGTAAATTCAGTAGAAACCAAAATGAATAAAACTCTTTATAAAAGGGCATTTCTGAAAGCCCTTGGTACCTCTGACCGTTCCAGGTCAACAAATCAAACATTAAAAGGTTTGCACGCCCTTTTTGGAAGAGAAAGAAAATAGCATGTAATGCATGCCCAGACTAGTTGTATTTTATGTGCGAATAAAAGTGTTATAGCTTGATGATTTCATCTTAATGTTTTAGCAATTTTTCTCTCTCTGACCTGTCCACACATCTTGCGCTGACTGGTATACTTTGAAAACTGAATACCAGCCTAGTAACTCTAATGATGTATATGAAAATTACCTAAAGTACAAAACTGACACTGAAACCATGCCTTGGGCTAAGTTAATTTTACCAGACGGTTAGATAAGCTAAAGAGTAACAAGATGCATGCTGAGGCATGTCCAGGGAATATTGCTGTAGCTCAAGCTGATTGGATGATGTCAGTGGAGAAGGTGGTGTTAGGGATAGATACACTTGACTTACTGCACACAAAGTCTCATTTCACTATTTTGGCTTACTGCCAATGCTAATATATTTTAATGGCAGATTGTCTGCCTCAGTGCATTGCTAGGAGTGCTTAAACTGTTACAGTTCAAGTCTCCAAGGTCATTATGTTTAATTGGTAATTAAATCACTTTAGATGTGGTAACTGCAAATTGGAAGTTGGCTAGTTAAAGGAATGCCTTCAAATTAAATGTAGACATGTGACATAAAAGCCGTGATAAAGAATAACGTATCAGTTTACAACACGTAAGAAGTGAAACATGCAGGTGGCATCTCCATATATTAAGCATTTGTAGGCACTTTTATGTATACATGTGAAAGAACAATAGAGTGAGGAAATGCTAGTTTGATTGGTACACATGCTCAAAAGCATATTCTTAAAGGTTAAAGGTGTAACTATAAGCCTTTAACATTTTGCATTTTGTTACATAACATAATGAATGAATTCCTTGGCAGAGACAAGTCAAAACATTTAAATGATTGAAGATCAGAAAGACACCAAGATTTGTAGGGTAGTTGTTGATAATGCAAATGAGACCCATTATGAGGCACCATAAATTTTTCATTCTGACTTAAACATTTCATATTGTATGTTTCACACATGAAGGCAGTTGAGACAGAAGTTACATCAA
Organism: Cetorhinus maximus; assembly: GCF_964194155.1. Classification (NCBI taxonomy): domain Eukaryota; kingdom Metazoa; phylum Chordata; class Chondrichthyes; order Lamniformes; family Cetorhinidae; genus Cetorhinus; species Cetorhinus maximus. The sequence continues at coordinate 109,732,852 of NC_135879.1, read as the reverse complement.
TTTATTTCCTATTGCATTGTTAACACTGGCTTTTATTTTTTGGGACAGTCAAGTGACTTTGGTTTCTGAACTACAATCACTACGTAGCATTGGAACCTAAAGGCACTGAAAACACTGTAAGTGTATACTTGAACTCATTTATATTAGCCTGTGTCTAATTGTAACTAAGCATTGATGGGGCATGTCAAAAAGTTCCATTTATGTAATCTAAACCCTAAGCTGCAGTTACACTCTGCGTGTTTCAAGGTCAGTTTCATGGTGTGGCAGAGCTGCATGGAACCATGATATGCTTTGGTAGTTAGAATTGGTTTTCTGAATTATTTCCTTATAGCAGGTATCTTAACAGTCCTTTCATCCACAAAGTACAGAGTATTATTATATGCAGTTTTTAAAATGTTTGTGAAAATATTTTAAGACAAATAAAAAAGAAAATAAATTTTCAGTGATATTGTTTGTTCATGTGTTTGACTTTGATTATCTACTCTTTTATGATATATCAAATCATTTATTTTTTTAAAAATCACTTTTTTCTTGCTCAAGAAGAATTGTGCTTTCTGCATGCTGGTTTGCTTTGAAATGTTTTTCAGTCTCTAGCCTTTAAATAATTGTTAGTATTAACCAGTGGGTCTAATTTTGCCTATTTCATTTTCTTTGAATGGGTCAAAGACTCCAGCCATTAGCTGAAGGTCCTTTTCCTCCTCACTAGCTCCCATATATTGTACAATATAAAACTGACAACATGTGAATCTTGTAAAGATGTAAAATGAATGTTTGTATTTCTGATGATGTTTTGTCTAGGTAAAGAGATCATTCTTGGCTCGATTTGGGATTGCAGCTCCACACCCCTCCTCCCCATCCTATACAAATTAAATTCAGATATTCAGCTGATAACACTAAAGCCACTTAATAGTTGTCATGGAAATGATTTTTCTGTTGTTAACCAGAAGTCAGTTTCTAATTAGTTACTCCCCAGCACCCCCACAATCCCCAGCTCCTGCTCATAAATTTAATTTGTTGAAAAAGTGAAGAACTGGATTATTACTGGACTATCGATGAGCAAGTGGGAGGAATGAGGAAAAACTTGTAAAGTTGCAATTTAGATGCCCAAAATATAACTAGTTGGTATATTTTATGCAGTATAATACCAATGATCATATCACAGAAATTCACATAGGCTGCAAACAAGACAGATCTCTTGTGGTATCATAGAGGATCTGCGTTGAGAGGGGACACTGTGAGTTGTGACAGCTCCTTCACAAGCATGACAGATCTATGATTTGCAGGTATCTTAGTTATGATTGTTTACATCAGCACAAGAATACTTGGAAATTACTGTCACTGTCTCCAAGACATATCCTATATGTATAACTCCATTTCCCATTTTCCCTCAGTGATCTCCAGATTTTTGCTATATCCGTGAATGCTGGCAGCTCTCTGGTTCTTCGCCTAACTGGCCATTCTTTGTGATTTTAAACTGGGAGGGTAGGTGTCACAGCTGAGTCTGATCCATACACACGTTTTCTACCTGGTTACTGGATAGAATCAGGAACAATGGTGTGATGTCCAACTGAGATCTTCTAAATCAGCAGCAAATGGAGATTAAGCCAGATGCTCTTTGTCCTTTAATGCCTTTAGTTACTAGCCCATGCTGAGAACTCAGCAAATGAGGAATTCTGGGATACCATGACCTGCTGGCAGCCACTGTGGCCGGATTTTCTGCTCCAGGCCAAAGTCACGTGGCAGTGGCCAGAGTATTTCCCACTGGGGAACCAAGCGGGAAATTGCGCCAAGTCACACAATACTGGACTCATTAATTATGACGCCGGGGCTTTCCCAGCCTTGTTTGTGTGGAGCGAGCAGGAAGTCACATGCCCTGCCGTCATATCCAGGTGCCATATTTAAAAGGCACCCTGACAGCTGCTGCTTTATCCCACTCTAAACTATGGTCCAGGAAAATGGCTCAGAGACCCCAAGCAGCACCGGCACCAAATTTAATGATCCATCCCTGGAAGTACTGCTGAATGCAGTGGAGGACAGGAGGGACATCCTCTACCCCAGGGATGGAAGGAGGAAGCCCACCTGACTCACTAACCCTGCATGGGAGGCAGTCAGCAGGGTGCTGAGTGCCAACAGTATACACCAGAGGTCAGCCCTGCAGTGCAGGAAAAGAACGAATGATCTCATCTGTGCCGCCAGGGTAATTGAACCCTCTATTGCTCAAACTCACCTCACAGAGTGGGAGCTGGGACATGGGCCTCAGTGGCCAGGCCGCCATCTGTGCTGCCCATGCATAAAGAACTTCTCAACATGATGCATTGATGCTTCATAGCCATACTGCTGTCTATGTAGTCTGTAGGTAGAGAGGTGATTGATTGCAGGTCATTGAACCTGCCACACAGAGAGCTCATATTGTGGAAAGGGTAGGGGCATGGTCTGGCGTAGATGGTATCAGCAAACACAGCTGATGCTATGCCTCCTCGAGCCTTATCCTTCTATCTGCATGAACTCACCGCTCTGAAGGGGGCTGACAAAGAACCCTAGTGGACTAGCTGCAGTGCACCATTTGCGTGGTATACAGTAGCCGGTGGGTTGCTGCTGTCCATTGGCAGCATGTGAATGCCACCTGCATCCCAAGCACTCGCAAACCATCCTCTCTCTTTGTGCAAGACAAGTTGGCGCACAACAAGCATGAGAGAGAGGGGATGGGAGGGGACATGGCTCAACTCAGGCAGCTCATATCACATGAAGAGTGGGCTGCACAGCTGGCAAGGGAACATTGGGACCGGGCATGTGGAGATGGTGGGTTAGGCCTCCATCCGGTAAGGAACAATGCTTAATGTCTCCAGCTAGAAACTTAAATGTCTTGCATGGTGCCATATGGAAGGCAGCCCATGAAGTCACTCACTCTCTCGCCATTGCAGGGGTCAGCAAGAAAAGGTGAGGCCAGACCCCAAACTTGGCTCCACCACCAGCTCCAGCACATAGAGGAGTGAGGATGATGAGGGCGACAATGAGATTGTGCCTGTAGAGACATCCCAGCAGTCACCTTCACCCTCCACCAACCCAGAAACACACACCTCAGTGGGTAGGTGAACTAGTTCAGACAGGGCCTCACATTCTGGTGGTCAGCACACGGACACGTTTCCGCAGCAGGAGGAGGCAGGGTCAGCCAAGCTCACTGGCACCAGGAGGACTGCTGGGGAAGAGGCCACTGCAGAGTCCGCTTGCTGTCTGATAAAGTGATACTGACATGTGCGAACATTGAGGTCTCCATGGGAAGGGTGGCAGACGCCATGGAGGCCCTTGTCCAGCAGAATGTCCAGTTTCTGCCAGAGATGCGCATATATCCTGCATTCCATCACAGTGGCTACGAGAGAGGGGGATAGCGTACCTCAACCTCCATCCAAGTGCCCCTTCTCTTCAAGGGGTAAGGGAGGGGCTTTCGGACACCCAAAGGGAAGAAGAATGGCAGCAGATGCCCCTGGGCCCTCCACTCAGGACTCTCTGAGAATGTGCGGCCCTTCCTCTTTGTCTGTGGCCCCAGCAGTTTCAGTTTGTGACCGCAAAGGGTGCGGCTGCACCAGAGCAGCAGACCCAAAGTAAGCCAGGGCACTACAGGTCTCGAGGACACAGAGGACATCTGCAAAAGTCATCATGGACAACAGGGCAGAGTGGTCAGCAGGCTGCCTCCACCCCTGCTGCGGACATCAGGGTAGCACCTAGATGCAGCCGCAGGCAATGAAAAATTAAGAAGTTCTGATTTCACATGTGGTCACATGGATGTACTTTCATTGTTCAATGTTGATACACTTTTGTTAATAGACTACACTTGCACTTTAATGAGGCCTGATGTGGTTTAATTGTGATTCTTAGTCATTAAGTCTGTGCACGCTCAGCAGCCCCCTGCCCCACTTTTCAAGGGGACGCCACAGTCCAGGTCTATGCCTAGCAAGGCAAAGATCTTTGCCAGGGCTCTTGTGAGCCATGTGCGAGAAGCCTTCCACGCAAGCTGATCCTCTGCCCTTCACATGCTCATTGGTTCAAACACCTTTGCATTGTAAGGACTACAAACTTCAGTTGTCCAGTTGAGCTGACCTGCAGCTCCACCCACACAATCACCCAACTCCCATCCAGCATCTCCATTTCTCCACCTTAAGGATTTGAGCAGCCATGGTGAGGGTATGCTTCGATATCCAGTCGAACACTTTTTACCCTCCCCCTGTTACCCACACCCTCTCCCATAACCATTGACCCTCCTGGTGTCACCGTGAACCTCCCCACAGTCACCTGTTGAATCCCCTCCCCCATTACCCTCCATCCCATAAAGGTTCACAAACATGTGCCCTCTCTTCAAGGAGCCCACCCCTGTCACCGTAGAAATGCCCACCCTAGTCCTTCCGAGCCCCAAAATTTATGTGTCCTTTCATCAACCCTCAAACAACCCTCGCCTCCCCATTCACCCGACATTGCCAAATCCTCCCACCCTACCAGATTCCACTGCCTCCTTTGACCATTACCATCCCTTCATAACACCAATTCCCTCAGTTTTCCCTCCCAGGACTCAGGAGTTGACACCACACACCCCTCCCTCTGAACTCCTCCCCCCCCATGCTCCTCTCAGTCACCTGCACTCCCCCCACCTCACACTAAACACCCTCATTCCACCACAGCCTTTCCCATGTTCATGCTCTAGACACCACTGCGCCCATTCCAAGATGCCTGCAGCATCTATCTCTTGCCCCTAACACTCCCAACCTCACGCATCCCCCCTCTAGGCCTCCACACCTGCCCCAGGTCTTCATTCCTCTCCTCCCCACCTTCTTGCCCCAGCACCCACCAACACAGACTATCACTGTGCTCACATTCCTCATGCAGCCGACCACCTGCTGCTCCATAATACAAGTCCTGGATGCTTCAGCCATTTGAGGGTCTGCCTGACCAATGCTCCACCCATCCTCTGGTCCACGTGATGTTGTTGGATCCACTGTCGCGGGACTCCTCCAACTCTTCCAGGCTCCACCAGCTGCCCGAGGCCTCCATCCAGGTAAGGCAGAACTTCTGTATTTGGGGACCTCAATCGCGGGAAAGGCCCAACAGCAGCCAATTAAGTGCCTGAAGGATTCCGCCAGGCCTCCCCATGGAACTGACAGCGGTTCCCCACCACTTCTCTGGCTGGTGGATGAGATCCCCATCTGCCCGACAAAATCCCAGCCTATATCTTGTTACTAGGTTCTGGGTGGTCTCAAAATCCACCATATTCAATAAGTAATATTTAACAGATGTTATGATATTTTCATCATTACGGTGAAATTACCAATCACACCCAGAGAATAGCTATGTAATTTGATAACAAATTGGCATGGCAAATGCTGTTCATTGTATGTGCACATTCACTCTCATACTCTAACGTGCATTACAAAGTCTATTTCATTATCAAATAAGAATCAATTGATAGCATTTTGGAGAGTTCTTTTCACAACCTTGTTCTCCCAGTTTCAAGTCTGAGTGCCAGCCAACACTCAGCTTATGATGTGTTTCTTCAGTTCTCGACCAGACTGTGCACCCTGTCACAAATTAATCCAGCTATAAATAAATAGCTTGCAATTAAATGGTCTTGTTCACTTTATTGATGTGTGGTGAATGGTATCGTAGGTGAGACTTGGTTAGCAGGGTTACAACAACACTGAACAACACACAGCTGCTCTGAAGAAGAGTCGTATGGACTCGAAACGTTAACTCTGTATTTCTCGCCACAGATGCTGTCAGACCTGCTGAGTTTTTCCAGCATTTTTTGTTTTTGTTTCAGATATCCAGCATCCGCAGTATTTTGCCATTATATTATTTTGATTAGCTGGGTGATCACTTGCAATGTAAGTGGCAATCCTGTATGGGTGAAGGGGATGTATTGACATCTCAGAGTTGTAGTGGTGAGGGTGGAGTGGCTTGTCTGCTTGGTGATTTGACGCCAGGCAAATATGCAAAAGTCATATGAGTGCAAGGCCTAGAGCCTATTGGTTTTCAAAGACATTATGCCGGCTGAAGCCTGTTCAGATTGAGGCACTCATGAGCCTCCCTTGCACATCGCTCCATGGCCACAGTATCTGATGCTGAAACTCCAACATGCAGGCCTTTCTGCTCTGATTCATCCTCCACATCATCCTGCTCTGATGAGGAGTGCGGTTTCTCTGTGTCTGTTGCTGGCAAGTCCTCCCCCTTCTATTGTGTGAGATTGTGCAGGGTGCAGCAGACAGCTTAAGACCCTTTGAGGCACATATTGCAGAGCTCTGCCAGAGCTGTCCAGGCAGTGAAACCTCATTTTTAACAGTCCACTGGCCTGCTGTATTGTAGCCCTTGTGGAACCACGGGATTTACTGTAGTGCTCCTTGGCTGGAGTTCCAGGATTTCTGACTGACATCATCAGCCAAGGGTCATCAGGTAGCTCCAGTCACCTAGAATCCATCCCTGAAAACTTGTGGGAGCCTCAAACAGTTGCTCCAGTATACTTCATGGCTCCTCCAACTTATTAATTAATATTTACACATAAAATGTCCAAGTAAATCTGCATTCTTTGAAATAACAGTCACAATTCCTAGCTGCTGAATAGCGGTTCAGAATGGCAGTCTCTGAAGTTTAATAGTAGGATATAAATGCTAAAGATAGCAGTGTGTGACTGAGCTGTCATTCATTTTGCTCTTACTTCTATGTTCTCTTCTCTTTTAGCCCATCCAATGGTCTGTATTCTCTAATTTGAAAAGATTGAAAAATAAACAGCTGACAAAGCTCAGGCAACGAATCTGACTCCAGATTGAGAAGATAATATTTTGTATGATTAACTAGTAAAATATATGAGCCTCAAACCAAACTTTTGCATGGGGCCCACGCATGTCAGACAGCACTCAAGTATAATGTATATTTTGTTCTTTCCAATACCTATGCATAATGCATAGGTTTCCGTGTATGTGAGATCTCTAATGTCAAAACGACTCAATACACAACTCCTCTTTTGTGCCACAGGATACCTGCAGACAAACTGAAATTTACTGCAATCACGTAACTAAAAAAGTACACAATGGCAGTAAAACTTCCACCACCAGTACTGTCCTACCGATCACTTTCAGTATCATTAGCAGTATCTGTTATTGATCAATCCACACTGAATAAATGTGAATTAGAATAATTGGGAATATACAGGTTCCACACATTTCACAGGCAAACTCTTATGAACCATATTTCTATCTTCCAAATGTTGAAGCCTGGTCTTAATTTAAAGCGCTAGATCCTCACTGTGAAAGTGAACAATTCCTCCTACTATATCAAGAATATAAAAACAATTTCAGTTATTTTAGTGTAGGAGGAGATATGGAATACTGCATTCTGACTCTAAAATTCAGCCTGACTGCAGATGTCGAAGAACAAGAAGGCATGGTAATTATTTTTGTATTAGGTTACTTAATTGAAATAAGATCCTAAAACATTTCAAATATGATCCTACAAAAACAAAATACTGCGAATGCTGGAAATCTTCTGATGAAAGGTCATCAACCGAAAACGTTAATGCCGTTTCCCTCCACAGCTGCTGCCTGAGCTGCTAGGTATTTGCAGCATCTTTTGTTTTTATTTCGAATATGATCCTGGTGTGTGTTTTTTTCCTTTTAGGCTTTGTCAGCTGGTTAAGAATTAATTTTGATGATATATTCAAGTCACAAACAAAATAAGCCAAAAATGGACTCTGAGGACTGAGTTTTAACCATGGCACACCATTTCTGATGGTGGAACAGGAAGTGGGTTCCACCACCGCTCTGTTTTTTTACCAGTTGTGGCCATGATGAGCCTCCCTATTTTACCAGGAAGCTCTTTTATAGCCTTTGTGTACCTGCTGCATTATCAACTGATAGCAGGTTACACCACTGAAAAGCTCCCCGCCGCACGTGCCTCCCGGGTAAGCCACTGGCATGTTAAGTCACATAGGAACCGGCAAAAAAACAAGACACTCCTCCGTGCCCCTGTCCTCGCTCAACACCCCCCTCTTACTAGTGACTCACCCTTGCCAACCCTGAGCCTCCATGCAAGATGCCATTCTCCTGTCCCCCACCTTTATGCCGCAGAGTTAAATAAGGAAAATTGCTAACCTTAGACACAACTGCACAAAGCTAGCTCTTGCATTCTATCTTTAAACAAATGTGAACAGGATGCCACAAGGTTCTAAAAAGAGAAATGGCCTGATTTTTTCTGCAGATAATCCTTGTGATGTCGCAAATGAATCGAACAAGTTTTTTTAGCCAATTTGAAAATGGTGAACTCAAGGAACATGTGGTTCTGCAGTGGGCTTCATTTTGTGAACCGGAAGGATTGTGTGTTACTATCATCAAATGGGAGGTGGAGAAGCAATTCAAGCGAGTGAACCCATGGAAGGCATGCGACGTAGCTTAGATCCACAGCAAAATTCTTAAGGAATGTGCTCATCAGTTGGCAATTCCTGATATGAATTTCTGTATGAATTTCCGTATGGATAATAAAGTGAAATTGATTTGAAATTGAATTGAATTGAATTCTTGTGCACCGCTGACTTTATCTTGAAGGTAGGACATAATTTTTTTAAAGTTTTACACTAATAAGCATTCATGGCATGCAAATGTATTATAAGTGGGAACCCGCCATTGGACAGCGTGTGGCCCGACATACCACAACCAAGGTCGCTGACTTAATCTCTGCATATCAACCTACCATCGGGAAATCAAAATTTTAGTTCCAGCCTAATTCAGCATGTGGGTTGCAGACCATGTTTCCCACTCTTACAGGACCCATGAAATTCTCTCCCAAGTGTCCCTTGGAGTGTAAATTGCAATATTCATCATAACCCACTAGTGTGCAAAAGTGCTTCCTGATTTTTCTCCTGAATGTCTTAACTCAAATTTTAAGATTATGCCCCTTGTTTTGTGTGATAATGAAGGGGTGCCAACACTCACTGCACCATATCTCAGGAGCAAGTGATGAGCTGAACTTTCCCAACTTAGCTTTTCATTTGAAGCGAGGATCACTTTCGGGTCACAAATCCAAGTGCCACAGCAACAGGACTGCCTGTTCCAGGAGGTGTCCAATTAAGAGAGCACCGCCAGGATCACTGTCCAATGAGGGACACTGACAAGGTTGAGGAGTTGGAAGGGTAATTCAGTGTACACAATTCTGCAGGGACCGGCCGGCAACCTTCACTGTGTCTGCAGTGAGAGTTCTGCTGAAGTGAATGGGACGAGAGAAGGAGGGATGAAACAGAGACATGGAAGGTCAAGAGGAAACAGCATCCATTTTTGAACCACCAGCCATACTCATTGCTGCCATTGTTATGATCCCAGCTGATTTTACTACTGGACAAATCAGATCCTAGGGTGGAACCCGGCTCGTTAGACCCTAACTTTTATTTTTTGTTTAGAAACATGGAGGGTGGCTACTGAACAGAGTCAGCTGCTAAACTTTTAACATAAGTATGAAACATTTATTAAACAAGAAAAGATGAACTATATTACAATACTCCTTCATCTACAACTATACCTTTACATATATATATACAGATTTGTAAGGATAACGCAAGTTACAATTGCCATCTTATACTCTAATGTTCACAGTAAGTACATAATCCATTTAAACCAATAGGCAACCTATGGTCAGACACACCATACTCTGAAACCAAGCGACAGATGCCACACTAAACAGATGCTATGGATCGGTCATCAACTCCCCCTAGACGCTTGTCATACTGTGAGCCAACCGGTCTCACTGAACTCCGTCTTTCACATGAGAGTTTTCAATCTCCACTCTCAAAGAACTCGCTTTGGAATATTCTCCCAAATGACACTTTCTCTTGGACACCTTCCACAAGGGTCCACTTCCAAGGTTTTTAACTCTCCTTCTGATGTTCCTCTCCCCTGGATCACCACGTGCATTCAAGCTTCACCTTCCATGCACTCTTTCTCAGGAACTCAGCCATGCCAACAGAACACCATTGCTTCAAATGTCCATAGTAAAGTCCTTCAGCTGTCTCCTTGGATCTTCTAGCTTCTCACAAGCCTATTTTGCTTTAAGTCTGCATCCTGCAGCTTTCTCCCCTTAAGCTTGGAGCCTTCCTCTCTGTTCCTTGTCTTCACTTCTGCTGAACAGGACCTTTTCCAGATTCCTGTTATTTTCCTTTGGCTAGAAGGTCCTCTTGGAACTTCCTTTTATTTCCCACTGCCTGGTTTCTGAGACTTTCTTCTGTTTTTATGGGAAATCTGCTTTCAGAAGATCCCTCTCCTGTTCAGCTCCTCCTGGATCCTGGTTCCAACTGAACTGAAACTACTTTTCTGTTTTTCTCTATCTCTATGTGGCCCTCTTGCTGGACCTCTGTTGCTAGGCAACAGCACAGATTTTCCTACCTTGTGTTTATTTTAATTTCCCTTCAAGGATCATAAAACCTCATTAGAATGCACGCTTCTTTTAAAGTGAAACCAAAACTCAAGCACCCCCCTTTCTTAATACACCAATACAGAAACACAAATTAATCTTACACTTAAAGCTAAAACTCATTCCTAACACCCACAAATACAAATATAACTTACTTAAACTACCTCTAGTTCCTAACACCGTCTCTGAGGGATAATAATGCAATCGCAAACCTCTGCTGCAGTTGACCTCAACTTGCCGATTTTCACCTTTAATGGGCAGAATTCATTTTATTGCCATGGCACTCCAACTTTCCACTGTGTACACGCCTCCTGTTAGTTGACAAACTGCAGACACTTCAGGGATCTCATGCGCCACCGGTAGAACTCCATAGCCCTTGAAAATCTGCAGTTGATTATGTCCTAAACAACCTTAATTGGCTCCCCGCCCTGCAGAATGGGTGGTCTGCATCACACTCAACCTGCCCCTGGGAAAGGCAGCCGAAGGCAGGAAACATGTCGGCAAACTGGCCCAGTACATTTTTGTCTAATTTTGCCTCCAGAAGCCTTGTAAGATTCCCCCAAATATCTCTAGGAAATGAGAAAGATGGTGGTGCATATTGACTAAAAACAAAGAAATCATTACATTTCCATAGATGCCAAGTGCCTAAGTTAACCTCTGTTTTCACACTACCTTGCTTATTCAAGAAGGTGATGCTTTACAATCAGTAGATATTTTCACAAATGTTGTCAGTACAAATTACTGTAAACCCACTAGAAGATGCAATCTAGCCATTTTCTGCAGGAAAAGATCCTACTCACTGTAATATCTTTTTCTCCGACCAGGTAAGCCAAATAAATCTCTAAGGAAACACACACCTGCCTCACCAGCCCTAAAGTGTGAGGCCAATGGTGCAGCATTGTAATTACTTAGGGTGTCGGTGTGAAAAGGTTCTGCTTCAAAACAGTTTGAAACTCTCTCACTTTGAAGTCCATTCATGCCTTGACACCTAACTTATGGCACAAGTTTAATATCAGTGCAAAGGGGAAAGCATGTTGCAACATTAAACTTCTGTTGTGAATGCACTGTTAACTGCCAATCCAACCACTATTTAGAGTTTTACTGTGATAATGTAAGTCATTGTTGAAAACTGCAGTTGTTGATGGTTTCTATTTACACTCACATTTTGTACTGCAAAAATCTTTTAATGTTCACACAGCAGACCACTCATCTTTCATGTATTTATTTTAAGTTGCTTTTTAATATAAAGATTTTAAATTTAAATCATAGATTATGGATGTGGTACATGTACTGCCCATTTTTCTGATTTTTGCATTATCAATACACTGCAATGCAAGCTGAAAAATGTTGTTCTCCCAGTCCTTTGATGGAAATGCAACTGGTTGCTTCTGCAAATTCATCCCACTGAGACTAGGGGCCAGATTCTCCCCTCCCAGACAAGCCCGTATCAAGAGACCACAGGGCTGCAATTTCAAACCTTTGAGGCTATTCCTCCCAGGCAAGAAATATGATGGGTTGCGACCCAACACACAATTAAAGTGACATCAGGATCACCATTTAAATGCCTGCTCAAAACATCATTTTCTCTGATGTTGGTATTTTTCTCAAGCAGGTAGGTTCCTGAGGGCTTTGTGAACCATTCCAGGTAAGTCACTTTGTGAACTCTGGGAGAAGCCTGCTGTGGAGTCATTAATGTTTTGAGAGGAAAGTTTAAAGGCCTTGCCAACTTCAACTGTAAAAATTAGATGTTATTTGAAAAATTAAATATGTTTTTACTGCAGTGATTGATCATAGGGCTCTGTCCTTAAAAGATAAGTGGCCATTAGATTGACCAGCACTGTGTAACTTTTCAGATGCATTAGAGTACTTTCTCTAGAGGAGAAAGTGATTTTCTGCATTCAACATTTTAAAGAACCAGACATTAATGTGTGCAGGGGACCTTGTCATTTCATTTTTACACAGATTTGAAGTCCTGATATCTGCCAAGCCTTTCAAGCAATCTTTCACTAATGAAAACATTAAGTGCTGGAAACATTCAGCAGGCCTGGCAGTATCTGTGGGGAGAGAAACAGAATAATATTTGACTTTTTTCATTCATGTGATGTGGGCATCGCTGGCTAGGCCAGCATTTATTGCTCATCCCTAATTGCCCTTGAGAAGGTGATTTCAGAGGGCATTTAAGGGTAGGCCATATTGCTGTGGGCCTGGAGTCAAATGTAGGCCACGCTAGATGAGGACAGCAGATTTCCTTCTCTAAAGGACATTAGTGAACCAAATGGGTTTTCATGACAATTGACAATGATTTCATGGTCATCATAAGACTTTTAAATCAATTCCAGGTTTTTATTGAATTCTAATTCCACCAACTGCTGTGGTAGGATTCAAACCGGGGTCCCCAGAGCTATACCCTGGGTCTCTGGATTACTAGTCCAGTGGCAACCCACTATGCTGCTGCCTCAAAACTTAACTCTGTTTCTCTCTCCACAGATGCTGCCAGGCCTGCTGAGTATTTCCATCATTCTTTGTTTTTATTTCAGATTACTACCACCCAGTATTTTGCTTTTAGTTTAGCTATTTAATAACACTGGCATGTCTTTGAAATGTTCATAAAACTGTCAAGATAAACGATCAACCATTCAAAATACCCATGAAAAAAACTGTCATTTTACAAACTCACAAAGCTTCCAGTCAAACCCAGCCCCTCAAACTCCCATTGAAAAAACCTTTAATCATCTTAACACCTGTACACCTGCCCAAATAAACATCAGACATTCAAAATGTGCTTCTAAGGAAAGATAAACCTATTGCAAGCTCATAAAATTGTCAATCAAACAAAGCTAACAGTATCCTTGGCAGCTAAATAAACAATTGCTACAGGGCTGAATCCATTAGTGGATCTTAGAGCTCAGCCAGGCATTCATAATGAGATTCCATCTTGCAGCTGTGTCAACAAAGCCTATAGAGATGAATATATTTACACCTTTAAAGTTTATTGAGCAAATGTCTGACTTGGCTGAACAGATGGCTGACCTGTCAATCAAATTATTGGGCATGGCAATGTGGAAGGGGAATAGAGGATGCATGGAGTGTATGGAATGGGCATGGGGTATGGAGGGAGTTTGGAGATGGCCAGGTGAGGGGGTGAAGGATGAGGGTTAGGGACCCTAACAACCAGGAACAGGACTGAGATATCTCAGTGATCAGAGACGGGCCTTCTAACCTGCCACCTTGGCATCTGTCCACTTCCTTTGCCACCACAAGCATGTTTCAGGAGGCGATGGATCCAAATCGATCCACACTTCCTTGGGAATGACTTTCAGATATCAGGAACACAATGTCGGGAAATGCCCCACCTCTCAGTTCCCAATTCTGAGGGGGAACTTTGTTCCTTACCTCAATATTAACTTGAGATGTGAAACAGGCTGGCAGGGCAGAGTAGGTGCAAAGTCCCCATTATTTAATTGGCATGAGATCTAAGCCATTTTACATCCTAGGCCTCATTTCAATATCAAAGTTGGACTCCTCCACGTCTTGTTATTACCAAGTATAACATTTGGAATATCCATTATTCTGTTCCCCAAAATAATTATTTTCCCCAACCTGATTCTCATTTTGCTGGTTAAAACTCAACAATAGTATATTAAATTGCACAGTATATTAAGTAACTATTTCAGATATAAATTAACATTTAATATAAACTATTACACTGTTTTTCTAGGGTCTCCATGGCTCTTCCATCAGCCTGCAGAAATATTACGCCTAACTCCCCAGGGTCACATATTAAAATAGCATTTAGGTAGAGTGCCAGAGGGAAAAAAAGAATTAGAGATTTACTCTTAATATTAGATTTTTGCATACCCATGTTTCTGACTTCCTGCCTATTAAAAGGAATAGACAGAGCCTCATTGGGCTGGAATGTGCAGTTTCTTGGAAATTTTCCCTTATATTCCTCAATTTCTCAGATACTCCAGGTGAACTATTAAGGGCTTCAATTCTGAGTGTGAAAAAGCATGACAAAATAAAAAAGTCTTATGCGTGATTGTGATACTTAGACATTTGGACTTCTGACTGAATACTAGAAAATCCTCCATTCAAAGGAATGGACAGAAAATTGGGTGGGCTCTGTTACAGGTGAGCATTCCTCACCATCTGATTTTCTATAATGTGCTTTACACCCAAGAGCCGAAGAGGAAAATTTGTTCCCATAAGTTTCTATGGAAAGATGAGCTGGATGGATGGGTTGGTGTCCCTTGGCGTTAATCACCTTCATGGTATTTATACTATTATAATTTTATTACAATTTATATTTGAATAACTATTTATTGAAATTTATTCTAGAAATATCAAACATGTAAGAATTTTTGAGCTGTTCGGAATAAATTTGTGTGGGTTTAATATTAAATCTTTTATATTGATGCTCTAAATGTACTTCATTGGCTTTGGGACATCCTGGGGTTGCGAAAGACACTATATAAATGCAAGTCTTTTTTTCTTTAATTTGATAACCAGGCAATGATTCACTTATTCAAGGATGATTTTACCAATCTTTAACTCAACCTGAAGTGGCACCACTTCAGATTTCTATTCATCTCTATATTTCAAGCATCTGTTCTTATGGCTGACTTCCAGGAAGAGTTAGCGCAGATTTGATGAGTGGCATGGGGCATGAAACCATTTGTTAAAATACACATCGTGAATACGAATGGCATGAATAAGACTGGTGAGAAAGTGGTCATTAGCAGTGTAGAAAATAAACTATTTTTTTCAGCTAATGGTCTCCTGTTCCATTCTTGTATAAGGTTTACTGATTGTTAACACAAATTGAAAAAAGGCTGTGTTCTGCACAGCTGATGATGACAACCTTCTTAGGTTGACCCTAACATTCCAATCAAGCATCCGCAAATTCCATTAAAACTTTGCACTGAAAGAAACAAACAACAGGAAATTTCATGAATTTGGCACAGAATTTCCCCCTTTCCCAGGAATTCTGGCACAGGCAGCACCCCAGCAGAATTTTCTACCCATTAAAATATATCAGTCGAGCCCATGTTCAGAATTACCACATTGCTAAGTGAGATAGAGGAAGAACAAATATTGTAACTCAAAACTGAGCATCCAAGAAGCACTGTAGGCCATTGGCAAAGCAGGGTTGTATTCAACCACAATATGTAATCTCATGGCCCAGCATATCCCTCAGTCTACCATTACCATCGGTCTCCGTGGGGACCACGCATGTGCAATGATCTTCTGAGTTTCAAAACAAGTCAGAACACCCAACATTGCATGAGTTGTATTCTCTGAGTGGCTTGCAGAGGTGTCATTATTTAAAACACTTCTGCCTACCACAATCAAGCCCAATGACATCAGAAAGACTATGGTTGTGCTGGGCATGGACATGATAGCAGTGTGCTCCTGCATCCCTGGCATGGCAAAGCATCAACTAAGTGTACTGACCAGCCAACTGGAAGAGTTATGGCCCAGTTAGGATCAGGGCATGGATTGTGGCTATGATTTTCAAAGGCTGCAGGAACTTTTTTTTATTTTATTCTCAGTTCCTGCGGGCTTGCTTCCTTTCTTTTCCTTTCCCAGCTGGGCAACTCCTAACCCCAGAACTGACCTCCATGGTGATGGACGACTTGGAGACTCTTCCCTCTAGCTAAGCTAGGTGAATCTTCCAGTCTCATTTAAATCTTCAAAAACTTGTTCTTTTCATTCTGAACTCAAGCTTCTACCGTGTTCCGCATGGTGACTGACAGGCCCAGCATTTTTTCTGTTTAAAATACAGGACTAGCAGCCTCTATCTTTCTGTTTTTTCTTTCTCTCTCTCTCTCTCTCTCTCTCTCACTCTCTCTCTCTGTCTTGCTCAGATTCTTGCAGAGTGGCTTGTGTGTGAGCTTCAGGGATTTCTTAAGAAACCTACAATTACTTGCTATAGACGCTTGCCTTCTCAAAGACTATCACCATGACAACATGAATCACACGGGCCTTGTAGTCAGGTAGAAATGCTGATTAGCTATCTTCTAAACCTCCAACTCCATTCCACTTTTAAATTAAATAGACAGTTTAAAATATAATCATTTACAAAACTTGACATTCCTAACACATCCTTATGACTTGGAGACAAACATTATATCCCCTGTCAGAATAGCTCTCCTGGTCATTGTTAACAGGTGTGACTACCTCATACCTTCCTCCCAGTAAGACAACCTGGGACCTCCCCTTAACCTTTAACAACCAAGCTACCCAAGCTTGTTATCAGGCAGCAAAGTGATGGAAGGTGTCATTGACAGTGCTATCTAGTAGCACTCATACAGCAATAACTTTCTCTGATGCTCAGTCTGGATTCTATGGGTGCCACTCAGTTCCTGACCTCATTACAGCCTTGGTCCAAACATGGACAAAAGAGCTGAACTTGGTAGGGGACGTGAGAGTGACTGCTTCAACCTGGAGAAGTTTGAGATGATGCATTTGGGGAGGCCAAACAAGGCAAAGGAATACATAATTAATGGGAGGATACTGAGAGGTGTAGAGAAAGTGAGGAACCTTGGAGTGAATGTCCACAGATCCCTGACGGTAGCAGGACAGGTCGATAAGGTGGTTAAGAATGCATGTGGAATACTTTCCTTTATTAGTTGAGGCATAGAATATAAGAGCAGGGAGGTTATGCTGGAACTATATAAAACACTAGCTAGTTACCACTTCAGTACTGCCTGCAGTTCTGGTCACCGCATTACAGAAAGGATGTAATTGCACTGGAGAGAATATAGAGGAGATTTACAAGGCTGTTACCAGGACTGGAAAATTGCAGCTATGAGGAAAAATTGGATACATTGGGGTTGTTTTCCTTGGAATAGAGGAGGCTGAGGGGAAACTTGATTGAGGTATACAAGGTTGCGAGGGGCCTAGATAGTGTGGATGGGAAAGACTGATTTCCTTTGGCAGAGAGGTCAGTGACTAGGAGACATTGATCCAAAGAGATTAGTAGAAGGATTATAGAGGAGATAAGGAAAAATCTTTTCACCCAGAGGGCTGTAGGGATCTGGAGCTCACTACCTAACAGGGACGTAGAGGCAGAAACCGTCAACTCATTTGAAAGGTGTCTGGGTAGGCACTTGAAGATCCATAACACCTAGGGCTTCAGAACAAGTGCTGGGAAATGGGATTAGACTGGGGATTTTTTTGGGGCTGGAATAGGCATAATGGGCAAAGTAGCCTCCTTCTATGCCATAATTTTTTCTATATTTTCTATATTTTCTAAATATCTGAAAGGGAAGAACGTGCAGGGGTGTGGGGAGAAAATGGGGGAGTGGCAGTATGTGATTTGCTACTTAGGAGAGCCAGCACAGACACAATGAGCCAAATGGCCTTCATCTGTGTTGTAACAATTCTATGGTTCTATGCTTGGGCTGGTAAGTGGCAGATAAAATTTACACCTCATAAGTGCCAGGCAATGACCATCTCCAACAAGAAAGAATCTAACCATCTCCCCTTGACATTCAATGGCATTACCATCGTTGAATCCCCCACTATCAAGATCCTGGGGGTTACTATCAACCAGAAACTGAACTGGAGCAGCCATATAAATACTGTGTTTACTAGAGCAGATCAGAGGCTGGGAATCCTTCGGCGAGTAACTCACCATCTGCCCCCCAAAAGCCTGTCCACCATCTATAAGGCACCAGTCAGGAGTGTGATGGAATACTCCCCATTTGCCTGGATGAGTGCAGCTCCCACAACACTCAAGAAGCTTGACACCATCCAGGACAAAGCAGTCTGCTTGATGGACACCCATCCACCAATTTAATTTTCAGTCCCTTCACCACTCCCTGCAGCAACTCACCAAGACTCCTTCAACAGTACCTCCCAAATCTACAACTTCATCCACCTAGAAAGACAAGGGCAGCAGTTGCATGGGAACACCAAAACCTGCAAGTTCTCCTCCAAACCACACACCATCCTCACTTGGATCTTTATCGCCGTTCTTATCACTGTCGCTGCATCAAAATCCTGGAAATCCCTTCCTAACAGCACTGTGGGTGTGCCTACACCACATGGGCTACAGCAGTTCAAGAACGCAGTTCACCATTACCTTCTCAATGGCAACTAGGTGTAGGCAATAAATGCCATGGTCTTGCCAGCGAAGCCCATATCCCGTGAAAGAATTTTTAAAATCCTAACAGGTCACATGACCCTCTTAATTCCTCAACTCATCCCAAATTTTGGGATTCTCCTAAAACATAATAATCTTACAAATTTCTTATTTGTAACAATGTACATATACATGCTGAGTCATCTACCATGTAAATTTGTTGCTGTCATACTACACCAGAGATGACTCAACGTTGCAGTGGCTTAGTCAACAGCTCCTTGAATTTCAGAGCTTAAACAAAAATAGAGCACAAAACTTCTTTTGTAACAAGGTATTACACAAAATAAAGATACTAGGAATTCGGCAGGAAATTCTTAAAGATATGTTTTTTGTAACGTTTGATTTTTAAAAAATAATTTCTGCCAGTTCCCTTTAACGTCTGTTGGAAAACCATTAAGATCCAGTGTGATGATGTTTAACTGCAGGATTATTATGACCACCATGGCCTGAATTTTCAGGTTGGTGGGCAGGTGCGATCAGCGGGCACGGGGTCAGCCAGGAAATGGGCCACCACCCGCGATCGGCCCACAACCGCAATTTCATGCTGGCTGGCCAATTAAGGCCCACCCAGTGTGAATTGCGGTTTCCCAATGATTGGGAAGGACTGGGCGTGGACATGGGCGGGTCCAATGGCGACCTGTCAGGCAGTTTAAAAACAGCACAGGCAGCCCCTTGCAAGCTGCTGGTGAATGAGCATGCAGTCTGCATTATGCTTAGGAAGGGTGGGTATCATGTTCAATGTGAAGAAGTGTTAAGGGCTGGCTGTCCCCCCATGGAGCTGAAGGGTGTTAGAGTCTAAGCTCCAACTGTCAATGAGGACTGCTGGAGACCAGGATGATGCTCAGTCAAAGGCAGATGATGAGCCTCTGGAGTCATCCGTTACGTGGCAGATGCTGGACGCCCAGCAGGATGTGCAGGAAGTCCATGAGGGTCTGCGTGCCATGGCCTCCATTATAGAGGAGTCCATGCAGAGCATGAGCACTGTGTTGACCCTCATGGCTGAGCGCACTGCCTCCTCCATTGAGAGAGTAGCGACTCTCATGGAGAGGCAGCTCCGGGTACAGAATCAGGATTTCCTGGGGTTGTGCTCGGACCTGCAAGCCCTCACACAGGTAATGACCTCAAGTGGTCAGTGCTAGTGTGGGAGATGGCTGAGGTACCCAGTATCCCAACTAGGTGCCCGCCCATCAATAGCGAGCAGGGGGGTCCAGAGCAACCTCACGTTGGCCCATGACCTGCTTGTCGTTTCTGTGGGTTCCTCTCAGGGTGCTCTGGATGATGGCAGCAGCTCCTCCGCACTCCGCCAGTGACCATGGCATCTGTTGAGGCTGCAGCGACTGGGGAGATGCCAGCTCTGACACTGCCCACGCCCCCCCAGATGGGGCCAGCACAGGCTCCTCTGGCCAGAGGACGACTGCCAAGGTCATCAAGGCCAATAAGACAGCAGAGTCAGCAGGCTGTCTCCAATGCTGGTGCCAGTGAGTGGGGAGCACCTAGACTCAGCACTCGCAAACATAATTTAAAGGCACCATCAGCACAAGAGGGACAGTTCACGAGTGATCTTCTGTTCAGTTATGTTTGGTTTATGTGTCTACTTGTGTTGACATCAACACCAGTAATGGTCATGTCCATGTGATTTGAATGTGACAATAACATTAAATTTGCTTTTGTTGTGATGGTCTGAGTATCCTTCACTTTTTATTTTTGGTGCAGGATATGCCAGTGTGTAATGCTGGACATGAGTGGCTCTAAACTTTATTGCACAAGCACTGAGTGGACTTTGGGTTCACATGACAGGGGCATTTCGGACATTCTGGATGGAGTCAGCAGGCTGAGCATGAGGTGGGAGCGGTTCTTTGGCAGCCTAGCTGAAGGAACGTTGGATCAAGGCATAAACAGAATTACCTGGAAAAACTCAGCAGGTCTGGCAGCATCGGTGGAGAAGAAATCAGTTAACGTTTCGAGTCCTCATGACCCTTCGGCAGAACCCTTCGGGATCAAGGCATCCCTGGTGTCCCTGCCTCCCTGGAGGTTACAGAGGTCAGGATCCATGCCCTCAGCGTTCTCCTCACCGTGCTCCTCTTCTGACTCACTACTGGATGCATCCTCTGTGGCCAATCGAGTTGCGTCAAGATCCTCTCCCTCCAGTGGGTCCCCCCATGCCAGTGCCAGATTGTGGAGAGCGACCACGAACAGTGATACCCATTCTGGGGGGTATTGTAGTGCACCCTGTAAATGGTCCCGGCATCGGAAGCGCATCTTGAGAAGACCTATGGTCCTCTCTATCACTGCCCTTGTGGAGGCACGACTCCTGTTATAACACATCTCTGCCTCTGTCCTTGGGTGGTGGAGTGGCATCATAAACCACCTTTTCAACAGATAGCCCTTGTCACCCAGCAGCCATTCATCCAGTCAAGCTGGAGCACTGAAGAGCCTTGGCACCTGTGAGTGTCTGAGGATGTAAACATCATGGGAGCTGCCTGGGTACCTTGCACAGACTTGTAGAATCAGCATCCTGTGATCACACACTATCTGCACGTTCATGGAGTCCTTCCTGTTGACAAAGGCACCGGGCTCACCTGCTGGCACCTTGATGGCCACATGTGTGCAGTTTATTGCACCCTGGATGCAGCGAAACCCAGCAATCGCTGCACAGCCTCTGGCTCGCTCAGCCTGGCTGAACTCGTTCATATGGAAATGAATAAATGTCATGACCTGCCTGAACAGAGCTTCTGTCACCAGCTTGATGCAACTTTGGACAACTGATTGGGACACTCCACACAGATCACCCACTGACCTCTGGAAACAGTCGTAGGCATAGAAGTTGAGGGCCACTGTGACCTTCAGAGCCACTGGCATGGGGTGTCCACCCATACAGTTGGAGGTGATCTCAGGCCCAATCATCTGACAAATGGAGGCTACAGTCTCCCTGGAGAGGGGGAGCCTCCTTCGGCATTGCACCTCGGACATGTTCAGGTAGCTGCATCACTGCCTGTAAACCCTGGCAGCAGGGGAACGGCATCTTCTGTGGCCCCTTCCGCCTTGGAGTACCTGCTGGCCCTGCACCCCTTGTGCCTGCACCTCCCCTCCCACAGGTCCCTCGCCTGGAAGTTTCACTGGGACACCTGGCCTCCTCTCCCTTCTGTCCCTCTCTTCCTCCTCAGAGGAGATGCCTCCAGTGGAGACCACAATTCCCATTACCAGGATAAGGGAAGGCTGTCTGATACCTGGTGTCTGATACCTGGAAGGGTCCACATGGTCTGAATCCTCCGGGGGCCTTGGAGACACCAATGAGTCCTGAAATGAAGCCTTGGAATGCTAACAATGAAGCCCCGAACAGAGATGAAGCTGCCATGTATCAATAAGCAACCAGCGGCAAACTATCACCAAAACTCCTCACTACTCACACTGGAAATACTGCTGTCCCTTTTTATCCCACCCTTGGAAGAGGTTTTGCAAAATGTTGGCTGCCCACCTGCACGTTTTGCCCGTGCGACGAGAGCGAAATCACATGGGCAACGTGAAATCATGGGCAATTGCCTTTTTAATGGCCTTAATTAGCCTCATAATTGATGGCAGCTGCAGCTCTGACACCCACGTGTGACTACCGACGAAAATATTGTGTGAGCATAGGATGACGTCGGGATGGTCACCCGACATCATCTCACACGATTTCACGTCCGATCAGGTTGGGTGTGCGCCCACACAATCAGCGTAAAATTCTGCCCCATATTTCTGTAGCAATTTTTCCCATGTATATTCCCTCTGGTAAAAATTGTATTGTTCCCACTTGTTTTTGCACCAATTTCTAATTTAAACCACATCAAATGAAACACTTAGGCTGCATTTCTATTGTCACAGTAGTTTATGGAATACTGTGGACCGGTTATTTTTCATGGGCTATTAAAATTTGATATACTTTCCAGCATTTGTTAGTCCTACTATTGCATTTTTTTGTCATTTCTCATGAGTCTGAAAATAATTATTTTAGACATACTGAGTTATGTACCAGGACTCTTCCATAGCTCCCAAAACTCTGTGTTTGAATCCTTTCATTAACCTAGCTTACAGCACCAAGACCACCCTGATTCAAGTCACGAATGGCATCTTCTATGATCATCCTTGGTGCACTATCACCTTTGTCCTCCTTGACCTTTCCACAGTGTTCACTGTTCCCAGTTCCATGAAACTGGTACTTGTAGTTCCACTCCTATCCCATGCAACCAGTGCATTTCTCTTCTTTAATTTTATTTCCCCCATTTCCTCACGCAAACCCCCTGCCCCCCACACAGACCACCTCCTCATCTACATGCTACAGCTCGATGATTTCTATGGCAACCACAGGATCAGCTTCCATATCCAAAATGACAATACCCAGCTTTAATACTACATCACCTCTTTCTACCCATGGCCACCTTTGCATTATCAGGTCACCTGATTGACATTAACTCATGGATGAGTGAAAATTTCCAAAAATTAAGAATTTTTGATTTTCATACTATATAGTATATTGATTCCACTTTCCTCTCCATAGGAATATAGGAATTATTATTCTGAAAAACGCAAGGACTATCAAATTAGCCTTCTACAATCCCCATTTTGCATTATACAATGATAATGGAGTTACTGACTAATCAGACCTATCAGTCTCTATTAATTAGTCTATAATTAGTCTATAAAGGTCCCAAATCAGAGGCAAGAATACTGCCAGTGGTTGAAAGCTTTGAGAACCACAGATCTAGTCACTTGCTCAGGCTGCATTAGTCTGTGTAAAATCTTGGTGTACTATTTGATCCAGATTGCAAAACTCAAAGCCTATCCATCACCAAGACTGCTTACTCCCACCTCCATAGCATCATCGACCTCTGCCCTTACCTCACGGCTACTGCTGCTGAAACCTTTCCCCACACTTTTGGCACCTGCCAACTCAACTTGTTGGCTTCTCATCACCCTGACTCTTTTAACTACAACTCATTCAAATCTCAGCTGCTCCCTTGCCCATTAAACCACCACTTCCACTCCTGATCACTGACTTACAGTGACTCACTTCCTCCCAGTGCATTGAATTTAAAATTGGTATCCTTATCTTGAAACCCTTTCCCTCCGTGCCCTCTTTAAGTTATACATTTGCAACCGCCTCCAGGCTTATACCCTCTCCTGCGCCATTAGATTCACTGACTCTTCATCCTTTTTATGTTCGCTGCTCCTTTGCCCCTCAGTGGAGATGCAGTGCCAGAGCCTTCAACTACCTCATCCCCACTCCACTGACTTCTCTCCCTAAACTGTGCCACTTCTTTTCTCTTTACACTTTGAAAAGCCTTTAAAGGTCCACATTGGAGAGTGTGGTGTAGTGGTAAAGTCACTGGATTAATAACCCAGCACTCTAGCTTAATGTTTTGGAGGCATGGGTTTAAATCCCACCATGGCAATTGGTGGAGTTTAAGTGCAACAAATTTTTTTTAAAATCCTGGTTTTGAAAGATAGGCCTGAATCTTCTGGTTGGCGTGCAGGAGCGGGGCCCAGTCATCGATACGTAAAGACGCGCGGTAATGTTGGGCATGCGTCCCGACGTCACCGTGCATCATTCAGATCTTGAGTTTGGCAGGCGCGCATCAGAGTCAGCTGCGTGCCCACTGAACTGTCAAAGGCCTATTAAGGCCATTTAAATAGCAATTAAAATACTTAACAGGGCTGCCCGTCCAATCTTAAGGGTGGTGGGCAGGAGAAGAGCCCAGGCGGCCTTCGCATTTTTCATGGAACCTCATCCACAGGTGGGATGAGGTTCATGAAGGGTTTTTAAATGTAATGAAAAACTTTTATCAAAATTCATTGACATGTCCCAGCTCATATGAAACTGTCACATGAGGGGACATGTCTGAATAATTTTTTTTTTCTTTATTTCAATTTTTCATTACCAACTTAATCTCCCTGAGGCAGCTCCGTGCCTCAGGGAGATTTCTGCGCTCTTCTGACTCTCCCTGAGTTTTTTGACTCCCTCCTCCCCCCGCCCGCACAGGGAGGGCTCAGTGCTTCTGGGTGCGCATCATGCTGGGCAGGCCTTAACTGGCATGCCCACGTAAAATGGCGATGAGCAGCCAATCGCGGGCGGCGATTGGCTGCGCGCCCACCCACGCCCTCTCCTGCCCAGCACGCCCCAACAGGGAGAAAATTCTCCTCCTAGTCTCAGTAATGGTGACCATTAAACTATCATCAGTTGTCATTTTGGTTCACTGATACCCTTTAGGGAAGGAAACCTGCCATTCTTACCTGGTCTGGCCTACATGTGTCCCTGGACCCACAGTAATGTGGTTGACTGTTAACTGCTCTCAAGGGCAATTAGGGATGGGCAACAGATGCTGGCCTTGCCAGTGATGACCACATCCAAAGAAAGAGAAAAATAATCTTTACAAGTTTTTGGTGACTTTAATGACTGTCCCACCATGGTCCAGCATCTGTGTTTCTAAAAACAAATTTCCTCTAATAAAACACCTTGAGCTGGATGTTACAGCCCTCTGCCAGCATGTTTGAAGGTGGGGGTCCTTTAAAATGCAACACGTGGCCTGCTTGCCCCCTTCCCACTGCCTCCCCACCTGCCCCGACCTGTCTCCCATTTTACAGAGGGCTGTGGCTGCATCAGGCAATCCTCTCGTCCTTGGGCCTATTGAGGCCCTTAAATAGCCAATTAATAGCCACTTAAGGGCCTCATCCTGCCCCCACTGCTATTTTATCTGCCATAGAGGGAGGCCCAGCCCTAGCAGATAGCCCAGCAAGTTTTACTGGGCAAGGTGGTGTCAGGAAAGGCAGGAGACTCCTTTGGCAATAGCTTCCCCAGTGCCTATTGGACCCATTCTCCCCAAAGTCATGCCCTCCCCCCATAACCTTCATCCTACCCTAGCCTCTCAAACTCAGCCCTCCCACCTCCTCACCTCCCTCATTGGGGCCAGTGAGACCCCGCCGATATCCCGAATTTACCTTAAGTCTGGCTTCCATAACCTCCTGTTCTTCGGGGACTGGCTGTCACCCGAGCAGTGGCCACAGCTCAGAGCTGGTGCTGCTGGGAATACAGAACTGCAGCCAATCAGATTGGCCGGGAGATATCTACGGCAGGACTTCCTTCCCAGATGGGAGCAGAAGTCTTGCCCTGATCCAATTAACGCCCTGTCGAGCATAAATTGGATGCGGAGCAGCCAGTTTTTTTTTGGGCGGGCTCCTGACTGACGCTTTAGTCAGGGAGGGGCAGAGAACACGGCACCCTGTAAAATCCAACCACTTTTTATCTATGTTAAAGATGGAGGTTGTTTTCCTATGACATTAGCAAGAAATACCAAAACATTTGTTGAGTTTGAATCCTGGGCGGAATTTTCCCAGATTTGCATTAAGTACGTTAGCAGGTGGGTAAAACCACATTTTACCAGCCAGCCGTGATGGCATGTTTTCACGCCGTATCATCCCATACCCACCACGTTATGTATGCACTGCCAGGAAACACATTTCCATGGCAAGCGAGCTCTCATTTGCCCACCCGCCCGCCCGCCATCACCTCACCACTGCATCATGCCAGGCGCCATATTTAAAGTCCAGCCATGCACACACATCTCGGTTCTTCCAGACCACCACTGCTGCATGGAAGACATGGCCCTGAAACTGAAGAAAACTGCAGCCTCCAGGTTCAGAGACGCGTCCCTCGAGCACCGTTTCAATGCTGTGGAGTCCCGCCGGGATGTCCTCTATCCCTGCTCTGGCCACAAGATTGGCAGCAACAGCACTACAAAGAACAAAGAAAAAAGAAAAGTACAGCACAGGAACAGGCCCTTCGGTCCTCCAAGCCTGCACCGATCATGTTGCCCGTCAACTAAAACATTTTGCACTTCCGGGGTCCGTATCCCTCTATTCCCATCCTATTCATGTATTTGTCAAGCTGCCTCTTAAACACCACTATTGTACCTGCTTCCACCGCCTCCTCTGGCAGCGAATTCCAGACACTCACTACCCTCTGCATAAAAAAACTTGCCCTGCACATCTCCTCTATAGTTTTCTCCTCTCACCTTAAATCTATGTCCCCTAGTAATTGACTCTTCCACCCTGGGAAAAAGCTTCTGACTATCTACTCTGTCCATGCCACTCAAAATTTTGTAAACTTCTATCAAGTCGCCCCTCAATCTCCGTTGCTCTAGTGAGAACAATCCGTGTTTCTCCAACCTCTCCTCATAGCTAATAACCTCCAGACCAGGCAGATAAACCTCCTTTGCACCCTCTCCAACGCCTCCATATTCTTCTGGTAATATGGTGACCAGAACTGCACGCAATATTCCAAGTGTGGCCTAACCAAGGTTCTATACAGCTGCAGCATAACTTCCCAGCTTTTATACTCAATACCCCTGCCAATGAAGGCAAGCATGCCATATGCCTTCCTGACTACCTTATCCACCTGCGTTGCCACTTTCAGTGACCTGTGGACCTGTACACCCAGATCCCTCTGCCCGTCGATGCACTTAAGGGTTCTGCCATTTACTGTATAATTCCTGCCTGTATTAGACCTTCCAAAATGCATTACCTCGCATTTGTCCGGATTAAACTCCATCTGGCATTTCTCTGCCCAAGCCTCCAACCGATCTATATCCCGTTGTATCCTTTGACAATCCTCTTCACTATCTGCAACTCCTCCAACCTTAGTGTCATCTGCAAACTTACTAATTAGCCCAGTTACATTTTCCTCCAAATCATTTATGTATACTACAAACAGCAAAGGTCCCAGCACTGATCCCTGAGGAACTCCACTAGTCACAGCTCTCCATTCAGAAAAGCACCCTTCCACTGCTACCCTCTGTCTTCTATGACCAAGCCAATTCTGTATCCATCTTGCCAGCTCACCTCTGATCCCGTGCGACCTTACCTTCTGTACTAGTCTGCCATGAGGGACCTTGTCAAAGGCCTTACTGAAATCCATGTATATAACATCCACTGCCCTTCCATTGTTGATCATCTTTGTCACTAATCCAGCTTGGGAGGCAGTGGCAGTGGTGGTCAGCGCCAACACCCTTCTAAAGAGGACAACCACCTAGTGTTGGAAAAGGATGAATGATCCACCAGGGTAAGACACTCTTCTCCTTACTTTCAACTCACACATTCTCAGTGATCTCACTCTCTGGCAGTTCAAGGGACATCATCATTCACTCTCTCACATTCACCGTTATTGTCCTCATCTCATACATGGGACCACTCTCCAACCACATCTGCCAGGCATACTTATCATCTGGCCTGGCAGGTGTCTTGCTTACACTCTCTCCAGCTCCATTCATGCAGGACAAGCTGGCACACAAGAGGGAGAGGTCGCTGACCAGTGGCGGAATGCCCGAAATCAAGGTCCTCATGGGCTTTGAAAACAAAGCCATCCAGCTGGCCGGCGAGGATCTGGACCAGTCCTGTGCTGACAGTGAGGTTGGCCCTGCTCTACCAAGTGAGGATCCAGCAATGCAACATCCATCAGACAACCATACCGTGAGTGATGTGTCCTCTTTCACAGGCTACTGCCAGGCACTTATTATCTCTCCTTGCTTCTGCAGGCACATCTGGGAAACAACCAATGCAGCCCATCACCCAGAGCCTCCAACAAAGCCCCAAAGAAACCTCTGAAGAGGAATCTGGAGGCACACTCCCTGAAGTCCCGTCAAAGCACTCACCCACACCTTCCACCAGCGCAGAGGCACACACCTTGGTGGGACCTAGCTTTAGAATAGCTACAAGGTCACAATCTAGTGAGCACATCGCACAGTCTGATCCACAACAGGCGGTGGTATGAACCTCCCTGGTGCCTGGCACTCGGACGACTGCTGGAGGCCAGGAATTTGCAGAGTCTGAGTCAGATGACGAGCCTCTGGACTTGGTCATGTCACAGTTGCTGGAACTGCAAAGGCAAGCTCGGGAACATCAGGAAGGGATGTCCGCTGCACTCCCCAGATTGCAAGGCACGATGGAGGAGTCTGTCCATCTTCAGGCTGGGGTGATAACACTGGCATGCCACCGCACCGAGGTCAACACTGGTAGGATGGCGGCCACCATGGAGACCTTGGTCCAGGACTTTGCTCCTGCACTACTGCACGGGCTCAACTCTGTTGCTGATGTCATTGATGGCCTCCAGCAGTGCGTATGCAAGAGGGGTGCCGGGCAACTCAATCTCATTCCAGCTACACTCTGGGCCCATCCATCCAGGTAACTCTGAGAGTGTCCAGTCCATCTAACTCCCCTCTTCCTGGGATCTCAGCAGCTCCAGCTCTACAGGCCGAGGAGGGTGCCACTGCCACATAGCAGGGCCCCGAAAGCAGGCCGGGGTCCCCCATGTCTCGGCCCTCCAGAGGACACCCGCCAAGGTCATCACAAACAGGGCATCGCTGTCAGCAGGCTGCCTCCACCTCCGCTGTGGATGTCCAGGAAGCAACAAGACGTAGCGGCAGGGTTAGGAAATTTAAGGGGAGTAAGTTGCGCAGCCTGCGCACACGTTTTAATCATTTGTACATAATGTTCACTATTGTCAATAAACTCCCAAGAATGTCTCCCTGCCTATGGCAGCTTGTTCTGATGAGCAGTGTTCTTGTCACTCAGATGTGAAACCTTTTTTGCGCAAGATAAAGGCAGGTGTCTCAGTCCAAGGCCTCTTCCCTATGCTCTGTGCAGCCTTCAGACCAGCCTCATACTCCCTGGATGGTCCAGCCTCACACTCACTGGAAACATTACTGATGCCTGCACCTTGGTGGTGCTGGTCATTGCTGTCAGAATGTAGTGGGCAGGCACCACAGCGTTCTCTCATTCTCTCTGTGTGCCCTCAGCACCTTCAAGGTGGGGCTGGCCCCCATCTCTTCAGCATCTGTGATCAGTGATGCTGTGCACCAGCTCCTGAAGGGCTAGGGTGCTGAAAGCAGACAAAGGATCAGATGCGTCTAAAGTTTCATGGCTGCTCCTCTGAGATGGCCCTGATCACAGAGCGCAAGCGAGCTGTCCTCGGCCAGACAGGAGTCAGACATTCCCAGAGGCTGTGTGAAGATCTATGGAGTGACCTCACTGCATGTCATCATCATCCTCCTGCAATCGAACAACTATTAGGGCCTCCACTGCGTCTCCATGGCAGGAGCATTCTCATTGAGGATATTTGCACTGTGATAAGCCAGGCTGGAGTCAAACATTCACAGATGCAATGTGAGGATTTATGGGGTCCCTTCGCTGCATGTGATCATCATCCTCCACAAATCTAGCAGCTATGAGGGCCTCCTGAGTGTGCCTGCCTCATCTAGCCAGTGCGAGGGCCTCATCCCCATCATCGTCGCCTCCGAGGACTTCCTCACCCTCATCCCCGTCTGTGTCCTCCTCATCGGAGGAGACGTGCAGCTCCTCCATCTCCTCCTCAGCCAGCTCCTCTCCCTGTTGCAATGGTAGGTTGTAAAGGGCACAGCAGACGATGATGCGTGACACCCTCAGTGGACTGTATTGCAGGGCTCCACCAGACCGGTCCAGGCATCGGAACCTCATCTTCAGCATCCTGATGGTCTGCTCCACCAAGTTGTCAGCTGCTGCATGAGCCTCGATATACCTTCACTCTGCTGCAGCCTGAGGCCGCCACAAGGGTGTCATCAGCCACAACCTCTGCGGGTAGCCCTTGTCCCTGAGGAGCCAACCCTGCAGCTTCTGTGGACCCTGAAAGACTCCAGGGATCTGCAACTGAGGCTGTAGGCATCGTGCACACTCCCTGGAAACTGCGCACACCTGCAGGATGCATTTCTGGTGGTGGCATACCAGCTGCATGTTCAGTGAATGGAACTCCTTGCGGTTGATATAGCCCACTATGTGTTGTGATGGAGATCTGAGCGCCACTTGAGTGCAGCCAACCACACCCTCCACCTGTGGGAAACCCAAGAACTGGGCAAATCCAATTGCTCTTGCTTCCTGGCAGTCCTGTCCCAGGCAAAATGCATAAAGCTGTGTGTCCTCGCAATGACCTCATGGATGCATTTGTGGTGGCTTCTGATATCCCGCAGAGGTCACCTGTGGAGCCCTGAAAGGAGTCACTGGCATAGAAATTGAGCGCCGCGGTCACTTTCACAGCCACTGGCAGTAGATGCCCTCCATGTCCCTGTCACACCAAATCCTGCAGCAGCTGACAGATGTGACTGACCAGCTCCCTAGACATGTGCAGTCTCCAGCCACACTGGTTCTCAGTCATCCGCAGGAATGAAAGGCGGCATCGATAGACCCTGGGTGTCGCTAGGCACCAACCTGCGATGGCTCGCTGTGGCTCTTGGGCAGCGTGTGTGGGAGCCCCAGCCGCCCCTTCTTCCTGAGGTTGCTGCTTCTGCCTCTGCATAGCCAGGCACCTCAGTTACTCTCTCCTCCATCATCTTTGTAGGCAATCAGACAAACAGCTAGTTCACCACGCTCCATGATTCTGATGTGCTCCTCCTGCAGGATGAAAGAGAGGGGCATGTGGGTTAGCATGGGTGTACTAAGAACCTGTCCTGGTTAAGTGTGAAGGCCCCTTAACACATCCCAGAGAATGCTGGCCACCACTTGGATGGCCACAGATTAGTGCACTGCATGGCTGCCTGAAACCCCACCCCAGTCCACCCGACCGATTGGCAGCAGCTTTGCCCACTGCACTGTATGCTGTGTTCTCAGCTCAGGCACATACAATCTCCTAACCCGCGCTGCAAGGCTGCCCTGTTGGCTTGAACCATGGGGGAGACTGGTCCAAACCAGGGTGCTGACATTGCAAGGGGCTATGAGCACATCAAGCAGTGACTGCTCCATGGCCAGCTTTAGCAAGGAGATTGTACAATGTGTGCAGTGGTCCAACTGTTCTGGCATCCACTGAAATGCTCATGGTTTTACAGTCTGTGCTGGGCAGGGAGGGGGGCATGGTGGGGGCATGAAAAGCTTTGGAGCACTTGGTGGCACTTTGATGCCTCTGCATTGCTTGAGTGGGCAGATACACGAGAAGCCCAACTCCAGTCATATCAATGTAACAAAAGCAAAATACTGCGGAGGCTAGAAATCTGAAACAAAAACAGAAAATGCTGAAAAAACTCAGCAGGTCTGGCAGCATCTGTGGAGAGAGAAACAGAGTTTTGAATCTATATGACTCTTCTTCAGAGCTGAAGAGAAGTGGAAATGTGATGAAATTTATACTGTTTAAGGGGGGTGGAGCAGGTGGAGCTGGATTGAAGACCAGCGATAGGTGAGGAATAGACAAAGATGTCATGAACTAAAAGACAAAGGGATTGTTCATGGTAATGGTAAGGGCTAAAAAAAGTGCTGATAGTGGCATAAAGGTAAGAAAGTAGAACGTGTTAATAGCAGAACAAGGGTCAGCACTCTGTGAAAGAACAACATAGAACAAGTAATAGATGGCCCTGTAGGGGATGGGGTGGGGGGAGGGGACAGTGGTAGGGGAAAAAAGGATAGAAAATAGGATAGAAGGAGGGTAAAAAAAGGGGATAAAACCATGGATAAATTAATAAAAATAAAAATAAGTAGATAAAAAAAATGAATGTAGAGAAAAGGGGATTAAAAAAGGGGGTGAGGATGGAGGAGAGAGTTCATGGTCTGAAGTTGTTGAACTCAATGTTAAGTCCTGAAGGTTGTAAAGTGCCTAATCGGAACATGAGGTGCTGTTCCTCCAGTTTGCATTGATCTTCACTGGAACATTGCAGCAGGCCAACGATGGACATGTGGGTATGAGAGCAGGGTGGTGTGTTGAAATGACAAGGGACAGGAAGGTCTGGGTCATGCTTGCAGACAGACCGGAGGTGTTCTGCAAAGCTATCACCTAGTGTGCATTTGGTCTCTCCAATGCAGAGGAGACCGCATTGGGAGCAGCGAATGCAGTAGACCAGATTGAAGGAGGTGCAAGTGAAGCGGTGCTTCACCTGAAAGGAGTGTTTGGGCCCTTGGATGGTAAGGAGAGAGGAGGTAAAGGGGCAGGTGTTGCACCTTCTGCTATTGCATGGGAAGGTGCCATGGGAGGGTGTTGAGGTGTTGGGGGTGATGGAGGAGTGGACCAGGGTGTCCTGGAGGGAATGGTCCCTGCGGAATGCCGACAGGGAGGGGTGAAGAGAAGATGTGTTTGGTGGTTGGTTCATGCTGGAGTTGACGGAAATGGCCATGGATGATCCTTTGAATGCGGAGTCTGGTGGGGTGAAAAGTGAGGACAAGAGGGACCCTATCATTGCTCTGGGAGGGAGAGGAAGGTGCGAGGGCAGAGGCACGGGAGATGGGTCGGACATAGCTGAGGGACCTATTAACCACAGTGTGGGGGAAACCTCAGTTAAGGAAGAAGGAAGACATGTCTGAAGTGCCGTTTTGGAAAGTGGCATCATAGTAACAGATGCGAGAGAGGCAAAGGAACTGAGAGAATGGGATGGATTCCTACAGGAAGAGGGGTTTGAGGAGCTGTAGTCAAGGTAGCTGTGGGAGTCGGTGGGTTTGTAATGAATATTGGTGGACAGTCTATCACCAGAAATGGAGACAGAGAGGTCAAGGAAGGAAAGGGAAGTGTCAGAGATGGACCTTGTGACGATGATAGAGGGGTGGAAATTGGAAGCAAAATTGATAAAATTTTTCCAGGTCCAGATGTGAGCATGAAGTGGCACCGAAACAGTCATCGATGTATTGAAAAAAGAGTTGTGGGAGGGTGCCTGAGTAGGATTGGAACAAGGAATGTTCCACATACCCCATAAAGAGACAGGCATAACTGGGACGCATGCAGATACCCATAGCCACACCTTTTATTTGGAGGAAGTGAGCCAAGTATAAGGAGAAATTCTTCAGTGAGAGAACAGGTTCAGCCAGATGGAGGAAAGTGGTGGTGGATGGTGATTGTTCAGGCCTCTGTTCAAGGAAGAAGCGGAGAGCCCTCAGACCATCCTGGTGGGGGATGGAGGTGTAGAGGGTTTGCACGTCTATGGTGAAAAGGAGGTGGCTGGGGCCAGGGAACTGGAAATTGTTGATATGATGCAAGGCATCAGAGGAATCGTGCCAGACAACAACAGCACCACCATTATCGGCAGGTTTTATAACAAAGTCTGGGTTGGCTGAGAGAACGGAATGCGGCAAGTTCAGAAAGAGACAGGTTAGAGTGGGTGAGAGGAGCAGAGAAATTGAGACAGCCAATGTCACACCGACAGTTCTCAATGAAAAGATCGAGAGCAGATAAGAGGCCAGAGGGAGGGGTCTAGATGGAGGCAGTTGAAAGGATCCATGGAACAGGGGGAAGACTCCTGCCCAAAGAAGTGAGCATGGGGACGAAGGCAGCGGAAGAAGAGTTCAGCATCGTGCCTAGCCCAAAATTCATTGAGATGAGGACGTAAGGGTATGAAACTGAGATCATGTAAATGTGGCTGTGCCTGAACTGCCTGAGTTGCAGAGGAATGGTCACTTTATGCAGGTTTCCCGAATGCATGGCCACTTCGCTCGCCCACCCTACTCCCCACCCCAAATGCTTGTGCGCTATATTCAACAGCAGGTCCCCCACAAGTCACCTCAATGGCAGGGCTCCGCTTGCCCACCCCCTCACAAGTCACCTCAACGGCTGGGTTGCCTTTAACCCCCACCCCCCACCGCCCCTCAAGCTTGAAGTCCAACAGGCGACCCTGGTGAGCGCTGCACAATGTTACTGTGTACTCACCTCCAAGTTCCCCTCGAAGTGCAGGCTGCCAAGTGCACGTCGCCTATGTGCTGTTGTGAAACATGTCAGCATGCTTTCTCGCCAACGTGGGACGATTACGGCAGGTTGGCCTGATAATGATATGCTGGTGTATGACAATGAGGTTCCCAACGTCCGATGATGGGAAATGCAGCCCGCCATCGGCTGGCTGAGTGGGCGATCACAAACTGATATCACGCTGTCATGAAACCAATCGCGCCATACTGTCCAATCACGCCAATGATCACACCCGATGCCAGCGGGCACAGAAAATTACACCCACTAAGTGAGTTAACATGGCTGCTGTAAACATCCCCCTCCCAGCTCCTGTCAAAATAAAAGGTGATATGTGAATGAATTGGCAGTTTTTCCATTAAAATAACAAAGCTACAAACTAGCACATGTATCCCATAGCAGACCAGGAGATACATTATGCTGAGATACATTCAAGGCCGAAAGGGCAGAGTAATCACAGACAAAGGGCAGGATGCAAATACTGGAGTCAATGTCATACTAGGGAAAAGAAGGATTACCCAGCGTGGGGAAAGCAGTGTTTTAACTGCAAGAAGCAGAATCATTTCACACACAAGTGTTTTACAAGAATGAAGCAAAACAAGCCTATACAGATGGCCACTGGAGAGATATCAGCAGAAGTGTCTGATGAAGAACTATACAAAATCCAACAGGTTGCTTCTATCAAGTCAACAGTGGATAAATGGTTCGCGACTGTTATAATGATGACCACAGGAAGAGAGTATCAAGTGAACAAGAAGTGTCAGATAGACGTCGGTGCGTCATGCAACATAATGACCTTCACAGCCCTGTGTGAAGTAGCCCAACATGGCAATCCAAAAATAAGTAAGGCTGAGGCTATATTAGTGCATAATACTCATATCAAGAGGACAAATGAGTCTGAGAGGCCAATGCAATGGCAAGAAGGAATATCTAGAGTTCCAGATAATAGATAGGATGCAACAGCCACTCATCTCAGCTGAAGCAAGTCTAAAACTTGGACTAATAATCCTTAATGTGCCAACAGAGAAGGGCAGCAAAAGACACCAAAGGGAAGACAACAAAAGACTCCAGAGAGAGGGAGACAATATTCAAGTAAACCACAAGGTGGTTGCCGACCATATCAATGCAATGAAATGCATGAGCTGAAGGTAAATGAAGCACTTCTACAGGAAAATTTTCACATCAGAGCTGAGAAGCGCAAGATTCAAGCTGAGTATATAACATTGAAAATGCACGATAAACTGAAGTCTTCAAAGAACCAAGCTGTGCAAGATCTGAACAAACAAATTTCAGAGATGACAAAGGTACCAGGAAGAAATAAAGACCTTCAATTCCACAGTTGGCAAAACAAAGTGGGAGTTGAAAAAACTCAACCAGATGTACAGCTAGCAAAACAGCAGGCAGAAAAGGCATGTAAATAAGTCGCAACCCCGAAAGGCTCAATATGTAGCCATGAAAAAACATGAGGAGCTACCAGCATGATTTGGAAGTCATCAACCCAGCAGAGACTGACTAGTAGAACAAACAGTTGTTAATGCATGAGAACAGTGGGTGTATGGTGGGTAACTTGGGTAACTCACAGTTAAACATGATCATGTATGCAAATTTGTTTTTTGTTCGGCATGAAATGAGGCATGTTTGGGTTTGAAAAGCAACCAGTTCTACATGTCCTACCTGACTTACCATAGTCATGTGATAATTCCACAAGGCAATCCCTCTGGAGGCTGCCAAATTGAGATCAGTTCAATAAAGATCTACGATGAGAAAGCACTGAGAAGCACTGCTGTCTTTAAACATGAAACAATGATCAGCATATTGTTGGATGTCTTGGGCTTTCTCTTCTGACCACATGTCCTTTATCTTCCGGATTTGTCTTTGCATATCAGCCTTGAGCTGTTGGAATGCTGCCTTCGTGACTTGCGACCTTGGGTTATTCTACCAGGCAACTTAGGCTGCTTGGGTTTGTTCCAGGAGGTCACATATTTAAGTACCGTTTTTGTCGAACCAGTTCTGGTGATGGCCAAAATGTGTTGGACCTGGTCCTGTTGCCTTGTGCTGTCTCCTCATCTAAATGATTTCAGCATGAAGCCCAGCACACAATGCATTGCTGGCTGGCCACATGCTCAAGAAGGGGCCCAGTAGTGTGCATGCCTAACACATGTTTCAGCTAGCCTTTGTCTCTTAAAAGGGTGCTGCATGCATTGTACAGTAGTTGCTGCAGGCTTGAATAGAAGCAAAAGCACAGAAAATGGAGCAACAGGAAAGAGAGAAGGCTCCCAGTTTATCGGGTACAGTGCTGGAGGCATTAATACAGGAGATGGAAAGAAGGAGAGATGCAATGTTTCTGCAGGGTGCCAAAAAGTGCCAAAGGCACATCCTGAGAAGGAAATAGAAGAAAGTGGCAAGGCAGGTCAAATCCCTGAGTCTGGCCCTGAAGACCTGGCAGCAGTGCTGGAAGAAATTTAATGATCTCACACGGGTGGCCAAGGTCAGTGAATGCATCTTCCCATGACATCGATCCACCAGCCTCCCCATCTGTTCAATGTCCACAGCCCCGCCACTGACCTATCAGCAGTCAGGACTCTGGTTTAACATTCAGCTGCTCCACTTCACACTCACATTAATGCTGCCAGACTCACAACTGCCCCTCTCAGCCTCCACATACCTCCAGCTATTGAGCTATGAGGGGCACATCATCCAAACGCACTGCACACTCACTGAAATTCTACCCCCTCACTTGCAGGACAAGATGGCCAATTACCAGAGGGAACAGCGCAGATCTGCAGGGGCACAGGCAGGCCTGCAGCTCCTAAGCCATCTCAAAGAGATGGTGCTCCTCATCATGGAGCCGGCTTTGACTGAGGCTGTTGCATCAAACATCACTGAGAACCTTCAGGATGATGGTATATCCCTGCCTTATGCCCTTTCTCAACTTCCACCTCATCCTCATCCTACTATCTGGCATGAAGTGCTGAGATGTTACGACCATGAACTTCTTGCTTTCCACCCAACCCATCCTATCTTACCCGAACACTGTCCTGCATTTCTCTTAGATGCCTAAGATTTGACGCTAGGCCAGCAACTACAGCCAAGTGGAAAAGATGACAGCTACTCCTGGCTTCTGATTAAAAAGCATCCTCCCTTGATCTGACGCTGGCAGCCACCAGCTCAGATACTAGCACTGTGCATATGTTAGAAGGTAGTGAAGAGTTGATATTTGCACATGGTGAGTCACCAGACAGAAGTGGGCTGCAGCCAGCCCAGCAGGAAAGTGTAATTCATGTGCCAACTCACCAGAGGGCAAGGTCACAGATGAGTTCAGCTGCAAGAGACCGAAATGAGGACTTCAATGGGCAGCCAACTAGAGAATGCTAATGGGCATGCAAGCTGAGATGCTTGGTGCATTGCCAGGCCTGCCAGGCAGTCTTTTGTCACTGTCAAGGAGTATGTGGAGTCCAGCTCTAACTTGGCACTTGGCTTTATGCAGAGCTTGGCACACATCATTTACAGCATAGGAGTGGTAGCCAAATGCATGAAAGCACTTGAGACCCACTCATGATGCAGCATCAGGTGGCCGATATCTCAGCGTCTATTGTAGCACAGGCAAAAGCCACCCAATGTCTCAGTGTTTCAGTGGAATCTCTGTTGGCATGCCGGCTCATCATGCCTGTAGATACCAGTGCTCAGAAGGTTCTCGCAGCAGCCCAGCTAACTGTCCTGCAACAGATCACAAGGATTGCTGAGCTACTGCCCTGGGGAAGTGTTACTGGCTCCATGGTGCAAGAACCTGCTGTCCTCTCCCAGTCTGATAGCATTCCATCACCACCATCACTACTCCATCAAATCAGACTGCTGCAATCTATGCCAAGCTGTTGCTGTCCAAAGTTGTGCCCATAAGATCCAGAGCTGCTCGAGGTAGTCCTACTAGGCCATCTGCAGGTGACCTCAGTGAAAGTCAGCAGACCTCTACCAGTCAAGCTGCGGCCACTGCATGGGTAACATTGCACAGGAGCACTAGGACAAGCAAAGGCACCTGTCAGGCAGGCACTAAGGGAATACAACAAAAACAGAAAATAGTGGAAGTCCTGAGCAGCTCTGTCAATTAATAAATGCTGCCGGAGTTGCTGAGTATTTCCGACATTTTCTGTTTTTATTTCAGGTTTCCAGCATCTGCCCTATTTTTCTTTTGCCCGAAGGAAATGCACAAAGGTGAATAGTTCAGTTATCCATGTATTAATGGAAGGGTTGTTGGATAAAATTGTAATGGAATTTCTTTTCTTGGTGGCTTTTATTTCAACACTTTTGCCAAGAGTACAGTGTGATGGTCTGTAGCAGAGGAGTGGAAAGGTGTGGAACTATGGAGCAGCTGTGATGTTGGGATGATATCTTAGAGAAACCAGAATCCCAGAGCCCAATCAGAGAGCTCAGCAAGAGCAAAGGGATCTCAGGTGCCTCCTCCCTGACTCCTCTTTCTCCTTCTCCCCTTTCTCCTTCACCATCTCTTCCTCCTTCTGAAATGGTCTCTAAACGCTTGGTGGCAAGAGCTGTTCCCCCATGACAGCGAGGTTGTGGAAAGTGCAGCACACACAACAAATTTGGACACATGCTCTGGTGAATACAGGAGGGTTTTCCCCTGAGCAGTCCAGGCAGCAGGACCATTGTTTCAGGACACTGATGATTTTCTCAATGAGGTTCTCATTGCTGCATAACTCTCAATATAAGCCTGCTGTACTTACATGGCTGAAAGGTGGAAGGTATTCATAACTCATAACTCATATAGCTCATATATATATATATATATATATATATATAGTAGCCATCAGCCTCTTGTTCTTCATGCTGGTGCAAAGATGACGGGTATGACTGGCTGCTACAGGATAAAAATGTCATGGCTGCTGCCAAGATAGCAGTTATTCCCTGAGAGATCTTCTGGTCACACACTAGCAGGGCTTTACTAGAATGTTGGCCTTTGCAGTTACATGCAGAGGCCACAGAACAAGGTGCATGCAGTGATTGTGTCCTGCACCTTTGGGAATCCCACCAACCTACCAAATCCTTGCACTTTCCCCTTTCTTCTGCCTGTGCTCCATTTCCAAGACATGTTGCAGCCCAAGAGGGACTGCTGCCATAGTCCGCAGGTCACAAACCGTCCTGATTTGGTAATATATCGCTGCTCCTTCGCTGTTGTTGGGTCAGAATCCTGGAACTCCCTCCCTAACAGCACTCTGGATGTGCCTACACCATACAGACTGCAAAAGTTCAAGAAGGTGGCTCCCCATCAGCTTTTCAAGGGCAATTAGGGATGGGCAACAAATGCTGGCCTTGCTGCAATGCCCAAATTCCACGAACAAGTTAAAAAAACACACAGCAGGTAACAATTTGACTCCATTGTTGCTGAATGTTAAAGTCATTGCATTACTTTGCTTGCAGGTTTAGTGATGCACTTGTTTCCTGGGAGATATTATTTAAATGTCTTCATTCCAATATACAAAGAGCTTCCAAAAATTAGGCACCATTTGAAAATGACCAGTAGGGGCTTTATGCAGCATTTTTAAAATGTTTCAAAATAGTAACCCCGTTGATAGGAAACTCCAGTATAAGTGACATAATGTGTCATGACTATATCAGTGAGAACAAAGGGGCTCTGCCCCAAAGTTAGTGTGACCTGAATGGTACATTGATAAAATTAGATTTATAGCAAAAGTATTTCTGACGTAGAATGCCCAATGTAGACTTGGTGTGTAATTCTATTGTGTTTAAGAGTACATTATTCCAATGACCTGTTTTAACTGTTTTGTAAGATCACTTGTAGATTGCAATTTTTGGAGTGCATGAAAGCTTCAGTTTCCTTTCATATTAGTTCTCAGCTGAATGTAAGTTTGTTTTATTTTGTAACACTGGAGGTGGTGGAGCTATTTAGGCAGTGTTACTTTGGCATTTTGTTCAAATGCTCTTTTGTTTAACTGAAACATGCTCATAAGTCAAAGTCCAAATTACGTTCAAATGCAAACAAGCAAACCTGAAAATAATGTCACAGTTTTATCAGTCACTAGCTTTCACTTGATATCTTACATTTCAGTTTACTTTGTTTTTCAGTATCAGGTTTCTTTTCTTCAATACCTGCTATCCCATTGTGAACTCTACCATTCATAATTTGAATACATTTGCCTCAGGTGCTTTGTGGCCAAAGATGGAAGCGATATTTTTTTTAAAGTATCGTATTATAAAGCGCATTATCTGGACCTCACGTACCTCTAAATCTAATAATTTCTTCTTTGTCCTCTCATTATCAATGATCATTCAGACTAAACCCAAGAGGTTTATGCGGCCAATGTGTACATTTTTGATACATATTTTAATTTGTTGTAATTCCCAGCCCATCATTATTTTGCTGTTGTTACTCTTAAGACTAATTTCATTGATATTCATGTGATTCTCTCTTGTTTTCTTAAAGAACAGAAAGTAAGAAATTATATCCAGTCATGATATTTAGTGGTAAGTGAAGATATTTAGCCCTCCAATTTTGAAATTCATGTGAAGTTTAACAAAGTGATGCCTCAAAGAAGCGATCCTAATATTAATTGGGAAACATTTTGCAGCAGTTGGCTCGTGGTGGTAATTTCATTTTCTTCAAGAGGGCCTAAAATTCTTGAGGACATACAAAATCACCCAGTATGGGTTAATTTGGTCTCTACTTCAATTCAGGACACATTCCGAAGTAATGTAGGTCCAGAAAATGCCAGCTGGTCGGTATTCATTTCTCACTTCAAAGTTTACAGACCCTTGTACATTTACATATTAAACAAGTGCTACATTCCAGCAATTTAATGTTCAGGAATTAAACAGTAACATATTTGCAAGCAAGCAATGAAGAAGCCCTTCACTCAATTCAGCAACAACCAAGTTTATATGGTGGAAAATAATTCTTTCCACTTTGCATACTTACTGCAAAGCATCCTCCCCAACTAAGAGAGCAGGACAGTCAGGGTTGAAGTTCAATGCCATCAGTGGCTCAATGTGGTAGATTTTCGACATGCTGCCCTGGTGTAAAACTGTCAGTTTGAATCGGACGGCCATTACAAAAATCGCCTAATTTCAACAGAGAGAAAACTGGATGGTTTCTATAACAACAGGCAGCAGATCCGCAAATCTAGTTTTATGGCTGGGCAACAAGTTGAAAAGCTACTACAACAGATCTTATTGCAAATAAACCACGGAGAACTGACCTAAGCAGATAATAAGGGCTTTCATTGAAAATTTTAGAAGTATCTCTTTTTTACTGGTAAAAGAACCACAAGGCAACTAGATGTCTGAGAAACAAGAGGCGACTGAAAAAAG
Organism: Cetorhinus maximus; assembly: GCF_964194155.1. Taxonomy (NCBI): domain Eukaryota; kingdom Metazoa; phylum Chordata; class Chondrichthyes; order Lamniformes; family Cetorhinidae; genus Cetorhinus; species Cetorhinus maximus. The sequence continues at coordinate 109,691,228 of NC_135879.1, read as the reverse complement.
TTCGGATTTAGTTTCTTTTCAAAGGGGTTGATCTTTTGATGTAATTGCCATAGGAATTTTCTCTGATTTCTTTTTCAAAAGACAGAACAGTGCCAAAATAATATTTCATTATATTAGCATTCAAAACACAGGTGATCCAGCATGTCAGTGTGTTGTGCCACTGACTAGAAGATTGAGTTTGAAGTCGATCTTTAACTGGCAATTACATTTAGATTTTTTTTCCCAGATAGCAAGTTGTCAGTTTTGCTTGAGTCCTCAGGCCCTGGGATGAAGCATCTAGTTAGCAGGAAGGAGGAGAAATCAGAAGCAGCTCCACCTTGGGCTGCACTTCAGCAGATTTGAATCTGTAACATGCATTTGCATTCCCATCTAATCATTCTTAATTTTAAATAATCCATCCTGGAAAATTTGCACATCTGTCCAAACTTTAATTGTTTTCATCTGTCTTCTTGTCAAGTGCTTCTGCTCTGTGTCAGCAGTTAATAGAAATTTCTAGACATGCGGGGAAGGAATGGGTTACAAAGATTTGTGCATTTATTACCTGAGCTTGTAACCTGTGTTGATGCATACATAACAACGTTCCCTTCTTTCTTGAGAGATTTTATCATAGTAGATATGGATCTTTCTATTTCATAGTAATTAAACACTTTCTATTCCGTGAACCTTCTGGAACAAACTTGCACCACAGGCTATTCACATTCTTATTGCATTACAATTTAAGGTATTGGTTCTTATCGGCTGAGCAGCTAGCAATGCAACTTTTGTTGATGTGAACTTCACTTAGCTTCACTCAATCCGCTACCCCTTTATGGTGCATCGAATATCTTTTGCATTCAAGGAAAATGAGTAGTTCATGTAGCAAATGCTTCAACTTACATAATAACAAATCAATAGCACTATCACTTATTTTGATCTTGTCGTTCATTCAATCACTTCTCCAGCACAAGATATGTGTACGACATAAGGAGACACATGGGTGAGATGAGAAATCCCATCCATCTGGAGCAACATGTTACCATGTGAAATGCAACTAGTTATGTATTAAAAAGACTGTCAGTTCAATTTTCAAGGAATTGTGATACTGTAAAGTAATTTATAATTAATAATTTTACTGCAAATGCCTCTTCAGAAGTCTTTCTAGCTGCAATGTATATCTCTGCCAAGGTGTCAGTTTTAAATTTTCTCATTTGTAAACCTTAAAGATGTAGAAAATGATCAAAATGAAAAACATTAGAAATAGGAGCAAAAATGGGCCATTCATCTCTTTGATCCACTCATGCTATTTTTTTTTATTAATTCACAGGATGTGGGCTTCGCTGGCTGGGCCAGCATTTATTGCCCATACAAAAACAGAATTACCTGGAAAAACTCAGCAGGTCTGGCAGCATCGGTGGAGAAGAAATCAGTCAACGTTTCGAGTCTTCATGACCCTTCGGCATTTATTGCCCATCTCTAGTTATCCTTGAGAAGGTCGTGGTGAGCTGCCTTCTTGAACCGCTGCAGTCCATGTGGTGTAAGTACACCCACAGTGCTGTTAGGGAGTTCCAGGATTTTGACCCAGCGACAGTGAAGAAACAGCGATATATTTCCAAGTCAGAATGGGGATTGACTTGGAGGGGATCTTCCAGGTAGTGGTATTCCCATCTGTCTGCTGCCCTTGTCCTTCTAGATGGTAGTGGTCATGGGTTTGGAAGGTGCTGTCGAAGGAGCCTTGGTGAATTCCTGCAGTGCATCTGGTAGATGATACACACTGCTGCCATTGTGCGTCTGTGGGAGAGGGAGTGAATGTTTGTGGATGGGGTGCCAATCAAGCGGGCTGCTTTGTCCTGGATGGTATTGAGCTTTTTGAGTGTTGTGGGAGCTGCACTCATCCAGGCAAGTGGGGAGTATTCCATCACACTGCTGACTTGTGCCTTGTAGACGGTGGACAGGCTTTGGGGAGTCATGAGGTGGGTTACTTGTTGAAAGATTCCTACCCTCTGACCTGCTCTTCTAGCCACATTATTTATAAGGCTAGCCCAGTTCAGTTTCTGGTCAATGGTAACCCCTATAACGTTGATAGTGGGGATTCAGTGATGGTAATGCCATTGAACGTCAAGGGGCAATGGTTAGATTCTCTCTTGTTGGAGATGATCATTGTTTGGCACGTGTGTGGCACGAATGTTATTTGCCGCTTGGCAGCCGAAGTCTGGATATTGCCCAGGTCTTGCTGCAGTTGGACATGGACTGCTTCAGCATCTGAGGAGTTGCGAATGGTGCTAAGTTTTGTGCAATCATCAGCGAACATCCACACTTCTGACCTTATGATGGAAGGAAGGCCATTGACGAAGCAGCTGAAGACAGTTGGGCCAAGGACACTACCCTGAGGAACTCATGCAGTGATGTCCTGGAGCTGAGATGATTGACCTCTAATAACCACAACCAAATTCCTTTGTGCTAGGTATGATTCCAACCAGCAGGGAGTTTTCCCCCGATTCCCATTGACTCCAGTTTTGCTGGGGCTCCTTGATGCCACACTCAGTCAAGTTGCCTTGACGTCAAGGGCAGTCACTCTCACCTCACCTCTGGAGTTCAGCTCTTTTGTTCATGTTTAAACCAAGGCTGTAATGTGGTCAGGAGCTGAGTGGCCCTGGCAGAACCCAAACTGAGCGTCAGTGAGCAGGTTATTGCTAAGCAAGTGTGCTTGGTAGCACTGTTGATGATCCCTGCCATCACTTTACTGATAATCAAGAGTAGACTGATGAGGCAGTAATTGGCTGGGTTGGATTTTTCCTGCTCTTTCTGTACAGAACATAGCTGAGCAATTTTGCACATTGCCGGGAAGATGCAAGTGTTGTAGTTATATTGGAACAGCTTGGCTAGAGGCACGGCAAGTTCTGGAGTACAAGTCTTCAGTATTATTGCTGGAATATTGTCAGGGCCCACAGGCTTTGCAATATCCAATGCCTTCAGCCATTTCTTGATATCATGTAGAGTGAATGGAGTTGGCTGAAGACTGGCATCTGTGATGCTGGGGCTCTCTGGAGGAGGCCGAGATGGATCATCCACTCGGCCCTTCTGGCTGAAGATTGTTGCAAATGCTTCAGCCATATCGTTTGCACTGTTATGCTGGGCTCCTCCATCATTGAGAATGGGGGTATTTGTGGAGCCTCCTCCTCCAGTGAGTTTTTTAATTGTCCACCACCATTCACAAATAGATGTGGCAGGACTGCAGAGCTTAGATCTGATCTGTTAGTTGTGGAATCACTTAGCTCTGTCTACTATTTGCTCCCTATAGTATTTGGCACGCAAGTAGTCCTGTGTTATAGCTTCACCAGGTTGACACCTCATTTTTAGGTATGCCTGATGTTACTCCTGGCATGCCTTCCTGCACTCTTCATTGAACCAGGGTTGATTCCCTGGCTTGGTGGTAATGGTAGAGTCGGGGATATGCTGGGCCATGAGGTTACAGATTCTGGTTAAGTACAATTCTGCTGCTGCTGATGGCCCACAGCACCTCATGGATGCCCAGTCTTGAGCTGCTAGATCTGTTCGAAATCTACCCCATCTAGCACGGTGGTACAGTATACTCAATGTGAAGACAGGATGTCAACTCCACAAGGACTATGCGATGGTTACTCCTACCAAACCTGTCATGGACAGATGCATCTGCGGCAGGCAGCTTGGTAAGGATGAGGTCAAGAATGTTTTTCCCTTTTGTTGGTTCCGTCACCACCTGCCACAGATCCAGTTTAGGGCTTGGCTAGCTTGGTCTATGGTGGTACTACCGAGCCACTCTTGATGATGGACATTGAAGTCCCCACCCAAGTACATTCTGCACCCTTGCCACCCTCAGTGCTCCCTCCAAGTGGTGTTCAACATAGAGTGTAACTGATTCATCAACTAACAGGGGGCAATACGTGGTAATCAGCAGGAGGTTTCCTTGCCCATGTTTGACCTGATGCTATGAGACTTCATGGGGTCTGGTGCTGATGTTAAGGACTCCCAGGGCAACTCCCTCCTGACTGTATACCATTGTGCTGCCACCTCTGCTGGGTCTGTCCTGGCGGTGGGACAGGACATACCCAGGGATGGTGATAGTGGAGTCTGGGACATTATCTGTAAGGTATGATTCCATGAGGATGACTATGTCAGGCTGTTGCTTGACTAGTCTGTGAGACAGCTCTCCCAATTTTGGCAAAAACCCCCAGATGTTGGTAAGCAGGACTTTGCAGGGTCGACAGGTTTGCCGTTGTCATTTCTGGTCCCTAGGTCGGTGCCGGGTGGTCTGTCCAATTTTATTCCTTTGTATTGACTTTTTAGTGGTTTGGCACAACTGAGTGACTTGCTAGGCCATTTCAGAGGGCATTTAAGAGAACCTTTTCCAGTCTCTTGTTCTTTGAAAAAATTCTGTTTTTCTATTTTTTTCTACCAAATGGATAATTTCATATCTCCCCATGGGCTGAATTTCACACTTGGTGTGCATGCCAAGTCGGTGGGAGAGGAAGTGGATGTGGAATCCGCTCCCAGCTGTGGTCATGTTGCATACGCGATTTCATGCTGAATGGCCAATTTTGGGAGGTGGTGGCATAACGCTATTGTCACTGGACTGGTAATCCCAGTGACAAGGTAATGCTCTGGAGACCCAGATTCAAATCCCACCATGGCAGATGGTAGAAGTTGAATTCAATAAATATCTGGAATTAAAGTCTAATGATGACCATGAAACCACTGTCGATTGTCATAAAAACTCATCTAGTTCACTAATGTCCTTTAGGGAAGGAAATCTGCTATCCTCACCTGGTCTGGCCTACATGTGGCTCCAGACCCACAGCACTGTGGTTGACTCTTAAAAATATTCACTCTGAACAAGGGCAATTAGGGATGGGCAATAAATGCTGGCCTGGCCAGCGACGCCCACATCCTACAAAAGAAAAAAAAGAATTGAGGTCCCCCCAGCTTGAAACAAGTCTTCTGAATGGTCCGAAAGAGCTGCGCTGTAGCGGGGTCCTGCTGGGCACCAGGTCCAATGGTGACCCGATGGGCATTTTAAAACCGGCAAAGGCAGCTCCCTGAAGGCTGCTAGGGGAGAATCTTTAGAGTTGGTCCGAAGATTGGAACAATGGCTTCACCAACATCAGGACACGCCAGGCGGGAGGGCAAGTCGGGTAGGCACTCGACTGCACTGTTTATCACGGCCCTCGTCTCAGAGGTTGGTGTCAGCAGGGACACTCTCGTACCAAAAGATGGCAGGAGGAGGCCACTGCACCAGACCAAAAAAGCCTGGGAGGAGACGGCAGCGCAGGTCAGCAGCCACAACGTTGTGCGGCACACATGGGTGCAGTGGCGCAAAATGTTCAACAACGTGCTGCGCTTGGCAAGGTTGAGAAAAATGTTGGCATGGATCAGCGTGGAGAAGTGTTAAGGTCTGTCCGTCCGCCCATGGAGCTCAGGGGTGTTAGAGTCGGACCGCCAACTGTCAATGATGCTGGAGCTGGCCAAGTCATTGAGCCCTGGCTGCTTGGACTGAGTGCCTTGTGGCCTCAGATGTGCCCTGCAAGGTGCTCTTCAAGTGGGGTTAGCCAGACTGCAATGACGCTGCAGGTAGAGAGTGAACTAATTAGTGCTCCTCTGTCCTTTCAGGAGAAGATGAGCCATAATAGCATCAAGAGGTCAAAGACCGGTGGAGGCCCCCCAGACCTCCTAATCTTGATGAGGTACGAAATGGATGTATTGGAGCTGGAGTGCTGCCACCCGCCTCGGTCAGCCGGTAGCGGAGAGGCAGGGGTCTCTGTCGAAGGTAAGAGGGCAATGCCCAGAGATGAGAGTGTGGGTTTGTGCAAACATTCTTGTGTAATCTCATCATTAATGGAGCCTCAAACCTGGAGTCCCCATTGATCAGTGAATAATGATAGCACCATGGTGCAGATCTCCATTGGGTCACGAGAGCGCTTGGCATGCGCAGTGACAGTGCGATGACTTAAACTAATGACATGTTGTTGTTCTCCCTTAGGTTCGCCAGCACACACTCGAACACAGGACCCCGAAGAGCCTTCCTTGTTGCCAGAGGACACAGGTTTTAAATGCACCTGTGTCACGCCCCCTCTCTGAACCAGGCACCAGCACAAATACCAGCACCTCAGTGGGCATTAGATCGTCGGCTAGAATGACAGTGCACAGCTGTGAGGGCAATTCACACTCGCTTGAGGAACAGGCAGAGGCAGAGAGTACCCAGTGTGCCAGCAGTCAGAGGACTGCTGGAGACCTGGAGCATGCTGAACTGAAGGCAAATGATGAGCCTCTGGAGTCATCCATTAGGTGGCAGATGCTGGATGTGCGGGAGGATCTAGTGGAGATCCATGAGGGTATACGTGCCATGGTCTCTGTCATGGAGGAATCCATGCGGAGCATGAGAAGTGCGTTGACCATCATGGCTGAGCGCACTGCCTCCCCCATTGAGAGGGTGGTGGCCCTCATGGAGAGGCAGCTCCAAGGACAGAATCAGGGGTTCCTGGGGTTGCACTCGGACCTGCAAGTCTTCACACAGGCACTGCCCTCAAGTGGTCAGTACTAGTGTGGGAGACGGATGAGGCACCCAGTATCCCAGCTAGGTGCCCATCCATTGATGGCGAGCAAGGAGGTCCAGTGCAACCTTACGTTGACACAGAAACTGCCTGTCATCTTTGTAGGCTCCTCTCAGGGCACTCTGGATGATGGCAACAGCTCCTCCACCCCTGCACCAGTGACCGTGGCATCTGATGAGGCTGCAATGACTGGGGAGATGCCAGCCATGGCACTGGCCGCACTCTCCCAGGTGGGGCCAAGACAGGCTCCACTGGCCAGAGGATGACCACCAAGGTCATCGAGGCCAACAAGACATTAGAATCAGCAGGCTGTCTCCAATGCCAGTACCAGCAAGCGGGGGAGCACCTAGGCATAGCACTCGCAAACGTAAGTTAAAGGCACCATGGGCACAAGCGGGACAGGTCACAGGTGATCTTCTGTTTCGCCATGTTTTGTTAATATGGTTACTGTTGTGGCCTTTAACAGCATATATATTTCTGTTCATTTGATGTGAATGTCAAAATGATATAAATTTTGTTTTTTTCTTAATGGCCTGAGTATACTTCACCTTTGTATTTTTTTGGTGCAGGGTATGTCAGTGTGTAATACTGGATGTGAGTGGCTCTAAACTTTATTGCACAGGCACTGAGTGGACTTTGGGGCCAAATGAAAGGGTCTTTTCAGACGTCCTGGATGAAGGCGGCAGCGCTGGCATGAGGTGGAAGCAGAGCTTTGGTAGCCTAGCTGAAGGAGCGTTGGATCAAGCCTCCCTGCTGTCCCTGCCTCCCTGATGGATCCAGAGGTCTGCCTCCACGCCTCAGTGTGCTCCTCACCGTACTCCTCTTCTGACTCACTACCGGATTCATTATCTGTGGCCTTTGGAGCTGTGTCAAGATCCTCTTCCTCCAGTGGGTCCCCCTTTGTCAGTGCCAGATTGTGGAAAGCACAGCATGCAACCACTGTCAGTGACACCCGTACTGGGGGGTATTGCAGTGCACTCCCTGAACGGTGCAGGCATCAGAAACGCATATTCAGAAGAACTATGGTCCTCTCTATCACCGCCCTTGTGGAGGCATGGCTCCAATTATAACAATGCTCTGCCTTTGTTCTTGCGGCTGCAGTTCGTGCTGGAGAATCTGGCCAATGTGAGCAATCACATCCCTGGATATATGAAAGCACCTCTAGCATTGCCTTTCACTCACCTCTAGATAAGGACACCTCCTGCGACACACCCATGACTGGGACAATGGTCACCATTGCAGTGGACCACGTTCACCAGCATCTTGGCCTTCCAGAGGGCCGGCTGCCTCTCACTGCTCAGGCCCTTGCACCTCCTGGCCCTGTACCAATGGACCTCCCTACTCCATATCTGGATAAGAGCCATTACCAAGACAGGCTTGCCTGCAGCCTGCATCATCTGTACCGCAGTGGATCTGTGAATGCATTGAAGTAATAACTTTAATGAGCATATTCTTTATAGGTTTCCCTCAATCTCAAAGCCACCAAACCATTGCTAAGCCCTTTGTCTGGCCTCCGTCTAGACATGGCGTCCCCACCTCACCCTTTCCAGGTGAAGGACATCCTGGAGGACCAGGGATGGGTGTTCCTCCCATTCATACATTACTGCGCAAATAGACATTGCTCTTTGTCCAGGGTGATGACAGCCATGTGCAAGAAGCCTCACACTGACACTATTCCACTTACCTCCACTACCCTCGAGACTCTATAGGGAGACCATTGCCTTGGCAGCAGAGAAAGACTAACCACATGAGCATTTAAAACCATAACCATTCACCCAGGAGGATGGAGGTTTGCAGTCGTGAGCTGGCTGCCATCCACCAGCTGTGCCCCTTGTAGGCATTCCACCTCCCTTCCTACCTTCATCTCTGCCTCTGACTGCAGCTGGTGGCAAATGGCAGCTCTATCCCTTGTTGGGATCATGATGTTATGAGACCTGTGAGTCGGGAACAAACCTGTTGCTGTATGGTCTTCACCATTGAGAGGAGAACATAATTGGGCATGGACATTCAGTTGCCTTGAAATTATTAAGGTGTTCCCTTAGTCGGCCACTTATGCTGATCTTGAATTTTATCCAGCCGAGAAGACCCTCCTCCCACTTCGAGGGGTCTCACTAACTGACTGACTATGTGGCCAAGGTCGCGTTTGAAAAATGGTGTGCGTCACCTTCTACCCTCCCCCGTCACCCAACAACATCCCCCCATCACTCTTGACGAACTCAATATCACCATTCCTCCCCGCTCTTTCACCCTTTAATCTCCCTCCATTACCTTGGACCCTATAATGAACCACCTCCACATGTCTGACCTCCCATCAGAGGCAGCACCCATTACCATCCCGGTGCCCACCCTGACCCTGCCCCCTCCAGTTATCCAGCCACCTGTTTAGTCGCCCTCTGTGATTGCCCCCACATCAGACCTTCACCTGCATCTCACTCCCCCATCTGGCTGTGACTGTTCCCTCCTATCACCCATACCCGAAGTTCACCCACAGGACTACACAGTTGCCACTGAACTAGTGGACCAGAGAGCCAAGGTAATGCTCTACGGACCCGGATTCAAATCCCACTACGTCAGATGATGAAATCTGAATTCAATAAAAATCTAGAATTAAAAGTCTAATGACGATCATGAAACTATTGTCGATTGCCATAAAAACCCACCTGATTCACTAAAGTCCTTTAGGGAAGGAAATCTGCAGTCTTTACCTGGTCTGGCCTACACATAACTCCAGACCCACAGCAATGTGGTTGACTCTTAAATACCCTCTGAAATGCCCTAGCAAGCCGCTCATTTATATCAAAATTGCTAAAAAATCTAAAAGGAATGAATCCAGACTGACCATCCGGCACTGACCCAGGCACCAGAAACTATAACAGCAAATTCAGCCTTGTCGACCCTGAAAAGTCCTCCTTACTAACATCTGGGGGCTGGTGCCAAAATTGGGAGAGCTGTCTCACAGACTAGTCAAGCAACAGCTTGACATAGTCATCCTCACGGAATCATACCTTACAGATAATGTCCCAGACTCCACCATCACCATCCCTGGGTGTGTCCTGTCCCACTGGCAGGACAGACCCAGCAGAGGTGGCGGCACAACGGTATACAGTCGTGAGGGAGTTGCCCTCGGAAAACTCAACATCGACTCCAGACCCCATGAAGTCTCATGGCTTCAGGTCATGGGCAAGGAAGCCTCCTGCTGCTTCGGTATCTGAGTTGTTGCCAATGGTGCTGGACATCCTCCTACTTCCCTCCCTCAGCTGATGAATCAATACTTCTCCATGTTGAACATCACTTGAAGGAAGCACTGAGGGGGCAAGGGTACAGAATGTACTCTGCGGAGGGGAACTTCAGTGACCATCACCAAGGGTGGCTCGGTAGCACCACTACAGACCAAGCTGCCGAGTCATAAAGGACATAGATGCTAGACTGGGTCTGCGGCAGACAGTGAAGGAACTCATCCTCACCAACCTGCCTGTCGCAGATGCACCTGTCCATGACAGTATCGGTAGGAGTGACCGACACACAGTCCTTATGGAGGAAAAGTCCTGTCTTCACATTGAGGATACCATCCATCGTGTTGTGTGGCACTACCATCGTGCTAAATGGAATAGATTTCAAACAGATCTAGCATCTCAAGACTGGGCAACCATGAGGCGCTGTGGGCCATCAGTATCAGCAGAATTGTACTCGAACAAAATCTGTTACCTCATGGCCCGGCATATCCCCCATTCTACCATTACCATCAACCCTGGGTCAATGAAGAGTGCAGGAGGGCATGCCAGAAGCAGCACCAGGCATACCTAAAAATGAGATGTCAACCTGGTGAAGCTACAACACAGGATCACTTGCGTGCCAAACAGTAAAAGCAGCAAGTGATAGACAGAGCTAAGCGATTCTACAACCAACGGATCAGATCTAAGCTCTGCAGTCCTGCCACGTCCAGTTGTGAATGGTGGTGAACAATTAAACAACTCACTGGGGGAGGAGGCTCCACAAATATCCCCATCCTCAATGATGAAGGAGCCCAGCACATCAGTTCAAAAGATAAAGCTGAAGCTGGTGTAACTTCAGTCAGAAGTGCCAAGTGGATGATCCATCTCAACCTCCTCCAGTGGTCCCCAGCATCACAGGTGCCCGTCTTCAGCCGATTCAATTTACTCCACGTGATGTCAAGAAACAGCTGAAGGCACTGGATACTGCAAAGTCTATGGGCCCTGACAATATTCCAGCAATAGTACTGAAGACTTGTGCTCCAGAACTTGCCGCGCCCCTAGCCAAGCTGCTCCAGTACAGCTACAACACAGGCATCTACCCGGCAATGTGGAAAATTGCCCAGGTATGTCCTGTAAACAAAAAGCAGGACAAATCCAACCCGGCCAATTACCGCCCCATCATTTTACTCTTGATCATCAGTAAAGTAATGGAAGGGGTCATCAACAGTGCTATCAAGCGGCACTTGCTTAGCAATAACCTGCTCACTGAGGCTCAGCATGGGTTCTGCCAGAGCTACTCAGCTCCTGACCTCATTAAAGTCTTGGTTCAAATATGGACAAAAGAGCTGAACTCCCGACATGAGATGAGAGTGACTGCCCTTAACATCAAGGCAGCATTTAACCAAGTGTGGCATAAACTGAAGTCAATGGGAATCAGGGGTAAAACTCTCTTCTGGTTGGAGTCATGCTTAGCACAATGGAAGATGGTTGTGGTTGTTGGAGGTCAATCATCTCAGTTCCAGGACATCACTGCAGGAGTTCCTCAGGGTAGTGTCCAAGGCCCACCCACCTTCAGTGGCTTCATCAATGACCTTCCTTCCATTATAACATCAGAAGCGGCAATGTTTGATAATGATTGTACAATGTCCAGCACCATTGGCGACAACTCAGATACCAAAGCAGTCCATGTCCAAATGCAGCAAGACCTGAGACCAGGCTTGGGCTGACAAGTGGCAAGTAGCATTCGAGCCACACAAGTGCCAGGCAATGACCATCACCAACAAGAGAGAATCTAACCATCAATGGCATTACCATCGCTGAACACCCCCACTATCAACATCCTGGGGGCAACCGTTGACCAGAAACTGAACTGGACTAGCCATAGAAACACTATGGCTACAAGGGCAAGTCAGAGGCTAGGAATCCTGTGCCGAGTAACTGACCTCCTGACTCCCCAAAGCCTGTCCACCATCTACAAGGCACAAGTCAGGAGTATGATGAAATGAGTGCAGCTCCAACAACACTCAAGAAGCTTGACACCATCCAGGACAAAGTAGCCCACTTGATTGGCACCCATATTCACAAACATTCACTCCCTCCACCATCGACACACAAGGTAGCAGTGTGTACCATCTACAAGATACACTGCAGGCATTCACCAAGGCTCCTGAGGCAGCACTTTTCAGGTTAGGAGATTGGACAGAATATTTAAAAAATGGCAAAGATTGGCTAAAAAAGGTAGAAAGGAAGGAGAAATTAGAGTCAAGAGAAAGCTAGCTAGAAATATTAAAACAGATAGTAAACATAGAAACATAGAAAATAGAAGCAGGAGTAGGTTAGCAGGCCCTTTGAGCCTGCTCCATCATTCAATATGATCATGGCTGATCTGCTATCTCAATACCATACTCCTGCTCTCTCCCCATACCCCTTGAGTCCTTTAGAGTCTGGAAATCCATCAATTTCATTCTTAAATATATTCAGTGACTTGGCCTCCACAGCCCTCTGTGGTAGAGAATTCCACAGGTTCACCACCCTCTGAGTGAAGAAGTTTCTCCTCATCTCAGTCCTAAATGGTCTACCCCGTATCCTGATATTGTGACCCCTTGTTCTAGAGCCCCCAGCCAGAGGAAACATCATCCCTGCATCCAGTTTATCCAACCCTGTCAGAATTTTATACATTTCAATGAGATCCCCTCTCATTCTTCTAAACTCCAGTGAATACAGACCTAGTTGGCCCAATCTCTCCTCATACGACAATCCTGCCATCCCAGGAATGAGTCTGGTGAACCTTCGCTGCACTCCCTCGATGACAAGTATATGCTTTCTTCGGTAAGGAGACCAAAACTACACACTCCAGGGGGAGAATTTTCTCGCCGTCGTGCGGGCTGGCCGGGAACGGGCACAGGTGGGCGTGCAGCCAATCGCCACCCATGATTGGCTGCGTGCCACCATTTTACACGGGTGGGCCAATTAAGGCCCACCCAGCTGCCTCAGGGAGATTTATTTCATTGTGAAAACCTGAAAAAAAGGTTTGAAAATATTAATTGGACATGTCCCCTCACGTGACAGTGTCACATGAGCTGGGACATGTCTATAAACTTTATTAAAATTATTTATTAAAGTTATAAAACCTTCATGAAACCTCATCCTGCCCATGGATGAGGTTCCATGAAAAATGCAAAGGCCGCCTGGGCTCTTCGCCTGCCCATCAACCTTAAGGTTGGACGGATAGCCCTGAGAAGCAGTTTAATCAGTTAATTAATGGCCTTAATGGGCCTTTGACAGTTCGGCGGACCCGCAACGGAGTCGGTTGCACGCCCGCCGAACTGAGGATCGGAATGACATGCGGTGACGTCAGGATGCACGCCAGACATCACTGCGCATCATCTTATGCGTCGGCAAGTGTGGCCTGCCCTTGCACGCCAACCAGAAGATTCAGGCCCAGGTGTGGTCTCACCAATGTCCTGTATAGCTGCAGTAAGAGTTTCTACAGGCATTTAAAAGGAAAAGGAAAAAGTAAGGTGAACATTGGTCCTCTAGAAATTGAGTCTGGGGAATTAATAATGGAAAATAAGGAAATGGCGGATGAATTGAACAGATATTTTGCATCTGCCTTTACTGTAGAGGATACAAGTAGCATCCCAGAAATAAGTGCGCATCAAGGAGTGAAAGAGGAGGAGCTTAAAACAATAACAATCACCATGGATAGAGTACTGAGAAAATTATCAGAACTAAAAACTGGCAAGCCCCCAGGTCCTGAAGGACTTCATTCTAAGGTCTTAAAAGAAGTAGCTGCTGAGTTAGTCGAGTTAATTTTCCAAAATTCCCGCAATACTTCCATAACATCTGTTCACTCGCCTTGAATATGGGCACCTGAGCTCAGATACAAGGCAACGGAATGCAGGTCAGAACATGTAGCCAGTATCACCTCAATGAGCTGTTGGGTTTGGCCCTCCATGACAGTCGCCAGTCTCTTGATGGAGGAAGCCCCACATTCTGAAGAGTGGGTGATCGCAGCACTCATGATCTGGATGGACTGCTCCACTGTCTGTGCCATGTGCTCAACCCCTCTGGAATCTCTACCACATCTCCACATATCTTGCACTGGAAGTCCAGCATCTGATGGACGACTCCGGAGGATCTTCATCAGTTTGGGGCTCAGCACCTAGGTCACCTGCAACATTCCTCCAAGTGCCAGAGGCCTGGTTTTTTTTTTATTCACTCAAGGATGTGGGCGTCACTGGCTAGGCCAGCATTTATTGCCCATCCTTAATTGCCCTTGAGGAGGTTGTGGTGAGCTGCCTTCCTGAACCGCTGCAGTCCATGTTCCATCTCAATCTCCAACAGCTGGTCTTGTGACTGTGATGTGCTTGCATCAGTGTGTGCATCCCATTGAGCTGACTTATGTATACTCACTGAGGTGTGTGTATCTGTACTGGTGTTAGGAGAGGAGCAAGGCTGTGACACCATACCCTCTGAGGCCTCCTCTGAGGATAACTCTAAGCAGCTGCCACTGTTTCACCTGTGGGGGCTACAAACAAGGAGTATGAAGGGCACCATCTTCGTTTGAGATGACTTCAGAGACAGAGAGAGATAATCTTCCTAAAAACAGATCCTGGCACCATTAGAAGAAGGTAGCTAGGGTTTAAACCTCAGTCCCTCCAACATTAGGACACAAATTCCTTCCCAAATTCTGCAAGCCTTCGAAGTCCAATGCTACTTCCCCACCACCTACCCACCCTCTTCAGCGCTATCTTTACAGGAGGGAGCTACGCGGCCTTGGAATCTCATCACCCTGGGGCCGCCCTTCAATCTCACCTCACCCAATGGTGCGATTCCACTGGTTCACTGCCAGCCCCAGCACCTTCTCCCCTATAAGGGTGAAAATTGCCAGCCTAGGTTGACCACCTCTGGTCCTGGCCCTCTCTTGAGCTTTATGTGCCCTTTTCTCCTGCAAACATTGTAATGAATCTGCTGTGGAAAACACATGTTTTAAATTGTGTGCCCAACACATCCTTTGTTGGTGGCCAACAACTTTCAATGACCCTTGCTAACTAACGGTGTTGCAGTTCATAAGGACCCCAACCCAGAAGCCCCCATTGCCATGCAGAGTGACATGTCTGCTTCATGCTGCTTTATGCACCTAACCAAGACCCTAGGCAATCCCACACTTGACACATATCACACCCTCGCACCCTTCCATAAAGATCCATCTGCAAAATGGTTACACAATGATCCTGGCAGATCATAACAAGTCATTGAGCCTTTTACAGCACTGCAGATATACCTTGTGGATGACCCCATGGCTGCTGCCACTGTCCAGGCATCTTTGCTTTGGCTGATGGGGGAGCTGGGGGTCTCCTCTTCCCATTCCTCCTGCTGATCACTCACAGCCTCAGGAAGTCATCATCAAACTGTGGGGTTGTCCTTGGTCTGGGCCCCTCAATAGCTGGTCCCTCTATTCTCCCTGCAATATGGTCAACTTACAGCCTCTGTGGAGAAACCAAGAAAGTTAAAGGGTAGAATTTGAATCTTTTCCTAAACACTTGTTATTCATAAGGGGAATGGAACAAATGTGTTCAAATATTCTTTCCTCCCTAGCAAGGGTCCTGAATGCTGGCACAGTAGTCACCAAAATTTAAAAACAAACTCTTACCTGCTGCTGCTCCAATAGTTCAATGGATTTTTAAGTCTTCTTGATCCTAATATATGCCTCCAGACCCCTAATTGCTGTGTGGCTGCCACCAACCCCTGTCAGGGTGCCTTAAAGAGGAAGTTACCAGATGTCCTGCCCTCGAGCCCTGATTGGGCTGTTATGGCACAGCCGATGGTAAATACTGAGTTATTCAAATCCAAAAGGGAAACTTGAAGCAACTGCCATAACTTGTTTTGCAATTTGTATAAATTTTGAGATGCATGCCTTGAATTCAGTAGTAATAAGACCACCAAATCTTATAGGTGTTTACAAAACTAAATTAAACATTTATTAATAAAAGAAATGACTTTAAATACATACATAGAGCAGAATTTTACGGCCCAGTTTTTGCAGGGACTGGGCAGTAAAATGCAGCGAGCCATTATAAACCCCATTGACTTCAGTGGGAATGTAAAATCCTGCTGTCGTAAAATTCTGGCGTTAGATCTACAAATTACTATTATGATAACTTCTAAATTCCTTACTTAATCTGACTCCCAGTTACACTTTTGTTAAGGCAACTGTAAGACACATTTTTAAAAGACCCAAGCAAAGTAAGCGATACCCTGAATGGCCAAATTCAAAGTGAGTTCTCTTAACTTCAGTCCCTGGAGGCAGCAGTTTGGTACATACAGGCTGAAGGCATTTCACACGTGTTGAATCTTAGACTGCTTAAACTTACACACTGCCGTCACTCCTTTATACATATTTTCCCCTTTGAATACAAATACCCATTGTTTCACTATGTCTTTGGACTTTATCTTCCTGATAATAAAAATCTCTCATAGCACTAAGTTTTACCAGTAATCTTTGAGAAAAATAAATAAATACACTATTTCTGATTGGCTATGTATACATTACACCCCCACTTTTGAATTCAAGCTACACTAATTTGTTCAAAAATGCAAATTGCCCCCTTTACATTTCACATTCTAAAACTTGCCCATTTCAAGCCTAACTTCTCTTCTTACATCAGAGCACCCAGACTAGTTGCCCCTAATTCAATTAAGTCCCACACACACACAGACACATATAGATGCAGACTCTATTTTACAATAAATTCCAATAACATTATGTGCATTATTATATCTTCCTGACAGGGTGAGCCGCCCATCCTTCCCTTACCTAGTTGGCCGGCTTCCTGCTAGGCAGCCACTAATTGGCCACAAGCCGCTTTATTTGGCGTCTTTAAAAGGCAGGGGTGGGAGTAGGCAAACAGCACACTTCCAGGTCATTCGAAAACATAAAATTCACCCCCAAGTTGTTAAACTACTCCAGAACCAGAGGGTAGATGAGAATTTTTATTTTTTATAAGTGAGTTATTGTGATCTGGAATGTGTTGGCTCCCACTCTCCATTTTTCCCCATAGTCCTGCAATTTTTTTCCCTTTCAAGGATATATCAAATTCCATTGTGAAAGTTACTATTGAATCTGCTTCCACCACCTTTTCAGAACAGACATACGAATATACAAATTAGGAACAGGAGTAGGCCACTTGGGCCTTCGAGCCTACTCCACCATTCAATAAGATCATGGCTGATCTGATTTTAACCTCAACTCCACATTCCTGCCTACCCCCAATAACCTTTCGCCCCCTTGCTTATCAAGAATCTACCTACATCTGTTTTAAAAATATTCAAAGATTCTGCCTCCACTGTCTTTTGAGGAAAAGAGTTCCAAAGGCTCATGACCCTCTGAGAGAAAAAGTTTCTCCTCATCTCTGTCTTAAATGGGTGACCCTTATTTTTAAACAGTGACCCCCTGGTTCTAAATTCTCACACAAGCGGAAACATCCTTTCCACATCCACCCTGTCTTCTCAGGATCTTGTATGTTTCAATCAAGTTGCCTCTTATGCTTCCAGACTCGAATGGTTACAAGCCTAGCTTGTCCAGGACATTGCCGATCACAACAACTCACCATGTTAAAAAAACAATTCTCATCTCCCCTCTGCCTCTTTTGCCAGAAGTTCCTTCACAATGTTTACCAGGACTTTCATGACCTGTTCAGAAAAGCACCTTTTTATGCTGGCCTTCAGCCTTTTTGTACGAATATTATGAACTCCAGAGCTGCAGTAATGACCAACAGAGAAGATTTTTAGCAGCTTGAGAATTGTAAAGAAACATTATTGGGAATGGATTATTATTGGCTGATGCTTTATCATTACTACAGATGAAATCACATTTTGAAGGACAACATACCTGAAAATCTTGTGATTCTTAGCTCTTGCTAGGTGATTTGCTAATCTAAAGTTCTGTAGTTATTTCCATAGTTGTTCTTAAAACTCCTATGATAATCGGATGGCCCCAGTATTTGTGCATAACTTGAAGAATCTAAGCTAATTTTAAATGCTTCAGCTCAGCCAGAATTATTCCACAGAGAAGCAGCCGATTCCATGCCAATAACTGCAAGCATGAAAAACATATTCCTTTAGCAGTAGTATAAATGTGCCATTTCCTATGCTGAGTGCTGTAAAGACTGAACTTCACACATGCATTCCCCAATACATCCATAACATTCTGTTCACTGGCCTCCAACTAACAGTGACATTTCAGATGATAACTGAAAGTGATGGCCAGTCAGCTCTCTCAATTATTAGCACTGGAAAGGAAACATATTGAATGCCTGGGGTTTTTCAACAAAACTAAATTTTCAGGATTTGTTTATTCTGCTATGTACAAGCTGCTATATAAAAGGGAAAATGAGCTGCAGTTAATTTCAACCATTTTTTAGGCTTTAAATATTCCCTACACAGTTATATCTATATTTCTACATTCGCTTTTTCTACAAAATAAATAAGTCTAGATTCTTATTTATAACATTATGGCTTAGATGTCTGGCCATACAGCATATACAAATAAGAGACTTAACGTGTGTTTAAGGCCCTCACTGAAAGATCGGTTTATCCTGAAGCAGCTGGTACCTATGTCCCTTATAGGGAGCACCTGTTAGGTCACATCCAACAAAATAAGTTTTAAAAATATACTTATGGTATCTGGCTGTTGAGCATGAGAGGAATAGAATTGTTCTTCTCAATCCCACCATTTCAGATGATGTCCCTGAGGGACAACACATAATTGAGAAGTAGGAGGGAGCCATGGATAGGTCCTTGGATGACACCAGAGCTGCATAGCAGGTTACCCTTTGGCTACGGCTAGGTAGAAAAGAATGTGACCAGGCGAGTGTACTCCTATGCAGTAGGGTGACAAAGGACGGAGGTGGATGATGTGATCAGCCATGTCAAATGCTGCAGACAGATCGAGAAAGATGAGAAGGGTTAGTTTACCATAGTCACGGTCAGATAGATTGTCATTTGTGACTTTGTTAAGAACTCAGTACTGTGGAACAGGCAGAAACCTGACTGGACAGATTCAAATATGGAATTCCGGGAAAGATGGGCACAGATTTGCAAAGCGACAAGATATTCGAGGACTTTGGAGAGGAAAGGAAGGTCGGAGATGGGGTGGTTGTTTGCAAAGGTGGATCAAATGAGGATCAATGATAGGATTTTGAGGAGAGGGGTGATGACGACAGATTTGAAGGGGAGGGCAATAATACCTGAAGAGAGAGAACTGTTAACAATATCAGCTAAAATGGGGGCCACCAGCTGTTTGGTGTATTGTGGGAGCAAGATGTGAGTCTCATGGACAAGATGAGCTTGGAGAGTGCGTGAGGAGAGATAAGAGAGAAACTAGAGAAAGATATGAGTTCAAGGCTAAGGGAGGAGCCTTAGGCCAAGTTTGGGCCAGTGGGCTATGGAAAGGGAGGGAATTAGCAGCGGCAGCTAATCAGATGGCTTTAGTATTTGTGTTGAAGAAGTCTATGAATTCCTCGCACTTGTTGTTGGATGTGATCAGGGGTGGGGGCACAGGGAGAGAGGTTTACAAGGCAGTTTGCAATAGAGAAAAGAAGCTGGGGGTTATCTTTACACTCTAGGGATGATCCTGAAATCATGAACAGTTTTGGCAGAGGAGAACAGAAAGCTATTGTGCTTTATGTGATCCAGCCAGAACTGGCGATAAATGGTTAAACCAGTTGTATGCCATAAACATTTAAGTCTGCATCATTTAGACTACTGGGAACATGGATGAGGGCTCTCCCAGGAACCATAACCAGGGTTAGGGAAATAATGGTTTTAATGGGGCCAAAGGCATCAAAAGTGGAGGGGAGGGTGTGATTGAGCAGAAATAACATGGTGAATGCAAGGCCAAAGGCTAAATAGTTGGGCATTTGAATTGCAACTGTAAGTAAATTGCAATAAGGTTTTTTTCTAGAGATGAAAAAGAAGTGGGTGGAGTTGGGAGGGACATCGGGGATGTGAGTGGAGAGAAGTGATCAGAGGTATCAGTAATAGACACAATGGGGAGTAGAGAGGCTACTTGAAGTGATAAGGTCAAGCGGGTGGCCATGAATATGGGTTGAGGGGTTTATGTGGAGAAAGACTTTAGGGTGGATAAGAGTTTGTGAACTCAGAGGATAGCAAGGATGATGAGTTCAGATGGAGATTTAAATCACAGTGGATGAGAAATTGCTCAGTGCAGAGGTTGAAGGAGGAGAACAATGAAGAAAACTGGGTGAGAAACTTGGCTTGATACCTTGGTGGGTGGTAGAGGATGTTAAATGAGAGGTAAGAGGGGTGGAACAAGATGAGATGCTCAAAAGGGAAAGAAGGTGTCAGAGGAGTAGAGAGGCAGACCCAAGGTATGCATGGATGTTTATCCAAATATGAATCAAGCCTGGACTGTGGCAGGGGAGTAGAAACCTCAAGGGCTGTTGAAGAGTTGTGGTAGGGAATTGGAGGGAAAGAGTACCTCAGAGTAGAGAAATGATGGCAGGAGGGAGGAGTTAGGAAGGGTAAAGAAAAAAGACAAAAAGGTGAAGAAAAAGGGGGAAATAGAAGTGAAGGATTCAGGCCTGGAGCAGCAAGGAAACTCATTTACTTTGTACCAAATCAAAATACTGCAGATACTGGAAATCTGAAATAAAAACTGAAAATGCTGAAAACACTCAGCAGGTCAGGCAGCGACTGCAGAAAGAAACAGAGGAAACAGAGTTAGGGAGTCAGATCAATGACTCTTCATCAGAATGGTTCTGAGGAAACGTCATTGATCTGAAACTTTTGGTGTTATTTAATCCAGGAGATGGGGGTCTCGCTCACTGGCTGAAGAGACAAGAGATCCGCTTTGCCAATCTGGCACTTAAATGGGCAGCAGTGGGCCTTCCCAGGATGAAGGACCCTGAGGCCAGACATCCTGCCCCACAAGAGCTGCCAATCAGAGGCCAGCAGCTGTCCAATTACAGGTAGCAGCAGTGGGAGCGGTGGCGGCTTCTAGCAATACACCCACCAGAATCCCAGGATCAGCGAGGGACCCCGACTATAAGTGAGTGAATGGGAGTCGCAGGGTGGGAGTCAAGGGAGGGAGGGAAGAAGGGGGGGTTTCTTCCCAATGCCAGGTCCCTTGATCATGCACTGACTGCCTTTGAATGCCCACTGGAAGTCCACAAGCAAACATAACAGGATTTGCCTTTGGGCTTCCCACCATCCATGGAACCTCCCATCCCAGACTTAATCAGGGCAGAGGCGAGAGGGCTGTGGGGTCCCCACCCTACACCCCCCCATTTATTAAATTCCACACTGCCTCCAAACTCGCCTTAAACTCCACTGTTAACTTTGTTTCTCACCACAGATGCTGCCTGAGCATTTTGAAAATTTCCTGTTTTTATTTCAAGTTACATTGGCTGGGGGCAATATTTTCCCCCCATCGGGGGGGATGTGCGGGAGCGGGCGTGGGCAGGCAGGCTCCTGATCGGTGCCCCCGATTGGGGGTGCGCCACCATTTTACATAGGGCGGGCCAATTAAGGTCATGGTGGTGGGGGGGTTCCCTGAGCTGGGAGTGTGCCCTTTCGCACGCGCACTCATCTCCCTGAGGCAAAGGGAGACCGGCGCCGGTTTGAAACATTAAATAAAGATAAGAAAAAATTTTGCTGCCATGTCCCCTCATGTGCCCCTGTCACATGAGGTGGGACATGTCCATAACTTTTATTTTAAAATATTCTAAAATTGTTCAATCCCTCATGAAACCTCATCCCACCCATGGACGATGCTTCATGTTTATTCAGAAGCCCGCCAGAGCTCCCGGCCTGCCCGCCAGCCTTAAGGTTGGACGGGCAGGACCATTAATGATTTCAATTACATTTTTAACAGCCTTAATAGGCCGTTGACAGGTCGGCGGGTGCACAGCCAACTCGGCTGCGCGCCCACCAACCTGAAAATGTAAATGATGTCAGGATGCCCGCCCGACGTCATCCGCGTCATTTTACACCCCGCCCCTCGGAAGATGCAGCTGTTGGTTACATAGCAAGATTAGAAAAAGTTATGTCCTGGTAATAAACAGGGTATAGAGATTGAATTCAGAATTCAATCTAATTGAATAGAAGAACAGAGTTTAGGGGCTGAATGGCCTACTCCTGTTGCTATGTTCCCAAAATAATCTATGCTATGTTCACATGTGTTTAATCTGCTCATTCTAGTATATGTCCCATCAGCATCGGGCAACAGAACATCGAGGACATCGACCACTTCCCCTACCTTGGAAGCAGCATCTCCAGGGAGGGTGATGTAGAGATCGACGTCCACACAAGAATCAGCAAAGCAGCATCGGGCTTTCAACAACTCCACACAGTGTGGGCATCCAACACTATCCACACAGCCATGAAGCTGCACATGTCCATAGCAGTATCAACCACAATCTATGCCAGAGAGACATAGAAGAGAACTCACGTAAGTTGGGCGTCTTTCATTAGCGCTGCCTATGGAAGATCCTGGGCATCACATGAAGAAACAGCATCACCAACAAAGAAGTGCTGCAAAGAAGAGGATTGCTCAGAGGCACTGCGGGATATCGTGAAGCAGAGACGACTGAGGCTGGCAGGCCACATATTTCGCCTCCAGGACATATGACCCACCAGAATATCAGTAGAATGGACACCACCAGATGGAAGAAGAAGACGGGACCGGCCAAAGGAGATCTGGTGAAGTACTTTTAAGAAGGACCTCCAAGAACGGGACACCACCTGGACTGGAGTGAAAGAGATTGTGAAGGATGGGTGCCAGTGGCCAAGTCTTGCTGCCCATTGTCCCATGGGACTGGAGGAACTAAATCTAATAAGTCAAGTATATATTGCAGTAAATGACAGGATGTATATTTTATTAAGTTATATGACTAAGCAGGACATGAGGTCAATGTGGGATTTTTCTGGTGAATATATCATTAAGGGGAAAAAGGAAGAAAGGCTAAGGTAGGATTCATCAAATATCTGCTTACTCTGTTCCCTAAAATCTCTCAGCATATGAAACCTTATGGCATTTCCCTAAGTTCTTAGACAGTGCTGTTCTCTATTGGCTTGTAAGATAAGGTAACTGTCTGCAAGGCTTCAGACAATATTACACTTGTTAAAAAGCAAAACATTGACGTGGTTCAGGAGGAAATGTAACGAAGTTTCTGAAAATTTTGCCAGCTTTCAATAGGTGGGCCTCATGTGATTAATCAACAGCTTAAAAAGGAAAGTGAAAATAGAATACTTCTAGCAAAGTCACTAAGCAACTTGTACTATATTTGAATTTAGTGCCAAAATTTACAACAATGGCCCAGAAATTCCGACCTCAGTGGGGTCGTAACCGAGAGGTACTCCAGAAGATGCGATGGGGGACCCCCCAAAATCCCCATGAAGGACTACATGGCAATTGCCCAGGAAGTTCAAACTTCTGAGGGTAATTACCCTGCACTGGGAACCATCCTATACTCCGATTTAAATCAGAAACTTCGCATGGTTCCCATGCTCTTATCAGAATAGTTACCTAGCAAAAGTTAGAAGGATTAAAACCACTTCTAACTCCTGGGTGACTATAGTACTGAACACCCCAGCCCCACACTGGACCACCTAACTACACCCTCCACCTCCCCAACTGAACATCCGACTAACCCTCATCCCCCAACTACCACACCCACCCTCCAACTACCATCCGCAACCCCTCCAACTGCCCCTAATCTCACGAACTACCCTCACCCCCTCCCACTATCCCCTAGCCCCCGACTGACCACCCAACCCCCACAATCCATCCTACCCCCCCACCCTAACCCTAACTCTAGCCCCCAGCATCCTACCCACTTACCTTAAACACTTACCTTCTCCCTGGCTTCTCAAAGTGGCGGGGACCTTTAAACTAATCTGCCTTACAGCAGCTAGTGCTGTAAAAAGGGGACCTGGCTTCACTTCCCCCAACACTGCTGCCCTGCACTGAAGACTCCCAGGAGTCAGTATGCTGCACATTTCTGAGAAGGCCCGAGTCGAAGGTCGAGTGAAAAATGTGCAGCTCCCACCTAAGGTAAGTAAAAAGGATTGAAGTGGCAATCCGACTGTGATTGCCACTCCACCTGGTGAGCTGCACTTCACTCTGTACTTCGAGATTTGTTTGCCCACCTTGCTTTGGGCAGCATTCATGGTCATCAGCGCCAGGCTTCGCAGGCAGCACCGCATTACTTTTAGGGGAGCTCGCGGGCTGGTCTCTACCCATCAGACTAGCTGTAAGGCGGGAGTGGCTTTTCAATGGCTGCAGGGCTGGGGCTTGCTTGGGGAAAGGGCCTCAGGCAAGGGAAGAGGCTGCAGGGCTTGGGGAAGAGGGGTATCCAAGGGTATGTGTAAGGGCATATGTTGATCTGTACAAGTGGCCTCAAGAGATGAGGCCAAATGGAGATGTGAGGGTATGTGTGCGAGAGAGTGAGTGGTGATGTCCCTTGAGCTAGCAGTGAGTGAGATGCTAGTGAATGTGTGATGGCCTTGTGAGTGTGTGAGTTTACAGTGATGAGATGGTTGCCTTACCCTGGCAGCACAGATGAGATCATTCATCAGTTTTCTGCACTGGATGACCGGCCTCTTGTGTGCAGTATTGGCACTGACCACCTCCCAAGCCAGAGTGGTGAGGCTGATGGGCCTCCTGCAGCCGGAGCAGGGGTAGAGGACATCGCAGCGGGCCTTCACGACATCCAGAAGGCGTCCCAGGGGTGCGTCACTAAATCGGGGGGCTGCACTCTCCTTGGCTTTCAGGGCCATGTCGTCACCGGTGCAGTCCTGGGCTGCAAACATTGAGAAGTGTGCACGCGACTGCAGTTTAAATGTGGCCCTTGCGTGAGGAAGTGGCGAGGTAACGACGTGGTGGACAAGTCAGAGGCCACCCGCCAGCAAGACGGCGTGTTTCCTGTGGCTGCATAATTAATGAGGTGGGGATGGGACGATACGGCGCAAAAACTCACCATTGCGGCCGGCAGGTAAAGCGACTGTTTTCCCAAAAACCACCGCACTTTGTGCATATCTGAGGTGATTCCACCCATAGTGTTACAATACACATATGGCTGGATTTTATACCCCCCGCCTCCCCTGGGGTGGGTTGACAGGTGGGCACAGGGTCTAAAATTTGGTGCAATGCCATGGGTGCCATTCCTGGTGCCTATCCACCCATCCCCACTCCAGCTGCAATTATTCCCATGACAGGTGGCGGGCGGTGCCAAGTATGAAACCTGGAAGTTTTCACTGGCTGGTGGCAGGCAAGGGAGGACACTACCTCTTTTACAGGCCCCCTTTGGGCCCATTGGAGGCTCCTCACAAGTTCTTCCCATACCCGCATTTCCCCTCCCCCAGTGGCCTGTCCACCATGGCCCCAATCCCTTCACCCCCATCACTGGGGTCTGCCACCCTGGTCCCGGCAATACCTTTCCCTTCCCCAGTTATCTTGGTACCCGGCTCCGGCGACGATTGCCATTGAGGACTGGATGCAATCCCAGTAATGACCACCACTCCCAGTGATGCTACTGGAACCAGAGAGCTGTCAGCCATTTGATTGTCCGGCAACTCTAGGAGGCACAACGTCCTCCTCAGAGGGGGCATAAGGTACATCTCAAGCCACCTAACAGCCCATGAGCAGTTAAATAGCTGCTGGGAATGCTGCCAAAGCAGGGGCGGGCTCACCCTCAAGATTTACAGTGGGGGAGCAGAGACACCAGCCGAGGGTCAAATTCTGATCATAGGTACCATAGGCCTAAATTTTTCCCTCATCGGGCGCATGAAATCAGCGGGCCTGGGAGCAGTCGGGAAACGGTCCTCCGACCACGATTGGCCCCCATGTGTGGGGGTAGGAAGAGGGCAACAACTACAGCACCACGGGCCTGGGTGAGCACTTCAAGAAAGCTCCCTGAAGACAGACATGCGCAGACATAAAGCCTTTCCAGCATTGAAAATTACTACTTTCGATTAGGCATATTATAGCCTTCTGCTCTGATGAAAGGTCATCAAACTGAAAAGTTAACTGCATTTCTCTCCACAGATGCTGCCAGACCTGCTTAGTATTTCCAGCATTTTCTGTTTTTATTTCACATCACAGCCTTCCAGAGTCAACACTGAGTTCAACAATTTGAGACCGTAACCTCTGCCATATTTTGTTTCCTTTTTCTTTACAGGTTTTAATTTTACACTCATATCTCTTGTTTCTGCTTTCAGACAGCAGCTGTTCATTGATCTGCCATTCACACCTCCTCTAGACACTTCTTTTGTTTCTTTTTTTGTCCCATTACCACTCCCTTTCACCTTGCACCACCAACTCTTTTGCCATTTAATCTCTCCTAGCACAGACCTCCCGTTTTGTTCTTTTTCCCACCACCCTCTCTTTCACTTGCTCAAATCCTATTACATTTCTAACTTTCCCCAGTTCTGAAGAAAGGTCATCAACCTGAAAAGGTGGGCTGGAGTTTCGCCATGGAGGCAGAAAGTTTGATCAGTAGACCTGTCTCCATGGAAACAAGCCTGCAGACATGATTTTTGCTCCAGGTGTGGGGGAGGGGGCGGAGGCTGGGCCTGCCAACCTCTGGAGGCTTTTCAAGCACAGCCACAGAGGTGAACAAGTGCTGAGGTGGTCTGGTTAGAAGGGCCTCTTTGGTTCTCTGAGACTTCAACCAAGTTTTTTAACAACTGTTAGACCCTCTAGTCTTCACCCCTCATCCCCTTCATACCCACCCACCCAACCCCCAATGCAACTTCAAACCCCCACCCCCCCACCCCCCAATACAACCACATACTCAGGGTGACCAACCATACCAGACTTTCCAGGAGCGTCCTGTAATTTGGCTTTTCATCCCGCAACCCAGGTCAGGCATTCTCAGGAAGCGTTTTGTCCCACATTTCTTCTGTCTCTGTAGGCTTTATGTCTGCGCATGTGCACATGTGTCAGCCTTAGCAGGTTAGTGGTCTGTATTCCTGGCTGTCCAGCGGGTGTCCGTGGAGTGGGATCTGATCTGGCATTTTCGGACTCAGAGCCTTTCATGGGGCTGCGTTGGTAGTCTCATGCATGTTGATCAATCTCCCCTGCACAGTCTCGCCAGTGCTCAACTACCTCTTCTGTCCCCCTTGATCCCATGGTCTTGTCTGCAACCACCCTAGGGCAGCATGCCAGCCACTCACTCAGTATCCACTCTGGGCAGACCTCAGGAGCCATGGGAAGATGAAAAAAAACTTCTAACAATCTAAGCAAGCTCTCATTCATACATATGATGCAGAAAAACATCTCATTCATGAAACCCATTCAAAGATTTTAAATCCCCTCAATTGGTTAATCTGTTATAAGAACAAACAAACTTCTAATCAATAACTACATCATGGACATTTAATCTTAAAACTGTCAATCAAAATGTGAACTTAGCTCCTCTGCTGAGATGAATGGTTTTGGAGCTTTTTAAACTCAGCCAAACATTCATTATGGCTCTGGGAAAAAGTAAATAATGGAATCTATTAAAACTGCAGGAACAGATGGTAATGGTTTTTTCTAATGCACGCCAGATGGCCAGTCAGTCAACGCACTCCAGTGGCATGTGTTTGCTTTTTTACTCTGACAGCTGCAGTTTAGTTTTTTTTCATGTTTGAAGGGCTAGTGATTTAAATAACTTCAGATAATGACACTTAACAAAGCTTATCTGCCCTTCAAAAGCATTTACGTCTCCTCCATCAATTTGTGACTCAAAAACTGCAGGTTAAGACCCTTAGAACAGCCAAAATTGGGTTAGTTTGAACTCAGCACTAATTGTAATTGGCCTTGCTGAGATCAAGTTTCCTGCCTGTTTGATTCACACCCCACCTCCTTCCCTTACCTGCAAAAATGGGACCTGCCAGCAATGGAGATGGACTTCTGCATCCAGGTTCTGCCCGCCAATTTTATCGGCCTCTGGAATCAATCCAAGTCACTGAAAGTTTGGCACATTAACTCTGTTTCTTTCTTCACAGGTGCTGCCTGACCTCCTGAGTATTTCCAGGATTTTCTGTTTTTATTTTACTTAAGACAAGAAAATGTTGTTTCTGAAAACTTGATTGAGTAACTTATGCTTAATTTAGTTTGCACAATACAAATAAGTTACAAATGTACTTTGGAAAGAAAAGGAAAGCAATAAATAGACATCTAAATGGAAAGCATGGAATTAAGTTCATGGTTTTAAGTGGTGGATGAGTGGAAATTACTAACAGCCAAAAATAAGTCAAAAACATTGTTCAAATTGAATGAAAAGGGTTTCAGGGTGCATTTGCAGTTTGAGGCCCAGTAATGCGAATCAGCTGCCCACAATAGAAACAGTACAAATATAACCGCAAAAATGGCAGTTTTATGCACTGACAATTAGTTCAAAATCTACAACCCACAAGTTTTGTTTTATTTTCCTGGTACTTTACAGAATTCCTGGCACCATTATTTGGTGGGCACTAGAACCTCAAATGTGGTTATCTCACAACACCTCATCAGAAAAGAATAAAATACAAGGCAGTAAAGCATCTAGGTCTCCACCCGTCCCTGCTACTACCAGGAACATGTGTTTGAAGTGAACAACACATTATTGGTTTACAGGGGGGGATAAACACCTTAATCCTGTTTTTTGCAGTGTTTTAAGGATCGTTTTTCTAGTCCTTTGAGTTAAGTACATAGTGAAGTGGAGAGCTTTTCCCTTTGTGCTATTCACTGAATAACTGACTTGCAGATAGCGGGAAAGAGAAGTAAGAGTCTTCCAATTGCAGCAGTGTTAGAACTTCCGGTCGAGTGCCAAAACACTTCTAAAGTAAAAAATCAACAAACTGAGAGTACTTCTCAGCAATCACATTGGGAAAGGTATTGGGCAGAGTCTTCCAGTCCCGCCCACAGGGGGCAGCTTGGTATGCCTTAACTTGGCGTGAAGCCAAAAATCAGTTTCCCAACAGTGGTGTGAACTTTAGCAATTATGTTTTTGGGACTTTAAAGGTGGGTCTAGCTTCCCGATGAACAATACTGGGAAACCCTTTTGCATGCATTAGCAAGTCATGCATGCTCATTAAAAGGCCAGCTCACCAGAATTAAGTTCCCCCTCCAAATCAAAGTCCCCGCCAGCAAGAAATTAGAACATTCAAGTTTATGGCTGTATATCACAGAATCACAAAATCACACAGTGCAGAAGAGGCCCTTCAGCCGATCGAGTCTGCACCAACACGTGAGAAACACCTGACCTATCTAACTAATCCCATTTACCAGCACTTGGCCCATAACCTTGAATGTTATGATGTGCCAAGTGCTCATCCAGGTACTTTTTAAAGGATGTGAGGCAACCGTCCCAGGCAGTGCATTCCAGACCGTCACCACCCTCTGGGTAAAAAAGTTTTTCCTTCACATCCTTCCTAAACCTCCTGCCCCTCACCTTGAACTTGTGTCCCCTTGTGACTGACTCTTCAACTAAGGGGAACAGCTGCTCCCTATCCACCCTGTCCATGCCCCTCATAATCTTGTACACTTCGATCAGGTCGCCCCTCAATCTTCTCTGCTGCAACAAAAACAACCCAAGTCTATCCAACTTCTCTTCAACTTAAATGTTTCATCCCAGGCAACATCTTGGTGAATCTCCTCTGCACCCCCTCCAGTGCAATCACATCCTTCCTATAATTTGGCAACCAGAACTGCACACAGTACTCCAACTGTGGCCTCACCAACTATACAACTCCAAAATGACCTCCCTACTTTTGTAATCTATGCCTCGATTGATAAAGGCGAGTGTCCCGTATGCCTTTTTCACCACCCCACTAACATGCCCCCCTGCCTTCAGAGATCTATGGACACACATGCCAAGGTCCCTTTGTTCCTCAGAACTTCCCAGTATCATGCCATTCATTGAATACTTCCTTGTCAAATTACTCCTTCCAAAATGTATCACCTCACACTTTTCAGGGTTAAATTCCATCTGCCACTTATCTGCCCATTTGACCATCCCGTCTATATCTTCCTGTAGCCCAAGACACTCAACCTCGCTATTAACCACCCGACCAATCTTTATGTCATCCGCAAACTTACTAATCCTACCCCGCACATAGTCATCTATGTCATTTATATAAATGACAAATAATAGGGGACCCAGCACAGATCCCCGTGGTATGCCACTGGACACTGGCTTCCAGTCACTAAAGCATCCTTCTGTCATTGCCCTCTGTCTCCTACAACATTTTTGAATCCACCTTATCAAATTACCCTGTATCCCATGTGAATTTGCCTTACTTATAGGTCTCCCACGTGGGACCTTGTCAAAGGCTTTGCTGAAATCCATATAGACTACCTCAACTGCACTACCCTCATCTACACACCTGGTCACCTCCTCAAAAAATTCAATCAAATTTGTTAGGCATGACCTCCCTCTGACAAAGCCATGCTGACTATCCCTGATCAAAACTTGCCTCTTCAAGTGGACATAGATTCTCTCCTTCAGAATTTTCTCCAATCGTTTCCCTACCACTGACGTGGGACTCACTGGCCTGTAGTTCCCTGGCATATCTCTACAGCCCTTCTGAAATAGCAGAATCACATTAGCTGTTCTCCAGTCCTCTGGCAGCTCCCCCGTGGCCAGAGAGGAATTAAAAATTTGCGTCAGAGCCCTTGCGATCTCCTCCCTTGCCTCCCTCAGCAGTCTGGGACACAAATCATCTGGACCTGGAGATTTGTCCATTTTTAAGCCTGCTAACACCTCCAATACCTTGTCACTCCTTATATCAATTTGCTCAAGAACCTCGCAGTCTCTCTCCCCGAGTTCCATACCTTCATCCTCATTCTCTTGGGTGAAGACGGATGTGAAGTATTCATTCAACACTCTAGCGATGTCCTCTGGCTCCACCCATAGATTGCCCCCTTGGTCCCTTATGGGCCCTACTCTTTCCCTGGTTATCCTCTTCCCATTGATTTACTTATAGAATATCTTGGGATTTTCCCAAGTGGCATGCACCTGGTGAGCTTGATTTCTTCCATGACTTTGAAGTGAGTAGATGCTGCTTTGGCCTCTTTGGGGACCGCTCACAAATCTCAGCCTCTTAACTCAAATTGGGTGCCAGTGGGCCAACGTGTGCGAAGGCTGGACACGGGAGGGAGACTGAGTGGGGTAGGGTGGAGCGGAGGCTGGACACGGGAGGGAGACTGAGTGGGGTAGGGTGGAGCGGAGGCTGGACACGGGAGGAAGACTGAGTGGGGTAGAGTGGAGCGGAGGCTGGACACGGGAGGGAGACTGAGTGGGGTAGGGTGGAGCGGTGGCTGGACACGGGAGGGAGACTGAGTGGGGTAGGGTGGAGCGGAGGCTGGACAGGGGAGGGAGACTGAGTGGGGTAGGGTGGAGCGGAGGCTGGACATGGGAGGGAGGCTAAGAGTGGAAGGGAGGCAGGCTGCCTGGAGAAGGAAGACAAACTGTCCAGAGCAGGGAGGGGGACAGCAAGGGATTGTGAGTTTTCCGGGACACGGGATGGAGGGAAGAGCCTTGCATCTTGGGTCTGAGGGTCCTGTGGTTGCATGAGGGTGGTATTCTGGGCAGGGATGGTGGGAGAGAGATGGTCCCAGATGGTTGAATCAGTGCTGTTTATAGTGGGGTCCTGGGGGTTGAAATGAAAGTCCCGGGAACAGTCACAGTCAGAGTTGGAAGTGGAGTGCAGTAGGGTGGTAGGTCTAGGGTAATAGGTAGCTGAAGGTTCCATGCGGGTCACAGAAATGGACAAAACAGGTGGCTCAGATTACAGGGTGGGGTCAGGGTCAGAGTGGGCATGGGGATGCTAACGGTTGTAAGCTCAGAGGGGAGTCAAGGCATGTGAAGGGTGATGGTTATCGGTACAAGGCTAACGGGGGGAGGTTCAAGGATGACAAAGTGGAGAGGAATGATTATATTTGGTGAGTCAAGAGTGATGGGGGAGGGTAGAAGATGGTGGAGTGAGTCTCAAATGTGATGTGCATTATTTTGGGATTCTCAGCTATGCAATGCTATTGCTCTGAAATTGCGATCCCTCTAAGTGGGCGGATGGTTTTTTCAAGTTGGTGGAGTTCATGCTGAACATAATTGGTTAACTAATGGGATACTCTAATTATTATGAAACAACTGGATGAGAACCATGCTCAGCTGTGCTCTCCTCTCTATGGCAGCAGGTTTTCTCCCTGACTCACAGGTTTCATTACATCGATATCCCAGCAAGGTCTGGAGCCGCCGTTCAGTCTGTGCGATTTGCCATCCACTGCACTCAGGGGCAGGATTGAAAGGAAGGAGGGAGGTGGAATGCCTCCAAGGGGCACAGCTGGTGGATGGCAGCAAACTTCCGACTCCAAAACTCCATCCTCCAGGGCGAATGGTCGTGACTGACATGAGCTAATGTGGTAAGTCTTTCTATGCTGCCAAGGCAATGGTATGTGTATAGAGTCTCAAGGATAATGCAGGCAAGCTAAATAGTTTCTGAGGGAGGGTTCGCGCACATGGCTGTCATCTCCGCAGCCAAGGAGCATTGCACAGTCATGTATGAACAGGAGGAACACTCATCTCTGGTTCTCCAGGATGTCCTTCATCTGAAAGGGGTGGGGTGGGGATACCATGTGTAGGCGAAATGGCTCTGAGATGGAGGCAAATCTGAAGAGAATATGCTTTGTAGATTGATTCCTGCAATTCATTCACAGATCCACTGAGGCCTAGATGATACAGGATCCACACAACCCTGCTTTTCTACCAGCTCTCATCCAGATGAGGAGGAGGAGGGACAGGTGCAGATTGACACAGATCCAGTTCCATGTGGATGCTGAATGCCAGGCTGCCAGCATGGTGGTATTTGCAGTGATATATGGTTTTTCACAAGTGCAGGCTGCCATTGGCTGCACACGTGTGACCTTGAGAGCTCCCTGGCAACAGCCAGTCACATTCATCAATAGGAAAGGTTCC
Source organism: Cetorhinus maximus (assembly GCF_964194155.1). Lineage (NCBI taxonomy): Eukaryota > Metazoa > Chordata > Chondrichthyes > Lamniformes > Cetorhinidae > Cetorhinus > Cetorhinus maximus. The sequence goes on along the minus strand of NC_135879.1, from coordinate 109,658,486 downwards.
CACTCTTTGAACATACAGATGATATGTGATCACAGAAGAAAAATCCTGTACGTTTGTGCTCACTTCCCAGGGAGGGACAAGGGATATCCCCAGAATACCTGGCTGATGATGTCAGTTCACCATTTGCACAATGCTGCTGAAGAGAGCTACAATGCTGCACATGCCAAAACAAGGCCCACAATTGAGCAGATAACAGGCCTCTTAAAGATGAGGCTCAGATGTTCGGACCGCTCAGCCGGGGCTCTCCAATACTCACCACGGAAAGTATCCCGGATCATCATTGTCTGCTGCGCCCTGCACAACCTCATGCCACGAAGGGGGGATATCTTTGCAGAGGGAGACAAGGAGGACTGAGATGGAGGATGAAAAAGAGGATAGTGATGAAGAGGTTCAGGGTGTTGTGAACATCAGTAAAGTGATGGAAGGGGTCATCGAAAGTGCTATCAAGCAACTCTTGCTCTGCAGTAACCTGCTCACTGATGCTCAATTTTGGTTTTTGGTAACAGACATTATACTTTTCTCTAATGTATCTTGATTTATGAAATCGGAATTAAATTTCACTACTTAACATCTGCTCTGCTGGTGATTTGATCATTTTCATGTGGCAAACTGTGCTGATATACAGAGCTCTGGTGTAGATTGTGTGGGGTTGCAGCCCCTTTTCGACTATTTGAGCAGGGTTCTCCTCAAAATCTGGCTGCACTTCAGTGCCAAGTTCCTGATCTTTAGCCGCCCAGTGCAGGGGGGGCAGGCAGGGCGGAGGACCTCATTGTTAGCCTGCCCCTGTGCCTGGCCAAGGTAGCCATTAACGGGTCCAAGCAGCATGAGGTTGAGGGGGTCATCCAGCCTGACTGCCTGCCCTTCTTCCATTGCTACATTCACATCTCGGTGTCCCTGGAGAGGGAGTATGCAGTGTCCACTGATACCCTTAAAGCCTTCCACAACCCGTAGACACCACAGGGGCTGGAGTGCTTCATTAGCCCCAGAAACAATGTTTTAATTTAATTATATAACTTTCCTTTGAAGTTTTGTCTTTCATTACAGTGCCCCTTTAAGGGACTGTCAATTTGTTTAATTAGTTAATTTGTTAATTAGTCTATTTAATTGGTAGACTTAAAAGATTATATAGACCGCTGATATAAAATGCGCACACTGGAACCTGCAAAGCATTCCATTCTCCCGTGACTTTGGGCACCTGTAAGTAGAAATTAGTTTTTTCTTATGCCCTCACAAAGTCAGTGTGCATGACACCTTGGGAGCAACATGAAATCTTACCTTGACAGGGATGCGTTCATATCACATTCACACCTGTTGCCAATGGGGGGCAGACATTGCAGAGAGCTCTTTCAGGCAGAGCCAGATAGATGGGTCCACAGGGAGAAGCAGCATGAGAACACTATTTGGCCCCTCGAAATTGTTCCTCCCTGCAGATTGATGAGGGAAAATTGTGTTCCTTCAGCCCCCCAGTTGCCACTCGCCCATAGTGAACCCATATCCCTTGACATCTTTATCACATCAAAAAGTTTTGAGGAGTCCATTCACAGAGTGTGCTTCATCTACACTATGGGTTGTCGAGTAGCAACCACTCTGGAATCTCCAATTGCAGAGAGTCCTACAAATCTCAGTTCTAGATGGCCTTAGTATTAGGCTCGCAAGACTGTAATCCATCATTGCGGACACCCCAGTCAAGGTAAACACCTTTCCTGCATGAACCCTACAGAGCCCTGTTAGAGCTGCTGATGCTTCACATGGATAGCCTCACAGTCCTCAGCACGATCCAGCACACAGGCCCATTCCATTCTCTCTCTCCTCATGGACTAAAATCCCTGTCCTTCAATGATAGCTGATGCACTTTGGTTGCAAACCCTTTACGCGAGCCCTACTGCAACCCTTGATAAGGAGACAAGGAGGCCAAACAAATCTCCATGTGAGGTCGCACAAAGGCTTTAGTCAACTGCACACACACCTCTTTAATCCTACACTCAATCCATTTTTCATTCAATGCTAAGTTGCCCATTGCCTCCTTACTTGCAGCCTTCATCTGCATGTTAGCTCAAAATAACAAACCACCAAGGATGGCCAGTAACGATTGGACATGCCTACCACAGCTTTCTCCAAACATGTCGGGAATCCCCTGATTTCCATAGTTAAGAAGAAAGTGTAGAGCTTCACTTTTTCAACCCTAGAACTGCAGCTACAGTGCTCCTTGCCACTCACGTAGTGTGTTTAACTCCCCTTGAGGATTCCTTGCATCCACCCACATGTTACTTCAGGGCAGCAGCAACAAAAGATGTAATCTTCTGATCTTGCTGTACACTTCGTGCAGACATAATTTTCATAGGTCAGAACATGGTGAGCTGTTAGTAATGGATTGTATGATGCATGCCCAGGGTGCCCACTCACAACTGATGGCCAGTGCTTAATCATGCACATGTTGGATTATTGAGTAATCACTATGTTGATCATGTGAGAGAACTGCATCTATATTCACCTACCCAGGGAAGATCAGCCATGATCTTATTGAATGGCGGGGCAGGCTTGAGGGGCCGAATGGCCTACTCCTGCTCCTATTTCTTATGTTCTTATGTTCTTATAGGAGTTCATTATCAGACTCCAATGGGGGCCCAAATTCCACACCCTTGAGTGCCTGCAACCATTGAACCAACTAGCAGCAAGATGGAACCCAGGATGCTTCCAAAGTGTGCAAGTGAATATATATTTACAAGTGCCAAAAGTATATACAATGGTTGTGCAACCATGCCACCTGTGTGACTTCAAAATTTCTTCATCTTTCTTTTTCTATACTACGGCTAGGATTCTCCATGCCCAGCAGCATTGGGCATGTTCAGTGGCGTGAGCAGACAAAATGGCGAGAAAGCCAGAAATCTGTTTCACAACGTCGTGAAACCAGTTTGCGATCGTATGCACTGCCCGTCATTGGCGGGTCGTGTTTCCTGCCAACGGACATCGGGAACCTCATTGTAATACATCAGCATATCATTATAAGACCAGCCCTCCGGAATCGGCCCAACCCGCTGGATCATCCATCCATGTCAGCGGGAAAACAGGTCAATGTGTTTCACAACAGCATATACAAGGCATGCACCTGACAGAGTGCACTTCGCTTGGGACTTCAATGTTTGTTCACCTACCTTTCTTCGGTCAGCACTCGCAGTCATCAGCATCAGGCTTCACAGACAGCACCACGTCACTTTTAGGGGGGCTCACGGGTAGGTCTTTACCTACCAGATCAGCCATATGTGGGTGGCTTTTCAATGGCTGCAGGGCTAGGGCTTGCTTGGGGAAGGGGGAGAAGTGGCCTCAGGCAAGGGAAGAGGCTGCAGGACGAGAGCTGTACTGGGGAAGGAGGGTATCCCAGGGCATGTGTGGGGGCACCTGTGCAAGTGGCCTCAAGACGGTGAGGGCAGAGGAGGCAGTCTCCAGGGAAGATGAGGCCAGATGGAGATGTGAGGGTTTGTGTGAGAATGAGTGGTGATGTCCCTTGAGCTGGCAGTGAGTGAGATGCCAGTGAACGTGAGATGGGCTAGAGTGTGTGAGTTTAGAGTGATGGGATGGCTGCCTTACCCTGGCTGCACAGACGAGATCATTCATCCTCTTTCTGCACTGGATGGCCAACCTCTCCTGTGCAGCAACTGGCACTGATCACCACTGCCATCACCTGCCAAGCCAGAGTGGCGATGTTGCTGCCCCTCCTGCGGCCTGAGCAGGGTAGAGGACATCACAGTGGGCCTCCACGGCATCCAAAAGGCACTCAAGGGCTACAGTCTTCTTACCTTTCAGGATCATGTTTTCTTTGCTGCAGTCCTGAGCTGGAAGCACTGAGCATGTCTGTATTTTAAATGTGGTGCCTGTCGTGATGAAGCGGCGAGGTGACAGTGTGGCAGGTGAATTGGACCCCGCCCGACCTCCAAATGGCGTGTGTACTGGGAATGCACAATTAATGCGGCAGCTTTGGGACGATGCAGCGTGAAAAGCCGCCAATGTAGCTGGTGCCCGCTACCACATTTAGTGCAAATCTGGGATGATTCTGCCCTACGTCTATGTGCAGCCCTGACATCCACAGCAGAGGTGAAGTCAGCCTTCTGATTGCTATTCCATGTTGACTGTGAGGACTTTAGTGGGTCTTCTGCTCAGGTTCAGGTGCCCCCTCCTTGGCCTGACTTGCCAGAGGCGATGGGGTCACTGCCAGAGGGAATGTGGAGCAGCAGGGCACCCTTGGAGTGTCCTGGAATGAAGCAGTCCATGCCCAAATGCAGCAAGACCTGGACAATATCCAGGCTTGGACTGACAAATGGCAAATAACATGCACGCCACACAAGTGTCAGGCAACGGTCATCTCCAACAGGAGAGAATCCAACCATCACCCCTTGATGTTCAATGATATTACCATCACTGAATCCCCCACTATCAACATCCTGGGGGTTACCATTGACCAAAAACTGAACTGGACTAGCCATATAAATACTGTGGCTACAAGAGCAGGTCAAAGGCTAGGAATCGTGTGGCGAGTAACTCACCTTCTGACTCCCCAAAGCCTGTCCACCATCTACAAGGCACAAGTCAGGAGTGTGATGGAATACTCTCCACTTGCCTGGATGAGTGCAGTTCCAACAACACTCAAGAAGCGACACCATCCAGGACAAAGCAGCCCACTTGATTGGCACCACATCCATAAGACCATAAGACCGTAAGACCATAAGACATAGGAGCAGAAATTAGGCCATTCGGCCCATCGAGTCTGCTCCGCCATTCAATCATGGCTGATAAGTTTCTCAACCCCATTCTCCCGCCTTCTCCCCGTAACCTTTGATCCCCTCACCAATCAAGAACCTATCTATCTCGGTCTTAAATACACTCAATGACCTGGCCCCCACAGCCTTCTGTGGCAATGAATTCCATAGATTCACCACTCTCTGGCTAAAGAAGTTTCTCCTCATCTCTGTTCTAAAAGGTCTTCCCTTTACTCTGAGGCTGTGCCTTCGGGTCCTAGTCTCTTCTACTAATCTTCCCCACATCCACTCTATCCAGGCCTTTCAGTATTCTGTAAGTTTCAATCAGATCCCCCCTCATCCTTCTAAACTCCATCGAGTATAGACCCAGAGTCCTCAAACGTTCCTCATATGTTAAGCCTTTCATTCCTGGGATCATTCTCGTGAACCTCCTCTGGACCATCTCCAAGGCCAGCACATCCTTCCTGAGATACGGGGCCCAAAATTGCTCACAATATTCTAAATGTGGTCTGACCAGAGCCTTATAAAGCCTCAGCAGCACATCCCTGCTTTTATATTCTAGTCCTCTCGAAATAAATGCCAACATTGCATTTGCCTTCCTAACTACTGACTCAACCTGCAAGTTAACCTTAAGAGAATCCTGGACAAGGACTCCCAAGTCCCTTTGCACTCCAGATTTATGAATTCTCTCCCCATTTAGAAAATAGTCTATGCCTCTATTCTTCCTACAAAAGTGCATGACTTCACACTTCCCCACGTTGTATTCCACAAACATTCACTCCCTCCACCACCGACACACATTAGCAGCAGTGTGTACCATCCACAAGATGCACTGCAGTAATTCACCAAGGCTCCTTTGACAGTGCCTTCCAAACCTATGACCACTACCATCGAGAAGGACAAGGGTAGCAGATAGATGGGAACATCACCACCGGGAGGTTCCTCTCCAAGTAACTCACCATCCTGACTTGGGTCAAAATTCTGGAACTCCCTTCCTAACAGCACTGCCTACCTGCACCACATGGACTGCAGTAGCTCAAGAAGGCAGCTCACCACCACCTTCTCAAGGGCAACTAGGGATGGGCAGTAAATGCTGGCCCAGCCAGCGAAGCCCACACCCCGTGAATGAATAAAAAAATGTTCAAATCCTAAGGTGCGTGGCTGGAGTCCCTCCTCCTCATGCTTGCCCAGTGGTACCTCCCTGACTCCTTGAGGAGAAGGGGCACCTTGAGGGAGTTGAGGTGCATGGTCCTCCTCTTGCTTCGCCAATGTGGCACTGAACCCATGGCTGGAGTGACGAAGTACAAGTCCACACAGATATCCGGCAGCCACTGTGTGTTCCGCTGGGCCTGGGTCTCCAAGGCAGTTTCCACACTTTCCATGGAGGCAGCGAAGCACGCGCATGCCAGAACCATATCAGACAGAACGTGGATGGATTCCTCCAACCTTTGGTCCAATCTGTACATGGCCTCTGGCAACTCTGCCTGACATTCCCCTGCCTGTCTCTGCATCTCCAACAGGTCTCAAATGGCTGAATCAAGAATCTCATCATCTGCATAGGGCTGAGCAGGGGCCAGGTCTCCAGCAGTCCTCCGAGTATCAGGGGCCTCGGCAGTCACTACCTTCGCCAGCTGTGGACCTGAGTCTATGATGTGCTCACCAGATTGTGACCTTGAGCCTAGTCTAGAAGTTGGACCCACCAAGTTGAATGTCTATGTGCTAGTGAAGGGTGCAGGTGAACACTGTGATGGTGCATACTCTGTGGTATCCTCCTCAGAGGTGGGTTTGGCGATGGAGTTGTGGCTGGTCTCCGTTGTGGACCTTCCCTTTTCTTGCTGGTACCAGGAATGGAGAAAAGAAAGATTTAGTCGAAGCCTAAGCAGGCTCCTTAATTAAAGCAATGTGTTACTCTGTGGGGGCATCTGACAACTGCAGACTGGAGGCATCCTCACTAGCTTCCTGGGGTGTCCTATCTCGCCTTCAGCACAGGCACCATCCTGGTCCTCCCCGCTAGCTTGGCAGCCTCCTCCTCGAAAGGGGTGAGGACTCAAATGTTTGGAATGCCACCTCCGGTCTTGGCCCACTTACTCTTATTGTGGCCATTTTGGAACTGCAGACAGAGGATTGAGTCTCATGCCAATGGGTGCATGAGCTGTTTAGGAGCATGCATGCCTATGGCAGCTCCTGAGCGCTCCCCAGTAAGTGGTTAACAAGCAGGATGTCCTGCAATTGAAAGAAGATTGAGAGTATGAAGTGGCTGGCACACATTCAATGCATATGTCAAATCTGCTGCTGAGTGCTGCAATCCAAACTCCTGTCTGACACCCCTGTGCACTCACACGCTTACACTGCCTGATGCCCTTATAATTGTCAGTTTTCAGTGAGTAAATGGTGCCACTTACCCTAGCAGAACACAGCAGATCGTTCACTCTCTTCCTGCACTACTGAGCGGTTCTTCAGTGGGCCCCACGGGCGCTAACTTCTATTGCCGTATCCGCCCAGACAGGAGGGCCACCTGCTGCCATCCCTGGGAAACAGCGACCACCCACCTTCCCTGGATGGCCCAGTGAAGAACCTGCAAGGAGGCTTCGCTGTCCCTTGGGGCCACATGTTGTCTGACCTGTGACATCCTGGTCTCGGCAGAATCTGGAGCTCCTGGCTTGCAGTAAGTGAATGGCTGTCCAGCTGCCCTTTAAATATACCTTCGACCCAATGAGGTAATGGGGGGTATGGCAACTTCCTGCCCGGCCCCACTGTGAGATTTGGCGAGATCCTCGCAGATGCATATGTAATGAGCTGAAAAGTGCATGATTGCGCATGGTCAGCCATCCCGCCCCCTCCCAGCTGAAATCATTCCCACCTCCCTGCCCGCCACCAAACGTAAACTTCAGAACGGAAGATTCTGGTCATTGTTTCCGAAATATAGGGGAGGAAATATCCACAATATCTTTGACAGGGCTTTAATCTTGATTTGGCAACTTTTCAGTGCTGATCCCTTAGCCCGCTAAACAGGTTGCTTTAAACCATAATTTATAATAATTCATAAATCTGAAGAAACTGCTTTTAAAAAGAACGATGATGGTTTACATTTTTACTTAATTGTACTAATGGATGCTCTAAATATAATTTTATATTAATTTACATTTTCTCCCTGCCTCTGTTCATCTGGAGTACAGTTCTATAGGTACCAAGAACTCACTGACATCTCACTTAGGTGGCTGTCCTTTATTTATAGTGAGTGGCTATGGCTATTCTACCAAGCCAGGCATCATCAAGCTACTTTAATCCTGTTTACACCCAAAGTCCACACATATATTTTCCTGCAGGGGTCACTGGATAGCAATCGGAGATTAGAACAAATTGACATTTTTTGAACAAAACCTTTCCTCGGAATCTTTAAAAGATGCATTAGTGAGCTTCAGATGTTTGTGAAAATGTACATTAGTAGAGGAATGGACAAATTTACATTATCAGAATAGTTACACCACCCATTCATATTGTTGCTCAAAAATACAAACAGCATACAAATGTTTCTATTTGTTCTGAATAAGAACATGCTTAATACTCAGTGTGTGCTTCCAGCAGTTGATGCTCCTTGCCTGTAGGCAGTTTCCTAAAGTTATCTGATATAGTTATACTGTTATAAAGGAACTTTAGTGCAGGAAGAACCCACAGAATGACAGAATGACTATAGCAGAGTAGAAGGCCTTTCAGCTCATTGTGTCTCCAAAGGATCTAGTTCTCCAAAGGAGCAATTTACTTAGGATCATTCCCCTGCCTTCTCCACATAGCCCTGCACATTCTTCCTTTCTATATAATCCTCTCTCTCTGTTAGTTCCTCAAAACAGGGAGGGCACTTGCCATGGAGTACATCCCATGGCAAGAACCTGAGTGTGGAGCCTTTATAACGTGGGGAGGTTGTTGCACTGCAGTTACCACATGGTTCTGGCTGACCAGGAGGCTCTCCCACTCCTACCGGCTGCCATAGGTGTACTGGAACGTTGAGAATCAACCTGTTTGGCGCCATTATGAATGCACCTTCCTTGGCCAACAAGTCCCACAGTGGGACTCGAGACAGCTTATGGCCAGAGGCAGAGATGCTAGCCATTGAGCCACAAGACTTCCCAGATAATAATCCAATTCTCTCTTGAATGCCTGAATTGAACCTCCCCCGCCACACTCTCAGACAGTGCATTCATGATCCTAACCACTTGCTGCGTGAAACAGTTTTTCCTCATGTCACCATTGCTTCTTTTGCCAGCTACTTAAAATCTGTGCCCTCTTGTTCTTGATCCTGCCACCAATGGGAACAGTTATTCCCTATCTACTCTGTCCAGACCCTTCATGATTTTGAATACTTCTGTCAAATCTCCTCTGAACCTTCCCTTCTCCAAAGAAAACAGTCCCAACTTCTCCAATCTTTCTACATAACTGAATTTCCTCATCTCTGGGACCATTCTTGTGAATCTTTCCTGCACCCTTTACAAATAACTTCACATCCTTCCTAAATTGCAGTGTCCAGAACTGGTTGTAACCAAACTAGTGTTTTATACAAGTTTGACATAACCCCCTTGCTTTTGTCCCTATGCCCTATTAATAAAGTCTCGGATACTGTTTGCTTTATTAACCGCACACTCAACCTGCCTGCCACCTTCAATGATTTATGCACATATACACCCAGGTCTCTCTGCTCCTGCACCCTCTTTAAGATTAAACTTATTTGACTTATTAGGCAGAATTTTGCCCTTGAAGGGCGGGCGTGCCCCACCGGCTCGGCGACGGGCGGGCAGCTAATCGCTGCCACCGAAACGGGCCCCACTGCCATTTTGAGTGAGCAGGTCAATTAAGGCCCACCCAGCAGGCTGCCTGACAGGAAGGACTATGTGCTTCCTGTGCGGGAGGGGAGGGATTCCCCAACTGTCAAAGTGCGGTCTTTCGCGCATGCCCCGTGAAAGCGTGCACTGCTCCCTGAGACTAAGTGCTGTCTCAGGGACAGCGCTAAAAGTTTTATAAACTTAAAAAATAGAAAAATAAAAAAATTATTAACATGTCCCCCTCATGTGACAATGTCACACGAGATGGAACATGTTAATAAATATCACATAAAGTTTATTAAAGTTTTTTAAAACAGACATGAAACCTCATCCTGCCAATGGATGAGGTTTCATGTTTCTTCAGAAGCCCGCTGGGGCTCCTGGCCTGCCTGCCAGCCTTAAGGTTGGACGGGCAGGGCCTTTAATTAGCTTAATGATCCTGTTAATGGCCTCAATTGGCCATTGACAGGTCGGTGGGCGGACAGCTGATCGCACTGTCCGCCCACCTTCCTGAATATTTAAATGGGGCGGGATAACGTCAGGGGTTCCTCCTGATGTCATCCTGCGTCAGCAAGCAGGCCCCGCCCCCAACTCGCCGACGAAAAAATTCTGGCCATTGTACTGATGCCATCTCCACATTGGATCTATTTTAATCCCATTTCTCTGCACCATCACTAAGACCGCCTATTTTCAGCTTTTAACATCATCAATTCTGTCACTGCCTTACTTCAACTGCTGCTGGAAGCCTTATCCATCCTTTGTTACCTCTAGGTTTGACTATTTTAATACAAAACATTGTCAGCCTACCACATTCTCCCCTCTGTAAACTTGAGGTCATCCAAATCCCTTTGGCCCATGTCCTAACTTGCACCAAACCCCATTCACTCATCACCTCTGCACTCACAGACATACATTAGCTCCTGGATGAACAATGCATCAATTTTAAAATTCTCATGAAATTGGTTGAGTGACAGAAAACAGAAAGTAGTGGCTAATGGGTGTTTTCCGGACTGGAGGAATGTTTGTAGTGAAGTTCCCCAGAGATCAGTGTTGGGACCCTTGCTCTTCCTGATATATGCTAATGACATAGACCTTGTGTACAGTAAAAAAATTTTTAAATTTGCAGATGATACAAAACTTGGAAGAATTGTGAACTGTGAGGAAGATAGCGTAGAATTTCAAAAGGACATAGGCATGTTGGTGGAATGGGCAGACAAGTGGCAGATGAAATTCAAGGCAGGGAAGTGTGAAATGATTCATTTTGGTAGGAAGGACATGGAGAGGCAATATAAAATAAATGATATAATTCTAAAAGGGGTGCAGAAGCAGAGGGACCTGGGTGCATATGAGCATAAATCATTGATGGTGGCAGGACAGGTTGAGAGGGAGAGGTTAATAAAACGTACAGCATTTTTCCTCTTCAAGCTAAATGAATACTTTGTATCTTTCTTTACCAAGGAAGCAGATGCTACCAAGGTCACGGTGACAGAGAAGGAAACTCTGTCACTAGAAGGGTTCAAAATTGATAAGGAGCAAGTGTTAGATGAACTGTCGATACTTAAAGTTGACAAGGCACAGGGACCGGATGAGATGCATCCAAGGATATTGAAGGAAGTGAGAGTGGCAATTGTAGGGATACTGGCTATAAATGTTCCATCTTCTCTAGACTCAGGGGAGGTGCCAGAGGATTGGAGAATTGCAAACATTACACCCTTGTTCAAAAAAGATTATAAGGATAAGCCCAACATTTACAGACCAGTCAGTTTAACTTCAGTGGTGGGGAAGCTTCTAGAAACAATTATTCGGGATAGAATTAGCGGTCACATGGAAAAATATGGTTTGATTAGGAAAAGCCAGCATGGATTCCTAAAGGGGATGTTTAACCATCTTGCTGAGTTTTTTGAAGGGGTGACAGAGAGGGTTGATGAGGGTAATGATGTTGATGTGGTGTACATGGACTTTCAAAAGGCATTCGATATAGTGCTCACACAACAGACTTGTGAGAAAAGTTATAGCTCATAGGGACAGTTGCAATGTGGATACAAAATTGGCTGAGTAATAGGAAACAGAGAGTAATGGTCAATGGATATTTTTCAGGCTGGAGCAAGGTTTGTAGTGGAGTTCCCCAGGGGCCGGTTTTGGGATCCCTGTTTCTCCTGATATATATTAATGATCTAGATCTTGGTATGCAGGGAACAATTTCAAAGTTTATGGGTGATACAAAACTTGGAAGCACTGTAACAACTTCAAAAGGGCATAGAAATGTTGGTGGAGTGGGCAGATAGGTGGCAGATGAAGTTCAATGCGGAGAAGTGTGAGGTGATTCATTTTGGTAGGAAGAACATGGAGAGACAATATCAAATAAGGAATACAATTCTTAAGGGGGTGCAGGAGCAGAGGGACCTCTGTGTGTATGTGCATAGATTATTGAAGGTGACAGGATAGGTGGAGAGAGCAGTTAATAAAGCATACAGTATCCTGGGCTTTATTAATAGGGGCATAGAGTACAAGAGCAAGCAAGTTATGGTGACCTTATATAAATCACTAGTTAGACCTCAGCTGGAGTATTATGTACAGTTCTGGCTACCAAACTATAGGAAGGATGTGAACACATTGGAGAGAGTGCAGAAGAGGTTTACAAGAATGGTTCCAGAGACAAGAAACTTCAGTTATGAAGATACATGGGAGAGAAGGTTAAGAGGAGATTTGACCGAGGTATTCAAAATCATGAGGGGGTTGGATCGAGTAGATAGGGAGAAACTGTTCCTGTTCGTAAATGGATCAAAAAAGAGAGGGCACAGATTTAAAATGATTTGCAAAATAAACAAATGTGATGTGAGGAAAAACTTTTTCACACAGCGAGTGGTTCGGGTCTGGGATGCACTGTCTGGAAGTATGGTGGAGGCAGGTTCAATCAAGGCATTCAAGAGAGCAATAGATAATTATTTGAATAGAAACAATGTGCAAGGGTACAGGGAAAAAGCAAGAGAATGGCACTAAGTCATAATGCTCATTTGGAGGCTGGAGCAGACATGATGGGCCAAATGGCCTCCTTCTGCACTCTAACAATTCTCTGATTCTGTGATTCTCTGTGAATTGTTTATTGAATTCCTTCTTAAATATAAGACTTGGCTTGACCTCATTGGACCCTTGTGATAAAGTCTTCCACTTCCTCATAAACTGTAATTTAAAATTTAAAACATCTTAAGAACTTTATAATAGTGGAATTTAATTTAAGCAAATTTCTAGTACATTTATGCTCCTCTTAAGTGTTCTAAGTGCCATAGCAAATTGATTTAGTTCAATGAAGATGTGGATCATTTTTTTGTATTGGTCATCCTATATGCAATGTATTGTTTAATTAGTTTAAAATAAAATATGTGCATTTTGCCTTCATTTACTTCAGTTATGAAGATGGATACCAAAACATTTCCATATAACTCTCAAGTTAAATTACTTACCTGTTCCTAAGTATTTAACATCCATCAATATGTAATTAATATAGATGGCTTCTAATTATTACTAGTCATCTCTGATTTAATACATAATTAATTTCACTATATTAATCAATTTAGAAAAAAACTTATAATTATGTGAGGAAGTTGTGGTGTATTAAATTTGGCATGTTGGGCCAGATTTTTACAGAGTCAAGAAGACCTTTAAAAATGTTGAGCAGGACCAGATGTGGAAATCCCGGCCCCATTTCCAACAGATCCCATTTTTGCCAGTAGAGGAAAAGGAGTGGGGCATGATTCATGCAGAAGGGAATCACAAACTCAGCAGGGCCATTTGAACTTAGTGCTGAGTTCAAACAGATTTCACTTTTGCTGTTGCAAGGGCCTTGACTGCAATATGGGACTCATAAAATTATGGAGTAGACATAAACACACTTGAAGGATAGATAAAGTCTGTTTAACCTTCATGATTCAAAGTTTGTTTAAACTTCTTTAAACTGTAAAAAGAAGGCTGTAGCAGTCAGTGATTGTTAAAAAAAAAAATCTGCTGGACTGCTTTGATTGACAGACCAGCTGGTGAAACATCTGTTCGAGCAGTTTCAATAAAGTTTTTTTCTGTTAATATTTCCCTAAGGGTTATTAATTGTGAAAGCTTAGCTGAGTTTCAAAAGCTACAATTACCTTAGTAGGGAATTCTGAGTTCACAGTTTGATTGATAACTTAAAGAGGCTTTTAAAGGATTAGGGGTATGAACAAAAGGCTGTTTGTTTTTATAAGAGAATAACCACTTGAGAAGATTTAAAAGCTTTGATGCTTTCATGAATGGGAGTCCTTTACACCATCAAGTCTGTATAGTGGGAGAGCTATTAGATTTTTAGAAGCTTATTTTCTTTTCATTGCCACATGGCTCCTGAGGTCTGCCCATGGTGGATACTGGGTAAGCTGGCATTAAATTCACCTAGGGGGTATGAAGACCAATGTGGGGGGGGGGTAGGTGCATGAGTTGGCATTGAGTTGACATAGGGTATGAGGAGCCATGGGGATTAGGTGGGGGCTGTGTGAAATGTGAGGGCAGCCTCTTCCCTTGCCTGATGCCAATTCTCCCCCTTCCCCAAATAGCCCTGCCCTGCAGCTATATAAAGCCACCCCCACCTTATGGCTGGTCTGGTAGTTAGAGACTTACCTGTGAGCCTCCCTAAAAATGCAGTGGTACTGCCTGTGAAGCCTGGTGCTGATGACTACAAGTGCTGCCCAAAGCAAGGTAGGCAAACAAGCCTTGAAGTTCCAAACAAAGTGCAGATCACCAGGTGAATGTTGGCTTGCAATCACACTGACGTGGGTGGACGGTCCAGCGTGAGGGGATGAGTCCGGCGGGCTAGCTTTATAATGATATGCAGATGTATTACAATGGGGTTCCCAACGTCCAATGGTGTGAAATGTGGCCCGCCATTGACAGACTGAGCGGACAATCACAAACTGGTTTCACGAGGTCATGAAACTGATTTTTGGCCTTCTCATTATATTGTCTGCTCACGCCACCGAGCACGCCTGACACCAGCGGGCAAGGAAAATTCCGCCCAGTAGGCATCAGGAATTTGGATCAATACACAGTCAATTTTGCCTGGCCCAGTTCCCTCTTTGCCCAAATTCCCATAACGTACTTCTGCAGAGAAGGCTTCACATGGACAATGGTCATGAAATCCCAGAGTAAACAAATGCTTAAATGTACATTATCACAGTGGCCTTATGTCCAATCTTACACCGCCTACATCCATTTAGACCTCTAGTTATGAAATCCTGCCTAAAAGAGAGTCATTGAGCTTGGGGAAGATTCAGATCGCATGTACAGTAGCAATTGAGGTTCCTTGTTGCTTGCTGCTTGCCATAGCAGAAAATTTGTGAGAATTCACAATGCTTAACCAATCACAGGCCTGTACGAGCTAATAACTAAAATCTCACAATAACATTGCAGGGTACGTTCAATGTGAGATTGATTGGCTTTAACTTGCACCTGCTTTTTTTTTCATTTCCTATAACTATTAATTATGTTGTTTATCTTTACCTTGTATTATTGTTGATGTGACTGCATTCCCTGCACTGCCTGCATCCTTTTTCATCTTATCATGTACATGGGACATAGGTCCGTCTTTCACACAGATCCTTCTTTCAAAAGGATTTGGCACAAGAGAAGCAGGAGCAGTTTAAGTTTCTGAAGTATTAGTCCTGTAATTTTATATACTATATCTTGCCCTTGATATGTAGTATATCCAGTTCAACAAAATGGCCAGTATTTTACAGCTAAAATTTCCATTGCTTGACCTTTATTAGGGTGAGTGTATTTCTTTTATATTAAGCACTGTGTTATATGCTGCTGTCATCCTTCATCATGCAGCATAGGGTGGAAGCTGTCCCATTGAGCATGAGTCGTCCACAATCAGCATTATCTCTCTCTCTCTCAGGAGTATCACTAACATCAACCCTACCTTGATGTGTCAGAGGGACAGTTCTTGTAAAGGCTACAGCTACTTAGGGGTGCAGTGACGCACATTTGCAACCTGCAGGAAAGCTCTAGCATCCCCGTAGGCCTGGCAGCAGCAGCTAAGGTCACCTCTGTCCTTAATTTTTCTTCAATCTCCTGAAAGTAAAAAGTTCAACATTAGAAGTTACCTGATTCTGTCAATCAGCCATCTACATCAGTTTCCCCCACCATGCCCAGAGCTACCACAGCAGAATAAAGATGGCTTTTAACACGTGTCTGATTTTCCAGTGATTGCACACATGTAGTTATTAAAACCCCATATGCAATCCAGAATCCAAAGAATCACCAGCAGCAAGGGTCATTAATTTAAGATTGTTATTAAAAGAGCACAGAAAGAAGTTTTTATGTTGGTTGGATCGCTGGAGCATCACTTGCTTTGCCGCAGAGACTGGGTTGAGGCACAGACCATTGTTCCTTTTAAGAGAAAGCTGAATAAATATTTGAAGCTGGGGAAGCTACAATGCACTAGGAAGAAAGCAGAACAGAGAAATTCATTTTGGATGGTTCTTGCAAAGACCTAGCACAGGAATGAGGTTCCTTTATTGCTGTAAACTTCTATCATTCTACACAGGTCAGTATCTATTTCCCAAGTTACAATCATCTCAAAACATTTTTTTCCATTCATGTATTATTTCAGAGAGGAGATAAACAGCAACTATGATTTCTAGGTGTAGTAATTGTAGCTTTAAGGAAAGTAGTGACTGTAGCTTTAGGTCTTACTGTGTTGTATAATATCACATGACAGTGTGAACGAATCAACTCTAAGCAGGGGAACCTTAGAGTGGGAGTTCCTCTTCTAGTTGTGGAGCCTAATGGAAGCATGTAACTGCTGCTGCAGCCTATAAATAAAGTTAGATGAGAAACATGTCTGGAAAATCAAGTCCATAACACTAGGAAACCACTGCACCCTATTGAGACTTAGTTCAATTAACATTATAGTGGAGCAAGGATACATTGAGGCCCAAGCAACCAGGACCATCATTAAATGTACCAAATATGATTTGCAACAGCATTTTAGGCGCCTGGGTATTTCAGCAGTATCTTGCAATACAGCCTCACCAAGGTCACCAAGGTTATTGTAGTCTGCCGCATGCCCTATATTATCCCATCCAGAGAGGCTTAAGAGTACAGGCAAAGTAGATAAGGGAAAGATCAGGAAACTATCAACCTGTTGATAAAATCCCAGCTAGGTCACTCATATCCTTTAGGGAAGGAATTCCACTGTCCTTACCCAGCCTGCCCTGTATGACTCCAGTCCCAAACCAATGTGGTTAATTTTTACTTGGCCTCTGAATTGGCCCAACAAGTCACTCAGTTATGCTAGAAACAGGCAATAAACACCAGACATTCAAGTAAAGCCCACATCCTGTGAGTGACTTAAAATAAAGATCAACCAGTAAAAAAAATCCCTTCAAGATACGAGCCTGCATTTTAACCTGGTCCACCTGGTATAAACTGATCAGGCAGGTCGTTACATTGGTGGCTTGGGGATTCATGTCATATTACTGACGCATTTTCAGCCGCCATTTTTACTAATTTCATCAATGTGTCGTCCTCCCCAGGTGTGGGACTGAGCCACAGCCCGATGAATCATTGACATCATGGTACAATCTTAACTGAGGAATCCAGCAGGCCAACACAGGGTCAAACCTGATAGCCAGACCTGGCAGGAGTCAGCACTGACCAGAAGAGGTCAAGGTAAGTGCTTTTATTTAACTTTTTATTCAACTTTTCTGACGATTCTTTGTGGACCAGGAGGACCAAGAATGCTCCTCGGGCCTCACAAGGAACCCTTGACCCTCCTAAGACCCGGCCTCACCTCTCCCTCCTAGTGTTGGCATCTCCTTACAAATCCCTCCCACAGCACTAACATTGTGAGGGTGATGGTTCCCTCTGACCCAAATTCCTGCTCCCACCTGACATCACTCTCATTGCTTCCAGGTGTGAGACAATTCTTCCAGATGCTAATGAGGCCTGAGAGTTAACATGGCCCAGGGTTTACGTTTGACTCTCAGTGGGGATTCCCAGCTATCTCACACCCTATCCACCACAAATGATCCCAAGTTGAAATGAGTCACATGTCAGCATCTCATAAAGGAAAGCTTCACCTGAGTGCCGCACTGGCTAATGCATGAGCAGTCTTCCCTATACTGCAAAATAGAGTGGCCCAAAATATGTTCAGCAAGATCAGCGTATGTATTAACCCAGGCCAACATACAGCTCCTGTCCTTTGAAACACTGCCCCCACCCCAGCCCAGAGGTTCAGCTGACCAGTTTTATGTCTGCTGTCTCAACACATAGCACAATTCACATAAGAAAATCAAAGAATCACAACTGCACAAATTTCCATATCATTGCCTTTCATCCATTCTGAAATTAAGGTCTCATATATTACATGTTGTGCCCAAGGTAGCATAAGCCGGTCAAACCATTATTTAGGCAAAAAAAAATGTACTTCTCTTTTCAAATTAGAAAAGAGAAAGAGTGACTAAATGGCCTGATTTGTGATACCCATGCATTATGGTATTTGTGTATTAAGTAGTCATTTGTAATTTAGTATGTTTGCACCATGGTGCTCAAAGTGGATCGTTTCACAGACACTGAGGATTTGTTTCTTTTCAACTTTTCTCAAGATTTTTGACATTATTCCAGCTACAACTGATAACAGAGTTAGATAAATGTAACCAATATTACGTTGCATGCTATGAATCCTTACAAAGATTAGAGGCCAGCAACTGCTTCACATCAACAGACTGGCCCAAACTGGGCACAGGGAATGATCCCGGTTCCAGGACAGGAAGGGCCTTAGGACACTTAACATTGGGCCTTAGGACTCACTTAAATTCGCCCAGTGCTCTGCAGGCACATGTTGGGCATCTCCAGGCAATTTGCTCCTTGTTTCTATGTTCATATAACTTTGGGCAGCAGGCCTCAGATAGGTACAAAGAGAAGGGAGACCAATGGGAGGGAGGATGGTGATTGGGGCTGGAGGTATTGATGTTGGGGCAGTCATACCATCATGTGAAATGCTGAGTGGAAAGAAGGGAAATCAGAGGAGTCAATCACCCAAGGCACCTGTTGGAAATCCTGGCTAAGTGGGTTTAGTGTAGCAGCGAGTCAGTTGGTCCATTTGGCCAACTCCAGAACATAGGCCAGGATTTTATGGCCCTCCCGCCCGAACACACCATGGCAGGGCCGTAAAATCCTGGCCATAGTTTATTACCTAAAGCCCTCAATTGATTTTGTTTCACCAAAACCCTGTCCAACATCCCCTTAAAATGGTTTCATTCTCACTTATCTCCCCAACAATCCATTCCAAACATTCAGCACTCTCTGATGTGAACTGTCCATTCACTTCTTGAGCTTCAGTCCCCATCCCCTCATTATCATTCTCAGGATCATGGTAAACAGTTTTGCAGCATTCAATCTGTTGATACTCTTAAGGGTCTTGAATAACTTAATAAAATCTCCTCTCTTCTCTGGTATAAGCAATTCTGGCTTTTGAAGCCTCTCCTTGATATCAAACATCTTTGAGCTACAAGTATTAAGTGGTTTGTCCCTTTGCTGCACATTTTCAAGAATTGTGATCCCCTTCCTGGAAGTTGATGCCCAGAGCTATGTGCACTATTCCTGTGTTCTATGCTGGACACTAACACTATGGGCAGAATCGTCCCAGATTTGCACAAAGTGTGGTAGGGGGTGGAAGAAAGGATGTTTTACCCGCCGGTGGCAATGACGGGTTTTCACGCCATATTGTCCCATTCCTGGCATTCCCCACCTCATTAATAATTCATTCCTAGGAAGCACGCCGGGCCGCTGGTGGGGTGGCCTCGGATTCACTCAACCTGCCATCACCTCAGGCCTTCATTAATCCATGTGCCATATTTAAAGGACATCCCTGCACTGGGTTAGAAGTCTCTAAGGGGCCGGAAGCTGCTGCAAAGTCATGGCTGCCAAAGGGAGGAAACTTGCTGCCCCCAAATTTAGTAACTCCTCCTTTGGGCACCTACTGAATGCAGTGGAAGCCCCACTCTGGTGAAGACCAGTCAGCAAGGCCACCAGTCCAGCATGGGAGGCAGTGGCAGCTGTGGTCAGCACCAACACTCTGCAAAAGAGGACAGCCACCCAGTGCCGAAAGAGGATAAATGATCTCCACTGTTACGCGGGGGAAAGCCACTCTTCTCATCATCCTCAACTCACACACTCACAAACCCATCACACATCCACAGGGATCTAACTCACTGCCAGTTCTAGGGACATCACTATTCACTTTCTCACACTCATCTGCCCTGCGGATCATGTCCTCATCCCACTCATGGCACCACTCACCACCCACATATGCCAGGCATCCTTCTCATCTGGCCTAGCAGGCATCCTGCTTACACTCTCTTCATCTGTATTCATGCAGAACAAGAGGGAGAGGTTGCAGACTAGGGGAGTAATGCCTAACATCAAGGTCCTCACAGACTTTGAAAATAGAGCCATCCAGTTGGCCAGCAATGATCTGGACCATTCCTGTGCTGACGGTGAGGTCGGTGGTGCTCAAACAAGTGGGATCCAGCAGTGCAACATCTATCAGATGCTGTGAGTGAGTTTCCCTGTTCCGCAGTCCCGGCCATACATTAATTATCTCTCCTTGCGCTCTCAGGCACATCTGGGAAGCAGCTAAGGGGGCCCACAACCCAGGTCCTCGACTCAAGCCCCAAAGACACCTCGGAAGAAGAATCTGATGACATCTTCATTGAAAACCGTCACGGCGCTCACCCATACCCTCCACCAGCGTAGAGACACACACCTCGGTGGGACTTAGTCTAGAGTATCCTCGGGGTCACAATCTGTTGATCACATCACACTGTCTGATCCACAGCAGGCAGCGGCAGGGACTTCCCAAGTGCCCGTCACACGGAGGGCTGCTGGAGGCCAGAAATGTGCTGAGTCTGAGTCAGATGATGAGCCTCTGGACTCGGTCATGTCACAGTTGCTGGAGCTACAAAGGCAAGCTTGGGAACATCAGGAAGGGGTGCTAGCTGCACTCCTCAGATTGCAAGGCACAGTCCGTCCACCTTCAGTCTGAGGTGATAGCGCTGGCATGCTAATGCACCGTGGTCAACACTGGTAGGATGGCGGCCGCCAGGGAGACCTTGGTCCAGGACATCGGTCCTGCACTGCTGCGCGGGCTGAAATCCATCACTGATGCCATAGCTGGCCTCCAACAGTGACAACATGAGAGGAGTGTGGGGCAACTGCTTCTCACTGCAGCTTCCCCTTCTCCTCAGGAATCAGCCAGGGACCCTTGGGCACCCATAGGGAGGAGAATCAGCAGGTGCTCACCCCAGGACCATCAATCTAGGTGACACCGGGAGTGTCCGGCCCATCCAAATCCCCTCATCCTGAGGCACCAGCAATTCCAGCTCCACAGGCTGAGGAGGGTGCCACTGCCACACTGCAGGACTCCGAAATCAGGCCGGTGCCCTCCAGGTCTCAGCCCTCCAAATGATGCCTGCCAAGGCCATCACAGACAGGGCGTAGCAGTCAGCAGGCTGTCTCCGCCTCTGCTGTGGATGTCAGGGGAGCACCAAGATGTAGCAGCAGGGTTAGGAAGGTTAAGAAGATGTAATTGCACAGCTTTGGCATGTGTGTTAATTACTAGCACTTAATGTTCACAATTGTAAATAAACTCCCAAGAATGTCTCCCTGCCTATGGCTCCTTATTCTGATGAGCAGTGTTCATGTCACTCAGGTGTGAAATCTTGGTTCCTGTACAAGATAAAGGCAGGTGCCCTCAGTCTAGGGCCTCTTCCCTGTGGAGTATGTAACCTTCAGACCAAAGTGATGGTCCGGCTTCACCCACGAATGCGTGATGTCTCTTCTTTGATGTCCTATGGGTGATGCTCTGTGAGCACTGTGCAAGATTGTGTGCACTTACCTCCCCTTGAAATTCAGGTTGCCAGGTGCACACCTTTTAAAGGCAGTCGTGAAGCACACTGTTCTGAAGTCACGCCGACATGGGTGGTAATTTTGACGTAAGGGGATGATTCTGGTGAGCAGGACATATAATTAGATGCAAATGTATTAAAATGATATTCCCAAAGTGCAGCGACAGGTAAGGTGGCCTGCCATTAATGGGTGGAGTTTATGATCGCAAACTGCTTTCACAACAGCGTAAAACTGATTTTTGGCCTTCTTGCCGTAATGACTCCCCCATCCGCCATGACGCCCAATGTCAATGGGGCTGGAAAATCCCAGCCTATGAGCCTCATAACTTTTCATTAAATTTTATTTGCCATAGGTATTGACTTGGCTAGTCCTCTAAAGAGGCAAATCCAGGTAATTGTAACTACTTGTAAACTGCTACGGTCAATCACAGGGTGGCTGAAAAAACTTGAAAATTTCATGCTCCCAGCTAATGTCTAGATTTCTTTCACATCTTTTTGAAGAATGTCATGGACACTTTAAAAAGTGTTTCCCCAAAGTCACCCATGAACAATGTATTTGTATGTGCGTGTGTATTTTCTTACCCATGGATTGAGTACTCGAATTTGAAACACACCAGCCACAAAGCCTTTATATTTAAAAAGTAAAGGTTAGTTTATTTCACTGTATTGCTCTGGAAGTTACCTAAGAAAAGATAAAGGGCAGCATTTTCCACTCCCACCAGCGATGGAAATCATGGTGGGCAGGAGCCGTAAATTTGGCATGATGTGAAAAGTCAGTTACCCACCAGCGGGTAATATTGTTCTCCCGGTTTTTATGGCAGGTTAAAGGCTGGTCAAGTTTCCCACTGATCTATGTCAGGAGCCACATTTGCATTTATTTGCATCTCATTAAAAGGCCAACTCACCGGAATTACATTCCCCCTCCAAATTAAGTGCCCCGCAGACGGATAATTAGAACGATCTGTTTCCTGACAGTATATAAGTGGCACACACCTGGCAAGTTTCACTTCAACAACTTGCAGGTCACTGTCCACTTCCTTTAAGAGTGTTGCTGTGAGACTTTGGGTGGCTGTATCACAAGCTTGACCATGGCATAGGCATAGGAGGTAATACCAGCAGGGAGGGGGGATACAGAGGCAGGAATGGAAGGGTTGGGTGTGGGACACAGGAAGAAGGGAGGAGACCATGGCAGGGCCTGGGAAGGGCGCGGTGGTGTGGAACATGGGAGGGGAGCAGGAGATCAGAGCCAGGACTAGTGGGTGGTCAAGGAACAGAGTGGAGTAGTGAAAGACTATCCTGAGTCAAGAGGCATAAGACTGTCCAAGGAAGAGGTCAAGACTGGCCTGGGCCTGCAGCCACACTGTTGGGGCATACTTAAGAGATTGTGCTGGGGCTGTGTGGGCCATGTTAGAGGGCTCTGCAAGTCACACATGTCTTGGTCCTGGTCTTGGGCAGAGGAAGGCCTCTCTGGGCAGTGACAGTCATGCACAGTATGGTGTGCAGGGTGTGGTCAGTCACCTGAGGTAATTGGTCCTGGGAGTTCGAGTCATGGTATTGTGAGGTAGAGGGAACAGTAATGTTCAGCGGAGTCAACTGGATCCTGTAAGTCAGTAACTAAAAAGTCATGGGGGCATATTTTAAGGTCTCATGGGGCAGGGGCAGTGGAGGGGGCCGGGTCCTGGAAAGTAAGGGTGCATGTGGCCTCGAGAAGGGGAAGGGTTAGGTCGACAAAGGGCATGGGGACATCAACATTAAAGGGTTCGGGGTCGGGAGGACAGGAATATCAACATGGACAATGATGGGTAACAAGGGGCAGGTTGGATAGTGATAGGAGGAAGGGGAATTAGGAGGCGGTGAGTATGGAGGAGGATGGGACGGTTTTGGTGGGTGATTTTGGGAAATTGTAATCTGGTCTCCAAGATGAAGGTCAGCAGCACCATTTTCGAGCTCACCTTACAATGACGGAGTTCAAGAAACAAGCTAAAAAAAGATTGGTCGGGGAGGAGTCTCAGAATTGTCTCAACTGTCCTGCTCAAAACATGGAGAGCATGGCTCAGCTGAGTGCTGGACTCGAGGGTCTAATGCACAATGAATGAGCTTGGCTCCTTTACTAATAGTGCACATTCAGGTGAGAATCCTCTCAGTTTAGCTGCTGCGGTGCATATGGTCTTCATTGGCATGAGATCCTTACAGGGACATACGGTCATGTCTGCTGCCTGGAGGCAGCATGGACCCACTAAGCCTCCATGCTCCCAGTGCACTGGTCATGGTATTCAAGGCACCATGCTCGCAGTAATGACATAAGTGCCAGGATTGGGTATCGATAGTTATTGTCCAGGCCGCTGGAGGACAACCACCAGAAGCCCAATTGTGGGTCATAGGACTCAAGGCCTTTTAACCTTAATTAAGACCCTCATTGTGAATGTGCAGTCACGTCTGAGGGGAAAACTCAACCACATGTTGTCCTCCAGGACGATATCAGCCTGCAAGGGGTGACCTTGGTGTGCCTTGTACAGATTGAGACTGCACTCCTGCCTTGTATCTGGAGGGAGACCATTCCATGGGAACTACTATTGATTGTTCAATTGTTTTCATTCACAGGTACAAGGAGGGGTGGAGAATGTAGGCTGCAAGTAACACTGTCTCCTTCAAATCTTGGATTAGAATGAGGAGAAGAAGGACTCGTCACCGATTGGCACAGCTCAGGGAAGACCCATTGCCCTGAGGAACAAGAGCCAGTGAGATTCCAGCAAGTCCCAGATGCTGATAAGGAGGGAACAAATCCACGAAGATGTTTGGCACAACCAAGGGTCTACAGAAGATACATCTCCTACATGGAGATGAACAAAAGACAGTGCCACTGGTGCTGTGGATTCACTGCAATCTCAGGCTTCCCATACAGGGCACCATCGACTGCACACATTTGGCTTTCAGAGCTCCCTGGCAGCAGCCTGTGAGATTCATTAATAGAAAAGGATTTCACTCTCTGAATCCAGTTAATTTGTGATCACAGAAAGCAAATCCAGCATGTTTGTGCTAGGTACTCAGGGAGATCACACAACTCGTGCATTTTGAGTCACTCCCAGGTACCAGAGATATTTGAGGGAGCTTGGCACTTAGAGAGTTGGATCCTCAGTGATAAGGGGTATCCCCTGAAGACAGGTTTACCATTGGACTTGAGCTCTGCAGGGGCCTGATCTCCAGCCCTCCTCTGAATGTCAGACACATCGGCTGTCACTGCCTCCGCCTGCTGCAGACACATGTTCGTGAGGTGATCACCAGATTATGACCCTGAGCCTGCTCTAGAACTAGGACCCACCAAGGCATGTATATTTGCACTGGGAGAGGGTGCAGTTGAATGCAGTGATGGATCTTCATCTGATGCTTCCTCTGCCTCCTCATCTGAGGTGCCACAGGGTCTGGGGCTGAGGCTGAGGCATCTTCCTCCACCTTATCTTGCTGGTGGCTGGAATAGAAAGAAGAGATAATCAGTGATTGACTAGGCAAGCTCCTACACTATAGGTCACTCAGAGCCATTGTCCACATGTGGCCAATGTATATTGGATGTTCCCTCACTGGCTTGTTCAGGGAGGCCGATCTCGGCTTCTGTGCAGGTGCGATCTTGATCCTTACCATTGAGCTCTGCTGCTTGCTCCTCATGGGAGGAGAATGTCCTGACTCCTGGGGTCACCCCTCCAGTCTCTGCTCTCTCCCATTGGTTGTGGGTGGTCTTGTCCTGCACTATGGATGAAAGTGCAGTTAAGAAACATGCATGACTGTTGTGTGTGCTGAGCCCTCCCCAAAAGGGATTAAGATACCATTTGTGCAAGATCTTACATGAGATGCTGATCTTAAAGTGGCTGGCAAACATTCAGTGCTGATGTCCCATCTGTTAGTCATGTGTGACATCCCTGTGGACTCTAAACCTTAGACTACCTGATGCCCTTTTGAGAGTGTGAGTTTGGAGTTGAGTAGAAGTTTCACTTACCCTAGCGGAGTGCATCAGATCTTTCATTCATTTTCTGCATTGCAGGGTAACCCTGGTGATCCTTTTTTTGACTATTATGGATGCTGACCTCCCAGCCAATATGGTCAGATTTGAGGACCTCCTGCTCCCATCCTGAATAAAGAGGACTTCCCGCCTTTCCTGGACAGCTTGGAGGAGAATCCCCAGGGAGGCCTCGCTGAAGAGTGGATCCAAGTGTTTGTTGGGATTGGTCACCATGGTAATGCAGACATTCAGCCCGCACCTGGCCTGCAGTGAGTAAATGTTTGTACTGATGCTGATTAAATATGGCACCAGGATTTGACCCCATGAGGTAACAGTGGAGGGACAAATCCCTGCCCATCCCACCACAAGATTCGGCAAGGTCCTTGTTGATGCATACTTATTTAGATGAAAAGCAGAAAATCAGGCATTAAAATAAGCCTCGCCGCCCAGTGGGAGTCACGTTGACTTTCCCACCCACCGCCAGACTTAGTCTCCAGAATGAAAAATTCCCCCCAAAGTTACTGACACATACACACACACAAAGTTTAATTACAAATGAAGATAAAACAATACTCATAAATGTTAATCAAGTTTAGTCCATATTCATTGCAAGCCTGATACGTTTTGAAGTTGAGGTCTCGGGTTGTCTGAAGTAAAGGTCTTGAGGTTGTAGAGTTGTCCCTGCAGCTGCAACAACTTCCATTGTTGAATTGCCAGAGGTTTCTTTAACAGATGAGCTTAGTAGGTGGAACCAGGTGTACTGGGAGGAGAGAAGGTTCGTTACTTCCGTTCTGCAGGTGTGGCACTTTGAGCTGCCCAATTACTTTACAACAGACTAGTAGCTGTTTTTAGACGCCTTTCTGTGTCTCTCCCTGGGTTGAAGCTTCTTCAAGATGGTTTTCTGTGGATCTGTCTGCTTCCTGCTCTTTTCAATGATTTTTGCAGATAAGGCAAGATGGCTGCCATTATCATATCACCTGTACAAGAACGCTGAGTTACTTTCCATATAAGGCAAGTGATAATGCCATTACAGCTATCCGAAGTCTCCTTACCCCCTATAGTGATTGAAAGGGTCAAGGTTATTCACACCTTACAGTGGCTTATTAGTTAGTGTCTATTAGTTAGTTAGTGTCTATTAGTTAGTGTCTATTAGTTAGTGTCTATTAGTTAGATGTTTAGAGGAAAAGCCATCAATTCAGTGAGTTTCTGTTTAATCCTTTGGAACACTCATTGACTTTTAAATGTATGTGTCTGAGGATGTCTCCTCTTTGTCTGGCCAAAGGGATTCCAGCCCAAATCCATGAGGAGAAAGCCAAGTGACCCGCGGAGTCCATTTTGGAAACAGTCTTTAAACTCAGTCCAAGATATACAAATTGTGACCTTTAAAACAGTTTTTCTAAAAATTTGTAATATCATAACTGCACACCATAACAAAGACTTATTAGAAAGTATGACATCTGATGTATGACACCTGGTGTGTAGCATCTAGAGTCTGGCAGGTGAGCATTGGGCAGTCTTTTATATGTCTCAAATATTAACAGATTTCACATTTTGCTCCCTATGGGGTTAATATTCATTGCTTTCACCTGATGTTAACAGGCTATAACAACCTCAAAATGGGGTTAGTAGTCTTATTGCTCCGTTAAAGTCAGAGATGCAGCCAGCTCCATTTTGAAACTCTCTGTGTCCAAAGTTTCCCACTTGTTTCAGGTGATAGGCCCTTTTATTGTGGCCTTTCCTATGATGGTGTCATCCTGGGTAATAGAGATCACCCCATAAATATGTGCAAATTGGAGTCTAATCACTTCAATAGGTCCCCCAAATCCATTTTAAGGGCTTACTGAGGGAAGGTCCAGCCAAGGTAAGTATAAATTATCTCCTACAGGACCGATAAAGAATGTTTCAGCCTTTACCAACTCAGGCATCTCTCCACCCCTCCATGAATATATAACCATCCGAAAGCCCCAAACCCTCTCCATCCAGCAACCTGAGGGCAAGCCAGGGCTGCCCTAAGCCATTCAATGTCTGGTTGCCAAACCCAATGAGTTGTCGCTGGATGTTTCCAGTGGGCAGCTCATGACATCCATATTCATAGGGCCAAGCATTAAAATGGACTGTGCCTCTTGCAGCAGCTGCCACCCATATAGCCAGCTTTCCACTCAGGAGTTAAAATTTCTCCCTTAATTTGAAATCTTCAAACCACAGAGCTTGAAAAAAAACAGTGAAATATTTATACACTGAGCAAAGACATAGCTAGGCATTTGTATTGAGAATTCTATTCACATTTTTGTAAACAGTAATTTCCAAATATCAACAGGAAGCACTGTAAGCGTGATCAGTCCTTTTCTCCTTGTTGAAAATAGATTCCAAACTTAATTTCCAACTCATCTGTGGCATGCTCTGAATAGTCAAATTGTTCATTCTTTTCAGAAATTTCCTGAAATAGAAGTTTTAAAGTTAATAACTTACCTTGTTATCAGATTTTCATAGAACAAAAAAAATCAATCACCACTTTTTCACAAAATGGCAGGTGCTAGTGCATAAGTTGTCTCTCCAAAGAAAAGACTTGATAATAGTTTGAATATGAAACATGACCTGAATAAAACAGTTAAGATCAATTGTCAAGTTGGTTTTCAAACAAAAAATGGTAAAAGAGACGCAGAAATCTGGATGCAGCCTCATGCATATCAGGAAAGCCATCTCAGTGCAGGAAATTCTGATCTCTGTGTATGCGCAGATTGCAGCAACCAGGAAATTGCAGGAAGAGTGGAAACTGTGGGGAATATTTCAAACGAGGCCCTAAAATAAAACTCCTACTGAAGAAATTGAAAAGACACAAAGACAATCATGTGGATATATTTAATAGAATTATTGTGTAAATATAATTATTCAATTTTGGAAAAATGTTATTTAATACCATATTTTGGGCATGAGAGTTTCAGTTCCTGTAGAAAGAAGGCCTTTATTGAATGGTTTGATTCATTCATCTCTTTTCTTTTATTTGCTAGTTTAATGCACCTGGGATAATTGGATTGCCTGGGTGTGGCAGCTAAAGGAAATTTAGAAGCTGGGGAGCGCGCACCCATCTTAGGACCAATCCCATTTTCCACTTCAAAATTTATATGGATGGTAAAACCAGGGGGCACCCTTACATGCTCAATCCTCCCACCTAATTTTCCTGTATTCATTGCACCCAAGCAAAAGAAGAAGAAATCTGTCCCATACAGTAACAAGGCAACTAATATTCATAACAATGCTTTTCAGATATTTCTATGTGGGGACCCCCTAAGATGAATTACACACTTTTGAAAGTGTTGACACACTAACAAGCACACCCTGTTCTAAATTTGATTAGGCAATTTCAGCTATCTCACAAAATGATCAACAAGAATGGCCTAATTTTTCTAATCATCTATGGACTAAAAATTGATCCGCACTGTTATTCAGGTGCAGGGGTTGCGATTTGCAACCTGCCCACGCTAGTTCTAGTAGAAGTGAGCAGCATGAAAATTTGGTGCTGCCACCTCATTTATCTGATTGTAGCATAGCGCCAAGCGTCTGTCATGTTACTGGTTGTCTCTGCACTCAGCCAAGAGCCAAGCAACATATGCCAATAACATGTGGTGTAACTAATCTTCAATTCTTAAATGCAATCTATCCCTCTTAAAGGAGAGCTGCATTGAATTACATGATGCTGCTGCTGAGTAGTATTGTTGCCATTCTAAACAAGGGAAATGTAATATCAGGGCAGAGAGAGGGCTCTGAGGTCAAGGATCCATCATTGGAGGCCTTAGTGATGGGTGTGGAAAGGACAAGAGGCACCAGGTGTCTGAAGGGGACAAGAAGATCCTCAAGGACCACCCTCAGAAGAGATTGGGAGCAAATTTCCAGGGAGGCCAACACCCAGCATCTGGAGCCAAGAGTCTGGCAGCAGTGCCACGAGAAATCTAATGACCTCACATGGGTGGTCAAGGTCAGTGAATGCATCTTCACATGACATCTCCTACCCATCACACATCGTCCTCTCACACTGCTCAATGCATCACACCCCCATCACTCACCCTGTACCAGCCCCTGGCACTCAGGACTCAGGAACAACATTTAGATACTCCACCTCACTCTCACACACCTACCAGACTCACACCCACCTCTTGCTCCCCATGTATGTCTCCAGCTATTCAGCTATGGCTTGCACATCAACCAAGCACAGTGCTACACAATCACCGACATGCTGCCCTCCCTCTTGCAGGACAAGATTGTACACAATAGAAGGAAGGAGAACCAAGCATTCCTAAGCCCTGTAGAAAAGATGGTTCTCTGCATCATGGTCAGCTGAATCAGAGCCTGCGTTATCTGGTATCTCTGAGAGCAGTCAGATTAATCATATGTTCCT
This sequence comes from Cetorhinus maximus, assembly GCF_964194155.1. Classification (NCBI taxonomy): domain Eukaryota; kingdom Metazoa; phylum Chordata; class Chondrichthyes; order Lamniformes; family Cetorhinidae; genus Cetorhinus; species Cetorhinus maximus. The sequence continues at coordinate 109,628,607 of NC_135879.1, read as the reverse complement.
GCCTTATGTCCCTCCTCAACTCTCAGCTCGCCCTCATCCTACTATCTGGCATGGTGAGGAGCTCCAGCTGGTATCACCATGGACCTCTTGCATTCCACCTCATTGTCCTCTTTCCTTCACCCCAAACTTCCCCTTCGGAACTGCTGTCTATCCAACCACAGGGAGCAGAGATATCAGCAACATGGCAGCGATGAAGAGGCCTTATAACACTCAACCACCAGCTTGGACATTGGTACCAAACACACCGTGGAGGCTAATATAGAGTTGGGATCAACACATGGTGAGTCATCAAGCAAGTGGCCTGCAGCCAGGCTAGGGATAAAGAATGGTTTGTGTACCAGTTCAGCAGAGGGCAAAGTCAAAGATAAGTTCTGCTGCAGGGAACTCAGACGAAGACCTGAAATGGACAGCATACGGGAGAATGCTGATGGATATGCACACCGAAAAGCTGGGTGCTTTGACTGGCCTGCTTTACAGCCTCTTGTCACTATCAAGGAGCATGGAGGTGTCCAACTGATCTTGGCAGAGGGCATCATGCAGAGTTTACCCTCTCTGCAGTCTCTGCTCCATCACCCTATTTTGCCACAAATCCAGGGGCACTGTCACTGTAACCATAATACCTGATGCAGCTTTTGTGTGGACAGGTCACAAAATCCTCTTCCATCCCTGTAAGGATGCAGCAATATTCTCTGCCAAATCAAGGAACTCACCACAACGCTTTCAAAAATACCAGAGAGTACTTCCAGAGGCTTTGCAATAGCAGAAGTTATTCAAAATGACCTGATCTGCAAGTCGGGTGCCTGGCGCTTTAAATAATGCTAGTGCTGCTGAGTGAGTGACAAGTAAATTTGTCCAATGGACATGCCTGGTCCAATTTTGGCATTTGGCTATCACATCAGCCCGTGGGACGAGTTCAGGAACTTCCAACCCTTACGGGGATACGTGTGCCACTGCAGCAGAAGTCACTGGCAGCATAGCCCACACCCCCTAAGAAGGCAACTGGCTTCCATAGCATTGTTTCCACTATCTCAACAAATCTAAATTTCATGCCCAAAGTAATAAAAATGTTATACTAGCAAGTCAAAAAAAAACCAAAAATACTGGATTGGATTAACACTCCCATCTTTGAATCAAAAAGTTATACATTCAAGTCCCACACTAGAACTTACACAAATAATTTACGCTGGCACTTCAATGCAGTACTGAGGGACATTGTCGGAGGTATCATCTTTCAAATGGGACATTAGTTCTGCCTGCTCAGTTGCGGGTAAACGACCCTATGGCACAATGTGAAGAAGAGCAAAGTTCTCCCGATATTCTGAACTAACTTGTATCCCTCAATAAACCTTGTCGTGGGTAAACTGCCACATTTGACTACGTAACAAAAGTGACAACACTTCAAAATCATTTCATTGTCTGTGAAGTGGGATTGGGGACATCCTGAAGAAAAAAAATTACATTTTTTTATGTTCAACCCAGCTGACCTCACAACCACTACGGATCACCAAGATACCCCAAAATCTGGGAATCCCAGTTTGAAAGTACAATGTATGGTACACAGTGAACAACAGAAGTTAGAGACTGGAATACTGAGGAAGAGCTGCTTGTTACATTTGTTTCAAAAGAGAACTATGAAGCCTAAACATTTGTATCATTTGTGGTACTGTATTAGTTTTTTTTTACCTTGTGACTTTTATGGCTTTTCTCAAGGATAGGCCCAGAAGGTCTCATTTGTTTATCTACCCGGAGTCCAGTAATTCACCTCAAAGCCCTGAAAGTGCTTTTGTACCATTCTGAAGGGTGATCTGCAAACTTCCTCAAACAACAGGACAATGGTTCAGAAAGTCACTACTGTACTCACTTTTTTTTGTTACTCGCACATTCCAAGAGCAAAAAAATGATTTAATCTAGGTGAGGCAGTTTGTTGCGCATTCCTGCACAAGTTGCTAATGCCACTCTCGACTAACGTGCATCCCACTTCTGACACCAATTGTAAGATTTCAGGGTTCGGGACCACAGATACCTAAATAGGCAGGCGACTAGTCGTAAGTAATTTTAATATGTCTTATTGAGTTTGTGAAGAAACAACAGTTTAGATATGATACATTAATGAATTGGACAGAAGAAGTATACAACACGTGACAGTTGTGGTTTACTGGTTCCAGACAGCAGACAAGTAGTTGGCACAGAATGTGTTGATCTCACCATCTTCCTCCTCGTCCATCTTAAGAAGGTGGTTACCAATGAGCACTGTAACCTCCCCAACACCCAAGCAGTATACAATCCCTCAACAGGACCTCCCTAGCACCTCTGCTTGACCTCAGCCCCAGCACCTCAGCCCCTACCACCCTATGACACCACTATAGCATTTTTGGGGGGCTGGTAGCTTATCCAGTGTCAATCATCTATCTAACTTTCCTGACCAATAGATACAGACAGGTACTCAAAACGTAAGGGTGGTTACCACACCCCTTGTGCGTCACCCTGCTCGAGGTCAGCTTTTTAGTTTACATCTTGCTGTGGGTCATATCCTGGCCCTTTCTAAACACTTGCATAGATAAGATAAGGGGGTTTAGAAGACGCCATTCTATCAGCTTAGGAAAGTCAACATCCTCTTTCCAGGGAGAGAATCAATGTTGTTTAGCTGATCTCATAAAATCTAGAAAATACCCGCTTATTTAAGACCCCAATTTCTTACACCATGGCTTTGTCAGCAACCCACCCAGGCGTCAGTAAATACTGTGAGTCAACCAATCTCACTGAAACTCTGTCCAGAATTTTCCGCCCCTGTTGGCGTCTGGCGTAATGGCGGGCATGAGCGGACAATACGGCGAGAAGGCCAAAAATTAGTTTTATGCCGTCGTGAATGCAGTTTGCAATCGTCTGCTCCATCAATCAATGGCAGGCCGTGTTTCCTGCCCCCACACATTGGGACGTCATTTTAATACATTTGCATCTAATTTTAGCCCTTCTCACTAGAATCATGCCCCTACACTGCATCATCCGGACACGTCGGTGTGATCGCATGCCAACGTGTTTCACAACTGTACATAAGCGACGTGCACCTGGCGAGCTGCACTTCACTCAGGACTTCGAGGTTTGTTTGTCTACCTTGATTTGGGTTGCACTCGCGGTCATCAGCACCAGGCTTCACAAGCAGCACCACATCACTTTTAGAGGGGCTCACGGGCAGGTCTCTACCTAGCAGACCAGCCGTAAGGCGGGGTGGCTTTACAATGGCTGCAGGGCTAGGGCTTTCTTGGGGAAGGGGCAGAAGTGGCCTCAGGCAAGGGAAGAGGCCGCAGGTGTACTGGGGAAGCTGGGGTCTCCCAAGGTGTGTGTAGGGGCACATGTTGATCGGTGCAAGTGGCCTCAAGATGGTGAGGGCTGAAGAGACGGTGTCCAGAGAAGATGAGGCCAGATGATGATGTGAGGGCTTTTGTGGGAGATTGAGTAGTGATGTTCCTTGAGCTGGCAGTGAGTGAGATGCCAGTGAATGTGTAATGGCCTTGTGAGTGTGTGAGTTTAGAGTGATGAGATGGTTGCCTTACCCTGGTGGCACGGATGAGATCATCCATCTGTTTTCCCCACTGTATGGCCAACCTCTTGTGTTCAGCATTGGCACTGACCACCTCTGCTACCACCTTCCAAGCTGGAGTGGTGAGACTGTTGGGCATCCTGCTGCCAGAGCCGGGGTAGAGGACATCATGGCAGGCCTCCACAGTGTCCAGAAGATGTCCCTGGGATGTGTCACTGAATTGGGGGCTGAACTCTTCTTGGCTTTTGGTACTATGTCTTCACCAGTGCCCTCCTGGGCTGCAAACATTGAGAAGCAGCTGCAGTTTAAATATGGTGCTCTGTGTGAGAAAGCGGCGAGGTAACAGTGTGGCGGGCAAATCGGAAGCCGCCCATGAGCAAGATGGTATGTTTCCTGTGGCTGCATAATCGATGAGGCGGAAATGGGACAATAATGCGCGAAAAGCCACCATTGTGGCCGACGGGTAAAACGTCCTTTTTCTCGCCCACTACTGCATTCAGTACAAATCTGGGACAATTCCGCCCTCTGTCTCTCTCATGAGGGATTCCAGTCTTCTCTTTCGAAGATCTCACCTTGGAATTCTCTCCAAGGCTTCTCCCAAGCCCTTAATGTCTACCAACCGCAGACCTTTTTCTGCCTGGGGCCTCTTTCTCTGTTGATCTCTCTTTTAACTGGAACCATTCCTGTCCCCTCTCCCTGTCCCCTGCCTGCGACTCTTCTCTGTGGTAGTGCCCCACTCCTGGGTCACCCGATTCACTTTATGTGATGCTTCCTTTTCATGCAGTCGCCCTGAGAACTCCAAACGCTGTGCTGCGCATGCGCACCCTGCTCCTGGCAAGTGCCTGCATAGAAACCGCCAAGACGTGTTGGGACATGGAGTTCCCAACTTCCCACCCGATGAGAAGGTAAGTTGGATCTCTTAACAGGATCAAGTTAGTAAGGTTAAGGAATTAGCACAGGGACGTGCACAGAGAATGAGGGAGCCTGAGGAGTGTTGAGTAGTGACAGGTTCCTTTGAATGAAAAGCCGGCAGATTTAGAACTCATGGATCCTGCTATGAAGTAAAAATGTTAAAAATTAAGGCACTAGAGTTCTATCTCAATGTGTGACTGATAGCAGGCATACAGGAGAGCAAACAAAATATCTTTGAGGAAACTAGGAAAGGAGGAGGCAGGAGGGAAAGTTGTTTGAAGTGACAGGCCTACAGGCTTCCCACCACCTGTCCATGGATGTGCGGAGCAAGTAGGATTGGATCAAGAACTAAAGATGAAATGAGTGTCATATGGTAGATTAGTCCCCAGTAAATCTTCTTACAAAGTCTCTGGCCCACCAATGCCCTCACAGTTAGTTATGTTACATATCCTCACCATCCTTTCTCTCCTCCTTCGCTCCCCACGCACCCCCACAAGCAGGATGTCAAGATGCATCAACAATGTTAACAGAAAGTGCTGAAAGAACTCAGCAGGCCCACCAGCACCTGTAGAGAGAGAAACAGAGTTTACATTTTGAGTCCAATATGACTCTTCTGACTGTAAAGTTCCAGGGTGTGAAGGGGAGATCTCCAGTATCTGAAGTGCTTTGCTTTTATTTTATTATGCATCAACAGTGATGATGGTGCCCGCTGAAGATATGGTGATAAAGAGCCCAAACACATCGGGGGGCGACAGGAGTGTAGTAGTAATGTCACTGGGCTAGCAATTCAGAGGGCCAGGTTAATTTTGTGGGGATACATGTGACTCCAGACCCATAGCAATGTGGTTGACCCTTAACTGCCCTATGCAATGGCCTAGCAATCAACTCAGTTCAGTGGCAATTAGGGATGGCAATAAATGCTGGCCTTAGCAGTGATGTCTGTATGCCATGAAAGAATTTTTTTTAAATGCTGATCTTAGATATTATTAGGAGCGGGGGTCAACAGAACCTGTCCCATATATGGCCGCAGCATGGGGCTAATGATTTTCAGGATACCTATCATGCTAGTAATGGTGGATAAGCCAGTGGTAAAATAATTACATTTTATTAAGGAAATCGATATTTAGTCAATTATCTATCTTCATTGCTTACTTTAGCTGCAGTGCAGAGCTCTAAAAACAATAAATGTTATCCAGATTTTAACAATTTGTTTCATTTTAAAACCTTTCTTCATTCAAATATCAAATTAAGAGATGTTAGCTTGGCAGGATTCAAGGGCACGGGAACATAGACCAACTATTGAAGTGTTAGTATATAAAGAATCATCTGAATTGAGTTCAGGAATAAAAACGCAATGGTTTTGTCAAGAGAAATCAAGTGTAAGTAATGTGGAAAGTGGCTGGAACACTCTTAAAATGGGAAAGGAAGATCAATCTAATTCGCCATAATGGTGCACACTGTTCCTTTAAAGTGATTCTCATGCTGTTGCATGGGTTTGCTTTCTTTTCCTTCACTATTGAACAATAAATATTCTAGATCACCCTGTTAAGTCACATCTTTCTAATGCTATTTATTTGAAGTGTTAAGTGTATATGTATTCATACGTAGACAATGTGACTAGCATTGGGCTCTAATCTGATGAATTAGGATAAGTGGTATGAGGGTTCCAAAAATGCTGCAAGCAGGTCTTGCATTTACCCTGTGCTGGTATCACACAGCTTTATTATTTTACTGCACTGGGATTACGAGAGGCTCGCGCTGCCAACAAACCAGAGTCAGGTTAGGAATTCAGAACTGACATCGATGAGATTTGCACTTACCTACCCAGTGTTTCACTTAGTTTACCCCAGAAATACAGGGCAGAATTTTAAGCTCGGCATGCAAGTGCACGCCTGACACACTCAAGCGTAAAATAGAGCGTGATGACGTCGGGTGAGCATCCCGATGTCATTGTGCACTCGTGCGATATTTCGGTTGGCGGGTGCGCTGGGTGCCAGACCCGTGCCTGCCATTAATTAAGAGGCCAGTTACGGACATTAAAAAGTCAATTGCCGCCAAATTTTTTGTTGCCCGTGCGATCTCGCACTCGCACGGGCAAAATGGGCAGACGGCCAGCCAACAGTTTCAAAAACCTCATCCGTGGGCAGGATAAAAAGGGTCAGCAGCATTGCCAGTGTGAGTAGTGAGGAGTTTGGTAGATAGTTTGCTGTTCGTGACTTATTGGTATATGGCAGCTTCACCTCTGTTCAGGGCTTCATTGTTAGCATTTCTAGGCTTCATTTCAGGACTCATTGATGTCTCCAAGGACCCCAGAGGATTCAGACGGTGTGGACCCTTCCAGGTATTAGACAACCTTGTATTACCCTGGTAATGGGGGTTGTGGTCTCCGCTGGTGGCACCTCCTCTGAGGAGGAAGAGAGGGGCAGAAGGGAGAGGAGGCCAGGTATCCCTATGTAGCTTCCAGGGAAGCGACCTGTGGGAGGAGAGGCGGAGGCACAAGGGGCGCAGAGCCAGCAGCTAGTCCAAAGTGGAAGGGGTCGCAGAACACGCCACTATCCTGCTGCCAGGGTTTACAGGCGGCGATGCAACTACCTCAATATGTCCGAGGTGCAATGCTGAAGGAGGCTCCGCCTTTCAAAGGAGACAGTGACACCCATTTGCCAGATGATTGGGCCTGAGATCAGCTCTGACTGTGTGGGTGGACACCCCATGCCAGTAGCACTGAAGTTCACAAGAGCCCTCGACTCCTATGCCTCCGGCTATTTCCAGGGGTCAGTGGGGGATCTTTGTGGAGTCTCCCAATCAACTGTCCATAGTTGGCATCTCCCAAGTCACCATAGCCTCATCAGATGCCACGGACACTAGCAGAGGAGCAGAGGTGCTGCTACCATCATCCAGAGTGTCCTGAGAGGAGCCCGCAGAGACGACAAGCAGCTCATGCGCCAACGTGAGGTCACGCTGGACTTCCCTGCTCACCATTGATGGATGGGCACCAAGCTGGGATACTGGGTGCCTCACCCATCTCCCACACTGACACTGACCACCTGAGGTCAGTGCCTATGTGAGGTCTTGCAGGTCTGAGGGCAACCCCAGGAACATCTGATTCTGTTCCTGGAGCTGCCTGTCTATGAGAGTCGCCACTCTCTCAATGGGGGAGGCAGTGTGCTCGGCCACGAGAGTCAACGCAGTGCTCATGCTCCGCATGGACTCCCCCACAACAGGGGCCATGAAATGCATACCCTCATTGGATCTCCACCAGATCATCCAGCGTCTGCCGCCTAATGACAACTCCAGAGGCCCATGATCAGCCTTCGACTGAGCATCATCCTGGTCTCCAGCAGTCGTCTGACTGCCATTGCCCTGTACGCTCTCTGCCTCCGCCTGCACCTAAAGCGAGTGCAAAGTGCCCTCATTGCTGTGCACCGACATTTTAGCTGAAGATCTAACACCCACCAGGGCGCTGGTATCTGCGCTGGTGCCTGGTTCAGAAAGTGGGTGTGACGCAGGTGCATCTGGAGCCCGGTGGTCCTCTGGCATTGGGGTGGGTCTCGGGGGTCCTGCGATTGGGTGCGTGGTGGCAAACCTAAGGGAGAACAAGGACACGTCATTAGTTAAAGTCATCCCACTGTCACTGTGTGTGCCAGGCACCTTAGTGAGACCATGCAGATCTGCATCACAGTGCCATTGTCTTTCAATGATCAATGGGGAATCCAGCTTTGATGCTCCCATGAATGAGGAGAACACACAAGAACGTTTGCACAATCCAAAACTCTCAACTCTGTGCACTGCACTCTTAACTTCGTCTGACACCCCTTAATTGGCCCGCCAATGTGAAATTGCAGTCGGAAGCTGATCGCGGGTGGCAGGCCATTTCACGGCTGCTCCCAGGCCCGCCGACCACGCTCACCCGCCGACCTCAAAATTCTGCCCACAGTGTCATTGTAATGGCCCCACATAAAACAGGAACATTTCCAAACTCACTTTCTGGTATTTGATAATGCATTAAGATGAAGTTGAAAATCCATAGTTTACTTCTGGAAAGATTGAAAATTAGACTGAGACCCAGATACATCATGTCCCAGCTTACCCGCAAGTTTCCCAGGTTCTTATTTAGGCTGGAATTTCTGCCTGCAACAGAGGGGCATGGCTGGGGAAGGTATTCATAACAGACATGGAAAGAGCAAGTGAAGCAAAACTAACACCTGTCACAGCATATTCTTACAAACGTGGTATTTGCACATTTTTTTATCCAGACATAACTGTTGCAAAATTTGACTTGGTAGTATCAGCAATTTTAGCATTATGGGTTTAAAAGAAAAATTGTATTTGCACCACTTTCGCACACTCCTGACGTACCTCATCCTGAACACCATATTGATGAGGATGTTAGTGTGAACATTACATGCGTGCGCTGGCAGAATACAGAGTAGGTAGATCGTGACATCAGTCAGATTCTAACACTGTTGTGAAGCCCAACCTGCCATTTCTGACCTCACCGCTTTGGCCAATGCCCTCCCTTAAACCCAGACAGCTGAACATGTTCAGCAGAACAAGGTTCCCCTCCCCGAACCAGCAGTGCTCTTTTCTACTGACTCTTGCTGAGTTTGTGGAGCTACTGGGTGTTTTGAGGAGATGCTCACAGTTGGTAAAGTCTGTGAGAAGTAGTGCTGCACATGAGGAAGGCATTGGCTGTTACTACAAGGACCACACCACTTGCTCCCGGCGCCCCTTGGGAAAGATCAGGAGACCCTTATCCATCTAGAATCTTCCAGGAGCACTTTTAAGTTCACCTAGGCCAGGACCAGTGTGTTCAGTGGCTGTCATTCACCAAGGAAGTTGTGACAGAACTGTGCCACCCCTTAGAGCCAGACCTGCAGCCTTAGAGGAGGGTGAGGTTAGCACTGTCTCTGGCCATGAAGGTAGCCAGAGACCTGAAGGTCCTGAATTTTTCACGAATGGATCCTTCCAGGCTGGAATAGGCATGGTAGTTAACATCTTGCAGTTCACTATCCATCACTGCACCTAGGATGTGACAAAGGCACTTTATGCCAGGACAGGGGTCTCCATTGTGTTCTGAATGAAAAGAAAGAAGAAGGAGGAGCATGCATGTGGCTTTGCCAGGATAATGTGTTTCCGGGTGGTGCAGGCTGTCATCAGCTGCACACACATGGTGTCCCATCTTAATGTTGAGATGTACCAAAACAAAAAAGGTTACCATTCATTCAATGCACAGTTGATTTTTAACCATGCCCATCAAATCATACTCGTAAATTCCCACTATTCTGGCAGCAGTCACGTTGTGTTCATCCTGCCCCAATCCACTGTTCCAGGAATCTTTCAGCCACTGGGTCGAACCAGAAGATGGCTGCTCAGCGATGATGGCTATCCGCTCTACATCTGGCTAATAAGTCCCCTTCACAATCCAACTACACATGGTCAGGGTTCATACAAAGAAAGTCGCGCTGCCACAAGGTCATCAAGCAGACAACTGCGGTCCTGAAGCGATGGTTCTACTGCCTCGACCGTTGTGGAGGAACTGTCCAATACTCACAGGAGTCTGTATCGCAATTCCTGGCATTCTGCTGCATCCTCCACAACCTGACCATCATGAGGGCATAGCCCTTACCACCATGGATGTGGGGAATACCACAACAGGAGGAGGAAGAGGTGGAGGAAGTGGGAAGAGGAAGGGAGGAGGCAGCCGGTATATCCAGATTCTGAACAGGCTGTCCTTGAATGCATCATTCAAATCTGATTCCCCAGAATAAAATCCCAGATCCCCATTTTTCAGTAGTGCCATATCTTATCTTCCCTCTGTGACTGACCATCACCACATCTTCTTGGCCTCAATAAAAACCATCACAAAGCTACCATTCCAAACCAAGTTTATTCAACAAAATATCCAATACTTGGTATAATACTCAATTAATCACCCTTTTACATCCCTGTATTGCCTGTCTTGTCGGTACATTTGCCTGTGCTAGTGCTTCTACACAGTGTTCCAGTGGTTGCAATATGGCTGTGGGAAGGTTGCTGACTTTCAGTGGCGGAGACTGCAGATAGCCTTGAAGGATAACCTCAAGCAGTTCTGGGCCTTGAAGGTCCGGGCTTCAGACTGTGCCACCTAAGCATGGTGGCAGCAGTCTGGGCTGGCTGGCTGACAGACAACAGCAAGGGCAGTTAGGGATGGGCAATAAATGCTGGCCTAGCCAGCATCATCCACATCCTGTAAATGAATTTTTAAAAAGCAAAAATATTGGTGGTGTCAGGGGACGAATGCTGACATGAGATAGAAAAGAAGGTTTGTGCTCCACAGAGACACTGCCACTCTTGCAAGGAGGCATCTCAGCAATCCTAGTAATCTATTGGAAGACATATTGATAGGCTGCTGTGAGATCCTGAAAGCATCTTTGAAAACTGGTATCTACAGCCATCTTGGCAGCAGTCTGAGCTTTCACAGCAGCAAGCTGAGATTGCATGACTGAAGTCTAAGCTTCCATTACAACATTCAGTCATTGGGTGGCTTCTTGTACTACAGGCAATCAGACACTTCAACATGGTTGAGTCCGCAAGTGTTCTCCTGGAGTTAGCCACCACTTCCACCCTGGCTTTTCCTCACCATTTTAGAGAGCCACCCCACCTTCCAGACCACTCCTACAGGTCTGATAAATCCACCCCAACATGTGAGATCTGTTTTCTGGGCTACTGCCTAATGTATGTGCACTGCCAGTATCTGGTCTGGTGGTTGCGAGTATCAGATCAAGTGATGGTGTTCCTTGTCTTCTCTAGGCCTTCAGATTCCCACACCGCAGGCTAGTCAGGCAGCAGTTCCTGAGTATTTGAAAGTGTAAATGCACAAGAACAGGGATGGGGTGAGGAAAGGAGGGGAAAGCAGGAGGTACATGGTTACACTGCCTGAAGTTTGTACATAACAGTTCTTTGGGATGAGGGTGAAGTGGGATTTTAAAAAGTGCCTTAGTCAGGAACACTCCATTATTCTCAATGGCTTCAGCCATGAATCTGGTCTCTGCCTCATTAATGGCCACTCAATCCCTAGCACTATTTTGTTGGGGTCAGCAGCCATCTCTGCTCCCTGCTGGTTAGCTACTGCTGTCGCCTATCATGGGCCACCTTGTTCTGCAAAAGAGAGAGAAGTGTGGTGCAATGAGTTTGGTTATGAGCCAGCCGCAGTTGAATACTTGGCAATGTGTGAAAGCTGTGAGACATGCATGTGTGGCTTCTAGCAGTGGGGGAGGTGGTGGTGGAGTGGTATTGTTGCTGGAGACCCAGGGTAATTCCCCAGGGACCCGGGTTTGAATCCCAACACAGCAGATGGTGGAATTTGAATTTAATAAAAATCTGGAATCAAAAGCCTAATGATGTCATTAGATAATGAAACTATTGTTGATTGTTGTAAAAACCCATCTGGTTCATTAATGTCCTTTAGGGAAGGAAATCTGCTGTCCTTGCCTGGTCTGGCCTACACATAACTCCAGACCCACAGCAATGTGGTTGACTCTTAACTGCCCTCTGAAAAGTCGAATGAAAATGGACGGACCACCTGGCATTGACCTAGGCACAGGAAACGACAACAGCAAACCCAGCCCGGTTGACCCTGCAAAGTCCTCCTTAATAACATCTGGGGACGTGTGCCAAAATTGGGAAAGCTGCCTCACAGACTAGTCAAGCAACAGCCTGACATACTCACAGAATCACATCTCACACCATCATCACCATCCCTGGGTATGTCCTGTCCCACCGCAGCACAAACCCAGCAGAGGTGGTGGCACAGTGGTCTACAGTCGGGAGGGAGTTGCCCTGAGAGTCCTCAATATTGACTCCAGACCCCATGAAGTCTCATGGCACCAGGTCGAACATGGGCAAGGAAACTTCCTGCCACCCACCCACAGCCAATGAAGCAGTACTCCTCCATGTTAAAAGCCACTTGGATGAAGCACTGAGGGTGGCAAGGGTGCAGAACCTACTCTGGGTGGGAGACTTCAATGTCCACCACCAGAGTGGGATGGTAGCACCACTACTGACTGAGCTGGCCGAGTCCTAAAGGACATAGCTGCTAGACTGGGCCTGTAGCAGGTGGTGAGGGAACCAACAAGGTGGAAAAACATACTTGACCTAATCCTCACCAACCTGCCTGCCACAGATGCATCTGTCCATGACAGTATCAGTAGGAGCGACCACCACACAGTCCTTGTGGAGACGAAGTCCCATCTTCACATTGAGGATACCCTCCATCGTGTTGTTTGGCACTATCACCGTGCTAAATGGGATAGATTTTGAAAAGCGCTAGCAATTCAAGACTGGTCAACCATGAGATGACCATCACCAGCAGAATTGTACTCAAACACAATCTGTAATCTCATGGCCCAGCATATCCCCCTCTCTGCCATTACCACCAAGCCAGGGGATCAACTCTGGTTCAATGAAGAGTGCAGGAGGACATGCCAGGAGCAGCACCAGGCATATGTAAAAATGAGGTGTCAACCTGGTGAAGCTATAACACAGGACTATGTGTGTGCCAAACAGCATAAGCAGCAAGTGATAGCCAGAACTAAGCGAGTCCACAACCAATGGATCAGATCTAAGCACTGCAGTCCTGCCACATCCAGTCTTGAACGGTGATGGACAATTTAAAAACTCACTGGAGGAGGAGGCTCCACAAATACCCCCATCCTTAATGATGGGAGAGCCCAGCACATCAATGCAAAAGATAAGACTGAAGCATTTGCTACAATCTTCAGCCAGAAATGCCGAGTGGATGATCCATCTTGGCCTCCTCCAGAGGTCCCCAGCATCGCAGGTGCCAGTCTTCAGCCCATTCAATAAATTCCACATTATATCAAGAAATGGCTGAAGGCACTGGATACTACAAAGGCTATGGGCCCTGACAACATTCCGGCAATAGTATTGAAGATTTCTGCTCCAGAACTTGCCACACCCCTAGCCAAGCTGTTCCAGTACAGCTACAATACTGGCATCTACCCGGCTATTTGGAAAATTGCCCAGGTATGTCCTGTCCATAAAAAGCAGGACAAATCCAACCCGGCCAATTACCACCCCATCAGTCTACTCTCCATCATCAAAGTAATGGAAGGGGTCAGCAACAGTGCTATCAAGTGGCACTTGCTTAGCAATAACCTGTTTGCTGATGCTCAGTAGGGGGTTCTGCCAGGGCCACTCAGCTCACGACCTCATTATGCCTTTGTTCAAACATGGACAAAAGAGCTGAACTCCAGTGGTGAGGTGACAATTACTGCTCTTGACATCAAGTCCACATTTGACCGAGTGTGGCATTAAGGGGCCTTAGCAAAACTGAAGTCAATGGGAATCAAGGGGAAAACTCTCTGCTAGTTGGAGTCATACCTAGCACAAAGGAAATTGGTTGTGGTTGTTGGAGGTCAGTCATCTCAGCTCCAGTACATCACTGCAGTAGTTCCTCAGGGTAGTGTCCTAGGCCCAAACATCGTCAGCTGCTTCATCAATGACCTTCCTTTTATCAAAAGGTCAGAAGTGGGGATGTTCGCTGATGATTGCACAATGTTCGGCACCATTCGTGACTCCTCAGATGCTGAAGCAGTCCATGTCCAAATGCAGCAAGATATGGACAATATCCAGACTTGGGCTGACAAGTGGCAAGTAACATTCACGCCACACAAATGCCAGGCAATAACCATCTCCAAGAGAAAATCTAACCATTGCCCCTTGACGTTCAATGGCACTACCATCACTGAATACCCCATTATCAACACCCTGGGGGTTACCATTGACCAGAAACTGAACTGGACTAGCCATATAAATACTGTGGCTACCAGAGCAGATCACAGACTCGGAATCCTGCATTCAGTAACTCACCTCCTGATTCCCCAAAGTCTGTCCACCATCTACAAGGCACAAGTCAGGAGTGAGATGGAATACTCTCCAGTAGCCTGGATGAATGTAGCTCCAACAACACTCATCCAGGACCATCCAGGACAAAGCAACCTGCTTGATTGGCACCCCTTCCACAAACATTCTCTCCCTCCACCACTGAAGAACAATAGCAACAGTGTGCACCACCTACATGATGCACTGCAGGAACTCACCAATACTCCTTAGGCAGCACCTTCCAAACCCATGACTGCTACCATCTAGAAGGACAAGGGCAGCAGACACATGGGAACACCACCACCTGGAACTTCCCACCAAGCCACTCACCAGCCTGACTTCACTGTTGCTTGGTCAAAATCCTGGAACTCCCTTCCTAACAGCACTGTGGGTGTAACTGCACCACAGAGGCTGCAGCAGTTCAAGAAGACAGTTCACCACCACCTTTTCAAGGGCATTTAGGAATGGGCAATAAATGGTGGCCTAGCCAGTGACGCTCACATCCCTTGAATGAATAAAAAAAAAGTTGTGAGACTGAGGTGAAGCATATGAATATGAGATTTGAGTCCTGGTTGATACTGACTGGAGTTGGTGAGTGAGGCAGATATGGTAAATGGAGTAGTGTATAAGGTTAATGGTGCATTGGTAGGATATGACATATGAGGGTGCATTCACTTACCTTGTCTATTCATGTGCAGTCATTAAACTTCTTTCTGTGCTGAATTCATGTCCTCAGGACTAGAATGCTGACTTTGACTGCCACAGCCAACCCCTCTCACCACCTTCTCAGTACTTGTCTGCAGGGTCTCCTGGCTCCCAGGGGGATCTTCTCTGGAGCACATTCGTTGGCTAATTTCTGTTCCTTCCTCCAGTCCTTCAAATCTTTTCCAATCAGCTTTATCCTCTTCTGCAGCCAGAATGCACCTCACCTTGAAGAGGTTATAGTAGTGCAGGTTCACTTTAAGTGGCGCAAGCCTCGCATGAACTTGGGCCCTTGCTGAGCCATGCAGCCAATCCACAGCTCAATTAGCACTGACTGCGTGCCACAATCGTTATAATTAGCAGACAGGGTGAAGCTTGCATGCTGCCTGCATCACTTAGATTCCAGTTAATCGCATTTCGCAGTCCTCGTGCCTGATAACGAGGCTACCCAATTTAGCCCCCCCTTTAGCCACAGCCGCAGAGGTGAAATCTTTTCACTGACATCATTTCCGTGACCATTGATGAACCTGGAGGTTGAGGACCTGTGATTGTCCTGTTGCAGGGAAAAAGAGAGAAAATAAACTTTCTTCGGACATTATAATGTCCATTGTGTTTCGTGAGCAAATCGGGTTCACACAAACTCATCCATACTAAGTGATGGGGACCGCATGGCTCTTGACTTTAACTGCTCCCACCTGGCGGAAACCATGTGGAAACCAAGTTGAAATAACAGGAATCAATTAACTCTTCCAACTTGGCTCTTTCTTGCTGTGTTTCCATATGAACCTGATGCTTTGAACAGGCGAGCAGGGCACCCTCATTATGGAAACGTGCTCCTGTTTAAATATCTCAAACAATCACACAGGCAAGTTTAATGAGTCATATTAAAGCATTGTACCGAATCAAGGAACAGTAGACATCTGCTATTAACAATTTTATTTTCTATTTCAACCTTCAAAAAATACTGAGAGGTAAACACCATGGAATTGTTTTTTTCTTTTTATTGATAATTTGACAAAAAATAACTTGTGACTAGGAAATTTCAATTTATATACACTCCAAATTTTAAGCTAAAATTATCACAATAGGGATCAGGTATTACTCAAACTTTGGAATTAGCTCTAACAACTTAGTAATATTTCTCAACAAATCATAACTTACTCCTTTAAAACTAGGAGACCTAGCATGATCCTTCTTCTTATTTGAAGAGAACTCATTATTAAGTTCTTGAAATAAGAACCTTAGAAAAAAATAATATTACTTGGATACAAAACTTTAAAATTATGAAATGTGTACTTGTTTCATTTTCCCAAGTTTATCATTCCTATCCTGGTGGAATGAAAGTCTAATGTTACACTGGCACTCACAGATTAGCAGCTGACCGAAGGCACAAAGAGCTTTATTCACAAACATCCTTCAAAGCCACAAACCTTTCTCAAGGTCCTTTCTGTTTCTATTGTACTCAAGACATGCAGTTATAGAAACTGCATATTATTACTGGGAATTTGTTGAAAACTTATGTTAACTGTGCAATTAAGGGAGCAGACATGATGGGTAGAATTACAAGATCCAAATAGATGCATGAAGTAGCAAATCACTAATTATGTCTGTTCACCAAATATTACTTAACTGCAAATTTGCAGACAAAGGAATGGTAGGAAGAGTGTGGGCTGGATTTTACATACCACCCACTCCCTCACCCCACAACCAGATTCAAACCCGCTAGTGTAAAATACAGCCCTATAAATTAGAGGCAAGGGGTAGAACCATCCAGTCCCATTGGTGGTGGGCATCATGGTGGGCGTGAGCGGGCAATATGGCAAGAAGGCCAAAAATTGGTTTTACACCATCGTGAAGCCAGTTTGCGATCGTCCGCTCCACCTGTCAATGGCGGGCTACGTTTCCTGCTGCCACTCGTTGGGAACCTAATTTCAATACTTTAGCAGCTCATTATAAGCCCTGCTCATCAGAGTCATCCCCCCAGGCTGGATCATTCAGGCATGTCGGCATGATTGGACGCTAATATGTTTCACAACTATATACAAGCGACGTGCACCAGGCGAGCTGCACTTCCCCTGAGACTTCGAGATTTGTTTGCCTACCTTGCTTCAGGCAACACTCGTGGTCATCAGCTCCAGGCTTCACAGGCAGCATTTTTAGGGGGGCTCACAAAGAGGTCTCTACCTACCAGACCAGCCCTGAAAAAGAGTCATACAGACTCGAAACATTAACTCTGTTTCTCGCTCCACAGATGCTGTCAGATCTGCTGAGTTTTTCCAGCATTTTCTGTTTTTATTTCAGATTTCCAGCATCCACAGTATTTTGCTTTTATCAGTGTGTGGGGACACATGTTGATCTGTGCAAGTGGCCTCAAGATGGTGAGGGCGGAGGACGCAGTCTCCAGAGGAGATGAGGGCAGATGGGGATGTGAGGGTATGTGTGTGAGAATGGCTGTTTATGTCCCTTGAGATGGCAGTGAGTGAGATGCCAGTGAATGTGTGATGGGCTTGAGTGTGTGAGTTTAGAGTGATGATTGCCTTACCCTGGTGGCACGGATGAGATCATTCATCCTCTTTCTGCATTGGATGGCCAACCTCTTCCATGCAGTATTGGCACTAATCAGCACTGCCACCAGCTACCAAGCCGGAGTGGTGAGATTGCTGAACCTCCTTCGGCCAGAGCAGGGGTGGACATCACGACGGGCCTCCGAAAGGCATTCCAGTGACTGGTCACTGAACTTTTCTTGGCTTTCAGGGCCATGTCTTCACTGGAGCAGTCCTGGGCTGCAAGCATTGAGAACTGCGTGCACGGCTACAGTTTAGATATGGCACCCGGAGTGAGGAATCGGTGAGGTAATGGCATGGCGGGCGATTCAGAGGCCGCCTGCCAGCGAGATGGCATGTTTCCTGTGGCTGCATGGTTAACAAGGAGAAAGCAGATGTTACGGTGTCAAAACCCACCATTGCGGCTGACAGGTAAAATGTTTTTTTCACGTCCAGTACTGCATTTAGTGCAATTCTGGGATGATTCTTCCCAAGATCTCTAGTGATTTTCCTCCCTATATTATGGTTCTTGTGTTATTCCTAATTGAGGGAGGGAGCTTCATTTCCAGGACAAGATGAACACTATGTCATTTGATCACACCAAACACCATTTGGTTGCTTTTCATGCCAGGAAATTCATTTAGTGATGTGTTGCATCAGTGCACCAGAATTTTATTATGCTGCTATAGAACTAATGCTCACTAAAAAATATTAAGAGGTTATTTCTGCATCCCACTTAGAAGTAATATGCAGTGAAACATATGAACATACGAATTAGGAGCAGGATAGGCCACTTGGCCCCTCCAGCCTGCTCCACCATTCAATAAGATCTTAGCTGATCCGAATGTAACCTCAACCCTACATTCCTGCCTACCACCAATAACCTTTCACCCCCTTGCTTACCAAGAATCTATCTAGCTCTGCCTTAAAAATATTCAAAGATTCTGCTTCCACCATCCTTTGGAGAAAAGAGTTTCAAAGACTCACAACACTCCGAGAGAAAAAAATTCTCCTTATCTCTGTCTTGAATGAGTGATCCCTTGTTTTTAAGCAGTGACTCATTTATGTCTTGGGTAAATGAGTTCGTTGATCAACCGAATTCTAACTGCACGCCTTCCTATGTTCTCATCAATTCCTGCTTGCAATCAATAATGGGGAAAGACTGATGTAAGAATAAACAGCGATGTTTTATTGAGACATAGCGCAGAGTACCAGATTATACGTGCTCACTCAGAAACTTCCAGAACTAGACTTACAGTTCCCAGTTGCCCATGCTGTACAGTGATCCATCAGTGCTGTCACATGGTCAGTACACTTGCATTCCCTTAAAGGGACAGGATAGCTCACTTTACCACATCCCTCCCCCTTTACTTAAAAGGACAGCTAGAAAGCTTAAAACACTAACTATTTACACAATAACTATTTACTGGTCAAGTCTCTCAGAAGGCCTCCTTTGACGGGTTGGGCATCTCAGTTCGACAACCTCGGCTAGTGTTTCCGACACCTCCTTTTCAGGGACAGTTGCCCACTATGTCCCTCAGTGGATGATTTCACCATCTTCTGGGTGCAGACATGTTCACTCCTGTTGCCCCTCCCCTCCAAGCTGAAATAGATAAAGAGCAACAAGCACAAAGCAATATAGCGATGAGCTACATAATGTGTGAGGAGAAAAGAGGAAAAGAAAAAAAATATATTTTTGTTTATCTTTCCAAGAATTGTGAATAATTTCTCTTTTTTTTTCTGCATGTTCTTTTCTTGGTAGCACTGACCCGTATCTCTGTCATCTCTTTAATTTCGCTGTTGGCTGGACTAGACTCAGGCGCGAGCTGAACGTGAATGATCTTAGTAGTTGGGTTTTCCGACAGCTCTTCTGAGAATTCAGGGCCTTCTAGCTTAAAACTTCAGGTCTTTTATGCAGCTGCTGCTTCAGATCTTCCAATTCTTTCCTATTCTCATTAATAGTTTCCTGGAAAGTCACATATCATTGCGCCTTCTCCACTAATTCGTTCCTTAACTCGGCCAGAAACAGGCTTAACTCTTCCTTTTCTTCTTCATATCTTTATCGTGGCACAAATTGGTAGCTGATTGAATTTTGTAGTGCACGCAAATCCTTTAATAGATTTTCCATTTCCTTTCGAAGGATGCTGACTTCAGCTTGAACTCTGTCCCAGTGTAACACTTCTACGGACTTCTCCGTTTGTGTCTTTGCATCCTCATTTTTTCTTGCAGGAACACTTCTGCTTTTGAATTGGGAACTTGGTGAACCCTCAAGGTTTATCTCTCCCAACCACTACCTTCTGAGGAGACTTGGTCCCTGCCTGACGTTACAAATAGGGGTAAATTTTCTGCAACTGCACCTTAACTTGATATACCCCTTTCACATTTATTTCTTCGCCCTTGTATGACCTCAGCTTTGTGTTTGAAACTTCTAACTTCAAAAGATGGATTCCTTTACTCAGATATCTAAATGTATGTTCTCCAATGATGGACATCAATGCTCCTGTATCAACTTCCATCTTAATGGGTTGTCCGTTAACTGTAATGACGACTTGGATTGGCTCAGTTCTACCCACTTTGAGGTTATATAACGAATGGATGATTCTATTTCTTCTGGCTCTTCCATAAGGCATTTTCCCTTCTGCCTTTATAGTGTTGTTTTAGCCTTTCTCTGCAGTGTTGCCTTATGTGGCCATAGTGGTAGCAGAAAAAGCACTCAACTTGTTTGAGTTGTCGTTCACTCGCTAGAGGCCTGGATATATTTCTTTCATTCATTTTGTGGGTTTTCACTGCAGTACCGTTGTTTATCAATGGTCTGGAGCTAGAGAGCATTTCCCGCTTTTTGTTGGAGTCCGAAGTTTTCGCGTCATTTGTTGCCAGATTGTCCTGCTCAACCAGATGGACAGCGCCATTTTGTGTATCTTTTATAGCTTAAGAATTTCTAACCACGCTCTGCATCATGGTAGCTAATTCTAATGCCTTATTGAAGTCTAGACTAGGCTTGACTAGCAAACGCCTTTGGATCATATCATCTCCAATCCCGCATATCAGCCGGTCTCTCAACATATCACTAATGGACATTCCAAATTCGCGATGTTCAGATAATGCCTTTAAAATGGCCATATGGTCAGATATTGTCTCCTCTGGAAGTCTGTCCCTTGAATTGAACTTGAAGTGCTGCATAGTAACTGATGGCTTTGGTCTCAGGTGGCTCTGTACAATTTTTATTAACTTGTCAAAAGTCTTCGAGTCTAGGGCGCCAGGTGACATAAGGCTGCGGATCAGCCCGTACGTTTTTCTCCCTCATGAGAACAAAAGAATCACCCTCTTCTTCTCCTCCCCCGTGATGTTATTAGCAGTAAAAAAGAACACTAGGTGTTCAACATACTGAGACCAATCATCTGGAATGTGGTCAAATGGATCGATACACCCAAACTGCAGCATCATGAACAACTGCAAGGGGACTGCACTACTGATAAGCTTTCCAGGTAATGACGAATTTAGGTGTTTGGCTTACTGCAAAGTCACCCTCTCTCTGCGGTCTCTCATAATTTTGTGTCCATAGCCATTTTTCATATATTTACCCCTTTAAATGTATTGCCACTATAAGAGCAGTCACCGTTTTTTTTAACTCTGTCTCTGCGGCTGTCAGCTTTTCTCTGGTGGGTTTCATGCTCTTTGAGCTTTGGCGGGATCCCTGCAATCGCAATTCTACAGGGTTTTTTTATTTTAAACTGTAGCACTGCTTTCTGCTCTGATTGCCAGCTGTCTCCTATTTCACAAGGTAAGTACAGATGCTCTTTCCAATGCTCACCCGTCTTGAAATTTATTTTCCTTTGTTCTTTATTCTCATCACCACTTTTATATCTTGGGTAAATGAGTTTGTTGGTCAACCGAACTCTAACTGCACGCCTTCTTATGTTCTCATCAATTGCTGCTTGCAATCAATAGCAGGGAGAGACTGATGTAAGAATAAACAGTGATGGTTTATGGAGACATAGGGCAAAGCACCAGATCATACTTGCTCACTCATAAACCTCTAGAGCTAGACCTAAAGTTCCTAGCTGCCCGCGCTGTACAGTGGTTTGTCAATGCTGTCATATGATCAGTACACTTGCATTCTCTTAAAGGGACAGGGTACCTCACTTTACCACAGACCCCTAGCTCTAGATTCTCCCACAAGAGGAAACATCCTCTCCACATCCACCCTGTCAAGAACCCTCAGGATTTTAAAGGTTCCAATTAAGTGGCCTCTTACTCTTCCAAATTCCAGTGGATACAAGCCTAAACTGTCCAGCCTTTCCTCATAAGGCAACCCGCCCATGCCTGGTATTAGACTAGTAAACCATCTCTGAACTGCTTCTAATGCATTTACATCTTTCTTTAAATAAGTAGACCAGTACTGTACACAATACTCCAGATGTGGTCTCACCAATGCCCTGTACAACTGAAGCATAACCTTCCTACTTTTGTAATCAATTCCCCTCACAATAAATGATAATTTTCTAATAGCTTTCCTAATTACTTGCTGTAACTGCACACTAACCTTCTGTGATTCATGCACTAGGACACCCAGATTCCTCTGAATCGCAGAGCTCCGCAATCTCTCACAATTTAGATAATAAGATTTTTTTATTATTTTTCCTGCAAAAATGGACAATTTCACATTTGCCCACATTATACTCCATTTGCAAGATCTATAGCCAGTCACTTAACCTATCTATGTCAATTTGTAGCCTCCTTATGTCCTCTTCACAATTTACTTTCCTACCTATCTTTGTGTCATCTCCAAATTTAGCTACCATGTCTTCACTCCCTTCATCTAAGTCATTGATGTAAATCATAAAAAGGTGAGGCCCCAGTACAGACCCCTGTGGGAGTCTACTCGTCACATCCTGCCAATCCATATATGCATGCTCTCCGCTCTCTGCCAGCCAGCCAAACTTCTATCCATGATAATATGTTACCCCCTACACCATGCGCTTTTATTTTCCGTAATAATCTTTGATGTGGCACCTTATCAAATGCCTTCTGGAAATCCAAGTACAGTACATCTACAGGCCCCCCTTTAACCACCGGGCATGTTACTCCTT
Source organism: Cetorhinus maximus (assembly GCF_964194155.1). Taxonomy (NCBI): domain Eukaryota; kingdom Metazoa; phylum Chordata; class Chondrichthyes; order Lamniformes; family Cetorhinidae; genus Cetorhinus; species Cetorhinus maximus. Next base: position 109,605,940 of record NC_135879.1, on the reverse strand, counting down.
CAAAAAACTCCAATAAATTGGTTAAACATGATTTTCCTTTCACAAAACCATGCTGACATTTCCCTATTGCCTTGAGCTCTTCTAACTGCCCAGCTGTAACCTCCTTAATGATCAATTCTAATAACTTGCTCATGACAAATGCCAAGCTAACTGGCCTATAATTTCCTGTTTTCTGCCTCCCTCGCTTCTTGAATAGTGAGGTTATATTTGCTACTTTCCAATCTGATGGAACCTTTCCAGAATCTAGCGAATTTTAGAAAATTAACACCAGCGCATCAACTACCTCATTAGCCACCTCCTTTAAGACCTTTGGATGTAGTCCATCTGGACCCAAAGATTTGCCAGCCTGTAGCTCCATCAATTTGCTCAGTACCGTTTCCCTAGTTATTTCAATTTCACCAAGTTCCTTTCTCCCGTTCACCTCCTGATTTGCAGCTATTACAGGAATATTTTTTTGTATCTTCTATAGTGAACACAGACGCAAAATATTTGTTCATTTCTTCTGCCATTTCCTTATTATCTACTATTAACTCACCACTCTCACTCTCTAGGGGACCAACACTCACTTTACTTACTCTTTTCCTCTTTAAATACTTGTAGAAACTCTTGCTATCCATTTTTTCCATTTCTAGCTAGCTTCCTCTCATACTCTAATTTCTTTCTCCTGATTAACCTTTTAGTCATTCTCTGCCATTCTTTATATCCTGTCCAATCATCTTTGCTGAGTTGTATGCTTTTTCCTTAAATTTGATGCTTTCTTTAACTTCTTTAGTAAACCATGGATGTTGGGTCCTCCCCTTAGAATTTTTCTTGAAAGTAGGAACGTACTTATTCTGAATAATCTGAAATATCCCCTTAAATGTCTGCCACTGCTTATCTATTGATCTATCCTCTAGCCTAATTAGCAACAATGCCTTCTGGAAATCTAAGTATAGTACATCCACCAGTTCCCCTTTATCCACAGAACATATGACTCCTTCAAAGAACTCCAATAAATTGGTTAAACATGATTTGCTTCTCACAAAACCATGTTGACTCTACCTGATTGCCTTGAATTTTTTGAAGTGCCCTGCCATAACATCTTTAATATTCGCTTCTAACATTTTCCCTGTGACAGATATTAGGCTAACTGGCCTATAGTTTCCTGCTTTCTGTCTCCCTCCCTTTTTGAATAAAGGAGTTACATTTGCTATTTTCCAAACTAATGGAACCTTCCTCGAATCTAGGGAATTTTGGAAAATTAAAATCAATGCATCAATTATCTCACTAGCTACTTCTTTCAAGACTTTAGGGTGAAGTCCATCCAGACCTGGGGATTTGTCAGCCCGCAGCCCCAACAATTTGATTAATACCAATTCCCTGGTGATTGTAATTTTCCTGATTTCCTCCCTCCCTTCCATTTCCTGATTTACAGCTATTTCCGGGATGTTACCTGTCTCTTCTACAGTGAAGACTGAAGCAAATTACCTGTTTAATTCACCCGCATCTCCCTACTTTCTGTTATCAATTCCCCAGATGCACTTTCTATAGGACCAATGCTCACTTTGTTAACTCTTTTCTTATTTAAATATCTATACAAGTTCTAATATCTCTCTTTATATTACTAGCTAGCTTTCTCTCATACTATAATTTTTCCCTCCTTATTAATCTTCTTGTCATTCTTTGCTGTTCTTTATATTCTTTCCAATCTTCTGACCTGCCACCCGTCTTTGTGTAATTACATGCTTTTTCTTTAATTTGATACTGTCTTTAACTTTTTAAATTAACCACAGATGTAGACCTTCCCCTTGGAATTTTTCTTTCTCATTGGAATGTATCTATTCTATGTATCCTGAAATATCCCTTTAAATGTCTGCCACTGAACCTCCATTGACCTATCCCTTAACCTCATTTGCCAGTTCACTTTAGCTAGCTCTGCTTTCATGCCCTAATAATTGCCCTTATTTAAGTTTAAAATACTAGTTTTGGATGCACTCATTTCTCCCTCAAAATGAATGTAAAATTCAGTCATATTATGATCGCTGGTACCTAGGGATTCCTTCACTATGAGGTTATCAATTAATCCTATCTCATTGCTCAGTGCCAGATGTAGTATAGCCTGCTCTCTGGTTGGCTACAGAACATGGTGTTCTAAGAAACTATCCTGAAAACATGCTATGAACTCCTTATCTAGGCTACCTTTTTCCCATCTGATTTTTCCAGCCTATATATAGATTAAAATCCCCCATAATTATTGCTGTACATTTCTGGCAAGTTCCCATTATCTCTTATTTTATACTTTGTCCTACTGTGTAGTTACAAGTACGGGACCTGTACACCACTCCCACGAGTGACTTCTTGCCTTTATCATTCCTCATCTCAACCCAAACCGCTTCTACATCCTGGTTTCCTGAACTTAGGTCATCCCTCTCTAATGCGCTAACATCATTATTAATTAACAGAGCTACCCCTCCACCTTTTCCTAACTTCCTGTTCTTCCTATGTGTCACTTAAATATCATCCTTTAGCCATGTCTCCGTAATGGCGATCAGATCGTACTTATTTATTTCTATTTGCGCTATCAGCTCATCTGTTTTGTTTCGAATGCTATGTGTATTTATGTAACAGAGCCTTTAGGTTTGTCCTTTTATTATTTTTGTAGCGTCTAACCTTATTTGCTGATTTACTCATAGAATTGTACTCTCTCTCCCTTCCTGTCACAGTCTCTTTATCATCTCCCATATTAACACCTTTCTCTCTTGCCCTGTCTCTACTCTTTGGTTTACCACATCTTCCCAAATTTGATCCCCCTGCTCCCACTATTCAGTTTCAAATCCTCTCTACTTCCCTAGTTAGGTGGCTCATGAAGACACCAGCCCCAGCACAGTTCAGGTGTTGACCATCCCAACGGTACAGATCCCACTTTCCTCAATACTGGTGCCAGTGCACCATGAACTGGAACCCACAACAGTCTTTGAGCCGCACATTAATTTCTCTAATCTTATTTGTCCTAATCCAATTTGCACGTGGCTCAAGTAATAACCCAGAAATTATTATCTTTGAGGTTCTGCTTCTTAATTTGATGTCTCGCTCATCATATTGACTATGCAGAGCCTACTTCCTCATCCTGCCTATGTTGTTGGTATCTACATGGGCCACGACCACTGGATCCTCCACCCCGCCCCGCCCCGCCCCGCAAGTTCCTTTCCAGCCCTGAGCAGATGTCCTGAACCCTGGCACAGGGGAGGCAACAAGGTCGTCTGGACTCTCGCTCTTTGCTACAGAGAACAGTGTCAATCCCCCTCACTTTACTGTCCCCTACTGCCACTATGCTCTTTTTCGCTCCCCCCACTTGGTTGGCTTCCTGTACTACGGTGCCATGGTCAGTTTGCCCATCCACTCTGCAGCCCCTGCTCTCAGCCAAACAAGCTGAGAGAACCTCAAGCCAATTGGGCAATTGCCAAGGCTCACATTCCTACACTCCTGCCCTCTGGGTCCTCTTACCTGCTTCACTTGCAGTAATACCCTCCTGTCCCTGACCACTGACCAAATCAGAAGACCCAATCCAAAGTGATGTGACTGCCTCCTGGCATAAAGCATCCAGGTAACTTTCCTCCTCCCTGACGCGTTGCAGAGTCTGCAGCTCAGCCTCCAGCTCAGTCCTGACAGATCACCTGTCTTGCCATTTTTAGTGCATTTTAAATAATCATATTATCACTTATTTTTGTTGCTTCCTTTTATATTTTGTTAATTTTACCACCAATTTGTGTACTATTTCAAAACTTAGGGATAGAATAGAACTTAACCACTTACCAGTTACTCACCAAACAGCTAGCTCCTTTCCCTGTAGTAGACCAAGAACCAAATTCTATGGGGTAAGAAAGATAGAAAAAGGAAATGAACAATTCCTTCTCCCCTTTCACTGAATTCCCCTCTCACAAACTCCAAGTCTTCAAGTGGTTAACTCAGCTGCACTCGGTTTGCCAAGGCTGCACTAAAGAATCCTGAATTTATAGTAAACTGAACTGGGCCTACATTATCCAGATTCAACCAGTTAGCTAATTTACTACTCAGCTCCTATAGCTAAGAGTGAGTTTACCCTGTCTAAACTGCAAGAAAGAAAATACTTTCCAGTTACTGCTAATGACAGGCTAGATTAAATTTTCAGAGCAAAATTTAAGAACAAAATTAATACTTAAAACTCCCCTCTCATCAAACTCCAAGTCTTCACTCAGCTCAGCTGCACACTGAAAGGCCTAGAATGACAACCCCTGAAATCTATTATAATTGTCTCAGGTCCAGTGTTACCAGTGGACCATGTATCCTTATGATCAGAAATTTAACTTTATTCCCCAACATCTGATCATACAATAGCATGACCTATGGAAGTAACAATGAAAATGCCTTTTTACATGAACTCACTACCATCATTTTGCATGTGCCCCTATATGTGTCTCTCCTAATTCCCAGCAGGTGGACTGATTGATACTTTAGTGAAATGGGATCAATTAAAATAAACAATCTCTTTTCATAAAATCTTTGAACGAATGGGGCAAAGCTTAAAATGAGTTTTAACTTCATAATACTCCAAATAACATACAAATAACAAATCACATTACACTGCCCCTCTTAGAGGGCAAAGGAGAATTCCTCCAATGAGTAATTTCCCTAAAACAGATTAGCAATAAGTTTAAGTTTTCACTCTTTGTTCCTACTTCTCTAACAGATTCAGCAACTCTTTCTTGGCCTGAATTTAATGTTCTGAGGTCAGGTGTGCAGCCGACCCGAACACACGTAAAATTGCGTGAAATTACATTGGCCGTGCATCCCATCGTCATCACGCGCGGGTGCAATATTGAGGTCGGCAGGTACAGTTCCGACTCCCACACGTGCCTGCCGACCTCAATACTGTGCTAATGTGCTAATATCATCATTAATTAACAGACCCACCCCTCCACCTTTTCCTAACTTCCTGTCCTTCCTAAATGTCACATACCATTTAATATTCAGGTCCCAGTTTATGTCATCCTGTAGTCATGTCTCTATGATGGCTATCAAATCGTATTTATTTATTTCTATTTGCACTATCAGTTCATCTGTTTTGTTTAGAATGCTACATGCGTTTAGATACAAGGCCTTTAGTTTTGTTCTTTTATCATTTTTGTAGTGTCTAGCGTTATCTGCTGATTGACTCTTAGAACTATATTCTGTCCCTTCCTGTCACATCATGTTTATCATTTCCCATATTAATACCTTTCTCTCTTGCCTTGTCTCTACTCTTTGGCTTACCACATCTTGCCCCTACTATTCAGTTTAAAACTTTCTCTACTTCCCTAGTTACAAGGCTCGCGAGGACACCAGCCCCTGCACATTTCAGGTGTTGACCATCCCAACAGTACAGATCCCACTTTCCCCAATACTGGGGGTGCTAGTGCCCCATAAACTGGAGCCCACCACTCCCATACCCGTTTTTGAGCCACGCATTCACTTCTCTATTCTTATTTGTCCTATGCCAATTTGCACGTGGCTCAGGTAATAATCCAGAAATTATTACCTTTGAGGTTCTGTTTCTTAATTTGGTGCCTAGCTCGTTATACTGACTATGCAGAGCCTCCTTCCTCATCCTGCATTTTCCATTGGTACCTACATGGACCACGACCACTGGATCCTCCTCCTTCCACTGCAAGTTCCTCTTCAGCCCTCTGCAGATGTTCTGAACCCTGAAACCCGGCAGGCAATAAAGCCTTCTGGACTCTCGCTCTTTGCTACAGAGAACAGTGTCAATCCATATCTATACTGCCACCTACTACCACTACATTCCTTTTAGCTCCCTCAACTTGGATGGCTTCCTGTACCACAATCAGTTTGCTCATCCACCCTGCAGTTTCCACTCTCATCCAAACAAGCTGAGAGAACCTCAGACTTGTGGGACAATTGCAGAGGCTCACACTCCTGCACTCCTGCCCTCTGGGTCCCCTTACCTGCTTCACCCACAGTCACACCCTTCTGTCCCTGGCCATTGACCAAATCTGGAAGACCCTATCCTAAGTGGTGTGACTTCCACAATTTAAGAAAGAGAAGAGTGGGTCTAAGACTCATGTTTTAAACTTAAATAAGGACAATTATGAGGATATGCAGACAGAGCTGGCTGATGTGAACTGGGCAGTTAACTTAAGAGATAGGTCAGTAGAGATGCAGTGGCAGACATTTAAGGAGATATTTCATAACACTCAGCAGATACATTCCAGTGAGAAAGAAAGACTCTAGGAAGGATGCACCATCTGTGGCTAACTAAGTTAAAGATGGCATCAAATTGAAAGAAAAAATATTCAATTTCACAAAGATTAATGGAAGGTTAGAAGATTGGACAGAATGTTCAAAAAACAGCAAAGAATGACAAAAGTGATGAGGTAGAAATTAAAGTACAAGATAAAGCTTGCTGGAAATATAAAAACAGATAGTAAGAGTTTCTACAAGTATTCAAAAAAGCAAAGAATAAGTAAAGTGAACATTGTTTCTCAATAAATTAAGTCTGGGGAATTAATAATAGAAAATAAGGGAGTGGTGGTTGAATTGGACAGTATTTTCTGTCTGTCTTCACTTTAGAGGATACAAGTAACATCCCAGAAATGATTGCGAATCAAGAGGTGAAATAGAAGGAGGAACTGAAAACAATTACAATCACCAGGGGAAAGAGTACTGAATAAGTTATTGGAGCTATAAGCTGACAAGTCCCCTGGTCCTGATGGATTTCACCTAGGGTCTTAAAAGAAGTGGCTGCTGAGATAGTAAATGCATTGGTTTTGATTTTCCAAAATTTGCTAGATTGTGGTCCCATCAGATTGAAAAATAATGAATGTAACCCCTGTATTCAAGAAAGGAGGGAGCCAGGAAGCAGGGGCAGAATTTTTCGCTGAGGGGGTGGGTGCACACCCGACACACTCGAGCGTAAAATGGCACATGATTACATCGGGTGAGGGTCCCGACATCATCATGCCCTCGCACGATATTTTGGTCGGTGGGCAAGCGCAGGAATCGGAGACACACCCATCATCAATTACAAGGCCAGTTAAGGCTATTCAAAAAGCAATTAAGCTGGATATTACGTTGCCTGTGTGATTGCATGCTCGCCGCACAGGCAAAATGGGTAAGCGGGCAGCCGACAATTTGCTAAACCTCATCCAAGTAGGGGGGGGGGATAAAAAGGGTCAGCAGCATTGCCAGTGTGAGTGGTGAAGAATTTCGGAGGTAGTTTGCTGCTGGTTGCTTATTGGTACTTTTTTTAAAAATTCATTCAGGGGATGTGGGCTTCACTGGCTGGACCAGCATTTATTGCCCATCCCTAGTTGCCCCTGCGAAGGTGGTGGTGAGCTACCTTCTTGAACCGCTGCAGTCCATGTGGTGTAGATACACCGACAGTGCTGTTAGGGAGGGAGTTGCAAGATTTTGACCCAACAACAGTGAAGGAACAGCGATATATTTCCAAGTCAGGATGGTGATTTACTTGGAGGGGAAATTCCAGGTGGTGATGTTCCCATCTATCTGCTCCTCTTGTCCTTCTAGATGGTAGTGGTCGTGGGTTTGGAAGGTGCTGTCGAAGGAGCTTTGGTGAGTTCCTGCAGTGCATCTTGTAGATGCTACACCCTGCTGCTGCTGTGCATCGGTGGTGGAGGGAGGGGATGTTTTTGGATGTGGTGCCAATCAAGCGGGCTGCTTTTTCCTGGACAGTGTCATGCTTCAAGAGTGTTGTGGGAGCTGCACTCATCCAGGCAAGTGGAGAGTATTCCATCACACTCTTGACTTGTGCCTTCTAGATGGTGGACAGGCTTTGGGGAGACAGAAGGTGGGTTACTTATTGCACAATTCCTAGCCTCTGACCTGCTCTTGTAGCCACAGTATTTATATGGCTAGTCCAGTTCAGTTTCTGGTCAATGGTAACCCCCAGGATGTTGATAGTGGGGGATTCAGTGATGGTAATGCCATTGAACGTCAAGGGGCAATGGTTGGATTCTCTCTTGTTAGAGATGGTCATTGCCTGGCACTTGTGTGGCATGAATGTTACTTGCCACTTGTCAGCCCAAACCTGGATATTGTCCAGGTCTTGCTGCATTTGGACATGGGCTGCTTCAGTATCCAAGGAGTCGCAAATGGTGCTGAACATTGTGCAAACATCAGCAAACATCCCCACTTCTGACCTTATGATGGAAGGCAGGTCATTGATGAAGCAGCTGAAGATGGTTGGGCTGAGGACACTATCCTGAGGAATTCCTGCTGTGATGTCCTGCAACGGAGAAGACTGACCTCCAACAACCACAACCATCTTCCTTTGTGCTAGGTATGACTCCAACCAGTGGAGACTTTTCCCCCTGATTCCCATTAACTCTAGTTTTGCTCGGGCTCCATGATGCCACACTCTGTCAAATGCAGCCTTGATGTCAAGGGCAGTCACTCTCACCTCACCTCTGGAGTTCAGCTCTTTTGTCCATGTTTGAACCAAGGCTGTAATGAGGTCAGGAGCTGAGTGGCCCTGGTGGAACCCAAACTGAGCGTCAGTGAGCAGGTTATTGCTAAGCAAGTGCCGCTTGATTGCACTGTTAATGACCCCTTCCATCACTTTACTGATGATGGAGTGTAGACTAATAGGGCAGTAATTGGCCAAGTTGGATTTGTCCTGCTTTTCATGTACAGGACATACCCGGGTAATTTTCCACATAGCCGGGTAGATGCTAGTGTTGTAGCTGCACTGGAACAGCTTAGCAAGTTCTGGAGCACAAGTCTTCAATACTATAGCCGGAATAATTTCAGGGCCCATAGCCTTTGCACTATCCCGTGCCTTCAGCCATTTCTTGATATCACGTGGCGTGAATTGAATAGGCTGAAGATGCTGGAGGAGGCCGAGATGAATCATCCACTCGGCACTTCAGGCTGAAGATTATTGCAAATTCTTCAGCCTTATCTTTTGCACTAATGTGCTCGGTTCCTCCATCATTGAGGATGGGGATATTTGTGGAGCCGCCTCATCCATTGAGTTGTTTAATTGTCTACCACCATTCACGACTGGATGTGGCAGGACTGCAGAGCTTAAATCTGATCCAGTGGTTGTGGGATTGCTTGGCTCTGTCTATCACTTGCTGCTTATGCTGTTTGGCACGCAAGTAGTCTGTGTTATAGCTTCACCAGGTTGACACCTCATTTTTGGGTATGCCTGGTGCTGCTTCCTGGCATGCCCTCCTGCACTCTTCATTGAACTAGGGTTGATCCCCTGGCTTGATGGTAATGGTAGAGTGGGGAATATGCTGGGCCATGAGGTTACAGATTATATTCAAGTACAATTCTGCTGCTGCTGATGGCCCACAGCGCCTCATGCATGCTTGAGTTGCTACATCTGTTCGAAACCTATCCCATTTAGCACGGTGGTAGAGCCACACAACACGATGGAGGTTATCCTCAATGTGAAGGCGGGACTTTGTCTCCACAAGGACCATGTGATGGTCACTCCTACCGATACTGTCATGGGCAGATGCATCTGTGGCAGGCAGGTTGGTGAAGATGAGGTCAAGCATTTGTTTTCCTCTTATCGGTTCCCTCACCACCTGCCGCAGACCAGTCTAGCAGTTATGTAATTTGGCAGCTTCATCTCTGTTCAGAGCTTCATTCTTAGCATTTCCAGGCTTCATTTCAGGGCTCCTTGGTATCTCCAAGGCAGCTGAAGGATTCAGACCGTGTGGACCTTTCCAGGTATCAGATGGCCTCCGTCACTCTGGTAATGGGGATTGTGGTCTCCGCTGGAGGCACCTCCTCTGAGGAGGAAGAGAGAGGCAGAAGGGAGAGGAGGCCACATGTCCCAATGCAGCCTCCAGGGGAGGGACCTGTGGGAGGAAAAGCGCAGGCACAAGGGGCGCAGGGCCAGCCGATAGTCCAAGGCGGAAGGGGCTGCAGAAGACACCACTATCCTGCTGCCAGGGTTTGCAGGCTATCTGCAGCCACCTCAATACGTCTGAGGTGCAATGACAAAGGAGGCTCCGCCTCTCAAGGGGGACCGTGACCTCCATTTGTCAGATGATTGGGCCTTAGATCAGCTCTGACTGTGCGGATGGACACCCCATGCCCATGGCTCTGAAGGTCACAGCGGCCCTCAACTTTATGCCTCCGGCTCTTTCCAAGGGTCAGTGAAGGATCTATGTGGAGTCTTCCAATCAGCTGTCCACAGTTACATGAAGCTGGCGACAGAAGCTCTGTTCAGGTGGGCACTGACCTTTATTCTTCACCGTACGGACGAGGCCAGCCAGGCACAGTGAGCCAGAGGATTTGCGGCCATTGCTGGCTTCCCCTGCGTCCAGGGTGCAATAGACTGTACACATGTGGCCATCAAGGCGCCAGCAGGTGAGCCCGGTGCCTTCGTCAACAGGAAGGGCTTCCACTCCATGAATGTGCAGATAGTGTGTGATCACAGGATGATGATTCTACAAGTCTGTGCAAGGTACCCAGGCAGCTCCCATGACACTTGCATCCTGAGACACTCCTGGGTGCTGAGGCTCTTCAGTGCTCCAGCCCAACTAAATGGATGGCTGCTGGGTGACAAGGGCTATCCATTGAAAAGGTGGCTTATGACATCTCTCTGCCACCAAGGAATAGAGGCTGAGCAGTGTTACAATAGGAGTCATGCCCCCACAAGGCCGGTATTAGAAAGGGCCATAGGTCTTCTCAAGATGCACTTCCAATATCTGGACCATTCAGGGGATGCACTACAATGTTCCCCCAAAGCGGCTACCACTGACAGTGATTGCATGCTGCGCTGTTCACAATCTGGCATTGGCAAGGGGGGACCCACTGGAGGGAGAGGATTTTGAGGCAGCTCCAACGGCCACAGATAATGAATCCGGTAGTGAGTCAGAAGAGGAGTACGGTGAGGAGAACACTGAAGGTGTGGAGGCAGACCTCAGTAACCTGAACTGAGGCATGGACACTACCAAAGATCTGCTTCCACCACATGCCAGGGCTGCCACCTCCATCCTGGATGTCTGAAATGACCCTTTCATATGTACCCAAAGTCCACTCAATAAAGTATCCAGCTACTCATGTTCAGCATTACATACTGGTGTACCCTGCACCAGAAAGAAAAATGGTGAAGCATACTCAGGCCATCAGAACAAAAGCAAATTTAATGTTATTGTCACATTCAAATCACATTGACATGACCATTACTAGTGTTGATGTCCACACAAGCAGACATATAAACCAAACATAACTGAACAGAAAATCAACCGTGAACTGTCCCTCTTGTGCTGATGGTGCCTTTAATTTATGTTTCCGAGTGCTACGTCTTGGTGCCACCCCCACCCCCCTCACTGGCACCAGCATTGGAGACAGCCTGCTGACTCTGCTGTTTTGTTGGCCTTGATGACTTTGGCAGTCATCCTCTGGCCAGTGGGGCCCGTGCTGGCCCCACCTGGGAGGGAGCGGCCAGTGCCACGGCTGGTATCTCCCCAGTTACCGCAGTCTCATCAGATGTGATGGTCACTGGTGGAGGGGTGGAGGAGCTGCTGCCGTCACCTAGAGCACCCTAAGAGGAGCCCGCAGAGTTTAAAGCAGCTCGTGTGCCAATGTGAGGCCTCTCTGGGCCTCCCTGCTCACCATTGTTGGACAGGCACCTAGCTGGAATATTGGGTGCCTCATCCATGTCCCACACTGGCACTGACCAGTTGAGGTCATTGCCTGTGTGAGAGCTTGCAGGTCCGAGCACAACCCCAGGAACACCTGATCCTGTCCTTGGAGCTGCCTCTCCATGACAGTCGCCACTCTCTCAATGGAGGAGGTGGTGCACTTAGCCATGAGGGTCATCGCAGTGCTCATGCTCCACATAGATTCCTCCACAACGGAGATCATGGCACGCAGACCCTCATGGATCTCTGCCAGATCCTCCCGCACATCTCGCCGGACATCCAGCATCCGCCACCTAATGGACGACTCCAGAGGCCCTTCGCCTGAGTGTCATCCTGGTCTCCAGCAGCCCTCCAGCTGCCGGTGCCCTGGACACATTCCACCTCCACCTGCACCTCAAACGAGTGTGAAGTGCCCTCATCAATATGCATCGACATTCTAGCCACCAATCTAATGCCCACTGAGGTGCTGGTTCAGAGAGCGGGTGTGACGCAGGTGCAAATGAAGCCCGGTGGTCCTTCGACGTCAGGGGTGGCCCTTCAGGGTCCAGAGAGTGAGTGCGTGCTGGTGAATCTGAAAGGGAGAACAAGGACATGTCATTAGTTAAAGTCATCACACTGTCACTGTGCATGGCAGGTGCCCTGATGAGACAATGGAGATCTGCATCATGGTCCCACCATCTTTCAATGATCAATGGCGATATCAGGTTCAAGGCTCCCATCAATGAAGAGACTACACTAGAATGGTCACAAAATCTGAAACTCTCACCTCTGTGCACTGCCCTTTTACCTTCATCTGGCACCCCCACCTCTCCACGCCCGGTTGCATGTGGAGAGTGCCGTCTCTCCAGGTCAAGGGCGTCCTGCTCGAACCTGGTCAGCAGCAGCACGTTGGGTGGGTCTCCGCCTGTCTGTGATCCCTCTCTGATTGGTTATGGCTCGTCTTCTCCTGAAAGGACAGAGGAGCATTGATTAGTCCACTCTCTACCTGCAGCGCCAGTGCAGCCTGACAACCCCAGCTGAGGAACATCTCGCAGGGCACATCCGAGTTGTGGCCATCGAGCCGCAAGGCACTCAGTCCAAGCAATCAGGTCTCACCCTCTTGGCCAGCTCTGGCGTCATTGACGGTTGGCACTCAGGCTCTAGCGCCCCTGAAGCCCACGGAGGGTGGGGGGTGACCGGACCTTAACAGTTCTGCACACTGACCTATGCCAACATGGTACTCACCCTTCCTGAGCGCAGCTGGTTATTAAACATCTTCCAGCACTGCACCCATGTGCACCGCACCACGTCATGGCTGCTAACCAGCGCTGCAACCTCCTCCCATGCCCTCTTTGTGAGGTGCAGTGGCCTCCTCCTCCCATCTCTGGGGACAAGGGTGTCCCTCCTGGCAGCCACCTCATCCAGGAGGACCATGAGGCACTCATCTTAAAAGTAGGGGGCTGAGTGCCCACCTGGCCTGCCCTCCGCCTGACATCTCCAGCCGCACCCGACTCCATCACTGAGATTGTTAATGCAGAACAGATGTTCTTTCGTGGCAGCCTTCCAGGGGTTGCCTGTGCCATTTTTAAACCGGCCACCGAGTCAACATTGGACCCAGCAGCCGACGGACTCCTGCCCCCGCTCAGCCCTTCCCAACCAGTGTGGGAGGGGGGGCCGCACTTCACGCTGGGCAGGCCATAATTGGCCCGTCAGTGTATAATCGCGTTTGGGGACCGATCGCAGGTGGCGGCCCATTTCCCGGCCGATTCCAGATCCACCGACCCCGCCTGCCCGCCAAACTCAAAATTCTGCCCCAGGAGACTACAGGCCAGTTAGCCTAACATCTGTCATGGGGAAAATGCTGGAATCTATTATTAAGGGGGTTATAGCAGGACACTTAAAAAATCTCAATGCAATCAGGCGGAGTCAACATGGTTTTGTGAAAGGGAAATTGTGTTTGACTAATTTATTAGTGTTCTATAAGGAAGTAACAAGTAATGTAGATAAAGGGGAAGAACCTGTGGATGTAGTGTGCTTATATTTCCAGGAAGAATTTGACAAGGTGCCACATCAAAGATTATTGCACAAAATAAGCGCTCATGGTGCAGGGGGTAATATATGAGCACGGATAGAGGATTGGTTAGCTAACAAGAAACAGAGGCCAGGATTTTATATCCACGGCCGACCCATCCGGCCACAAAATAACATGAACATCCCGAGATCATTGCGCACTCACGCAATATCTCACTCGCTTCCGACAATTAAACGGGCAATTAGGCCCATTAAGGAGGCAATTGAAAGTGATTTTTCCTGGCCCATCCACTTTTACGGTTGGTGGACAGGCCAATCAGCCAGGCGGCCTTTACATTTTTGCTCAAACCTCGATCCAGGGCGGGATGAAATCTCCGAGGGGAAATTAAAATTAAGAAGAGATTTCTGGGGATTTTTTTTTCTGAGGTATGCTTTCAGGTGCTCGATTATGCTGCATGGACATATTTTGCAGCATTTTTGTTGTTTTGTTTATTCTGTGGAGGTCTGCAGATTCGTGGGCAGCTGTCTGCCATCAGGAAGCCCTCACCAGCACCCCCGGTGATGTCGGCGCCCGCCCTCTCCCTGCCCCCACTGGCAGCACTGAGCCTTCCTCAGCTCACGTTTCATGCTGGCTGGCCATTAATTGGTAAGCCATCGTGAAATCATGGTTGGCGGCCAATCGTGGTCAGGGGCCTGTTTCCCATCTACTCCTGGACCCGCTGATCGCACATGCCCGACGAGCGAAAAATTCAGGCCAGAGAGTTGGCATAAATAGGCCATTTTTGGGTTGGCAAGATGTAACAAGTAGAGTGCCACTGGGATCAGTGCTGGGGTCTCAAATATTTACAATCTATATTACTGGGCGGAATCATCCCAGGTTTGCACTAAGGGTAGTGTATGGGGAAAACAATGTTTTATCAGCCGGCCGCAATCACAGATTTTCACACTGTATTGTCCCAAACCCACTGCATTAATTATGCATTCCCAGGATACCCGCCATTTCCACGGTGGGCGGGCGCCAATTGGCCTGCCACGCCATCACCTCACTGCTTCATCACACCATGCACCACATTTAAAGTACAGCCGCACTCAGTGCTTCCAGCTCAGGACTACTGCAAAGAAGACATGGTCCCGAAAGGCAAGAAGACTGCAGCCCTCGAGCGCCTTTTGGATGCCATGGAGGGCCTCTACCCCTGCTCTGGCCACAGGAGGGGCTGCTACATTACCACTCCGGCTTGGTAGGCGATGGCAGTGGTGATCAGTGCCAATGCTGCACAGAGGAGATTGGCCATCTAATGCAGATAGAAGATGAATGATCTCATCTGTGCAGCAACGGTAAGGCAACCAGCGCATCACTCTAAACTCACACACTCAAGCCCATCACACATTCACTGGCATCTCACTCACTGCCAGCTCAAGGGACATCACCACCCATTCTCACACACATACCCTCAACATCTCCATCTGGCCTCATCTCCTCTGGAGACTGCCTCCTCAGCCCTCACCCTCTTGAGGCCACTTGCACAGATCAACAGGTGCCCCAACACATGCCCTGGGATACCCTCCTTCCCCAGCACAGCTCTCATCCTGCAGCCTCTTCCCTTGCCTGAGGCCACTTCTCCCCCTTCCTCAAGCAAGCCCTAGTCCTGCAGCCATTGAAAAGCCACCCACATATGACTGATCTGGCAGGTAGAGACCTGCCCGTGAGCCCTCTAAAAGTGATGTGATGCTGTGTGTGAAGCCTGGAGCTGATGACTGTGAGTATTGACCGAAGCCAGGTCGACAAACAAACCTTGAAGTCCCAAGTGAAGTGCAGCCCGCCAGGTGCACGGCTTATATATGCTGTTGTGAAACACGCCGGCGTGTTTTCCTGCCGACGTGGGTGGACGATCCAGCGGGGGTGGTGGGGGGGGGGGGGAGGGGGGGGGGGGGGGGTGTGTGTGCAGGGGGTGCTGAGTCCATCGGGCTGGCCTTATGCTGATGTTCCTGACATCCGATGGCGGGGAACGCAGCCCACCATCAACATGCTGAGCGGGCAATCACAAATTGGTTTAACAACGTTGTTAAACTGATTTTTTGCCTTCTCGACATATTGTCCACTCATGCCACCAAACACACCCAGCGCCAGCAGTCACAGAAACACTCAGCCAATCATTTGGATGATGGGACTGAATATATGGTTGTTAAATTTGCTGTTGACACAAAGATAGATAGAAAACTAAGTTATGAAGAGGACATAAGGAGTCTGCAAAGCGATAGAGATAGGTGAAGTGAGTGGACAAAAATTTGGCCGATAGAGTATGATGTGGGAAAATATAAATTTGTCCACTTTGCCAGGAAGAGTAGAAAGGCAAAATATTATCTAAATGGGGAGAGATTGCAAAACTGAGGTACAGAGGGATCTGGGTGACCTGGCACATAAAGCAATAAGTAAAAGAAGCAAAAGTGATATGAGGAAAAACCTTTTCATACAGTGAGTGTTTAGGGTCCAGAATGCTCTGCCTGAGGATGTGGTGGAGACAGGTTCAACTGAAGCATTCAGAAGGAAATTAAACTGTTATCTGAAAAGGAAAAATGTGCAAGGTTATGGGGAGAAGGCAGGAAAATGGAACTAGGTGAGTTGCTCGTTCAGACAGCCAGTGCAGTGAGTTGCTCACTCGGACAGTATGATGTGCCAAATGGCCTCCTTCTGTGCCATAACAATTCTGTGATTTCTGTGACATCTAGAGTACTGTGTACAGTTTATAGCCGCTTTACTTAAGGACATAAGTGTATTAGAAGCAGTTCGGAGAAGGTTCACATGACTGATTCCTGGGATGAGGGACTTATCTTCTGAGGAAATGTTGGACAGGTATGGTCTGTTTCCATTGAAATTTAGAAGAATGAGAGGTGATCCTATTGAAACATATAAGATCCTGAGGGGAATCAACAGAGTGGATGCTGAGAAGATGCTTCTCCTGGTGGGAAAGACTAGAATTAAGAGACACAGTTTAAAAATAAGGGGTCTCCCATTTAAGATGGAGATGAGGAGAATTTTTTCTCTCAGAGGGCCATGAGTCTATGGATCTCTCTTCCCCAGAAAGCGGTAGAGGCAGCGACATTGAATATTTTAAAGACAGAGGTAGATAGATTATTAATTGACAAAGGAGTCAAAGGATATAGGGGATAGGCAGGAAAGTGGTGTTGAGGCCACAATCAGATCAACCATGATCTTATTGAATGGTGGATCAGGCTTGGGGGGGTAAAATAACTTACTCATGCTCCTAATTCGTATGTTTGTATTTACAAATCCCACCATAGCAGGTTGAGAATTTAAATTCAGTTTAGAACTAAATCTGAAATCTTAAAAGCTGATGGCGGTATAAGTGGCCAGTTATTGTAAAATCCCAAATGGTTCACTCATGTCTTTTAGAGTAGCAAACCTACCACCCTTAATCCCATTTCTCATCAGCCCTGGCCCAACACCACCTTCTCAAGGGCAATTAGGGAGGACCAATAAATACTGGCCGAGCCAGCAATGCCCACATGGTGTGAAATAAGAATTTTTTTTAAATTCTGACTCCAGTCCCACACCAATGGGATTAACTCTTAACTAACCTAGTTAATTACTCAATTATATCAAGCAGGAGAAGGCCCACTAGGCAATGAATAATATCCTTGCCAATGACGCACACATCCTGAGAATAAACAAAAGAGCAGCCTGGATGTCCTGCCATCATATTTTCCTTTCCTCCATCTGGAGCTGCACTTTAATTACTCTTCACACATTCCTCAAAATATACAAATGAGATTGCAAAGACACCATATAAGCAATCACACTACCAACCCATGTCCTACTGATCCATTGCAATATCCATGTCACATTTACAGTCTTAAAATTCAGATTTAGAAATTAAATGTGAAGGAGAAATTTTATTATTTACTGTTAGAAAAAATGCTACAGAATGGACTGTGTTGTATTGTGAATCCAAAAGGACGATCTCCCTGACCTTGTTTCCTTGACTACCAGCATTCTACATCACCTCAAAATCCTCTGCATAATTAGTTTGAAATTCAAAAACAACATATATTTCATCTTATGAAAGAACCTGGAAGGTCAAATATACAACAATGCTGTTAGATAATAATCCGTTGCAGCAATAGAGGATTCATGAAAGAAGAAACATTTATAAAAATATTGATGAATGCTGTCTTGTTTTAAAGTAATGAGAATTTTTTAAGGTGTGGGATACAATGCAGTGCATGGACAACTGATCTAGTTAAAGCAAGATGGGTGTTACGAAGTTTGGAACATGCAAATGATACATCTTTAGTCACAGCTGTAATTTGCAGTATGACCCCTATATATGTCAGTCACTCATTAGTTTTCTAAAATAACAAAGAGCATGGAATGCACTCAGTCAGATGACATTTTCCAGTGTTTTAAATGCCTGCTGTGACATAATTATTCTGACATTTAAGGATCTTTTTAACATCATGAATTAAATATTCTGACATCCCACAGAGTGCAAAAAAGAGAACAGTCAAACTGAATTCAAGTCATTAGTGATCTACAGCTTTGCTGACACACTGAACTTACTTTCTAAACCGCTAGATTTGTAACTTGACATGTGAAAGTACCTATTAGCTGTAAAAACATTTGTTTCACAACTGACAATGGCAGAGATAGATTTTATGATTAAATATGTCCAGATGTCAGGAGCAACAATGCAATGTTGAAGATAATGTTTTTCGTCCCTAAATAAATGAGACTCTGTAGAAAAAATGTTTCGGTGAGCGCTTGATGCCAGCCTTGGTTCCTTTAAACAGTGCACTGTTTCCATATTTAATTGCCTGAAACAGACTCCATTTTTATTTATGTGCTAATGGTTGGGTGAGGGGCTAATAAAGTTATTACAGTCCATCATGCTAGTTACAAACGGTGTAAGGTAACTTGCCTTACCTGAAAATTTTTAAAAATTGCGCTATTCCTTAACCAACTAACAGAGATCTGTTTCTATAGGACAGGAAATATATATACATAGGAAGCATCTTCTTCCATTATCAAGAATAATTAACTCTATCACTATTGTGATAAGTGAGCTGAATATAGTTGGAAGTAAGAAACCTTGTCAGCTGTTTTTTTGTGATGCACAAACCTGCCAGGTTTGTTGACAATAGTATTAGTGCAAAGTTAGAATCAGCAAAGTGTGAATTTATTGGCAATTCATTCAAATTATCTGTAGTATTACAATAGCATACAATGGTAGGACACAAGCTTTTTTGATAAAGAATTGTTATGAAAGTACATTCAGTACGCTTATCCCTTTAAGATTTAAATGGAATTGGTATTTGTTTCAATTTATTCTTTCTCAGGGTATGGGCATCACTGGCTAGGCCAGCATTTATTATCCATCCCTAATTGCACTGGAGAAGGTTTTTTTTAGTGTATCTTCGAACACTTTTTTTCCCGTTTTGGGAAGAGCGGAAAGCGGTGGAAGGATACCCAGTGCTGCTGCTTTGTCCTGGATGGTGTCAAGCTCCCTGAGTGTTGTTGGAGCTACACTCATCCAGGCAAGTGGATACTTCTGTGTTGTAAATGGTGGACAGGCTTTGCGGAGTCAGGAGGTGATTTACTAACCACAGAATTGCCAGCCTCTGACCTGTTCATGTCGCCAAAGTATTTATTTGGCTGGTCCAGTTCAGCTTCTGGTCAATGGTAACCCTCAGGATGTTGATAGTGGGGGATTCAGTGATGGTAATGCCATTGAATGTCAAGGCGAGATGGTTAGATTCTCTATTGTTGGAGGTGGTCATTGCCTGGCACTTGTGTGGCATGAATGTTACTTGCCACTTGTCAGCCCAAGCCTGGATATTGTCCAAGTCTTGCTGCATTTGGACATGGACTGCTTCAGTATCTGAGGAGTCGCGAATGGTACTGAACATTGTGCAATCATCAGCGAACATCCCCACTTCTGACCTTATGATGAAGGGGAGGTCATTGATGAAGCAGTTGAAGTTTGTTGGGCCTCGGACACTAAATATATGTGTGTGAAAAAGAAATTCATTTTCACATACTTTATGTCAGCTTTTTCTTCTGTAAATACCTATGTTCACATTTTGAATGAAAATGTGAAATACAATAAGCAGGTGCAGGGATCACAATGCAAGATTAACCCACACTGTTGCTCCTGATGCAGCAGAACGCAAACTTTGTGCTGCCTGCTCATTTAAATGATTGTAGCATGCAGCCAACGATAAGCGAGCTATTGGTTCACTGCACACCTTAGCAGGGTGCAAAATTGTGAGAGGCTGGCATGATTAAAGCCAGCCTGCATCTCTTAAAAGAAAGCTGCACTTTTGGCTGGACCAGGTGTTGGGAGCCATTGTAAAAATTAGTTAAACCTTGGAAGACACAAGAATGTCACAATATGACAGGGTTGTTGCACTGAAGGCCTTGTTGCAGGTGGTGCTGAAGACCAAAGATGTCATCTATCTGCTGAGCACCAGGGGGCCTCACCAAACCCTCACACATATAACTCCTCTCTGCCATATTGGGATATTCTAGTGTCTTTCCCAAGTTAAACTCACTTTCGCAATGACTTTCAGATACCTAAGAACTCCAACCTGGCCAAGCAGTTGTGCAAGAGAACGATGTGGAAGAGCAGGAAGACAGTGATGAATAGGAAACACCGTCAGTCACTCCCATATTTGTATCCACCAGCTCAGATATTGATATGGCATTTACTTTAGAGGGTAGCTTGGAGGTGGGATCTGCATGTGGTGAGACCCCGGGCATGAATGGGTTGCAGCCAAGCCAGATGAAAAGGGTGTCCCAGCTCACCCTTTGCACAGGAGTGATGCTGCAAGGGACTCAGATAAGGACTTCAATGAGGTAGCACACAGATGAAGGTCAATGGTTATGCACAAGACAATGCTTGCTGCATTGGCTAGGCTGGCAGAAACCCTGTTGTCAATATCAAAAGCATGGAGAAGTGAAACACCAACTTGGCACAGAGCTTTGCACAGAGCCTGGAGCCCATCCTTTCCAGAGGGAGAAAGTGGTGGCCAAATCCACGAAGACACTTATGGACCCAACCATGATGTAGCATCTGATGGTTGATGTCTCAGCTGCCATTGCAGTACAAGCAGAAGCCACCAACATGTAGATATAGCAGACTGGATTCATGCAAGCTCAGCTTACTGCCAAGGCTCAGACTGCTGCCATTACAGTTCCAGATATTATGTTCAAAGGACCATGTAGGTGTCACAGCAGTCGAGCAATTTGTCCTCCAATTCATTGCTAGCACTACTGAGGTGCCACAGCATGGGAGTGGCAGAGGCTCTGTAGTGCACAAGCCTGTTACCCTCTCTCAGGGTGATAGCATTCATCCTTCAAGCACTGCCACTCTGCCAGCACCCTTGTTGCCTGTCAGCCAGCCAGGCCACTCTGCCACCTCACATGCTGAGGTGGTACAGCCTGAAGCTTGGCAATGCTGGTGAATCGCTGTATCCCTCCACGATTGAATCTGCCTCCATCACCCTCTCAGGCAGTGCACTATGAACATAGAAATATATAATAGGAAATGAAAACAAGGACAAGGCATTAGACTACAAAATTGAACTGAGAATTACATCTGCACACTCTGTCCAATTATTCTCACTCTCTAATCCTATTTTACCTGAAGACTACACTTGGTTTTATTTCCCCATGTGCAATGCTATGGAAGATCAACTATGTCTGTCTCCATTTCCTGCCTTTGTCCCATTGCAAATTACTAATTATTTTCCAGATTCCCACAGTTTTAACCTAGGACATGAGGTGTGATTAAAAAGGTCACTTCCATGTTAATGATGAATAGTAAATGTGTCATTTTGAATTGTATATTTATAGGTTGCATGCTTATTTTCTATTATTGTTAATCATTGGTAATACTCAGCAAGATATTTAAAAGTCTAGCTAACTAAAGGTGTGTAAAAATAACGGGCAATCGGATATTTTCATTCCATGAGTAATCTCTTTCTTCTATGGTTATTTTTAAATTGCCGGTATCATTTCGATGAACCTGATTTTGAACAGTTAAAATGAGGATTAACCAAGAGGTCTTAACTGACAGGTGGGGTCCTAATACAAGTTTGGGTCGGAATCATTCATGGATTGTAGGAATTGTGGTCATTACAGAGAGATGGTCTCTAGTCCCTTATAATTACTCCCAAAATTCAGTACAGCAGTACACTACATTCTGTACAATGCATGAAATAGAGCAACCTTGAGCACAAAGAGAAAATTGCACAGGAACCTGTTCTATTCTTTGCAAAGGGACCATAAAAGGACTAAAATCTAAAAAGGTTGGCAGCTACATCAAATGTTTGAGTTCTTATGTTTTAAAATGCCTGTATTCTCAGAGAAATCTGTATTTGAAGGACTCTCCCTCAGAGCTCAGAAAAATGACATTTCAGTCAAGAGGATGCACTTTAGGAGCATAAACAAGGGAGATCCTTCAGACAGTGCATGTACTGATCACTACTCATTTCAGTGTAGTTTGTTTATTTACAGAACATTCAGGAGATGTCTTCTTATTTTTAATACAAAGCTGCAGGATTAGCAGCAAGAGTATTTCAACTAGGAATTTTCAATTAAAGTAAACAAGAAGCAACATAGAAAAATAATGTTGCAAAACATATGGAAGGTAAGTATTTCACTCTTTGGGAGTTCTCTCCCTATTATAGCTTTCACTTTTAAATAATAGATTGGATACAGCAAAAGGGATTGACACCATAATTTAATTTAATTCATCTGTAACTGTTGAGTTGTGATAACTTATCATGTTTGTTTCCTAATGGCATCTACAGGAGGTTTGACGGTGCACTGTCAGCATTTGCCATCATTACCCCAATGAAACTGACCACAACTTCAGAATTTTGGTAATGTTTCTGGACTAGTAATCCAGAGGCCCAGGCTAATGTGGAAATCCTGAATTTATGGTCTGTCATTCACTGCTCCACCACAGGCCCGTCCCATCCCAGAGCCAGCAATCATTGAAATCAGCTGATCTGACAGAACTTCCCCTTTTCCGCTCTCACATTGCTGCTAGAAACCCCTTAAAACAGTATACCTTGTTCAATTATGTAAAACTGGGTTTTTAATAGCAACCTGAGTAATAATTTGCTTAACAACAGATCTAGCCCTGAATAAATAATTTTATATTCGTGGAGTGTTGTTAAATGCATCCATTATGATTAGTTAATAGATTTTTTAAAACTTTTTTAAAATAAAATTTTCAGAATGTTTCAGCTTCTTTCATCTAAATGTCTCAATTTTTATTTTTCTCGATGTAAAATTTTTTAGCAGTGATTTGATTTTAGTGCTTTTAATTTCCTGGTTAGCTGTCTGTGAGAATTTGGTAATGTGATTGGCTGAATGCTACAATCAACTACACCACGAGAAAATTAAAATTCTTGCCACCGAGATTGTTAAATTTCTCAGGGAGGCTTTCTTCAAGGTCAGCAATAAGCACACTTTCTTTGCTGCTGATTGCCTATTATAATTCCCCCGGCTTCCTTAGATGTGCCCACTGTTAACTAACTGAGAGGTTAAGGCGGTGGCCTGTTCCCAGATATCTTATCAAGAGGTGTATGAAAACAATGCAGATTGTACTGATTTTCACTTTCCCCTCTCTCATTTGGGAAAGCCCCTCATCTCCATTCAGACGTGTCATTTCTGTTTCTGATTTAATTTCTGTGTTCCATGGACAAACTTGCATCTATTACTTTAGGTCAAGGCTGTCTGTGTACTTGCAAAACATGAGTGAGCCGCCTAAGACTGCATTTTTTGATTGATTCCATTGTTCTGCTTTCCAGTTCCATAGTTTACTTCCTCCTTATAATGCTATTCTAATTACCCAAAAAATATGTTTTCATGTTACCTGTAACAGTTGGAACTTGCTGAAGTTACCAGTTCAAATTGCAGTAGCGTATAAGATTAATCAACAAGTATAATAGATGCAATTTGGCAAGCTTCTCCTGCAGGCCAAGGTGGGCGAGTCCGACCTTGAGAAGAAATTGATATTTCTCTACAGGAAAACAACATTTCACTTTTTATGAGTCATGGGTCCCATTTCGCAGAGTTGCACTTACGCCATCAAATTTTCGTATCCTACTAAATAATTTTTGTAAGTTACTGATAAAACCAGCTTTATGCCCCTGCAGCCTTAAACCCAAGAACGCCGCCCGCCCTCCAACCCCAACCCCGCACTCCTCCCTGACCTGCCAAAACCCTCCCTGCCCAAGACCCCAGTCTTACCAGCTTTGGGGATCCATGGACCTTCTTCCTCCTCTTTTTGCAGTCCTGTCAGCACCCACTAAAGCATTCTTGGCACCGCCAGGACTGATGAAGCTGCCGGCCAATCCGATTGGCTGTCAGGAGGGTGGGGCTTCCTCCCCAGTGAGGGGCAGAAGTCCCACACTGGCCTTGTTAAGCCCACCTGTAGTTCATAATGGCTGCAGGGTAGGCCAGCATGGAGTGGGTCAGCTGCACGCCAACTTTGCTTCCGGGGATGCGAGCTGTCCATCCCTCCCATTTTATTCAGCCCCAGGAGTACTCAAGATACCAGGATTAGGGGAGTGCAGATATCTCAGAGGATTGAAGGGTTCGAGAAGATTACAGAGATAGGGAGGGGTGAGGCCATGGAGGGATTTGAAAACAAAATGAGAATTTTAAAAGTGTGGCATTGCTTAACTGAGAGTCAATGTAGGTCAGCGAGCACAGGGGTGAACAGGATTTGGTGTGAGTAACCAATGGTGTGGCAGAATGTGCCATTAGTTTGAACTACACAATAGCAGATGTGACAACGATTGAAACAATTAATCCAACCTAAGGCCAACATTTATGTGGAATCCTCTGAAATTATTGGGAAAAGGAAGAATTTTTCTTTAGTCTTCTAAAGAGGCTTCAGACTGTCTCTCACAAACACTTCAATTAGATTTCTATCCTTTGTCAAATTGATTAATTAAGCTGACACCAAGGGCTGGACATTCAATCTGGGTTCGGGAGCCCAAATCCTAGAACATTTCCGAGCCCCAAGCCCGCGTTGCATCAGCAACTGTGATGCACTGTGATTTTTAAATTCAAGGTGCTGAATTGGCCCAGGGGTGAGTTTGGTACTCAATTAGCAACACCAGGAGTGGTCTGGAGGCAGGACATAGGAACCAATGGCCCTTTGAAAAAGCAAGTGGCAGCCATGACTGGGCTAAGCCGTTCTCTGAGGAGATGGTACAAGAGGGTTTGCAGAGGACTAACATTGGCATGGGCAGAGATTCAAGGTCAGCCTCAAGGTTCCCTGATGGCTCTTTTGAGGCATTGATCGAAGCCGCCCTGAGAGGCAAAAGATAATGTTCTCGGCAGCCAGCAGAAGCAATCCGCCCAGGAACACAAAAAGGGCCTAGGCGGAGGTGGCTGCAGAGGACAGCACTAGAGGAGTGGCCAGGAGGAAATGGGCCCAATGTCATAAAAGATTCAATGGCCTGGTAAGATCTGGAAAGGGAGTGACAAGTGACACCCAAGTGACAGGCCTGTAATTCTGTATGCAACAACATGCACACAAGCTGAGCAATATTTGTGCTGATAGCTCTTCCTAACATTGGCCAGTTGCACCATTGAAAAGTCAGCCACCCTCATATATGGGGCACAATTGAGAAGAAGCATCACTATCATGCTGGAAAAGGTGAGGGAGGCCAGGCTACTCATATATCATTCTCTCCCTATCCTGCAGAAAAAGAGAGCTCACACTAGTTGCGAGATGTCTCAAATGGGTGGGGATATGGTAGACCTGCACAACCTGACACCGATGGAGGAGGCAGTTCTGGAGGGTGCCATCGCAGCTGCTGAAGGCAATGGTGAGACTGGAGGCTGTAAAGAGCAGGGCCATTTGATATTTGAAATTTGATATTTATTGAAGGGCATGGAGGTCTCTCCTGCCCAATGCACACTATTGCTATACAACTGCTGTCATCTATGGGGCTGCTTGTGTTGAGACACCTGTTGAGTTAGCCCCAGTTCTCATCACCATCCTTTTGTGTTTTCCACAGGGTCTGCAGTGGAGGGGGTGCTGAGTATTCTTGCACAGTCATTGTCAACCTCCTCGATGGGGAGAGACTCTACACAGCCTGCACCATCACACTATACCTCTGCAACAGTGCAGACACAACAGTTCCAGCTACTACATGCCAGTGAGTTTAATCCAGCAACTGCCAGCCAGTCAGCTCTGGCAGTGGGGAAACTTCCAGAAACAATAATTCAAGACAAAATGAATAGTCACATAGACGAATGACAATTAATTAAGGAAAGCCAGCACAGATTTGCCAAGGGAAAATTGAGCTTAACTAATTTTCTGGAGTTTTTTGAAGAGTTAACAGAGAGGATTGATGAGGGTAATGCTGTTGATGTGATGTACATGGACTTCCAAAAGGCATTTGATACAGTGCTACACAACAGACTTGTGAGCAAAGTTATAGCTCATGGAATAAAAGGGACAGTAGCACCATGGATAAAAAATTGGCTGAGTGACAGGAAACAGAGGCTAGATGCTTTTCAGGCTAGAGGAAGGTTTGTAGTGGAGTTCCCCAGGGGTCAATATTGGGGTCCTTGCTGTTCCTGATATATATTGCTGACCTAGACTTTGGTGTACAGGGTACAATTTCAAAGTTTGTGGATGGTACAAAACTTGGAAGCATTGTAAACTGTGAGGAGGATGGTGCAGAACTTCAAAAGGACAGAGACAAGTTGGTTGAATGGGCGAACAAGTGGCAGATGAAGTTCAATACAGAGAAATATGAGGTAATTCACTTTGGTAGGAAGAACATGGAGGGATAATATAAAGCAAAGGGTACAACTCTAAAGTGGGTGCAGGGGCAGGGGGACCTGGATGTATATGTGCATAAGTCATTGAAGGTGGCAAGGCAGGGCGAGAGTTGGTTAATGAAGCATACAGTATCCTCGGCTTTACTAATAGGGGAGCATAAGAGCAAGAAGGTTATGTTGAGCAAGGAGGTTATGTCAAACACTAGTTCATCCTCAGCTGGAGTAATGCATCCAGTTCTGGGCACCACACATTAGGAAAGATGTGATGGCATTGGAGAGAGTGCAGAAAAGAGTCATGAGAATGGTTCCAAGGATGAGGAACTTCAGTTATGAAGATAGATGGGAGAAGTTGGGACTGTTTTCCTTGGAGAAAAGAAGGGTGAGAGGAGATTTGAAGACGTACTCAAAATCATGAGGGGTCTGGACACAGTAGATAGAGAGAAACTGTTCCCACTCGTGAAAGGATCATAAATAAGAGGCACAGATTTAATGATTCAAAGTAATTTGAAAAAGAAACAAAAGCAAGATGAGGAAAATCTTTTTCATTCAGTGAGTGATTGGGGTATGGAGTGCACTCCCTGAGAGTGTGGTGGAGGCAGGTTCAAACAAGGCATTCAAAAGGGAATTAGACTGTTATCTGAAAAGTAAGAATGTGCAGGGCTTAGAGGAGAAGGCAAGGAGTAACACTTGGTGAATTGCTCATTTCAATAATTCTATAATTCTGTGACACACTCAGCTCAGTGGGGCCAAAATCTAACTTAAAACAGGGAGCACTGGTGAGCTGGAGGAAAGTGAAGCAGATCAGTGCCCCCTCAGAGGACGGAGAACAGACACAGCTATGCTGGGTCTTGGGTGTCACAAATGAGGTGAATATTTCTGGAGCATCAGAGGCAGACGAGTTCCCAAATGGCAGAGGTCACTGAGGCATTGAGGAGCCATGGGAAGTTAACGGAGGAGGCCATGCAGTGCATGTGCATTGTGATGACTCAGGGATTTGAGCACGAGTTTCTCCATTGAGAAAGAGAGACCAACCTCTTGGAAAGCCATATGCAGCATGATTCTGTGAGGGTGCAGGAGCAGTGTGCTGACATGCACAGAAACAGTGAGACTCTCTGTAGCATTGGCAGCTCAACGTTGCTGATGGTGCAGAAATGTTTGGAGTGGATGCCAGTTGCGTCCCAACATAAGGCCTTTTGAAAAGGTGAGTGACAGCCATGACTGGGCTAAGCCATTCTCTGAAGAGAAGATGCAAGAGGGTTTGCAGAGGACCAATGTTGGCATGGGCAGGAATTCACAGTTGGCTTCAAGGTTCCCTGATGCCGGGACAGCTGGTGGGCTCATCCAGCATGAATGGGCGCCATAAAAGGTCTCAGACAGTTGAAGAGGCTGATGAGGGCGCCACCCCTCAGGGGGTACCAATGTCATTTCTCTACTCCTCAGTCTCTGACTCGGGGTCCATCCATGCCACACGGCTCTGTGACAGAGGCTGCCCCTGCAATGATTTAGGCACTGCAGCCTGTAGAGGAGCCCCATGAGCACCTCTAAAGCACAGATGGAAGCCACAGGCATCTCAGCTGGATGCAGATACAATGGAGCAGGCTGCATCCATCTCATCATCAGCTGCAAAGGGTGCACCCTAAAGCAGTTGATTATGAAATCAAGCAGACCATTGTGTTTGAGGTCAAATGTGAGATGAGGGTTAAGGGGGATGATTTATTGGGCTTGGCATGGTTCTGTGTCCTGTGAGGTGGGACAATTGGTGGTGGTGGAGACCCAGTTTCAATGTATTTTGGTAGCGATGAGGTTATTCAGATGTGTGTGTTTGCTGGATTATTTCTCTTTCTAATGGAAGTTTGAGTTACAGAGTCACCTGTAATAAGCCTGAGAACTGCCCAAGTGAAGCATTGCTGAATTAACGTGGTGCTTGCGGCCATGCCAGCCTGCCGATTGTCATGAGGCCTGGATGGGCCACGGTGGTCTTCCTCAAATGCCTGGGCAATGGGCTCCTTGGCAGCTCCCCCTACTTTCTCTTTCTTCTTTCTCCTCCCTGCCCTCCATTGAGGAAGAGTGCTGTTCCAGATCCTCCTCTTTATCCAACTCCAGTCCTCTTTGTATTGTCATGTTGTGCAGATGCAGCAGATGACTACAATAAGAGACCTTGCTTGTACTGGGGGTCACCACCCAACTGGTCGAGACAACGGAAGGGCATCCTCAACATGCCAGTGGTCTGTTCCATGTGGGTTTGTGTTAGGAGATGGCTCTAGCTGTAGCTTCTCTCTGCATCTGTGTCTGGATACTGGGTGGGTGTGAGGAGCCACCTCCTCAGAGGATAATCTTATTCCCCAGCAGCCGCCCATGATGTGGAAGTGAAGCCACCCATGGATGTTGTCCTGAAGAGGTGCAGTACCTGGGACTCTTGCACAATGAACAAATCAAGAAAGCTGCCTGGAACCAGGAGCAGATCTGAAAGATGTGCTTCCTATGGTCAGAGGCCAACTGGGCATTCGATGTTTTCTGTTCACAAATCTGGCTGGTCTGTCAGTGCTTTTATGACTACGCGAATGCAATCAATTACTCCCTGGACCTGAGGGATTCCATCAATGGCAGCAAACCACAATGCCCTCAATGCTGGCCGATCTGTCTCAAAGTGTAGTTCTCTGTCCTCCGGAATAGGGCATCCATGATCTGCCTGATGGTGTGTTGAGCTGCTGACTGCAATATGCCACCCAGATCTGCAGTTGATCCCAGGAACTGCCTGGATGCATAGGAATTCAGGGTGACAGTGACTTTGAAGGCTGCAGGTTTCCATGGGGGCTGTGAGGCCTCTGTCATTAAGGACTAGAGCACAAATGTCCGGGACCATCTACCTGGAGAGGCAGAATCTCCTATGGCACTGGCACTCTGTCATTTTCAGGTAGCTGACTTGTGGGTGTTACACTTGTAGCACCTACTTCCCCTTGCATCCCCTCGCTGTACTCCTCTGGCCTCGTCCTGACCAGGAGGTTTCCTCTGCTGAAACTCCTTCTCGGTACTCTGTTCAGTGTCAGAGTATCCTACTCCAATCTCAACTCCCTCAGCTGTCATTTGTTTCTTCACCAGGCTTTCTCTGCCAACCTTTGCTGCCCAAGTGATGTGAGCAGCCTCACATTCCTCTCAGCAACCTCACCCCTCAATGATCACAAATACAAGCCTCTCAGCACCAGATACAGAAACTTTGTTGAGCAGCTGACCTTTATTCCCCCTTTCTTAATTATGTTGACCACTGTATCCATTAACCTTCATGGCTCCCACTGTGTTCACAATAGATGCACCCTGATACTCTTTTCGAGTTATCAACAGTCACAGATTGCAACTCTTTTGAGTACAATCACAGTTCTTGGTTTCCAGGAGTGGGACATGGTCCCACACACTGCGTGTTCCCTGTGCCTCCCAACTGAAAATTTAAAACTGCTCCTCTGAGGCCTGTTAATGAGATCATTAATGAGCTCAACAAGCAGTTACTCAGAGGTGAGTGAGTTCCTGGCTCCCACCCACCCTCCCTTTGAAAGATACATCACGTTCTGGAGGCATCAGGATCCAGTACCACTGTCCAGGAATGCAATTTTCAATTTGCACCCAAGCTCCTGCTCTCACCACTATCAGCATTTGGAAGCCCAGACCCAAGTGATTAACATTGAATCAATAGAAGAAACATTTAACAATTGACCCCATACATTAAGACTGGATTATTTTGAAAATTATCCAATATGATAATAGCAATTAAACATAGTGCAATGCATTGGGTATTGCTGCCAGAAGCTGAAATCAGAATCTGTGGAGGACTTTGTAGTATTTTTTTGCTTTCACAACTGGAAAAGGTTAACAGCTCTGAGCAAGAAGGGTTGCATAAAGGGACAACACCAGTGACAATTTTTTGGTGGGGGGAAGGCCTATGTTCTACTGTGCCTTGTTTTTTCTATTTTGTGAGTTTTATGTGAGGTTTTGGGCCTGATTTTAACTCTGTGTAAGTGAATAGTTTTTTAGTGAGTTAAAATCTCACCCGTTTCTATCAAGATTATTGACAGACAAAATGAGCCATCCTTACAATTGAATCAACACTGCCTGACAACAAAACATTTTATAAAAGCAAAATACTGTGGACGCTGGAAATCTGAAACAAAAACAGAAAATGCTGGAAAAACCCAGCAGGTCTAGCAGCAGCTGTGGAGAGAGAAACAGGGTTAACATTTCGAGTCCATATGACCCTCCTTCAGAGCAACGTTAACTCTGTTTCTCTCTCCACAGATGCTGCTAAACCTGCTGAGTTTTTCCAGCAATTTTTGTTTTTGTTGAAGCAAACATTTTAGTTTTTTTAAAAATTCAGATAACATATTTAAGCATTAAGCTGAATTTAAACATCCCTGATGCATAATATATATAAAATCATTATATCTTCTAAAATATTTAGCATTAAGAAGATACCTTAATTACATTGTGAATAAAGAATCTTCCTAGGATGCCTAGTCAAATGTTAATTTGCATAATTTGGGAAGATAATTCCTCCTCTGCTACAGAAGTGGGTAATAGTACTCAGTCCGTTTTTCAGTGTATATAATTAGAGATGCACCAAAAAAAATCGACCCAGTGCCTCAATGTGAGTGATTTTTGTGTCAATTTCAAACTATAAGATTTCACATAAAAACATGAGCCATTTGAAATGACCATTGGACAGGAAGCAAAATATGGAAAAGGTGTCATTTTACACCAGAGAAAATTATTGAAAATATAATCGCTTTTTCTTATTCAGCTGTAAAATCAAAACAATTTCCTTATTACCATGACTGATAAAAATGTGGAGAATGTAGAAATGTAGCTCCAGACTCACATCATAATTGTAATCTGAATTTCAATGAAAATTCAATATACCATTTTTCTAAATAAATACATATATCATTTTGCATGCAAACACTTACAAAAACATAATTATACCTTGCAAAATAAAACCATTAATGCATTGTTTCCTGTTCAGTTGTATAAAGACTATTGTGAGTGTCATATAAAATAACATCTTTAAATAACTAACAATTAATGTGTCAAAAATATTTGAAGATTGTACTTCACTGTCAATTTTTCTTATATTGAGATTTTGATACATATTAAGACTGACATGCGTGAAGTTCTATTGCCTCCATAAAGGTTACATCAATTTACTTCTGCCTGAGTCTGAGCTACCTTTGAAAAATAAATTGTATTATATCTATCATTAATATTGCCAAAAGCTGAAAAGGCTGGCAGTTAAATAACTCTGACTTACAAGAAAATAGGAGTAGATAATGGTCCACTACCTTTGATCGTTGATCCAATACTCACATTTTTGATTGCTTGCAATGTCTGTGTGCTGACAAAAAAATGCAAGTTAAAGGATTTAAAAGGGATTGATCAATGATATTAGGTTTAACTGAAGAAAATGTGTAAAACTGGTGGAGCAGTGTCTTGAGATTGATTGAAACTGACAAGTTTCCTTAGAGCTTCAACACAGCATGAAAATCAAAAGAAAGAAAGAAAAAGATGGTCAAATGTGAATATGGATTATTAAAATGTTTACAAGTGGAATTTTTTTATATTAGAACATCAAAATTTATTGTCAATGTGTTCTCCTGGTGCAGGACCTTGCAGTAAAAGTCAAACAGGAAACATGTTCTATATTACACGTCAGGAATCTCATTCTAAAAATCAATTAACCCTCAAAAGACTATTGTCGTATGTCAGTTCAGGACCTACAAGAAGACAAATAAAGAATTTTAACACAATTTTGCCTTTAAGTGATGGCTGTGAGAATCAATAAGACCCAAAAACGGATCCAGGGATCGCAATTCTCCTGCGCCTGTTGCTTCCAATGCAGGCAACATGCAAACTTAATGCTGTCTGCTCAATGGTTGTAGCGTGCAGCCAAGCGCTAAATATGTTGCTGAGTGGCTGCATACCCCAGCAGGGGGCGTATAATAATGAGAGGTCAGCACCACTTAAAACTAGCCTGCACTAAAGTTGGATTGCATTTCTTACAATGGAGGTGCTCTCTGGATGGAGCTGGTGCAAAAGTTGGTTACAGAAGCAAGTGTGATCAAGGAGAACAGAGAAATATGGCACAATGTAGGAGAGCATAGTTTCCAAGATATTCTGATGCTGTGCTGGATACTTTGGTTAAGGAGGTAGAGGAGGAAAGATTTGCAGGGGGCCAGGAGGCATCCCCAGACAAACTCTCAGAAGGCAGTGGCTCCAGATAACTATGGCAGTCAATGCCAGGAGCTGTGCCCAAGGAGCTGGATGCAATTTCGCAAGAAGTTCAATGACCTCCCACAAGTGGTCATAGTCAGTGAAGGCAACTTCAAAAGCCATAACCCACCAACTGCTCCATTAGCCTGACACGCTGCGCAATGCATCACACCCCCATCACTCACCTACCAACAATCTCTATGAGCCACAAACCATACTTCACATTCATATGCATTACTGCACCTACATACACTTAACACTGCAGCAAGCCTCACACCCACATGTCACAGCTTTCATGCACTGCCAGCTTTGCAACCACGACAGCAACATCACCCAAAGAGATTGCACCACACTGACCACCCTTTTTCAGGACAAGGTGGCACAGATCTGGAGGCAGCAAGAGCTAACCAGCAGTGGACAGGTATGCCAGCATGTCCTTGCCTCATTGGAGTGGCCATGACTGAGGTCATGGTCAGCAGTGAGGTTGAAAGCATTGAAGGTGTCAGTATGCTCATACCTAACATTCCTCGTCACACCCCACTTTCCCCTCATCCCACAATCTCTTCTGATTTACATGCTGCAGATTTAAACATGCACCTCTTTCTTTCCCCCACTTCCCTCACCCCAACCCTACTGTGGTGCCTTTTTCCTTTCCGATATCCAAGAAATGGCACTTGGGCAGGCAGTGGTGAAAGAGAAGGAGGTGGAAGGGCAGGAAGAAAGTGAAGAAGAAAAACAGTCTCTTACTCTCACACTGGCACCACCAGCTCAGACAAAAAGCCTGTGCTTCCATCGTGCTTAACTTAGAGCCCTAGTTTACTGGAATCAGCACATGGTGAGACACCGGGCATGAGTGGCCCGCAGCCAGGGCCGGGGATCGGGATAGCATAGGTGCCAGCTTGCAGGGGTGAGGTCACACATCGTGTTTCACTGCAGAGGATTCAGTTGAGGATGTCAATCCTACCAGAAATGTCTGCTGGGAGGCAGAAATGCTTGGTGACTTAACAGGCCTGTCAGACAAACTTTTGTCGCTATCAAGGAACATGGGGCAGTCCAGCACCAGCTTGACACAACTTGAAGCCCAACCTTTCCAGCATAGAAGTGGAGGCCAACTCCATTCGTACACTTGTGGACCCAACCACGAAGGAGTTGATAGTCAGTGTCAAGGTTACATAGATCGGAAAAGCCTCGGCCTCAGAGGGATTTGAAAATGAGAATGAGAATTTTAAAATCAAGACATTGATTAACCAGGAGCCAATATAGATCAGCAAGCACAGGTGATAGATAAGCAGAACTGGTGCAAGTTAGAAAAAGGAAGTAAAGCTTTGAATTAACTTAAGTTTGCGGAGAGTAGAATGTGAGAAGCATTATTCGGGGGTTGGCTAGGGTGGTCGTAGGGTGGGGTTGGAGTCAAAGGATCGAGAAGTTAGTCAGGGCGGGGAGAAAATTTGGGAAGTCGGGAGGCTAGTCCAGGGGAAGCAGTGGGTGGGCGGTAGATGGGGGTTAGGAAACGCAGTCGCACGGGTCGCCAAGTGTGGGCGGGTAGTCGGGGGTGTAGAGGGATAGGAAGGATAGTCGGGGAGTGGGTGGTGGGGTAGTGGGTAGTCGGGGGTTTTTGGGAGATGGGAGGTAGTCAGTGCCTGGGGTAGTGTAGTTGCGCTATCCACGAGGGAATCTACTGACCTAAAGAAAGTTGCTTGGCAACCAATTAATAACCATTCTCCTAGAAAGCAGAAGAAATGGGGTCCTTTCAAGATTGAATTAACAACATAGCATATCCAAAACTGAGGTGGACTTGATAATTGAATAGCTAAGCCAGGTAGACCCAAGAGTCTTCGGAGAGCAAGTTTTTTACCCATTTTATTCATTTATGCGATGTGGGCTTCACTGGCAAGGACAGTATTTATTGCCTTAGGTGAGAAGGTGTTGGTGAGCTGCCTTCTTGAACTGTTGCAGTCTGTATCGTGGCAAGCTCTGATTTGGAATTTAAACAGAAAATGCTGGAAACACTCAGCAGGTCAGACAGCGTCTGTGGAGAGAGATACAGAGCTAACATTCAGGTTGATGAGCTTTCATTAGAACTTTGATCTGGTTATGGTTTGATTTTGGGATTGTTTAGCACTGTCTTTGCTGCTTCAGCTGTTTTTCACTCATGGAATCCTATGCTGTAACTTCATACCTTGTTTTTAGTTTCACCTGGCATGCTCTACTACAAGCTTGTCCAACAGGCCCTCATCAGGAACCTGGCCATCTACACCTCTCTATATGGCCCAGGAATGGGGCCAGAGCCTGGAGCTGGAGAGGGGCCAGGGCCCAGAGAGGGAGCAGGGCTGGGTCCCAGAGATGGAGTGGGGCCCTGAGCTGGAGTGGGGCCAGAGCCAGGAAAGGGAGTGGGGCCGGGGGCTAGAGAGGGATCTGGGCCCAGAGCTGGATTGGGACCTGGAGCTGGAGCGGGGCCGAGAGCTGGACCCATTGGAAGTTAGAGAAATGGAGGGGGGTGGTAGGTGCAGAACAGAGGCCCAGCAGAGTTAGTGAGTGTTTATGAGAGAGAGAGAGAGAGAGAGAGAGAGAGATTAAGTGTTTGTGTGTGAGAGAGAGTGATAAACGGTGCAATTGTCTCCGATTTTTTCTGGCCCATTCAACCTTACAGTTGGCAGACAGGTGAATCAGCCAGGCGGCCTTTGCATTTTTCATCAAACCTCACCCAAGGGCGGAATGAGGTTTCCGTTATGAAATAAAATTAAAATAAATATCGGTGGACAGCATTTTTATCAGCTATATTTTCAGGTGATTGATTGTGATGCATGGACATTTTTATCAGCTTTTTAAACCTTTATTTGATCATTTGCAGGTCTGCAGCTCCCTGAAGCAGCTGTCTGCCTTCAGGGGGTTTTCTCACAGCGCTCACCCACGCCCACAGAAACATCATCTCCCGCCCTCTTCCTGCGCCCGCCCCAGCAATGCTAAGCTTTTCAGCATGGCCAGGGGCCAATCGTGGCCAGGGGCCCGTTTCCTAACCACTCCCGGGCCCGCCGATGATGCGCACCCACCAAAGGTAAAATTCAGGCCTATGTGTGAGAGAGTGAGTGTGTGTATGAAATACTGAGTGTCTAAATGTGAGAGAGAATGTATGAGAGAATATGGCCGGGAGTTTCTGTGCCTGTTCGCGCGGGCGTGTTCGGTGGCGTGAGTGGACAGTATGGTGAGAAGGCCAAATATCGGTTTCACAATGTCATGAAACCAGTTTGCAATCGTCCGCTCAACCCGTCAATGGCGGGCAGTGTTTCCTGCCTTCGGGCGTCGGGAACCTCATTGTAATACATCAGCGCCAGCCCGCCAGACTCATTCCCACCCCCTATCCCCTTGCTGGATCATCCGCCCACGTTGGCAGGAAAACATGCTGACATGTTTCACAACAGCATATATAAGGCATGCACTTGGTGGGCTGCACTTTGCTCAGGACTTCAAGGTTTGTTTGCCTACCTTGCTTCGGTCAATACTCACAGTCATCAGCACCAGGCTTCACAGGCAGCACCACATCATTTTTAAGGGGGCTCACGGCAGGTCTCTACCTACCAGACCAGCCATATGTGGGTGGCTTTTCAATGTCCACAGGGCTAGTGTTTGCTTGGGGAAGGGGGAGAAGTGGCCTCAGGCAAGGGAAGAGGCTGCAGGGTGAGGGCTGTACTGGGGAAGGAGGGTATCCCAGGGTGCAGGTGGGGGCACATGTTGATCTGTGCAAATGGCCAAAAGAGAATGAGAGCTGAGGAGGCAGTCTCCAGAGGAGATTAGGCCAGATGGACATGTGAGGTTATGTGTGTGAGAATGGGTGGTGATGTCCCTTGAGCTGGCAGTGAGTGAGATGCCAGTGAATGTGTGCTGGGCTTGAGTGTGCGAGTTATGAGTGATGGGATGGTTGTCTTACCCTGGCTGCATGGATGAGATCATTCATTCTCTGTCTGCATTGGATGGCCAACCTCTTCTGTGCAGCATTGGCACTGATCACCACTGCCATTGCCTGCCAAGCCAGAGTGGTAATGTAGGTGCCCTCCTGCCACCAGAGTGGGGGTAGAAGACCTCACAGTGGGCCTCCACGATGTTAAAAGACACTCAAGGGCTGCAGACTTCTTTCCTTTCGGGGCCATGTCTTCTTTGCTGCAGTCCTGGGCTGGAAGCACTGAGCTTGGCTGTATCTTAAATGTGGTGCCTGATGAAGTGGCGAGGTGACGGCGTGGCAGGTGAATCAGAGCCCGCCCGCCATCGAAACAGCATGGCTCCCTGGATTGTACAAATAATGTGGGGGGCTTAGGACTCTCACACTCTAACTTATCAGGTAAATGGAGGTGCTAACTATATTGGTTTTTCAGCAGTCTTGTCTGGATGCTATGAAGTAAGGTGATTGAATCTCAGACTCCCAGCTGATCAATTGCTAGACACCCAACCAGAAGTTAATTGAGTTTATTCAAACCTAATCAGTGAGAAAAGAAAATTACTGCATATTTTAATGTATTCCATTAGTGTTTTGCAGCCAATGAAGTACCTTTGAAGGGTAGTCACCATTGTACCTTAGGAGGCCCAGCAGCCAATTTGCACATAGCAAGCTTCCACAAACATCATTCACTCAGTACCGCACTGAGGTATCAACATAGATTATATACTCAGATATTGGGAGCGGAGCTTCTGACTCAGAGGCAAGATTTTAGCCAGTGAATTAAGACTGGCAATAGTGAGAGAATACATCTCAATATCTCAGCTGTCTGATAAACAAATAATACATACGCCAGGTTACTCTCTTCCAGATGAATGGATAAAAAAAACATACTTTGTATATACATTCACCATGGGAAGAATTTTCCGTTGGGGGAGGCGGGGGGGAGAGCGGGAGGGGGCGCGGACCCCATCGACGCCCATGATCGGGTCCGCACCGCCATTTTACGCGGATGGACCAATTAAGGCCCGCCCAGCGTATTTGCCGACTCCCTTGGATAGCGGGAGTGTGCGGGCGGCAGCTAGTGTGCACAGACCACTGGGTCTAATAGCGACCTGGCAATCTGTTTAAAAGAAGGCCTGGCAGCCTCCTGTAGGCTGCTGACAATGGCCAGTTTGAGGGCGCACCACAGGGGGTCGGCTGAGCAGGCCAGGCTAGAGGGAAGGCCAGAGGAGCAGACCAGGCTGCAAGATCTGCCACAAGAGCAGGGCAGGCTGCAAGGTAGGCCAGCGGGGGGTGTGGGGGGGGGGGGGGGGTGGCGGCGGGGGGAGGCCAGTGCGCCCCTCGTTTTTCAGATGAATGCCTTGTTGCCCTCCTCGAGGAGGTGGCAGCACGGCGAGAGGTGTTGGTCCCCAGGATGGGAGGAGGAGGACCCCCCACATGACCAAATGTGCCTCGGAGGAGGTGGCGGAGGTGGTGAGCCCCCACGATGTGGTGCAGCACACCTGGATCCAGCCGTAAGCACTTCAACGATTTGTTGCGCTCTGGCAGGGTGAGTACCATGTTGGCATTGGGTATTTAACCCAGCAGGTAGCCTTAGCCTTTGAGGGCCTCCCCGCCCCCCACCACAAGTCTTACTGTCATGACTGCATTGAGTCATTTGGGCATTTTTCCTTCACTGGGTGGGCCAGCAGATAGTGCCCATGCTTACAACAGCCTGAGTGGTTCATGAAGTGATGAGTTCTCCCCTTCACCATGTGTTACTCTTAGTTGCACATGACTAGTCTGGGGGCAACCTGCAGGAGATGCAGCTAGGCGCATACTCAGAACTCCAGAACATGTCCTATTCAGGGTGATGAGATGTTGGAAGGGAAGCCTCAAGGTGTCGTGGCAAAGAACCATCTGCTGCCCTCTATGCTGCATGTGGTTGCACATCCTTGCTATGGGAACAAATACTGTGTGGTTCCTAAAGTGATGTACGCAGCATGTGTCAAAGGGGCCGTTGGGGGGGTTGGGAGCAAGCGTACTATCTTTGTGTGAGTGATCAGCAGTAGCGGGGAGATCAGAAGCTCTGCTCCCAATATCTGAGTATATAATCTATGTTGATACCTCAGTACGGTACTGAGTGAATGATGTTTGTGGAAGCTTGCTGTGTGCAAATTGGCTGCTGGGCCTCCTAAGGTACAGTGGTGACTACCCTTCAAAGGTACTCAGGTCAACTGCTGTCGGTGAGGCTGGGGTGGCACGGCCAGGTATTTAAGGTCAACAGTGAGAGCCGCAATGTCCTCCCAACATCCATAGCACTGATGATTGTAAAATTTGTTATTGTTGCAACATTGCTCGGTCACAGAGTGATAGAGTCAGAGGTGTGCAGCACAGAAAAAGGCCCTTCGGCCCATCGAGGATGCGTGGGTCAAACATGTACCTAACTATTCTAATCCCATTTTTCAGCACTAGGCCCATAGCCTTGTATGCCATGGCATCGCAAGTGCACATCCAAATACTTATTACATGGTATGAGGGTTTCTGCATCTACCACCCTTTCAGGCAGTGAGTTCCAGATTCCCAACACACACTGTGTGCAAAAGTTACTCATCCCATCCCCTCTAAACCTCCTGCCCCTTACCTTAAATCTATGCCCCCTGATTATTGATCCCTCCACCAAGAGGAAAAGTTCCTTCCTGTCTACCCTATC
Source organism: Cetorhinus maximus (assembly GCF_964194155.1). Classification (NCBI taxonomy): domain Eukaryota; kingdom Metazoa; phylum Chordata; class Chondrichthyes; order Lamniformes; family Cetorhinidae; genus Cetorhinus; species Cetorhinus maximus. Next base: position 109,566,575 of record NC_135879.1, on the reverse strand, counting down.
TATACTCCTCATAAGTTTATACACCTCAATCATGTCCCCCCCTCAATCTCCTCTGCTCCAGGGGAAATAACCCCAGTCTATGCAATCTCTCCTCATAAGTGAAACTCTCCAGGCCAGGCAACATCCTGGTAAACATCCTCTGCACTCTCTCTAGTGCAATCACATCCCTCCCATAATGCACATTTCAGAACTGTACGCAATACTGTAGCTGTGGCCTAAGCAGCGTTTTCTACAATTCGAACATTACCCCCTGCTCCTAAATTCTATGCCTCGGCTAATAAAGGCAAGTATGCCATATACCTTCTTAAACACCTTATGTACCTGTGCCGCTCATTAAGGGATCAGTTGATATGCACACCAAGGTCCCTCTGAGCCTCATTACTTCCCAGGGTCCTACCATTCATCATGTATTTCCGTGCCTTGTTTGTCCCGCCCAAGTACATCACCTCACACTTATCCAGATTAAATTCCATTTGGCATTCATCAGCCCATCTGACCAGCCCATTTATATCCTCCTGTAATGTATGGCTATCCTCCTCACTAGTTACCACCCCACCAATGTTCATGTCCATTGGTTCTGGAAGGTTGAGTGCATAATGAGCCAGTGGGATAGGGATGAAGTGTGTCACTGTGTGCACGCTAACTGTCCTTGTTGTTCCTTTCAGCATCTTCAGAGCACAGCCGACAGGAGGAGTTGCAGATGCCCCCTCTCACACCTGAGGGCCCTCAAGTCTCACCAGCGTCACACCATTTCTGTAAGGCAGGCACCAGTGCAGATACTAGCACCTCAGTGGGCATTGGAACATCAGCTAGTGTCCCGGGGCACAGTGAAGAGGGCACTTCAGTCACTGGAGGAGCTGGCAGAGACAGAGAGTGCCGATGGTGCCAGCAGTCAGAGGACTGCAGGGGACCAGGCACATGCTCAGTAAGTGCCTGATGATGTGCCTCTGGAGTCGTCCGCGATATAGCAGCAGCAGGAAATGCGACCGGGTGTGCGGGAGCATCTGGGTATGATACATGAAGCTAAGTTTGGCATGGTCTCCGTGGTGGAGGAGTCTACGCGGACACTTGCCAAAGCAATGAGCCACATGTCCGAGCACCATGCATCCTCCATGGAGAGAATGGCGACTCTCATGGACAGCGTCCTCCAGGAGACCCGCCAGGGCTTTCTGGGGATGCGCTCAAACAAACAAGCCCTCACATCGGCAATGAGCTCAGCTGCTCATTGTGGGAGATGGTGTAGGCATCAAGCTTCCCAGCTCGTTGCCCATCCATCCATGGTGAGCAGGGAGGTCCAAGGTGACCTCACATCGGCGCAGCATTTGTCTGTCGTCTCTGCAGTGTCCCCTCAGGGCGCTCTGGATGAGGGAACCAGCTCCTCCACCCCTCTCTCAGTGACCGTATCATCCGGTGAGGCTGCGACGACTGGGGAGATGGAACTGGCAGCTCCCTCCCAGGCGGGGCCAGCACAGGCTCCACGGGCCAGAGGACGGCCGCCAAGGTCATCGAGGCCAACAGGACAGCAGAGCCAGCAGGCTGTCTCAGATGCCACTCCCAGCAATTGGGCAGCCGACCCAAATATTGCATGGGCACCTAAAAATCGGCGTCAATTTGAAGACTAAAGGGCCTTAACTGGCCCGTTAATTAATGGCGGGCACGCGTTGGACTTCATCGCGCGCCCGCCCAGTGAAATATCACAATGGCGTGTGGTGACATTGGGACGCTCACCCGACATCACTGCGTGTCATTTTACGCGCGGACATGCGGGGCCCACTCCCTGCACATCAAAGTGAAAATTCTGCCCCATTTGCTAAAGCAAATACACGGAGCAAATTATCACTTTCTGTCACATAAGCAGTTTGTAAGTACTGCTCATGGTGGTTGACCTCATCAGCTTGCCATCAGAAATGTTGAAAGTTATTAAACCATTGAAAGATAGTCCTACTTGCAAATTTCTTGGCTTCATCTGAGCTACATAATTATGCCTTCACTGCTGTATCCAACACTTTTTCAGCGCACATACAGTCTCAAGAAATTAGTGGACCAATATAATTACTATTCACAGCTTGCTTGTCTTCTTTCAGCTCTACTGCATCCATCCTTTAGCAAAACACATCTCAGTGACAAGGCATTACTGGGTATCAAATTTTGGAGTGAAAAGGAACCAATATCATCACTGAAGACTATGATTAGAATCCACACTGTGAAACCAAGTGGATGGGAGGAACACTCTTCCTCTGTCGCTGGATTCTCCAAACAAGACCTTTTGGGGGGCACATTGTGCAAGTTGAGGACCCAAACAAACCAAAAGACATGTTAGCTACACCTCCACCATTATCTCAGGGGCTGCTAGAAAAGGCATACATTTACAATGCTAAGATATTTACAACACTTATACCACTATTCAACCTGGGAACATGCAGGCAAACAAATTAAGATAGTCACTAGGCTTAATATTATGCAGTTTGGCTGGAACTAGACTAGATTAGCCGTTGAGCCAATTGTTAACCACACTAATATAAAACTAGCAGCCTGTCTTACTTTGCTTCAAGACCTATTCAGAGCTCTCATGAACCATTTGGAAGCGTGCCTGCAAGGGTTTTCAGCAAATATCCATATCTCCAGTGGCTGAGGTTACCCTGATACAGAGTACCACCTCTTGGAATATCCTTCCAGTTTTATCTCCTTCCACACATCAGTGAATCTGTAAATAGAGCACTGTGGCATAATTTCAGTATGTAAATCATGCCAAAACATTAAAGAAATTACTGCAATATTATTGCTCTCACTTCATTCTTTTAATGTGACACATGTTTAATGTAATGAGCAGAATTATTGTGACATTGCATTCACATGCTTGTAATTATTCACAAAGTATTATCTACTCATTTACAGTTATTAGCTTAGGTTGTAATGAAGATAACCATTACAATATGTATTTTTTATAATATAAACTAATATTTTATGTAGCTGTAATATTTTTCTAATTGGTTGATATTTATTTTTCTCTTGCCTGTTTCCTTTTTCCCTCCATTTTGACCCCTGTTCATATGTAGTTTGTAAGGCTTCAGCATGCTGTTTATTCGCCTTCCCATTTGTAAATGGGTGGAATTGGGTTCATGATAGATCAGTATCTGTGGACGGATCAGGCTTGATGGGCTGAATAGAGCATTCTCATTCCCTGATTTTTTAAATTATTATAATGTTTTTCATGCCGAAAGTTAGAGCATGTCTTGGCCTTTACAAGGAATTGAATATGAACATATTAAACATTTGTCTGCTAATGTCAGCAATAGTTTTTGATCCTGTGGTGTAGTACGAAGGAGGTTTAATTTACATAGAGCGGTACACTTTAATTTATGCAAAATTCATTAGCTCCTGTATATGATGCCTCCACACCCATCAATATTACATGTGCACAGGTACTGCAACTGCCACACATTGAAATTAATTTTCAAAAGGTTTAAATTAAATTTATTTTAGCTTGTTGGTGTATATTTAGAATTTGTTCAATTGTACAGCGCACTATGGAGCAATCTGCTAAAGTTAATTATGTGCACAGTGGACAATGGAATAAACTTATATCTTTAGTCTACTGGTTAAGTTTGGGGTTAGGTTTTCTTTCAGTTACCACCCATTTCCAGGCAGTTTTGGAACACCAAACTGAGTAAAGTGTGCCGATTAGTCCTACCATCTTAACTCCGCTGATAAAACTACATTCAAACTTCCTTGCTTAAAAAACATTCTTTTTTGAAGTTAATGGGAAAGAAAATAGGGCAGAGTGCAAAGCTGGTTGCCAATTCACTATCATTCATTCCGTGCTATGGCCCAAGGTGAATTAATATCCCCTTTTGTAGTTGATTGAAATTCTTTTTTCTGCCACTTCATTGGAGATAGAATGATAGAATCACAGAATGCTTACAGCATAGAGGGAGGCCATTTGGCCTGTCATGTTCATACTGGCATTTTTTAATTGATTTTAAAATGGCATGAGTTTTAAGACCACTTGTCTAGAAGAAATATTTTCATTCTGAAATATGACTCTTTTCATGTAACAAAAAAGTTCCTTTAAGAACATCTTTTACTTCAAAGTAGACATTCACCATGCTCTTACGAGAAAAAGCAGTTTGAATATTAGTAGAATCCAGGACAAGAAGAGATGTAGATACCTTCCCATCCAAATGGCAGTTGACTGAAGATGGATCCAGAGATCAGCTCAGATTTTCTAATGATGAATTCCCAATTTTTGGAAGAATTTTGGCAGCTAGCAGGAGAAAATAGGTGGAAGTTTTACCCTCCCAAAAATGCACCAAGTTTGTACCTCAATGAACTTTCATGTAGATGGGACCAAATAGACAGGCACCTCATTTAGATATTAATTTGTGGGATGTAAGTCAAGCTCATCAGAACAGTAGGAAATGGCAGCTGGGATGCCAAACATAAAACACCTATTTGAAATGGGTGTCCAGGGTAGTTATGATGCAGTGAAGGTTATGAAAAGAACATATATAAAACTAAGTGTATTTTAGCTATCTTTACTATTTTGCATTTCCTTTCCCCGCACCCCCCCCAGCCCCCCAACTAATGCTTATAGGCCCTGATTATAACTGAGAAGTGGGAAGGAAGTGGGAGGTGGAGGGCGATTGAGGAGCCAGTAGACCCAAGTATACAAATTTCCTGAAGACCCATTTTTCTCTGTTTCCTGGGAGCAGGCAGCCAGATTGAGAAGCTGACAGGCAGGTAGAGTTGCAACTGGGGTTAGGATAATATAGGAAAGGAAGCTGACACCAGGAGGGGAATGTGTTGTATGTTGGTTAGTTTAGCTTCGGAACGATTACTGGGGCATTGGTATGTTCAAACAACAACTGGTTTATTTTATACAGCTGAACTATGTATAGCTATCCACGACTAGGTGTTACACTTCTCAAGCCATAAACATTCCTCCCCCTCACTCTCCGAGTCATGTGTTCTCTCAACTCATCATTATGGGAGGTGCTATTTACACAGTCCCACACATTAACCCTTATAAACCCTAATAATACAGAATGGACATCAGGGAGCGAAGAGTGGATATTGGGAGAGGAGCTAACACTGGTAGGACAGCAGACATCAGAAGGGGATAAAACATCAAGAGGGGAGAGGACATTGAGAGCAAAGCAGGCTCTGGGATGGGAGCAGGCATCAGGAGGATGTTCAACACCAGTTCCATCAAAGGGGAGGGGTGCTCAGCCGATCGCAAAGTGGTTTATGTATAAGCTTAAGGGGCTAACATTAAATTTAAAACAGAGTTAAATATGAGGCATTGCAGTCTCATTAAAAAGTTTCATTTCAGGGTTTGCTTCAAGAGAGTAGGTTAGTTACCTCCGCCACCGCCCCCACCCCGCCACCCCCAACCCCACTGAAAGTAGGCGGGTTGGGGTGAGGTTTCTAATTTTATTACTTTTAATTTCACCCCACATCCCCCTCCCCCCACCACAATTAAATTCTTCTCTTAGATTCTCGTGAGTCTTTATGGTAATAAAAATATTTTCTTTTCTGCCAACATTCTTAACAAATGAATTTCTTTACCATTGGGGATCACACAATTCGATGTGTTTGCAAGGATCTCAACCTGCACTGTCATATTCTGCACTAACCCACCACAACAACTCTGGCTAGGATTTGGCATGCTCGTTGAAGTGTTGACTTCTACCTATGCATCAATAAGTTGTTTTCTTACATCTTTCACATGACCAGGAGGAAATATCTTGCTTGACGGAACTGTTTTGCACTTTATGCCATATGATAGCTCTGCAGGGAATTTCATGTCAGCCTTGAGAGTTGTAGCTCAGAGTAACAATAAGGCAAGTTTGGGTCTTCCTTTGTTTCTCGGCACTTTATCACCTGAAAGTATCCTTCTATAAAGCTGTGCCCCCTTGGGCAATGTAAGTGATAAGGATTTTTTAATTCATTCATGGGATGTGGGCATCATTGGCTAGGCCAGCATTTATTGCCCATCCCTAATTGCCCTTGAGAAGGTGGTGGTGAGCTGCCTTCTTGAACCGCTGCAGTCCATGTGGTGTAGGTACACCCACAGTGCTGTTAGGGAGGGAGTTCCAGGATTTTGATCCAGCGACAGTGAAGGAACGGCGATATATTTCCAAGTCAGGATGGTGAGTGGCTTGGAGGAGAACTTCCAGGTAGTGACGTTCCCATCTATCTGCTGCACGTGTCCTTCTAGATGGTAGCGGTCGTGAGTTTGGAAGGTGCTGTCTAAGGTGATGATGTTAAACCCATACTGTTCAGCAAACTCCTTAAACTGCTTGGAGGTGAATTGGGTTCTATTATCACACATTATATTTTCAGGAATCCCTTGTTTAGGAAGCAGAATTCATACTGCTGTGGCGATTGTTATAACTCTGAAATCTTTTACCTTTCTGATGAATGGGAACTTTGAGCAATAGTCTATTACAATAAGATACCATTCTTGGTTGTCTGTGAATAAGTCGGCTCCCACAGTTTTCTGGTTGGTACTTCATTTGCTATCATCTCCTCTTTCTGCTGTGTTTTTCTATACTTCTGGCATACACTGCATGTTGATACAATACTTTCAATGTCTTTGTAGATGTCTATCCATTACACAGCTGATCTGGCTCTAAACTTACACTTCCCCATTGCCATATGGCCTTCATATATCTTCTGGACAAGTTCTCTTGGCATCCAGCCAGCAGGACACCATCTTCTAGTGAGATGTCATCTCTGATTGACCATCACTGCTGTATTGCTGGCTGAGTTTTTTGCACCTTATCAGGCCATCTCCCGGTCACTTGCTGAGTGAGCATCTGTAACTCTTTGCCTTTGCTGGTCTCACCTCTGACTCAGTTTCTGTAGCATAATGTTCACTAGATGATGGATCTTTATACCTAGACCTTCTGTTTCTCATGTGCCAATAAATGGAATAGACCAGTTAGTGACACCATTTCCCTTTCCGAATTATATTTCAGGGTAAAATTAAAGCCTCAAGAGTAACCTCAGCAATCTTGCTGGTGCCTTACACAGATTTGTCTTGTAGGTCTGCTCTAGCAGACAATGATTGCTCTCTACTATAGACTTCCTCTCATAGGAATAGGTATAGAATTTCTCGCATCCATAAACGACGACCAAAAGTTCTCTTTTTATGTTTGCATATCTGGTCTTAGCTGATGTTAGAGCTTGTACCATGGTTGTTTCTAGTCCTTTTGTAGAAGATTATGTTTGCAGAGAAACTGGTTCCTCTCTGTTGTAGTATGACAGACTTGTCTCCCCGCATACCAATTCTTTGAGTTTGCTGAAACTCGTCTCATATGACTCTGACCACTAGCATTCACCATCTTTGCTCATCGGCTTTCATAGGTTTGCTATGTCCACTAAAATGAAAGATATTAAAGGACTCATGTACCAGATCAAGCCAAGGAAACTTCTCAGCTCTTTCTTGTCTCCTGGAGCTTCCATCTAAGAGATAGCTGTGACTTCTTTTTCAGGGCTTGACTCCATCAAGTGTGTGCACCGTTCCAAAGAATTGGTATTTTGTTACCTAACAATGCATTTGTCTGCATGTGGCTTGATCCCAGCTTCCCTGGTTCCCTACATGGCTTCATAGAGATGGTAGTCATGATCGTTTTCATCTGCACCATAGATCGGAATATCATCAGCTATGCCGATGGTTCCTTTACATCCTCTGTATATCTCATCTACTTTTTGCTGGAACACATTCTGGCTCACTTTAAGGTCAGAAGATAGACAGGAATTTGTACCATCCAAAGAGCTTGTTGAAAGTCGTCAACAGTGAAGATTCCTCATCAAGCTTCATGTTTCAGTTGCCATTTTTGGCAGTAAACTTGCTGAAACTTTTGCCCCTGCCAGTGTTGATGTGATCTCTTCCAGTGCTGGAGTAGGATGGTGATTCCTGTTTATTGCTTGATTAAGATCTTTGGGAATCAAGTAAATTCGTGGCTACCCACTCGTTTAGTCAATCTGTAGACTCTGACTCTGGAAATTATTTATTTTCTTCCATCTCTTGGAGATCTCTTTCAAGTTTTCCTTTTAGCTCTGTTGGTGCTTGATGTGGAGATGAACTATTAAGGTTTACTCTGGATCAATGGTGATGTGATACTCAAAATCTTCAAAGCATCCAACTGTCTCATCAAAAAACTCTGGATACATTCGGACCAGATCTGTCTTGCTTCTGATTGGAGGGCAATTTTCAATGGATGTACCTCCTTTTGCTCTTGGTGACACCTCCTTCATCTCATGGTTTACTGAAATAAGCTGCGGCTCTTCATAACTGCTCAACCCCAGGATAGCAGGATTATCTGTTTCGGTGACGTAAAACATACAGTTAACATCCTTTCCTTTGTGTATCCCTCTGATTTGGGTCGTTCCTAGCTGTTGAATCTCAATTCCACTATATGCCACCAGCATGATGTCACTTTGTTTCAAAGTATCTTTCTTTGGGTAATGATTATCTTTCAAATTTTCAGGAAAGATTTTCTGGTATAGTCTAAGTGGAATGATGTTACTCTGTGCTCCCATATCAAGCTTCAGTTTCAGATTTATGGTTGTGATTTTATTTCTCACCTTCTTCCTGAACTGAATGGTTGTGTGAATTTAGACCATAAGACCATAAGACATAGGAGCAGAAATTAGGCCATTCGGCCCATCGAGTCTGCTCCGCCATTCAATCATGGCTGATAAGTTTCTCAACCCCATTCTCCCGCCTTCTCCCCGTAACCTTTGATCCCCTTACCAATCAAGAACCTATCTATCTCGGTCTTAAATACACTCAATGACCTGGCCTCCACAGCCTTCTGTGGCAATGAATTCCATAGATTCACCACTCTCTGGCTAAAGAAGTTTCTCCTCATCTCTGTTCTAAAAGGTCCTCCCTTTACTCTGAGGCTGTGCCTTCGGGCCCTAGTCTCTCCTACTAATGGAAACATCTTCCCCACGTCTACTCTATCCAGGCCTTTCAGTATTCTGTAAGTTTCAATCAGATCCCCCCTCATCCTTCTAAACTCCATCGAGTATAGACCCAGAGTCCTCAAACGTTCCTCATATGTTAAGCCTTTCATTCCTGGGATCATTCTCGTGAACCTCATCTGGACCCTCTCCAGGGCCAGCACATCCTTCCTGAGATACAGGGCCCAAAATTGCTCACAATATTCTAAATGTGGTCTGACCAGAGCCTTATAAAGCCTCAGCAGCACATCCCTGCTTTTATATTCTAGTCCTCTCGTAATAAATGCCAACATTGCATTTGCCTTCCTAACTACCGACTCAACCTACAAGTTAACCTTAAGAGAATCCTGGACTAGGACTCCAAAGTCCCTTTGCACTCCAGATTTCTGAATTCTCTCCCCATTTAGAAAATAGTCCATGCCTCTATTCTTCCTACCAAAGTGCATGACCTCACACTTCCCCACGTTGTATTCCATCTGCCACTTCTTTGCCCATTCTCCTAACCTGTCCAAATCCTTCTGCAGCCTCCCTGCCTCCTCAATACTACCTGTCCCTCCACCTATCTTTGTATCATCTGCAAACTTAGCCAGGATGCCCTCAGTTCCTTCATCTAGATCATTAATGTATAAAATGAAAAGTTGTGGTCCCAACACTGACCCCTACGGAACTCCACTAGTCACCGGCCGCCATCCTGAGAAGGGCCCCCTTATCCCCACTCTCTGCCTCCTGCCAGACAGCCAATCTTCTATCCATGCTAGTACCTTGCCTCTAACACCATGGGCTCTTATCTTACTGAGCAGCCTCCTGTGCGGCACCTTGTCAAAGGCCTTCTGGAAGTCCAAGTAGATAACATCCATTGGCTCTCCTTTGTCTAACCTACTCATTACCTCCTCAAAGAATTCTAACAGATTTGTCAGGCATGATCTCCCTTTGATGAAACCATGCTGACTTTGCCCGATTTTACCATGCACTTCCAAGTATTCTGAAATCTCATCCTTAATAATGGACTCTAAAATCTTACCAACGACTGAGATCAGGCTAATCGGCCTGTAATTTCCCGTCTTTTGCCTCACTCCCTTCTTAAACAGGGGGGTTACATTAGCGATTTTCCAGTCCTCTGGGACCCTCCCTGACTCCAGTGATTCCTGAAAGATCACCATTAACGCCTCCACTATCTCTTCAGCTATCTCCTTCAGAACTCTGGGGTGTAATTCATCTGGTCCAGGTGATTTATCCACCTTCAGACCTTTCAGTTTTCCTAGCACCTTCTCCTTGGTAATGGCCACCATACTCACCTCTGCCCTCCGACTCTCTTGAACTTTGGGGATGTCACTCATGTCTTTCACTGTGAAGACTGACGCAAAGTACCTATTCAGTTCCTCCGCCATTACTTTGTTCCCCACTACTACTTCTCCAGCGTCATTTTCCAGCGGCCCAATGTCCACTTTTGTCTCTCTCTTACCCTTTATATATCTAAAAAAACTCTTGCAATCTTCTTTTATATTACTGGCTAGTTTACCCTCACATTTAATCTTCTCCCTCCTTATTTCTTTTTTAGTTGTCCTCTGTTGGTCTTTGTAGGCTTCCCAATCCCCTGGTTTCCCACTGCTCTTCGTCGCATTGTATGCTTTCTCTTTAGCTTTTATGCTGTCCCTGACTTCCCTTGTCAGCCATGGTTGCCTCGTCCTCCCTTTAGTATGCTTCTTCTTCCTCGGGATGAATTTTTGCTGTGCCTCCCAAATTACTCCCAGAAACTCCTGCCATTGCTGTTCCACTGTCTTTCCTGCTAGGCTCATCTCACAGTCAATTCTGGCCAGCTCCTCCCTCGTGCCTTTGTAGTTGCCTTTATTCAACTGTAATATTGTTACATCTGATTCCAGCTTTTTCCTCTCAAATTGCAGGGTAAATTCTATCATATTATGGTCACTTCCTCCTAAGGGTTCCTTCACCTTAAGCTCCTTTATCAAATCTGCCTCATTACACATCACTAAATCTAGAATTGCCTGTTCCCTAGTGGGCTCCACCACAAGCTGCTCCAAAAAGTCATCTCGTAGACATTCCACCAATTCCTTTTCTTGGGATCCACTACCAACCTGATTTTCCCAGTCTACCTGCATATTGAAATCCCCCATGATCACTCTAACCTTGCCTTTCTTACACGCCTTTTCTATCTCCTGGTGTATCTTGTGCCCCACATCCTGATTAATGTTCGGAGGCCTGTACATAACTCCCATTATGGTTTTTCTACCTTTGTGGTTCCTCAACTCTACCCACACAGATTCTACATCATCTGACCCTACGTCATTTCTTGCTATCCATTTAATTTCATTTCTTACTAACAAAGCAACCCCACCCCCTCTGCCAACCTGCCTATCTTTTCGATAGGATGTATCTCCTTGGATATTTAGCTCCCAGTCCTGATCCCCTTGCAGCCATGTCTCCGTAATGCCCACCACATCATACCTGCCAATTTCAATCTGCGCCACAAGCTCATTTACCTTATTTCGTATACTGCGTGCATCCAGATACAACACCTTCAGTCCTGTATTTCCCGTCCCCTTTCTCATTGTCTGATGTGCTTGAAGTTAGATTCCTAGCCCTTTCCAAACATTCTGTCCTATTTTGTGTTCTGGAGACTTTAATAGCCTCTCCTGGGCTCTCCTTTCTTTTCAGTTTTTTCATAATTTTCCATGAAGTTGAATCCACCCCCCCCACACGCTAACCTGCTGCTTTGTTTTCCATTAGTCATATTTCTTGAAGTTTTACCCTCCCCTCCCACCCCCACCCCCGCACTTTCTAGTTTAAAGTCCTGTTGACCACCTTATTTACCCTTTTCGCTAGAACATTGGTCCCAGATCAGTTCAGGTGGAGACCGTCCCAACGGTACAGATCCCTCCTGTTCCAATACTGATGCCAGTGCCCCACAAAATGGAACCCCTCTTTCCCGCACCACTCCTTTAGCCACGTGTTTACTTCCCTTATTCTCGCATCCCTATGCCAATTTGCACGTGGCTCGGGTAGTAATCCAGAGATTATAACCCTTGAGGACCTGTTCTTTAATTTAGCTCCTAGTTCCTGATAATCCCCAAACAGGTCCTCTTTCCTACTCTTACCTATGTTATTTGCTGTGTTTTTTTTTCAAATTTGGTGCAGATTTCCTACCAACCAATCAGGTCACAGCTTTCCTGTGATGTCACTTTTTCAGTTTTGGCTTCAGTTACTCTGTGCCCCGAAGTCACTGCTCCAGTGCTCCTCCCTCCGAGTCTGCTCCCTGGAGACAAGGCCGCGAATCCCCGAGGTAAGCTAGATTAATACTCACCGCTCCGGTGCTCCTCCCTCCGAGTCTGCTCCCAGGATTACTCACCAATCAGCTGCTTTTTCTTTAAAATCCACTTTCAGAAGAGTATCCCTCGCAGGTCTGGTGCACTCCTGAAGGCACTGCCTCTTCCTCTCTTTTTTTTTAGGTTTGAGGAGGAGGGAGGGATGGAAACACTACAGCAATGTAATTTTTTTTCTCTGGGACGTGTCACATCCAGACATTTCATCTAGGTGTCTGGTCCTATGTCTTCTGTGTGCTCAAACTCATCACCATCTTCAAGGGTATGGTTGTTTTATTTCTTTTCTTTCTCATTTGCTCTGTTGCCCTGCCTCTGGTAACTCCTTTACCATCTTCATTCTTTATTTTGCGCATCTTTTTTCAGTGATTAGGCTTTCCACAAGTTCTGCATTTTGATCCATATGTGGGACATATCCTGTTTATGAACTCCTGTGGTCATCTACAGCTCTTGCACATATGTTTCTCTGTCTGGTGTGCATTCTTTTAATTCTGTTTCACTGCACCAATCCTGCTGTCTCTCCCTTGACTGAACTGAAGATTAACCATTTGCATAGTCGATGTCTTCATCTGTCTCCTCATGGCTTTTTGTGCTCTGGCAGTGTCTACAGCCTGTGATAGTGTGAGGGTATCTTTTCCAATCAGTTTTTTCTATGTCAGGGTGCACAGAGCCCCAAATGAGCTGATCTTGCAGCCTTTCACCTGTTTTCTTGAATTGATATTGCTGGTTAAGTTTCTCAATTTCATTAAGAAACTGTCAACAGGCTCACTTGGTCCCTGCCTTAAACTTTGAAATTCATATTGGTTGGTCTTGATGGTTTGACTTTGGCTGGAGGTGTATGCTGAATTCCTCAAAGATTTTGTCTGGGTTTTATTGCCATTCTCACTCATTTCCCAGCTATTGAAAAGATCTAATCCTTTCTTTCTGTCCACAAAGGATATAGATGACCCTTTTCTTGTTGCTAGTGCCTTTTAGAAAACTATTGAATGTCCATGTGCACTTTTCATTTAAACTTCTCAAAAGCCTCCACAACATCATTGGCCTCTTAATTCATTATGGGCTGGTTCTTTGAGGTGGCAGCCATCTCATTTTCACATGATTCATTCAATGGACAGGATTATATGCCAAGGGCAGGCTCCATGCGCCCCCAAAGTAAATTTCGGGGGAAAACCCATATCTGCTTGGATGGCTTGCACCACATTAATTTTTCAGGCAACCAGCATTTAATTAGTGTGAGCTGAGTCTTCCATCTGTCTCAAGAAGGAAGTCCACCCCATAGAGTTACTGGTAAATCAGAGGCCAGCAGATCTGCATCACACCAAGATTGATGGCCACTGACCCCGGGAGGGGGTGTGGGGTGCATGTTAGAAAGCAAAAGGGATGACAGTGGATGCGGAGAGGCAAAATGTGGGGAGCCTCCGATTGGCACAGGGGACCTGGAAAGGAGGCACCCCCTTCTTTCACTGACCAGCAGCCTGCAGGATTAAACCTGCCTGGCTAAACATTGGGCGCAGGTCTGTTGAGCCACCCATTAAATTGGAGTGGTGGCAGGATGAAGCCTTTAATTGGCAATAATTATGGGTGGGTGGCCCAACCAACAAGTCCCCCGCCACCTATAAAATCATGGCGGATGGGCATGCCACCGAATGCACTTCACCCTAATTTACAGGTCCACCTGTCTATTTTCCCACCTGTAGGTGGTCCAAAAAATTCAACCCAGTTTTTCTCTCTCCCCGGCATTAATTTAGGTTAATTTGTTTTCAATCTAATTTTTTTTATTGTTCATGGGATGTGGGCATCGCTGGCTAGGCCAGCATTTATTGCCCATCCCTAATTGCCCTTTTTCACAGGGCATTTAAGAGTCAACCAGATTGTTGTGGGTCTGGAGTCACATGTAGGCCAGGCCAGGTAAGGGCAGCAGATTTCCTTCCCTAAAGGACATTAGTGAACCAGATGGGTTTTTATGGCAATCAACATTGGTTTCATGGTCATCATTAGACTTTTAATTCCAGTTTTTTATTGAATTTAAATTCCACCATCTGCCATGGTGGGATTGAAACCCAGGTCCACAGAGCATTACCCTGGCTCTCTGAATTACCAGTCCAGTGACAATACTACTATACCACCGCCTCCCTTAATTCAGCTCTTATTTAGTTTATGATTGCATTTTACTCACAAACACCTGCTGCCACCATGTTAGGTCTTGTGTGGTTCTCAGAAGTGTAAAATAATCACACTTTTTGGCACAAAATAATAGAGCTTACATAGAGTGTATTTTTTTCAGATCCCTTCATGTGAGTGGGAGAACAATACAATGTTTGGTACACTGGTTGTAGTGCAGTAGTGAGCGATATAGCATTCTTGATATACATGTATAAATGTGCATGACAATATAGTTCCTTAATCATTTTGGGATAATATAACAATATAATAGCCTGCCTTTAAATGACCAGGGAGAGCTGTCAGAGAGCAAATGCTGTCCTTGCTATCTGTTGCAAGGGCACCTGTAACTACAATTCAACATAGACCCCAGCAAATCCAGTGGTAGTAATGATCAGCTATAGCCTGATATTTGGCCGTATCTTTTAGTTGGCATAATCTAGTACTGACTTGTGGGATTGATGCTGTGGAGTGGAACAGAGGGGAAATCTCCTCACAACCATCTCATACAGCACCTTCTCCACTTTAGTAGTCATCAAGCAGGTGTACTAAGCTATTCTCCTATGTGTTTATACCATAAAATCAACATCCCCACATTGTTGCCTGTCTTCTTTGCCCATTATCTCCTCTATCTTCAGTTCAAATGCCTTTTGAGGCACTCAAGTCTATCTTGAAAACTGCCAAAAGTCATTCTGGCATAACCCACATCAATGTCAGACAGAGTGGACTATTTCCAGTGACATGGCACAAGAAGTTTCCAATAAGTTGCAAAATAAGTTGTTTAGTAGTAAAACAGGATAATTCCTTAATGAAGAAAAATATTTTTAACAAATATCCCTCACAGCCTTATTTGAGGATATACTTTTTAAGTGGAAAGTACTTCCTTCAAAGTATCATTCCCCTCTTTAAGCACCAGCTACAATATTGTTAAGGTATTTAATTGTAGCTTAAGGTTAAAAAGAAAATGGTTACAGCTTTTAATTTCTAATTTACTGCAAATGCAATGCTAAACTAATTTCTGTGACAGTCAAACAATTTATTTAATTCATCTAAATAGTACATTGCAGCTGCTATCAGTCATAGTTACAAAGCCCACTGATGAGTTTTATAAGGCCTTGAAATCATTTACGTAACCACTCCATCCCAACCCTGCACCACATATGATAGTTGTCACTGACAAGAGATGACAATCATTTGTCTGACCCAGTTTCTCATAACATTGATCTCTGGTGACAAGTAGCCCACGTATCTTTAAAAACCAAGTAGACTGTTGTAAGGTGTTGGGTACAGTTTGGTAGGTCTTATTAAGGTATTAGTAGTCTTAGGTAGCTCAACAGTAGGTATTTATTAACTACATACAGATACAGTAAAGGTCCAAGCCAGGAGCTGTCTCCATGCCTTCTTCTACACATGTCTCTGTGCAACACTACACTGACTCCTAGGTGTGAGTCCGGTGTTCTCTTACATCATCGTGTGGCAGGTACTTGTACTCAGTCCCACTTTAACCCTTTATGTGCCAGACCCTCATGCTAAACCTCCCCCAAGTCTTTATTCAATGTATTTACAAATTATCCCAGTTTTCCACATTTATTTGCATCATTACTACTACCCCATCTCCCCCTCTCAAGTCTCTGAGTTCATAGGTTCAGGTGGTCTGGAGACCTTATAACCCTTCCATATCTTGTTCTCACTACTGTTGAAGGGGCGGTAGACTCTGTCGCTGCAAGTAAACTTTGTTGAATTGGAGGTTGTTCTGGCATCTGGGTGTCTTCCTGAATTTCTTTCCACTGCATGGTGAGAAGGACCCTTTGAGGGATGAGGAAGAAGCTCCTCCTGTTTCTCCTTACCATACCCTCCATGGTGCCAACCAGGTATAACCAGGATTGGTCATTGTCTTTCCGTATGATAGTACCTTCTCTCTCGAGATCTTTAATCCAGACCTTGTCATCCTTTTGCAGTTATGGCAGGTGTTTGGTGCTGTACCCCTTGTTGTCGGCGAAAGCCTGCTTCTGCCTGTAGGACTGCTCTCTGTCTTGGATGTCCAGGTAATCCTTGGCTACCAACCCTGGTATTAGTTTCTTTAGCAGGGCCAGGAGTGATGTGCAGAGTTTTCTGCCTTTCAGGAGTTCGGATTGGGCTAGGCTGCATTGTAATGGGGTGGACCTGTATGTTAAAAGTGCCGTTTGGAAACCTTCATTCTTTTTCAGGAGGCCTTTTATAGTGCGGACCCCTCCGTCGTCCTCTTGGTTTGACTGTGAATATCTTGGGGAGTTGGTGTTGCGGCGAAAGCCGGATGTGATGGCAAATTGGGCGAAGTACTCTTTTGAAAATTGTGGGCCCTTATCGGACACAATCTCGTCCAGGATGCCTTGGCTCACGAATATCTTTTTCAGTGCTTTGACTACTGCATCTGGTTGTTGTTTACTGTTGTTTCACCTCAACCCATCTGGTAAAGTAATCCACCACTATAAGGAACAATTTGCTGTGGCCTGGTAGGGAAATTGTGGGGATAAGGGCCTCCCTTTGGTCCTACTTACGCAGTGCACACAGCTGACAGTTCACTATCACGTCTTCAATTACCCTGGAAATGCCTGGCCACCAGTCAGCAGGTTGGGCCCATGACCTGCACCTGGTGATGCCCAGGTTGCCCTGTTGTATTCTTTGGAGGATCTCTGGCTGAAAGGAAACTGGTTTGACCAGCTGCTCATTGTAGACCAGGGGATTGTCTATGACCATAAAGTGTTATGTTGTTCAAACCAAGCTTTATGTAACCACCGCTTGGTCTCTGTTGTGACCATCTTTGTTGGCAGTAATGGTGGATGCAGGCAGAGTCCACATCTCACATTCATTCCTGGAAAACCTATTGGAATTTACTTGCAGTCAGCAACAGGTGTCTCCTTGTCAATTAGGAGTGTGCTTCAAGCTCCTCAATCAGATTGGCATCCTGTTTTGTGGGAATATCCACTGTGGTCCTGGATATTGTGTCTGCCATTATTTGGTTTTTGCCCTGGATGTATACCATCTCGCAGGCAAACTTTATGAGGTGTAGACGGAATCTCTGGATCCTGGGAGGCATCTTCCCTAGTTCCTTCTCGTCTAGCAATGAGACCAGTGGCTTATGGTCAGTTTCAATTTCTAAAAATTTCTTGCATGCCCACGTGACTACAAAGACTTCCTTTTTGATGAAGGCGTACTTCATCTCTGTGTCTGACAGTCCTCTGGAAGTGTAGTACATTAGTCGGCAACTTCTGTCCAGTTGCTCCTGAAATAGGACTGCTCCAAGGCCTGTGGATGAAGCATCCCCTGCTATGGTTATGGGCAGGGATGGGTCGTAGTGGGCCAGAATGTCGGTTGAGAGCAGCATCACTTTGATGGAAGTGAATGCTTGCTCTTGATCTGTGTCCCAGCACCACGACTGGTCTTTCTTAAGCAGATGTCTCAAAGGTTCTGTGACCTGAGCCAGACTTGGTAAGAATTTTGTCAGCTGCTTCACCATCCCCAGGAATCTCTGGAGGTCCAGAATCAGGGATGGGGTAGGGAAGTTGCTAATAGCTTTAATTTTCTTGGTTCTGCCGCGATGCCTTTATTGCTGACAATGCTTCCCAGGAACCAAATTGATGCCTTGGAGAACTCACATTTCTCATTCAGCGTCAGCCCTGCTTCCTGCAGGCAGAACAGATACAATGGAGATGCAAAAACTAGGACAATGGAAAGGAAGCCTTACAGGAAGCAGAGTGTGAGAAAGTGTGGTTGAGGTAGCTGTGGGAGTCTATAGCCTAATTGTGAATATTTATTGATAGCCTATCCCCAGAAATGGAGGCGGAAAAGTAGAGGAAGGGAAGGGAAGAGTCACAGATGGACCATGTGAAGGGGAAAGAAGGGTGGAAATTGGAGGTATGGTTGATGAAGTTTTCCAGTTCAGGAAGCAGTAAGCAGCACCGATACAGTCATCAATATTTATTTAATATTCATATTTAACCTGTCTTTCAGGCTTAGCCTTGGTCTACTGGGTTACCCAGGTATTGGGAAACCCAGCAGCTGAAGGGAGGCAAGAACTGTGTTGTGGAAGAAGTAAATGCCTTTACAGCACTGCTTGTGGGCCACCAAGCTTACATTGTTCCCTGTCCATCATCTGTCCCTCTCCCTATCCAAAGACCTCTGCGAATGAGCACCCCCTGCCCACCAGGATCAGAGATCTTACTCCTCCCCTGGGATCATGGATCAAACTGTCCTCCTCAAGATCTGACCCCAACCCATGCCTCACCCCTGCCACTTTAACACCAACAGCTGCAGGTTCTCAACTACCTCTGACCTGCAGAACGTTCCTCATTCGACAGGAAGCCAAGCCTGTCAATCAGGCTGGTTTCCAAGTGGCGAACCTGCTGGAGAATAAAAAATGTGCAATGGAGTTATAACCCCACAGCAAGATCAAAGCTGCCCTGCCCCTGCCCCCTTCCCACCCCAGCTCATGCAACCCACTCCTGTAAATATCAGGGCAAATGTGTCCAGGTAAGTGGCAAGCTTTTGCAAATATCATCTTCCCAATGCAATTACTGAGAAAATCGATGATTGAGTTGCAGTCCTAAAGACATGTGCTCCAGAATGTACTGTGATTCAGATATTGAAGCAGTCTAGCACGCATGCAGCATGACCTGGGCAACATTCACACTTCAGTTGCTTGGTGGCAAGTAACATTCGTGGCTCACAAATGCCAGGCAATGACCATCTCAAACAGGAGAGAGTCTAACCAACTCCCCTTGACTTTCAACTACATTACTATTGCTGAATCACCTACTATCAACATCCTGGGGCCACCTTTGGCCAGAAACTTAACTGGACAAGCAACATAAGAGTAAGTCAGAGGATGGGTATTCTGCAACAACTAACTCACCTCCTGACTCCCCAAAGACTTCAACCATCTACAAGGTACATAAAGGGGTCTGATGTAGTACTCTGTGCTTTCCAGGATGAGTGCAGCTCCAACAACATTGAAGAAGCTCAGCACCATCTAGTACAAAATGGTCCACTTGACTGTCACCCAATTAACCACCTTGCCCTGGGAGCCCTCAACATCAACTCCAACCCCCATGAAGCCTCATGGCATCAGGTCAAACATGGGCTAGGAAACCTGCTGATTACCACATACCACTACTACACCCCGCCTGCTGCCCCCCACCCCTCAGCTGATGAATCAGTGCTCCTTCATGTTGAACACCACTTGGAGGAAGCACTGAGAGTGGCAAAGGTGCAGAATGTACTCTGGATGGGGGACTTCAACGTCCATCACCAAGAGTGGCTCGGTAGCACCACCACATACCTGGCGGGCCAAGTCCCAAAGGACATAGCTGCTAGACTGCATCTGCAGCAGTGGTGAGGAAACCAACAAGAAGGAGAAACATACTTGACCTCATCCTCACCAACCTGTCTGCCGCAGACGCATCTGTTCATAACAGTATCAGTAGGAGTGACTACGGCACAGTCCTTGTACAGACAAGGTCCTGTCTTCACACTGAGGATACTCTCCATCATGTTGTGTGGCACAAACACTGTGCTAAATGGGATAGATTTCAAAAAGATCTAACAACTCAAGAATGGGCAACCATGAGGCACTGTGAACCATCAGCAGCAGCAGAATTGTACTCAACCACAATCTGTATCCTCATGGCCCGGCAAATCCTGAACTCTACCATTACCACCAAGCCAAGGATCAACCCTGGTTCAATGAAGAGTGCAGGAGGGCATGCCAGGAGCAGCACCATACATATCTAAAAATGAGGTGTCACCCTGGTGAAGCTACAACACAGGACTACTTGTGTGCCAAACAGGATAAGCAGCAAGTGATAGACAGAGCTAAGCGAGTCCACAACCACAGGTCAGATCTAAGCTCTGCAATCCTGCCACTTCCAGTCATGAATGGTGGTGGACAATTAAACAACTCACTGGAGCAGGAGGCTCCACAAATATCATCATCCTCAATGATGGAGGAGCCCAGCATATAAGTGTAAAACATAAGGCTGAAGCGTTCGCAACAAACTTCAGAATGAAGTGCTGAGTGGATGATCCATCTCAGCCTTCTCCGGAGGTCCCCAGCATCACAGATGCCAGTCTTCAGCCAATTTGATTCATTCCACATGACATCAAGAAATGGCTGAAGTCACTGGATACTGCAAAGGCTATGGGCCCTAACAATATTCCGGCAATAGTACTGAAGACTTGTGCTCCAGAACTTGCTGTGCCCCTAGCCAAGCTGTTCCAGTATAGCTACAACACTGGTAATTACCCGGAAATGTGGAAAATTGCCCAGGTATGTCCTGTACACAAAAAGCAGGACAAATTGGACCAGCCAATTACCACCCAATCAGTCCACTCTCCATCAGCAGTAAAGTAATGGAAGGGGTCATCAACAGTGCTATCAAGTGGCACTTGCTTAGCAATAACCTGCTCATTGATGCTCAGTTTGGGTTCCACCAGGGTCACTCAACTCCTGACCTCATTACAGCCTTGGTTCAAATGTGAACAAAAGAGCTGAACTCCAGAAATGGTGTGAGAGTGACTGTCCTTGACATCAAGGCCGCATTTGACCGAGTGCGGCATCAAGGAGCCTTAGTAAAACTGGAGCCAATGGGAATCAAGGGGAAAACTCTCCGCTGGTTGGAGTCATACCTAGCACAAAAGAAGATGGTTGTGGTTGTTGGCGGTCAGTCATCTCAGCTCCAGGACATCGCTGCAAGAGTTCCTCAGGGTAGTGCCCAGGGCCCAACTATCTTGGTTGCTGCTTCAACAATGACCTTCCTTCCATCATAAGGTCAGAAGTGAAGATGTTCGCTGATGATTGCACAATGTTCAGCACCATTCACAATTCCTCAGATACTGAAGCAGTCCATGCCCAAATGCAGCAAGACCTGGACAATATCCAGGCTTGGACTGACAAGTGGCAAGTAATATTCACACCACACAAGTGCCAGGCATTGACCATCTCCAACAAGAGAGAAGCTAACCATTGCCCCTTGACATTCAAAACCTTCACTGAATCCCCTACTATCAACATCCTAGGGGTTACCATTGACCAGAAACTGAACTGGGCTAGTCATATATATACTGTGGCTACAAGAGCAGGTCAGAGGCTAGGAATCCTGCAGCATGTACTCACCTCCTAACTCCCCAAAGTCTGTCCACGATCTACAAGGCACAAGTCAGGAGTGTAATGGAATGCTCTCCACTCGCCTGGATGAGTGCAGCTCCAACACCACTCAAGAAGCTTGACACCATACAGACAAAGCAGCCCACTTGATTGGTTCCACATCCACAAACATTCACTCCCTTCACCACTGATGCACAGTAGTAGCAGTGTGTACCATCTACAAGATGCACTGCAGGAATTCACCGAGGCTCCTAAGGCAGCATGTTCCAAACCCACAACCACTACCATCCAGAAGGACAAGGGGAGCAGACACATGGGAACACCGCCACCTGGAAGTTCCCCTCCAAGCCACTCACCATCCTAACTTGGAAATATATCGCCGTTCCTTCACTATGGCTGGGTCAAAATCCTAGAACTCCCTTCCTAACAACACTGTGGGTGTACCTACACCACAGGGATTGTAGCGGTTCAAGAATGCAGCTCACCACCACCTTCTCAAGGGCAATTAGGCATAGACAATAAATGCTAGCCTAGTCAACGACGCCCACATCCCATAAATGAATAAAATAACAATCCATTCTTTCCACCCTAAGTGCAACATGGCTGCAATGTATACTATCTACAGGATCCACTGCAGCAACTCGCCGTGGCTTCTTCAAGCGCAGCTCCAAACCCTCAACTTCTATCACCTAGAAGATCAATGGTCACTGATGCATTGAGACACCAAACCTGCAGGTTCCCTCCAATTCAGATGTCATCCTGACTTGGAAATATATTGCTGTTTTTTCATTGTCACGAGGTCAAAATCTTGGAACTCCCTCCCTAGCAACACTGTGGATGTACCTATACCAAATGGACTGCTATCTTTTAAGATGGCGGCCATCAAATAAAGAGTCCTTTCTATGACTGTAATTGTATCTTTAAGATTGATTGATTTTTATGAAAACAATATTACAATCAATTTGAATCCTGTATCTAAATAGGACAGTGTTCAAAGATGCTCTTGAAACATGTAAAATCCTGCCTTTATTCCCAGTCTGAATGCTCAGCCTTTAATCCTAGAGACTAAGTCTGGGATTTTCCAGCCCTGCAGTAGCGGGACTCACTGCAGGGGATGCGGCAGCCCAACCAAAAGTCCATTGACTTTCGGCAGGACCAGATGATCCCGACAGTGGGTGGGGCCGGAAAACCCCACCCAAAGGTTAGTCACAGTGGTGTTCAATATTTTGACCTTTATGAAGTCTAAAACAAATGTATTTTGATCATTACGCCACCATGAGCTGGATTAATTACACATACCACCAGGAATTTTGTGTATATACATTATTCATCCATTAGAGAATATGGATGCACATTTTCCTCAACTAAACTACCAGATAATATGACTTTTCTAGATCTTCATTATTTTATCCCTTTGTAAATCTAATTATTTACTTCCCAGCAAATCTTTCTCTGAAACTTTAAATTTTGCATCAGCATCACTTAATTTCAATTAGGAAAACTAATTGTCTCTTCTATCTTGACTCCAGATACTATACACTTAGTACTGAAGGACTGAATCAGAAAAAAGAATGACTACACAATTACTTATTACATTTATGCATTTTTAGGGGAGTGTCTTTTGAAAAGCAAAAGCAACCCTCACAAAAATGTGAATGTTAACCAGCAGAATATGAAGATTGACTGCACCTTGAAAGATTTTGCAGTCGGCATGAAACCAAACCCCTGTCAAATTTTTTGAAACATCAATATGTCAGTGGATTAGCAAATTACTCTTCCCCACATAAACATCAATATTGCTGTGATATGACCATCTGAGCCAGATCACATCCTCTTTGTAGTGGCTTTGTAGTTACTAAAAAAGTGTCTGATCAAGGAAACACATTTCCAAAGTAATAAATATGAAATATGCAATGAGCTTTTTATCATTTATTGCAAAATGAACTATTCAGCAATGTCAAGCACAAAGCTCACAAAATTAGACGCTAAGTTGGTTATGCAAACGCAATGGCATTTAGTGGTTTACTTTATTTTAGCTTTACATTCTGGCAAACAAAATCCTGTTGTATATTGTGTATACTTTCCTCATACAATTGGCAAGTAGTGTAGATATTATTTAAAGAGAAGCATCAGTGCTCTTTGTGCTTAAACATACCATCACATAAGTCTGTTGGACATACTATGGGGGCAATTATAACATGGGCTAGTAGCACGAGGCCATGCCCCTTTATTTCTGAAAATATGATTTTTCAACTTTCAACTGACTAGAAATTTTGCAATTTGAAATGAGACAGATCAAGATACTTAAAGTCGCAAGGCCAGCTTCCAAGGTAAAGATGAAAAACAAACAAATCACCCTCAGGGGAGTCTGAAGGGAGAGACATTAGCTATAATTCAGAGCCCCATCGAAGCTCATCACTGTCTAAGGAAGAGCCATTAAAATGCAATGTTGGATATTGAAACAATGGCTGCCATTGACAGACCCACCTGAGACCCTTTGAAGATACACATTTGGTGAAGTATTTTAACCAGGCTGCAACCAGTGCAGAGAGAGATTGCAAGCAAGTTTTCAGCAGTGGAAACAGACTGAAAGCTGGGCTCTCTCCCTCTCCCTCTTTTGGAACAATGAATTACCTGGTTCAGAAGCCAACATTACTAGAAATTTATTAGTGAATAGAGATGTTGTAATAATTGCAACATCTTCTACATCTGACCGCATCCACAAAACCAGCTAATCCAAATCAGCCGCAACGTTTAAAAATCCATGCCTCAAGGACAATCAAAGGACGCTTAACTATATATTCTTTTAACTTTTTTTATTGGACAATAACTTTCCTTATCTCTGATGCCAGTGTGTGTATATCTATGTGTGTGTGGGCCAGAATGACTGCATGAGGGCTCAATGTGCCTGACGTCGCAATTTTATTATTTTTTCTCCGGTTTAGTGATTAATAAATTTGCTCTTTCTTTAACCCAAGAAAAGCTTATTTTATTGGCTCCTTATTGCTCACAGCTTAAATAGTTAATTACATTTAAGTTTGGAAAGGCATATCCTTGTGAAAAAAATGCTTAAACCTTTGCTGTGACCAACAGGTTGACTAAAGGGGAACCAGTTCATTCCTTCCCACCTGGTCATAACAGCGAGTGCATGGAATTGGGTGAAGGTGGGGTGTTAAATTGGGAAAAGTTATGAATGAGTTAGAGACCTTGCTTCAACCTGCCAACTTCTGGGTTTTACTGAGGTGAGTCAAGGGATTGGGGGGCAGCCAATCCACTGCAAGGAAGCAGATTGACATTTTAAAAGTGTTGATGAAGCTGGCTGGCAGCCGCTGACTTAACCTGTTTTGCAGGTTTTAAATTGGGCAGCCAGGCTTCCCTGCCTCAGGAAACCCAGCAGCTGAAGCAAGCTGAAGAGAGCTTTGAGGAGAAGGTAAGTGCCTTTACCTTTGCTTGTGGGCTAAGAGGAGCAGGCGTGCTTTCTCCCTACATCAGTCAATCCCTGAAACAAAGATTGATCAGATTCCTCCATCCCCCATAAGGATCATCCCCTACCTCCACTAGAATCTGTTATGAGACCACCAAATCTGTTGTGGAGACCACTCCCCCCTTGGAGTGATGGATCAGACCTACCTGGTCCTGCAGCCTGCAGCTTCGATGCTCTTCACCAAACTGGAAGCCAAGCCTGTCAATCAAGCTGACTTTTGAGTGAGGAATCTGTCAGCAGAAGAGGCAAACAGCAGAGTTAAAGCTCCAAAGCTTGCAGGGAAACACCGACTTCCGAAATTCCTGCCTGAAACTCTACCTCACTGCCTATGGAACCCAACCCCGTAAATGTCCAGTTGTATATTGCAGTAATGCTATGGTAATTATGAATATACAAAGAGATATACAATAAAAGTCCAAAAGGTCCTCCCAGCAACTGCATACAGTCCAGTGCATCACAATACGTGCAGACCACCCCACTCAGAGTGATTTCCTGGCCAAGGCGACAAATCTGATAAAAACCCTGGCCATATTTTTTGTCCAAATCTGGAAAAATCCTCTCTGACCATTCCTTAGGCAATCCAAACTAGTTCCAGAAACCATCCTAATCCTAATCAGTATTATATGGTATTCAACCCTTGTGCAAGGTGATCTTCATGCTGTCAGAAACAGATCCAGCTTTCACATGGATGAATTCAGCAGATCAATGTTCACTGCATGAATTGGTGGCCTGCTCCATAGGTCCCCCATCTCTGAGAAAAGAATCATCTCCTAATATCTAACCTAGTTCTGCCATTATGTACTTTATAAGAGTGACCCTTGATCATCCCTAACAGAATTCAGCGACACATGCACAACCTAGATCCTTCATCATTTTAGACACCCCTAACTCTAGACTTCCCTAAAGAAGAGAGATCCAGCTCCTTGAGCCTATCTGGATACTTAAGATAGTTTGAACTGGGAGTTATTCCTGTGCCCCTCCTGAAAAGTCAGGATGGAGTGGGTTTTTCACTGTCTGCCACATATGGGGGGGCAGATTTAAAATTTCCATCAGTAGGTTTGCACTTGAATTCAATTACTCAGCCCTTCCCTCAAGCATACTGGCCGGAGACCTACCTGACTAATCTTCAAAACATTGTTTTGAGTTAAA
The DNA here is from genome assembly GCF_964194155.1 of Cetorhinus maximus. Lineage (NCBI taxonomy): Eukaryota > Metazoa > Chordata > Chondrichthyes > Lamniformes > Cetorhinidae > Cetorhinus > Cetorhinus maximus. The sequence goes on along the minus strand of NC_135879.1, from coordinate 109,540,330 downwards.
CTGGGATACACTTTCTGATAGAGAAGGTGAATTTTAAGTCAAAATTTAAAGAATCAATACCAAATTAAAACTTAGACAAGAACGCTTAATTTTTATCGCAATCAATACACTAAATTTCTGTACTACTGCGTGCATCCCAGCACCAATTGAAAAAATTGGTTGGATTGACTAAGATGCATTGTTTTGTTTCTTTTCAAAGGTGCTGCCTGGCCTGCTGAGTATTTCCAGCATTTTCCTTTTTTATTTTCGATTTCCAGCATCTGCAGTAATTTGCTTTTACGTTTCTCTGAAGTGTTTCGAAGGCATTAAAGTTGCAGAATTCAGCTCCAGAGCAACGTTGGAGCTGACGCTATGGAAGCTGGGGTCCTCAAAATGGTGGATGCAGCAGCCACTTCTGGTGCAGTGCACATGGTGCCCCGTGCTGGTAAGAGCGCTAGGATGGATATGTGGTGTATGTGCCACACTGTTTGACACTTGGCAGATTGTGACAAACATCTTCTCAGGCTGATTTGGCGCAATGTTCTGCAAACTTGGACCGCGCATGTCTAGTGAACAGCCTCATAATTGCTCACAGCTGAAAATGGGTTCAACTATCTAATTTAAAGGTTCTAGCCACCCAACTTGCAGGTGAGGTGCTTTTTCTCTTGCAAAGTTTGTGGAAGTGCTGTGGTGTGTATTTGTAGGAGTTTAAGTGACTTGCTGAGTTTGGAAGGGGGAGTTTCTGCATCCTGACAGGGAGGCCAGAGGGGTTTTGTGACCCGTCGACAGAAAAGTTGCTAGTTATGGAGGCTCTTGGTCCCTCAATATCTGCAACAGGACAGGGAGGTGGGAGCTCAGGCTGCAGAGAGGGGAGCCTGTGTGCAGAAAGAGAAGGGGGAGGGCTCTCTACAGAAGGTCACACCTACCAAGGGAGCAGTTCTTCCAACTCCAACTCAGCCAGGAACAATGCCTGAGGCGCTTGTGATTCATCAAAGAGGAAGTCAGAAGACTGTGCCACTTCTTTTAACAGGTAGCCTTCAATGTCCCCATCTCTCTAAACTTCTACGTAACTAGACAATTCTAGGTGGGAGCATCCGAGAAGTCACTGACACCCTGTACACCAGGAGGGGAGACTTCATTGGTTTCTCTTTGGCTAGAGGTTTTGCCAAGGTAGCAGGATTCCCAACGGTGCAGGAAGCCATCGTCTGCACATGTGGCTCTGCAGGACCCGCAAATAAATGGGGAGAAGTTCTTGAATCACAAAGGGTTACACTCCGTTAACATGTAGTTAGTGGGTGACCATGCCCAAACTATCATGTCTATGAATTCCTGCAATCATGATAACAACAACGATCCTTTCGTCCTGATGCTTTCAGCCCTTCCTGCTATCTTCAGGCCATTATGAAGAACCAGAGGCAGGCTTCTTAGACACAAGGGATATCTGCTGTACATGGCTCTTGACTCCACGCTGCCACTCAACCACACAAGGAAAACTTGCCTCTAAGGAGAACCATTCTGCCACCAGGAATGTTGTGGAGTAAGCCATCAGCATTATCAAGCAACATTTGAGCTAACTAGACAGTCTAGGAAAGTCCTATGTGACTCGCCAGAGCATCTCTCCAAATTTGTGCTGATCTGCTGCGCCCTCTGCAACTTTGCTATTATAAGGGTGCAGCCCTTGCAACTACATATATCAAGACTACCTCAGGAGGAAATAGAAGAAGAGGAGGAAGGTGAGGAGGAGGAAAAAGAGGTAGGGAGGAATCAGCCAGGACCTCTTCATTCCAGACAGGCTGCCCGTGAACGCCAACTGAAATCCTGAATCCCTTTAGAATGTCATCCCATCACCACCACCGCTTCACAATATCCGACCTTTCAATCTACCTGCAATGTCCCATCACAGTGTCCTCTTGGCTAAGCTCTTGCAGTAACAGCCGACAGAAAAAAAAAACCTTTCCATAACAACTTTTTCCAACAAAACATCCAATAATACACACAAAACTGAATTATTGACCCTTGTACATTCTCATAATCCCTGTCTTATTAGTTGGCTTTGCTTGTGCCCTTATGCATGCTACCCCAGTGGCTACAGCAGGGGAGATGGAAGGCTGCTGATTTTCATTGGGGGAGATTGCAGATGGTCTTGCAGAATGACCTCGAGCAGCTCTGAGCCTTGAAGAGCTGGCTCTTGACAGCATGACCTCAGCATGGGCAGCAGTAGTCACAACTGGACATGGCAGGACTGCAGGTCTTTGATCTGATTCATTGGCTGTGGGAGCGCTTAGCTCCGTGTATAGCATGCTGCTCCTGCTGTTTGGCAGGCATGTAGTCCTTTGTTTCACTTCACCAGGTTGGCAATTCATTTTTAGGTATGCCTGGTACTGCCCCTGGCATGTTCTCCTGCACTCATCATTGAACCAGGGTTGATCCCCTGGTTCGATGGTAATGGTAGATTAAGGCATATGAGGACCATGAGGTTACAAATTGTGGTTGAATACAATTCTGCTGCTGCTGGGTGGCTGTGAGGTTGGCATCATTGTGGGTCGGTAGGGGTAAAATGGCATCTACCATTTAAGTAAATAGTTCTAGTCATATTGGCCTGTCCTGTTCCCATATCCCTTAATTCCCTTCTTCTTCAGCACATATCCAATTTCATCTTGAATGATGGCTGAGGGGTGGACTTTCAATTCACAGAAACAGCTTGCTTTTCATATCCATTAATGTCTTAGGACTTCAATTTACATGAGCTAATAATGCTCCTGTCTGTTTTCGGTGGGTGCCTGGCCTGTAACTAAAATGAAGGAGACTGGCTGTCAGCAACAACAGGTTGATAATGCTGGGCTACTATTCTAGCAGTCCATGTCCAAGTGCAGCAAGACCTGGGCAATATCCAGGCCTGGGCTGACAAGTGGCAAGTAAAATTCATGCTGCAAAAGCGTCAGGCAATGGCCATCTCCAACAAGAGAGAATCCAACCATCGCCCCTTGATATTCAATGGCATTAGCATCACTGAATCCCCTACTATCAACATCCTGGGGGTTACCATTGACCAGGAACTGAACTGGACCATCCATATAAATACTGTGGCTACAAGAGCAGGTCAGAGGCTAGGAATCCTGCAACGAGTAACTCACCTCCTGACTCTCCAAAGCCTGTCCACCATCCACAAGGCACAAGTCAGGAGTGTGATGGAATACTCCCCACTTGCCTGGATGAATGCAACTCCCACAACACTCAAGAAGCTTGACACCATCCAGGACAAAGCAGCCCACTTGTTTGGCACCACATCCACAAGCATTCACCCCCTCCACCACCGACGCACACTAGCAGCAGTGTGTACCACCTACAAGATGCACTGCAGGAATTCACCAACACTCCTTCAGCAGCACCTTCCAAACCCATGATCACTACCATCTAGAAGGACAAGGGCAGCAGATAGATGGGAACACCACCACCTGGAAGTTCCCTTCCAAGTCACTCACTATCCTGACTTGGAAATATATCGCCGTTCCTTCACTGTTGCTGGGTCAAAATCCTGGAACTTTCTTCCTAACAGCATAGTAGGTGTACTTACGCCACATGGACTGCAGCAGTTCAAGAAGGCACCTTCTCATGAGCAACTAAGGATGGGCAATAAATGCTGGCCCATATCCTGTGAATGAATAAAAAAATCACACTATCACACTGTTGCTGTTTAGCAGAGGAGAAGAAAATTAACCCCACTGTCTCTGATAGGACATAAGTAAGATTATGATGGCAGAACTTCAACAGACTTATTATGCACAGATATGCCCTGAATAGAACACTGACAACCACGAAAAGGTTCCTGGATTATAAGAATGCTTTTTCTTTTGAAGTCTATGCACATTGCCTGAACATCATGTTGTCCATTCAGCTTTAATTGCAATAGAACCAAAGTAATAATGGTGTCTTAATACGTGGTAAGAGCATCAATCCTAAACCACACTGTAAACTATAATGGAACACCAAGACCACTGTATACAACAGTTCACTCAAAATTGCTGGAGTACCACAAAAATCAGATCTCCATCTGGTAAGCTGCATTCCAAAGTTATTAAGGTTTTTCTTCATTCACACAAGGGCCGTTACTTGCAATTATTTTATAAATTGGCCCCTTTACTCAGGTGGCCATGTAGGGGGTTGGGGCGGTGGGGGGGTGGGGGGGTGGGGGTGGGTGCAGTGGGACCTAAATATCCACGACGTCCTTTGTGGTGGGGGAAGTCTTAAAGAGTCCAAAAGTAATGGGCAGCTGGGTGCTAGAGATGTGCCTTAAGTGTTGCTTGTACTCATCTCCCCAATGCCTATCGCTAGAGGAACCCTGCACTGTTGCAGATCTTGCCGAATTCAACAACAAGGTGCAAAAATGTGTCCAGTTCTGGCTGGGCCAGGTATAGACTGTCCATGGACACGATAAGAAAGATCTCCCCCATGTAAATGAGGTGCCCTCCCACCGACCCCACAAACTCTGTGTCAGTCAGGATTGTGATGCAAGGAATCCTGCAGCTCTATTTCTTTTACAAGCTTGAGCCAAAAATGCACTCATGTGTCTTTGTGAAAGTCAGTACATCTTCGCTCACTTAGTGCACTAGCCTCTACTGTTATATAAGGCTGAGCCTAAGCAGCAGGAACTTTCAGTGCAGGAAGCCTTGTCCTTTGCATCGCAACTCATAATTTACAAAGAGAAAGGCAAAGCTGCTGAAAACTGCAAACATCTTTGGTGTTTTCCTGAGGGTTCCATTAGTTCCACTCAGAGCGTTTGTGGGAGATCAGTGGAACTCCCAAGAAATTTCAAGCGCTTACCAATCTCAGTTAAAATGGCTTAACAACATCATGCCGCTAACATTGTTCACAATTCTCAGAAGTAGCATCAATAAAATGTCTGTCGGTTATGTGCCAAAATTAAGATTCTTTTTTCATGATATTTCAGTGCTGCAAAGAATGAATTTTGAAATTATGGATGGATGTACAGAAGTAAGTATAATTCATGAACTTTTTACTTGCAATATGCATTTCATTTTAATATTAACATATCTGTTTAGTTAGAAGAGATGCACTTCAAGGAGAACAGAGGCTATGATTTACTTAAACCTTGTATATAATTTTTTAAATATCATAAAATCTTCATCTAGTATAATAGTTTTTTTAATTCTCCTTGTAATGACCAAGTTGTCTCCTACAACGTAGAAGATACATGATTCTTTGAAATTATCTAGATAGATGCAATATTTTTATTAGGTATATTATCCTTAAACATTTATGCTCTTTAAATTTGTGGAATAATTGTGTACCTTAAAGATCTTCAAGGATTCCAATGTTTACCAGTATTCTGTGAAGATTTTGATTGATCCTCAGAATGACTTGCTGTATTTACACCATGTTTAAAAATATATTAAAATATCAAAACAAAAAACAAATCACCACAAATGTGGGGAAATTAGAAAAATCTCCCTAGTTACCAATGCATTTGGCATAATGTTGAATGGAAGTAGTGGTGCAATTTTTTGTTAAAAATGCATTTTTGATAATAGTTACCAAATGATTGAAAGAAACAAATCATAGAATTTATCGTTAGTCATGCAACCATGTTGGTATCTAATTGATACCTTTAATGAGGCTGAATCTGGGCCTGCACCACAGGAAAGCAAAAGCTTTATGGCAAGGATGTCAAAAGAAACTAAATGTAAAAAGAGCTTATGGAAACTATTTGAAGCCTTGGATGAAAAAAGCTTGCATTTCCTATTCAATTTATTTAGCTGCTCTACTAATATTCTACAACAAAATATTTTAGGTTTTTATTTCAAAGCAAACCAAAAAGCATGGTAATCCAGATATAATAAAAATAGTCACTGTACGAATGCAAACATTCTGTTTTTTTTAATATAGTTAAAGTAAGCTTTCTAATCCTGTATAATCATTAGTAAGCCTACATTTGGAATATTAAGTGCTACCCTCAAATGAACAGTGGTGCACTGGAGAGGTTTCAAAGAAAATATAGCGTAGATGAATCTGGGACCGATAAGTAATGAGAGAAGCTTACAGAATTCAACAAAATTTCATTGGAAAAAGGACTGATAAAATATTATCAAGAATTTTTAAAAGGTCAGAGACATGGGGCTGGGTTTTATGGGGAGGGGCGGGGGCATGGTGGTGGTTGCTCACCCACCGGAAGGAAAGTCAGTTACAAATCACTGGACCAAACCTTCTTCCCGCTGAATGGCCGAACTTGCGCCCCTTAGTGGGAAGAAGTCCCACCCTCAGGAGCTACCTGCCAATCTGATTGGTCGGCACCTCTGGCAGTCTCATATGTGCCAGAAATCAGTAGCAGGACTGGGGTGCTGCTGGGACTGCAAGTAGGCCCAGGGATGACAAAGACATGGCTATCAGAGAGAGTTAAGTTTGGCATTTTGGATGGAGATGGATCAGGTAGCCTAGGGAAGGGGGTGAAGGGGGTGCAGGTTTTGGAGGCCAGAGAGGGAGGAACAAAAGGGGAGGCAACATCTTGTGGGGAGTGGTTGGGGGCGGGTGTACCCGATGCACACAGGGCACCCCCCTTATGATTCTTGATGGTCAGGAAGAAATTTCAGAAATTTTACTTTCCACCTGAGAAGTTTTACCTGCCGTTGTGCATCTCCCTCAGGAGGTAATGTATGCTGTATTGAGATTACACCAGTGTATGGTTTGTAGTAAGGAGTGGAACTGATGAACCTAGTGGTGTTTTCATGTTTTGTACTTTCATTATAATTTGATTTTGTTTTCTTACATCCATGTAAACAGTGCTGGCAGATATATAGGAGGCAAAAGCTTGGTGAGATTGTAAGCAATTGAAAAAACAGCTACAGCATTATTTTTGAATTTTCACTCCTGAGTTGGGTGCATCAAGCCGGGGATATTCATTCAGGGGAAAGGAGTTGGTTGAGAGGAGGGGGTCGCAGGTGCATTCTGCTGCATCCAGAAATAGTGTTGAAGCAGCCACAGTGGCTGCTGAGTGCTGAGGCAGGCTATTTAAAACACCTGCCTCGGTACTCTGGAACTTGGTTCCAGTTATAATGAAAACAATAAGGCCCTCTAGCCCTCACTCCTCACACCTCTTCATCCCCCACACACTTCCCATGCCACCTCATGCCCCCCAGCTACCCTTCCCATGGCTGCATGTACCCTCCTTGCCAACCTGTGCCCCTCTATCCACCCTCCATAGTTCCTCATATACTCCTTGCCAACCTATGCCCCTCTACCCATCCCCATGGCCCTTCATACCCTCTATACCAACATATGCCCCTCTACCCATGCCCCATGGCCCCTCAAACCCTCCATGCTTACCTGTGCCCTTCTACCCAAGCCCCCATCGCCCTTTATAGCCCCTATGCCAACTTAGTGCTAACATGCCAACAATGTCCTCCCACCCAGCGCTCTTTGCCTTTACACTCTCCATGCCAACTCATCCAGTATCTGTTGTCAGGTTGTGGTTACAATTCGGTCAGTCTGAAGAAGTCTTCGTAGTCATACATAGGTTAATTGTAAGTCTTTATTGACTCTCAGAACTATTTATAAATATGCAGTAAAGGGTACAAGCTAGGAGCTGTCTCCATGCTTGCTGGTACACAGGGTTCTGTCCAACTCTTGACTGGCCTTAGGTCTGTGTCATGTGTCTCTCTTATATAATTGTGTGGGCAATACTGTACCCAGCCCCACATTAACCCTAAATCTGCCAGACCCTTACACTACAGTATCCACCATGGCAAGACCTCAGGAGCCATGCTGAGGGAAAACAAAATAAAGTTCTAAGTGTCTGTTACAAACTTCACTATAATACAAAAACTCTCTCATTGACAAATGACTAGCTGTCACATGAGTTGGGACATGTCCATCACTTTTAGTTAAACTTTTACTACATTTTTAAAGACCTACATGAAACCTCATCCCGCCCGTGGATGTGGTTTCATGCTTTCTCTGAAGCCCGCCAGGGCTCCCGGCCTGCCCGCCAACCTTAAGGTTGGATGGGCAGCCCTGTCAATTATCTAAATTGTTTTATTAATAGCCTCAATAGGCCGTTGACAGGTCAGCGGGCGCACAGCTGATTCAGCTGAGCCCCCGCCGACCTGAAAATTGAGTGTTCCGCCCGACATCATCCCACGTCATTTTACACGTCGGCGAGTGGGCCCCGCCCCCCGCTCGCCAACCGGGAAATCCTGGCCTCTCTGTCCCGGCACCGTTTTGGCTAAGGTTTGGCTCCCTTCCGCCTCCCCAAAAATTCGAGCCACAGTGTGCAAATTATCCAGTGGAACACCAGCATATTTATAATCAATTAACAATTTTCACAATTTGCTTATTTCAACTGAAAATTCATTGTCATGGACTGGTGAGTGCTGGAAGTGCATCGAAACTGGCAGTTGCATTTTCCAGTCATGTGGCAATTAGGTGTCCTGCCATTGACCTTGCAAATTCCAGCAGGGTCAGTGCTAGAGACACTGGCAGGTACAATCCTGGTATAACCACAGGAATCACAACCAGGAGATTTTTGACTTCTTACCATTATAGGAAATATTTGCCTGTGTTCACCATTTTGACCACTCTATCTACAAATAGCAGACGATGAAGCAAATTATACCTCTGCTGCTGTTGTGGCTAATACTTAAGAAATGTGGGATAAGAAATGTACAGGGAGTTAGTGTATCCATTGCTCCCTGGAGTTCTGTGACTTGAATGGACCTTTGACAATGCCTTAGGAGCAGCTGGTGTAACAGCCATACCAACTGGTGTTTAGCAACATAATATTCTTGAGAGAAATTCAAAAAAAGACAAAGCCTTGTTTATCAGTTTACTGATAATGAATGTTTATATCCTTGGTTTAAATAAGCATAAGGTTGTACTGACATTTCTGAAAGCATTTCTCACTGTGTTGAACTGGCCTTGCTGTGCTGGTGACATCCTTAGTCTCACATAGTTACAATAGGAAGTAGAGCAACTACAGTTTAACTGCAGCTGCTGATGAGTTCTAATTATCTCACTTGGGGAGAATTTTTTTCTGTATGTACTGATTTTAACAAGAAAGCAGACATCTACAAATAACCAGCCTGGTTTGTCTGGTTGTACCTCTATTGCTCAGAATTTTGAACTTTATTACGCCCAGAAAAAGACACAACAAAGGGATATAATGGAGTGCATAATTTGGTAGAGATCAGTTATATCAGATCTTTAGTCCCACAATGCATGACATTTAATTGCAGTTAGTGCCATCACTAGAGCAAAAAGTCCCTAGCACAGCTTAATTTCAATATTATCTTTAAGAGAAGATGCCCACACTATTTCCTGTGGGATCCCAGATATGACCTCAGTCACCAAATGCACATGTGAAATAGATGTCGACGGTTGCAGGAAAGCTGTTGGAACTGGAAGTTATATTTAAAGGGGCAGAGAAAGACAAACTATATTTTCCGTCCATCCTCCATCTGGCTGAACTTGTTCTCTCGCAGAACAATTTCTCCTTAAACTTGTCTCACTTCCTCCAAATAAAAGGTGTGGCTGTGGGTACCCGCATGGGCCCCAGTTATGCCTGTCTCTTTATGGGGTATGTGGAACATTCTATGTTCCAGTCCTACTCAGGCCCCCTCCACAACCTTTTTTGGTACATCGATGACTATATTGGTGCCGCTTCATGTTTTCGTCTGGAACTGGAAAAATTTAGTAATTTTCCTTCCAATTTTCACCCCTCTATCACCTTCACATGGTTCATCTCCAACACTTCCCTTCCCTTCCTTGACCACTCTGTCTCCATTTCTGGTAATAGACTGTCCACCAATATTCATTACAAGCCCACCGACTCCCACAGCTACCTCGACTACAGCTCCTCACACCCTGCGTCCTATAAGGGCTCCATCCCATTCTCTCAGTTCTTTTGCCTCCCTCACATCTGTTCCGATGATGCCACTTTCCAAAACGGCGCTTCTGACATGTCTTCCTTAACTGAGGTTTCCCACCCACTGTGGTTGACGGGGCCCTCAGCCGTGTCCGACCCATCTCCCGCGCCTCTGCCCTCACAACACCCCGTCCCTCCCAGAACCATGATAGGGTCCCTCTTGTCTTCACTTTTCACTCCACCAGTCTCCGCATTCAAAGGATCATCCTTGGCCATTTCTGCCAACTCCAGCATAATGCCACCACCAAACACATGTTCCCCTCACCCTCCCCTCCCCCCCCACCCCCCCGCCTTTCAGCATTCCGTAGGGACCATTCCCTCCGGGACACCCAGGTCCACTCCTCCATCACTCCCAACATCTCATCCCCATCCCTCAGCACCTACCCATAATCGCAAAAGGTGCAACACCTGCCCCTTTACCTCCGCCCTCCTCACCATCCAAGGGTCCAAACTCTCCTTTCAGGTGAAGCAGCGCTTCACTTGCACCTCCTTCGATTTGGTCTACTGCGTCTGCTGCTCCCAATGCGGTCTCCTCTACATTGGAGAGACCAAACGCAGACTGGGTGATCACTTTGCTGAACACCTCCAGTCTGTCCGCAAGCATGACCCAGACCTTTCTGTCCCTTGCCATTTCAACACACCACCCTGCTCTCATGCCCACATGTCCATCCTCGGCCTGCTGCAATGTTCCAGTGAAGCCCAATGCAAACTGGAGGAACAGCACCTCATCTTCCGATTAGGCACTTTACAGCCGTCCGGACTTAACATTGAGTTTAACAACTTCAGACCATGAACATTCTCCTCTATCTTCACCCCTTTTTAAATCTCTTTTTAAAACTTTATTTTTATTTTTTATTTACTTATTTTTATTTTATTCATTTATTAATTGTTTTATCCCTTTTTTATCCCTTTTTCTATCCCTTTTCCCCAACCACCGCCCACTCCCCCCGCCCCATCACCAAAAGGGCCATCTGTTACTTGTTCTATGTTGTTCTTTCACAGAGTGCTGACCCTTGTTCTGCTAGTCACACATTCTGCTTTCTTATCTTTATGTCACTATCAGCACCTTCTTTAGTTCTTACCTATACCATTAACACTCCTTTTGTCTTGTGTCCATGACATCTTTTTCAATCTCTCCTTAGCCCCCACCTATCGCTGACCTTCTATCCCACTTTACCTGCTCAACCCCCCATAAACAGTATAAATTTCATCACATTTCCACTTCTCTTTAGCTCTGAAGAAGTGTCATATGGACGTGAAACATTAACTCTATTCCTCTTTCCACAGATGCTGTCAGACCTGCTGAGTTTTTCCAGCATTTTCTATTTTTATTATACTTTTTGAAGGATGCTTTATAAGTGTATTCTGTTGTAACTTATAGTCTTGCTATTCTTTCTTTTTGCCCACTTAGCTTTGTCTCACCAGTTCTGACACTGCCTTTGAAATTTGAACAATAATTTTTCTTTTGTATTTTGGAAGAAAATGAGAAGGAATAATGATGAAGTTTGGTGAGTGAATTTGCACAACATGATGACTGTACCTAGCCAGCTTAATACTCCTATCCACAAACATGGATAGAGATGCAATTACCTGGATTTATTCAATGAATCCTGTATGTGTAGTAGCTGATTCACCAGGACAGCAGTGATAGAATTGTGCCACATGCCATTTGCTAATCTGCTATCAAATGTATGGCATTGCCATTGGCTTTGTGGTTTTGGCCTTTAACTTTTAAGCTTTCAGACTCATTGCAAGAATGCTGGACTGATGTCCTATGGGGAGGTTACCTTAGAATAACAAACAGAACAATATTATTCGCACTGACTTAATGCGTCATAACGTCCACTTCACAAGCCTTGAAACTAAGAGTTTGGTGCTGGAACTCCATTTTATGCTTCCACATAGGGTTTCCTTTCATTTAATTTTGTTTAGCTTTCTCTTCCCCCTACAACCTCAGCAAAGGCTGCCAATATTTGAAATGCCCTTTATGCTTTTCCAAAGGCGGCAAGAATTTAACCTCCCTGAGCAGCCACTTAGCTTGCAGTCTTTAAATTTCATATAAAGCCTAATTATCTAGCCTATCCCCTTTCGCTCGGCTAGCTCCTACATAAGGCTAAAGCTCATAGGAATTTATGAATAATTACTTACATCAACTGACCAGACCATTACAAATAATCACCACTGCATTTTTCTGACCATTTTCAGCTGAATGTTGTCAGCACTGGAATACTTACCCTACTGAGACTTGCTCCCATCTTAAAATGTGTTCATGAAAATTAGCAAAACAATTTTCAGCGAAGGCTTGTTAAAGTTTTGTTCAACAATTCAAAAGAAACTAAGGCAGAATTGTACAGACTTAGACACAAGAGGCAGACAAAGCACATGCTTATGTCTGTTTTCTGTAGCATGTTTCTCCTGGAACAGGTCACTAGTCTGAAGCCAGAGGCTATAACTTGAGGGCACCACTCTGCATCAAGCATGGCTGAACAGGAGTCTCTCCTGCTCTTACCGCCTGCTGTAGGCATGTCGAAAGAATTTGCAGGCTGACAATCAATCTGTTTGCCATATTATGAACATACATTCCATGACCATCAAGTCCTTGAGTGGGACTCGAACCCAAAGCTTCTGGCTCAGAGGTAGGGATGCAACCTACTGCACCATAAGACCTCAAATTGTACAGACAGGAATATAAATAAATATTAAGTTCTGAGCCTGGAGCTTCCAAAATTCCTTACGAGCAGTGGAGTGCAATAAGGCAGGTTTTCTTCATGCTGGTTTGGTCAGCTAGTAACTATGTCCCAAATTCTGTGGAGTGGTCAGTCAAATATTCAGGGCAGGCACCCTGCACTAGTAAGGCAGCAACCAAGGCATTCAAGTTACTGAGTGGCTGATCTTGGAGTGATACCCTGTCCTTCATGTGCTGAGCATTAAAGGCCACAGTAACTTAATTCTGGCAAGGAACAGATGGGCAGCAGTCCTAATGTGATTGTTCCTTTCAAGTTTAGTTTCCTTTAACATTGGGGACTTCAGGTTGCCTATCAGGGTAAAACTAGGCAGATTTCCTGAGTTAGCTCAAGAACTCCCTGAGATATGGCCTCAAAGTGGCTTAGAATGTAAAGATGGGGCCTAAAAAGTAGAATAGGCATGACATCAGTGGTAACCAATGCTGGTTTTGCTTCTCTATACCACTGGAGGGCATATCCTCACCACACCCATTGATTTCTTTCAGTACAGTAAAGTGAGCAAGTATGAGTTATTTTTATCATTTCCCTTATGGTCATTTGTAAACATTCACCAAACAATTGAAGCTGTCATGTCAACTGGGTTCATCCTATCCATACCAGTTTCTGCTGCCGTGTGCATTGAGTGTAATGAGCCAAGCAACTGCCTAGGATCTTCAAGTTCTGCAACAGCCTCAGTTAAAGAGCAGGCCCACCAAGATAACAAAGGAAATATCCCAATCTAACCGAGGGAAGGCAGGCACCATTTCAGCCCTCTGTCCTACAACTGCCCACCTCTCTTCAACTCCCAAGTGTATTCGGGTAGCACGGTACCTGTCTGTATCTGTACATCTACTTGCTTCATGTGGTATGGTGATGCTCGTTGTTCTGGCCAGTACTGTTCACATGTAGACTGTAGTATAATGTGTTCGGTATAGCAAGAGTTAATGTGGGACTGGAGAACAGTGCCGCCAATAGTATGATATAGAGAGTCACATGATAGGAGACAGAGTTGTATGGAGAGACTTGTGTAAAAGTCAGCATGGAGATAGCTCTTAGTCTGACCTATACTTCATACATATGTATACAGTTATGTGTTACCAATAGCCTTTAGAAGTCTTCAGGCCATTAATAAGTCAGAGCAGTCCATCTCATTAATCACTGCGGCCAGCCCGAGTGCGGAATCAGCACCATACACATGGTGGGCCGAGCTCGTTGAAAAAAAATTAGATTTTAAAAAGTCAGGCAAAGTCAGGAATCACTTTTTAATTGCCTTAAAATGCACCAAAAACATTCTAATGGGCCCAAATCTGTGACTTAAAGAATTGCTGCAGAAAATCGATCCCTTTGAGATCGGGTCTGCAATCACTGCGGGAGCCTGCCAAAACCCGACAAGCACTGGAAGAAGCATTTAAAAAATGGTTACTGCAGCAACATCTTTAAAAGTGCAAAAGCATTTAAAGCTGTCCTCCCCTGAGCCAAAATGCAACTAGGGTTAATGAATCAATCCTACCAGATCAATTTGGGCTGATACAAGGGTCAAACCAGAAGTAAAATTCGGCGTCGTGGAGAAAAAAAATTAAGTTACCGGAGTACAACAGGGTTAGGAAGGAAATCAGAGGAAGTTAAGGTTGATATGTTTCTATACTCATTTGGCAAACTTCCTGATGAAGCAATCCTAATGCAAGGCATAGATGAGTCCTCAACCACATTTGATGAAATATTAAAAGCCTTTAACATTTATTTTAATCTTCAAGTTATGAAGCATGCAGAGCTTACAAAGAGGGATAGGGCAACCCCAATAAAGCAACGAAAGGGCTAAAGACAATATCCAAGCAAACCACACAATGGTGGTAGACCACATCAGCACAATGAAGTGCACGTGAAAGAGTTCAGTGCAGAGGAAAGAAGAGGCTGAGAACCCATGAGAAGGATTAAACATAGATCATTTTGAAAAGGCCGACACATTACCCAAACTGCAACAGCAGGTGGAAGTGCTGAGCCAACTGGCTCTGATTGAAGGGAGAGTCATAGAGTGTTCCAAGCTGCGAGCAGATACTGAAGCCACGAATAGCATGGTTATAGAACTGACACAAGCTTTTGCTGGATTTTGCTGGAGACAGACCTGGCTAACAGTGAAACCAAAATGAATGACAAGGACAAAGGTCTACTGCAGGTGGAGAAAGAAAAGACAGAAATAAGATAGGAAAATGTTCACATCAAAGCTGAATTGGAAGACTTAAAATTCAAGCTGAGTATGAAAACGCATGGTAAACTAAAATTTTCAATGAACCAAACAGTTCAAGATCTAAACAAATTTTTGAGGTGTCACAAGGGTACAATGGGCTTTGAAAGAAACAGAAAGGTTGAATGTTGAGAAGGTAAGCGAATATCTGATTCGTGTGCAGACTCTGTATGCATCTCCAGAAAAACACAAGGAGGAAATAACAACTCTGATTTTCATTGTTGGCAAATCGAAGAGGGAGTTGGAAGAACTCAACCAGAAATACAGCCAGGCACAGCAGCAGGCAAGGAAGGTACTCAAGGAAATGGCTGCCTTGAAAGACTCTTTGAAGAATTAATACGCGCCCCTGGAAAAACATGAGAGGTTAAAAAAGATGCTGAATACCAGTTCAGGAAAAGCTGCGTTGGAACTATCAGTAGCAACGGAGCAATGCAGTAAAGCACAGAGGGAGTTGGCAAGAGATCAACAAGAAAATAAACAGTTGAATGATTAGCTAATCATCCTTCAAGATCCAATGTAAAAGGAGTATATAACCGTTCAGCAGCATGGAGAAATGAAGACTGCCTTGAACAGCAGAATGGAAGAACAGCAGAACACAATGGAGAAGACTCTATTGAATTACAAGAAAACTCAAGATGAAGCAATTGAGCTTTGCAAAGAAAGGAAAAACCTGTTGAAGGACCTTTACATGCATCAAGGATCCCTCAGGTCAAAGTTATGGAAGATTATGAAGAGAAGCAAAATTAATTTAATGTCACTCTGAATGAACTGAAGAACCAGTTGGCAGAGAAGACTCAGCAGTGTTCTATATTCCAGGATGAAGCCAAGAGGTACAAGAAAGAGACTGCAGAGCTGAAGAAAATGGTTGCACATTTGGAAAAACATTACATCTCCAAAGATATATATGAAGAAATGGAAAGCAAGTTTGTTAATGCTATGCATGAAAAAGTTGAGTGGGTGGAAAAAGTGATGAGGAAGTATGCAGAGGTTGAACTGCAAAGTGAAAGACTGCAGGAGGAAAAGGAAATGATGGACAATTATTGTGTACCCGAGCAACAAAATGTAGAAAATTTGCAGCTCCAATTCAGCTGTCAGAAAAAGATTTCTCTACCACTTCTGCAGCATACCCAAGTGAAAGTAAAAGTTCTCATAAAGGAGTATGAGGAGTCTCAAACAATTAGCAGAAGTGCAATTACAGAAAAACTGATCAGTTTAGAGAACCACTTTCATGTATGAAAGATGAATTTGCTAATGAAAAACAACAACTGATGAGAACACTGGAGTCTCACTCACAAGAAGTAAAACACTTGAAAGAGGACTTGAAATATCTAAATGATGGATGGAATTTTCCCAGAGTTGCACTAATATGTGGTAGCAGGCGGGTAAAATGCAGTCCTACCCACCAACGAAAATGGCGGGTTTTTACGCTGTATCTTCCCGAGCCCGCCTCATTATTTATACATTCCCGGGAAACACACCATTTCCATGGCGGCAGGGCTCTCATTCGCCCACTTGCTATCACCCCATTGTTGCATCATGCCAGCTGTCAGCAATGCGCTCATCGCCACCAGCTCACCACCACTGTCCGGGAGACATTGCCAGCAAAAGCAAAAAGACTGCAGCCCTCCGCTTCAACAAAGAGTCCCTCGAGTGACTGCTGGATGCCATGGAGGCCCGCCGGGATGTGCCCTATCCCTGCTCTGGCCACAGAATGGGCAGCAAAGTCACCAACCCAGCTTGGCAGCGGTGATCAGCACGAGCACCCTGCAGAGGAGGACAGCCACCCAGTGCCGCAAAAAGATGTATGATCTGTTCCTTTCCGCCAGGGTAAGTCACTCTTCTCATCACTCCCAACTCACACACTCACAAACCCATCACACATCCACAGGGCCCTCACTCACTAACAGTGCAAGGGACATCACCATTCACTCTTTCACACTCACTGTCACTGTCCTCATCCCATCCATGGGACTACTCACTACCCACACAGCCCAGGCATTCTTATCATCTGGCGCGGCAAGAGTGCTGATACACTCTCCCTATCACTATTCATGCAGGACAAACTGACACACAACAAGAGAGGGAGGTCACAGACAAGTGGAGAGATGCCAGAAATCAAAGTTCTGACTGAATTTGAAAACAGAACCATCCAGCTGACAGGCGATGACCGGGACCGGTCCTGTGCTGATGGTGAGGTCGGCGCTGCTCTACCAAGTGAGGATCCAGCAGTGCAACATCCATCAGACAACCATGCTGTGAGTGATGTATCCTCTTTCACAGGCCACTGCCATGCACTAATTATCTCCCCTTGCTTTCGCATGCACATCTGCCAAACAGCCGACAGAGTCCATGACCCAGAGCTCCAATCAAGTCCCAAAGAAAATTCTGAAGAGGAATCTGGAGGCACACTCCCTGAAGTCCCAACACAGCACTCACCCACACCCTCCACCAGCACAGAGACACACGCCTCGGTGGGACATAGCTTTAGAGTAGCCTCAAGATCACAACCCATTGAGCACTTTCTGATCCACAGCAAGCGGAGGCAGGGACTTCCCAGGTCCCCGGCACTCCGAGGATTGCTGGAGGCCAGAATGTTGCTGAGTTCGAGTCAGATAACGAGCCTCTGGACTCAGACATGTCACAGTTGCTGGAGTTGCAAAGGCAAGCTAAGGAACAACAGGAAGGGATGTCCGCTGCTCCTTAGATTGCAAGGCACGATGGAGGAATCTGTCTGTTTTCAGGCTGAGGTGATAGCGCCGGCATTGCAACGCACCGAGTTCAACACTGGCAGGATGGCGGCTGCCATGGAGATCTTGGTCCAGGATGTCACTCCTGCACTGCTACACGGGCTTAATTTCAATGCTGATGCCATAGTTGGCCTCCAACAGTGTGTATGTGAGAGGGGTGCTGGGCAGCTCGATCTCACTCCAGCTACCCCTTCCACTCACGGAGTCGTCCAGGGGCCCTCGGGCACCCATAAGGAGAAGGATCAGGTGCACGATCTGGGGCCATCCACCCAGGTGATTCTGGGAGTGACCAGCCCATCCGAATCCTATGTTCCTGTGACCTCCACAGATCCAGCTTCACAGGCCGAGGTGGGCATCACTGCCACTCAGGACCCCGAAAGCAGGCTGGGGCCCACCAAGTCTCGGCCCTCCAGAGCATGCCTGCCAAAGTCATCACAGACAGGGCGTCACAGTCAGCAGGCTGCCTCCACCCCCACTGTGGATGTCCAGGGAGCACCAAGACATAGCGGCAGAGTTAGGAAAGTTAGCTAAAAGTAGTTGCACAGCCTGGCCACGGGTGTTGATCACTTGTACATACTGTTCACTATTGTCAATAAACTCCTAAGAATGTCTCCCTGCCTGTGGCTCCTTGTTCTGATGAGCTGTGTTCTTGTCACTCAGATACCTTTCTGCACAAGATAAAGGCAGGTATCTCAGTCCAGAACCTCTTCCCCTCGGTGCAGCCTTCAGGCCACAGTGATGGTCCAGCCTCATACTCTCTGGAAACATTACTGATGCCTGCACCTAGGCAGTGCTGGTCATTGCTGCCAGAATGTAGTGGGCAAACACCACAGAGTTCTCTCATACTCTCTGTATGCTCTCAGCACCTTTAAGGTGGGGCTGGCCCCCATCACACCAGCATCTGCGACCAGTGATGCTGCGCACCAGCTCCTGAAGGGCTGAGGTGCTGAAGGCAGACACAGTATCAGATGCATCTAAAGTTTCATGGCTGCGTCTCTGAGATGGCCCTGATCATGGAGCGCAAGTGAGCTGCCCTCAGCCAGACAGGTGTCAGACATTCTCAGAGGCTGGTGAAGATCTATGGAGTGTCCCCGTTGCATGTTGTCATCATCCTCCTGCGATCAAGCGACTTTAAGGGCCTCCACTGCATCTCCATGACAGGAGCATTCTCACAGAGGGTATTGGCGCTGAGATAAGCCAGACTGGAGTCAAATGTTTACAACTGCAATGCGAGGATCTATGGGGACACCTCACTGCATGTCGTCATCATCCTCCACAAATCTGGCAGCTATGAGGGCCTCCCGAGTGCGCCTGCCTCGTCTAGCCAGTGCGAGAGCCTCATCCCCGTCATCATCACCACAGAGGACCCCCTCACCCTCATCTCCGTCAGCGTCCTCCTCATCAGAGGAGATGTGCAGCTCCTCCATCTCCTCCTCAGCCAGATCCTCTCCTTTTTGCAGTGCCAGGTTGTAAAGGGCACAGCAGACGACGACGATGCGTGACACCCTCTGCATACTGTATTGCAGGGATCCACCAGACCAGTCCAGGCACCAGAACCACATCTTCAGCATCCTGATGGTCTGCGCCACCAAGTTGCGAGCTGCTGCATAAGCCTCATAATAGTATCATTCTGCTGCAGTCTGAGGCCGCCGCATGGGTGTCATCAGCCACGGCCTCTGTGGGTAGCCCCTTTCCCCAAGGAGCCAACCCTGCAGCTTCTGTGGACCCTGGAAAACTGCAGGGATGTGCGAGCGACTCAGGATGTAGGCATCATGCACACTCCCTGGAAACCGTGCACATACCTGCAGGATGCGTTTCTGGTGGTCGCATACCAGATGCATGTTCAGTGAGTGGAAGCCCTTGCAGTTGATGAAGTCCACAGAGTGTAGTGATGGAGACCTGAGCGCCACATGAGTGCAGTCAATCACACCCTGCACCTGTGGGAGTCCTGAGATCAGGGCGAACCCAATAGCCCTTGCATCCTGGCTGTCCCGGTCCTGGACGAAATGCACAAAGTTGTGTGCCATGGAGAAGATGACGTCCACGGCCTCATGGATACACTTGTAGGTGGCAGATTATGAAATCCCACAGAGGTCACCTGTGGAGCCCTGAAAGAGCCACTGGCATAGAAATTGAGCGCCGCGGTCACTTTCACAGCCACTGGTCCCCTTGGCGCCAAGTCCTTCAGTAAGTGGCAGATGTGAGCCACCAGGTCCTTAGACATACGCATTCATCAGCAACACTGGTTCTCAGTCATCTGCAGGAATAGCAGGAGGTGTCTATAGACCCTGGGTGTTGCTAGGTGCCGACCAGCCACAGCTCGCTGTTGCTCTTGGGCAGCGTGTGTGAGAGCCCCTGCTGCCCTTTCTTCATGAGGTTGCTGCTCCTGCCTTTGCACAGCCAGGAGACTCAGTCACTCTCTCCTCAGTCTTCGATGGTCTCTGTAGGCCAACAGGTATACAGCTAGGTCACCAGGATCCATGATCCTGACGTGGTCCTCCTGCAACATGAAAGAGAGAGAGAGAGAGAGAGAGAGAGATGTGGTTATCATGGCTGTACTTAGCACCTTTCCTGGCCCCGTGTGACCACCCCTTTAATGCTTCCCAGAGAGTGCTGGTCATCCCTCGGATGGCCAGAAATGAGTGCCCTGTCAACCTGCAACATGGGGACACTGGTCAAGGCTGGCCAGCACTTGGCCCCGGACACTCCCCCCTCAGTACTTGCCTCCAAGGCTGGCCAGCACTAGCCCCAGGACACCATTCCGCCCCCCCTCAGCAGACGCCTCCAGGGCCAGGCATCAGTTTCCCCTGTAAACAATGGGCAAGCTGTGGAGAATGCTGCTGCTCACTCACCTCAGTTCCCCCAAAGTGAAGGCCGCCAAGTGCACATTGCCTGCGTGCTGTTGGTTGAATGCAGAATTAACAATCAAAACTGATGAAACTCTTGAACTTCGATCCAATCTGAAGAACATGAAAGATGAGATGTGCAGTATGGATGAGCAAATCCAGACTTTGAAAGCAGATAAGGAAAATTCTAAGAAACAGATTGAGGATCTAACAAGTGAATTGAAAGAGTCTAAGGAGCAGTCAGTAACCATGGAAGAAAGATTCCGAAGTGACCTCAATGCCCAGGTGAAGTTGTTAAACTTATATAAGGGTTCCACAGATAACTCTGAAACAAAGGCAACTGATCTCACCACAGTAGTTGCTGAGCTGATTGAAAAGATTAATGATCTTGAAAAATAATTGGAAAATAAGAGAATAAAAATATTTGGGTGAAATTGTGAAACAAGTGGAAATGAAGGTTTCATTTTTGAAATCTTAAATTTCCAGAAAGATCATGGCAGATCCCACGGAAAAAGAAAACCAGAGTACACACCATGGAGGAACAGGATGAACATTCTCTTCGGAAGTAATGGGACAAATTTAGGATGTCCAAACAGAGCAAACGTGTTTTTGATAAAGAAAAGTTCAACTCCAAGGAGCGCAAAAAGCAAATCAGATGGAGACAGCCAAGTGCCGGAAACACAGAACATTATGATTCAAACTCCAAGCCAACAAAGCTTGCCCAAAGCAACTGAGCCTATCACTACTCCAAATATGACCAGAACAAGATCTGGTAGAATTGTCAAGCCTCCAGGCAGTTTGAATTTGTAATATCTGACACTTGAGGGGGAGAGAAGGAGTAGCACGTAAAGAAAGTTGTACTGTAAACATGCTGGGTAAGGACCTGGAGGGAGGTGTAGTATAAGGGTGTTTGGCATAGCGAGGGTTATTGTGACACTGGATAACAGCACTGCCCACAGTATAATGTAGACAGTCATGTGACAGGAGACAGAGTTAGCTGGAAAGACTTGTTTAGAAGTCAGCATGGAGATAACTCTTAGTCTGGGCTATACTTTGTACATATGTATATAGTTTTGTGTTACCAATAAGCACTAATGTTCAACCTTACAAGCCTCTGGACCTCTTTGTGAGACCTACTGAACAGAAGCCTTACAACATAGACGAGCTGGTTCTCTTTGTTCAGTGAAGAGAGTAGATGGGATATTTTGAGTAAATATGCATGTTTATAAGTTGGAGATTACATTGTCATTACAATCAGTATGGATGGATATGTTGATGTAATATATTGTGAAAACCAGAGAATATATTGATTAATATCATACATACCCAGCAACTTTCACACCTGCCAAGTATCATCAGTTCCAATGATTAAGAGAGTCTCTTTCTCTACTAAATCTATAATTCTCTGTTGCTGGAAGTAAAGTTTCCCCAATCAGCTGTTGTACCGAATACCTTATATTTTGCACAAGTTTAGCCTATAAAAATAAGAGAAGTGCGAATTAAGACGAGCTGATTTGGCATCTGGAAATGCATTAATTTCTGTTTGAACACTGCATTTTGTGCATTATGATCTTTAATAATTAAGATTTAACTTCATACCTCATATGCTGATTTAGTACCTCCAAGTGTATTCATTTCTCTGTGTAGGCTCTGTGCTTTTTTATATATTTATGCATATAATTACTTAAATGTTACTTAATCTCTATGATGTTTTTTCAGAATAAGACATTCTGCTTTAATGCTGCTTTATCTTGGCACTTTTTCTATACATCCTAACAGCTTCTCTTGGTAGCTGATTCTGAATACAAATACTCTGTGACATATTGACAAGTTCCCTGGCATTGTTGCTTATTAGTGGGCTGTTATAATCACAGCTCATTTCTGCATTATGCAATCTACAAAAAATTCCATGGGACAATCCACAAAGTGAGCTTTTCTCAAATATGATTGTGCTATTACTTTTGTCTACTTCACAATAGGATTAACAAAATGTACAATATTCATTCCAGTTAAGAAGCTTGCAAGCTACTTGAGAAGTGTGCAAAGTCCATTATTAAAGATACATTGTAATTGACTCTTTGCCTGTCATTCCCATTAAAGAAAATGAACTATACAAAACAGATAACGTTGTTTTCATCCACCTTTTTGATTAGAAGGAAATAAAAACTACATTTTTTTTCACTCATTCTCTAGAGTCCCATTTCTCATGGATGGTGAAAGGAAACAAATGATCATTGGTCTAGACTTCCAACTGTCTAATGCGACAACTGTAGCAGTAATTTTAATCATTAACTTTAAGCTCAACATATTCATGTTGTACCAGTTGAAATCTTTTGTGTTGCTGTTCAACTCTAAATTTATTATGTAAAATATTTCTATTTGTTTTATTGTCTATATTGTCCAGTGGATTTTTTACTGAAGTATACTCCTTCTGTTCCCAGAAAATTGTGTAACAATGGAACAAATTGCCAGCTAATGCATCAAGAGCTGATTCACAGTATACTTTCAAAAGACAACTAAAAATCTTCC
The DNA here is from genome assembly GCF_964194155.1 of Cetorhinus maximus. NCBI lineage: Eukaryota > Metazoa > Chordata > Chondrichthyes > Lamniformes > Cetorhinidae > Cetorhinus > Cetorhinus maximus. Next base: position 109,517,330 of record NC_135879.1, on the reverse strand, counting down.
TCACTGCATGTACTTCCTAACTGTAAAAGGTATGTACCAAATAACATGCAGCATAGTCATGTGATCTCTTGGACTAGGTTTGATCAGCCAGGAGAGAGGCAGGATAAAGAGGTCAGAGAGAAATTTTCCAAAACTTATTTTTCCCTAATTGGCTTTGGGTTTTTAATCTGGTTTGCAGCTCCTGAAGCACAAGGCATATGACTGTATGAAACAGACTACAGAGACTAGTTATAAAAACAGAAACTGCTAGAAATACTCAGTAGGTCAAGCAGCATCTGTGGAGAGAGAACCAAGAGTTAATGTTTCAGGTCGATGACCTTTCATCAGAACTGGGAAAAGTTAGAGATTTAATAGGTTTTGAGCAAGGGGTGGGTGAGACAAAGACAAAGGAAGGTCTGTGATAGGGTGGAAGACAGGAGAAATTTGTGTCCCCCCATTTTGTTTCTTTTTCTTTGCATGTTTTGTTTTTTTTTCTCTTATTTTTGCTTTTGGACACACTTGCTCTAGGCACATCTTTCGTTTCTTTTCTTGCCCCATCACCATTCTTTTGTGCCTCTTCTGTCATTCATTTTCTGTCTTTCACTCTATCATAGGCCTTCATTTCTCCTTGTCCCACCCACCTCTTGCTCAAAACCTATTGCATCTTTAACTTTTCCCTGTTCTGATGAAAGGTCATTGACCTGAAACATTACCCCTGTTTCTCGCTCCACAAATACTGCCTGACCTGCTGAATATTTCCAGCATTTTCTGTTTCTATTTCAGATTTCCAGTATCCACAGCATTCTGCTTTTCAATTACAGAGACTAATTGGTCTTTTCTTGTCCAATAGTTTTGTCTGCTTGTTTTTCCACTCTCCCACACAATAGGGGACCACCTCATTCAAGTCACTACCATGGCTAACATACTTATATGTATTTCTTTAAGATTGAGCTGATAACCTAAGTTTTAATTTTCCCATCAGAACCACTATTGTAAGTGGTACAATGTTGGCTTGTGAGTAACAATCAATCAGGTAACTTATATAATCGCCAATCTGCCGTGCTCAAGTTCTATGAACAGCTTATGCCTGAGAACAACAATCTCAGAAAAGGCTTTACAGCTACTGTATTTGTGGAATCCCAAGGTATGTTGCAAATGTGAATTAAAATAAAAATGTATTCACTGGAAACAATACGTAATGTTAAAATTTCAGCTCTTCTTATGACTATCAAATCCTCAACATTTTCAAAAGGTAGAAATAATTTAAAAATTCATTTCAGGTAACATTGATTTCTGCAACATTGTGTCTTGAATGTCAACACAGATTTGTATATATTATTGCTCTCTATAGAAAAAATTCATAGGAAAATACAACAATACAATATGCACTATTATACTATAATAACTGGTAACCTTGTTCAACATAAACTAAAGGTATTCTCTGACTATTCTTTAATAATTTAGAAGCATGAAAGTCTTGAGGACAAAAGAACATTTGTTAAGCATACTAATGTGAAGGCAAATATGGCATACAGTATATGGCAATCATATCCATGAACATAGTAAGGGCTGCTCACAAATATTTCATTGCTCTAAACAAACAATTTTATTTTTTGAAGTAAAGTTATCAACAATACTCACTGGAAATTAGGCCCATCACATCACTCATAATTACAATGTACTATTTAATATGGAGGTGAAGAATCAGGAGTAAGAGGGACTAGAAGCTTTCAAACTGCCAACATTTTTCAATATTTATAAACATAATTGATTTTCCCTGACAATGCTAATGGAAAAACATTTATATCACTTTGCCTGTAACTGTCTCCCTCACCTTTTTCATTTTGTTTGTCTCCATTCTTTTTCTATCTTTCTCAGTCTCTGTGCCACTTGACATATTTTGATTGTCCTTTCTGGTAGAGCTATATTGAGTGCTAGGACCTAAAATTTTAAATACTGTGAGCTCTTGGATTGGTTTCCTTAATACGAATCTCTTCTTCACTAATATTGATTGCAGCTGAGAAATAGAACAGTAACCTATTGACCCAAGATCACAAATATGACTGAGTACATTGTTAAGTGTGCACAGTTAAGGTCAATTCAACACCTGTGGGGAAAAAAAAACCTCTAGCCTGAAAACTGCAGTTAATATTGGTTTTATTATACCCTTGGACAAAATCAATTTAAGAAATGGAACCAGTCACTTGCTTTTTGCAGGATATAACATTGTATTTTGTGGTATCAGTGAGTAATAGTTAAAATTACTTTCTTACATGTGATTGTTTTCGATCAAATCATAATTAGTGTTTCACTCCAAAGGTCTGATAAAAATAAATGGAACAGAGAACTCAAAAAATAACGATGAGTCACGAAGCCAGAATTTCAAGTTTGTAAGTATTTGAATATTATTCTCCTTTCTCTTTCAACTGTTGCTTTTTTGGCAAAAAGAGGTCATTGTATCTTTAGATCTGTAAACGTGACCAATTCTGCATTGAGGCAAGCGTCTTACTGTATTTTCTGATGATGGCGATGTTCATCATGAGGAGTCCTCCATTTGATCTATATTTAATGATCTGAGTTTCCTACTGTTTTCTACTTGAGACATCAAAAGTTATTTTAAAAATCCCAGCTTCGAAGATACACAAACAAAGGAAAATCAAAATTAAGGTTTTGCTGTGTATTGTTTTCTTACAAATCTCTACTTGCTGGGATGTAAAAGCTCAGAAGAGGAACTGAAATGTTTGTGGTAAAGATGTTGTACTCGAGTACAAACAGAAATGTAAAAATGGAATGTATATGTGTGTATTTATATATATTTTTAAAAAAACACTCTCTAGGACCATCATTTTACTTAAGGTGTGGTCAACTGTGTTGGGGGCGCAGGGGAAAGGAATAAGTCACCATGAAACACTAGCAAATTAACAGGAACCAGTCATAAGTGGAGAAAATGAAGAGATTCAGGGGATGTTGTGTCTTATAAACTCATTGCACATTCCAGTTTCTATACAGGATGAATCTTTTGCACTTCTATCAAAGTTTCATTTTTAATTACAACTCCCAGTCACATCAATGAGACATAAAACGAGATTAAGAAAAATTCAGCCAACAAAGAACTGAAAGTTCCGCTGTGATATAGATAGGTGTCTTACCATGCATGCCCAGTCCCTCTGTGAAACTGCAAACTAAAAAGGAAAAACTGAAACTGATAAAAATATGAAATAAAAGCAGAATGTGTTGAAAATGCATAGAAGATCTGCCCGGATCTGTCGAGAAAAGACAATTTATGAGGTTTTGGGTGCGTACTATTCAGCAAACAGATTCACATGCAGCCAAGCCATCCCTTATCCCTAATGTAAATAATCAACGCTGGAAGCAGACTGATGTGAGGGGAAAAGTCACAGTGAAGGAAACAGCAGTTGCATGAATTCGATGAATCTGCTTTCAATTATCGGGATTAGATATTCGAATTAGTGTTTTTGTTACAAGTGTGGTCATTGACAATTGACAATGTTTTCACAGCTGCTACGTCATTGTGATATTTGTGGTCGCTTTGCTTTTTTTCCTCCGGATTTCCTGTCTTTAATTATGTCATTCTGTTTTGTTGACTTATTAATGTTTAATCACACCGAAGAAATATAGCGTTTTTCGCTGCTTCCAGTAAAACACGATATTAGATTTGCAATCATGAGACTGATTACAACTTTATTAGCCTGGAGTAATCCAGTGCCTCACGTTCACGGAAATAAAATTATTTCATGCTGCTCAGATTATGATCTCGTAGAATTTATTTTCTACCTATAATCATGATACACTGCCTGCCAACAAAACTAAAATAAAATTATATCACACTGCTGCAATGATACTGTCTTAGCAGCAATAACTAATTTATTTTTGTTATAAGATGCTCCTTGCAATGTTTACAAGGAAAGCTCCAGTGTTTTTGACTCTGAAAAAAAACTGGGCCAGTCTCTTTATTGCATCTTTCTACCTACATTCACAAGTGCAGATTGAGTCACAACATCCATTTGGTCAAGTTGTTACGCACTCTTGATTTCTAAGCGAAGGGAATTGAAATTACACGAAGCTTTTCTTTGGAAAAGACGGGCTTACTTGTTCGTCTGAAAGCTAAACGAACAAACCTCGTATAGAGAGGAAAAAATAGTTTACGATGAACACTCACTCTTGTCAGAAAGAGGAGTACCACAGTGCAGCGTTTAAATGCGAGTGCATTTTCTTTTAAATGACTTCAATTCTAAGGACAATACTTCAGTGTACTAGCTCTTTTGTCCATCCCCAACAGCTTGTGGAGGGAGTGGAGGCTGCAGCATTGAGTGTCCAGCCTGCAGCCAGTTGTGACTGGGAGTGTAAACTGCAGCACCAAGTGTCCAGCTTGCAGCCAGTTATGACTGGGAGTGTAAGCTGCAGCACCAAGTGTCCAGCTTGCAGCCAGTTGTGACTGGGAGTGTAAGCTGCAGCACCAAGTGTCCAGCTTGCAGTCAGTTGTGACTGGGAGTGTAAGCTGCAGCACCAAGTGTCCAGCCTGCAGTCAGTTGTGACTGGGAGTGTAAGCTGCAGCACCGAGTGTCCAGCCTCCAGCCGCTGAGCTGATGACAGCCGTCAATCAAGGAGACGCACAACGCCGTATGTAAATAGGGCGCGGTGACGTCAGACGCACACACCAGGGCTAGGACAGAATGGCGAGTCAGTGCGGTAGCCCCAGATGTACAGCAGAAAGAAGAGGTTTTCGGCGGGAACTCGATTCGTGGCGGTACAAACTCATACACTGTGTAGGTAAGGACGGCGTCACCGCTTTCAGTAGCTGCCGTTGTGTTCGTATTGTTGTTTGGTGATACTTGGGTGAGTCGGTGATTAGATAAAAAAACCTATTCCTTGCGAATTGGCCTTAAGTTGCTCCTCCGGAGGTACCTGGCTCCATTTTCTTTTGTCTTTGACTCCAAGAGCCCTCTCGCCATTCCGGCAGATGTCCCGCAAACTCCTGGGGGGAGGGTGCGGATTTCGCTCGGCCTGTGAGTAGGTCTAAGCAGAAGAAAGGCTGATCGGACTGGCGATTTGATTTTATTATTTATTGTTGTTGTTGTTGTACTCTTTGGGCGCGAGTGAGCGGCTTTTGCCGAGAGGGAGTTGGCTAAAAAGTGACGGTTGGTGGCGTGGCGGTTCCATGAGGAAGTTTGGATTGTGAGTTGGCTGCCATGGTAATCTTTGTGAAGGAACAGTAGGAACCCCCCCACCCCCCCTTCTCTGTCTCTCCCCTCTCATTCCCTCCGCACTTTGTGGGAGTGGCGGCGACGCTGGAGCCTAACGGCCGCGGAGGAACAAAAAGCGGCTCACGTGACTCCCCCGAAAGTGACCCGGCTCCGACTTCCGCTTCACCACCCGCTGCCCCTGGGGCTCACTCCAACTCCGCCAGCCAGTTCCCATTGGCGGAGCAGCTCGCTCTTGCTCGCAACCCACACCTCCCACCAGCCTTTTAGAAGACTGATTGAACTTTTTGTTTTTGCAAACTTCTTTTTCCCTCTTTCAAGTCTTACGTGAATTTCGGACACGATTGGCCGAATGGCCGCCTCCGACACCGTAACTATTCTATGATTCCTCCTCCGTGCAAACTGCTGATTTTCGGTCAGATGCGGCACTTACCCGCTGGATCCTGTATTCGGCGGATCATGTCCACGATCTACCGCAGCCCAAAGCTTCTGGAGATCTAGAGCTGCCGTTGGATCTGCACGGCCATTTCGCTTTGCACTTTTGGCACTCGATTTTTCTTGAATCGCCACAGTAGCAATCAATTTCTTGGAGAAGCTTCAGAATCTGGGATTTTACTCGACTGGCAGCTTTCCTTAACTTGACACAACTTGATGTATAACGTTTTTGTTGCCTTTTTAAAATTTCTGTTGAAAAATCAATTTTTTGTGCAAGTGAAGAATGGCGGATGATTGTGTGTATCTGAGATACGTTTGCTTCTCTTGTGAGATTTTGGATGGAATCAGCTGTGTTTGATGCATGGCAATCCATCACCATGTTTGAGTCTCCCATTCAAACGAATGCAAAATCTACACGTACCTAATGGTTTCTGCCTAATAAGGAGCTCTCTGCAGAGTAACATGCCTCTTATCCGAACAATCCCGAAAGCTAAGTTATGTGCAGGGATAGTGCTGGAGTTTAACCAGCTAAGATTGTACAGACCACCAGAGTGTTCCTGTTCGGCAGCTGGAACAACATCACCTGTCCACTGAGCTTTGGCCAGTGAGTTACTTTGAACTGGCTGGGAAGAATCTAAGCACTGCACTGGAACTCATCAATGGATAGGGCTGGCTCTTCGGTATCAACAGCACTCTGCATAACTGCAGTCTTGTTCTAGTTCAGGAATCAGATTATCAAGTCTGTCACAGAGTGGGGATGGTGTGGGAAGACCACCTTGTTAATGAAGGGACATGGTTTGTTTCTCACTATTTCAGTTCAACTTCACTTGTCCTTCTGAATTACTCTCTCTGGATAAGAAGTTGGTCAACAGGGCTAGGAACTCCTCAAGAATGGTACAACTGAGTGATGCACTTTTGCATGAGAAACTCCTTGATGTCATTCTAACCTCAGCATTGGAGCGTTTTATCCAGCTTTCACATATCTGATTGACTTTTAATTCTTTTACGATGGGCTATAAATACTGCCTTTCAAATGTTGGCCACATCCCACAAACACACATATAAAAAGTAACATCTTGCAGCAACAGTTAAACCAATAAACTACATCCACTTTTGTTTTCTTGTACATTCTGGTTCCCAGCTTTTTCACCCCAGCCTGAGCATTTAAGCTGTGCTTAACACAGCATCACCAATTAAACTGCAGCAGTCAAATAAGTTTATCCCCATTTGCGTTCACTGATCACTCTCCTGGGGCAAATCTCTGAAACATCCATCCCATCTGAGCACATTCCCTTGCTTGGCCTTGAACTGTCCCCTTTGACTGCCTGCTCTTCTGACTCTTCACCCACTCTCAATGGAATGGTAACTTTCCATCCTATCCATATCACCTGTAACTATTCTCCTTTCTGAAGCATGATTCTCCTCATCTGTGGTTCCTGCCCCTACAGAGTTGAACAACATTTTAAGTCTGACAAATGTACCTTTTCTGAGGCTGTCCAACCTGGCTTTACATCTGACACTCCACCTCCAAATCCCAGTTTGGCTTATTCCCTTACTTATATGACACAGACTCCTAGCCCCTTTCCTTCAGGATCCTTCCTCACCTAATGCTGCACCTCACTCCTAAGTCCCTTTCTCATGAAGATCTCTTCAGTTGGTTGGGCACCACCTCTGCTGATCCATTCCCAGCTTTAATCCTTCACCTAGACATTGTATGATGAAGTGGGGGATTCTCAGAGGCACTTTCTCAGGTAAATATTTGCTTGCCTATTTCAAACCGCTTAACACTCACTTTCTGACGATAGGAATGTTAGCCCATTTCAGTGCCCTTGCAAGCACCACCTCAAACCTGACTGTGTATTCAAGATGGCGTTTGATGCCTCCTTTGATCTGCTCCACAATTGTCTTGCTTACCTTGGCCAGGATCTGAACGATCTTCCACTTCCCTGGTGCAATGCCAAACTTTAAATCTGTTGGACCGAAGCCTAAATGCATATGACATAAGTGGGTTGGTTGTCTACTGATGTATAATGATGACATTTTCCATAGCAAAACCTGCTTGGATCTTTCAGGTGAACAGAAACTTCCCCCAGATTGTCTTTGCCACTATTTTCTCTGAGCCCCTTCTATCACACCTTGATTAAGTTGAACAGCAATTGGGAGGATCCGATGATCCCTATATATGTAAAATTGTGTTTACCTACACTGTTTACTCTGCCTCTGATCTTTTTTCTGCCATAATCCTTGACCCCTACTCCCTTTACTCATGTTCCCTACTCCTGGGTTCACTGATTCCATACTCTGTCTCCCCATTGTTATGCATATACAGTAATCAGTTTCTGCCCATTCAACTTCCCCACAGACTCCTCTCCTCACAATTCCTCAAATATAAAAAAATACACTATTTGCTCTTTTCTTTCAGTCTTCTTTCCAAGATCTTTTATGGTATTGTCTCACTGCTATGCTTTCAGTATTCTCTAGTCTGCTTTAGTGCGTCAGCACTGAAACCGTCCACTAAGAGCATTCAGCATGATTTTGACCATAGCTGTTGTCTTTCTTAAGTTTCTTTGACTTTACTGCTCCTTTCTACACCATGAACATCCTAACCTCCTTCAATGTCCCGAGCAACTTGATACATTTCTTTCTTAGTTGGACTCAATTGCAATTCAACAGATAATGTTGCCTCCACTTGCTTCCATTCCAGTGCCTGTCAGTGCAGATGCAGTGCAAGATTGCGCCCTAAGTTATATTTTTGCGCTATCAGGGACCGCAGTGTCAGATTACATGTATTCTACAATGTCTAGCTTTACTCCCTGTTTATCAATTCAGTACCGTTATGATGCTTTTCCACACCTAGAGTACTGTGTACAGTTTTGATCTCTTATTTAAGGAGAGATATAATTGCATTGGAAACAGCTCAGAGAAGGTTCACTCGGCTTAGTTCCGGGATGAAGGGTTTGTCCTAGGATTCCTGGAATGAAGAAAGGTTGAGCTTGTATCCATTGGAGTTTAGAAGAATGCAGTGTTCAAATAATTGTTTGGTAATACAGAACTTGAGTTTTGCTGGAAAAAAGACATGTTGTCAAAGCTTTTTGCCTTGCACTCATCAGGACAAGTTCAGAAGAATACCAAATGTAAAGGGAACCACAATTTATACTGCATGAGAAGAGAGTACTGGTTGACAGGTGGACTCTGGTAGGGGCGTTGCCATGGAGAATGCGTCAGGGAACAGTTAACTGCCAAGCTTTTGTTTTAAATTCAAACCAGGCAGGTTGACTCTGGTCAAGACATTGCCATGGGGGATGGCTTCTGTTTAGTTGAAAAAGGTGCAATGCTTGGACATGCTCCTTCTGTTTGCAAAGAACACGGCCCTGTGTGTGAATGTATGTGGCTTCAAGCAGGCGTAAGGGAGCCACACGGCAAACCCGACTGATAATCTTAAATTGGTTGTCCGTATAATTCTTAGTACAATCAGGATTGTTTAGCAAGTGCTTTCCAATTGCAGACTCGGGTCTAATGTTGGACATAATGTTTTGAGTTTTGAAAGCATGGGCTGGTTGGGTATGTCAGTATTTAGTCTGTTACAAACAGCCAAAGGGATGTGCCATTTAATATGATCCATCATACCAGCACTGAAATTCTTCTACCACATCACTCATTTGTGTGATAGGTAGAACGTCATTTTGGCTCGATGGCAGCACCCTGTTAGTGGAGAATACCCCTCTTGTTGCTATTGCATAATAACAACATGAAATGGCTAACCTCATTTGCTCAAATTTTTGAGACACCTTGTCCAATCTTAGGTAGACTGGGCACTTTTCAGGATTGAAAGTGACAGCTTTCAACCAATTCATGAGTTTGTGAGATATGCAGTGAGCAATGATCTGATCAGGGTAGCCATTATTCTGCAGGATGCCTTTAATGTGCCCTATTTCAGCATCAAGTTTGCACAGTAAGCAAATGGTTTGGGCCCTATTTACAAGGTTAGCGCGTGGAACTGTAGGAATCCCAATGTGCATACCAGTGAAGGTAGTTTGCGGTAGGCAGTAGTAGAGAACCTACTGGCAGATTTCTCAACTAGCACATTGAGGAAAGGGAGCTCATTTGACTGCTTCGTTTCCAAGCTGAATTTGATGAAGCTCAATAAGACGTGTAAGGAAATTCTTACATGCAGCTGTGGATTTAAATATAGCAAACATATCATCTATGTATCGGAAACATGCAAGGGGTGGGAGGTTAGGTGTCATTCCATCGAAGACTCTTGAAACCGGCAAAGATGCTAGTGAGAGGTGGGCCTAGAGGAGAGTCTCATGGCAACACCATCTATTTGGGAATACATGGCGTCGATAAAGCTGAACTCAGTTGCGTGAGTTGCTGAGTTTATACGTGTCTAAATCTGAATTAATTGAAATGGCATGTCTAGATCATGATGATATAGTGACACTGCAAATGTCTATGGCCTCTTTGGTACATTGATGAATAGGCTAGCAGTGTCGAACAAGCACATGGGGTTAACATTGCTATCGCTATGCAAGCCCTGTATGGACTTTGCAAAGGTGAAGGAATCTTTCACTGTGTATATGGAAAACTTGCTCGGAGCTGACTGTAGCGACTCACCCAATGATTTGGCCAATTCATGATGTACAAAACCATTCATAGATCAGATAAGATGTAAAGGGCCATTACTTTTGTGTGTCTTGGGAGGCCCATACATAGTTTCAACAGCATGTCTCTTTTTCTTCAGCAATACCCAAGAAGTGTTCTTATTGAAACATATAAGATTCTGAGGGGGCTTGACAGGGTAGATGCTGAGAGGATGTTTCCTCTTGTGGGGGAGTCTAGAACTGAGTTGCATAGTTCCAAAATAAGGGGTCTCGCATTTGAGATGAGGAGGAATTTCTCTTCTGAGGGTTGTTCATCTTTGAAATCCTCTACCCCAGGAAGCACTGGAGGCTGGGTCATTGAATATATTCAAGGCTGGGTATTTTGATCTACAAGGGAGTCGAGCCAAGGCAGGAAAGAAAGTAAAGTCTCCAATCAGATCAGCCATGATCTTAGTGAATGGTAGGCAGCGTAGGCTCAAGGGGCCAAATGGCCTATTGCTGCTCCAATTTCTTAGGTTATGTTTTAGTTGCTATGCCGCTTCCTTCTCGTAAATCTGTTTCTAGGTCTCTACAGCTCTCGGCACTGATATCTCCCTACCCACCGACACCATCCCTCTTCCTGGAAATCCTCATTGTCATTGTCATCAAGTGTGTTTTGCCTGGTGGCAGGTCCTTGGCTCATTGTCTGCTGATGCCTTATCCTGAGCTGTTTTCTTGGTATTTTTTTGTCAGTGATGCTTTGCAATTGCCTCTCACTCTCAAGGGCAGGACGAGGAGGCAGGTCTCAAGTCTACCTCAGCCACAATGGGAATCAAGCCTGCACTGTTGGTGTTATTCTGATGTACACACTAGCCAACTGACCCCTTCCCTGGTACTATCTGAGACCAAACCAGACTGTTTGCAACTTTGCCATATTTGACCTCAAACTTAGCTTCTGACCACCCATCCATACCATTACCAAGACAGCCAATTTCAATTCTAACTTCTGCCTGATCCACCCCTGTCTCAGTTTATCTGCTGCCAAATCTTTTGGGTGATACCTTTGTTATCTCTATACTTGACTCTTCTAACACACTGGGGCCGCCTCCCACATTCTGCCTCCCTTAAACGTAGGCATCCAAAGCTCTGTTGCCTGTGTTCTAACTCGCACAAAGTCCCATTCTGCCATTATCTCTGTTCTTTCTGACCTACATTAACTCCTATTCAAGCAGCACTTTGATTTTAAAAATTCTCACCCTTGTTTAAAATTTCTTGATGACCTTCCCCTCCTGTATCTGTGTAATCTCTTCCAGCCCCAGAGCCCTCCAAGATATCTGCACTTCTTTAATTTTGACCTCTTGAACATTTTTTTTTTCGCGCCGCCATTGGCAGCATTGCCTTCAGCTGCCCTAAGTTGTGGCATCTTCTCCCTAAAACTCACCACCTCTCTACCTTCCTTTCCTCCTTTAAGATGCTCCTTAAAAGCAATGCCTATGATCTGGCTTTTGGCTGTATCTTCTAATATTTCCTTATGTGACATGTTGTCAAATTCTGTTTTATAACTCACCTGTAAAGCACCACATAAAGTTTTATTGCTTTAAGGTGCTACATAAGTACAAGTTGCTGTTTTCATAACTTATTTCCCAACTTTTGTTCTTTCATTGTGCCTTTGATCTTGCCCAAGAACTTTCCCATTCTATGTTCTGCTTGATAGCTACCATCTTGGATTGTTAGGTCACATAAACAGCAATAAGATCAGTTAACAGTTGTTTTGAAATGAAAGTTGGAGCCTCTGACAGTGCAGCACTCCCTTCATGGCTCACTTAAATGGGCCTTGAATACAATTTGACCAAGGTGAAAATGCTGTCATTGTGTCAAACTGAAGGTTTAGCTTGATCCCAATCTCTCAATTTTATCATATAATCTAGGCTGTTACTTCAATGGAATGCTGAGCAAGTGCTAATAGAGATGTTGTTATCCTATGAACCAATAACCACAAGGTACATCATTTTCATGCATGGTTGTTGGTGTGTGAAAAACTAATCGATGGCAACATTCAGACAACAGTAGGGAGCCCTTTATGTATTCTAGCCTGAACTCCCCTCTCAAATCCACATTCAGCTTTTGAATGGTCATTCACCCTGTTTGTAGAATTTGCAGTGTGTTTGAATGGCTGCCATGTTTTCCCACATAACATTGACTACACTTCAGAAGCAATCTGTTGGTTGTCAGATATTTTGGACATCCTTACAATGTGATGATAGAAAAATAAAAGATGAATTTTTATAGTGAACTATCTTGAAATGTAAAGAGACTGAGAAGCTGAAGTTGTTCCTCTTGAATTAGAGAAGGTTAGAAGGACATTTGTTGGACATGTTTAAAACCATGCAAGGGTTTTGACAGTTAATAAGGAGAAACGTTTTTCAGCGGGAGAAGAATATGTAACCAGATGGCACTGATTTAAGGTGATTGGTAAAAGAATCAGATATGTCACGAGAAGGTGGGGATTTGGAGGAATCACGCATTGACTCAGACGTCTATGGCACAGAAGAAGGCCATTCGGCCCATCGTGCCTGTGCCGTTCAACAAAGATCTGACTACACTAATCCCATTTTCCAGCGCTTGGCCCATAGCCCTGGAGGCTGTGGCAACGCAAGTGAATATCGAGATACTTCTTAAATGTTATGAGAGTTTCTGACTCGACCACCCTTTCAGGCAGTGAGTTCCAGACTCCCACTACCCTCTGGGTGAAAAAATTTCTCCTCTACTACCCTCTTAGCCTTCTACCTCTTACCTTAAATCTATGCCCCTGATTATTGACCCCACTACTAATGGAAGAAATGCCTTCCTCTCCACCCTATCTATGCCCCTCATAATCTTATTCACCCCTCAGGCCCCCTCTCAACTTTTGCTGCTCCAAGGAAAACAACCCCAGCCTATCCAATCTTTCCTCATAGCTCAGACCCTCCAGCCCAGGCAGCATGCTGGTAAATGTCCTCTGCACCCTCTCTAATGCAATCACATCCTTCCTATAATGTGGTGACCAGAACTGCACGCAGTGCTCCAGTTGTGGCCTAACCAGCGTTTTATACAGTTCCAGCATAACCTCCCTGCTCTTGTATTCTGTGCCTCGGCTAATAAAGGCAAGTATCGCACATGGCTTCTTTAACCACCTTATCTGTCTGCCCTGCTACCTTCAAGGATCTGTGGATATGCACACCAAGGTCCCTCTGATCTTCAGTACTGTCCAGGGTCCTACCATTCATAGTGTAATCCCTTGCCTTGTTAGCCCTTTTCAAGTGCATTACCTTTTCCGGGTTGAATTCCATTTGCCACTGCTCTGCCCACCTGGCCAGTCCATTGATATCCTGCTGCAGTTTACGGCTATCCTCCTCACTATTTACCACCCGACCAATTTTCGTGTCATCCATGAACTTCTTGATCACACCCCCTACATTTAAGTCCAAATCATTTATGTACAGCACAAACAGCCACGGCCCCAGCACCGAGCCCTGCGGAACTTCTCTGGAAACAGACTCCCAGTCACAGAAATATCCCTCTACCATCACTCTCTGCTTCCCACCTCTCAGCCAATTTTGGATCCAGCATGCCACTTTGCCTTGGATCCCATTGGTTCTTGCTTTCTTCACCAGACTGCCATGAGGGACCTTATCAAAAGCCTTACTAAAGTCCATGTACACCACATCAAATGCAGCACATTGTGATCTGAAAAGCACTACTAGAAAGGTCAGTAGAAGCAGAATCAGTGGTAACTATCAAATGGGAATTGGGTAACTATATTAAGGACAGAAATTTACAGGGCTTTGAGGAAAGAGCAGGGGAATGGGACTAATTAGATAGAATGATACAGCCAGAAGAGCTATGGTCCTGTAAGTGCTTTTCAAAAATGTACGTGGCTCTGTTGAAAGCGTACGTTAGTTGGAGTTCATTCATACCATGATGTGCAATTTAAATTATCAGTCAATTTTTTAACTTAATTTTAGGAATTTATTGTTTTCCCTCTTCCTCTTGAGGTCTTAGTCTGCTATATATTAACCTAGCTTCTAGCAAGACAGATTAAGTTGTGCAAAACTAGTGTAAGTGATTTGTCCACCATTTTCCTCTGAAGAAATCCTTTCAGTGACAACACAGGTCAAGTAGCATGTATGGCCAAGTCAGGAATTTGTCAAGGAAAAACCTATGTACAACTTTAGTAAAATTAATGCTGCCTTACTGAAGTTGTCATCTGGCTACTTGCAGGGTTGGGACTAAGTTCAGTTTGACATGGGCATTGCTAGGAAGGTTACCATTTATAGCCTATTCCTTGTTGCCCTTGAGAAGGTGGTGAAAGGTTTTCTTGTGTTGCTGCTGTCCATGTGGTGAAGGCACTCAATGCTGATGGTTAACTATTTCCAGATATTGGCTCAGTGAGAATGAAAGAATGGCAAATGTACACTCAAGCCTGAATGGTTTGTGACTTGGAGGTGGCAGTGTTCCCATTGTCTGCTTCTCTTGTTCTTCTAGCGGTAGAGGCTGTGGGTTTGCGAGTTGCTGTTAAAGGAACCTTGGCAAATTGCTGTTACACACTGTAGCCATGTTGTGCCAGTCGTGCAGGGAGTGAATTTTTAAGGTGATGGATGGGGTGCCAATTAAACACACTGCTCTGTCCTGAAGTCTTGAGTGTTGTTAGTGTTTCACCCATGTAGCCAAATGGGGTGTATTCCATCACGCTCCTAGGCTTGTGCCTTACAAGTGGTGGAAAGGGGTTGGGAGGTGAGTCACTTGCCACAGAATACCCGATCGTATTTGCTGTTGTAGTCACTGTATTTATGTGGCTGGCCCAGTTGTGTTTCTAGTCAGTGATGACCCCCAGGATGATGTTGATAGATTCAATGATGGTGTTGCCATTGAATGTCATGGGGAAATTGTTAGACTCTCTTGTTTGAAGTGGTCATTGTCTGGCACTTGTGTGGTGTGAAAGTTACTTGTCCTTTATCAATTTAGGATAGCTTCATTGAGGAATTGCAAATGGAACTTAACACTGTTGTCAAGGTCCATAGCCTTTATTCAGTGCTTTCAATCGTTTCTTGATATCAAATGAAATTGGGCAAACTGGCTGAATACTTGTATCTATGGTGGTGGGGACTTCAGGAGGAGGCCAATATGGATCATCCACTTGGCTCCTCTGGCTGAAGATGGCTGTGAATGCTTTGTTTAATTGTCCTCCACCATTCACACCAGCAGGTCTGTAGAACTTCTATCTGTTGGTTGTGGGATCACCTAACACTTTCTATAGCATGCTGTTTCCAATATTCAGCCTGCATGTGGATCTGTGTTGTAGTTTTACCAGGTAGGCTTGTCTTAAACTATACCTGATGCTATTCCTGGCATGCTCTTCTACATTCCCCATTGAAGCAGGGTTAGCCACCTGACTTGAAGATAATTGCAGAGTAGGGATATGCCAGGCCATTAGATTCTGGTGGAATGCAGTTCTGCTGTATATGGCCCATACCTCCTCATAGGTGCCCAGTTCCAACCTGTTAGACTATTTATAACTGCATACTATTTAGCATGGTGTAATGGCACACAACAAGCTGGAGGGTGTCCTCTGTGAAGGTCGGATTTTGTCTCCATAAGGACTGTGGTGTACCTGCGACAGGTACATTGGTGTGCTCAAGTTGTTGTTCTCACTGCCTGCTGCAAGCCCAACTGGCAGCAATTTCCTTCAGGGTTCGGTCAGTAGTGGTGCTACAAGGCCATTCTTTGGACATTGAATGGTGGGTGAGGCATTTCATTCTGTGCTCTTGCTACATTTGGTGGTGCTTCCAAGTTGTGTTCAACATGGAATACTGATTAGCACTCTCCTTGAGTTGATCAATCAGCAGGAGGTTCATTTACCCACGTTTGATCCAATGCCATGAGGCCTTGAGTCAATGTTGAGGTCTCCCAGTGCCACCCCTTTCCAACTGTACACATGCCGCCACCTCTCATGGCTCGGTCCTCCCAGTGGGACAGTGTCACTTGCAATGATATCTCCTCTTATTCTGCATTTAGTCTGCAGAAAATTGGCAGATGGACTATAATGTGGGAAAATGTGAACTTGCCCACTTAGGCAGAAAAGAAGTATATTATTTAAATGGAGAAAGATCTCTAAACCCTGCAGTACAGAGGGATCTGGGTATATGGTACATGAATCACAAAATATTAGTATACAGGTACAGCATTGATTAGGAAGGCAAATGATAAATTGTCATTTATGGCAAGGGGAATGGAATATAAAAGTAGGGAAGTTTTGCGACAATTGTATAGGGTGTTGGAGTATCGTGTATAGTTTTGGTCT
This sequence comes from Cetorhinus maximus, assembly GCF_964194155.1. Classification (NCBI taxonomy): domain Eukaryota; kingdom Metazoa; phylum Chordata; class Chondrichthyes; order Lamniformes; family Cetorhinidae; genus Cetorhinus; species Cetorhinus maximus. The sequence goes on along the minus strand of NC_135879.1, from coordinate 109,500,771 downwards.
CCTTATTTAAGAAAGGACGTAATTGCATTAGAAGCAGTTCAGAGAAGGTTCACTTGACTGATTCCTGGACTGTAGGGGTTATCTTATGAGGAAAGGTTGTATGGGTTGGGCCTGTATCCATTGGAGTTTAAAAGAATGAGAGGTGATCTTATTGAAACATACAAGACCCTGGGGGGACTTGACAGGGTTGATGCTGAGAGGACGTTTTCCCTTGTGGGAGAGACGAGAACTAGGGGATACAGTTTAAAAATAGGGGGTTTCCTATTTAAGACGGAGGTGAGAATTTTTTTCTGAGGGTCATTGGCCTGTGGAATTCTCTTCCCCAGAGAGCAGTGGAGGCTGGGTCATTGAATATTTTTAAGGCTGAGAAAAGGTACAGGGAGTGGATGGGAAAGTAGAGATGGTACTATAATTAGATCAGCCGTGGTCTTAACAAATGACGGAGCAGGCTCGAGCGGCTGAATGGCTTCCTCCTTCGAATTTGTATGTTCGCATGTACCTCTGGTATCCCACAAGGGTCTATCCCTGGTCCCATCCTACCTCTCACCTACATGCTGCCCCTCAGCAACACTATCTGGAAGCATACTGTTCATTTTCGCATGTATGCTGACACCCAGCTCTACCTCAACACCTCTCGACTCCTCCACTGTTACTAAATCATCAGACTGCTTATCTGACTTACTAGATGAGCGGAAATTTCATCCAAATAAATATTAGAAAGGCTGAAGCCATTGTCTTTGGTCCCCTCTCCAAATTCCGTTCTCTAGCTACTGACTCCATCCTTCTCTCTGGCAACTGTCTGAGACTAAAACACAGTGTTCACAGCCGAGGGTCCTGAATCTTAACAAAAGAAACTACGATGGTATGAGGTGCGAGTTGGCTATGATGGATTGGGAAATGTTACTTAAAGGGATGACGGTGGATAGGCAATGGCAAGTGTTAAAAGAGCGCATGGGTGAACTGCAACAATTGTTTATTCCTGTCTGGCGCAAAAATAAAATAGGAAAGGTGGCCAAACCATAGCTTACCAGGGAAATTAGAGATAGTATTAGATCCAAGGAAGAGGCAGACAAATTGGCCAGAAAAAGACCTGAGGATTGGGAGTACTTTAGAATTCAGCAAAGGAGGACCAAGGGATTGATTAAGAAGGGGAAAATAGAGTACGAGAGTAAGCTTGCGGGGAACATAAAAGCTGACTGTAAAAGCTTCTATAGGTATGTGAAGAGAAAAAGATTGGTGAAGACAAATGTAGGTCCCTTACAGCCAGAAACAGGGGAATTTATAATGGGGAACAAAGAAATGACTGACCAACTGAATACATACTTTGGTTCTGTCTTCACAAAGGAGGACACAAATAACATACCACAAATGTTGGGGAACACAGGGTTTAGTGAGAGGGAGGAACTGAAAGAAATCAGTGTTAATAGGGAAATGGTGTTGGAGAAATTGGGATTGAAGGCCGATAAATCCCCAGGGCCTGATAATCTACATCCCAGAGTATTTAAGGAAGTGGCCCTAGAAATAGTGGATGCATTGGTGGTCATCTTCCGAGATTCTATAGACTCTGGAACAGTACCTACAGATTGGAGGGTAGTTAATGTAACCCCACTATTTAAAAAGGGAGGTAGCGAGAAAACAAGGAATTATAGACCAGTCAGCCTGATGTTGGCAGTGGGGAAAATTCTAGACTCCATTTATAAAAGATTTAATAGCTGAGCACTTGGAAAACTGATAGAATCGGACAGAGTCAGTATGGATTTACGAAAGGGAAATCATGCTTGACAAATCTACTGGAATTTTTCAAGAATGTAACCAGTAGCGTTGGTGAGGGGGTGCCAGTGGATGTGGTTTATTTAGACTTTCAGAAAGCTTTCGCCAAAGTCCCACATAAGAGATTAGCGTGTAAAATTAAAGCGCATGGAATTGGGGGTAGTGTATTGAGATGGATAGAAAACTGGTTGGCAGACAGGAAACAAAGAGTAGGAATAAACAGGTCTTTTTCCAAATGGCACGCGGTGACTAGTGGGGTACTGCAAGGATCGGTGCTGGGACCCCAGCTATTCACAATATATATTAATGATTTAGATGAGGGAACTAAATGTAATATCTCCAGATTTGCAGATGACACAAAGCTGGGTGGGAGGGTGAGCTGTGAGGAGGATGCAGAGATGCTTCAGTGTGATTTGGACAAGCTGAGTGAGTGGGCAAATGCATGGCAGATGCAGTATAATGTGCATAAATGTGAGGCTATCCTCTTTGGTTGCAAAAACAGGAAGGCAGATTATTATCTAAATGGCTATAAATTGAGAGCGGGGAATGTGCAGTGAGATCTTGGTGTCCTCGTACACCAGTCACTGAAGGTAAACATGCAGGTGCAGCAGGCGGTAAAGAAGACAAATGTTTTGTTGGCCTTCATAGCGAGAGGATTCAAGTACAGGAGCAGAGATGTCTTGCTGCAATTATACATGGCCTTGGTGAGACCACACCTGGAATATTGTGTGCAGTTTCAGTCTCCTTACCTGAGGATGTTCTTGCTATAGAGGGAATGCAGCAAAGGTTTACCAGACTGATTCCTGGGATGGCGGGACTGGCATATGAGGAGAGATTGAGTTGATTAAGATTATATATTCGCTGGAGTTCAGAAGAATGAGGGGGATCTCATAGAAACCTATAAAATTCTTACAGGGCTAGACAAGGTAGATGCAGGAAGGATGTTCCCGATGGTGGGGGAGCCCAGAACCAGGAGTCACAGCCTGAGGATATGGGGTAGACCATTTAGGACTGAGATGAGGAGAAATTTCTTCACCCAGAGAGTGGTGAGCCTGTGGAATTCGCTACCACAAAGTAGTTGCGGACAAAACATTGTATGTTTTCAAGAAGGAGTTAGATATAGCTCTTGGGGCGAAAGGGATCAAAGGATATGGGGAGAAAGCGGGAGCAGGATATTGAGTTGGATGATCAGCCATGATCATAATGAATGGCAGAGCAGGCTCGAAGGGCTGAATGGCCTACTATTTTTTATGTTTCTATGTTTGGCCCTGTGATGAGTTTCTGCCCTTGGCCAAACCATCACTAAGTCTGCCTACTTCCACCTCTACAACATTGTCCGACTCTGCACCTGCTTCTGCTCATCTACTGTAACCCTCATTCATGCATTTGTTACCTCCTGACTTGACTGTTCTAATGCACTCTTGGCTTATCTCCTAGATTCTACCCTCTATAAACTTGAGGCTATCAAATAAAACTCTGCTGCCCATGTCCTGTGCACCTGGCTCTGTGCTCCCTAACCTACATTGCTTCCCAGAAAAGCAGCACGGAAACACAGATGCGGAGCAGGAGTAGGTCATTATGAGCATGGATGACCTTCTATCTTAATGCCATATTCCCGCTTTCACTCCATATCCCTTGATGCCCCTAATATCCAAAAATTTTATCAATTTCTCTCTTGAATATACTCAGCGACCTGGCCTCCGCAATCTTCTGGGGTATAGAATTCCACAAAGTGATCACCCTCTAAGTGAAGAAATGTTTTCTCATCTCAGTTCTAAATGGCCTGCCCCATATCCAGAGACTGTGGTCCCTGGTTCTAGGCACCCCAACCAGGGCAAACATCCTCCCTGCATCTAGTCTTTCTAGCCCGGTTAGAATTTTATATGTTCCAATCAGATCCCCTCTCATTCTTCTAAACTGTAGTGAATACAGGTCTAGTCGAACCCATCTCTCATATGACAGACCTGCCATTCCTGGTATCAGCCTACTGAACCTTCGCTGCACTCCCTCTATAGCATGTATATCATTTCTTAGATAGGGAGATCAAAACTGCATACAGTGCTCCAGCTGTGGTCTCGCCAAGACCTTGTACAACTGCAGTAAGACATCCCTATTTCTGAACTCAAATCCTCTTGCAATGAAGGCTAACATACCAGTTGCCTTCCTAATTACTTGCTGCACCTGCCTGTTTACTTTCATTGACTGGTGTACAAGGACACCCAGATCCCTTTGCACATTCACATTTCCCAATATATCGCCATTTAAATAATACTCTGCCTTTCTGTTTTTCATACCGAAACGTATAACTACACATTTATCCATGTTATACTGCATCTGCCATGTGTTTGCCCACACACACTTGTCTAAATCACCCTGAAGCCTCCTTGCATCCTCCTCACAACTCTCAACCCCACCCAGTTTTGTGTCATCAGCTCCCACTCTCTGTTTCTGGTCTGTCAACTAATTCTCAATCCATGCCAGTATATTACCCTCGATCCCATGTGCTTTAATTTTGCCCGCTAGCCTCTTATATGGGACCTTTATCAGAAGCCTTCTTGAAATCCAAATACACTACATCCACTGGTTCTCCCTTATCTATTCTACTAGTTACACCCTCAAAAAACTCCAGTAGATTAGTTAAGCATGATTTCCCTTTCATAAACCCATGCTTACTTTGTCTAATCCCATTAATGATTTCCAAGTGTTCTGTTACCACATCTTTTATAATAGACTCTAGCATTTTCCCCACTACTGATGTTAAGCTGAAACAAAAATTGCTGGAAAAACTCAGCAGGCATGACAGCATCTGTGGGGAGAAAGAGTTAATGTTTTGAGTCCAGATGACTCTTCAGAACTAAAGAGAAGTAGAAATGCGGTGAAATATTTACTGTCGGTGGGGGGGGGAGGGACAGATGAAGCTGCATAGAAGGCCAGTGATAGGTGGAGGCAGTGGAGAGATTGCAAAAGGTCGAAGGGCTGTTGATGGTGGTGATACTGGCTAAAGGAGGTGCTAATGGTGACATGAAGAGTAGAAATCAGGATGAGCTAGTGACAGATGGCTGTGTTGGGAGGAGGGGAGAGTGTGGGAGCAAGGATCAAAATAGGCTAAAAGGTGGGGATAAAACAATGAATGGAAATAAATTTTAAAAATAATAAAAATAGGTGGGGAAAAAATCTACATATAAAAATAAATATTTGAAAAAAGGGGATCAAAAAGGGTTGGGGATGGAGGAGATCATGATCTGAAGCTGTTGAACTCAATGTTAAGTCCGGATGGCTGTAAAGTGCCTAATCAGAAGATGAGGTGCTGTTCCTCCAGTTTGCGTTGAGCTTCACTGGAACATTGCAGCAGGCCAAGGACGGACATGTGGGCATGAGAGCAGGATGGTGTGTTGAAATGGCAAGCGACAGGAAGGTCTGGGCCATGCTTGCGGACAGACTGAAGGTGTTCCACAAAGTGGTCACCCAGTCTGCATTTGGACCACCCAGTGTAGAGGAGACCGCATTGGGAGCAGCGAATACAGTAGATTAAATTGAGGGAAGTGCAAGTGAAGCGCTGCTTCACCTGAAAGGAGAGTTTGGGCCCTTGGACGGTGAGGAGGGGGGAAAGTAAAGGGGCAGGTTTTGCACCTTCTGCGATTGCATGGGAAGGTGCCATGGGAGGGGGTTGAGGTGTTGGGGGTGATGGAGGAGTGGACCAGGGTGTCCTGGAGGAAACGGTCCCTACGGAATGCCAACGGGGTGGGGGGAGGTGAAAGGAAGATGGGTTTGGTGGTGGCATCATGGTGGAGGATGATCCTTCGAAAATGGAGGCTGGTGAGGTGAAAAATGAGGACAAAGGGGACCCTATCATGGTTCTGGGAGAGGGAGAAAGACATGAGGGCAGAGGTGCGGGAGATGGGTCGGACACGGTTGAGGGCCCTGTCAACCACCGTGGGTGGGAAACCTTGGTTAAGGAAGAAGGAAGACATGTCAGAAGCGCTGTTTAGGAAAGTGGCATCATCGGAACGGAGGCGAAGGAACTGAGAGAATGGGATGGTGTTTGGGAAGGTGATGAAACAGGGTTTGAGGAGTTGTAGTCGAGGTAGCTGTGGGAGTCGGTGGGCTTGTAATAAATATTGGTGGGCAGCCTATTGCCAGAAATTGAGACAGAGGGGTCAAGGAAGGGAAGAGCAGTGTCAGTGATGGACCATGTGAAAGTGATGGTGTGGTGGAAATTGGTAGCAAAATTGATACATTTTTCCAGATCTAGACGACAGTATGAAGCGGCACCAAAACAGTCATCGATGTACCAGAGAAAGAGTTGTGGGAGGGGGCTTGAGTAGGACTGGAACAAGTTCCACATACCCCGGAAAGAGACCGGCATAACTGGGACCCATGCGGGTACCCATAGCCACACCTTTTATTTGGAGGAAGTGAGATGAGTTTAAGGGGAAATTGTTCAGTGAGAGAACAAGTTCAGCCAGATGGAGGAGTGTGGTGGTGGATGGGGATTGTTTGGGCCTCTGTTCAAGCAAGAAGCAGAAAGCCCTTAGACCATCCTGGTGGGGGATGGAGGTATAGAAGGATTGGACGTCCATGGTGAAGAAGAGGTGGTTGGGGCCAGGGAACTGGAAATTGTTGATATGATGTAGGGCATCAGAGTTGTCACGAATGTAGGTGGGAAGATACTGGACAAGGGAAGAGAGAACGGAGTCAAGACAAGAAATGAGTTCTGCGGGGCAGGAACAGGCTGACACGATCGGTGTACCAGGACAGTCCTGTTTGTGGATTTTGGGGAGGAGGTAGAAGTGGGCTGTCTGAGGTTGGGAGACTGAGGCTGGACGCTGTAGAGGAAAGATCTTCAAGAGGAGATGAGGTCAGTGACAGTCCTGGAAACAATGGCTTGATGTTCAGTGGTGGGGGGAGGTAGGAGGAAGTGTCTGCAAGTTGGCGCTCAGCCTCTGCGAGGTAGAGGTCAGTACGCCAGACAACAACAGGTTTTTCAAGGATGGAGAAGAGGACGATGCCAAAATCTTCCTGCAGGCTGCAGAGCCCTTTGACGAGGTGACGTTTGGGATCACTGCGAAAGCAGACATCTTTACCAAGTATGATGTGAAGAAGGATGGAGTTGTCCTTTTCAAGAAGTTTGAAGAAGGATGTAACATCTACGATAGAGAAGTGACAAAGGAGAATATAATTGAATTTACATCAGCAGGTTTGATAACAAATTCAGGGTTGGACCTGAGAGAACGGAGTGCGGCAAGTTTAGAAAGAGACAGGTTAGAGTGGGTGAGAGGAGCAGAGAAATTGAGACGGCTGATTTCATTGAGAACTGTCGGCGTGACAAGATCAAGAGCAGGTAAGAGGCCAGAGGGAGGGATCCAGGTGGAGAGAGAACACGGGGGGTGGGTGAAAGGATCCGTGGAACGGGGAAGGACTCCTGCCCAAAGAAGCGAGCATGGAGACGGAGGCGGCAAAAAGAGTTCAGCATCGTGTCCCACCCCCACCCCTTATACGGTATATATTTCACCACATTTCTACTTCTCTTTAGTTCTGAAGAAGTCATCTGCACTCAACGTTAACTCTCTCCCCACAGATGTTGTCGTACCTGCTGAGTTTTTCTGGCAATTTTTGTTTTTGTTTCAGATTTCCAGCATCCGCAGTATTTTGCTTTTATCACTGAAGTTAGGCTAACTAGTCTGTAATTCCCTGTTTTTTCTCTCCATTTTTTAAATAGTGGTTGTTATCAAACCTGCTGATATAAATTCAATTATATTCTCCTTTGTCACTTCTCTATCCTCCAATCTGTAGGAACTGCTCCAGAGACCATCCAATATTTCCAGGGCCACTTCCTTTAGTACTCTGGGATGTAGATTATCAGGCCCTGGGGATTTTTCAGCCTTTAACCCCATTAAATTCTCTAGCACTTTTTTTTTACTAATACTGATTTTCTTCAATTCCTTCCTCTCATTGGACCCTTGGTTCCCGAACATTTCTAGGAAATTATTTGTGTCCTCTTTTGTGAAGACAGAACCAAAATGTGTGTTCAATTCTTCTGCCATTTCTTTGTTCCCTATTATAATTTCCCCCGTTTCTGACTGTAAGGAACCTGCACTTGTCTTTGCTAATCTTTTTCTCTTCGCATATTTATATAAGCTTTTACAGTCAGTTTTTATGTTCCTGCAAGTTTACTCTCATACTCCATTTCCCCATCTTGGTCAATCTTTTTGTCAGTTTTTGCTGAATTCTAAACTGCTCCCAATCCTCAGGCTTGCTGCTTTTTCTGGCAATTTTATGTTTCCTCTTTGGACCTAATACTATCCCTAATTTCTTTTGTAATCCATGGTTGAGCCACCTTTCCTGTTTTATTTTTGCGCCAGACAGGAATGAATAATTTTTGTAATTCATGCATACGTCCCCTAAATATTACCCATTGCCTATCTACCATCAACCCTTTTAGTAAGGTTCCTCAATCCATCATTGCCAACTCGCGCCTCATACCCTCATAGTTCCCTTTATTTAGGTTCAGGGCTCTGGTTTCAGATTCGACTTCTTCACTCTCCATCTTAATGAATATTTCTATCATTTTATGGTCTTTCTCCAAGGGACCCTGCACAGCAAGATTGTTAATTAATCCTTTCTCATTGCATAATACCCAGCCTAGGATAGCCTGCTCTCTAGTTGGTTCCTCAATGTCTTGGTCTAAAAAAACCATCATATACACACTCCAGTGAATCCTCCTCCACAGTATTATTGCTAGTTTGGTTTGTTCAATCTAAATGTAGATTGAAGTCACCCATGATTACAGTTATACCCATATTGCATGCGTCTCTAATTTCCTGTTTAATGCCTTCCCTTACACCTTTTAATGTTGAGGGCCTATGGACAACCCCCACCAACGGTTTCTGCCCCTTGGTGTTTCTTACCCCCACCCAAACAGATTCCACATCATGATTTTCCAAGCCAATATTCTTCCTCACTATTGTATTGATTTCCTCCTTTACTAACAATGCTACCCTACCTCCTTTCCCTATTTGTCTGCCCTTCCTAAATATTGAATACCCTTGATGTTCAGTTCCCATCCTTTGTCACCCCGCACCCAATTAATTGCAACTATATCATAAACGTTTATATCAATTTGCGCTGTTAATTTATCTACCTAATTGCATATGCTTTGTGCATTAAGATACAATGCCTTTAGACTTGTTTTTTTAACCTTGTTAGTCATCTTAGCTTTATTTTGCACTATGACCCCATTTGTTTCTTGCCCTTGTTTTTTCTGCCTTCTACTATTGCTTCTTCCTTTTCTGTCTTTCATTTCTATCCTTGTTTCCCCCTCCTCTGTCTCCCTGCTCAGGATCCCATCCTCCTGCCATTCTAGTTTAAAACCTCCCTGGCAAACACCACCACCACCACCCCCACAAAGACATTGGTCCCGGTCCTGCCCAGATGCAACCCGTCCCGTTTGTACTGACCCCACCTTCCCCAAAACCGGTCCCAAAGTCCCAGGAACCTGAATCCCTCCTCTCTACACCATTTCTTCAGCCACATATTCATCTGATATATCCTGTTATTTCTACTCCCGCTAGCAAGTGGCACTGGTAGTAATCCTGAGATTGCTACCTTTGAGGTCCTACTTTTTAATTTACGTCCTAACTCCCTATATTCAGCTTGTAGGACTTCGTCCCCTTTTTTACCCATGTCGTTGGTACCAATATGTACCACAACCATTGGCTGTTTGCCCTCCTACTTCAGAATGCCCTGCAGCCTCTCGGAGTCATCCTTGACCCTGGCACCAGGGAGGCAACATACCACCCTGGAATCTCTTTTGCGGCTGCAGAAACGCCTGTCTGTTCTCCTTACTACTGAATCCCCTATCACTATAGCTCTGCCACTCTTCTTCCTCCCCTCTTGTACCCGTGGTGCCATGTACTTGGCTTCTGTTGCTTTCCCCTGAGAAGTCGTCTCCCCCAACAGTATTCAAAACGGTATATCTGTTAGAGAGGGGGGTAGCCACAGGAACTCCTGTACTACCTGCCTTCCTCTACTCTGCCTGGTGGTCGCCCATCCCCTTTCTGCCTGTTCAGTCCTTACCTGCGGTGTGACCACCTCACTGAATGTGCTGTCCATGACAATCTCAGCATTACGGGTGCTCCACAGTGAATCCACCTGCAGCTCTAGCTCCGAAATGCAGTTAGCCAGTAGCTGCAGCTGGACACACTTCCTGCACAAATGGTCACCAGGGACACTGGAAGTGTCCATGACTTCCCACATAGTGCAGGAGGAGTTTTAAAAATCTCATTCTTGTTTTCAAACCTGTGCAAGTCCTTACTCCTCTCTCTTTTTGTTATCGAAGATTAGACCACAACCCTCCAAGATACCTGCAGTCCTCTAATTATCGCTGATTGATTCCTGATTTTAATTGCTCCACTATTGGCTACCCTGCCTTCAACTGCCTAGGGCCTAAGCTCTGGAATTCTCTCCATAAATCCCTCCACCTCTCTATGCATCAACCTTTTAAGGTGCTCCTTAAAACCTACCTCTTTGACCAAGCATTTAGTATTCTGCTGCAATGTCACCTAAGGTAATTTGATATGTACATTTGCTTTATAACATTCATAACACCTTGGGATGCTTTACCATGTTAAAGGTGCTATGTAAATGTTTTTATTGTTGACATACCAAGGAATGGTGATGGAGTTCGGGGTGTTGATCTTAGTATAATTCTGAGTATGACTGTCAGACAGTTGAGTGATGAGTTTGTGAAACAGTTCTCCCAACTGTGGCACAAGTCTTCCAGCTGTTAGTGAGGAGGACTTTGCTAGGTTGACTGGACTGGGTGTGCCTTCATCATGGCTGAATCTGATGCATTGGTTAAAGCTGTGTGCTCTGTCAGGTTTTATTCTTCCACTTCTTCGTAGCAGTTTAATGCAACTGAGTGATTTGCTGGACTGCTTCAGAGGGCAATTTAGAGTCACCAGGACGTTGTGGGTCTGGAGATGCATAGAGGCCAGACTGGGTAAGGGCAGCAGGTTTCCTTCCATAAAGGATGTTAGTGAACCATTTGGGTTTTTGCAGTAATCCGATTCATGGTCACTGTCACTGATGCTAGCTTTTTATTCCTGGCTTTTTTCTAACTGAATTCAGATTAGCAAACTGCCATGACAGTTTTCAAGTTAACATTGTCATATCTCCAGATTACTTGTCCAGTTTTATAACCACTATGCTTTCATAGTGACTATATTTGAAGCAGGGCATTCAGTTCTGGGTACTGAAGGGCTTGGAGCAATGCAGTACAAACTCACCGTACTCGTACTGAGGCTTAAAATGTTCAACTATGAAGGCCACTTTCAAAGACTAGCCTTGTATACCCTGAAGTGTAGAAGCTTATGGGGGGATCTAACTGGGATATTTTTGAGATGACTAAAGCATTTGATAGTTTCTCTCTGCCCTACTTCCTCTGATGCAAGTCCAGAATGAGGGAATGACCTCGAAATTATACCTTTCAGGAGTAATGTCAAAAAACATTTCTTCACAATTGGGTAGTGGAAATCCAGGATAGCCTTTTCCTTTCTTCCCTGCACCCCCCCCCCCCCCCGCCTTGAACTTGGAGAAATCCAGACTTCTTTTTGACCATTGTTTAAGTTTTGTTTGCACCTGTTTCTATTTGGACCTTGGCTTGATAACAATGTCCCTTGTAATTTTTTTTGATGAGTTATGTTTTTTTGCACAAGTTGGGCTGAGGTATTTATGAGATGAAACATTATGAAGTGTATATAATGGAAATGCAGTTTCAGAACATAACATAAGAAATAGGAGCTGGAGTGGACCCTAGGCCCCTTGATACGATCACCGCTAATCTTCAGCTTCAACTCCACTTTCTTGCCCACGCTACATATCCCTTGATTCCCAGAGAGATTTAAAAAGCCTGTCTATCCCAGCCCTAAATATATTCGACAATGGAGCATCCGCAACCCTCTGGTGTAGAGAAGTCCAAAGATGCACAACCCTCTGAGTGAAAAAGTTTGTCCTCATCTCAGTCCTAAACGATTGACCCCTTATCCTAAGACCGTTTCTCCACCATGTTCTAGATTCCCCAGCCAGGAGAAACGACCTCTGTGTTCAACTTGTCAAGAATATTGTACGCTTCAATGAGATCAGCTCCCATTCTTCTAAACTCTAGAGAGTATAGATTCAACTTACTCAGCCTGTCATCACAGGACAACACTCTCATCCTAGGGACAATGCCCATGGGATGTAGCAAGAGATTTTAAGACCAAATTCAGGGTGAGTTTAAAGAATAGGAACTGAAATGTTACAATTATTGCATTACAGCCTACTAAACAGCCAAGTAGGGGAGAGTATTTTGGATGGGTTGGACTGATGCAGGAAGATTGGGATAAAAGTAATGCATGTGATTAAAGTTAGGAATACATTTTAGAATGCACCCAAGATTGTTTCCTAGATTAGTGTATTTCTAGTTCAGCAAGGAAAGAAGCAGTGCATGGGCGGAGAAGAGCAAAGTTAATGTTTCGAGACCTCATGACCCTTCAAGAGAACTAAGTAGAAATAGGAAAGGGGTGAAATATAAGCTGGTTTAAGGTGGGGGGGGAGAAGGGTTGGGGGGGTTGTTGGGACAAGCAAGCAGTGATAGGAGGAGGCAAAAGAACAAAGAGGTGTTGAAGGTGGTGATATTATCTAAAAGAATGTGCTAATTAAGAATGGAGAGCAGGACAAGCAAGGTAGCTCTAGTGGGGGTGGAGTGAAATAAACCATGGGTGGAATACATTTAAAAATAATGGAAATAGGTGGGAAAAGAAAAAACAAAAGGGAGGGGGAAGAAACGGAAAGGGGGTGGGGATGGAGGAGGGTGTTCAAGACCTAAAGTTGTTGAACTCAATATTCAGTCCGGAAGGCTGTAAAGTGCCTAGTCGGAAGATGAGGTGCTGTTCCTCCAGTTTGCGTTGAGCTTCACTGGAACAATGCAGCAAGCCAAGGACAGACATGTGGGCAAGAGAGCAGGGTGGAGTGTTAAAATGGCAAGCGACAGGGAGGTCTGGGTGATGCTTGCGGACAGACCAAAGGTGTTCTGCAAAGTGGTCACCCAGTCTGCGTTTGGTCTCTCCAATGTAGAGGAAAATTTTAGATAATATCACCACCTTCAACACCTCTTTGTTCTTTTGTCTCTGACGTCTTTTGGTTATCTCCTCCTATCACTGCTTGCTTGTCCCAACAACCTCCCCCCCCCACCCCCCCCTTAAACCAGCTTATATTTCACCCCTTTCCTATTTCTACTTGGTTCTCTTGAAGGGTCATGAGGACTCGAAACGTCAACTTTGCTCTTCTCTGCTGATGCTGTCAGACCTGCTGAGTTTTTCCAGGTATTTCTGTTTTTGTTTTGGATTTCCAGCATCTGCAGTTTTTAGTTTTCATCAGAAGCATTGCATGCCTTGACTCTGGGTAATTAAGAGGGCAAGTAACTGATCAGCACCAGAGAACCATAGAAAAATGGTGTGCGTAACATTGAAAATGGAACAAGATAGTTAATCAAAGAACGGATTCTTGATAGGAAAGAGACAGCTTCCATTGAGATGAAATGAGATCTTGCTCAAGTTAACTAGGCAGGCAAGTTGGCAAACAGTTCAGCAGTGGGGAATTTTCAAATATGAAGCCAATTAAGTACAAATTAATTCATCAAATCAGGATACATCACCGTACAAGCTTCTGTGGATATAGATTAAAATTAAATAAGATTAAAACGGAGGCATGAACCATCACAGGACTGTATGCAGTTGCTTCATGGCCGAGACCTTGGGAATTTTGGGCAACTTGTGATTTTGCATTCGCTTCAGCATTACAATTCGAAGCCGTGAAAAACGTGACCTGACACAAATCATTCGAATAGTATTTCTCAATACTTCTGACACTTCCCATTGCAGCATGTTTGTTTTCTGGTAACAGATATGTTGGATTTGCCTTGTAATTCTAAATTTCTTTCATAACTGCATCTGCGAAGCTTCTTTTTGAAAAAGTAACATTAAACGTTAATATAATAATTACTCTGGGTAAAAGTTTACCCTGCATATCTACTGTTCCATAGGTGCGCAAAAAAGTGTTGATAAATAAGTTCAGAAATTAGGACTGCAGTATGTCGTGATCCAGTCAGTTTCACTACACATTGGATTGATATTTGTAAGAAGCAATGGCAGGAGTCCTAGAAGCCACAAAGGTGGCAGGGCTGCCTGAAAGGGTTTAAATAGCAGGTAATCACACTTTAAAGAGGTGCGGACAGCTGCTTGATCTTCCTGAAATAGCCAGCATGCTAAATACGGTTTAAGTGCCGCTTTTGTAATTGACACCTATGACAATGACAAAGGGTTAGCACCATTTGTCCTGTTGACCATTAGGATTTGTTTTGCTTTTATAGAAAGTGGATTCTTCCTTCCTATTTAATTGGGATGGTAGTACCAATGAGGTAATTATTTTGTTTGTTCATTATACCGTATGTTCAATTTAAATTCTGAATTTAAATATTTCCTTGATTAAGGAACAGGAACAAGCTATTTAGCTCCTATTACATTCAATGACTTCATGTCTAATCCATGCTCTAATTCCATAGTTGCCCCATATACCTTAATATGTTTTGTCAACAAAAATCTATCAATCTTGGATTTAGAATTAAAATTAACCTTGCATCAATTCTTATTTGCATCAATCCTTCTAAATTCCAGGAAATACAACCTTAATTTTTATAATCTCTCCAGACAGTTTAACCCTTGGAGTCTAGGTAGCATTCTCACTTCCTCCAAGGCCAAAATATCTTTCTTCAGGGGTGATGCCCAGAAGTGCCCACAGTACTCCCAATGTAGTCTAATGTAGTTGAAACACAACTTAAATACCCCATTGTAATCTAGTCCCCTAAATATAAAGGTCAACATTCCATGAACCATTTCAAGTTTTTTGTACTTGCCCATGACATTTTAATGAACTACGTTCCTGGACCTCCATTTTTCACCATTTAGGAAGTGTGATGTTTTATTTTTTCATTCCAAAGTAGATTATTTCACATTTGCGCACTCAGAAATAATTTGCCACAGTATTGCCCATTCACAGGATCATCCTCCGCCATTTCCGCCAACTCCAATTTGATGCCACCACCAAACACATCTTCCCTTCACACCCCCTGGCGGCATTCCGCAGGGATCGTTCCCTCCGTGACACCCTGGTCCACTCCTCCATCACCCCCTACTCCTCAACCCCCTGCTACAGCACCTCCCCATGCAAACGCAAGATATGCAACACCTGCCCCTTCACTTCCTCTCTCCTCACCGTCCAAGGGCCCAAACCCTCCTTTTAAGTGAAGCAGCATTTCACTTGCATTTCCTTCAACTTAGTCTACTGCAATCGTTGCTCCCAATGCGGTTTCCTCTACATTGGAGAGACCAAACGCAGACTGGGTGACCGCTTTGCAGAACACCTTCGGTCTGTCCGCAAGCATCACCCAAACCTCCCTGTCGCTTGCCATTTTAACAATCCACCCTGCTCTCTTGCCCACATGTCTGTCCTTAGCTTGCTGCATTGTTCCAGTGAAGCTCAAAGCAAACTGGAGGAACAGCACCTCATCTTCCGACTAGGCACTTTACAGCCTTCCGGACTGAATATTGAGTTCAACAACTTTAGATCTTGAACACCCTCCTCCATCCCCACCCCCTTTCTGTTTCTTTCCCCTCCTCCTTGTTTTTTCCAATAATTTATATAGATTTTTCTTTTCCCACCTATTTCCATTATTTTTAATGTATTCCACCGATCATTTATCTATACCTTTTATGCCCTTTTACCTTTTAGTCTTATTTCACCCCATCCCCACTAGAGCTACCTTGCTTGTCCTGCTTTCTACCCTTAATTAGCACATTCTTTTAGATAATATCACCACCTTCAACACCTCTTTGTTCTTTTGTCTGTGACATATTTTGGTTATCTCCTTCTATCACTGCTTGCTTGTCCCAACAACCCCGCCAACCCTTCTCTCCCCTCCTTAAACCAGCTTATATTTCACCCCTTTCCTATTTCTAATTAGTTCTGTTGAAGGATCATGAGGACTCGAAACGTCAACTGTACTCTTCTCCACCAATGCTGCCAGACCTGCTGAGTTTTTCCAGGTATTTTTTATTTTTTGTTTTGCCCATTCACTTAATCCCTCTGTAATTTCATGCTTCCATCTGCACCAGGGGTGTTTAACCTTTTTGTGTGATGGGCCAGATTTCAATGTTCTCACTCACAGGACCACTGAGCAAATTTTAGAAAGATAAGGGATTAGAAATTTATCTTGCTATTAATCAAAACAACAAAAGATGTGCATTTTTAAAACAACACTGTTCATTTCCATCAGTGATGATAATTCTGCCTAAACAGTTTATGCATCTTTGGAAGAACCGAGACTTTTAAAACAAAACTTAATAATTCTTAGAATTACCTCATCTCCCCTGCTTTCCTTTTATTCCTAATGGTGTCTGGTGCAGGTTTTTCCTTTTGTAATTTTTTAAAAATGGTTTGTTTCAACGTTGCTTCATCTTGAAATGTTATCATCAGACTTTTAGACAGATGTGAGTTCCCATACTGAACCAAAATTGTATCCTGAATATAAAAAAAAACATTGAAGTGAAAGCATCATCTGGGCCATGAGCCTGAGATTAAAAATCCTGAGTGCGCATTTGCAGCTGTTATGACATCTTGCGGGCCGGTGGCAGGAGTTAACAGTGTTAAAATATATGTGTTGCTGTGAGAGGTGCTGCTATAGGTCACTGACTTATATGCACACTGAACACCACAGCATTGCTTGGTGCTGCTGAATCTTTAGTAACAGTGCCAAGTTGCCCTACATTGTTGTGATATTTAACCTCAGTACTGGCCTCAGGCCTGTTTATGTTCATGCATGGCGATTTTGGTCTTGAAATCAATTTAATCAAATCTTGATTCTGTCACTGGTTAAGTGGCTGACAGCAGCCACCAAGAAACAAGGCACAAATTTCAATTGTTATCTGTTACCCAGGTTCCTGTATTTGATGAAATGGAGAAAAGTATTTGGATATTTTGATCTGGGAAAATTATTTTCCAAATAAAAATTTACAACGTGTCTTCAAAATTTTAGGTTAATGACTCTCACTTTGTTTTGGCCACCGAGCAATGTTGCAATGTTCAATGTGTATATGACTGTGGTCTTCACCTCGCACAGCAATATTTTAAATCTATTAAGAGTGATGACTTCTACTGTGCTGGTGAGAACTGGAACTGCAGGTGTAGAGTAGACTTATCAACAATGCTGTAATATCTAACAGTTAAAAAAGGTTGGCGGCCCAAATAGAAACCTTTGGCAGGCCAGACCGTGGCCCATGGCCATATGTTGGACAACCCTGATCTACACTGCTTACAATGCTGCTATGTCTGTGTTAACGGCAAACTTGTGTACGTGACTTTCTCTCCCATCATCTAAATTAATGAATACAGTGAATAGTTGAGGTCCCAACCATGCTTGTGGGGTGCCACAAGTTACGTGCTGCCAATGTCTCTACTCTGTCTCCTGCCGTCAACCAGTTTCCTAATCAGGACAATAATTTGTCTTCAATTCAATGAGCTTCAGGTTTAGCTAATAGTCTATTATGAGGGACTTTATCAAATGCCTTCTGGAGGTCCATATAAATGGCATCCATAGACATTCTCTTGTCTGCCTCACAAAAGATGATAAAGTTGTTTGTAAAATTGCTTAAAATTTTAGATTTTTATTGTTTTTAAAGAAGAAGAAGATAGAAACCTTTTGCTTTAGTTGCTTTTTAAATGCTGAAAGGGAAACAAAACTTTGTCTTGAATTTATTTTAAAAATGACTTTGTTTCTATGTGTTATAGTATTATCATGGTGGGCTGATAACTGCACAAGTGCATGGTTGAGCTTACTCTACAGGTTGCCGATGTAGTGTGTTCTGGGAACCTGATGCTGAACCATACAAAGTCCTGGTTAGAACATACCTGGAGGACTGAGCACATCCTGGCACAACACTTTAGGAAAAATATATTGGCCTCTGAGGGACTGTAGGCTGTAAAACCCTGGCACTGAGTCATTAAACCAGTCTTCAGTCCTATGACATTTGGTTTTGAAGCTGAAGTGCGATACTTACCAATTCATTCTCTTCACCTGGCCCACCCTTCTAAAATAAGTGTATTAATTGGATTCCTGAAATTACTAGTTTCCATCAAAGAGTACATTTCTAAAATGAAAATTTTCTTACCAAACAGGAAAATTTTCATCTCCATTTTGAGAATACACTTTGTGCCAGTGACTTGAATAAGTTAAACTATTCTATTACACAGTGTTCTGGGATTGTATTTTTGCACTTGAATAATGTAAATTAAGGAGAAATTGTAAATCATAGTTCTTGAGGTTTATGCTTAACTTTTCAAAGGGAAGATGTTTCAGGTTGGTTGGAAGTATGCCGTGGTGAAGGAATGTGGGAGAATTGTGTAGCTGGCATTGGGAAGATGCTCTTGAACTTTTTGAAAGTGAGAGTTAGTGGAGAATTATAGGGGGGTGAGGTGATCAACGGTGCACACTCTTGCGTGCTCTCTCCCTGGAAAGCAACAGTGATGTAGGAATCAGTTTTTAAGTGCAATTATGTTCCAGAGACCCTGCTTGGTGGTACTTCTGTGAAGTGCATGTGTGAATTGCATTTCATCAGGATATTTAATACGTTAAAATCACTCTATAAATAAAAGTTTTTGTTTTTGATTGTGGCATTTTTAATGATCAAATAGTTATACCTTGGCTAGGTCCTTGTGTGAACAGTGGCTACTTTGGCATGGTACTGTGAGGCTACTAGCATCTATGGACATGTACACCAGTAAAGTTGGTACCTTCACGAGAGTAACAAAGACAAGGTCCTTAATAGTATCTATTTTTCTTAATAGCAGTGAAACAATTATGCAAAAGTGCAATGATATTTTTCTGCAGTCAGTGCCAAGACAAATCATGACTCGCTACTGAAGTTCAAAGTTTTGCTGAGTCTGAAAATGTGTAGTAATTATTTAATTAGCTAGCAGATGGTGCATGTGAGCTGCTTCATGATGATTAGCACTGCTGAGAATACATTATATTGCTGGGATTTGAAGGGGAGAAAATCCAAAAGCCCTGAGCATTGGCACGTGTTAGAATTTATTTGGCAAATGCTTCAGAAGTAAGACTTGAAAAGTTGATGTCTCCATTCATTTAGTAAGACTGTAAAGCAGAATGTACTTCATGACATAGTTGATATCCTGTAATGAATAAATACACTGACTACAGTGATGAGCAAACAAATACTTTACTGTTCTATTTTGATACACTCCATCAACAGTATCTCTCTTATCCTGCTAACTGGACCTCCCTCCATTCCAGCCCACCTTTGCAGTTAGTGTCTCTGATCTTACCTTCCTCCCATTTGGGAAGCCTCATGCAGAGCAATCTATAGTCCTGTCATTATCCTCTTTAAAAAAGTGCACCCTCAACCTTCTGTCTTTGCAAACCCTCTCCACACTCCCTTTCCCCTCATCCTCGAACATGCTCTCACCTTCCAAGTCCAGGCACAGCTTTCCCATAAATCCTTGTTTGAATCTGTGCAATAAGGTTTCCTCTGTTATTACAGTAAAACGGCCTTAAGCAAAGTGACAAATTATATCCTTTGTAATTATGAACCCTCATACCCTCCTCTACCTCTGCAATCCCTCTACGGTCTTTGATAAAGCAGATTGCAGTAGCCCCTTCCGAAGCCTTTCCTCTGTACACTTCAAAGAGACTGCTCTTGCTCATTTCCACTCTTAATCATAGCTGCAGTGTTTCCAGTAATGGCTTCTCTTTCTACCCCTGTGCTGTTTCCTCAAAAATGTTTCCTCTGCCGACGCCTCATCTACGTGCAACTTCTTGATGATTTCATCGAAAAATATGGGGTCAGCTTCGCGCTGTAGAACTGATGCTGCCCTGCTTTAACTCTCCACCACCCCTCTCGACTCCTCTATGGCTTCTGCTGTCAGAGGACTTGACTGATGCCCAGTCTTGGGCAAGATATAATTTCCTCCAGCTGTACATTGGGAAGAGTAAAATGCACCATAGATACTTTTGTCTCAAACCCCCCCCTCTACCTCTGTGCCCTATTTGATCCTGAACTGAACTTCTGTCCCCATTTGATCTCCGCACATGCTGGATGATATTGAGGCTTTGGAAGAATGCTCAGAAAAAGAACATCAGGGTGATTCCTAGTTTAAAACACTTTAGCTACCCAGATTGACTTAGAGCTGAGTCTGTATATTTTAAGAGACCCATTGGTCTGATGGTTTAATTGAGGTCCTATAAAATAAAGATATGATGCATTTGTATGCATGCTGACATTCTTTAAGTTAGGCTGAGGAGAACCAGGGCTCGTGCATATAAATTTCACAAGAAAACAAATAGGTAAACACTTTCCAATATGACCCCATTTTAACACTTGAAAATTAATGTGACCCCAGTCACCAACACAAACAAAGCCGCAATAAAACAGCATGATAATGTTCAGTATTATTACAGTTTGCGTATTATAGATCAATGTAATCATATAAATATGAAAATCTGTTTATAAAGTACTTCATAATATGTCATTTAATGTACTCACTAGTCCATTACTTCATCTGAGCTGCTCCAGCTCAATGATCTTGGCCAGAAAGTAGCAGAAGTGCAAGTTGAGGGTCTTGAGGTAGCTGATGTTGGGGGCCAGGTCCACAGTGCCATGGTGACAGGGTTGTACTCAGGCATGCTGCAGCTTAGCAGTTGAGGCATGGCCATTGGGTTCATGGTTGGGGCTGGGTTTTATAAGGATAGAGTGCTTCTGAAGAGACATAGAACATAACCTGCAACAGTTACCAGCCACTGAGGTTTCAGCCAAGCCCTTCACGTTCCCAGATGACAGAAGACTCTGAAGTAACCTCAGGCAGGAGCTCATGGCCTGGAAAGCGGAACCGAGAGATGTGCAGGGCAGGGGTAGGGCTGGACACCACCTGGGCCTCAGCGCCAGTGTGGGGCACAGTTTCAGATGAGGGGGGCTTGCAACCTCATTTGATGCTTCTACGTGAGCCAAGTTTGGGAACCACTGGGTTAGATGTTAGGCTGTTCTTTTCCTGCATAATTGCAGATTTATGGAGCAAGTTGTCAGCCAGGGCATTGATTGCTGATTCACCCACCAGGACTTTGACAGAGCTGAACAGCTACATGGACATGACACTGTATAAGTGGTAGGTACCAAATAACACTAGTCATCAGTATAGTGTCCTGGACTAGTTTTGATTGCCTAGAGCGATTGAAGAGTAAATGTCTAGATTTCTTTCGGCCTGCAAAATTGGCAGGCGTATCAGTAACCAGAGAGAACAAAAACAGAATTACCTGGAAAAACTCAGCAGGTCTGGCAGCATCGGTGGAGAAGAAAAGAGTCGACGTTTCGGGTCCACATGACCCTTCAACAGAACTGAAGTATATAAGACTATACTTCAGTTCTGTTGAAGGGTCATGTGGACCCGAAACGTCGACTCACGTCGACTCTTTTCTTCTCCACCGATGCTGCCAGACCTGCTGAGTTTTTCCAGGTAATTCTGTTTGTTTTTGTTTTGGATTTCCAGCATCCGCAGTAGTTTTTTGTTTTTATCTTAGTAACCAGAGAGCACAGAATTGTTACAGTGCAGAAGGAAGCCCATCGAAATTGGCAAAAAAACTCAGGATACCGAGGATCATGTAAAATATGCATTACGTGCTAAGATCTGGAATCCTTTAAGGATGATAAAACGGATTCAATATTAACTTTCAAAATAGTTGAATATTTTCTTGAAAAGGAAATAGTCCAGGTCTATGGAGAAAGAACAGAGGAGTGGGACTAATTGGATAACTTTCAAAGAGGTATGATGGGCCAAATGGCACCTCTCTCTCTGCTTTGTGGTTCAATAAAGTGGCCTTGGTGTTTGATCGAGATTTTATCACCTTCCGCAGGAGACTACCGAGAAAGGAGGGCGTCTGTTGTCTCCCGATGCCTCATGCATCGGAACTTGGAACATTTTCATATGTTTGTGTAACTTTGCCATTTCAAAGACCACCAAGTGTCACTCAAACATCGTCCGCCTCAGCTGAAACCCTCATCCATGCCTTTTTCACCTTTGGGTTCCATTATTCCAAATCTCCTGGAAATCCCCCCATGCTCTGTAAAGTTCATCTCACCCAAGACTCTGCTACCCTGTATCTTAACTTTCAGCAAGTCCTGCACGCCTGTTACTACTTCTGTCCTTGCTGACCTACATTGGTTCCTGCCCTTTCAATGTAAAATTCTCATATTTAAATCCTTTTATGGCCTTGCCCTTCCATTTTTAATTTCCAACAGTCCTAGAATCTTCTATTCCGATGACCTTGTGCACCTACCTATTCATGCCCCACCTTGCCCCAACATTGCCAGCTGTGCCTACAAGTCGTCAAAAATTCAATTGCTAAATGCTTCAGGCTATCCCTCTCCCCCTCTGTCAGAAACCCCCTTAAAATCACTTCTCGAATGTCTCCCCTGGCTCTGTTTTGTTTATGTCCCTGAAGCACTTTGGGATGTTTTTGATATTGAAGGCAAGTTGTTGTATATGCATAAAGAACTATTTGTCCCTATTCCGATGTGGACCATTTTAAATCTTCAGTAAGTTGGAAAAATAACTTCATTCCATCTGGTTTACTTTCCAAAAACAAGGTTGTTGAGAGTTATAATCAGTGTAAATACTGAGATTGTACCTAATTTGTCATCCTCACTGATGAACTTTTTTTTTCCCTTGGTTCGCTGGGTAGGGAAAACTTTCATAAGCTTATATGGCATATAGAGTGATTTTTGTTGAGCATTTAGCTACTTTTGTATGAAATTTGTCATGTCAGGATAAAAGCAAAAAACTGGATGCTGGAAATCCAAAACAAAAATTAAAATACCTGGAAAAACTCAGCAGGTCTGACAACATCTGCGGAGAGGAATACAGTTAACGTTTCGAGTCCGTATGACTCTTCGACAGAACTAAGGAAAAACAGAAGAGAGGTGAAATATAAGCTGGTTTAAGGTGGGGCCAGGTGGGGCTGGATAGAGGGCCAGTGATAGGTGGAGATTGCCAAAAGATGTCATAGACAAAAGGACAAAGAGGTGTTGACGGTGGTGATATTAGCTAAGAAATGTGCTAATAGGTGACATTAAGGGTAAAAAGCAGCAAGGTACAGGTAGCCCTAGTGGTCCAGGATGGTCTGAGGGCTCTCCGCTTCTTCCTCGAACAGAGGCCCGAACAATCCCCATCCACCACTACTCTCCTCCGTCTGGCTGAACTTGTTCTCTCACTGAACAATTTCTCCTTAAACTCCTCTCACTTCCTCCAAATAAAAGGTGGATGCCACCCCCCCCCCCCCCACCCCGGTGGCATTCCGCAGGGATTGTTCCCTCCGGGACACCCTGGTCCACTCCTCCATCACCCCCTACACCTGAACCCCCTCCCATGGCACTTTCCCATGCAACCGCAGAAAGTGCAACACCTGCCCCTTTACTACTCTCCCCCACACCCCCACCCCCCTCCCCTCCTCACCGTCCAAGGGCCCAAACACTCTTTTTCAAGTGAAGCAGCATTTCACTTGCACTTCCCTCAATTTAGCCTACTGCATTCACTGCTCCCAATCCTACATTGGAGAGACCAAACGCAGACTGGGTGACCGCTTTGCGGAACTGTCCGCAAGCATCACCCAGACCTCCCTGTCGCTTGCCATTTCAACACACCACCCTGCTCTCATGCCCACATGTCCATCCTTGGCCTGCTGCATTGTTCCAGTGAAGCTCAACGCAAACTGGAGGAACAGCACCTCATCTTCTGACTAGGCACTTTACAGCCTTCCGGACTGAATATTGAGTTCAACAACTTTAGATCATGAACTCTCTCCTCCATTCCCACCCCCTTTCTGATCCCCCTTTTTTCCAATAATTTATATATATTTTTCTTTTCCTACCTATTTCCGTTATTTTTAAATGTATTTCGATGCATTGTTTTATCTCTGCCTTTTAGACTATTTCGATCCCTTCCCCCAACCCCACTAGGGCTATCTGTACCTTGCTCGTCCTGCTTTCTACCCTTAATGTCATCTATTAGCACATTTCTTAGCTAATATCACCACCGTCAACACCTCTTTGTCCTTTTGTCTATGACATCTTTTGGCAATCTCCACCTATCACTGGCCCTCTATCCAGTTCTACCTGTCCCACCCCCCCTTTAAACCAGTTTATATTTCACTTCTCTTCTGCTTTTCCTTAGTTCTGTTGAAGAGTCATACGGACTCGAAACATTAACTGTATTCCTCTCCGCAGATGCTGTCAGACCTGCTGAGTTTTTCCAGGTATTTTTATTTTTGTTTTTGTTTTGTCATGTCAGGAACTCTTTATCATCTCTGCTGCTGCAAATGAACATTTTAAAATTGGGTCCTAACAGCAAGAGGTGATCTTTCAATGGAAGTGGGGAAAAAATCATGTAGAGGTGCACTTCTTCCTGTGTATTCATAAATTTCATTGCTCAGCCTATATTTCTGTGAGCGTAACCAAAATGAGAATGAGCTTTGACTGCTCAATGATTAGACAGGTTCCTTGTGAGTATGTTACAATCTGAAACCAAGGCAAAACAAGTGAATATGAGAGGGAATAGATTTGAATTGGGATGATGCCTCCAGTTTATTTTCTGCTGTAATGATCTGTCACTCCAGGCTTTCATAGTGGTTAAAAAAAATATTGCTGCTTGGAATTGAGCATACAGCAAAGCTGTAGTGAGGAAGATCTCTACAACATGAATGTTTTTTTCTTGCATGGAATAACATAATTGAAGCAGTTTATTTAGCAGTGGCTATAAAAGCTGCTTTTTGTCAGGTATGTATGGTACCAAGTTGGAAATGAACATTTTTTGGCAACATTGGGCTTTTGCAGCCAAAAATATTTCATTGATTTGCTACACAGTTAATTTTATAACCTAGCTGTCTACTTCAGTACTAAGCAAAATGTATTTGTATATGGTCAGTAGAAAGAAAATATATATAGTGACTTTTACACTCTCAGGGAAAATGTTTCAGCTAGTTGGTTAGCTTTGAATTACAGTGATTAATATGTAGACATATGCTGCAGCTACTTTGTGCAGAACAAGGTTCTGCAATAAGATGAATGTTCATTACTCTTTATAGTGGTTGAAGGATCAGTGAATCATCAGGGGTGATCTGTATGTGCAGATAACCAACAAAGTTTGTGTCTCAAAATTTGTGCAACATAAATAGTAATGTTGGGATTTGGGCAAATTTGAATTAAGGACATACTAAGTGCAATTGAGGAGCAAGATGTTCTGTAGTCTGACCTGCTTTGGAGCCCCATCAGTATCTGTAAAAGTGACCATTGGAGAGTCATTAAAAGCCAGGCCTATCACAATCTTCTCAACACGTAGGGCTGGACAGTAAATTCCAGCATGCCACCGATACCCACATTCCTAGAATTAATCAATTAGAAACATCGTTCTCTGCTTCAAACATTTCTGCAGTTTACCCTTAAAATAAGTAAATGATCTGTACCTCATCCACTCTCCCTATGGCTGCCAATTCCATGTTCAATTGATTTTTCTTAAATCTCCTTATTCTTGGTGACAGTTTTAAATGGTTGACATCTCATCACTGACTCTCCAACTAAAGAAAATAGTCTTTTCCCTGTTGTCTCATTCCAAATCTATAATTTTAAAAACATCTATTTTAAATTACCTCTCTGCTTCAGTGGAAATAATCCCAGTATTGCACAATTTTCCTCATAATTATAGTTTCCTATGCCTGGTGTCACCCTGCACTATCTACACTAAAGCTCTCTGTGGTTTCAGTGCCCTTTGGAGGCTACATTAGCCCCTGAAAATGGGCATAGGGATTGTCCTGCAGGGTTAGCCTGCACCTGTTCAGTGCGCTGAAGGCAATACGACAGACAGCTTCATGCTGTCTGTTCATTGTAATGATTGCTGCGTGCAACGAGCAATAACCGTGCTGTTCTTTAGCTTCATGCATCAGCAGGGGACACAAAATCATTACTTGTTAAATCATGCTTGCACTGCTTAAAGGAGTTATTTTTGATCATTGGGAATGAGCAATGTATAACCATGGGAGATCGCGTGCACCAGGGTCTTCCAACGCTACACTGGAGGGTGGAGGAGGTGGAAAAGCAGAGGTGTCCTCTATCCACCCTGTGGTCTTAAGTCCTCCAGGCACTCGATGAGAAGGCAGTGGGAAAAGAGTCATGGAGCTAAATGCCAGAAACTCTGCCTTTAGGAGCATGGAGTCCAACACCATCTTGGCACAGAGCTTGGAGCATGGGACTGACAGCAAACTCCATCAACACACTTGTGGAATCATGATATAGCATCTGATGGCCAGTGCCTCAACTTCCACTGCAGCTAATCAGCTTCCACCAAAAGCCTTGAGCGCCACAGTTGATGCTCAGACTGTTATTAGTCGAGGCTTGCCATACAAGCTCATACCGCTGTCAACATTGCTGTGGATTCAAAGCAAATTCCAGTTCCAAAATGCCTATATTTATACTTAATATTAATGCCAGTCCCAATATTAAATTTTGGTCCTCGTTCATGCCCCTCCATATCTCTAACCTCAGCCCTATCCCTCCTTTGTCACATCATTGGCATCTATGACTTCAGCCAATCAAGCCTCCTGGTCTGGAGGTTTCTTTCTAAACCTCATTATTTCCACATACTCTTTCAAGACACTGCTTAAAATTCACATCTATGACCAAGGTTTTAGCTACGCTTTTGGCTCAGCATTTTTTTGTATGTTGCCTCTGAAGCACTCTGCTATGTTAATATTGGTGATTGTTGTGCAGGCATAATGGGTCAGCTGGTCTCTACATTCTTGTCTTTTTAATTTTAGTCTGGATTCAGTATCTTTATTCAGTGTCATTTCTGATTCTGACTTTAAAGAGTAAAAATCATATTCTAACAACTAATAACATTTATGGTTTACAGTTGGTATGTCTGTTCAATGTATTCTGCTCACCCATGAGACTAAACCTTTCCCCAGGCTTAACTATAAGCAACCAATGCTGCTACTCCACTTCTAAACTCTGCTCTTTGCCACCAACTATGAACATGGCGACTGTGACAAAGATAAATTATCCCCCCTCGTCCTCCTTGACATGTCTGCAGCCTTTTCTCGTTGTTAACCACACCATCTTCCTTTGGTGCCTCTCCACTGTCATCCAGCTGGGGTAGGACTACACTCCCTTGGTTCCTTGCTTATCTAATCATACTCAGGGTGTCACTTTCAATGGCTCCTCTTTCTGCTCCCCCCAAGGATCTATTGTTGGCTTCCTCCTGCTTTTCACATACATACTGTCCTTCAGTGACATCATCAGAAAACTTCAGTCTTCTCTGCATTCAATTGGACGAAATTTCTCATCCAGTGCTGGATGTCAGATAAGCAATTTAGTAATTAGCAATGCTGAAGGAATAGAAAGCTAATGGGTGAGGTAGAACTGGGTCTTGTCAGGGTAAACTAACACTGTTTTACCTTTGTCACAGTCACCTGGGATGTCATTTGCAAGCTTTTGACAAGAACCGTTTCTGCCAAGCCATGCGACTATCTGTTTTGGCATTCAATAGTTGCTCCAGTGTCTTAAGCAGAAGTCGCGAAAGCACCAATACAAGTTTTAGTTCCTTTCAGTGATACCGTGGCAAGTGGATGGGGGCAGCATATGTGTGTAATTGCATTTGGTTGTCAAACCTTGAATTTAGCATTGGATCATGAAAATCATGAAGGAACAGGAGGAAGACTGAGATATCCATTAACTAAGATAATGAACGTATTGCCGTTCTACCCTGCATCTGTTCCAGCTCTGTTCCCATCTCCAGATACTGTAAACACTATTAATACTATTTAACATTGACTGTGGCCTTGTCCATTATATTTACTTTTTGGACTTGTCATTTATTTGGCAATATTTTAGAGATGTTACAATACCAAATGGCCCCTATAACAAGGGTTATAATAATCAGTATTAATTAAAAATCACCATTAGTTTTCAAAGTACTGGCACAATCTAAAATGTGCTCCACAGAACACTAGTTTAAATAAAACCCCAGAATTTGCCCAAAAAAACTGAATTTGATTTTATCAATCAATATAGCTATCAAATGTCTCCTTGCCTGCAGCAACCTAATTAGGACATGTCTAGTTTGATAATGGAACCAAAGCATGTTATCTCTCCATTTTGATAGGATTCCATTGGTGAGCACAGTGATGCCCAGGTTTATGAAAGGTGTGCTTATGCAGTTATGAATTTGTTTTTATTTAATTGACTGTGGTAAACTTTTTTTTTAAAGCTTTGCTGAGCATGGTGGTTCCTGGTGCAAAACAGATTTCTGGTTCTTGCCTTTCTTCATGTGTGAACTAGGACAGCTGAGTGCAGTCCTAACCTACACGCGTCCAAATGCACACTTGAGTATAGGTCACGAGATAGCTGAGAGTTGTGACCCCCTTTGTATAGGCACAGGATGCTGAGGCTGGTGGTGGCTTTGCCAATGCTCTAGTTGCTATGAACAGGGTTAAAGAATGGGATCTTCTAAAGTTGCAGAATCTCATTCAGTTAACAAGTACAGTGTCAGATTGTATTTGGGCATTCTTTGAATGATCATTGTGGTTAAGCTCCTCCTACTTACAGACCACAACCCCAACTGCCCCATGCTTCACTTTCACTTTGAACTCTGCCAATTAATCAACTGCCTTCATCCTTCACCAAAATATTCTTTTTAGCAAGAACTTTGAAATCCTGGCTTTGAATGAAAACTGGCCTGGATGTTAACAGCTTTCCACTTGCCAAAAGCCTCCACACTTAGTTATACTTACCACCAACTAGCTCACTCAAACTGTTGTGGTGGCTTTTGTCACCCAGTCAAGTTTGGTTTCTTCCCACCTCCTAGCACCTTCTCCTACAAGTATCTCACCCTGTTCCACTTTTTGCTGTCTAGAATGACTCCAAGGGACTGGGAAGGCAAAGACTTTCCTTTGGTACCAATTGCCAGTTTAAGCTTCCTCTCCTTACAGGACTAGCAATTTACTTTTGTGGACTGCTTCTGTCTTCTGAAAGCTTTCACCACATGTCTGCTTAATCAATTTCTTCTGGCTGAAGCAACTCAAATTGTTTGATTCTGAAAAGGATGTTTTTATATATGCATTTAATTGTGTTTACATAATATAGAACTTTATGAAGCTGAAAGTTCTCTGTTTAATGCAAAAAAATACATTTCAGCTGCAATAACAGTTATGTCTGAACTGTGTATTAAGTTGGTGAATTGTTAGTTTCAGAATTTTGGAACATGCGTAAAGGAAAGTTATTGTTTATAATGACAAGAAAAAGCACGATCCCAGAATATCCCAAAGCACTTCACAATCAGATCACTTTTTTTTAAAGTGTAGCCCCTCTTCTATAGGCAAATCTTATACACAACAAGGTCAAAAAATGGCAAGTGAGATGAATGCTTAGATAATACTTTTTTTGTAATTTTGGTCTTGGATACAGGGTAAATGTTGGCCTGTACACTGAAAAAATTCTTCCTGCCGTTCTTTAGGATCTTTATGTCCGTATGTTGCATCCAAAAGACTGCAGATCTGATGATGCAACTCTTTTTCAGTGCCTTACCTAAAGTGTTGGTCTAGATTATGTGATCCAGGTCCTGGAGTGGAACTTGAATCCAGAACCTCTTGACCTCTGCTATGAGTGAACACCAATCAGCTGCCTGCACTGCCCCACACTGCATGAGTGCCTGGACCTCACTCCTGCACCTCACTTGCCAATGACTGGTGCCACAAGCAGCATTGTAAGAAAATTGTAATTTTAGCTGAAGGTGAAATATGGGAAATTGTATTCAGACTGTGGAATGGGTAGAAAAATATCTTGTGGTAGTGATAAAATACTTACAGTACTTTGTGTCAAGGTACTTTATTGCATTTGTGAGCTAACATATTAACGTTTTATTTACAGGGTTCGAAAGCATCCTGGAAGGGCTTTATGGACCAGGGTTACTCAGAGACCTCAGTTTATTTGATGGTAAAATGTTTGTTTTCTGAATATGGCCATAGGAACAAATTTACTTGAGATTCAAATGAGTGATTTATGGTGTAATGGAATTTGAGGAGTTCTTGATGTGGGTTTCAGTTAAAATTTAATTGAAATCTGCATAAAATGTTTCAAGAATTTAAAATTCCAAGTATCCTATCCCCATCGAATGCTGTTTCCTTTAAATGAAAATATATACAGAATAAATTGGCTAGTTTTGTTTGTCCGTCTCTAAGAAAAGCTGTCTGTAACTTAAGCTCCACTTAAACTATAGTTCTAATTAAATCAATAACTTACTTGAAAATGGGCAAGTATCTGATTCTATTTTAAATTAAAATGAAACCTGTTTTGTCGTCTTCATGTGCTGTTCCTTAACTATCCATAAAAAGGACAATATACTGGGAATCCATTTACTGTGATGTATCCTGTTCCTTTAATGTACTGGCAGTTATATAATGTAAGCTAAACGCACAAATGATTTTGTACTTTTAAAATTAATTTTGCAAAATTATTTCCCTTGACTTATTATTTAAACTTCCTTATCCACACCTTTCTGAAAGTAGTTTATTCATATTTTAAGGCAAAATGATCTGCAGCACGGAACACACATTGCCACAATTCCTCAATAATTTGTTACTTGTGTAGAAAAATTGTACATAACTCCTTATAATTCAAAAATGCCTGCATCTTTTAAGTTAAAATTCAGTTTTAAAAATTTCTAAAAGCACTGAGAAATGTTAACCTTTAAAATTTGGAATACTCATTAAATAAAAGCACCATGTAATGTGGTACTGAGTCATAGCAGTCCTCTAAAGTACCAGGCTTGGTGTCTGGTTCTCTTGAGTCAGCTGATATCAGCTGGAAAAGCAGTGGGGAAGCTAGTCGTCTAGTTGCCTCTCCCTTAATGGAAGGGACAAATAAAACTTTAGAAATGCTGATAGTTCATGAATAAGGCTCTGAAACCAGAGACCGTTCATTATTGCTACCAGGTTTGGGGAGTATTCAGCAGAGAACATGATGTATTCAGTTCCAGAACATATGATTCAAATTAATTGATAAGGAAATTCTACCCTGTGCCACTACAATGTTGAATAAACAGTAAGTAGTAGTGAGTTCAAGGTTCATATAGAGAAAAGCAAATCTTGCATTGTGTCCTTAAACCTTGGTAAAAAGTTAGAAACACAGATCCAGTCTCCTGCACTCTTTCTAGTGAATGTTAACAAGCACCAGGATTCTACTGATGCAGAATAATTAGTATGGTTTATTTTGCCTCATCAGATCCTGTTGATAATTGGGGCGTACCAGTCAGGCAAATGACTTCATACCCATTGATACCTTATGTGGCTAGTACTTAGAGGGCTAGCTACTTTTGTAACAGATAAGAGACATTTCCAGGACTTGTGGCTTTTGAATTCATTATTCAGACCTAGGACAGGCCCTAACACACGAGAGATTCTTGAGCCACTTCTAGGGAGGTTTAAGTTTCCTGTTGCTTTTATTGCAGCTTTTATTTTTGGAATGTCTTCTCCTAAGTCGGATGCAAAAACAGCTAAAGAGCCTATCCTTTGAGGTGAGAGAACGTGCACCCATAGGACACAAATCCCTTGCTGGATCTCAATCCAGTATTCAGTGCTAGCACTTTGGACTCCGATTGCCGAAGCTGCCTTGGGTGGGGCCAAAACCAACCCACCTGACTAGGACAAAAACAAGTCTGTCATTCAGTCTAGGTGCATGTAACCCCACTGGTTGACTGTATTCTAATCTTCATTCATCAGAACTGTCTGGGTTGGGGCCCAAACCCTTAACCTTTTAGCTCAGGTCGGAATGCTACCACTAAGCCAAAGATTTTCTTCTGCTTTGTTTTTAAAAGCTACACCTGCAAATGGAAATTTGAAATAAGAGAAAATGCTGGAAATGTCCATCAGTCAAAGCAGCAAATGTGAAGAGAAAAGACACATTTTGGCCTTTCAGTTAACGAAGGGTAGACACCCAAAACAGACCCCTTTTTACACATGCAGATTGACTTGAATCCAGTCTATATTATTAACAAAAGTCAGTTGCAGCAGTGTGAAGTGAGGTTGTATGGACATGTCCACATCAGTCAGCAACTACTTGTTTTTAAGTTCTTTTTAATGTGAAGGGTTGCAGAAATAAGCATGAAGTAAACTAGTAACTGAGTTATGGAGAAAGTGATTAAAAGAGGTAGCCAAAAACCTGATTCAAGAGAGGGTTCTTAATAGGATTTTAAAGATGCGAAATGTGGAGAGGTTTAGGGAATGAGCTCTAAGGAAGTAGCTGACTGTTTCTTTGGAAAAAAACAGAGCTGGGTGAGAAGAAAAAGCATAGAAGTCAACATAACAAGACATCTGAAAAGGACTATAGGGCTGGAGGAGATAGGATGATGCAAACTCACGGAAGGATTAAAGACTAGTGCCTGGATTTTCATCCTCTAGATGGGTAGGCGGAGTTGGGAAAATTCCAGGCTCGGCCCACCTGCCTCTGGAGAAAGTGCTTGTCAAGGTGCGATCTTCGTTGTTGGGAGCTGGGTGCGAGCTGGAGTTGGACCAGCTGACCTGGGAAGAAGTAGGGAGGCAACCGCCGGGTACCGAGGCTGGCTGTTTAAAAGACCCGCCTCGGTACTGTGGGACTTTGCCCCAGTGAAAAAGTGTACATAATGAGGCTTGGCTGAGAGCCCAGACATCTATTGGAATAACAGAACACCTGCTCCCCAGAGGAAACATTATTTAATTGACAGCTCAGGCTCCCTGACTGCTACGGTCAATTTCAAAATGTTTGTTGACATAAATAAGTGCTTTCAAGTGCTTGTGGTTTATGGCTTTTTTGAAACTTCAAGTGGCCTGAATAATTAACACTTTATTAGCTTGCAGTCCAGACCTTTTTCTCAGGAGAAAGTGATCAACGGATTACATTTTTTCAGGGGTTTCTTCTCAGACATCCCACTTTACACTGTGGTGTTCATTGGTTGTAGAAAGTATAGTCAACAGTGGGTCAATTGGCTTCTAAGTGCCAGAGCCTGGCAGTATAAGAGGTCATAGGGGATGGATGGAAGGGCAGAGCTTGGCAGAGAGCATGAGAGGGGGGAATCTTTTGAACTTCGCTTTTAAAAGATCCCCTTATGCAGACTAGGGTTCATGACTCCTGAGGGGCCATGAACCACGACTCTTTTAGAAACCTGGTCCGACTCCATGAAAATCGGGGAGGAGTAGGACCAGCCTGTTTCCACAGTGGAGGTCACGTTGGGATTGCCAGATGTGGGCCTCTGACAGGAAGCAGCCCAAATCCTTTAAAGGCATTCCCAAAAACCACACAACCCGGGAATGGGGTCGGAAATCCCAGAATCTTGCTGTTTTTTAAAGGGTTCCTGAATCAACCCAACTTGCTGAAAATCTAAGCTTAGGACTTTTAATTTAATGTGGTTAAACAGAGAGCCTGTGTAGCCAGAGTACATGGGTGATTGCCTGCCACTAAATTCCACTGGCCAATGTTCCAAAAGTTTTTTTTGCACAATTGGTCACTTTTTAAGTTGTTGTGTTTGCGCGGCTGCATTTAAAAAAAATTAAAGGGCCAGTGCACTACAAAAAAGGTTAGAGAGTGCGTTGGTGGCAGGATAGGTTCAGGACCAAATACAACCCTATGTTGCATACAGTCTGTTTCAGTGTGTGGTTGAGAGGGCAGTGGAGTTGGTGGAAGGAACTGACTATGATAGCACTGGATTTCACATGATAAACTGGAGGATTCTTCCAGGACTTGATACCAGACAAAACTTTGACAGCACAGAAGCAGTTGAAGGATTGAGATTGAAGGTTCCTTTAAAAACGTTTTTTGATTTCTTCAGCCGGCAGGCATCACAAGTCTTATATACCCTATTTCTTATATGCCCTATTTCAAATAGCTTACCCTGCTCACCTTTAATTTTATGTTAGGGTAGCTTTCTAATAGATGGTTGCTGTTGAACACCATGTTTGATAAAGGTCCTTGGTTCCCAAGTTTTCCTGACCCCAGATAAACTGAATGCAAGTTTGAGACTCATGGCTAGGTTATGACATCCGGTCATTGCGTCCATCTATTTCAGAATTTTCATTAGCATCTTGACTATTACTTCCATATCATTCATTT
The DNA here is from genome assembly GCF_964194155.1 of Cetorhinus maximus. Taxonomy (NCBI): domain Eukaryota; kingdom Metazoa; phylum Chordata; class Chondrichthyes; order Lamniformes; family Cetorhinidae; genus Cetorhinus; species Cetorhinus maximus. The sequence goes on along the minus strand of NC_135879.1, from coordinate 109,466,716 downwards.
CCTGAACTGGTTGTGCAAGGTTAGGAAGGATACCAAGATAGAGGTAATTTGATTTTTGACTTGCAACCTAACTAACTACACTAAATCAAAGTTTGGTCCTACTTCCTTGGAAAGTTTGGAATAGGAAGCTGAGCAATTAAGGAAAGCAGGTGGGGACATAGATTGTTAGCCAATGATTGAAAAGATATTCAGGGATTGGAATGGATGAAACATTTCCACCTCCAATGTAGTTTACACTCGAAAATGTGAGGTTTCTGTTCAGTTTGGACTAGAAATTGGAAAATTATAACCAAGCCTTCAGGCCCTGATTTTTATCTGGTTGTCTCTTGGAAGCTACAATGCCGAATACCCCAGTCCTGGAAGGGCAACAATGTTTTCTAACCAAGTTACTTTTACGATGCAGGTCAAATCATATGTGGCAACTGCAGTAAGTTCCTTTTCAAAACATTCTGTGCTCTAGAACCGTAGAGGGATAACAGAAAATTGCTTGTATAGTACTGATAGGTCTGATCAAAAAATCATGTATCAAACAACAACTTGCACTTATGTAGTGCCTTGAACATGGGATGCCCCAAATGCTTCACAGGAGCGTCATCAAACAACATTTGATACCAAGCTATGTTTTTAATTCACGGTATATAGGTGTTGTTGGAAAGGCCAGCATTTATTGCCTATCCTTAATTATTTTGAAGAAAGTGGTGAGCTGCCTTCTCAAAGCCCTATAGTCAGTGTGGTGAAGGCATTCCCACAGTGGTAGGGATTTCCAAGATTTTTGACTCCATGACAGTGAAGGAGCAGTGACATTTTTCCAAGATGTGACTTTGAGGGGACCATGTCGGTGTTCCCAGGTATTTTGCTGCCCTAGTCTTTCTAGGTGGAAGGGGTCATGAATTTGGGAGGTGTTGTTTTAAGAAGCCTTGCCAAGTTGTTGCAGTGGATGGTACACACTAGCCATGATGTGCCTGTGGTGGAAGGACTGAATGTTTAAAGTGGTGGATGAGGCAATGCTCAAGTTGGCTGCTTTGTCCTCGATGGTGTCGAGCTGCTTGAATGTTGTTGGAGCTGACCTCAGTCAAACAAATGGAGAATATTTTGTCACACTCCTGATTTGTAGATTGTAGAAAGGCTTTGGAGAGTTGAGAGAAATATTAGGACAGGGTGACCAAAAGCTTCGCCAAAGATTTGGTTTTAAAGAAGCATCATAAAAACAGGGAGAAAGGAGGGAGTTTTGGTAAGGGAATTCCAGAGCTTACAGCCCAGAAAGTTGAAAAGGCTGTTGCCATTGGTGGAGCAATTTAAAATGGGGGATGTGCAAGAGACCAGAATTGAAAGTGTAGAAATTGTGGAGGGTTGTAGGGCTGGAGGAGGTTAGAGTGTTGGGGAGTGACAAGGCCATAGAGGCAATCAAGGTTGGGACTTTTAAAATTGAGGCATTACTGGACTATGGCTAGTATATACCAGCGCGTGCAACTGTTACATATGATATACGAATTAGGAACAGGAGCAGGCCATTCAGCCCCTCGATCCTGCTCTGCCACTCAATAAGATCATGGCTGATCTGATTGTGGCTTTAATTCCATGTCTGCCTATCCCTGATGACCTTTGTCTCCCTTAGTCAAGAATCTATCTGCCTCTGCCTTAAAAATGTTGACCCTGCCTCCACTGCTCTCTGGGGAAGAATTCCAAAGATTCCTGACCGGAGAAAACAAATTCTTCTCATCTCTGTCTTAAATGGGAAACCCCTTATTTTTAAACTGTGCCCTAGTTCTAGTCTCTCCCACAAGGGGACACATCCTTTTAGCACCCACCCTCTGAAGTTTCCTCAGGACCTTGTATGTTTCAATAAGGTCACCTCTCAACCTTCTAAACTCCAATGGATACAGGCCCAGCCTGTCCAATCTTTCCTTGTAAGATAACCACCCCCACCCCAACCCCCATCTCGGGTATCAGTCAAATGAACCTTCTCCGGATTGCTTCTAACGCATTTATATCCTTTCTTAAATAAGGAGACTAAAACCGTACACAGTACTTTTAGATGTGGTCTCACCAACAGCCTGTACAACTATAGCAAAACATCCCAACTCTTGTTCATTGCGAAGGGAATAAAATACAACAACATTCCTTTTGCCTTCCTAATTATTTGCCGTACCTGTATATTAACTTCTCCTGATTCATGTACCGGGACACCCAGATTCCTCTGTACCTCCGAGTTCTGCAATCTCTCTCCACATATTCACCGGAGTTTAGAAGAATGAGAGGGGATATCATTGAAATGTATAAAATTCTGAGAAGGCTGGACAAACTGGATACAGGGGCTGGCTGGGGAGGGGGGGGGTCTAGAACAAGGGGTCACAGTCTCAGGATATGGGGTAGGACATTTAGGACTGAGATGAGGAGAAACTTCTTCACTCGGAGAGTGGTGAACCTATGGCATTCTCTATCACAGAAGGCTGTGGAGGCAAAGTCACAATATATTTGAAGGAAATCAATTTCTAGACTCTAAAGGCATCAAGGGGTATTTGGAGAGAACGGGAGTATGGCATTGAGATAGAGGATCAGCCAAGATCATATTGAGTGGCGGAACAGACTCGAAGGGCCAAATGACCCCCTTGCTCCTATTTTCTATGTTCCTATTTAAATAAAATGTTGCTTTTCTATTCATCCTGTCAAAGTGGACAAGTTCACATTTTCCCACATTATACTCCATCTGCCAAATTTTTGGCCAATCACTTGACCTTTCTATATCCCTTTGCAGGCTTCATAGCTTACTTTCCTGTCTATCTTTGTGTCAGCAGCAAATTTAGAACCATACATTCGGTCCCTTCATAAGTCATTGACAATTGTAAATACCTGAGGCCCCAGGGCTGAACCCTACGGCACCCTACCTGTCACAATTTGCCAAGCTTGAAAAAAATCCAGTTAGCCCTATTCTCTGCTTCCTGTTAGTGAACCAATCTTCTATCTGTGCTAATATGTTACTCCCTTCACCATGAGCTTTTATTTTGTGTAGTAACCTTTAGATGTGGCACCATGTCAAGTGCCTTCTGGAAATCTTGGTGCAGCACATCCACAGGTTCCCCTTTATCCACATTGCTTGGTATCACGTGGGGTGAATTGAATTTGCTGAAGACTGGCACCTGTGGTGCTTGTGTCATCAGGAGTAGGCCAAGTTGGATCACCCATTTGGCATTTCTAACTGAAGATGATTGTAAATGTTTCAGCCTTGCCTTTTGCACTGATGTGGTGTTCCCTACCGTCGTTGAGGATGGAGATGTTATGGAGTCTCTTCACAGAATCTCTCAGTGCAGAAGAGGCCCTTCGGCCCATCGAGTTTGCACCGACATGTGAGAAACACCTGACCTACCTAACCCCATTTACCATCAATTGGCCCATAGCCTTGAATGTTATGACGTGCCAAGTGCTCATCCAGGCACTTTTTAAAGGATGCGAGGCAACCCGCTTCCACCACCCTGCCAGGCAGTGCATTCCAGACTGTCACCACCCTCTGGGTAAAAAGGTTTTTCCTTACATCCCCCACCTAAACCTCCTGCCACTCACCTTGAGCTTATGTCCTCTTGTGACTGACCCTTCAACTAAGGGGAACAGCTGCTCCCTATCCACCCTGTCCATGCCCCTCATAATCTTGTACACCTCGATCAGGACGCCCCTCGGTCTTCTCTGCTCCAACGAAAAAAACCCAAGTCTATCCAACCTCTCTTCATAACTTAAACGTTTCATCCCAGGCAACGTCCTGGTGAGTCTCCTCTGCACCCCCTCCAGTGCAATCACATCCTTCCTATAATGTGGCAACCAAACTGCATACAGTACTCCAGCTGTGGCCTCACCAAGGTTCTATACAACTCCAACATGACCTCTCTACTTTTGTAATCTATGCCTCGATTGATAAAGGCAAGTGTCCCGTATGCCTTTTTCACCACCCCACTAACATGTCCCTCTGCCTTCAGAGATCTATGGACACACGCCAAGGTCCCTTAGTTCCTCAGAACTTCCTAGTGTCATGCCGTTCATTGAATACTTCAAACATTACCCTAGGTCTCTGGATTACCAGTCCCGTGGCAATACCACTACGCCACAGCCTCCCCTTCCTCCAGCTCGTTTTATTATCTACCGCCATTCATGATTGCAGAACTTTAATCTGATCCTTTGTTGGATTGCTTTGCATTGTCTGTTGTATACTTCTTCCACTGTTGAGCATACATGTGGTCATGTGTTGTAGCTTCACCAGGTTGACACCTGTAGGGTATAACTGGTGCTGCTCCTTGCATGCTCTCCTACACTCATTGAACCAGGGTTGGTTCCAAGGCTTAATAGTACTGGTAGGGCGAGGGATATGTCAGGCCATGAGGTTTGCAGATTGTGGTTAAATACAATTCTGCTGCTACTGATGATGATGACGACCCACAGTGTGTCCTGAATGCTTGGTTTTCAGCTGCTTGATCTGATCTGAGCCTGTTCCATTTAGCACGGTAGTAGTACCACACAACATGATGGACAATATCCTCAGTGAGAAAACAGGACTTATCTCCACAAGGATTGGGCAGTGGTCACTTCCACCAATACTGACATGGACAGATGCATCTGCAGCAGGTGAGGTAGGTTTTCCCTTTCTTATGGTTCTCTTGCCGCAGGCTCAGTCTAGCAGATATATCCTTTGAATTTGGTTAGCCAGTTCGTTCAGTAGTGGTGCTACTGAGCCATTGAACATGGACATTGAAGCCTCCCCATCTAGAGTGCATTCTGTGCCCTTGCTACCCTCAGTGCTTCTGGTGTTCAACATGAAGAATGGTGATGGAGAAGTCTGGGATATTAGTTGTAAAGTATAATTTATGTCAGGCTGTTTGACGAGTCTGTGACAGCTCCCCCAGTTCTGATACAAGTTTCTGATACTAATAGTCGTTTGGTAGTACAGAACTTGTGTTGCTGAAAAAAGAGACGTCAAAGCTTTTTGTCTTGCACTCATCAGGACACTTTGCAAGAATACCAATATAAGGGGAAGACAACAGTTTACACTAAGAGAGCACTGATTGGCCGGCAGGTGGACTCTGGTAGAGGCGTTGCCATGGAGAATTCGCCAATTGATGGTGACTAACAGTTAACTGCCAAGCAGTTAAAGAAATTTAAACCAGGTGGCTTCACCCTGATTGCCCAATGCATTACCCTGACAAATGAGTCAACGAATGGCTGACACCTATTTTGTTTTTAGCTGAAACAGATGCAATTTATGTACATGTTCTTTCTGTCTGCAAAGAAAAGGGCCCTGTGTATTAATATATGTAGCTCCCAGTACACGCAAATATGGCAAACTGTGAACCCAACTGACAGTCTTTAATTGATTGTCAGCCTAATTCTTAGTACATTGAGGATTATTTAGGAAATGTTGTCCAATCGCAGAAGCACATCTAATGTTGGGCACTGTTTTGAGTTTTGCAAGTATGGGCTGGTTGGGTATGGTCTGTACCTTGCCCATTGCAAACAGTGGCTGGGATATGCTATTTGATACAATCTGCCAGTCTTTGGGATGTATGGCCTACATACCTACCATCACACCGGCACTGAAATTCATATACCACGTTACTCATTTGTGCGAAAGGCAGAACATCTTTTTGGCTTGACAGCAGCATCTTGTTAGTGGCAAATACCACTCGTGTTACTACAACATAATAGCAGCGTGGAACAGCTAGCTTCATCTATTGCTCAAATTTTTGTGCTACCTTGCCCTTCCAGGATAATCCGAGGTAGAGTGAGCACTTTTCAGGGCTGAAAGTGGCGGCCTTAAGCCCGTTCATGAGTTTCCCCTTCCCATTAATGAAATTGACCTCAATGTATGGTAGGTAATCTTCTGTTTGTCTAGATTTTTAGACCCAATAAAATATCTGGAAGACTGAAGCCATTATCTTCTGTGCAAGCTATAAATTCTTTTCCCTGGCTATCGACTTCACTCTACCTGGCAATTGTCTGAACTAGCATTTTCACGGCCTTCATATATCCAGGCTTGGGCTAACAAACCACAAGTAACATTCACACCATACAAGTGACAGGCAGTGACAAGAGCGAATCTAACCATCGCCCCATGCCATTCAGTGGTATTACCATAGCTAAATCCTCCACTATCAACATCCTGGGGGGTTACCATTGACCAGAAACTGAACTGGACTAGCCATATAAATACTAGAGCAGGTCAGAAGCTGGGAATCCTGCAGGGAGTAACTTAACCCCAGATTCCCCAAAGCCTGTCCACCATATGTAAGGCACAAGTCAGGAGTGTGATGGAATACTCTCCACTTGCCTGGATGAGTGCAGCTCCAACAACAACACAAGAAGTTTGACACCATCTAGGACAAAGCAGCCCGCTTGATTGGCACCCCATCCTCAAACATTCACTCCACCACCGACGCACAGTTGCAGCAGTATGTACCATCTACAAGATGCACTGCAGGAACTCACCAAGCCTCCTTAGACGGCACCTTCCAAACCCACGACCACCACCACCTAGAAGGACAAGAGCAGCAGGCAGATGGGAACATCACCAGGAAATCCCTCTCCAAGCCACTTGCCCTCCTGTCTTGCAAGCATATCGCCGTTCCTTCAAGGTCGCTGGGTCAAAATCCTGCAACTCCCTATCAGCACTGTGGGTGTACCTATAACACATGGACTGTAGTGGTTCAAGAAGGCAGCTCACCATCACCTTCTCAAGGGCAATTAGGGATGGGCAATAAATGCTGGCCTAGCCAGCGATGTCCACATCACATGAATGAATAAAAAAAAATTCATCCCTAGATGAGCTTTCAGCCAGAAGTGCAGCATCAGTAAGGGTGCCTATTTCCATGTCCGGTATGTAGCTTAACTCTGCCCCTGCCCCTGCTCACCTGCTGAAACCGTCATCTATGCCTTTGTTAGCTTAACTCGTTGATTAATAGAAATGCACTTGTCCGGCTTCCTACATTTTACCCTCCGTAAACTTGAGGTCACCAAAACTCTGCTGCCTGTGCCCTTACTCGCAACAACTCCCATTCACCCATCACCCTTCTCGCTGGTCTACATTGGCTCCCAACTAAACAACGTCTCAATTTTAAAATTCGCATCCTTCCTTTCAAGCCACTAAGACCTTGTCCCTCCCTATCTCTCTAATCTCCACAACCCTCTGAGATATCCTTGCAATCTAATTCTGGACTTGAGGATTCCTGATTGTATTGCTTCTTGGTGGTTGCGCCTTCAACTTCCTTGGTCCTAAGCTCTGGAATTCCCTCCCTAAACCTCACCACCTACCTCTCTGCACCCTTTAAGATGCTCCTTAAAACCTACCTCTTTGATCATCTGCGTTAATATCTCTTTGTGTGGCTTTATAATTCTCCTGTGAAGGGCCTTTGGACAATTTGTTGCATTAAAGGCACAAAGAAGTACAAATTGTTTATATATTCTGTGGGATAATCATAAGTTATTCTAAATAGATCCTGCAGGGCTGCCATTTAAATTTCTTTTGTACCTTTAGTAAAACATTTTGTTGGTCAGTTCTTGCCAATACTGCCTACATGTTCCATATAGATGCATATAAAATTCTTCAATTTGGTCTTTGTTCATTGAATGCATCCTCTACGTACCAATATCCCACCAATTAGCCCCACGGATTTGTTCCTGGAGGGCATATTGTAAGTAGTTTTACAGTTGGTATTATCTCTGGGAACAGATAAGATGTTAATCCTTGCATGCACAAATTTATACATATGGGAAAAGGAAATTAGTTTGATTGGAAAAAAAATCTTAAATTGTATCCTTTGTGACTTTGCCACTAGAAATCTGGAATTAGTGCTGCAATATATTACGATTCTATTTGAAGCGTTCCTAAAGATGCGTAATCTAATTTTCATTGTTACCAAAACTCTGGCATGGGAAGCTGCAGTGACTGTGGCTTTGCATTCATCCAGAAGGGTTAATAAACTCAGATACTCATGCTGATACGCTGCATCGCCTTTGGTACAAAGGCTGAGAAAACATTATTCTGAATCTTAGCAATTTGTTCTAATGCAATCTTGACGATTACGTTTTGCATAGGTAATTTGCCATCCTGTACATTTACATATCACCACATGAATCAAATGTGAAATTCTCCATTTGAATTGCTAGAAGAGATGCAATTTTTGTTTGAGGAACGAGACATTGGGGATAGTTAAATTTAGGGAACGTAAACCACTGGTGGAATTAACTTTGCATTGAGGTCTAATGCAAAAGATATTAAGAATTCAAAAAGCTTTATGGTCACATGGATACATTTAAGAAGATATTACCTTGGACTGGTCCAATATGGTCAGCAAGCATTGTTTACATTTATTAGATAATAGATTATTTGCAATTAGTCAGGCTTGTTTTTTAACTAGTGTTTCATAGAGGGCTGCCTTCTTCAAAATACTGTGTAGCTTAATCCAGTGGCACACTGGAAATGCGAAATTAAGTACCATGGATGTTGGCATCTGACTCAACCGCTGAAGTCTTAAAATCTCTCCAAAAATAGGGGTCAGTTTATACACCGAGTATAAAAGTGTGGGTGATTGCCATTTTTGTCATTTGCCACCAGGGTTTGTTCTGTGCACGTGTGCCTTAAACTCCTGTGCATCTCAACACCTCACCTGCTTGATCCCTTGCATTTAGTTATAAGGTACCATCGAGTAAACTTATCCACCGAGTATATGCAAAAACCTTTTTGGGAATGAAGAAATGGGGTTGTCTTCAATGTCAGGTCAACTTCTGTATCGCAGCCCACGGTAAACAAGGTATCTAACTTATTACATTGTTCATCAAAGCATTCCTCAAATATTGATCCATTTCCCTTGCCTGTCTAGTTTTACAGAAATTAATGACCTGAAATTTCCTGGAATCCCACACCATGGTGGATGTCACAATTCCAGACTAGAAGTCTAGGAAATTCTACTGCATGCTAGTTATACCCTTAGTCATGCTGCATCGCAGCTTCCTGGACGTACTGCACTGCTGCATCCATAGCACTCCGTAACCAGAAAATTTCATATCTCTGACCACTAGCATAGTTCGTGGCAGTTTTGAACTTCCTGAACCTATCGCTGCTTACCTTGTTGCAGGGACACATTATACACTTGAGTAAGAATTATATCAATGTGATTAATTGCTTCTTAAAAGTTGCAGAGATTTATCTCTGCTGTCTCAATTGTTCACTGACTTTCTTTTCTGATCCTGTCAGTTCTACCATCCAGAATCCTGAGTGTGAAAGTTAGTACACCCACCTACTGTTGAAGGCTTCACTCTCGTTAACAGGAAAGGGTGCTACTCAACAAATTTGCAAATTGTCTGCCAAAAAGGATCATGCAAGCTAACTCAACATCTGGGAAGATCTCATGACATTTTTGTTCTTTGCCATTCTGTGAATTATTTAGTAGCGAAGAATGAGACAGATCTTTTCTCAGAGATGAGGTCTACTGTCTGCAGCTCTGGCTGATGACCCCATTTTGCATCATCAACAAAGCAGCACAAGCAAGATACAACTGTACACAAACAGTGATGGAGAGGACCGGAGAGGTGCTCAAAGCTTACTTCAGGCAGTGGGACAGGTCAGAGGTTGTCAAACAGCACAACCCTAGTAAAGTGACACAGATTTTAGTGATCTGCTGCACAATTACATCCAATGGGCAGGGCCTCAATTCGACTTCCTCAGAAGAGATGCCAGTGAAACCAGAGAATCCTAATGTGCCCCCTGGTAGGAGGCATAGTGCCAGTGACTAGGCACTGTTGTTCAGCTAATGCTCTCCTAATCACCTGCATTAATCAGCCAAATGAAGCTGCAAAGGAAGGCTTCAACAGTTTGGCCATGGATTGATCTTTGTGGGACTGCAAACCCAAGGAATGCAGGACAAGACTGTTAACGAACAATTGAACATTAATTGAGCTGAAAAAAAGCAAATAAACTTGCAATCATCAAACAACAAGTTGTGTTGTAAACTTTATCATGGCTAACTCCATCATGAAAACTTAAGTTAACAGTCCTAAAATAAGTAGGTATAAATGTCTGTATCCCTCTGCAGCCACCTGCATTGTGGGACAGCAGTGCTGCAGTTGACCTCTTAAAGACACACTGTGCTGAATTTAAGCATTGTCAACAGAGTTGTGTCAAACCATGGCCATGGTACAAAGAGACAGCATTAGTGGTGAGGTAGTTGAGGATGTGCAAAGTTATTTTGCCCAAGCAAAAAATTTCCTGTGACAGCAATGTAAATTTTTTTAAAGTCATAATTTAACAACAAATGGGTCTGACTTTTCAATCCACTTAAAAACAACATAACAATACAAAGTGCAACCTCACTCACTATTTACAATGCTGTGTTCAGAAGTGTGCTTGATGAGGAGTGAGAGGAAGTAGACTCTACCAGCAGGCACCCTACTGTCTGATGCCATGCTTCATGTCTGAGTCTGAGTGAGCCTTGTACGTATATTTACTGGGTTTTGAGTTGAATCAGTTGAGACATCTGATGCCATTCTGAAGGTGAGTGGGGCAGAGTTGTCAGTTGACTCCCTGTAGCTGCCTCTTGTGATGGAGCTGCTGATGGCCACGTAAGTGGAACTTAGCCCTGAATTACCTAGTCTCATTTGTATGACTGGGACAGACCCCAGGAAAGAAGCCACAGCCTAAGAAGTGCTGCCTTTTGAACTTTAGTTGCATGCCTCTGTGATCATGATTAAGTCATTTAAGAACACACAGGGCACTTACCTCCCAAAACCAAACTTGAGTTACAAAGGCCCCTGTTATGAATTTTCCTGCCTTCTGATTGGTACACTGAATAAGCTATTGGCTGCACTACTGAGGTTGTTGATCTGCCATTAAGCTTAGTGTGATGTATTAACTTGCACCAAGATTCCCTGGAAAACTAATTTTAACAACTGGAAGATTGGAGAACTCAGTTACGTGATTTGCAGTATAAGTTGTACATTGCACTGTTTTCTGGAAAGCCTCGGGCATTGAGCATACTTCATTTTCTGAGAATACTTGTGTTGCTATCCATCTGATTTCTAGAACGGAATGATTAGCAAGGAGGCTTTATCCAGTACCTGAAATGCCGTTGACACCTAATGTCTCAAAGATTGTATACATTGTAATTCTCACTCTTGTCAATTTTAACTGTACTTTGGCTGCATAGAAGATATCTTTCATTTGAAAAATATGTTTTAAAACAGCCATACTTGCAAGTAAGCTGTAGTGCTGCAGGACTACCATTTCAAACTTCTTACCCAAATAATTGTCTATATTAATTTTTGGTAGTTACAGAAAATATATTTGGTTTCTGCTGTATTATAGATTAAAATAAATATTTTTGCACTTATTTTCTTTGAAGACTGTGAACCTGAAGAAGTGACTGACTGGTCTATGAATGAAAATTGTTCATTTTGCTGCATAAGGAGAGAAAAAGTCAAGGTAAGTCCAAAAACTGCATAACTGACTTCCTGAAGTAATGTAGCTTTTAGCTATCTTCTTTATCAATCTTATTTTAATCAGACTTTCATCCATATCTTGAGAACAGATCTTTTAAATTTAAAATGACGTTGAACAGAAATGCTTCAGATTTTCAGCTTTTTAATCAAGCAGATTGAGAAACATAAGAGCATGAGAATTGGGAGCAGGAGTAGGCCATTCAGCCCGTTGAGCCTTCTCTGCCATTCAATAAGATCATGGCTGATCTGATTGTGGCCTCATGTCCACTTTCCTGTCTGTTTGTATAACCCTTGTTGATCAAAAATCTAACTTGGTCTTGAATGTATTCAATGACTCAGCCTCCACTGCTCCCTGGGGAAGAATTGCACAGATTAGCAACCCGGGGCGGGGGGGGACTCCTAATCTCAGCCCTAAATGAGAGACCCCTAATTTGTAAACTGTGCCCCCTAGTTCTAGACTTCCTCCAAAGGGGAGACATCCTCTCAGCATCCACCCTGTCAAGTCCTCTCAGGATCTTATATGTTTCAATTAGATCACCTGTCATTCTTCTAAATTCCAATGGGTATAGGCCCAACCTATGCAACCTTTTCTCAGGTAACCCCTTCATCCCAGAAATCAGTCGAGTGAACCTTCTCTGAACTTTTCCCAGTTCAGTTGTATCCTTTTAAGTAAGGAGACCAAAACTCTGCACAATAGTCCAGCTGTAGTCTCACTCAGGTCCTGTGAAGCTGTAGATAAACTTCCCTACTTTTATACTTGACTCCCCCATGCAATAAATGCCAACGTTCCATTTGCTTTCCTAATCACTTGCCTTACCTGCATACCATTTGTGATTCATGTATTAGGGCACCCAGATCCCTCTAACACATGAGCTCTGCCGTCTCTCTGGTTAAATAATATACTGCTTTCTGTTCTTCCTGCCAAAGTGGACTAGTTCACATTTTCCCACACTATACTCCCTCTGCCAAATTTTTGCCCACTCATTTAACCTATCTAAATCCCTTTGCGGACACTCTTACTTTCCTACCTATCTTTGTGCCATCAGTAAATTTAGCTGCCATACTTTCGGTCTATCATCCAAGTCATTGATATAGATTGTAAATAGTTGAGACCCCAACACTGATTCCTGTGGCTCTCTGCTCATTACATCTTGCCAGTCCGAAAATGACCCATTTATCCCTAGTCTTTGCTTCTTGTAAGTTAACCAGTCCCCTATTCACGCTAATATGTTACCCCCTACAGCATGAGCTCTCATTTTGTGTCATAACTTTTGATGTGACACCTTATCAAATGCCTTTTAGAAATTCAAGATGCTACATTCGCAGGTTCCCCTTATCCACCTTGCTTGTTACTTCCTCAAAGAACTCGAATAAACTCATTGAGCAATATTTCCCTTTCACACAATTGGGCACCATCAAAATGGTTTTATTATAATTTCCTAGGTGTCCTGCTATTATCTCCTCTATAATGGATCCTAGCATTTTCCCTATGATAAATGTTAGGCAAGTTGGCCTATAGTTTCCTGCTTTTTGCCTCACTCCTTTCCTGACAAGTATCTGACAAGGGAACAATTGGACATGACAGTAACAATACATATTGCTTGAAGTAGATTTTCTGGAGATTGTAAATGTGCCACATGTGTACACATCCATTGCGTGCACAGGTCAGGCAGAAACTTTAGTTGAAGGGTACAGTTGGAGCTGATTGTAGAATCCTAGGCAAAAAGCCTACACGTGTCATCTCATCTGAGCATTTTGACGTTTCCTGTGGCCTGCTGCATTTCCATTGAAAAACCATTGTTGATGAACAGGTGAGATTTATTTTATACATTTCGAAACACTTGTTGGATTCCTTTTACCATTGAGAATGAAAAGCTTATCTATCTAAATTCAGGGAAGGGCTCAACCTGGATATGCTAGCCATGGAGTTTTATATAAAATTTCTCAAAATTATTGTGAACTGGTAGCCTATGGCCTGCTTGCTTTTGACCTAAAACTAAGCCACAAGCTTGCCTAATGCAGTGGTGGGGGCGAGAATTTCAGCTACAACAATGATGAGTTCCATCATGGCGCAGGCTTCAGTATGGCCCTGCAGTGTTCTGTAGTGAAGATGAAAAGGACAAATCATGTGGTTCAGTGACTGGAAGCTACACCAACAGATTCTGTCAAAATCAAGCTGCTCTAGTATCTGTTATGTTAAAAAGTCACATTGGTATCAGACTAATTTGTTTATAAATATTTTTTTAAATCATAATTTCTTTGCATTTTTAAAAAGTCAGATAAATCATGTTAAAATGTGATATGTTGAAATGTTGATAAATCATGCTAAAAATATTTAAATTAAAACATTTTAAAAGTCAGACAAATCTTATTAACTGCGTTTGAACATTTAAAAAGTCTCATTGAGAGTTGAAAAATCTCCATGTCTGACAGCTGTTATGAAAGATACTTTCTGGTGCCAGTGTCCTTGAGAATTTGTGAAATGCTCAGATTAGCGAGTGATACCGCAAAAGCTCCATAGCAGCAAAGCTAGCCCACCACAATTTACAATCTGCAGTGCTACATACTACAGAAGTTGCTGGGCCTCTTTACTCTGCAATGGTGGTGATCACTGAAAGCTTCACTGACATTGGCGCTGCAAAATTTGGGTCTTTGTTTTTGAGCTACTAAACTTAATCTGTGTCATTCTAGCTCTACTGGTCTCAACTCTTGCCTCTGAGTTAGAGGTTGAGTGCTCAGATTGAATTTTGCGATAAGCAAATAATATATATAACATTGCAGTGCAGTACTGAGGGAGTGCTGCATTGTTGAAAGTGTCAACCTTCAGCCAGGACAATAAATTGAAACCCAATTCCCCTGTTGTTTTAAGTGAATGTTAGAGATCCTGTGGTATTATTTGCTGAGTAACAAGCAGTTGACCTAGCCAACATACCTCTCACAGCCATCACCCAAATGCTGTTTGTCAGTTCTTGCTGTGTAAAATGGATACTGCATTTGCCTAGTTACAGTTGTTGCCTGGCAATGTAATTTGATATATGGGGAGCACCATTTAAAGAAAACAAGGCATATGGACTGCAACAGCCCAAGATCATCAACCAACAACTTCTCAGCCAAGATGGGCAGCAAATGCCAGTGATTCCCATATTTTAAGAAATGCATGTTTGTTTTTCCTTCATCCCTTCTCCCACCACTCCTCATTCCACTCCAATCTCTGGCTGAGATTTGAAGTAATATTGTTCTTGAATTTTACTTATGCCATTTAAAAAAAAAACAGCAGTTATAAAGTGTTTGAGTGATTTTTCTGACTTCTGTCATAGTGGTATAGATTGAATTAGTAAGTGAATGTATGAGGAAACATGAATGCAGATCTGTATTCTAACGATGCTTGGCACATGCTGGTCCCCAATCTGGCACTGCATGTCAGCTTGCCATTTCTAAATTTAATTTGCTTAGTATTTCATATTCTCTGATCTGGAAGTTAGTTTGGAAAATGGAAGAAAGAAACATAAACTACACGACCTGCTCAGGAATAGCAATTTGCAGCATAGAATTGAAAACTCGGTGCAGGGATATTTTAGATATTTTTTTTATCTAGAAAGAAACAAACTCTGTACACACACCTACTTTATGTACACCTATTTCATCTGTCTTTGCACTGTTAGTAGCCTTTTTGGTAATCATTTCAGAACTGGTCTAGTTTATGGCATTTTTAAAATAAACATGGTAACCTAATATTGTTGAATTATGAGCCTGCAGAATTTGAATATCACTGATCATTGGGGAACAGTTTACCAGAGCTTCACGTGTTGGAGTGAATAAAGTGGAAAATCCAGTTATTTCACAAAATCCTCTGAATTTGACTCTGTTCTTGCAAATGACACATTAGTGCACAAAGAGAAATTCTGTCAAAATGTCTGGCTCCATTTTCAGCCACTTTGCCAATTCTATAGCATTAGATGCCACAGGGATGATGATCCTCTCTTTTTTGCAATGTTTTACTCCTTTGGACCTCTACCTGTCTCTCCTATTAGCAGCAGCATCAATCATTTCTTTGTTGATCATTAATGCAGACATTAGCACCTTATTATGAATATAGATGAGTTAGTTGGCATTTTGTTGCTTCAGAGTTGGTGACCTGTATGGGATCCTTGACTGTATCAGATGCAGCTCCTTCCCCTGCTGGTGAAAATTTAAAATGCTGGAAGTAGTTGACAATGGGTTCTACTTTTAGATACAGGCACTAATATGAAACCTACAGTTGTCAACTATCGAGACTCATATTTTAGCATTTCTAATAACTTGTTGAAAAATTATAATATTAACTTGAATACAGGTCTGATGAGATATTCTCAACAGCTGAGATGAAGATTCAGAAAAGGCATCTCAGCAGATTGCTTTAGACAATGAAAATCAGTTTGGAGATTCCAGTGAACATTCATATGTACTGAGGCAGTAATGTTTCTATTTATGAGCTCAGCATTAGGTGTCTGGTAAGAACATAGCATTGGGAGACAGAATAGGCAATTTGTTTGATGTTTCTGCTGGCATGACACTGAACAAAGAAGTTAAAGACCTTGCCTTTCCCACTTCTGTCAATACACAGTATACACGAGGAAAGAGGCAAATGGACAGTCAGTAGATTTTAACCAGAAGCATTTTTCTTTTGAGAGTTAGTATTTGAGCCCGACAGCATTCTTTTTACAAAAAGGTCCACTTCATTTGCCTTAAAGTTGACTTCAGCCTTACAGCAAGGTAAAATTTCAGGCACTTTTGCACCCACCTTTTTGACATTTTCTGTGGGAACATTGGCTAATCAATCCCTCCCTGTGTGGATCTGAAATTTATTTCATAGTGCTCTTTGGAATAAAGGAAGAGACAGGAGACAAATTAGAGAAACAAAAGGGTCATAAAATAGACTAGGGTAAGAATTATCAGTCATCTATGTTTGCATAATGTGAATGGTAAAGAAGGGGAAGGATTTCTACAGTTACTTTCTGAATCAGTATGTAGCCCAATAAGAAAAGCAATGCTCGGCCTAGTTCTAGGAAATGAAATGGGTTTTGTAGGGGTATGGGGAGCATGTAGGAAACAGCGACCTTGACAGAACTAGGTTCAATTTAAAATTTGAAAATAAGAGGAAATGGTTGAAGATTAAAGTACTGGACTGAAAAACCCAATTGCACTGAGAAATGGGAGCTATCCTAGACGAAGTGGAAAATAAAAATTAACAACACAGTTGATAAACAATGGGAAATATTCAAATAGGATATGATTAGGATAGATAGATCTTCTCATTAGCAAAGGTGGTTCAATAAAGACTAGCACATTGGATGAGTAGCAAAGTTTAAAATTGAGGTGAGACTTAAAGGCATGTGACAAATCTTAGTTAAATAAAAAAAAAGCAAATATAGAAAGTGGACAAACCAAAAATATAAATTTTAAAAAGAGGCATGAACAAGGACTCGTGGGTTACAAAGAGAAACCGAATAAAATTTTAAAAGCACAAAATAAAAGAATAGTCTAAAAAGGTAGGGCTAATTGGATGTGAGGATGAAGGAATACTAAATGAGTACATCACTTTTCAGAGAAGAGTATGGTCATGCGAATGTAGAGCTACAAAGAGAGCAGGGAGCAATAAGGATAGTTCTAGATAAGAAATAGTATTTGAAAGATTGAAACTCAAAAGTAGAAAAGGCACTAGAGCACGATGGCATGCATCCTAGAATACGTGAAGTCAGAGAGGAAATAGTAGGAGGTTCTGGTCACAAATTTTCAAACACCCTTGGACTTGTATTGGTAACTCTCCAGAGGACTGGAACATTACCAATCTAATACCTCTCTTTCAAAAAGGGTTACAAACCAGAAAACTACAGAACAGTCAGTCTAGCATGGAAAATAAGTTTCTTGATGCTGTAATACGGGATGAAAATAATATTTAAATGAGGATTCATAATTGTAAATCACCTTATACTGGGGACTGGAAATCTTGGTTTTGTTTGTACTCATCATTAGCACTTGCTTTTAGTTACATTAATGTTAAGACTGCAATATTTTGAATGTGAAATTTGACCTTTTCTGCCATTTGGTTTACTTCAAAATATTTTTGTATACAATTCATTACTATTTCTAGGACCATATCTCGTCTGTGAGTGCACCTACAACACTGACATCTACTGAGGAATCTCTATCTCAGGGGCAGTCCCACACTGAAAAGCTTGAATGCCAGGCAGACAAGTTTCTTAATGCTATCTTTCACAAAAAAGGTATAATTCTATATTTTCATGATCTACATATTAAGGCTTGTTGAAGCTTCAGTTTTAAGCTGTAATGTTATTTTGAGCTGAATATTTTCAGTATTGATTGCTTTGTATGTATATGTATAAAGGTGATGTGCACTGGGTGACTATGATGCATAAAACAAAAGCTTAATTAACATAATAGCGCCCATGGGATTATACACGGATGTCAGTTTTGGGCCTACGGTTTATACATTTGGTACGCTTTTTAATATTCTCTCTGCAAGTTTTGAGCATTTTTATTAAAAGCACACTGGCTCCATCTAGTGGCTGTGTGCAAAGTAACTTTGCTTTCCTATATTGTCATTTTAATGGCTTTGTAGGCCTGGAATTCTCTGGATTGGTATAAACAGCAAGTTAAGCCAACATTTACGTCAGTCTCCACGCTGATCTTACTGACAGCAACTCGCAGTGCAGTTTCCCGCGAATCTTATCGGTATGTGCCGGAACATATAAAACAACAAGCTCGAAAGAGGCTTAAGTAATTGTGGCCTCTGGGAAGTTTGGGCAGCACTATGTAAGGGTCAGACCAGACAGAGACCAAAAGTGAAGCTTGGGAGTTGTGGTAAGTGGAGCATAGTTTTCTCTCTCTCCAATTTCTTTTGATTAAAAATTACTTTAAAGATTATTTCCCATGTCTCAACAGTATATCTATTTTTACAGTGATCTCCACCGAGAAGAGGGCCAACTGTTTCTTGGTGAGTGACTGCAAGGCCCCTTGGAAGAAATTGAGCTGAGGAGGGGCTGGCTGCTCAATGGCAGGAAGGTCACCCCTCCCCCCCACCCCCCCCCAACCCAGTAAAGTTAGCCAGGGTGTCTTGCTGCCTGTAGAAATCCTGTGACCCCATGGACCTCTGAACAGTGTCGTAGGAAATTTCATCTATCTGGTCAGACCTGGCAAGGTAAGACACTCGCCTGCTCTTCCTTTCAAAGATCAGACTTGGATATCAATTTTTAAAATGTTGTTTGAGCAACATGTTATCTTTTTAGTATAACCTGCATTGGCAGATGACAGGCCTTTAAAATATAGATTCAAAACAATGCTTGTAGTGCTACCTATGTCTGCTATTTGAGAAAACACCTGACCGTAGTTGTTAAAATGCCTCTTTAATCTCTTGGTTAGCTAAAGAGAGATTTTTTGACGTATGACACTGAAGTCAATCAGGCAGCAACAAGCTGTAAAGGGAGAACCTGGCTTAAGGGCACATACATCACCCAATCCTGTATACCTGCAGAACTCCCTAATAACCCAGCAACTGATTAGGAGAAAACTCAAAAATTCTGGCTGCTTTCTGTCCAAGACAGCGAACTGTACAGTTCATTTACATTTTTTTTGCCTTTGCAGGGCAATTCGGCGCACAGTGCATGGGAGAAGAAAAGCTGAGTAGTGGGAAGCTTGATACCCGAGAATGATGGCATTCCACCAGGAAAGGGCCCTCCATCACCTAAACGCATTGTCGAAGTTGTAAGCTACAGCTGACAGCGTCGAGCTGCAGTGAGGTGAGTTCCAACACCTCTGGGCTCGCTCTGTGGCTGAGCCCTTAGCCGGATCATTGACTCAGTTTCATACTCCTCCTGAAATAGAGACTACAACCCAGGAGGGTGATGCTCAATCATTCTAACCTCTCATGCCTTTTATTGCCACAGGTCAGAAAAGCCAAAACACTCCTTCCTGGAGGGGGAAGACTACGCAAAAATGAAGCAGGAGGAAGAGGAAGATTGGGGGGAGCAGCTCTAGGGGAAAATGGTGAAAAGGCCACACATCATTGCACAGGTTCTGATGTGGTGGGAGAGAGAGAAAATATGTCCCCTTTCCTCACCACTCCAGGCTCCAATGACTCACCAGCAGCATCACCCAGCTCTCCTGTCTCAGGCAGCAATGCAGGTACAGGCATTCGCAGCCTGTAAGACAAATCTTAGTAAGCTACCTGGCTGTCTCTTGACCATTGTGATTTGTGGCAACATCATGGATTCCCCACTGGAATCTCTAACTGCATTCATTGAGTTGAGGGACAACCTGGAGAGCACGATAAATGGTGTTTTCTGGTCTTTTACTTAAGCAGTCACTTGAGGCTTCTGGGATGTGGCTGCAGCCATGGCACCAGCCAGTGAGCTGATGTCTGTGACTGTTGAGCTAGTACTAATGGAATGGCAGTATTGCCTGCAATGTCCACCCACCCCACCAAAGTGACATGAGGCAGGTGAGATTGGGCTTCCAAGAAGTTCCCTCTGAAGATGTGGCCAGCACCAGATCCATTCCAGGTGCTAGCTGTTGAGAGTCTGTTCAGCCCCATGCCTCTCCAGTCCAGCATTAGCAGCAGCCTTCCTACCTCCATGATTTCATCAAAATTGTCAGTTGCAACAATAGGATATTTTGCCAATAGTCACATCTTGGCACAGTGCGTTCAAGGATTAGAGCGAATGTCTGCTCGCTGAATCTATCTCCTCCAGCTCCTCTTTGTCCTGGGGCTGCTTTGTGCAGTGCTATAACTGCATGACCAGTCTACTGTTTGTGTTGAGTTGCTGCCTCTGGCCTGTTTTTTGGACACTAGTGTACAGAGGTTCCTTTTGCTCTATTACTGCCTTTGGCAATGTACTTTTTCATCTGCAATTACTATGAACTGTTTCATAATGCTATCTGTCTGTATTAAGTCATCAATGTGGCTGTTTGCCTAACTAAGGTATTTTTTGGATGAACAAACATTTAAGCAATGTTTATAGAAAAATGTATTTTTAAAGTTGGAATACTTTTTTTATAGTTTGATATTTAACCACCTTGGCACTGTTACTGATGCTGGCCTTTTGTCACAGTCACATCTTTAAGGTTCACATTTAAATAATGTTCTGTGTAAAATGTTTGTTTATATATTGTTCTGAATGCCAGGACTTTGAAAGCTCACCGGTTTCTGTTGCTGTCCAGCAATGTAGAAGGTTCTGGACTTTACCACCATATTTTCTGTTTGAAGGTTCACTTTTTGAGTTTCGAATCATGTTTCGTGTGACATTGTTTGTTGATTAAAAGTTTAATTGATTCTTGTGTTGCCTGGCCTCCAGTCTTTGCAACTGCTTTCCCGAAGGGAATTATTGACACAAATGGTAGAGCGCTGCTGTTGTCACTGATGGGGGATTCTGAAGGTGGGGCAATCAGTTGCTGAGCACCTATCCTGGGAGCTGTCACCTGATTTTCTTGTTCACTTGGCCCTGTTTTGAGATCCTCCAATTTTAATGGACTCCTCGCCAGGCACTTTCTGACTCAGCCCTTCCATCAAGACAAAACTGTACAGTACACAGCAGAGCACAACAATCCTTGCCACTCTTTGTGGCATATTCAGTAGGGCACCTTCCAACCTCTGGACCTCAATTTGTCCTCTCCACTACCTCCCTGTTCACTGTGTGCGCACGATTGTAATAATCCTGTATTGTGCAGAATGGTGTCATCAACCATGGCTGCAGGAGGTAGATGTCATTGCTCAGGATCCATCTATTTATTTGACCTTTTTAAATAATCAGTGGTGATGGAATGACGAAGGATAAAGGCATCATGGCAGCTTCCTGGATGTGCTCTGCATTGATGTGCAGAATCCTTTGTGGGTATTGCAGGCTCATTTAACAAGTGGAATTTCTTCCTATTAATGAATGTTGCTGGCTCCCTACTGAAGTTTTCATTGTCACGTGGGTTCAATTGATAGCCTACACCCCAGGGAAGCCAAGTCGGCTTGTAAACATTGCTCTGCAGGGGATATGCCATACTGGATGGAGTCAGCTGCCCTGTCACCTGTTGAATGTAGGCTCTTGCAGCTTCCTGGCTGATATTGCAAAGTGGGTGATCGGAGCAATCCGAAGTCATAAAAACGGAGAGCCATAGTGACCTGCATCTCCACTGATAACATTGTGGGAAGAAGTTTGTGGCTTCAAGTCTTCCTGCAGAATTTCACATATGGCCACACACACACCACACCTCTTGACCTTGGCATGACCTTCCAAGCCCATTACACACAGGAGATTGAAGGCACTTGCAATTATCTCCAATCATGATTTCTCACTCCACTCTCCTCATTCTCTTCATCCTCCATTTTAAAAGCTGAACTGAGGAATGCTGATTAAGAATGCCATTGCAGCTCCTTTATCCAGCTGAACACTGCGCGAGGTGAAATATCTTGGGCTCAGAGAATCGGAGGTCTCTGGGCAGAAAGAAATAAGGAAAAAAATTGCTGCGGTGCTACAGGTTAAGTTGTAAGTGTTTGAAACTCACATAAGGGTCATGAAATATTAGCATCAGATGTCCTCTGATGACCCTTCACCCAAATTTCTCTTCAGCCACCAGAAAACCAGCCAAAATCCAAGAAATACCCACAAGCTGCTCTTTTCATGAAAGCAAAGCCATGTTAATGACCACTAGAGAGTTAGCAGATGTGGTGTAAAAGATCAATGGAATGGGAATAGTGTAAAACCATCACAAGCCAGTTGTGCTGAAATTTCTTTGGTGCTGAAAATTGCTATTATACTGTACTTGTGCCATTGTTTTTGTGATGTTTCCAGGAAATTTTTCTGGTTATTATATTGAGTTTACTTTGTGTGGATAGAGGGAAATGTAATTCGGTATTATATGCCGTTATAATTGAAAGTTAGTATTTATTTTACATAGTACATTTCCATTAATATATGAATTAATTTTTTTAGACCTTCCTCAGAACTGTGATCGCAACATTCCTCTAGTTGCTCAGGAAATAATGAAAAGAATGATTCGTCAATTTGCAATTGAATATATATCCAGAAGTAATCATGCTCATGAAACTCAGACTGGATCAACCGATGAATCTGTTTCAGTCCCAAATGATCCTCCTGCCAAGCAAACCCAGAACTTTCACCAGGAGCAGGAGGGACCCCTAGACCTCACTGTGAATAAAAATCAACAGAAAAATATTCAACAAGGTAATCAAATTTCTTTTCTATTAATTGAATGTTTCGGATCTGTGTGCGCGCACATGTGATAGACATCCCTTATGTAAAAGCAGTTCCCGGAAAATGGATATAACAGTAGGTTACCATGATATTTTATCACTGGAACCTGGATTCATTGCCAGCTCAGAACTGATGGAATGAAAGTCAGTGACACAGCCTAATTCTGAATAAGTACAAGCAACAATTTAGACAGTAAATTGACAGCCTCACTGAATTTAAAAATGTGGTTATTAAAAATGGAGAAAAATAACAAGGTCAGTATTGATTTGCTGTAAGGCCATGACATTTGTTTGAAGTAAGTGGGGTAATATTCACCATGGTTGCTTGATTTTAGCGTACGCCAGTGAAAATTTTTTTTTTTACATTTTCATGGGATGTGAGTATCACTGGCAAGGCCAGCATTTGTTGCTCATCCCTAATAGCCCTTGAGAAGGTGGCGGTGAGCTGTTTTCTTGAACTGCTGCCATCCATCTAATGTAGGTACACCCACAGTACTTTTGGGAAGGGAATATAGCATGACAAAAGTAGAAAAAGGATTCTATTCCCCCAAACACTGTTGCCTTTCTCGTCCACTGTAACTTCTGTAAGTGCATCAGGAACAGTTGCGCATGTGCATTTTATACACGCTGCAGCCACTGGCGCATGCACAACTGTTCTTGATGGCGGCAAGATGAAATTTTTCTGTATCTGAGTTACTACATGAAATCCGGTTTTGTAATGCTGCCTATTTACATCACCATTGAATGAGTATTAGCATTGTGATTGGCAGTGGATGTATTCTTAAAGCTCTGAAATGATATCAAAGTAGAGAAACAGCTGCATTTTCAGAAGGGTCAAATACTCCTCCAACACAAGAACACCAATTAACTTGCCACAATCCATAATAAATCAGACCATGAAAATAAACAAAATAAATTGGTTTATTTAAATGCTGTTCACCACCCCACCCCCAGTTTGTTAAGGGAGCCCCTCACATTTCACGGGTATCTCAGTTGGATGAAAATGAGACTCTTAATCCCAGGGACATTGTTTTTAATCCTACATAAGATAATAAATCTTAAGTATTTTATTCAAAATACTTTTATTGATTTTTACCAAAGAAAATTACAATCAATTCTCCACAGTCTTCAGTTCATTGGAAGTTGGGAGTCTCATTTATTGAAATTTCCTCATTATATATCTTAATCATTCACTGAATCATCAGAAGCATGTTTTACAGAGGGAACAGTTGATATATAATAGGTAAAGTTGATACCAGAACTTGTAATTGGTAGAGAGCTACACAGACCCAAAAATTGGTAACTTGAACTTTGTTGTTAGTCTGTGTCAAGCCAATTTGTTCGTTTTAATACAGCAGCCGACACTCTGACACTACGTGTGCAGGAAATGCTCCCCCTAGTGTTGCAGCACAATTAAACAGCCTGTCTCACCAGCATACAAAACATGTCTTATATGAAATTAATCTGTTCTGGCATTTCTTTTGTGTAGTTGTTATCCCAACTACATGTACAAGTTGAAAAACAGGACCATGTTATTCTGTAAAAAGCAACTTGGTTTACTCAAAATTCAATGAATCTTGGAGTATCATGGTTACAGCACGGGAGGACGACATTCGGACTGTCATGCCCATGCTGGCTCTTTGTAAGAGCTATAATAGTCAATATAGTAAAAAAAAAAATAAATCTGCTATTTTTGTGACTTTCTTTTTTACCTAGTATTTGTCATTTGTTCTGGTAAACTTTAGTCCAAAACTGTAGGAACAATTTGCTTTGAAACACACTCATCTGGCCAGTTTCTCTGTCACATTCTACCACCTGTATATACTTTGACAATAACTTCTGACTTAACAGGGCAATTCATGTAGAATGCGGCCAGTTCTAGCTGGATTCCTGCTAAATCCCACAAACGTGGCCCTCATCACTGCTGCTACTGACCTCACTTCTTGTCTGTTCTGCTTCCAGGGAGTAAACATTAAAAAAACATAAATGTGTGCATAGAAATTTCACATTCTGATTGAAGTAAAACTACCCTTTTATTTTTGTTTTGGAAGTTTTGGTCATGGAAATAGCGGAGCAGGGAGACGAAACAGCACTGGGAAGGATGCAAGTGATAGTGTATATAAAGGAACACTTCTGGAAGTATCTTCACTTATAAAATACTGGTGATTTATACTATATCTACACCCTCTGCTATTGCAAACTGGTCCCAAAATAGGGCTGGATTTATTTTAAGTTATTTGGTCCCTCTTGCATTAAAGGCATTACTTGCCAAAATAGAGAACTATCTCAGCTTGGTACATCCTGGTTAATGTGGAAATGGTATTAGTTATGGCCTTCTTAGCTTAAAGTGATCTAAAATTCATGTTTTGTTTATTGTAGGAAAGTGTTCCTATCTGAATAACTGTCATAAATGCATGTTACCTCAGGTGCTTTTAAAACGGAGTAGGTTTCCTAGAGCAGTAGAGACCTGCTTTGTTGGTCGCCTATTTTTGTGTCGTGGACCATTGATTATTTTGTGCCCTCGTATATAAATTGTGTAAGCTTTCTAAACTTATATTAAATTTGTAAATTTAGCTTATCTATGAATGATGCACTAAAAGCCTGATAGCCAACCATGGCCAGACTTGCTTCATTAAAATCCCTCTCAGATGCCCTGTTATGTATAGCAGAAGTTGAAGTGTGATTACAGGCTCATAAATTATACAGCAGGCTACAACACGCGTGTTAGCAATCTAGGAATGTAACTGGAACAATTGCAGTTAATTTTTATTCAGATAAGAGTTGTCAGATTTATATTATTGAAGAATCAGCCTATTTTAAGCCTTAACACTGAAGACGCAGGCAATGGTTTTGATTCCATTCTAGTCAGAAATATGGAGCATTTATGTATCAAGCTTCAGTGTATTAAATAAGTGAAGTTAAGTTCTGATCCCTAAAAGTAACATTTATGGAAATTAGCTTCAATATCTATGTCTCTTGAATCAAAATACCTGTGTATATAGCATGTTGTGCATTAATTTTGTGTTGTAGACAGCCATGCTTTCTTATTGGCTGAACAATCAATTTTAGCATGTTGCTGACCTGTACATCAATCAAAGACTCCCACAGAAAAAGCAACTTGAAAAGCTACCGTCAACTCTTATGTTTTCGTTTCTTTTACCCTCTGCACCTCAACATTAGGATTAAATAACTGAAAAAAGTAGAGTGCAGCACAACAGAGTACGTGTTGCTTTGTAAACTTCACACCACTTGCAGATACATACATTGAGCACTCTATATAGCAGCACAATTTGTCACACATGGTCTAATCCACTAATTGATACAGTCAAGGTAATTTCTGAAGCTGAGATCACATGGAAGAAGGGAGAAATTAAGCTGAGGGATCTTGTTGATCCCTTGCTGGGTTGGGTGGTATTTAGTTTGTGAGGCACAGGGGACACTGTGTAGAATCCATTGCTTCTAGGATCGAGTTTATTGAGTTTAGTAGCAACATATGTGCAGTGAAGAAATTTGAGATGGCCTTTTCTTAAAATGCTGTAGATGAAAATTATGAAAATCAGTCGATGCTTCCACCATTGCTTCCCTGGCAGTGGATGGCCTAGGATTTATATTGGCTTTTATATATTGACATGGAGGAAAGTAGAAGAAACCTGCTTGCAGTGAAAGCCAGCTATAATGGAGTTATATAATGGTTTTCTGGTGGCAATAGATAGGATTCCAATGATGATGACACTTATGGGGCAGCATTAGAAATCATCTTGGGGATAAGGAATTGTTATCAGTGACCTGCTCGGAAAAAGAAGACCTGATTCTTCATGGTTATAGTTTATTTTGATGATTTTTGAAGCCAAGATCTTATAAAATGGCAGAGCAGGCTCAAGAGACCAAATAGCTTATCCCTGTTTCGATTTCTTACATTCTTATGCTTGAGATGAGAAGACTAGGATGTGCAGTGGGGTTAGCCAGGCACTGATTGTCTTCATTCCAAGCCAACAAATTTGTTGCCTGCCCCTGCCACCTTCTCCCCCAACCTGCCTTCCAAATAGCACTTTCAACAGCATTGAGGCAATTCTTGGGAAGTGGTGACTTGTTGCACACTGCTTTGCAAGGTGTTAACACTGCTGTGCACAAGTGTAGAATTGATTTGGGAATATATTCATCTTTATATTCTGCCACCTCCAATGAAGCACATCTTCCCCTCCTTTCAGCAATCCAAAGGGACAGTTCCCACAGCAACACCCTGATCACCCCCAGCACCCACCTCCCTTTCCTACAGTACCATGCAAGCACGGGTGATGCAACATTTGCCCTTCTACCTCCTCCCCTCTTCCAAATAGAACCGAGATTTACTTGTACTTTCAATTTAGTATACTGTGTTTGCTCCTCATGATGTGGCCTCCTCTATTTTGGGTCGACCAAATGCAAACTGGGTGACAGCTTTGTAAAACATCTCCTTTCAGCCCACAAATATGACCCTGATCTCCCAGTCACCTGTCATTTTAATTCCCCACCCTGGTCTTGTTCTGACCTTTCTGCCCTTGACCTGCTAGTGTTCCAGTGAAGCTCACTGCAAGCTTGAGGAACAGCACTTCATTATTCAACTAGGCACTTGAAAGTCATCTGGTCTCAACATTCAGTTCAACAATTTTAGATCATAATGTCTACCCCCATGTTTCATATTTCTTTGCTTTTTTTACCCCTTGTTTCTCTCTTTTTCCTTCACTTTGTGTTCAGACAGAAGCTTATCCTGTCATTCACATCTTTAGACACATCTTTGTTTCCTACATTACAGCATCGTGATTACACTTCAAAAAGAACTTCATTGGCTGTAAAGCACTTTGAGACATCCCGTGGTTGTGGAAAGCGCAAGACTTTGTTGTTTCCTTACTTTTCCCATTTCCACTCCCTTTGGCCTTGCAACATGAAACCTTTTGTTGTTTAATCTCTCCTGCCCTCCACCCTATCAGAAATATTTGTCTTCCCAGTCCACCACTCCCCTGTCCACAGAGGCTGCCTGACCTGAGCATTTTTTTGTTTTTATTTCTTAAATTTATTTCTCCTCCTAGCCAAAAATTGTTTTCTTGGAATATCTACTTCATCTTTCTTTAAGGCAGATTAAGATTTCTTTCCTCTTAACAGGACTGTTAGGTCCCCTGAAGTTCAAGCGTGTTACTTTCATGTCAGGCATATCACTTTGTCAACCATATTGTGAACAATTTGGCTTATTATGTTTGAAGTAGAATGAAGTGGAAGATATCAATGGACTGGTCTGCTGGGCAGAAAAGTGACAAGTGGAATTCAATCCAGAGAAGTGTGGGGTAATGCATATTAGGAAAGGCAAACAAGGCAAGGGAGCACATAATGGGTAGTAGGGTATCGAAGTGTTGAGGAATAGAGGAAACTTGGAATGCATAGCCATAGACCCGTGAAGATAGCAGGACAGGTGATAAGATGATTAAGATGGCATATGGGATAATTTCCTTTATTAGCCAAGGTATGGATTATAAGAGCAGGAAGGTTATGCTAGAATTGTATAAACACTAGTGTGACCCTTGCTAGAGTACTGTGTACAATTCTGATTATTGCACTGGAGAGGGAATTTTTCTTTTTCTTTAATCAGGTGTGGGCATCACTGACCAGGCCAAACATTTGTTGCCCTTGAGAAGGTGGTGGTGAGCCATCTTCTTGAATTCAACTAAGTGCCTTGATAGGCCATTTCAGAGGATGGTTAAGAGTCAACCACATTGCTGTAAGTCTGGAGTCACATGTAGACCAGACTGCATGAGGATAGCAGATTTCCCTCCCTGAAGGACATTAGTGAACCAGATGAGTTTTTTGCATTAATCGATAGTTTCGTGGTCACCATTACTGAGACTGGCTTTATGTTCCTGATTTATTAATTGAATTCAAATTCAGCCAGCTGCTGTGGTGCAATTTGACCCATGTCCCCAGAGCATTCGCCGGGGCCTCTGGATTACTAGTTCAGTGATATTATGCCACTGTCTCCCTCAAGGAGGTACAGAGGGGATTTACAAGGATGTTGCAAGGAATGGATTACATGGAATGCACAGTGTAGAAACAGGTCATTTGACCAAACCAGTCCATGCTAGTCTTTATGTTCCACTCAAGCCTCCTCTGCCTTTTCTCATCTAAATCTACCATTGTAACTTTCTATTCCCTTCCCCCTCATGCTTGTCTAGCTTTCCTTTAAATGCATCTATACTATTCGTTTCAACTATTCCCTGTGATCAAGTTTCACATTCTCACCACTCTTTGGGTCAAAAGGTTTTTTCTGAAATACCTATTGAATTTCTTGGTGACAATGTTATGTTGGTAGACTTCGGTTATGCTCTTTCCCACAAGGGGAAATGTGCTCTGTATCCACTCTATCAAAACCTTTCATAATTTCACTGCTCATCTCATCAATCAATATCATATCTACCTGTTCTACCTCCCTGGTAAACACTGAAGCAAAATAATTATTTAATATTTTTACTAGTGGTATTTTCATGTCTTTCTTCTAATGGCCCTATTCCCATCATAGCCTTCCTTTTAACTAATGTGTTTGTAAAATATTTTACTTTTTTTATGTTCCTTGATAATTTAATTTCATAGTTCCTCTTTGCCTTCATAAATGCTTTTTGTTTTACTTCTTTCCTAATCTCTGTATTCTGTCTTATCATGGATCCCTCTGTTGTCTGTGTGCTTAATGTATGCTTTTTTCCTAACTTTCAGTTACTCCCTCATGTCTTTATTCATCCGTGGAACCCTCACTTGTGTTTAGTTTGTTCTTTCCGTTTATCACAACATATTTTTCCTGCACTCTGAGCACAGTTTTAAATATTTCCCATTGTTTTTCTACATTGTTATTTGCCAATATTTTTGCCCATTTTATTTTCCAAAAGTTCTATTCTCAGCCCCTCAAAATCAACTTTTCTCCAATCTATTAACTTAGAGGTAGTTTTCTCATACTTATATCTTTCTCTAGAATAATTTTAAAGCGTGTTAGATTATAGTCATTACTGCCTAGATGTGTTCCCCTACTTTTATTTTCCTGATCTGCTCTGGTTTGTTCCCCATTACTAGATCCAATAACTCTCGCAGGCTTTTTATATATTGGTTTAGAAAGGAGTCCTGTACACATTGTAGGAACTCCATCCCCTTATTCCCTTTACTTACCTTTTGTCCAATTATTATCACGGTAATTGAAATCCCCCATGATTATTATGGTTTTTTTACTCAATTCCTTAATTTGTCTGCATATTTCTTTCACCATCTCTCTTTAGTATTGGATGGCCTGTAGACTAACCAGTTGGTGTGATTGGTCATTTTGGATCCTATTTTTGTCTTGCTGATAGCTGCATCCCTTTCTTCTACTGCCATTATGTTACCCTTACATGTACAGCTACTCCGCCACCCACCACCTCTGTTTCCCTCTGCCTTTTTTAAATACATTATATCCTGCAGCGTTTAATTCAGAACTGAGTTACGAGGAAAGATTGGATAGGCTGGGATTATTTTCTTTGGGACATAGGAGGCTGAGGGAAGATTTAATTTAGGCTTTTAAAATTGAGGACCTATATATTTCCGTTAGCAAAGAGGTCAGCAACCACGGAATAGATTTAAAGTAATTGATAGGAAGATGGGGTGGGGTTGCAGAGAAACATTTTAGCCAGAGGGTGGTAGGGTTCTAGAAATCTCTGCCTGAAAGGGGTGGTAGGGGTAGAAACCCTCATCATATTTTAAAAAAGGTACTTGGTTACTCACTTCGTGTGTATTCTATAAGGCTAAGGGCCAAGGGCTGGAAAGCGGGATTGGGCTGGATAACTCTTTGGCTGGCGCAGACAAGGTGAGTTGAATGGCTGCCTCCTATGCCATAAATTTTCTGTTTCTATGAATAGCCCCATTATCTGTTGGTTTAGGAATCAGAAACCTAGTGATGGGTTCTTCTGTATGTGATAGGAAGGTGACTTTGGTCAGAAGCGGGTGGTTCACTTCTTGACTTTGCCTGCATGGTCCTCCCATTCTGCATATTAGGATTTCTGTCAACCTATTGGATGTTTTGGCAGTAACAGGTTAGTGGTTCCCCTTACCTTTCGGTATTAGTGAGAGGTCACTGGGTAGCGGGTAAGCCCCTTTCTCTTTGCCAGGTAAAGAGTTAAAGCCAAGTGTGCAGCTCTGTTTTTTTTACCCAGGCTAGATGACCTGTGAGATCCTTGAGTTGCTGATGTTATTTTGGATCCCCACTTGTTTATTTTAATTTATTTTTAGCTCTAGTTATTATAAAATAAACAGAATTTTAGAATAAAATTGTAAAATAAAAACGCAAAGCTCTAAAAATATATGGGCCGTTCAGCACCATTGAGAGAAAAGATGGGTTATAATATTTCAGGTTTATAACCGGCATTCTGAGCAAAAGATTATGTATTTTGGGTTATTTGGTGAAAAGCAAAATGTTTCTATTATCATCACTGAAGGTCAATTGCCTTTAAAGGCTTTTGTTAAGGAAAAATTGAACCAAACTTTGTCTGTTAGCAGATGGAGTGCTTGATCTGTCTACAAAGAAGAATAGTATAAATTCCACAATATCAACTGGATCTAGTCCTGTATCAACCACTATCAAATTATCAGGGTAAGTATTATCGAAGAATTAGATCCAAAGGATTTACATTTTTAAAATATTTAATTTTGTGTATTTTTAAGTCTTAAAAATAAACATTTTGTCACAGCTGCACTGCACTGTTATATTTCGAATCATCATGCTATCTCCCAAGTATGTTACTGCTGTGATTTTTTTTTAGTTTACAATTTTCATTTTGAAAGGCAGTTAGTTGTATTTTTCAAGCATCTCATCAAGCCAGTTAAAGTTTAAAACATTAGGTTGATAAACAATTCGTATTGTCAATTTATTTATATAACTCAGTAACTGTGGATTGTATTTACATTCTTAATTTGCTCTTGAAATAAGATTGTCAGAAATGAAAAAGGTGTAAGTGTATAGAAGCGCATTCTATCTGGGTCAGTGTGTGTTAGATAGTTTACATAAAAATTTCTTGGGTACAATACAGTGATAGAAAAGTATCTTCCTAATGAAACAGTTGTCATTTGGCGCATGATCAGTTGATCGTGCCTGGTTACATTTATCCATACTATACCTGATTGTCAGCAGGATTTAGAAAATTTTCTACATTTATCATTTTAATACACAGCATTGCCCAAGTACTACTGTAATACTGAAAAGTTTTGATTTTTAAAGTAGCACTTGAGTTTACTTGTCAGTAAGAAATTCAATGGAACAGCTGAAAGTTTCACCCAACCAGCTATTTGTCGCACTGCCACTTCCAGTCAAATATCTGACTGTTACAGTTTGCATATCTAATATTTTCATCTGATTTGAATCTAGATTGATCAGTGAGGTTTAAAAACATACACTTGTTCTATAAGCACAGCTTTCTTAGTTATGCAGATATTTCAGCTTCACTGATAAACTTTTAATACCTGAACCATTTCATTTTTTAAAAGATGCTCAAAGCTACTAGGAGATGCAGTGTTGAGAACTTTGGCCACATGTTTCCTTGGTAGTACACCACCTAAGCTACAAACTTGAATAATTTTCATTAATTATTACTAGTGATAAGTGCATTTTTTTAAATGACATTGTGATGAGAGCTTTTGGTTAAATTTCTGACTGACAAGTAAACTTAAATTGGCATTAAGTCTTTCATCTTGCTTTGTTATATGGGCGTTTTGTCCAAAGCAGTGCAAAATATAGTGTCAGTATATAACTGCAGCGAATATTTAAAAACCCATTTCTAACTGTAGTTATCTTTTACTGGCCAGGATTGTATGACATGTTCAAAAATATGTTCAGAGACACTCATATAATTAACCATTGCATAACTGGTAGTCCACTACAGAGGTGACTTCTCTTGTAAAAAAAAAAATGCACAGCAAAAGTTATTTATGGGTCTTCTACAATAACAAAAGCATTTTAGTAATATTGTACTGGGGCATTATCCTATAGTTTTCTTTTATAGTGCCAGAAGTGTCAAGTATTAAAGCTGAGTTCTTTAGTTACTTCGGTACAGTGTTTGTGCGTATGTCAATTTTTAAAAATCTTGTATTACAATTATAGGGCTATCCCCAAAAGGTATAGTGTTATGGAAGATACCATTGCCTGCTACATTAAATAATTGTTTTGCTTTCCTTTAGTTCTTTTTGATTTGTTTGCTAATTATTTTACCCTATCCTTGTTCCTTGAATTTTCTGTCCTGACCACACTCATAACCCATCATCTGTCTCTCACACTCAACCTATAAAGGTGATGTCTCAGTTTCATGGCAGTGGAGGTATTTGCACATACTCAGTGCGAGTATCATCACCCTATACCCACTGCAGGTCAGAAAGTGATGTGAATAGGCAACTTGAGAGGCAGAATTTGAAAGCCTTACAAATGTAACTGCATCAGGCAAGGCTTTTACATATCAGAACAATGCTTCGAGATTGCAGAGGTGGGAAGGGAAGAGAGGCCGGTGTCTGGAGAGAGAAATCAAAGCAGAAAATGCTAAAATTGTTCAGGTTTGGCAGCATTCGTGGAGAGAGAAACAGTTAACATTTCAGGCTGATGACCTTTTAGAACTCGAGAGGGGGAAGTATTGGCCACCTGGGAACCAGGCAGGATAGTTGACTGATCAGAAGCGAGTGCGAAGGCCATCAAGGGGCATCTTTTAGTCAAGCTGAGGTGGCAAGTATGTTTGTATATTAATGGAATCACTTAAGCTCATTTCTTAATATTAAGAATGTGAAAGTTCTTGTCATCAAATTTATGAGACTAGAAGCATTTGAGAAGGCTTATCCTTCCATTTAGATATTCCTTGTAAATCTAATAAAGATGGGGTTTCTTAGGGAATTCTGGAGATTTTGATGGGGAGCGTTTTACAAGGAACTGAGAATTTCCATAAGTAGGAGCAATTGAAATGATGCCTGGTGACTAAGGAACTACTTTGTAGTCTTCAAAACCACTGGGATATTCAGCATTTGCTGGATCGCCAGAATTGGAAAGTCCTGTAAAAGATTTGAGTTCATTCCCTTGCCCTCTTTTTTTTTTCTTCTTTTTTCTCCACATCTCAACCCTTTGTGGTGCCCTTTCCTCTTTCTTGCCCTTGTGTCTGGCTTTTCTATAATCACTCAAAAAGGCTTGGATGTTTAGGCACTCAAAATATAGTTGTACCTGACTCTAACATTCAAGTCTAAAACCCCTCAGTTGAAGTGCACGTGCTACAGCTTCTCTTGGTATATCTTTGGGAGGTACATTATTAAACAAGGTAATTTATTATAATTCGGTGCTCTGAAATTTATCCAAAGAAATAAATCCAAGAAACACTTTTTATTTTTGATACTTAGCACTGCACCTCATGACTACTTATACTGAGAGAATGCTGCTTTTTGACAATGTCTTTCTGATGAGACATTAAGCCGAGTCCGCTGTGTCTGTTCAGGTGGAAAAAAGGTAGGCAATATTATAAAAAAGGATTAAGGATTGCCGTTCTCTTGGCATCCTGACCAACATTCATTCCTCAACCATCCCTCAAAAATGTATCAACTAGTCATAAGTGTCATTGCTGTTTGCAAGGGTTTGCTGTTTACAAATTGGCTCTTAAATTGTTTACATCAGTGTGATGGAGTCATAAAATTACAATGTGATGTTAGATTACGTGGATGGCCAAAACTGTTGTAAATGGATTTCATTCAGGCAAATGTGAAGCCATGTACTTTAGTCCTAATAAAGGATAGAAAAGGATACTTTGCAAATGATGAAAAGCTACAAATAGTGGAAGTCTAAAGAGATTTGTGGGGCCCAGGTACATAGACCATTAAAATGCCATGAAGTACAGAAAATAATCAAAAAGGTGAATGGAATGCTGGCTTTTATACCTAGAGGACTAAACTAAAAGGGAGAAGTCATGCTTCAGCTATACAAAGCTCTGGTTAGACCACACCTGGATACTGTGGGTAGTTCTGGGCACCATACCTTAGGAAGGATATTGGAAATGCAGCGTAGATTTACCAAAATGGTACCTGGATTCTTAGGATTAAATTATGAGGTGAGATTACAGAAAGTAGGGTTGTATTCCCTGGAATTTATAAAGTTAAGGCGTGATTTGATCGAAGTCTTCAAGATATTAAGGAGCTCAAATGGGGTCAGTAGAGAGAAACTATTTCTGCCTGTTGGAGGAAGCCGAGGACTAAGGGGTGTTGTCTAAAATTTAGTGCCAGACCTTTCGGGAGTGAAGTTAGGAAACACTTCTATACATAAAAGGCAGTAAATGCTTGGAACCCTCTTCTGCAAACAGTTAATATTAGATCAATTAATTTTAAATCTGATGAACAAAAATCTATGGAATATGGAGCAAAAATGAGCAAATGGAGTTTGGTTGCAAATTAACCACTATCTCATTGAATGGTGGAACAAGCTACAGGATGGAATGTCACTCTCCTGTTCCTCTGCCTACATTTTAAAATAGTGAATTAGCTGTGAAGCGCATTCAGATCATCTGTGGACAAGAATGTTGCTACATGAATGCAAGTCAGTTCTTTCTTCAGGCCCATTCTTGATATATGAAGAGCTAAACCTGTTTGTCAGAAAAGTTCAAATGATGCTGTGTCATTAATTTGTTAGATTAAATTTGTGTCTATCCATTGGCTACATCCCTTTCTCATTCCTTTCCCTTCTTAATGACTGGGAATAATTAGATCACAGCCTCCATTCATTACATTTGGCTCTGGCCAGCTACAGGATATGTAATTTTGCACTATTCTGTTCAACCTTCAAAGCAGATAATTTAAGAATCTTTACTTGACACATTTATAGAAGATTTACAAGAAGGATGCGTAATCAGAATATTTCTGATGGTGCATTTTAATGCCTCCGAAGCTAATAAACACACACACGAATTGGGAAGGAGAGAAAAAGTAAAAAAAGAAAAAATGCAGTATAGATCACAGTCAGAATCATTGCGATTGATATGTTGTGCATACTTAAATTTTAAATTTATATTTTAAAATAAAAATGTGGTGGGACATTGAGTTAGCATACTGTCCTTTCAATCGTCTCATGAGTTTAAGTCCAGC
This sequence comes from Cetorhinus maximus, assembly GCF_964194155.1. Classification (NCBI taxonomy): domain Eukaryota; kingdom Metazoa; phylum Chordata; class Chondrichthyes; order Lamniformes; family Cetorhinidae; genus Cetorhinus; species Cetorhinus maximus. The sequence continues at coordinate 109,430,859 of NC_135879.1, read as the reverse complement.
AGAGACTGGTGTTTTTTTAAATTCATACCTGGGATGTGAACGTAGCTGGGAAGACCAGCATTTGTTGCCCATCTCTCATTGCTTTTGAGTAGGTGGTGGTGAGCCGCCATCTTGAAATTCTGCAATTCATGAGACTAGTCATCTCTATTGCTTTCTTTTAACTGCCTAACTCATTTATAAAATAAATTTTGGCAGTTTCAACTCTAATGTAATGAGTATCCACAACACAGAGCTGCTTGTACTTTAGCTGTACAAGGCAAATTTATCCATCTCGAGCTCCACCAAGCTGCACTCAGTGCACAGATTGAAGGAAACCAAAGCACCTAACCTATGCATCATTCAAGGGTAGCTCACCTTTGGGGACACAATTTTTTTTTTTCTATTTTGTCTGTCTGCTTTGGCTTAACGATGGCTAGTATGGGAAATACAATTGTATATTTAGTTCAGTTAAGAGGTTTCTGTAGAAGTATATTACTGATAGAACAGAAATGGTGTGTTTGTATATGAAATCAAAACCGCAAATACTCAAAACACTCAGGTCAGGCAGTATCTGTGGAGTGCAAAACAGTTAACCTTTCGGGTTGATGACTTTTTAACAGAACTTTTTTTTAATGCTTTCATGGGATGTGGGATTCGCTGGCCACCACCTCGAGAAGGTGGTGCTGAGCTGACTTCTTGAAGCTCTACAGTCCGTGTGGTGTAGGTACACCCACAGTGCTATCAGGAAGTGAGTTCCAGGATTTTGACCCAGCGACAGTGAAGGAAGGGCAATATATTTCCAAGTCAGGATGGTGAGTGACGTGGAGGGGAGCTTCAGGTGGTGGTGTTCCCATCTATCTGCTGCCCTTGTCCTTCTAGGTGCTAGTGGTCGTGGGTTTGGAAGGTGCTGTCTAAGGATCCTTGATGAATTCCTGCTGTGCATCTTGTAGATGGTACATGCTGCGGCCACTATGCGTCGGTGGTGGAGGGAGTGAATGTTTATGGATGTGGTGCCAATCAAATGGGCTGCTTTGTCCTGGTTGGTGTCAAGCTTCTTTTAGTGTTGTGGAAGCTGCACTCATCTAGACAAGTGAGGAGTATTCCATCACACTCCTGGCTAGTGCCTTGTAGATGGTGGACAGGCTTTAGGGAGTCAGGAGGTGAGTTACTTGGTGCAGGATTCCTAGCCTCTGACTTGCTCTGTAGCCACAGTATTTATATGGCTAGTCCAGTTCAGTTTCTGGGCAATGGTAACCCTCAGGATGTTGTTAGTGGGGGATTCAGTGATGGTAATGCCATTGAACATCAAAGGGTGATGGTTGGATTCTCTCTTGCTGGAGATGGTCATTGCCTGATACTTGTGTGGCACAAATTTTTACATGCCACTTGTCAGCCCAAGCCTGGATATTATTCAGGTCTTGCTGCATTTGGACATGGACTGCTTCAGTATCTGAGGAGTCGCGAATGGTGCTGAACATTGTGCAATCATCAGCGAACATCCCCACTTCTGATCTTTATGATGGAAGGAAGGTCATTGATGAAGCAGCTGAAGATGGTTGGGCCAAGGACACTACCCTGAGGAACTCCTGCAGTGATGTCCTGGAGCTGAGATGATTGATCTCCAACAACCACAACCATCTTCCTTTGTGCTAGGTATGACTCCAACCAGCAGAGAGTTTTTCCCCCTGATTCCAGTTGACTCCAGTTTTGCTAGGGCTCCTTGGTGCCACACTCTCATGTTGCCATGGTGTCAAGGGCAGTCACTCTCACCTCACTTCGCGAGTTCAACTCTTCTGTCCATGTTTAAACCAAGGCTGTAATGAGGTCAGGCGCTGAGTGGCCCTGGCGGAACCCAGACTGGACGTCAGTGAGCAGGTTATTGCTAAGCAAGTGCCACTTGATAGCACTGTTGATGACCCCTTCCATTACTTTACTGATGACTGAGAGCAGACTGATGAGGTGGTAATTGGCCAGGTTGGATTTGTCCTACTTTTAGTGTACAGGACATACCTGGGCAATTTTCCACATAGCCGGGTAGATGCCAGTGTTGTAGCTGTACTGGAACAGCTAGGCTAGGGGCGTGGCAAGTTCTGAAGCACAAGTCTTCAGTACTATTGCTGGTATATTGTCAGGGCCCAATATCTTTTCAATATCCAATGCCTTCAGCCGTTTATTGATATCACGTGGAGCGAATCGAATTGGCTGAAGACTGGCACCTGTGATGCTGGGGAACTCCGGAGGAGGCTGAGCTGGATCATCCACTTGGCACTTCTGGCTGAAGATTGTAACAAATGCTTCAGCCTTATCTTTTGCACTGACGTGCTGGGCTCCTCCATCATTGAGGATGGTGATATTTGTGGAGTTGCTGCCTCCAGTAAATTGTTTAATTGTCCACCACCTTTCACGACTGGATGTGGCAGGACTGCAGAGCTTAGACCTCATCCATTGCTTCTGGGATTGCTTAGCCCTGTCTATCACTTGCTGCTTATGCTGTTTGGCACGCAAGTAGTCCCTGTGTTATAGCTTCACCAGGTAGACATCTTATTTTTAGGTATGCCTGATGCTGCTTCTGGCATGCCCTCCTGCACTCTTTATTGAACCAGGGTTGATCCCCTGGCTTGATGGTAATGGTAGAGTGGGAGGCATGCCAGGCCATGAGGTTACAGATTGTGTTTGAGTACAGTTATGCTGCTGCTGCTGATGGCCCACAGCGCTTCATGGATGCCCAGTCTTGAGTTGCTAGATCTGTTCGAAATCTGTCCCATTTAGCACGATGGTAGTGCCACACAAGATAATGGAGGGTTTCCTCAATGTGAAGGCAGGACTTTGTTTCCACAACAACTGTGCGGCGGTCACTTGTACCAATACTGTCATGGACAACTGAATCTGCGGCAGGTAGGTTGGTGAGGATGAGGTCAAGCATGTTTTTCCCTCTTGTTGGCTTCCTCACCACCTGCTGCAGACCCAGTCTAGCAGTTATGTCCTTTAGGACTTGGCCAGCTCGGTCAGTAGTGATGCCACCGAGCCACTCTTGGTGATGGACATTGAAGTCTCCCACCCAGAGTACGCTTCTGCGCCCTTGCCACCCTCAGTGCTTCCTCCAGGTGATGTTTAGCATGGAGGAGCACTGATTCATCAGCTAAGGGAGGGTGGTACGTGGTAATCAGCAGGAAGTTTCCTTGCCCATGTTTGACCTGATGCCATGAGACTTCATGGGGTTCAGAGTCGATGTTGAAGACTCCCAGGGTAACTCCCTCCTGACTGTATACCACTGTACCGCCACCTCTGTTAGCCCTGTCCTGCCGGTGGGACAGGACATACTGGAAGATGTTCTAGATGAGCAATGTTTAAGCAAGTCTGGGGCCAGAGAAAAGTGGGAGGGGTGCAGAAAAAATGCAAACAGGAATAGTTTGTGATAGGGTGGAGAGGTGGAGTGACTAAATGAGAAAAAGGGCTGATGTTGTGAGGCAAAAGGGGTGCTAATGAGACAAGTATGGAAGGATGGGCCTAAGGAGATGTAAATGTTCAAAGCATGATGACAAAGGGGGAAGGAAGCATGGAAAGTGGTAAAATAGAGGGGGTTTCCTTGGTCAATGAATATGGAGGGAGAAAGGCAGGTAGACCTCTGGTTCATACAACTCCTCCTGCTATGTTCCAATGTCATCAACAGCACACACTGGCTCTGGTGCAACCACCCTCATTACCAGCAAATTGTTTTTGAGAGAAAATGAGAGTGGTGGTTAAGACCAGAAGTTGTTAAACGCAATGTTAAGATTGGACGGCTGTAAAGTTTAGTTGAGAGATTAGACTAATAGAAAGATTAGTTGTTCCTCAAGCTTGTGTTGAGCTTCATTGGAACAGTGCGAGTCCAAGGACAGAGATCTGAGTGGGCAATGTGTGGACAATTGAAGTGACAAGTTACCAGAAGCTTAAGGTTGCATCTGCGGATTCAACATAGGTGTTCAGCAAAGCGTTCACTCAATCTGCTTTTGGTATCCCCAGCCATAGAGAAGACTGCATCATGAGCAGTGAATACTAAGTTGGATAAAGTACAAATAAATGGTCTTGCACCTAGAAGGTGTTTTTGGTGCCCGGGATGTTGGGAATTACTTGCATGTATGTAGTGCTTTTACAATCGAAGGACATCCCAGAACACCTTACAGCCAATTAATTATTTTTGAAGTGTAATCATTTGTTGTAATATAGGAAACTCGGCAGCCAATTTGCGCACAGCAAACTTCCATGAACAGCAATGTGATAAAGACCAAATTGTCTATTTTTATGATGTTGATTGAGAGATGAAATTGATCAGAGCACAGGAACAACTACTCTTTTTTTTCAAAATAATGCCATGGCATCTCTTTCATTCATCTGAGGGGTCTCTGTTTAATGTCTCACCTGAAAGGCAGCACTTTTGACCGTGCAGTACTCCCTCACTGATGCCCTGGAATGTCAGCTTAGATTTGTGTACTCAAGCCCTGGAATGGTACTTCAACCCTCGGCCCTCAGACTCGAGAGGCAGCAGTGCTATCAATTGAGTCACAGAAGACACCCAAGGAAATGAATGGTGTTGCATTTCCTGCTTTTGCTTGGGAGGGAAGGGGAGTAGGGTTTGGGGATGATGGAAAAGTGTGTGGGGGGGGTGGGGGGGGGGTGGTGGCGATCCCTCAGGAATGTTTGGAGGGAAGGGAGTGATGTATTTGGTGGTGACATCAGCCTGGAGGTGATCAAAATGTTGGAAGCTGACAGTTGGAAACTCTTTCGAGTTACCAACAGTCACAGATTGCAACTCTTTCGAGTACAATCACAGTTCTTGGTTTCCGGGTGTGGGACATGAACCCACAACCCTCTGATTCAAAGGCGAGGGTGCTATGAACTGAGCCACAGCTAATGTGGAGGCTGGTGGGATGGGAGGTAATGAGGAGGAGGAGCCTATCATGTTTCTGGGAGGGAGGTACAGGAAATAGAATGGACCTAGACAAGAGCCCTGCCAACCATGGCAAAGGGGAATTCTCAGTTAAGGAAAAAGGCAGACATTTTAGAAGCACTGTAGTGGAAGATGGTATCAACTGATCAGATGCAATAGAGAAGCTGGGAGAATGGAATTGGAGCCCTGACAGGAAGTATATTCCTATGGCATTATTCAAAGAAGAGCAGGGGATTCCCCCCATTGCCTGCCTGGCCAATATTTATTCCTCAAGCAACATCACAAAAATACAGATCATTTGATGATTTATATCGTTGCCACTTGTAGGACCTTGCTGTGTGAAAGTTAGCTGCTGTGTTTCTGACACTAAAATTGTGGCTATGGTTCACAAAGTGCTTAATTGGCTGTAAAACATTTTGGGATGCTCTAAGAACTGTGAAAAATATTTTAGAAAGACCAGTTATTTTTGTTTCTTTTGAGTTCATTGATATTGTAGCCAAATTTTCTTCTTTACAAGATACCTTGAGTGTCTAGGTCTTGAATTGTTTACTTGTAATTTGTTCAGTCACCAAATTTAAATTGTGAGCGGTTCACAGGAGGGAGGATACTGTAAATTTAGTCTTCGTCTGATTTGATTTTCTGCCTTGCTTCTTTTTCTGTCTTGTTCTTTTTCAGTTCTGACAGTTTGAGTGCATGCCCAAATGATTATTTTTCATAAGTGAGTCTAGACAAATAAATTGTAGGATTTGCAAAGGAAAATAGCCATGCATGTTTCTGTTTCTATTATTAGTCCTTGTAAGCACTTTTCATCAAGCGTGAGAACTCTGGCTGCATATTCCTCTCTACACAACTGTCAGGCCCCCATCAAATTGCCCGACTCGATTACAAATCACCTATGTCATTCCTGGACTGTACATCTCACTATAGCCATCATTTAGTATGTTTACTTGCAGAGCTATGACGGAACTCCAGGTGCCAGGTAACCATGGTTACATTGTCTTATAAGAAGTTAATACTAAAATACACTTGTTGCAGCAAGGCAAATCCTGCTCAGTTGACTCGGCCGATGGCCCTGAAAACATTTCCTATTGTCCCATTTAAAATACCGAAGTTCTTCAAAAGGAAAGAAAGCAACCATTTGTGTTTAGGGGTCTCCTTCCTTCAAAGGCCATGCCAGTGACTTCTGTGACAGAATCGAACACTTGCACCCCAAACCAAATCTATTCCTCTATTTGCTGCTAGTGTTTTTTGCTCCCTGGGACCACAGAGCTCCAGGGCTAGTATAAGGATTTGGATCCACTGAAATGGATGAAATCTTCCTGGGGACAGTTTTCTCCATGTAACTGATATCCCTGGAACGTCGCAGAAGAGGAGGTGATGCATGAACAATAATATTTTAGTATTGAGGGTTACATTTTTCATGTGATCATGAACAAATTCCAACAGAAAATCAGCTTTCACTGTTGATTTAATGTACTAATGAAAGAGCTAGGGGCACTGTTTTGGATAGCTGTAGTGTTACACATTTTACATTGTAACCCCCAAAACAATCCTATTAACTTAGACATTCTTCCCTGTAAAATATTTAGAAAGTGGACTTTGGTTAAAAATGCAAGTTTGTTGATTGTTTAAAAATATATATATATAATTAGTTAATAAAAGCTGCATTGAGATGCTGTCAATTTAGTGACAAATGAGATGTTTGGATATATAAATTAGATATGGAAATATTGTATCTTAGTACATGTGTTAATAGTTTGTAGATATTGGGTGCTATTAACCTATGTGGTAACTTAAAAAAGAATTTCGAAAATTAGAGTTGTACCTTCAAAATACATTCTAAATTAAACTAAATGTTATTCACAAAAGATCACCTATATTCTCCCAGTTAACAAACATTATCTAATGTGTGTATAATTAGTTAAGAATATTTAAAATTAGATAATATGAGCACAGCTAAAATTTGGCTTTAAGTAGCAATGTATATTCAGATAACGGAGGAAGACCTTTAATATTGTCAAATTTCCTTGAATTAAAAGTAGCATACAGGTTTCTGTTAAATAAATTGTCATGTACTCTTCTGCAGCATTTACACATTTATGTAACTTATTTCATATCTAACTTAAATTGACACTTCTGGCACTTTGAGGTATTTTTAAACAAATTATGAAAATTGTATTTTTTGATCAATTGTTAATATAGGAACAGTTGTAAAGTTTTCATTTACATTATTTAAAAATGCTAAATGAATAATGCTCTTTATCCAATGCCTGCTTTTGGTTTTATATTTTATTATTTAGGTTGACTACTAAAGGACAGGTGGCCAAGAACAAAATTGACATATTTATCTGTTTAGCTTGGATATGCTTAAAATAATTCTTAGCACTAATGTGTCACTTTTGGATTGTCACTGTGAATTGTTACTGTGCGGTATTAATGTGGCCTGTGCTTTATGTTTTGTGCAATGTTTTGGAAAATGTTCTTAGCATGTTGTGATTGCAGTACCCCGCCTGGAAAAAAAGAGGGTTGACTCTTTTATTACTTGTTTAGCGGTAACGTCACGTTTCTACTAACACATTGCTTTAGGACTTAGAATGCCATTATAATACAGTAAATTGAAAAGGACAATAATTGAAGCTCTAAAACTGTGAAAGTTGTTCCTTTTATTTCGCAAGTAATTATCACGGGATAACAACTGCAAGAAACATTAACACAAATATTGAACTGTAACATAAAGCTCTTGCCAAGGCCGCTTTAGAAGTGCAATCAAACATTTACACTGCCCTACCAGAACTGTAACCTTTTTCAACTTTAAGCAATAACAGCCAGAACTCAAAGACTTAAACAATGAGAGAAGCAGTGATGTTACCCAAGCAACCCTGTAATAAAGGAGTGGACCCTTCCCTTCCATAGCTGTGTGCCAGTCTCTTGCGTCAGCTTACCATCGTTTCATTCCATCCATCCTAGGAGACTACAGATAAACACTGAGGAGCATGTGAAACGAAGTGCTGAATTTGCAGATGGTTTGCTTTCAAAGGCCTTGAAAGACATTCAGTCAGGGGCATTGGACATGAACAAAGCAGCCATACTTTATGGAATACCTCACCAGACTTTACTTCTCCATTTGGAAGCCTTATCAGGAGGAGCAGCACCACTGAAAAGTAAAACCAGAGATACCAGAGAAAGTTGTTTCTCGAAGACCTTTGGGGAACCTAATACACTTCTGCAAAAAGTTGCATTGTGGGCTAGAGCTCAGGCAGAACGTAGTCCTGATCAATGCAGCGAGCACCGAAAACTCACCCATGTTGAAACCTCAGAGTTGAAATTCCCCACTGCTTCCAGTTACCTCCATCAGTTAACCCTGCAAAGAATGGTTACGCAGCTAAAAGAAAAAGATGACAGTTTTCATAATGAAAGTGTCAGTAGTTCTGTTGTTCAGTTAAAAATCCCTCAGGTACGAGCAAGCTCTGTGCCCAAGTCCCAGCCTGACAGCTGTGGTCTCTTCGATGTTATGTACCAGGTATCAAAAACGTCCTCGTTGCTAGAAGGATCAGCTCTTCAAAAACTCAAAACTATCCTGCCCAAGCAGAGTAAAATTGAATGTTCCTTACCTTTGACTCATTCTAGTGTTGATTCCTACCTACTGCATGGAGACCTTCCTCCACTATGTCTTAATGTAAAGAATGGCACGATTGATGTGACATCTGAAAATGATAGTCAGGATCATATTAGTCTGAAAGACAGTAAACAGCCAAGGAAAAAGCGTGGTCGCTATCGGCAATATGATCATGACATTTTGGAAGAAGCTATTACAATGGTAATGAGTGGGAAAATGAGTGTCTCTAAAGCACAAGGAATTTATGGAGTACCTCACAGCACTTTAGAATACAAAGTTAAAGAAAGATCTGGGACACTGAAGACACCTCCGAAGAAGAAACTCAGATTAACGGACACTGGGTTGTTCAGTATGACAAATTCAGGGACAAGCAGCTCCAAAAGTAGCAACAAGTCTACATAAATCCTCTTAAAAAGGGATGCGACTCAGATGGACTTCACTATACAGTAAATGCTAATACAACTAGTATTGTAAAACCACCCTTTGGCCTTCAGGCAAAGCATAGTTTCAAGCAGGGATCTGACTGTACGTAAAAGGAATATACTTAGTACAGTCGCATGTGCTAGTTCTCATCTTAATGCTCTTGTAGAATAAAACTAATTGTGATTTAGAAAAGTTAATGTCTAGTAAGGAAAATGCCACATTATAGGTATTTTCAGTGATTCAGTTGTAAGACAAATAATAGTCTCACACAGCATTATTTTATAGGATTGGCTCACTGAGCCCAAGTCAGGAATAGAAATGAACTGACCAGTTTTACTACCTAAAGTAGGTAAGGAAATTCCATTCTTAAGTATAAAATCAACCTGCCAACTCATTAAAAATACAGTGAATTCATAAATTTAGAGAGAAACATTTTTTAATCAAAACTTTCAGAGCACATTATGTGCTATGTTTAAGTCCTGGCTATTTTGTGTAAGTTACACAATTTGGATGTACATGTCAAATTGTGCAGTATGCAAGCATTCATTTCACAAGTTTTAAAATGCAAATTTTAGGGAGTGCTAACAGTGGATTGACTGGTTAAAGCATATAGTGTTTTAGGAGTTGTGAAATTCTGCACTAATTAATCTACCTGTTGGCAAGATATTTATTTTGAGGCTCATTTCTCCATCCCTATAATCTCCCCAACCCACTTACAATGTGTACAACTTGGCTGGCAAATAGCCTGCTTTCACGTCTCATGTCTTCCGCTGGCTGACTTCACAACAGCCGTGAGAAGACTGTCTTTTGCCCCATCTGGCCTGCTGCCCAGCCAACCCCGTCTTCCCCCACACACACACACACCCCGCCCCACCCCATGGATGCACAGAGTGGATGAAATTGACAACTCTATAAAATGGGAGACTAAATCCATATGTAAAACATTGGAGCTCCAGAGTGCCCACAATTGGCAAATATTTTGTTCTAAGGTTTTAATTTCCTGCCTGCTTTTGGGTACCTGTAATTATTTATGAATGGATAAAGTTTAAAATGTCACACGTCTCAAGTTTGGGGGTTGAGAATGGAGTGGATGCCTAAGTAGATGCTCCAATTTTATGCGATATCTGGAAATTGAAAATGCAAGTATGAATAATATTGAGAAATAGATAAGCTGTTGGTGCGAAAGGAATGACTAACGAATCGATAGAGCACTGTATAGAGCATGATGCATAAGATGCACTGAAGAGACTTGAGAATAGTATGTTTTGTTGCTCTTGTTAGTCTGTATTTAATTTAAAAAAATTAGGTATAGTATGTTGTATCAAGTTTGCAATTTCTCACACTCCCAAGACAGAATTTTGCTAACTGTAAACTTACCTGCTGCTAAGTGTTCTTGTCAGAGACTTGAAAATTCAAGTTTCACAAAGATATTCCAACCATTTCAGTTTTGTATCCACATATATTATAATTTTGAGTACCAAATTCAGCAGTTGCTTTTGTTCTAGCAACCATTTCAGTTTGTGTCCATATACATCATCATTCTGAGCATCAAATTCAGCAATTCTTTTCCCTCTAGTTTCACAAAGTCAATCCATCCATTTCAATATTTGTATTCATATCATTATCATTTTGAGTACCAAATTCAGCAGTTGCATTTTGACATGGATTTAACAGAAAGAAGCTTTTGAATTCAGGGTCTCAATACGGTTAGATGAGAAAGAAAAGCTTTGAACAGTTTTAGATTTCTCTTGTGTTGCTGATGATCCAATTTTCTAATGTTATGACTTGGAATAGGGCAATTTTAAAAAAACTTTTGTGTGAATTTGTGTTTAAGGCTTCGCCTTTATAGTTCATACTGAAGTTTTTGGGAAGAAAATGTTGAAAAAATTTGTTCTGAATTTTAAGGATCAGATGAAGTTACCTTTTCTCTTTAAAGTGTCATAGAATATGAAAAAGGATTGGGCTTGCTCTGCCAACTACTGAGTTTGGCAGTACAGATGTCGCAGCATTTTGCTAAGCTGACATGAAAGAAAAGTAGCATGTTTCAATTTAGTAATTTTTAGAATTTGTCCACAATTTAAGCAAAAGTAATTGAAATGCTGAACAAGCCCTAAAGACATGGTTCTAAGTTAGTACTAGGGATGTCACGATATTATAATAGTTATTTAAAATGTACGGTCATCATTCTCTCTCTCATATCTCGCCATCTCTTGCCATTTTACATTATAAGATCAATAGTAATCTGAAGTGTGCAACAGCAAAAGTCATCCTTTTGTAGTCAAACATTACAATGGAAATTCAAAATTTTATTTTTAAAACACAAGATTAAACAAACTGATAAAATACATATATATAGTGAGTAAATCAGTTTTGGGTTGAATGGAGGAAATGCACCGTTTAAAATACGGAAAACATTTAAACATTTTAGAGGATCACTGGCATTATTAATTGAAAAACGCTCTTAATTGGAACAAATTTAGAAGTTTATTATTTTTAATTTTGTAGGAGCTTCTTAGCTTCTTGTAAAGTGTATAAAACACAAGTTTTAATTTTAGTAATAGGAACGCAGATTTCTGAAACATGACTTACTGAACTATTGTGCCACTATCCATTTGTAATTAGATTTTTTTCTCCATAATCTTATGTTAATATCGTGACAACCAACTTTAGTACTTGAGAATGTTTCTGGAAAAAATTTTGTATTACAAAACAGTGCCTCTGTTTTTAGAATTACTGCTCAGTAATGTTTAAACCATTTTCTGGTAGATAATGGGGAAATTTTATATTGTATATTATGTTTAGTAAAACTGATTTTTAGTTGTTTACAGTAAGTGCAGATTATCACTTCTGTTTATTTTCAAATTGCAGTACAGTATTTCCATTATCACAGTAATATAGCTAAACTCTGTGGCTGCCTTGATTTTAAAAATTGGTTAATGTAAAACTGATTTTAGATGATTAGTTATATTTATGCATAAATCAATTGCACTATATTCATGAATTATTTATTACAATATTTTCTAATGAAAACAATGTTATCTGGACAATGTGTCTTGTGGTGTTAAACATTTACTGTGATTCTGTTTTCCTATGATGTGTTGTTTAATAATCCTCAATCTGTACAGATTTCAGCTGTTTTAATTATTGTGTTTATAGGTTGTAATTTGTAGTGAAGCACTTTGATGCTTTTGCACATAAAATTGAAAACTAGTAAAATGTGATCAAGTTGTCTTTTTTTAACCATCTATAGTAGATGGTAAGGTTGTATGTCCTTGGCATTTACTATTCTGCATCCCAGTAGATAGAAAAAGTCAGTAGTTGGAACTATTTTACATGACCAAAGTTTTCTATCCATCAGTTATGCTAATTAAAATACCTCGGCATCAATAGAACTTCACTATTATGAGTGTGTTGACAATGTGCATGCATTTGCTAAGTAGTGATCTATGCATTTAAATCACCCTTTGCAAAGAATTGTATTAATTATTGCAATTACAGAGGTTGTTTCTAGTTTAGAGATAAGGAGTAGAATTTCCATAGGGATTCTCCTGATCTGCCGCAGAAACTTTGGCAGAACCCCAGGAGAAATGGCATAAGCAGTTCACCAGCATTTATGGCAAAGATACAACAGGATATCCAGAGAACCCCTGCGGAAATTTTATCTCGTGAGAAGTTGATAAATCATTTGAATCTATAAGATGTTAGAAATTATCACAACATAAATTGAGATCATATTGTTTTCTGGTAATTTGATATATCAGCACACGGCAAATGAACTATAACATTAACAGACAGCTGTGCAATTTCCATCAGGAAAAGAAAAAAAACCTGTGAAAGTTCAGCTTTGATACACCCAGCCTAATTTTATGTCATTAAACACTAGCAGTTTTACATAATTCATGTGAATTTTATCATATGTGAAGATTAAAAATTGGGATATTTTAAGGATTTTTCTCTGTCCATCTTAAGATGGTAGTACTTTGGTGAAGTGTTAAAATTATTTTTTGAAATGTAACCAGTGGAAATGGGTCAGAGATTTTTCTGTGACTCCATAATTTCTTCTCTACTCCACAATATTCCACTGAAATTTCAGAGACACTTTTATTTTGAAGATAAATACTGCTTCCATTGGTATAATATATATTGGTGTAGTGTGTCAGCCATGGCTAGGTTGGTAGCATTCCTGCCTCTGCATCAGACCACTCTAGGACTTGAGCACAAAAATGGAGACTGTCACTCTAGTGAAGCACTGTTGGAAGTGCTATCTTTCAGATGAAACATTAAACTGAGGCCCCGTATCTGCTTTCTGAGGTGGGTGTAAAGGGTCCCATGGCACTGTTTCAAAGAAGGGCAGGGGAATTATCCTTGGTGCCCTGGAATTTTCTTTTTAAGTTGTATTGAAAACAATGTTCTGTAATATGATTTGTGAGAAGAGCATGTACATATCAAGTGAAGTTACTGATCTGAACACTAGATTAATGAGGCTTATTAATGAGAAGGTAGACCTACTTTCATGGATAGAGGATTGGCTAACTAACAGCAAACAGAGTGGGATAAATGGGTCATTTTTGGGTTGACGAGTTGTAACTAATGGAGTGCCACAGGGATCAATGCTGGGGCCTCAAATATTTTTGATTTATATTAATGACTTGGATGAAAGGACTGAGTACAGTAGCCAAATTTGCTGATGGTACAAAGATAAGTAGGAAAACAAGTTGTGATGAGAACAGAGTCTGCAAATGAATATAGATAGGTTCAGTGAGCGGGGAAAAATTGGTAGACAGAGTATAATGAGGGAAAATGTGAGGTTCAGTTTAGTTGGAAGAATAGAAAAGCAGAATATTATTTAATTGGAAAGAGATCTCAATGCTGTGGTACAATGTACACGAATCAAAAAAAGTCAGCATACAGATACAGCAAAAAAATGAGGAAGGTGAATGGAATGTTGGCCTTGATTGCATTGAGGATGGAATATAAAAGTAGGGAAGTCTTGCCACAATTGTAAAGGGCACTTGGAGAATTGTGTATTGTTTTGGCCTCCTTACTTAAAGAAGGATATACTTGCATTGTAAGTAGTTCAGAGAAGGTTCACTTGACTGATTCCTGCGATGAAGGGATTGCCTTATGAGGAAAGGTTGGGCCTATACTCATTGGAGTTTAGAAGAATGAGAGGTGGCGATCCTGAAACATATAGGATTCTGAAGGGGCTTGACAGGGTAGATGCAGAGAGGATGTTTCCCTTTGAAGGGAACTGGTGGTCACAATTTAAAAATATGGGGTCAACCATTTAAGACAGAAGAGAGAGAATTTTTTCTTTCAGAGGGTCATTAGCCTTTGGAACCTCTTCCGCAGAGAGCAGTGGAGGCTGGGTCATTGAATATATTTAAGGCTGAGTTAGGTAGATAGATTTTTGATCTACAAGGGAGTCGAGAGTTATGGGAGATGGGCAAGAAAGTGAAGTTAAGCCATGATCAGATCAGCCATGATCTTATTGAATGGCGAAGAAGGCTTGATGGATTGAATGGCCCACTTGTTCTTATGACCTGTCATTCAATTAAATCCTGGCTGACCTGTACCTGAACTTTATTTATCTGCCTTTGATTCATATCCCTAGATACCTCTACATCACAAGTATCAATGTATCTCAATTTTGCAAGCCCCAATTGTCCTCGCATCTACTGCCTTTTGGGGAAAAGTCCTAGATTTCTACTTGCCTTTGTGTGCAAAAATGCTTTCTTAATTTGATCCTAAAAGGAGACTTCAATTGTTGAGCACGGCAAGGGTGGGAACAGGAGTTGATGAAAGGGCAAGGTTTCTTCAAAAAAAAAGCAAACACCTACTGTTTCACAGGCTTTCTTTTGCAACAGCAGCAATCGGAACTCGGAGCAGTTGATTAGGCCGTGCCCACCAACAAAAAAAAAACACAAGCATTTAAAGGCGCCTTTCAATTGCCAGAAATCAGTCTGAGTTCCATGACAGCCATTGCTACCTCACTTACCCCCAATGGGGGTAGCAACCCACAGTTTGGAAGCCCTATTCTAAGTCTCTTTTGTGTTTTTAATATAAACCTATATTGATAGAGTTGCAGATGATGCTGTCAAATGTGTAAGCCTTTAAACTAAGGAAAGTTGAAAGAGGAGAAGAGGAGAAACGCCATTTACAGGACAAAATAGATGGGCAGAGCAGTGGCAAATGGAATTTAATCCTGAGAAGTGTGAGGGGATGCATTTTGGGAAGATTAACACGGCAAGGGAATACGCAATGATTGGTAGGACTGTGGGAAATAGAGGGACCTTGGTGTACATGCCCATAGATCCCTGAAGGCAGCAGCCCAGGGAGGTAAGGTGGTTAAGAAGGTATATGGGATGCTTGCCTTTATTAGCCAAGACATAGAATATAAGAGCAGGGAGGTTATGTTGGAGCTGTATAAAACGCTAGTTAGGCCACAGCTGGAGTACTGTGTGCAGTTCTGGTCGCCACACTATAGGAAGGATGTGATTGCACTGGAGAAGGTGCAGAGGAGATACACCAGGATAAAAACAAAAATACCTGGAAAAACTCAGCAGGTCTGGCAGCACCTGTGGAGAGGAGCACAGTTAACGTTTCGAGTCCGCATGACACTTCCTGAGTTCTGTTGAAGAGTCATGCGGACTCGAAACATTAACTGTGCTCCTCTCCACAGATGCTGCCAGACCTGAGTTTTTCCAGGTATTTTTGTTTTTGTTTTGGATTTCCAGCATCTGCAGTTTTTTGCTTTTAGATTCACCAGGATGTTGCCTTGGCTAGAGGTTTCAGCTATGAGGGGAGACTGGATAGGGTAGGGTTGTTTTCCTTAGAGCAGAGAGGGCTGAAGGGGGACCTGATATAGGGATACAGAATTATGTGGGGCATAGGTAGGGTAGATAGGAAGAAACTTTTCCCCTTAGCAGAGGTGTCAATAACCAGGGAGCATGGATTTAAGGTAAGGGGCGGGAGGTTGAGGGGTTTTGAGGAAAAATTTTTTCACCCAGAGGATGGTTGGAATCTTGGGGACACTGCCTGAGAGGAGGGTAGAAGCAGGAACCCTCACAATATTTAAGAAGAATTTGGATGAGCACTTGAAAAGCCATAGCATGCAGAGCTATGGGCCAAGTGCTGGAAGATGGAATTAGAATAGATAGGTGCTTGATGGCCAGCACGGACACGATGGGCTGAAGGGCCTGTTTCTGTGCTCTATAACTCCTGACTCTGACCATTTTGCTGAATGAAGATGTTGCGGAAGCTTTATACAACCAGGAGTTTAAGAAACAGTGGCCTATCTAGACAGTAAGCAGTACATGTATTTGGAAGCTTGATGCTTGCTTACTAAATCTATTGTAAAGTGAACTGGCTTTAATAATTGATCATTGGGAAGATTTCAAGTTTAAATCCTTATCTGTGCTGAGTTGAATGTCAGGAAAGTAGTAAGAACATTGCACTGGACTTGCGTGGGCAGGGGAGGATAAAAGTCCCCAGTGTTCCTATTCTTTTCCAGCTTGCTAGCAGGGCTTTACCTCTGAAAAGTTACATAAAGACATCAGGCAAAGACAGGATTAGACTGTTTTTGCATCCCTTCCCCTCAGTTTATTAATGTGTTATAGATTAAATTTTGACTTGTGCAAAGGGAGAGCTTTTCACATCTGAATGGATTGATTGTCAAGTCATGAGTCAGTTTCTTCAGAAAAGAAAAAAATGAAAGCCATCTGAGCTTCAAAAATCTGCAAGGCCTTTATGACAAATGTGCCATGAAGTGAATATCTGATAACACTTCAGCAATATTGTTCAAACCATTACTGATGCATTTTAAAATAGCATAAGAGGATCTTCTGATAAATGTCAGGTGCTTAAATTCAGTAGAAAACCAAGCTGAATACATAAAGTACAGGGGATCACTTAGAAAATAAGGAGCAAATGTGTGAGAATAGATTAGCAGATAGCAACGTAAAGGGAACACAAAAGAGTCTCATAAATATATAATTAGTGGAAGGGTGGGACCAGTTAAGGACTAAAAATGAGGTTCTGTTGAGGAACAGAGCATGGCAGCGGTACTATGTGAGCACTTTGCATCCTGTCTTTACAAAAGGCCAGGATGTTGCAAATGTTACAGTGAAGGAGAGAGTAGTCGAAAAATTAGGTACGATGAAAATAGATCTATGAGGATAGATTGGAGAGTTTGGGACTGTTTTCCTTGGAGAAAATAAGACTGAGTGGAGACTTGATAGAGGTATTCAAGATCCTGAGAGGTATAGACAGGGTAAATAATGAAAAACTTCCCACTCAAGAGAGCATCAAGAACTAGAGAGCACAGATTCAAAATACTCGGCAGAAGGAGTAACAGTAATGTGAGGAAAAATGTTTTCACCCAGAGGGTGGTTGGAGTCTGGAACGAACTTCCTGAGCGGGTGGTGGAGGCAGCTTCGATCGAGGTATTCAAAAAGGAATTGGATTGCTATCTGAACAGAAAAAAAGAATGTGCAAGGTTACAGGAATAAGGCAGGGGAGTGGGATTGGGTAGAATGTTCTTTCAGAGAGCCAGTGCAGACTCGATGGGCCGAATGAAACCCTGCACTGTAAGGATTCTGTGTGATGAAGAGGAGGCACTTAAAAAGTTGGCAACATTCAAGGTAAGGAAGCCACTGGGTCTGGGTGGGATCTATCTTGGGTTGCTGAGGGAAATAAGGATGGAAATTGCTGAGGTTCTGGCCACGATTTTTCAGTCCGCCTTCGATATCAGAGTGGTACCAGAGAATTGGAGATTGCAAATATACTTCCGTTCAAAATAAGGAGTGAGGCATAAACCCAGCAATTACAAGCCAGGCAGCATAATGTCCGTGATGCTGAAATTAATCTGGAACAAAGTTAATTGACATTTGGAATAATGTGGATTAATCAATGAAAGCCAGCACAAATTTGTTACTTGGAGAGATAGTGGCATTGTGATAATGTTACTGGACAATGAAACCAGAGGCCCGGGCTAATACTCTGAGGAGATGTGTTTAAATCCCACGATGGCAGCTGGTGGAATTTAAATTCAATTAAGTACTAACTTCAATTAATAAAAAAAATTCTGGAATTGAAAGGTAGTCTCAGTAATGTGGACCACAACCATCATTGATTGTCATAAAAGTCCGTCTGGTTCACTAATGTCCTTTGAGGAAAAGAAATCTGCAGGCCTGGCCTGGCCTACAGGTGACTCCAGACCCACAGCAATGTGGTTGACTCTTAACTGCCCTCTGAAACTGCCTACAAGCCACTTGTTGCAGTTAGGGATGGGAAACAGATGCCGGCTTTGATAGATATACCAATGTCGAATGAGAAATACCAATGTCGAATGAAAGAACTAAAAAGCAGGCAAATTGGCTTCTTCGAGTGGGTTGACACATATGAAATTTCAAGGGTATTTGTTAAAATACTACACCGGTTTGTTTAAAGACCATGGGATTAAAGGGGCAGGGGCTGCATGGATACAGAATTGACTAAGGGGCAGAAAGCAAAGTGTAAAGTGAACAGTTGCTCTTCAAACTGGAAGGAAATGTTAAATGTCGGTATTGGGACCATTGCTCTTTTCTGATATATATTGAAAACCTGGACTTGGGTATACAGTGATTTTTTGTTTGTTTTGTTTTGCACATGCAAACTATAAAACAGTGAGGATAAGAACAGATGGGTGAAATTGGCAGATATGTGCCGGATGCAATTTAATGCAGTGTTATGACCACAGCTGGTGTTAATTGCTGTGCAAACCAAATCCCAGAGGGAAACTTGGTTTGCAAGCCATACCCTTTTTTTCATATTCTGAAAATGAGAGGACGATGTACTGATCTCAGCAGTAAGAAGCCCAGTAACACTTTTTTGAGATTTTAAAAATTAAGTATGTTTTTATTAACAAGAACAAGAGAAAACTTAAGCACACAAGATTACAGTTACACAATTAAGGTTAGTCTTACAAAATATTCCTCAAAAAGACACTCTGGTCAGAGCCACAAGTAAATACCTCTAGGCAACACTCCCTTATTGATGTTAGCTATAAAATAAAATCCAGTAATATTACAGAAAGCAAACTTCTGTAGCTTCATTAAAGGCATAGTCTCTTCCACTCTGCGGTGGAACCCACTTCAGAATGAAACTGCTTGTTGCAGCCCAAGACTTTTCTGGCTTGACTAAATGGCTGGTTCAAACGACATCCTCGCCCAGACCAGCCCAGCTCCAACTATCTCTAGCTAAGCTCTGTACGGTAACTCTAAAATACTGTTTTCCCCTTTCATCCTTGGTTCCATTGTTCGCACACCTCTTTGAAACTCAAATCCTTCCAATGTATAAAATCTTTTATGTCTCTATCATGTCTTGCTTTCAGGTCAATAAAATATCATATCCCCACTGCTGTTTACCTGTGGAACTCCTGCAAGATGCAAACATGTTTCTTGTGGCCTCTGACTCCCCATTGATAGGAAAACAAACGCAACACTTATTTAAAAATGTAAGTGTTAGACCTAACCTATTTACTTGTACCTCAGAAGTTCACCTCTAACCTTTTCATGTTTCCAAACCCCCCCAGACAACCTGATTCCTTTCAATCTCTGCCCAGCTTAATTAAATCTCTCACGCGCGCGCACACACACATACACACACCCCTCACCAGCCTTCTTTATAGAATAACACAATATTTCCCAAAATATTAACAAAAATAACATCCATTTTCACAGCAGGGAAGTGTGAAGTGATTTATTTAGGTAGAAGGAATGAGGAGATGCAATGCAAACTAAATGGAATAATATTAAACGGAGTACAAACAAGAAACCTGGGGGTTTATGTCCACAAGTCTTTGAAGGTTGCAAGATAAGTTATGAAGGCCAGAAAAAAGGTATATGTGATCCTTGGCTTTAAAATTAAGACGTACAGAGTACAAAAGCAAGGAAGTTGTGCTAAATTTTAAAAATCACTGGTTAGGCCCCAGTTGGAGTATTGTGTCTGGGCACCATACTTTAGGAAAATTACTATGACCACAGTGTCTCAAAATGGGCAACCTCTGGCCCATGTCTGTGCCGGATTTCAGACCTTGCCGATTTTCAGATTGAGCAGGTGGGATCACTTGGAGCATGGGAAAAGACAGGCGCTTGACGCCAATAACTAGTCAACTCGCCATCGTGCCAATGTAGCACCTAGTCAAACAAGCCAATAAATTATTTTACTCATCTGATAATAAAATTTATGCATGGAAATTTTTTAAAGTCTGATTTTCAGATAGCCAGATTTGAGGCACTGTACCAGGCAGAAGGGACTTCAGTTACATGGATAGACTAGAAAACGGGATTTCATAGCATAGAAGGTCAATGGGAGATTTGTTAGCGATGTTCAAAGTCATGAATGGTTTTGACAGCTAATAAGGAGAACTGTTTCAGAGGCTGAAAGGTTGGCAACCAGAGGAACAGATTTAAGGAAATTGGCAAAAGATCCAAAAGGTGTCATGAGAATAAAAAAAATTATGCAGCAATGCACTGCCTGAAAATTTAGTGAGAATAGATTCAGTAATTTTCAAAAGAGAATTTGATAAATGTTTGAAAAGGAAAAAATATTACAGGGCAAGGAGGAAAGTGTAGATTAATTGGATAGTTCTTTCCAAGAGCTGGCAGAGTCATGTTGGGCTAAATGGCCTCCTGCACCGTATCATTCCATGATCTAGTTAGATAATTAGGTTTTATAAATGTTTATAAATCAGGCTTGATTCCTTTTGCTTGTGCCAATTTTCTTTTACATTGGTGCCTGATCAGTCATTTTTGAGGATTTGTTAAGTCTTTATCCCTTTTTTCTAAATATAACCAAATTGTATAATTTCTAGAGTAAGCTCCAGAATAGTGAACTGCAACAGGTTTCAGAAGTATTTATGCGAACAGCTGACAGTATAGAGACTGATCTTTTGACCAAGAAAACTTCATTATAGCATGAGGTTGAGTAGTAAAACAAACAACATTTGGCATTCACCTCTGTTCCTGACATTCTTCTCTTCTCCCCATTCTCTTTCTTACTCCTCTCCTGACACCACTCCCCCACTCCCAAACCCTGTACTGTTTCATTGCTTTCAGCAGCGTGGTGGCAAGGGAATTGCTGAGAAGATGCATCCCTGATTAGGAGACAGCCACTATGCGGTAAGATTTAAAGATAGATTTGCTTTCGGATACAATTTCATATTGATTTGGATCAGGAGAAATTTTTGCATGTGTGCAAAAGGTTAAATTCATTCTGGAATGTTATAAACAAGTAGAGGCAGTTAGCACTTTATTTCAGTAGCTCTGGCATGTATATTCAGATTATAATGTTCTCAGTTCCATTCTTGTAAATTTTTTGTGCTAGTAAAATTTGAGCATAGTGCTATTTGGAGAACTGAGTTCTTCTATAAATAAGGATGAAACATGAGATAAAATGTTGGAAATATAGTCAGTCAGTCAGTGCCAGTAAAGAGAAGGCAGTTCATGGTTTAGATGTAATCATTTTGTCATAATAGAACCTATAACATAAATGACTACCATAATAGGACTGAACTAAACAAACAGGTAAGGGAGAGTAATGGTGGGGGGTGGGGGGGGTGTGATGCAAGAACACTGAATTCTATTAGAGAAATTAATGTGCTTAAAAGTTAAAGTGTGGATGACCTGCAAAAGTCATTTTAGTGAGACAGTAAAAAGGCATTACCTAAATAAAGAAACTGGGAGATAGCTCAGGACTGAAGCTTTTAAAATTGATATTCATAGGAGGGGTTACAAGAGAAAAATATGAAACTTGCTGAAACCTGATTAAAGTTTAATCAGAACAATGCAATTAGCCAAAGATTGAGAGACCAGGGAGCAGAAGGAGGAATTAAGGTTGCAACCCAAATCCCATCTGCAGACAAAGCAATTACAAATCTACATTTGGCTTCTCCAACACAGATAAGCAGTAAATACAGTATACTAGATTGGAGAAACTACATACATATTACTACTGACTCACATGGAAGAAGGATTTGCTGTCTGGCAATTGTTGGATGAGGTGCATGGCTGTTAATGCTGCTTGAGGAAAGTGTCAGAGGAAGGATACTTCAAGCAAGGGCAATGGAAGAATGAATGTGAGTAGCCCAATGTGAATGAGCCTCCAAAAAGTAGAGGGGGAGAGAAAGATGTGCAAAGGGCAGTGGGATCAAATGGCAGAAAATGGCCTGGTGATTTCAGAGGTCTGTGGGATGAAAAGTGAGCTCAAAAAGCAGCCTGTAGTAAAAGTAAGAAAACAAAAGAGATCGGAGAAATGGATGTGATGCATTCAAGGCCCATGCCCACTTCACTAAGGAAATGGGACATTTCAGAAGTTCTTTTATAGCAGTTGGAAATATCAGAACAGAACTGACTAAAAAAAACAAGAGGGGAAAGAAATCATCTTTTTGCAAAGCAGAATGGGAAGAAATGTGAAGCACAATCCAGATGGCTGTGAGAAACTATAGATTTGTAATGGGTACCTGCAGAAAACTCATTGCCAGAGATAGAGAGAAAGGAAGGGAAAAATTAGTGATGAACTGGATAAAGGTGAAGGGTGTTTGAAAATTGGAAGTGAAAGCTATTAAATTGCGTAGATCAGAAATGACACCAGTTTAACGGCATCTACATTCCTGGACAGGGTGAGGTTAGAAAAGGGAATCCACCTTGCATCAGAGCTGCTTGAGGATATGGTCCTTGGTACCTGAAAAGAGGGGAAAGTTTTCTTTTTGTTACTGGAGGATGGATAATGAGGCCCATAACTGAGCTGATGCTGTTTGAGCAACATGCTGGAAACATGCCTGCAATGGTATGTGATGGATAATATGAAATAGGATTGTTGATTATCACTGAGATATCTGTGACCCTAAGAAGATCCAGAGAGGATATTGAAACTTATAATAGAATGAGCAGCATTGGGAGGTTGATCCTGATAGGACTGAAAATCAGTTAGCTGTAAATGCATTGGCCTGCCATTTTCTTCACATTTTTGTCCACGTATACCTGTAATCTGTACAAATAACCCGCATATCTTAAAACTCCTATTTTAAAGATGGCAGAATTATGAATATAACCACATCACGCCTAATTCTCAATGTTTTATCTGTCCATTAAATCATCCATCCAAATGAATCCCTGCCCACAAAAGTAGCTTCACTCCCAACATCAAAGTATGTTTATCCTCCGATGACATTTGGTCAGTATCCAGAATTTTAGGCGTAGCAGGGAACATGACCATTTTTCTTGACTTTTATGTGCTATTTATTAAGCAGTTTTTTTAAAGAAATGGTGTTCAGTCAAGACTTCTATCTTTTTGTGGCATGTCGTATTAAAAATTGGAAAGCTTCCCTGATTACAACTTCTTAAACGTGCCATGTCTGATGTCAAAGAATAATTGTTAAATGAGTTGAAACTTAAATTTGTAGACTTAAAGAAGAAATTATTGATGTGGGTATGTCCTTGGGCCTCAGTTGCTTTCACTGATTTACGCCCATTTTAAGTTCCGGCGTATTCTAATGAGATAACTTGATATCAGCAAAATGGGCACAATATTGGTGCATTTCTGTATCTAACTTCCGGATTGCATCCTAAGAGAGCTCAAGGTCATTGTCACGGATGAAGAGAACCATAACTTCAAAGGTGACGCTCATAGAAGAGCAGTGGAAACAAATCAGTACAAAGAAAAAGATCAATCGATGATATCAATACGTTGTAGTCCTTTGGCATTTTTGAAGAGAGAAACTAGTTTAAAATTTTGAGTGTAGATCACACCAGAAATGATAACCTTTGTGACCCACATGCTGGTATCTGCAGCTTAGGTTTCATAAGGCAAAAAATGGGGAAAAAAATAATCGGAGTAACTAGTCCAAGGCCAGTGCCAGTGTATGAATGGACAGTGAATATGCTATAACCCAAATGCATGTTGCTTCAATTTCTGTTCCAATGTACAGAATTATTGTTTCAATAGTGAAGCACTTAAGACTATTTTTAATACTAGAAGGAGACTTCAGTGCCGAGTATTTAGCATTATCATATTATTAACAGTCTAGATAATGAAATTACATTTAATGTAGGCTTGTTACAATTCGAAGAGTTTTCTATCAATGTATGATTTAACTTTCATCTGTAAATCTTAAGACTGGTGGATTTAGTTTTCCATTCCATCATGGAATGATTTCACCTGTATGATAACTAATGATACATTTTGATAACGCTGCCAACAGTAATTAATGAAATTTGGTGAATTTGGAGGAGGTGAATATTTCTTTAGGGGGAGGGGGTGGGTATAATAACCTAAACTCACCCTGCTTCTTTTCAGATCAACTAAAATGACTCAAATTATTCCATTGCATCTTCATAGGCTGCCTTTGGAACAAGAATGGCCTTTGTGTGGCTGGGAAAGTACAGTTGCAATCTGCAATGCCACCCTTCTTGAAAATATAGCTGCTGTTCTTTTATTTTAAATTGTTAACAGACCATAGAGCCATTTATGGCACACAAGGAGGCCATTCAGCCCATTGAGTTTATACTGGCTCTCCATGGAACAATCTAGTCAGTCCCATTCCCCCATTTTATAACTGTAGCCCTGCAGGCTTATTTCTTCAAGTACTCGTCCAATTTCCTTCTGAAATCATTCATCATTTCTGCTTTGCCATCCTCATAGGCAGTACGTTCCAGGTCATTACCACTCGCTGCATCTAAGTTATTTCTCACATCCCCCTACACCTCTTGCCCAAAGTCTTAATTCTCTGTCTCCTAGCTCTTGTACCATGAGCTAATGGGCACAATTTTTCTTTGCCTACCTCATCCACACCTGTCATAATTTTGTATACTTCCATTAAAATTTCCCTCTACTTTGGTCCAAGGGAAATAGACCAAGCTTCTCCAACCTAAACTTGTAGTGAAGACCTCCCAACCCTGGAACCATTCTGGTAAACCTCCTCTGCAACTTCTCAAAGATCCTTGCACCCTCAGGGGCATTCACATCCTTCCTAAAATGTGGTACCAGAGCTGGGCACAATACGCTGTACTTCTGGCCTAACCAGAGCTTTATAAAGGTTCAGCATAGCTTCCCTGCTTTTGGACTCAATACCTCTATTTGTAAAGCCCAAGATCCTATATGTTTTGCTAACTACTCTTGTCCTGCCACCTTCAAAGATCTATGCACATGCACCTACAGGTCATCTTAACAGCTGTTTTGTGAGCAATTTTTAACAATTTAAAACCATTTTTAAGAAGTTCATAATATAACTTGCCAGTACTGAACTTGACAAGGACATAGACTGGTGGAATGAGTGAACATATGGCAGATAAGTTTAATGCAGGGAATTGTGAAGCGATTAATTTTGGTAGAAAGAACATGGAGACACAATATAAAATAACGGGTACAATTCTAAAAAGGTACAGAAACAGAGACCTGATGTATATGTGCACAAGTTATTGAAGGTGGCAGGGCAAATTGCAAAAGTAACTATTAAGGCATACGAGATCCTGGGTTTTATAAAAAGAAGCATAGATTACAAAAGTAAGGAAGTTCTAATGAACCTTTATAAAGCACTGGTTCAGCCTCAACTGGAGTATTGTGTCCAATTCTGGGCAGCATACTTTAGGAAGGATGTGAGGGATTTGGGATATGTGGATAGATTGGAGAACCTGGGACTGTTGTCCTTAGAGAAGGGTGAGAGGCGATATGATAATGAAAGGCCTAGACACAATAGAATGCACTGCCTGAGTGTGTGGTGGAGGCAGGTTCAATCAAGGCATTAAAAAGGGAATTAGACTTACCTGATAAGGAAGAACGTACAAGTTTACAGTGAGAAGGCGGGGAATTGCTCATTCCGAGAACCAGTGTAAACATAATAGGCCAAATGGCCTCCTGCGCTGTAACAGTTCTGCGATTCTGTGATTCCTCTGTCCCTGCGCACACTTTAGAACTGTGGTATTAAGTCTATATGGCCTTTCCTTATCCCTTCTCCCAAAATCCACTATCTCACACTTCTCCGTATTAAATTCCATCTGCCACTTGTCTTCCCATTCTGCTGTTCTGTATGTTCTGTTGCTGTCAATTAGTATCACCCTCACTGTTTGCCAGTTTTCCAAGTTTGGGATCATTGGCAAATTTTGATCCTTGGGGAATACCACCATCTACCATCCTCCAGTCAAAAAAAACAACCATTTACCATTACTCACTCTTCTCTGCCCTTCAGCCAATTTTTAAATCCAAGTTGACACTGACCCTCCTATTCCACGAGCCACAAATTTGTTAACCAGCCTTTTATGTGATACTCTGCCAAATGCTTGTTTAAAATCCATATAGACACCATCTATTGCATTCTCTTCATCAACCTTCTTTGTTACTTCATCAAGGAATTCAATTAGATTAGTCAAGCACAATCATCTGCCTTTTACAAATCTTTGCTGGCTATCCTTAATTAACCAAACTCCTCAACTGTCTATTGATTTACAACCATCTACAAGATGCACTGCGGGAATTCACCAAGGCTCCTTAGCACCTTCCAAACCCACAACCACTACCACCTAGAAGGACAAGGGCAGCAGATAGATGGGAACACCACCACCTGGAGGTTCCCCTCCAAGTCACTCACCATCCTGACTTGGAAATATATTGCTGTTCCTTCGCTGTTGCTGGGTCAAAATCCTGGAACTCCCTTCCTAACAGCATGTGGGTGTACCTAAACCACATGGACTGCAGCAATTCAAGAGGGCAGCTCACCACCACCTTCTCGAGGGCAACCATGGATGGGCAATAAATGCTGGCCCAGCCAGTGAAGCCCACATCCTGTGAATGAATACGTTAAAAAAAATTCTCCCCCCGCACCCCGATTCTAGTTTCTAAAACCTTAGCCACCACTGATTTTAAACTAACTGGCTTGTAGTTGCTTAGACTGTCCTTGCGCCCTGTTTTAAATAAGTGTCATATTTGACACACTGCAATCCTCTGGCAACTCCCCCACATCTAGGGAAGATCAGAAGATTAAGGCAAGCCCTCCCACTATATACACCATCATTTCCTTTAGGACCCTGGGTTGCAAGCCATCCAGGGCAGGCACCTTATCCACTCTAAGCATAGCCAGCTTTTCCAGTATTGCCCCCCTCTCAAATTTCACCCCATTCATTCCCTCCACTATCTCTGCTTCTACCAATGTTTTGTCAGCTTCCTCTTCTTTACTAAACACTGATACAAAGTGCTCATTTAAGTAATCAAGCCTTGCCCTGCGCCTCGAACTATAATATCACCCTTATTGTTCCTAATAGATCCCATTCCACCTTTGCTATCCATTTACTTTTTACATGCCTGTAAAAGATTTTTGTGCTCCCTTTTTAATTTGACTGCCATTGTAGTCTCTCATTCTTTATTTCAGTCTTATTTTCTTCTTCATCTCTCTCAACCTATTGTATTTGACCTTGAAGAATCACCTGAAGAATTCATCTGACATACATAATACACCCTTTTTTTGGTTTCATCATATTTTCTATCCCTCTCGTCATCCAGGGAGCCCTAGTTTAGAATGTACCTAGCCTGTACCTGAAGTATCTCCTCCTCAAAAATCACCTATTGTTCCATTACAGTTTTCCGGTCAGCCATTAATTCTATTTTACCCTGGCTAGATTCCTTCTCATCCCATTGAAATTAACCCTCTTAAAATTTAGATGTTCCACTTTATATTGTTAATTGTTCTTTTGTATTGCTGGTGTAAACCTTATAAGATGATTACTCTCGCGTAAATGTTCCCCTACAGACACTTGGTCCACCCTATTTTCCAGCACCAGATCCAGCAAAGCCTCCTTTCTAGTTGGGCTGAGAACTTACTGATCAAGTAAGTTCTTCTGAACGCATTTCAAAAATTCCTCCCCGCCTTACCCTTTAACGCTATCCTAATTGATATTTGGGTAACTAAAGCCCGCAATATCACCACCCGAAAGTTCTTGCATAACTCTGGTATTTCCCTGCAGTTTTGTTCCTCCCTCTTTTTAAGCCATGTTTATGTTGTTGCCGCTACATCATATCCTCATATGCCAATTTGCATTTGTAGCTCACTAACCTTATTCACCACACTCTGTGCCTTTAGATACATGCATTGTAAACCTGTCTTTGGATTCCTCATAGCTCTTAGTCCTTGCCCAGTCCCTGCTAATTGAGTTTAAACTCTCCCTGACCATAGTAGTGAGCCTCCCCATGAGGACATCTTGTTGAACTGCAAACTATCCCTTTGGAATAGTGTCACCTTACCTCAAAATTAGTCCCAATGCCCCAGGAAACAAACCATCCCTCCTGCACCATCCCTCAGGCCACTCATTGATCCTCTCTATATTCCTGTTTCTACTCTCACTAAACCATGGCACTGCGAGTAATCTGAAGGTACCTTCAGGAACCTTTTGAGGTTCTACCTTTTTTTAAACTTTCTACCCAGATCCTGAAAATCTGACTGTAGGACTTTAATAACTGCCATCTCTAAGTTATTGGTATTGACGTATACCATGACTTCTGGCTCACTCCCTTCCCCTGTAGAATATTCTACACCTCCTCCATGATGTCCTTTATTCATCATCAGGGAGGCAACTTGCCTTTCAGGACTCATGATGCTCACAAAATACATGACTGTTCTGTTGACAATGGAATCTCCTGTAACTGCATTTCAACTGTTTGTTGTTCCCTCCTATGCAGTCCATTGCCCATTAGTGCCAAGGTCTGAAGTGCAGCCTTTCAAGGTATCATCACTCCCAGCAGCCTCCAATGCTGAGTACCGGTTTGAGGGTGACACACTCCCCAAAGCCTCCTCCTTGAACTCTTACTACCTGTGGGGTGACTACCTCCTGGAATGTGCAATCCAGGAAACACTCATCCTCTGCTCCCCAGTGACTGCAGCTGCCCATAAGCTTAGAAATCCCGAATTCGAGCTAAAGCAGCTGGAGACCCTTGCTACACATGCAGTCCCTCAAAGTGTCTTGAAGTTCTCACATGTTCCACAAGGAATTGCAATCAACAGATCTCCATGGGTAGGCATTGATCTTTGATAAAAGACCCTCTATTCCCTCTTTAACAATCTATTACCTTTTTTAAACAATTAATTTTAATTACTGCCTCAAACTACTCAGTGCTTGCTTACCCCAATTGAAATTTTTAACTTTTCAGCTACTAATTTGAACAAATGTCCTGGTTTAGAGAGAGAGAGAAAAATACTCACCAGGCAGTCACCTTATTGGTTTTCCTGTGAAGTTACACCTTTTTTTTGCGAACGCAGTCTGTCAGTTCTGAACCCACCCACCCCCAAACACACTCATCCTTCTGTGGTCTGAGCTCTCGCTAAGCTGCTATATTTGTTCCTCTACCATAAACTACAGAAATTAACAATGCTACTTAATGTATAGAAGGTACTGTAATAGACCTTGCCTAAATTTGCTTCAAGGCAAGGTCGTGAGTGAGTTGAGAAGTTGTCGAGGTACCTCTTTTGTCAAAGGCATTTCATATTAGCTTAAAGAAAAAAATTTAGTTTGCACAGTGATTTTCATAAGCCTGTGAAATAGGAATATCGGTGATTTCAGTGATCAAGGTGGCTTTTATATTGCTCCATAGATGTTTTACCAATTACTTTGAAAATTTCTAGGTAATGTTAGTAACTATCTTTCGAATGCTTAGTTACAGCAAGTTTTTGAGCTATGAATTTAAAATTTAATAAATTGTTTAAAAATATGGCTTTCAAAAGCCAAGAGTAATTAGAATGTAGTCCAATTCCTGTAATTGGAGTTTTCAAATGCAAATTGGAAAATTACAATTCTGAGATAGATAAATGACAAACAACTTTGCCTTTTTAAAATAAAAGGCAAGTTGTTCTGCACTGTAACCTCTCTAGTACAGATTGCTTGGGGCCAAGTCACTTTTGGATTTCGAAATTTTCTGGATTATCGAATGATGTTAGAATGCCTAACTAAAGTATGTGAACCGAAAAGCATAAAAATATTTATCCAAAGCAGTTAAAATATTATAAAGTAATAATAATTGTTTTACTTATCCAAATACTGTGATGCAAATCTTCCAGTCAGCATCGGAACCCCTATTTCCAACTCTGATTAGACAAAAAGTACCCAGTTCTCCGATTTTTCTGGCCAGTCTTTGATGGAGGATCCTGTAGAACTCACTTAGTGCGGGAAACCTTGGAGACTTTAGGGAAGAGAATCCGCGCAGAAGCCATGACCCTTTTTTCTGGAACTAGCTGCCATATCTGGTAACTGGTCACTGAAGAGCCCTGGGACAGTAAAACAGCTTTTCTGTGTTAATGAATGAGTGTTGTAAGGTGGGTGAGCTAAGGGGATAAGGATGTATAGGGCGGCCGTGCTAAGGGGGTTAGGGCAGGTAGGGTGGTGAGGTCTGGTCAAGTGGGCCTGGCGGCTTCAGATGATGGGGACTGGTGAGGCCGAGAGGGGGTCAGGGACGGGAGTCGTGGGAGCGCATGTGGTGGGGGCTATTTGGAGGAGAGAGGAGAGTTGAGGCATTGGGCCTACTCGGGTGGGGAGTGCTGAGTCTCTGTTGGGGTGGGGGGGATGTTGATGAGTGGGGGCTAGTTATGAAGGGGGGGATTGGTCAGGTGGGGAGTCCAGGGCTCTGGGGGGAAATCAGTGGGTTGGGGGCTAGACGGGGTGGGGGGGCTGCTGCTGGTTGGGTCGAGGTGGGTGTGTGTGTGTTTGGTGGGGGCTAGTCAGGTCAGGGGTGTAGTTGGAGGAATGGGGATGTCGGGTAGGGCGGGTAGTTGGGATATGGGGGTGGGGGAGGTAGTCAGGTTGGGTAGGGGCTGGGGAGGATTTGGGTGGTCAGTTATGTATTTACCCAGGAGTTAGACTAGGACTTCTCTGTCTAACATTTCCTGGGTAACTATTCAGGCAAGTAAGTGGGAACCACCTGAAACATGACTCTAACTCTGAGCTGAAGACTTTTTAAGAGGGTCCCAGTGAGCAGGGAAATTTTCCACCTGAAATTCAAACATCGAGACAATTTATTGTGGTGTCAGAGCATTGGGACGTCCGAGGGGTCCTGTACCGTATCTTGGGTGTCTCTGATGATAGAGACAGGAAGATCTGGACCCTTATCTTCCATGTTTCTGCTACTGTATTGAAATGACAAGTGAGTTGCTTTGGGTGTGCTCAATAAAGTTCCGAACAATTGGTGTTTCCAAACCATGGATTTCTGGACTGGGGAGGTCACAGTGTGTTTATGATTTTTGTAGGCTTTCCATTCATGTGTCTTAGCAAACTCTAAAGAATTTTTGAGATTTAATTTTATTATTTACAAGAATTTAAGTACAGCTTAGTAACAGGCCTCACCATTGTGCCACTGTAGGTCAATTTGTCTTTATTTTTGGCCAGATTTTTGGAAATATAGTTTAGTGAATTGTAATAACTGTTTTTCACAGACAATTTTTTGAACTATTTCCAATGAACTGCCATTAATAGGTTTTGTTTAACTCAAAATACTACGCAAATGTTACTTGTGTTTGCATGTAGGTAAATTAAGCAATCATATGTGCACAATAATATCATATCTATGGATGATTTAAGGTTAGCATTTTTGTCTAAATAATAAAAATATATCCTTGGGATTGGGAGTGCTGTTGGGTAGTGAAACACATAGCTCTTGGTTTTAAAATGCTTAATGGCTCAGGACTGATGGGATACTTCTGTTAATCCCCACTCCTTAAACTGTAAGGCTGCTAATTGAAAGAAGTTTAGCAATTTTCATTAATATTGTTTATATTGGATGGGATTTTATAGTTAAGTGCTGCTCATAATTTAAATTTACATTGCTAATTTAGGTCCAATGTGAAGAAATGTTATTGAAAATAGAAATGTCACATTAATGGCAGGATGGAAAGGTAACCTGAGTTCTTGAGTTTGGGGTTGTTACATTGTTAGGAATTATAGCGAGAATTTTATCCAGCATTATTTCTTTGCTGCACTCAAGCAGGATATATTTGATGCTATCTAGCTATATTTAAAAAAAATTACTTTGCCAATTACTTAAGTTTGATTAACACAAGAATCAATTTTCATTGGACTGTAATGCTGAACACTATGGAAGATGGTCAGTTATTAGAAAAAGTTTCCCTATTGCCTTGTGGTAACTCCAGTAGCCAGTGGTGAGATTATTTGCTGACATCACAAACTGGATTACCTATCAGTTGATGTGTACAGTTAACTCATGGCTGGTCTGTAATATAAAACTTTGCCCTTACTAGTCTCAGGTAAAGTTATGTCAATACTAACCAATTAGCAGTCCAAGCAGATTTCTTTTGGATAAAATTTGGATCAGTTCCATTTGCGATGGTTTTTTTAGGCATTTGTATAGTTTCATCTCTTTAGAATCTTCTTCATGCTGTAGAACAACTTGGTTAACAAATTACATAGGAGTGTGACTTTGTATCAACA
This sequence comes from Cetorhinus maximus, assembly GCF_964194155.1. NCBI lineage: Eukaryota > Metazoa > Chordata > Chondrichthyes > Lamniformes > Cetorhinidae > Cetorhinus > Cetorhinus maximus. The sequence continues at coordinate 109,398,458 of NC_135879.1, read as the reverse complement.
TGCGCAGAAATGGAAGCAAGTCCCTCATTACTGTTATAACCTTAAATTAGAAATGAATGTAATGATGTAAGTTTGTTTCTGTTTAGAGTGATCTGATGACTTTAATTTGATTTCATGTACAGTAGTCATGCTTAACACATGTTAGTATCATGTTAGGATGGATACCGTTTTCCAAAGTAAATTATTTAAGTATGTGCACAAAGTTGATTGGTTACTCAAAATAGTAATGACAACTTGAAGATCTCTTTTCCAGATCTTAACTCAACCAGATCGCACTGATGTTTGTGAACTTCTGTAGTTTGATTTCATTCTTAAATCTAATTTATGCATGACAAACTTCATTTAAATGCTAATTATATTCCTTTGATATACAAATAACTAATGTCTGAGAAAACTACTGTAGTTTTTATGATATTTCTGTCTTTTTTGCAGGATATGCGTGTAGATATAAAGATTTTGGCACAGTATTCTATCGTGTCAAAAACTAGCTCTCACTTTACAAGTGAGCATCTCTACTTCAAGGAGCTGATTTTGAACATTTGAGGTTTCAGTGTAATGTTTTTAGAGTGATGTATTTGAACAATTTAGTCATCTTTAATAATTGTAGCCTTTTTTGGAAGAAATATTGTAATGTCATGTTTTATTTATTTTATTTTTACAGTTATAAGATGGAAACTGATGCAGGAACGGTGTCCAACTTTACTGAGAAAACTGGTCAGATAAACCACAAAGTAACTGCTTTAAATGAAATTTTATCTACATTATGCCCTAATCATCGGAAACTTCTTACTACAATGCTGAAGTGTCTAATCCAAGAGAAAGATGCTTCCAATGTACAATACAGAGATCAAAGAATTTCACAGTTTCAAAATTTCTCACCTGATTTCAATGAAAATAAAGTAAGTGAGGGATTATGCAATTGTAACGGATTCAAATGGTGTGAAAGTTGCACCGTGCAAACTGTACAGCAAGTTCCTTTTCCATGGGTTCCTCGCTGCATGAAAGACCTACATTGTTTATCATGCAAAAAGGGCACTCTTGGGTGTTTCACAATAATAAGTAATGGAGTTTGCAAACTATGTAACAAAAGCAATATCTACCAGATTTACACTGGGTCTTATAAACATTTTTCTGGATGCATTTATGCTGAAGGAGCTACCATTCAAGCTTGCAATGAACTTCCAGTCGAAGAGTTTTGCAACATAGAAACAACAGAATCTTCAGCCCTCGCAAATAACATCAAAGATTATAGTAGACCACGAAGCCCGTCCCCTCCACCTTTGTCGCCAGTAAGAACTGATGGGTTTGTAATTGATGCAATAAGTAAAACTACTTCAACCTTGGATGCTAATAGTATTGAGCTTATCATCACCCAACCTCCCTCCCTTTCGCCGGAAGAGGAAGAGGATTGTGGCCCAGGGGTCTCAAGCCAAGCTCAGACCAAATCAAAATTTGCAGAAAAAATCGAGCAAGATGGGGATGAATTTGAGGTAGTTGAAGGTGAAATCACTAGATCACCAGAGTCAGAGAATGATCTGGAAAAAGGTGAAAATTCGGCTTCATTTCAGGAGGTAATGGAACGAATAAATGAAAAACTGAAAACAATTGAAACAACAGATGATGGCCAAATTTTGGCCAATCTCTCCAACAATGATTCTTACCAAGGAAATAATGGTAGTTTTAAATTGAGAGAAATTACAACTACTTTGCTACACAAAGCAAAGGTCAGTGATTATAGTCTAATGGAGTTACTTAAGCAGCATGAGAAAAAACGAGAAAACCGAATAATTCAAACCCGTTTTCGGAAACGTCAAGAAACGTTAATTGCTTTGCATAATTCTCCAGATTCTCCATTATCTCGACGCCAGACAGTGCAGATAAAGAGAGAACTTGCAAATCTTGACCAGCTTTTTTTAAGTAAGGAATCAACATCTGAAAAATTTGGAAAGAAATCAGCAAAGAGCAGCATTAGAGATGCAAGTTCATCAGACATAGAATATTCACTTATCAGTGAAAATACACACCCTAGTAGTTTTCCTGACCAGTATGAAGCTGAATGTAAGCGCTTATCTGAAGAATGTGTACCAGGTGAAACAGGAGATGTGACAGAATGCTTAAATTCATCAAAAGAGAGTTCAGACTCAGATCTGTTAAACATTCTTGAGGTAGATGAAATCTGTGTGGAGACTCCAAGGGATAACATTGAGAAGTCAGCAGCTGATCATGGTTGTAAGGAAACTCCTGTGGCCTTAGAAAATTCTGAGAAAGTAGGTTGTAGGTCCAATATTGGCAGGACCAAAAGAAATATTCTGCCTCCAGAAAGATTTTCTATATACATTACTGAGCCTAGAAAAATGTTCTATGCTGCCTGTTTTTCAGAAAATCTCCAGCGAAGACCTATTAAGGCAAAAAAATCTGATGTAGACTGTGACAGTAGTGCTTGTAAAATCTCTAACACTGACAGCCCTAAGGAGCAAGGTCTACACAATGAAAAGGACCATGTAATGGTATATGAAATGACTGAAAGTTTAGAAGTTTCAGCTTCTGGTCAGCCTGAGCTTCTGAAGGACATAAACAGCATTAATAGTTCAATAGGCAATGAAAAACATGGAAATGCACCTAATTTACCTGAGGTGATACTTCATGCATCACAAGAACCAAATGAACTTATGGATCAATGCAATAATAAAAAGCAAAAGGCACCTATAGTGTTAAACGCTGAGCCATTGGAAACGGTTTGTTCCATGGAGCATAGTGGCACTGCACAACCTGATATTTGTATTGATATTTGCACTAAGGATAACTCAAAATTTGTTGGCAAATGTGGAACTTTGGAGAATGCAGTAAACAATTTACTTTCTAGTCCACCTGAATGTGGACCCACAAACATATTTGACCCTAATTCATTGTTGGGGAGTGACTGTCTGAGTGCAGATTCTCCATTGCAGCAGAGGTGCCTACATCATGCAATTTGTGAATGCTCAGTTCACGAGAATACTGGTTCTACAAATAAAACAGGCATGAGTCAGAATTGTCCTGTTAACTACAGCAGCCCCATAAAGCTGATGTTTCTCTCTAAGATAAGCAGTGAGAAAGGAGTTAAATATACGCTGACATCTGTAAACTCTTCTAAGCTTGACACAAACCCTTGTATTTTAAAGATTGGCCCTGAAGACATGCCCCCCAAAGCACCAGAGGATGGTAATTCATCTGCTTCTGAAAGTGGTGATACAGTGGAAAATTTCCAAAATCCACCTGCTGCTGAAAGCAGTAATACAACAGAATGTTTGCAGAGTTGTTCAGAAAGTTCTTCAGCCTGTGAGGAAGTAAATTGCAATCTTGAAATGGAGACATTCGGTTGTAATAGTTCTCTTTGTTCCTCAAACAATTATGTAAGAAATGATGCTGAAGTTGAAATTACTGATCAAATAGTAGAAATGACAGTGACTTCAAAGGAAATGGACACATCTATTCTAAAACGAAAACCTGGCCGTCCCAAAAAACTAGGCCCACCTGTGGAAAAACAGATTAAAAGACCAAAGGGTAGACCACCTAAACCTAAAGTAGAGTTATCAGAACCTGTCGAGTGTACAGCTGAAGCACCAGATATTGAAAAACTCAATACATCGTATCCATTTTTCACCGATGACAGCCGTAATATTAGAATTACTGTTGTCTATGGAAGATCACGAAGGTTCAAAAGATTTGTGTCTGAGAATAATAAAATTATAGCAAATAATCACCCTACAAATACTAATGAAAATGATTTCAAGCAAACTTGTGGGAAGCAAATAGAAGAAATTGTACAGGGCTCTGCAGTGGAATTTGATGGCAAGCCTGATAATTCTGCATCCTCTTTGACTCGAGGCGAAAGCAGATATGATCTAGTAAGGCCAATTAAAGATAAGACTGTTTCACTTCATACCAGTGGCAATGCTATTTGTCCAAATAGTAAACCTACTGCTGTTAAAACTTGTAAAGGTGGACAACGAAAACCTGGGCGTCCTGCAAAAGTGAAGATTTCAGGTATATCTGTAACTGTTGATGCAGTATCACCTCAGGAAAGAAAAGTTTGTATTAATAGTGTATTACCTCCATTAGACCAAGAGTCTTCACCCTCAAATAAATTACCTGCAGATGCACCTATCAGAGACAGTGATTCATATAAAGAATCATTAAGATTCCAAAATGATTGTGAAACAAGCTCAAAAGAAAGTGTTGGTGAGAAGAAAGTAAAATCTGCCATACCCTTGAGGCATTCTGTTAGACTTAGAAAGCCATCTCTGTACTTCCTGCATTCCTTTGCAAACTCCTGTTCGTTTTCTCAAAGTAGTGCTTTGGTACGTAAATCTCGTAAGCTGCTTTTAAACAAAGCAGGGAATGAACTTGCTAAAAGCAGAAAGTTGGGTATTAAGATGCCATCTGAGAACATCAGCTCAAATATTACATCAGGGAGTAATAAGCAGGAAACCAAGGATGAAGTAGCTGAATTTGACTGTGGTTTGGAAATGTCAGCAGATCCAATTTTTATATCGAGCACTTCGCTCAAGTGGTGGCACACCTCCACTTCTAAACAAACTTTGCAGCAGGAACTTGACACGCGATTTGAACAGATAAACAGTGGTTGGCTTCCTGTTGATGCTGCAGAATTGATTTCTTCTGACAAAAGAAAATACCCAGTTCAGTTAGAAAGAGTAACCAAGTCTGTGATGGTTGCAGATGATAAGCAGGTTAAAATTTCTCCTATCCAAATGTTGTTTCAGGGAAATTGTAATATGGATAAAATTTGTGCCTGGTTTATGCAAACAACAGAAACTCATTCTTTGTCCATTGTACGAAAAGAGAATGCACGTGATCCTATTGAAGTTCTGAACGCTAAAGGACTTCTAGCAGCAGAAAGTCAAGTTGATACCTGCCCAAGTCCTCAGGCAGAACAATTGAAAAAGCACCTTAAAAAATTTGCACTAGAATCTCCTGTAAGGCCAAGGGGGCACTTCCATCTGTCAAACAGAATGTCCAAGTTTAAAGTCTTTAAAGCTAAAAGGAAGCTTTTGGTAGGATATAACAAAAGAATTTGCTGTAAACAACATTCAAGCCATGGAAATTTGTCACACCATCCCAGTGTTCAGTACAAACAATGGAAATCGGTTTGGAAATGTGTAAATGGAAATCCACAATACCAAAGTCTGAAACAAGACTCTGTGAACACAGCAGAAAGCAAAAACAGTCAAAAAACTGAGCTTGAAATAAATAGCTTTCCACCTGAAAGAGAACCTGTGTTACTGCCCAGTGGAAAGGAAAATGAAAACCAAGATAAACTTATACCTTTAACTAGCATAGGTGTTGGTTTGTCTGATTGTGCAGCCATACAAAATTCAACAAACAACTCCAAATGCAAAAGAACAGAAAAACTAGCAAGTACAGCAAAACATTCGGAACAAGAAGAACCTTTTGTGGAGGGGCAAAAAAAAAACACTTTCAGAAGTGCAAACTGGAAACTGGGGAATTTTAAAGAGTGCAGGGTATTCCTAAGGAAGATCAACTCTCTGGATCAGAGCCATTTTAGAAATTATGATGCTTGGCAACAGTCCAGAAATAGTCCACCTGATATTAAAGACACAAGTAACCTTCAGAGGTACACTGAAGAAAATAGTGATCCATGCAGTGAAATAAATGCCCCTGCTGTTAATGCATTTGAAACACAAAGCCTAAACTCTGCAGGTCCTACTTTATGTGAATTAAAAGGGAAGAGAATGCACAAAGAAAGGACAAGTAATGAGAACGGGTTAAGCAGTTCACCATCTAAAAAAGTTAAGCACTTTGCTAGCAAGCAGTCAATGCCCTGCCAAGTTGACAGCGATCACTTCACTTCATTGAGTAGCAACGGTAACCCGGTCAATGAAAAGAGTCCACAAAAGGAAAATGCAGAGATAGTGAAGAATAATGCAGGGAAAAGGAAAAGACATCCAGGTGTGAGCACAGCTGCAACATCAGTGAAGAGGATGAGCCGATCATCTGAACAAAGATTACAATATAATCAATTACAGTTCCAAATAGGTAAGATTAAACTATTGGAAGATTTATTAATATTATAGGAAGATTGAATCCTCTGTCATTTTCCACCCAAACTTTTATTCATTGTGAGGTCCTAAGTTATCATCCTAATACGGTGAAATAAAATGAAATGGCTCCAAAGAAAGTTACTGTATTTAAAAATACAATAATTGCTTATTTAGTGGCACTTTGCCATCATTCTGCGTTTATGTGTTGTTCTGTAATGGCAAGTGTGAGGCCAATGAAGCCATGCCCATTTATATCTTGATAACATATGAATGGCCTACTGAGATTATTTAAAATTCACTGCCAGACTAGATTACTGAAGTTAAACTATATAATTTGCTACCAAGACTGGGCTGGAGTGGGTTAGAAATAGCTTCACTTTTGGGTTAAAATCCTGCTCATTGATGGAAGAAAGTCTCCCCTGACTTCTGACTTGATGAGTTTGGACAGTCTAAATCCAGTTCCTAATGGACATGAATCTACAGCACAAAACTGGCATTAATAGGCTGTAGCATTAAGATCACAGGGTGGCAGTTTGGGAAACAGAAAAATATTCAGAATGTTGCAATATGGATATTCTTCTGAATTTTAGGCTAGGGTACATTTAAGCAGAGTGGCAGAAGCATTACTTTACATCTGTCTGTGTTGTACCCAACCTGCCTTGCTACATGTCAACACTGGGTGTCTGAAATAGAATGCAGAGGGATAAAAGTTATGTTTCAGCTATGTAAAGCCATGATTGGATCACACTTGGAGTACTGCGAGCAGTTCTGGGAACCTCACCTTAGAAAGGATATATTGACCTTGGAGGGAGTGTAGCATAGATTTATTATAATGATACCTGGACTCATATGGATCATGCTAAGAGGAGAGATTCAACAAATTACGGTTGTATTCCATGGAATTTAAAGGCTTAGTGGTGACTTCAAAGATATTAAGAGGTACAGTAGGTCAGATTGGAAGAAACTTTCTGCTAATTGGAGACTCTAAGACTAAGGGAGCAAAGTCTTAAAATTAGAGCTGGAGCTTTCAGGAGTGCAATTAGGAAACATTTCACGCAAAGAATGGTAGAAGTTTGGAATGTTTTTGGCCATTGCTCAATCAATTAAGTTTAAAACTAATTGACTAATTAAAAACCTATCAAAGTATTATGCAAATGGAACAAGGCAGGTATCTGGAGTTAGGTCCCAAATCAGCCATGATATTGAATGGCAGAACAGGCTTGAAAGGCTAAATGGCTTACTCCATTCCTCAACATGAACAGCCCATAAGACATAGGAGCAGAAATTAGGCCATTCGGCCCATCAACTCTGCTCCGCCATTCAATCATGGCTGATAAGTTTCTCAACCCCATTCTTCCGCCTTCTCCCCTTGATCAACACAAACTTGATCAACACAAACCTCTTTATTAGAAATGAAAAGATAAAGAATTTATCGGAGGAGTAGATTGTGGCAAACTAGAACTTCCATTCAGCATTCTAGGTGGACAAATGACCGCATTTATACAACTACCCCTATGGTCTCGTGATTGGGTAAATTTTGTTCATAAACTGTCTACCCAAATTAACTTTGCTACCGTTATAGGTTCAATAACAAAACACATCCTATGTGGGCAGACATTGGACACATAGCTAGTGAGTTAACTATTGCAGCATTAAACATGGTGCCAGGATGGGTGGCAAGTGTTTTATCCTCAGTTAGTTGGTATGGCTCTCCACCTAAAGAAAATTATGTTGCAATAAAGTCACAAAATGTGATTTGGAGTTCAGGAGGCTGCAGCCAATGAGTGCTTTTTATATATTTTTAAAAATAGCTTTTGAGCCATGCCTGACTGTTCAATGGTAATGGTGTCTGATTTCATAAAATGCTTACGTAATGCAATTAACGCTCTTCAAAATTCAAATGAGTACTTTCTGGCAAATATCGAAGAATGTTCATTCTGTTTGCTTGCTTTCGTTGTTAGACTTGGTTTCTTGGGTGTGAATTTTACTGAATGTGTTTACATTTATAACTATATATTGCTTAAATATAACTCTTTCTCACTTCGATTAACTTCTTTGCCTCTTTTCTATAAAAGGGTATGGATTCCCTTGATCACGGGATACATAATTAAAAGGGAAATTTTTGCAGAGCAATGGGGAAAGAACAAGGAATGGGATTAAATGGATAGCTCTTATAAATAGGTGGCATGATGGGGCGAATGTCCTCCTGTGCTGTCTTTGAATATTCTACCTCGAAAGATAATTGAATAAAATTACCTCCGTTATTACATTAAACCTTGGTCCCCCAACCCCCCCACTCCATCAATAAACAATGCTTAAGGGTGGGAGGGGCCTGTACAAGATGGACTGGATGCACCTTGGCTGGGCTGGGACTAATATTCTTGAAGGGAAATTAACTATGGGGGTGGGTTTAAACTAAGTTGGCATGGGGAGGGGCACCACAATAAAGCATTAGAGAGGTACAAGATGCACAGAAGACAGGGCGACACTAGCAGCATGAAAATAATGGAATAAAGAGTAGTTCAGAAATGGGCAGAATCAGGTGGGAAATATGAGGCAGATGAATATGGGTTTAGAGTGCATGTGTGCAATTACATTGGCATCTACCTGGCAATGTGGAAAATTGCCTATGTATGTCCTGTCCACAAAAAAGGACAACTCCAACCCTGATAATTACCACCCCATCAGTCTACTCTTGATCATCAGGAAAGTGACAGGAGGGGTCATCAACAGTGCTATCAAGCAGCACTTGATTAGCAATAACCTACTCACTGATGTTTAGTTTGTGTTCTGCCAGGATCACCAAGCTCCTGACCTCATTACAGCCTCAGTTCAAACATGGACAAATGAGCTGAACTCCAGAAGTGAGGTGAGAATGACTGTTCTTTACATCAAGGCAACATTTGACTAAGTGTGGTATCAAGGAGTTCTAGCAAAACTGGAGTCAATGGGAATTGGCCGGGGTTGGGTGGGGGGAGAAATTCTCCACTGGTTGGAGTCATACCTAGCACAAAGGAAGATGGTTGTGGTTGTTGGAAGTCAAAATCTCAGTTCCAGGACATCACTGCAGGAGTTCCTCAGGGTAGTGTCCTTGGCCCAACCATCTTCAGCTGCTTCATCAATGACCTTTCTTCCATCATAAAGTCAGAAGTGGGGATGTTTGCTAATGAGTGCACAATGTTTAACACCATTTGCAACTCCTCAGATACTGAAGCAGTCCATGTTCAAATGCAGTGAGACCTGCACGATATCCAGGCTTGGGCTGATAAGTGTCTAGTAACATTCGTGCCACATAAATTCCAAACAATGACCATCTCCAACAAGAGAGAATCTAACCATTGCCCCTTGACATTCAATAACATTACCATCACTAAATCCCCCACTTTCAACATCCTGGGGGTTACTATTGACCAGAAACTGAACTGGACTAGCCATGTAAACACTGGCTACAAGAGCAGATCAGTGACTAGGAATCCTGCAGCGAATAACTCACCCCCTGACTCCCCAAAGCTTGTCCACCATCTACAAGGCACAAGTCAGGAGTGTGATGGAATACTCTCCACTTGCCTGGATGAGTGCAGCTCCAACAACATTCAAGTTGCTTGACACCATCCAAGGCATAGCAGCCTGCTTGATTGGCATCCCTTCCACAAACATTCACTCCCTCCACCACCAGATGGCAGCAGTGTGTACCAGATGCACTGCAGGAACCCAACAAGGCTCCTTAGGCAGCACCTTCCAAACATGAAGTTACTAGCCAGAAGGACAAGGGCAGCAGACAGATGGGAACACCACCATCTGAAAGCTCCCCTCCAAGCCACTCACCATCTTGACTTGGAACTATATCGCTATTCCTTCACTGTCACTGGGTCAAAATCCTGGAACTCCCTCCCTAACAGCACTTTGGGTGTTATGTGGACTGTCCACATGGACTGCAGCGGTTCAAGAAGGCAGCTTACCACCATGTTTTCAAAGGCAATTAATGATGGGCATTAAATGCTGGTCTACCCAGCGATGCCAACATCCCAAGAATGAATAAAACAAAATTCAAGCAAGGGAAGCAATGGATATTTAATATTCCTGGCTACAAGGTATACAGGAAAGGTGGGGAAGTGGTGGCAGTATTGATAATAGATACTCTTGGAGCACTAGAAAGGAATGATATACTTGAAGGTTTGAATCTAACCAAATAACGAATAATAGAGGCACCATTACACTGCTGGGTGTATACTGTAGGTCACCAAATAGTGGGAAGGGGATGGAGGAGCAAATTGCAGAAAGATGAGGAAATGTTATAGTGATGCCAATGGGGACTTCAATTATCTTGACATAGACTCGGAAAATAACAGTGTAAGGGCAAAGAGGGGCAAGAATCCTTGAAATATATACAATGGAACTCTCAGTATGTTTCCAGACCAATCAGGAAGAAAGCAAGGGAATATCTAGATCTAGGTCTGGGGAATTGAGTGGTATGTGTTTCAGTGGGAGAGCATTTGGGGAACAGTGATCACAATATCATTAGTTTGGAAACCACATTTGCATCCCATGAATGCTTATTAAAAGACCAACTAGCAGGAATTATGTTGCCCCTCCAAATTAAGTGTCCTGCCAGCAGATAATTAGAATAGCCTGCTTCACAGCTGTATACAAGTGGCGCGCACTGGGTGAGCTTCACTTCATCCACGACTTGGAGGTCAGTAGACACTGCCTTCTCCTTCCTTTAAGAACATGGCTGCAAGATATCGAGTGCCTGTAGCATAAGCTGCGCCAAGTCAGGGCATGGGAGGCAAGACTAGTGGGGAGGGGTGAGACTGAGGCAGGACTAGGGGGAGTGGGTGAGTGTGGAACATGAAGGGAGGGGAGAGGTAGACTGGGGGGGGCAGCATGAGAGTGGAGTGGGGGGAGAGAGGTGGGACTAAGGATTGGTCAAGGAACAGAGTGGAATAGTGAAAGACTATCCTGGGGCTTGAGGCTATGCTATCGGGGCATATTGAAGAGATTGTCCTGGGGCTGAGGTCACACTGCCGGGGTCATACTGAAGAGGCTGTCCTGGGCTGTACAGGCTATGTTAGTGCCTCTTTGGGCAGTAATGGTTGTGCACATTATGGTGTGCAGGGCATGGTTAGTCATCTAAGGAATTTGTTTCTGGGGGTTCAAGTCATGGTATCATGAGGCAGAGGGCACAGTAACGTTCAGGGGAGGCATCTGCATCCTACAAGTCAATAACTGAAAAGTCATGGTGGTGGGGTGGTATTGGATGGTCTCATTGGGTGGGCCCTGGAAAGTCAGGATGCATGTGGCTTCGAAGGAGAGGGGTCCAGTCAACAAAGGGCATGGGGTCATCAGTATTAAAGGGTTCCAGAGAGAGAGCAGAAATATCCATATGGCCAGTGATGGGGTCAAGGGTAACAGCGGGAGGCTCAAAAGTGTCAGGCGGAAGGAGAACTAGGAGGCTGTGAGTATGGAGGAGGATGGGAGGAACTTGGTGGCTGATAGGGTGAGTTTGGAAGTTGGTCTCATGGACAAAGGTCAGCAGCACCATTTTGATTTCAAGAATGATGCAGTTTGAAAAACGCTGGAAAAAAATCGATTGGGGAGGGTCTCTGGGCATGTGGGATGAATTCACGGTAATTTTTGGCAGATTGAAGGGGCACCCTATAAATTTCTTGCTGAAACCATGGAGAGCATGGCTCAGCCGAGTGCTGGACTCCAGGATCCAATGCACAATAAATGAGCTTGGCTCCTTCACTAATGGTACGCATTCAGGCACAAATCCATTAAGTTTTGGATATGCTTTTAATTGTCTTCTGATCCTTACAAAGGCATGTCTGAATGGATTTTGGGTCAAACAGTCATGGGCCAGAGGCAGCATGGACCCTACATGCCTCCATGTTCCCAGTGTATTGGTCATGACTTTCAAGGTATCATGCTTGCAGTCATGAAATAAGTCCAAGGATTGGGTATCGATAGATATTGTCAAGGCCACTGGAGGACAACCATCTGTCTGTGGGTCATAAGACTTGGGTCTTTTGATCTAAATCAAGACCCTTGTTGTGAATGTGCAGTCACATCTGAGGGAAAAGCTCAGCCACCTGTCATCCTCCAGGATGATCTCATCCTGCAAGGGGTGGCCTTGGTATGCCATGTACAGACTAAGGGCAAGTCAAGGGCTAACGACTGTATTCCTGCCTTGTATATGGAGGGAGACCATTCAACAGGAACAACTATTGATTGCTCAACTGCAACCATTCACAGATACAAGGAGGAGTGGAGAATGCAGGCTGCAGGCAACACTGCCTCCTTGATACTTAGATGGGAAGAAGGCCCATCACTGGCACAGCTCAGGGAAGACCATCGCCCTGAGGAACAAGAGCCAGCGGGGCCCCAGGAAGTTCCAGATGCTGGCGAGGAGGGACCTAATCCACAAAGACATTTGGCACAACCAAGGATCTACAGAAGATGCAGCTTATACATGGAGATGAGTGAAAGACTTGTCTAAGGATGAGGTGGCTCATAGTTGCCACATTATCCGTGAGGAACTTGTGCTGCACAGACATGGGCATCCAATGCTGGTTGTTCTGCCGATTACTGCTGCTTTGAACTTTTTTCCCAGTGAGTCCTTCCAGGGCTCCACTTGGGACTTTTGTGGAATCTCATAATCAGTGACACAAATGCATAAGGGAGGTGACACATGCCCTTTTTCAGTAAAGCTCATCATTATGTGCAACTCCTAATGGATGAAGCAATCTAGTCTACCAGAGCTGTGGGATTCACTGCAACCTTGGGCTTCCCACAAGTGTAGGGTACCATGGACTGTGCACATGTGGCCTTGAGAGCTCCCTGGCAGCAGCCTGAGAGATTCATTAATAGAGAAGGATTTCACCCTCAACGTCCTGCTTATTTCTGATCACAGAAAGCAGATCCAGCATGTTTGTGCTAGGTACCCAGTGACTTCACTGTCAGTATCAAATTATCACAAAAGGTCATCAATCTCACAATGAACAAGGAAGCAGCATAAACCACCTTAATCCCTAATGATGGGGTAATTCTTGGAATGCACAATAGCCTAGGGAACATGTGGTTGCTGTGAAATGTGCTTAGCACTCCACACCACCTTAAATAACTACACACAATGCAGTCCTTTCAAGCATGGCATCAACAAGTCAGTGGGCATGGCAGCCTTTAAGCGGCCGAAATGCCATCGTGCAGATGGATGAACTCATGCCAGTATTGCAGCAACTTAACAAGGCAGTGCTAACAAAAACATTAGTCAATGGTTAGCGCTTGACCGTCTCTAGAGGGAGCAACATCCGGACAGCAGCATCTCTCCAAACACCAGCTGTCATGTATGAATAATGCAGAGCCCTCATCTTACTACTGAACCCCAATATGCCTTCAGACATCAGGAGGCAATGAACTGTTGCTCTACAGCATGCGCCCAAAGCTGCGAGTTATGTTCGCATTGTCTTCACAGAGTGGCTCAGCAGGACCATCATTTGATAATTTGCAAACAGCCATGACCCTGCTTTCGTCAGAAGCCTGTGAAGCCTATGCCCTGCACTGCCTTGGCAATTCGGAGAGACCTGGCCCAGTCAGTATTGACACAGCAGTCTATGACAACTTCTTCCCTTCATAGATCTTGCTGAGCACTTGGGTGTGCTGAAGCATTGCTTTCATAGCATTATAGTCCTTGACATTGCCCATCCCACAAAGGCCAGTCCTTTCTATCTACCCTGAGTCAACGGGTGTACAGACATGGAATGAATTCAATATTGATTTGCGTACTGTGCCTTTACAGAAGAATTCTGTAAAGCACCACTACATAGCCACTCAGGAACAAAGAAAGATCCTCACAGGTGAGTAGACTGCTTTATCAGGATGATCACACGCCTCTGACATCTCACACTCATTCTCATCTAGCAGACATTTCAAATGTCACTGAGTAGAGCCAACTTCAATCATTCAGCAGCATGCATGGGGAGAGTAGGAGCTAAGAAAGGGATAACATTCAGCTTTAAATGTGGAAATGGGAGGCATGAAAGGCTATAGTGCTCAACGATGAATACTACTCCTAAAAACTGTCAGAAAATAAACACCATTGTAAAGTACACTTGGGAGAAAAGATACTTTGGACGCTACAAATACTTATTACATCTACAAACTACAGTCTTCAGTGCGACAGCATCAGGATAATCACTAACCTTGATGACCTATTCTCAGGCCAAATAATGCCTGTCTGAGATCCAGGGGTCATGTGTATTGTCCAGCCATCATTTTCACATATGAAGTGCCTTTGTTCATGTCGCAGATGTAAAAATAAAGACTAATCACTATGATGAGACTGAGTGAGAGTTAATGGAACTGAGGGTGCAGATGGGAGCTATTTGGGGGGCTTCATTTTGGACCCTTGAATGAACACAGGACCTTGCATTGTGTTACATTGTAGCCATTCAATACCTGAGACTTGAAGAGGGATAAATATGAATTATATTTACAATATTGTAAATTATATACAGTGAATGGACACCCATACCTCCATTGTGCATTCAAAACTTAAGTTTCCTAACCCTACTGCTGCATCTAGGTATAGCCCTGACATCAACAGCAGAGATCGATGCAGCCTGCTGATTGCTATGCCCTATTGTCTGAGATGACTTTGGCGGGCATCCTCTGGTGGCCTCAGCCCTGGGTGGCCCAGGCCTGCTAAGGGTCTCCTGCTTTGGGGCACTATGCACCTTCCTCGGTCTGACCTGCTGGAGTTGATGGGGTCACAGGCAGAGGGGATTTGGAACTTCAGGACATCCTTGGATGTCCCTGGGGTGTTTAACTGGCACTCCTCCCATGGGTGCCCCAGGACCCTCCCTGACACCTGGAGGGAGATTGAGGTGCCTGGTCCCCCTCTCGCCTAGCCAGTGCTAGAACGCATCCATGGCTGCAGCGATGGTGTGCAGGACTGAGCACAAACTGGCAGAAACTGCTAGACCTGGGTCTCCAAGGCGACTGCCACCCTTCCCATGGAAACGTCACTGCGCTCACATACTGGAGCAATGACATCAGACAGAGCATGTGGATGGACTCATCCATCCTTCGTTCTAGTCTTATGACAGCCTCTGACAACCTGCCTGTCCCTGCATCCCCAACATCTCTCTCAGGGCTGATTCCAGAGGCTTGTCATCGGACATAGCAGGGGCCTTGACTCCAGCAGTTCTCAGTGTCAGAGACATCGGCTGCCACTGCCTCCACCTGCTCACCAGCAAACTCTGCCACCTGCTCTTTATGGGAGAAGAGTGTCCTCAGCTTTGGGGTCCCCCTCCAGTCTTGAATCTGCCCCTTCTGTTGTGAGTGATCTTGCCCTGCATGAAGACAGATTGACAATGAGCACCATGGATGAAAAAGCAGTTCAGAAACATGCATGCCTGTTGTGTGTGTTGAGCCCTTACCAGTAAGGGATTAAGACCCACTTTGTGTAAGAGCATACATGAGATGGTGAACTTAAAGCGGCTAGATGACATTCATTGCTGATGTCCCATCTGCTGGTAGTGTGTGACATCTCTGTGACTCTAACCCTTAGACTGCCTGATGCCCTTGTGAGAGTGAGAGTTTGGAGTAGAAGCTTCACTTATCCTGGTGGAGCACATCAGATCATTCATTCATTTTCTGCATTGCAGAGCAGTCGTTTTTTTGTTGGCCAGGAGTGATGACCTCCCTGGCGACCTCCTTCCAGGCTAACTTGGTCAGGTGGGAGGACTTCCAGCTTCCATCCCACGGAAGGAGAACCTTCTGCCTTTCCTGGACGGCCTGGAGGATAATCCCCAGGGAGGCCTAAGTGAACTGTGGAGCCAAGAGTTTTGTTCTTTTGGGCACCATTGAGAACCAGAACGAAACAACACACTTGGCTTGCAGTGAGTGAATGTGTGTGCATTTAAATAGGCTCCAGGACCTTTGACCCCCATGAGGTGACAGCGGGGCAGACAAATCCCTGCCTGCCCTGCTATGAGATTTGACGAGCTCATCGATGCATAGTTAATGATCTGAAAAGTGAAAAATTACATTGACTAATCTGACCTGCCAGCCAGTGGGAATTGCACCGACTTTCCCGCCCTCCACCGTACTTCGTCTCCAGAATGGAAAATTCTGCCCATAGAGATTAAAAAGAAACATATGACGACACCCAGCTCTACCATTTTTGCTAAATTATCAGACTGCAGGATGAGCAGTAATTTCCTTCAATTGAATTTTGGGGAGACTGAAGCTATTGTTTTTGGTCCCCACTCCAAACTCCATTCTCTAACTACCAGCTCCATCCCTTGCCCTGTTAGTAGTCTGAGATTAAACCAGTCTGTTCCCAACCTTGGTGTCACATTTGACCCTGAGATGAGCTTCTGTCTTCATATTCATGCTATCTCTAAGACCACCTATTTCCAACTATGTAACATCAACTTTGCCCCTGTCTCATCTCATCTGCTGCTGAAACCCTCAACCGTGCTTTTGTTACCTCTGGACTCGCTAAGTCCAACGCACTCCTGGCAAAAAGACTGCAGTCCCCAGGTTTAATGACGCAGCACTAGAATACCATTTGGATGCCATGGAGGCCTGCCATGATGTCCTCTACTCCAGCTCTGGTTGCAGGACAGGCAGTAGCATCACCAATCCAGCATGGCAGGTGGCGGCAGCGGTGGTCAGTGCCAATGCCCTGCAAAAGAGGACAGCCACACAGTGCCACTAGAGGATGAATGGTCTCATCCGTTCCACCAAGGTAACTCCCCCTTCTCATCACTCTCAACTGTCACATTCACAAACACCTCACACATCCACAGGGATCTCGCACCTCAAGGATCAACACTGCTCTCACACACACCCTCACAACTCCATCAGGCTCATATCCTCTGGAGTTCACATCCTCATTCCTGTCCATGGCACTGCTCACCACACAAACATTACATGCAGTGCCACGTGTCATGCTCACACTCTGTCCATCTGTTCCCATGCAGGGAAAGCTTGCTTACATCTGCAGGGAGAGGTCCCAGACTGGGGATGGAGTGGCACACATTACGCCCCTCACTTGCTTTGAGGAACATGCCATCATGCTGACTGGTGAGTATGTGGACCCTGCCTGAGGTCGGTGGCGAACACCCACCTGAGAATCCTGCATCACGTCATCCCTCCTTCAACACAACTGTGAGTGCTCTCTCTCCTGCTTTTGACTCTGCTGCCATGCACTAATGATCTCTACATTGGTTCACAGGGATCTCTGCAGAGCGAGGGAAACCATCAGCCAGCCAGTCCCTCAGTTCCATCCATGTCCTCGTCTGCAGCCACGAGGACACCTTCTCCACTGAAGAGGTGGAAATAAGCAGCCAGGAAGACCCATCACGGTGTTTACCCACACCCTCCACCAGTGCAGGCAGACACACCTTGGTGGGACCTAGATCTAGAGCAGGATCGGGTTCACAACCTGGTAGTCACCGCATGGACATATGTCCGGAGCAAGAGGATGCAGGTTCAGCTGAGCTCCCCAGCACTCATAGGACCTCTAGGGAAGAGGCACCTGTGAGGACTGAGTCAGATGATGAATCACTTGATTTTGCCTTCCTACTCATCATGGAGAGTCAACAGCATGCGAGGGAATGTCACGTAGAACTGTTGAAAGTGTGGCATGTGAGTCGGAGTGCGTCTGCCTGCTCTCTGATGCAGTGGTGCCCACATGTGCACATCTGGAGGTCTGCATGGAGAGGATGGCGGACGTCATGGAAACCCTGATCCAACAGAATGCAGAGATGCGCACAGACCTGTACTCCATTGTGGTAGCCAAGGGTGAGTTCCTGCATTGGCAGCGCAAGAGAGAAACAGGGCACTTCAATGTCCCTTCAAGTTCTCCTTCCCCCCAAGGACTCAGGCCGGGGCACTCGGGCACCCAAGGGGAGGAGGAGCAAGACTGGACACCCCGAGTCATCCACTGAGGAATATCAGAGGCTGTTCTGTCTCCTTGTCTGTGACCCCCTCAACCTCGTCCTCTGTCATCACAGAGGGAGCAGCCGGCCTATGAGTGATTCTGGAGGAATAAGTGAGAGTGGCAGGGCCTTTCGGAGCCTCGTGCAAGCACTTTATCACGCACACAGATCATCCATGTATCAAACTCACCTCAATGTCCTGAGCATTTTGAATGCTGCCTGCTGGGGCTCGCTTTCAGTTGTCCATCTGAGCTGACCTGCATCTCCGCTCAACCAGTGATTATACCCCCTTGCAGAACCTGTCATCCACCACGACTGTCGTTTCACTTTTGACTTGGACAGCATGGTCTGAATTCATTTTCTCATCAGCTCCCCAGTCACCCATTTCCTTTCCCCCATCACAGTTGACCCCCCCCACCGACATCACATTCCACCTTCCCTCCGTGACCTACCAGCCACAACCCTTTTCCTTCGGGATATCCAGGTGAATGTGCACATTCCCTTCCTTCCCAAAAATCCCACTCCCATCCACATTCACCTCCCTGATTTCCTTCTTCCTACCCTCAGGGTCAGTGTCTGCCTCCGGGTCCCCATCAACCACCCTCGCTGTCCCTTCTATCGCTACCATCGAACCCTCACCCTCTTACCCTACTGCCCCCCTCTTCCCTCTGTCATTCACGCCCTTCCTCCATATCACGCCCAGCTTCAGTTCACTCCCCAGGAGGCAGACATGGACGTATCCAACCCCTACTGTGCAAGTTCACCTGCACATCTCCCCCCGGCTCTGCGCCCCTCTCCCACCGGATCCCCCCCTCCGCCCCCGGGACACCTTTGCCATATTGTCTGCTCAAGCCAAGGAAGACGCCAACAGGTAGGGAAAATCCCAGCCATTGCGTATCACACCTGTGCATGAATCCATGGAGAAACTTCTGTTACTGCGCCACATTGGCAGCTCAGAGTGTCATCTCTGCAGTCTTAATTTTTTGGGTTAAACATTGTTGAGGTACAAAATGAGTACTTTGCATCTCTCTTCACTGAAGAACAATTTACAAGAAGTCATTAATAAACTTGCTGAATGGGTATATAGTTTGAATTCCAACATAGCTAATTGTGAGGTATTAACATTTTGACAAAATATAAAGATGGTATGAATTATTTGGAAAATAAGAATCTAAATGGCATAGAGGAGTAAAGGAATCTGGGAGTAAAAATACACAAACCACTAAATGTAGCATTCCAGGAATGAAAGGCTTAACATATGAGGAATGTTTGAGGACTCTGGGCCCATACTCAATGGAGTTTAGAAGAATGAGGGGGGATCTGATTGAAACTTACAGAATACTGAAAGGCCTGGATAGAGCGGACGTGGGGAAGATGTTTCCATTAGTAGGAGAGACTAGGACCTGGGGGCACAGCCTCAGAGTAAAGGGAAGACCTTTTAGAACAGAGATGAGGAGAAACTTCTTTAGCCAGAGCGTGATGAATCTATGGAATTCGTTGCCACAGAAGGCTGTGGAGTCCAGGTCATTGAGTGTATTTAAAACCGAGATAGATAGGTTTTTGATTGGGAAAGGGATCAAAGGTTACGGGGAGAAGGTGGGAGAATGGGGTTGAGAAACTTATCAGCCATGACTGAATGGCGGAGCAGACTTGATGGGCCGAATGGCCTAATTTCTGCTCCTATGTCTTATGGCTATAAAAATGCAAAGCAAGCACCAGGATTTATTTTTAGATGGATGGAGTTGAGAAGTGGAGAAGTAATGCTAAGCTCCTGTTGAACCTTGGTTTGACCACACTTGGAATGCTGTGTACAATTCTGGCTGCCATTTTATAAGAAGAGTATGGCAGCACTGGAAAGCAAGCAAAAAAGATTTACGGGGATAACACCAGAACTGTGAGGCTATACCTCTCAGGAAAGGTGAACGGACTGAGTCTCTTTTTCTCTTGAAAGTGGAGGGTTGAGGAGGGTTACCTAAGGTTTCTTAGGTTTTAAAAATTATGAAAGGTTTTGATAGCATAGACAGTGTGTTTCCACTTGTGGGGAAGAACAAAACTAGTGGCCATCAATAAAAGGTAGTTACCACAAAATCAAATAGGAATTTTAAAAGAAATTTCTTTAACCAAAGAGTTATAATGTGGAACGTGCCACCTTAGGGAGTAGTTGAGGCAAATAGTGTAGATGCATTTAAGGATAAACTAGTTAGGTATATGAGGGAGAAAGGAATAGAGGGTTATGGTAGAGTTACATGAGGAACCTTGAGTGGAGTATAAATATTGCATGGACTGGTTGGGTCAAATGGCCTGTTTCTTTACTGTGAAATAAGCAGTATTGTCTTTACATAGAATAAACAGAAAATATAGTAACGACATTGGCTAGGCTAAAATAAATTAAGAGGCAGTAGAGGAGTTACCTGCTCCAGATAGGGTGCATCCTAGGTTGCTGAGGGAGGTGCCATACAATTTTTCAATTCTCCTTAGATACTGAAGTGCCAGAGGATTGCAAATGTTATAACTATTCAAAAAAAAGGGGAGGATAATTTCAGCAATTACTGGTCAGTCAGCTTAACATCAGTAGTGGTGAAATTAATCCGGGACATAATTAACACTTGAAATAACATGAGTTAATGAAAGCTAGCATGGATTTGTTAAAGGCAAATTGTCTTTGATTAGTTTGATAAAGTTATTTGCTGAAGTAATGGAGATGGTGGAAGAAGGTAATAGGTTTGAGGTTGTGTATGTGGACTTTCAAATGGCAATTGATGGACTTGTTAGCAAAATTGAAACCCATGTGATTAAAGGAGCAGTTGTTGTATGGATACAAAATGGTGAGCGAAGTCCTAGGAAGAAAAAGCAGGGAGTAGTGGAGAACAATTATTTTTCAAAGTGGAGAAAATTGTAGTGATCCCCCTCAGGGGTCATGGTGGGATCACTACTCTTTTTGATACATATTAATGACCTGGACTTGGGTATAATTTCAAAATTTGCAGATAACACAAAACTCTGAAACATAGTAAACAGTGAAGAGGATAATAGCATATGTCGGGGAAACTTAGATTGGTGAAATGAGAAGACACATGGCAAGATTAAATTTAACACAGACAAGTGTGAAGTGATTATTTTTGATAGGAAGAATGAGATCATAAGAAATAGGAGCAGGATTAGGCCATTTGGTCCCCATTCAGTAAGATCATGACTGACCTTGATTGTGGCTTTAACTCCAATATCCCGCCTGTCTCCCATAACCCTTGACTCCCTTGTAGATCAAAAATCTGTCTAACTCAGCCTTGAGTTATAGTCAATAACCCAGCCTCTACTGCTCTCTGGGGAAGAGAATTCCAAAGATTGCCAATTCTCTGAGAGGAAATTCCTCTCCATCTCAGTCTTAAATTGGAGACTCCTTATTCTTAAACTGTGCCCCCAGTTCTAGATTCCCCCACGAGGGGAAACATCCTCTCAGCATCCATTCTGTCAAGTCCACTCAGATTCTTAGATGTTTCAGTAAGATTACCTATTGTTCTTCTAAACTCCAATGCATACAAAGAAAAGTACAGCACAGGAACAGGCCCTTTGGCCCTCCAAGCCTGCGCCAATCATGTTGCCTATCAAACTAAAACATTTTGCATTTCCAGGGTCCGTATCCCTCTTTCCCATCCTATTCGTGTATTTGTCAAGCTGCCTCTTAAACACCACTATCATACCTACTTCCACAACCTTCTCTGACAGCGAATTCCAGACACTCTCTACCCTCTGTGTAAAAAAACTTGCCCTGCACATCTCCTCTAAAGTTTTCTCCTCTCACTTTAAATCTATGTCTCCTAGTAATTGACTAGGGAATTGACTGGGAAAAAGCTTCTGACTATCTACTCTGTCCATGCCACTCATAATTTTGTAAACTTCTATCAAGTCGCCCCTCAATCTCCGTCGCTCTAGTGAGAACAATCCGAGTTTCTCCAACCTCTCCTCATAGCTAATAACCTCCAGACCAGGCAGCATCATGGTAAACCTCCTCTGCACCCTCTCCAATGCCTCCATATCTTTCTGGTAATGTGGCGACCAGAATTGCACGCAATATTCCAAGTGTGGCCTAACCAAGGCTCTATACAGCTGCAGCATGACTTCCCAACTTTTATACTCAATACCCCTGCCAATGAAGGCAAGCATGCCATATGCCTTCCTGACTACCTCATCCACCTGCGTTGCTACTTTCAGTGACCTGTGGACCCGTACACCCAGATCCCTCCGCCCGTCGATGCACTTAAGGGTTCTGCCATTTACTGTATAATTCCTACCTGTATTAGACCTTCCAAAATACATTACCTCGCATTTGTCCGGATTAAACTCCATCTGCCATTTCTCCGCCCAAGTCTCCAACCGATCTATATCCCGTTGTATCCTTTGACAATCCTCTTCACTGTCTGCAACTCCTCCAACCTTAGTGTCGTCTGCAAACTTACTAATTAGCCCAGTTACATTTTCCTCCAAATCATTTGCGTATACTACAAACAGCAAAGGGCCCAGCACTGATCCCTGCAGAACTCCACTAGTCACAGCTCTCCATTCAGAAAAGCACCGTTCCACTGCTACCCTCTGTCTTCTATGACCAAGCCAATTCTGTATCCATCTTGCCAGCTCACCTCTGATCCCGTGCAACTTTACCTCCTGTACCAGTCTGTCATGAGGGACCTTGTCAAAGGCCTTACTGAAATCCATGTAGATAACATCCACTGCCCTTCCATCGTCGATCATCTTTGTCACTTCCTCGAAAAACTCGATCAAATTAGTGAGACACGACCTCCCCTTCACAAATCCATGCTGCTTTTCACTAATAAGCCCATTTGCTTTCAAATGGTAGTAAGTGCTGTCACGAAGTATCTTCTCCAATAATTTCCCTACCACTGAGGTAAGGCTCACCGGCCTGTGATTTCCTGGATTATCCCTGCTACCCTTCTTAAACAATGGAACAACATTGGCCATTCTCCAGTCCTCTGGGACCTTACCCGTAGCCAGTGAGGATACAAATATTTCTGTCAAGGCCCCAGCAATCTCCTCCCTTGCCTCCCTCAGTACTCTGGGGTAGATCCCATCTGGCCCTGGGGACTTATCCACCTTAATATTCTTCAAGACGCCTAACACCTCTTTTTTGATCTCAACATGATCCAGGCTATCTACACATTCTTCCCTAGACAAATCGACCGGTAAGTCCTTCTCTTTGGTGAATACTGATGAGAAGTACTCATTTAGAATCTCTTCCATTTCTTCTGGCTCCACACACAGATTCCCACCTCTGTCCCTGCGTGGGCCTACCCTTTCCCTGGCTACCCTCTTGCTTTTTACATATGTATAAAAGGCCTTGGAATTTTCCTTAATCCTGGTTGCCAATGACTTTTCATGACCCCTTTTAGCCCTCCTGACCCCTTGCTTAAGTTTCTTCCTACTTTCTTTATATTCTCCACGGGCTTCATCTGTTCCCAGCCTTCTAGCCCTTACGAATGCTTCCCTTTTCTTTTTGACTGATCTCACAATATCTTTCGTTATCCAAGGTTCCTGAAACTTGCCATGCTTATCCCTCATCCTAGCAGGAACATGCCGGTCCTGAATTCTTATCAGCTGACGTTTGAAAGCCCCCCGCATGTCACTTGTAGATTTGCCCTCAAACATCCACCTCCAGTCTAGATTCCTCAGTTCCTGCCTAATATTGTTATAATTAGTCTTCCTCCAATTAAGCGCCTTAACTCAAGGACTCCTGTTATCCTTATCCACCAGTACCTTGAAACTTACTGAATAATGGTCACTTTTCCCGAAATGCTCCCCTACTGAAACTTCGACCACCTGGCCGGGTTCATTCCCTAATACCAGGTCCAGTGTTGCCCCTTCCCTGGTTGGACTATCCACATATTGTCTCAGGAAGCCCTCCTGGATGCACCTTACAAATTCTGCATCATCCAAACCTCAAGCACTAAATGATTCCCAGTCAATATAGGGAAAGTTAAAATCACCCACCACAACAAACCTATTGCTTTTACATCTTTCCAAAATCTGCCTAATAACTGTTCCTCAATCTCCTGCTGGCATTTGGGAGGCCTATCGTAAACCCCCAACATTGTGACTGCACCCTTCCTATTCCGGAGCTCTACCCATATTGCCTCAGTGCATGAGCCCTCCGAGGTGTCCTCCTGTTGTACAGCTATGATATTCTCCTTAACCAGCAGTGTAACTCCCCCACCTCTTCTACATCCCTCTCTATCCTGCCTGAAACATCTAAATCCTGGTTTATCTCCCAATACTGCCCATCCTTCAGCCAAGTCTTTGTAATAGCAATAACATCATAGTCCCAAGTACTGATCCAAGCTCTAAGCTCATCTGCCTTGCATTTCAGACCCCAAGTCCCACTGTGTTCAGTAATTTCTCCCTGCCTGCTCTTCCTCTTAGTCCTACTGCCAATATTCACTAGTTCCCAGTCATTTATTTCACCTGCTGACCTATTGCTCTGGTTCCCAGCCCCCTGCCATACTAATTTAAACCCTCCCGAGTGACACTAGCAAACCTCGCAGCCAGGATATTGGTGCCCCTCCAGTTTAGATGCAACCCGTCCTTCTTGTACAGGTCCCACCTGCCCCGGAAGAGATCCCAATGATCCGGATATCGGAAACCCTCCCTCCTACACCATCTGTTCAGCCATGTGTTCAGCTGTACTATCTTCCTATTTCTAGCCTCACTGGCATGTGGCACAGGGAGTAATCCTGAGATTACAACCCTAGAGGTCCTGTTTTTTAACTTTCTGCCTAACTCCCTGAACTCCCACTGCAGAACCTCGTCACTCTTCCTGCCTATGTCGTTAATACCAATGTGTACCACGACCTCTGGCTGTTATCCCTCCCCTTTTAGAATGTCCCGTACCTGATCAGAGACATCCTGGACCCTGGCACCAGGGAGGCAACATACCATCCTGGTGTCTCTTTCACGACCACAGAAGCGCCTATCTGAGCCCCTGACTATGGAGTCCCCTATGATGATTGCTCTTCTGTGCTTTGACCCCCCCCGCCCCCTGCTGTACAACAGAGCCAGCCGTGGTGCCACTGCTCTGGCTACTGCTGTTGTTTTCCCCTGATAGGCCATCCACCCCAACAGTATCCAGAACGGTATACCTGTTAGAGAGGGGGACAGCCACAGGGGATTTCTGCACTGACTGCCTGCCCCTTCTAGCGGCATACAGCCCAACCTGCCCAACCTTTCCTCCTAAGATAACCCCATCACCCCAGGAATCAGTCAAGTGAACCTGCTCTGAATTATCTGTAATGTAATTTATGGGCAGAATTTTGCATTTGGTTGGCGGGCAGGCAGCCGAACTCCGCCGCTGAAACGGGGCCTGCTGCCATTTTGAGTGGGCGGGCCAATTAAGGCCTGTCCAGCGGCCTGCCCAACGGGAAGCGCTATGTGCTTCCTGTGCGGGGGGGAGGGATTCCCCAACTGTCAAAGTGTACTCTTTCGCACATGCGCGTGAAAGAGCGCACTGCTCCTGAGACTAAGTGCTGTCTCAGGGAGATTACTGACATTCTTAAAAAAAAAACTTGAAAAATATAAAAATTAACATGTCCCCCTCATGTGACAATGTCACACGAGATGGGACATGTTAATAAGAAGTACATAAACTTTATTAAAGTTTTTAAAAACGGACATGAAACCTCATCCCGCCAGTGGATGAGGTTTCATGTATTATCAGAAGCCCGCTGGGGCTCCTGGCCTGCCTGCCAACCTTAAGGTTGGACGGGCAGGGCATTTAACTACCTTAATTATCCTGTCAATGGCCTTAATTGGCCCATTGACAGGTCCGCAGGTGGACAGCTGATTTCGCTGTCCGCCCGCCTTCCTCAATATTTAAATGGACCGGGATGACGTCCTCCCGACATCGTCCCGCGCCATTTTCCTGTCGGCGAGTGGGCCCCACCCCCAAATCGCCGACGGGAAAATTCAGGTCTATATCTTTTATGTAAGGAGACCAAAACTGTACACCACAGTACTCCAGATGCTGTCACAATAAGGCTTTGTACAGTTGTAGCAACACTTCCCTACTTTTATACTTGATTCCCCTTGCAATAACTGCCAACATTCCATATACCTTCCTAATAACTTGCTGTACCTGCATACTAACTTTTTGTGATTCATGTACCAGGACACCCAGGTCCCTCTGTACCACAGGGTTCTACAGTCTTTCTCCGTTCAAATAACATACTGCTTTTCTATTCTTCCTGTCAAAGCAGGCAAGTAGGCAAGTTCACGTTTTCCCAGATTATACTACGTGCCTTTTTTTTTTCCACTCACTGACCCTATCTACATCCCTTTGCAGACTTTGTGTCCTCCTCACAACTTGCTTTCCTACCTATCTTTGCATTGTCAGCAAATCAGGCTACAGTACAGTTGGTCCCTTCATCCAAGTTATTAATATAGATTGTAAATAGTTGAGACCCCAGCACTGATCCCTGTGGCACACCACTAGTTACAGTTTGCCAACCTGAATATGATCTATTTATCCTGTTTCCTAATGGTTAGCCAATCCTCTATCCATACTAATATATTACCCCCAACACATAGGCTCTTGTCTTGTGTAGTAACCTTTTATGTGTCCTTGGAGAAGAGAAACTTAAGGGAAGATTTGATAGAGATGTTCAAATAATGAAGGGGTTTGATAGAGTAAATGAGGAGAAGCAGAAGGGTTGTTAACTGGAGAACATAGCTTTAAGGTAGTTGGCAAAAGAACCAGAGGTGACCTGAGAGGGGAAAAAAAATATATGCAGAGTTGTTGCGATCTAGAATGCACTGTTTGAAAGGGTGGTGCCAATAGATTCAAAGACAGTTTTCAAAAGAGAATTGGATAAATACTTGAAAGTGGAAAAGAAATTGTAGGGGACTGCAACTAACTAGATACCTCTTTTAAAAGGCTGGCACAGGCATGATGGGCTGAATTGCCTCCTGCTGTGATCTATGTGGAGTATTTAATTATCTCAGTCTACATCTATAGCCTTTATTCTTGTTTCCATTCATTTATTTATCCAGTTTATTTTGGACTTGGCACAGCTGTTCAGAATCTTTGTCCAAATCTTCAATATTGTGTAGGGCAAAAAATTGTCCAGTCTTTATATTCATTGAGTCGGGTTATTTTTGTAACTGTCATCACAATCCAGGTGAAATAGCCTAATCAATACAGTACACCTTCATCCTGTACATGTTTTGTGTTTCCAATATCCAAAAACATTATATTTATTACATTGTCAGCCCTAGTGATATGTGCCCTTATATGCTCTATCCAGGTTCACACTTGACTTGCCCAAAGGCCAGCATTCATCAACATCATAACTATTTTTTTTATAGGAAAAGGAATAAATTTGGAGGATATAACGACAGAAAAATCATCGATTGTTAGATTCAATAAACAATCCCCTGTATCGCTAAGGGAGATAAATCAAGCATTTGATAACCATTTATAAGGAAATAATTGGTCATCAGAGAAAACAATTGTTTGTCTGCATTTTGTCACCTCTTTTAGCTTTCTTGGTCAAGGGGCAAAACGATCATTGCTCATAAATGGATTGCTGAGTATAGAGAAAACATGGTATAATAATTTTAAAAAGGCCTTATTTTCCCTTTAGGATCCTGGGATCAGCCCATGTTAAACAAAGTTGTCAACATTTGAAAATTAAAATTTCACATTGCTAGGATTGAAATGGCATTGGATAGTTCATGTACAGAGATATTTTGGCATGTTAATTTTTTTAAATTTTTACATATAGGAAACTCAAGTTGATGCAGGATCATACCGTACGATGGATGGCTGAAATTAAACAATACATCAATTGCTACCAAGACTTGGCACATCTTATCATAAATTGAGAATTTTAAGAAGAAAGCTATCTTATCTCACTCAGCATCTAATTAGTGCCTTAATATTCAGCCTATTGATTCAGGTTGAATGTATGTAGCAGTATATTTTGTGTTTGCTGCTTTGTAGCCAAAACCTGAAGCTGTGTGAACAATATTGTAGATATCAGAGGTTGCACTAATACTTTTTTGTACAAAAATACTTTTTACTCCCATTTTTGCTGCCTTGCAAGAACCTGTAAAATATCTACAGATTAACATTCCTCTAGATTGCTACTAGATCTCAATGTCCTCTACAATGGAAGCATTAATTGTTTTATTAATCATTTTTTTATATAAGCTTTTCTGTTTGAACTTTATTTGCACCAAGCACAGCATGGGTTGAAGGTCACAATGTGTTAAAGGTTTATATTTTGGAAAGGAAATAATGGAAAATGATTTATTTTCATTGCCCATGTTTTTGGAACTGAAGGCACTTCAATTGTCGTACTCATTTTACATTACACTTTACACATTTTCTATGTATATTCTATGTTGTAATCTTTTTTATAAATTTGTATCCTTAATGACTGGTTTGATGAATTTTCAAAGTTTTAAACAGTTTAAATTGTGCTTTTGTGGAAACAGTTCTTGATGCAGGAGTAAAACTACCTCAAACAGTTAAGTGATGGTCTAGTCTAAACCTTTTGTTGGGGGAAGGGGGGTCCGTTGATACAATATGTGTAAACTCTGGTACCTGCAACTGCACAATTTTGTTGCAAGTCTGCGGCAATAATTTAGTCACAGACCTGAAAGAACTGACTCTTGTAATATCATGGTCCAAGTACACATTATCAGCCTATTTTGCCAAGTGACATTTAACTCAGGGAAAATAAAACTTGTACTTTGTTTTCAGATTACTTAGTCTGGATATAAGTACCCTGTGGTAATATGTTACTATTTGAATGTGATTACCTGGAGAGCAGAATCTGTCTTCAAGGTATCTTTTTTAATGTTTACAGCCATGGGCAGCTCACTTATTCACTGCTCAATCAGCTGTAATTGTATTTTTGAAGTCTTAAGTTGTTGTACAGATTGTCTTGAATGAGGTTTTTTTTTGGTAAAATAAAAAAAAAAGTTGTCATCTTTTCTTTTTCGTTTACTATTCTTTATAACCCTGTATCTTCCCATGTGAAATTAATTTGCTGATTTTTTTTTTCTGGATCCTTTTCTAAGTAGTTTATGCGCCACATATTTGTTTTTGAGTTACTGTCCTCACTTACTTTTATGACTAATGACATAAAAGATAAAACCTTCAAAAAAACCAATCAATATTGTCTACCAAAAGACCATCCATAAGTACCATTGTTTTGGTATATGTTGTAGACCCGAACAGATTACCTCGTTTCTCAATGTCAAGCCAATCCTGTACTTCACCCTTTTCAATTAGGAATCTAGGCATTTGTGGATTAGGCATTAGTTGCACTAGTGGCTTTTTCCCCTCCTCTTGCCTAAGTGCCCCTCCCATCCCAGATGAAAACAAATGGAGCTCTCAAATGTTTTTGTTATTTTAGACAAATCTTATATGGACTTCATAAATAAATCTGCCTGTGCAACCCAACACCCATCTACACCCAATCCTGAAGGTATCAGTGTTTGATTATTATACTCAAGTCTGTTGGTCCACTACCTTTAACAATATGCTTGTCACTTGCTATTTTTTGCACTCGTGTACATTAACCTGCATGTTGCCTATAAGTGCTGTTTTCTGTGCATTTATTTAATTGCTTTATTTGTAAATATCTTTGAATTAGATCACTTTCTACAGAATGTTTTGAGTTCTCATGCAATTTTATGTTCTCAGCAAAATTGGATATCCGACTTGCAACACACTGAGTACTGAATAGACTATGAACAGTAATCCAACAGTTGTTCTTTGGGAGCTTTGCTGGTTCCTGTTGCCCAATTAAACTCCCATTAATACTTAATCACAATATCCTATTATTTAATAATTTACTGGCATAAAGATGACTTCATGCCATCAATTTTTGCTTCCATTAAGAGTTCTTCTAAGGGACCTTAGAAAATACTTTCTTACTCTTAATCATCTTTCCTCTTAAGGATGTTGGAGTCCTTGTTGGGATACAGTTCACATTCTCTCAAATGCTTTACTCGAGCGCATTTAAGCTTTGTTTCTGAGTGTTAAAAGATGATCACAATCAAGGTGAGGGTGGCATAGCTATATGAATCTTTTCCTCAACTGAACACCAAAGTTAATGAAGAGTAATCAATAGTAATTAGATATTTTACACCACCTCCCTAACTCAAGGGTTATTGGAATCAGCTGTAGTAATCATCAAAATCTGGCTCTTCTGGCCTGCATAGCTGCTGTTATATTGGGCAGAATTTTCCCAGATTTGCACTAAATGCAGTAGCGGGCCGGTAAAATGACGTTTTACCCGCCGGCCGCGATGGCAGGTTTTCACATTGTATCGTTCCAAACCCACCTAATTATTTATGCATTCCCGGGAAACATACCGTTTCCATGGCAGGCGGGTTCTCATTCACCCGCTGGACATCACCCTGTCACCGCATAACACCAGGCGCCATGTTTAAAGTTCAGCCGTAAGCACAGAGCCCATTGCTTCCAGCTCACCACTGCTGCACGGAAGACATGGCCAGCAAAGGAAAAAGGACCACAGCCCCCCCACTTCAACGACGGGTCCCTCGATCAACTGCTGGACGCCGTAGAAGCCAGCTGGGATGTCCTGTACACCCGCCCTGGCCGCAGGATGGGTAGCAACGTGACCAATCCAGCTTGGGAGGCAGTGGCAGTGGCAGTGGTTGTCAGTGCCAACGCCCTTCAAAAGAGGACAACCACCCAGTGCCACAAGAGGATGAATGATGATCTCTATTCCGCCAGGGTAAGTCACTCTTCTCATCACTCTGAACTCTCACATTCACAAACCCATCACACACCCACAGGGTCCTCACTCACTGCCGGTTCAAGGGACATCACCATTCACTCTTTCACACTCACCATCATTGACCTCATCCTGTCCATGGGATCACTCACCACCCACACAGGCCAGGCATACTTATCATCCAGCCTGCCAGGCATCTTGCTTACCCTTCCTCCATCTCTATCCAGGCAGGACAAGCTCGCACACAACGAGAGATAGGCCGCAGACCGGTGGCGGAATACCAGAAATCAAGGCCCTCAGGGACTTTGAAAACAGAGCCATCCAGCTGGCCGGCCACGATCTGGTCCAGTCCTGTGCTGACGGCGAAGTCGGCGCTGCTCTACCAAGTGAGGATCCAGCAATGCAATATCCATCAGACAACCATGCCATGAGTGATGTGTCCTGTTTCACAGGTCACTGCCATGCACTAATTATCTCTCCTTGCTTCCGCAGGCACATCTGCCAAACAGCCAACAGAGTCCATGACCCAGAGCCTCCAATCAAGCCCCGAAGAAACCTCTGGAGGCACCCTCCCTGAAGTCCCATCACAGCGCTCACCCACACCCTCCACCAGCGCAGAGAGACACACCTCCATGGGACCTAGCTTTACAGTAGCCCCAGGATCACAATCTGGTGAGCACATCGCACTGTATGATTCACAGCAGGCAGCGGCAGAGTCTTCCCAGGTGCCTGGCGCTTGGAGGACTGCTGGAGACTAGAACGCGTCTGAGTCAGATGATGAGTCTCTGGACTCTGTCATGTCACAGTTGCTGAAGCTGCAAAGGCAAGTTCGGGAACATCAGGAAGGAATGTCTGCTGCACTCAGATTGCAAGGCATGCTGGAAGAGTCCGTCCGCCTTCAGGCTAAGGAGATAGCACCGGTATGCCAACGCACCAAGGTCAACACTGGTAGGGTGGCAGCCACCATGGAGACCTTGATCCAGGACCACTCTCCTGCGCTGCTGCAGGGAGATAATTCCTTCGCTGATGCCATAGCTGGCCTCCAACAGTGTGTACGCGAAAGGGGCGCCGTGTAGCTCGATCTCAGCTACCCCTGCTTCTCAAGGAGTCAGCCTGAGGCCCCCAGGCACCCATAGGGAGGAGGATCAGCAGGTTCACATTCCAGGCCCATCCATCCAGGTGACTCCAAGTGTGTCCGCTAATCCGCCTTCCCCTCTTCCTGTGACCTCAGCAACTCCAGCTCCACAGGCCAAGGAGGGTGCCACTGCCACGCAGCAGGACCCCAAAAGCAGGCTGGGGCCCTCCAAGTCTCAGCCCTCCAGAGGACGCCCGCCAAAGTCATCACAGACAGGGCACCACAGTCAGCAGGCTGCCTCCACCTCCGCTGTGGATGTCCTGGGAGCAACAAGATGTAGCGGCAGGGTTAGGAAAGTTAAGGAGAATTAGTTGCACAGCCTGGGTACGGATGTTAATCACTTGAACTATTGTCAATAAACTCCCAAGAATGCCTATAGCTCCTTGTTCTGATGAGCAGTGTTCTTGTCACTCAGATGTGAAACTTTTCTGCACAAGATAAAGGCAGGTGTCTCAGTCCAGGGCCTCTTCCCTGTGCTCTGTGCAGCTTTCAGACCAAATTGATGGTCTGGCCTCTCACTCCCTGGAAACATTACTGATGCCTGCATCTTGGCGGTGCTGGTCAATGCTGCCGGAATGAAATGGGCAGGCATCACGGAGTTCTCATCCTCTCAATGTGCCCTCAGTACCTTTAAGGTGGGGCTGTCCCCCATCTCTTCAGCGTCTGTGATCAGTGATTCTGTGCTCCTGAAAGGTTCAGGTGCTGAAGGCGGACAAAGGCTCAGACGCTTCTAAAGTTTTATGGCTGTGTCTCTATGATACGACCCTGATCACAGAGCGCAAGCGAGCTGCCCTCGGCCAGACAGGAGTCAGACATTCTCAGAGGCTATGTGAAGATTTATGTAGTCCTCACTGCATGTCGTCATCATCCTCCTGCAATTGAGCGACTATTAGGGCCTCCACTGTATCTCCATGACAGGGGCATTCTCACACAGGGTATTTGCCCTGCCATAAGACAAGCTGGAGTCAAACGTTCACAAATGCAATGTGAGGATCTACGGGGTCACCTCACTGCATGTCGTCATCATCCTCCACAAATCTAGCAGCTATGTGGGCCTCCCAAACAGACCTGCCTTGTCTAGCCAGTGCGAGGGTCTCATCCCCCATCATCGTTGCCTCCAAGAACCTCCTCAGCCTCATCCCTGCCAGTGTACTCCTCATCAGAGGAGACGTGCAGCTCCTCCATCTCCTCCTCAGCCAGGTTGTCTCCCCGTTGCAGCCAGGTTGTAAAGGGTGCAGCAGGTGATGACGATGTGTGACACCCTCTGTGGACTGTATTGCAGGGCTCCACTAGACCGGTCCAGGCACCGGAACCTCATCTTCAGCATCCCGATGGTCTGCTCCACCAAGTTGCGAGCTGCAGCATGAGCCTCAGTACAGTGTTGCTGTGCTACAGTCTAAGGCCGCCGCACAGGTGTCATCAGCCACAGCCTCTGCGGGTAGCCCTTGTTCCCAAGGAGCCATCCCTGCAGCTTCTGTGGACCCTGGATGACTCCTGGGATCTGTTGAGCATGTAGGCATCGTGCACACTCCCTGGAAACTCTGCGCACACCCGCAGGATGTGTTTCTGGTGGTCGCATACCAGCTGCACATTCAGTGAGTGGAATCCCCTGCGGTTGATGTAGTCACCGTCTGTAGCAACGGAGACCTGAGCACCACATGGGTGCAGCCAATCACACCCTGCACCTGTGGGAATCCCAAGATCCAGGAGAATCCAATGGCCCTTGCATCCTGGCTCACCCGGTCACGGGCGAAATGCACAAAGTTGTGTGCCTTCGAGAAGATGGTATCCGTGACCTCATGGATGCATTTGTGGATGGTGGCTTGTGACATCCCATAGAGGTCACCTGTGGAGCCCTGAAAGGAGCCACTGGCATAAAAATTGAGCACCACAGTCACTTTCACAGCCACTGGCAGTGGATGCCCTCCATATCCCTTTGGCGCCAAGTCCAGCAGTAAGTGGCAGATGTGAGCGGCCAGGTCCCTAGACATGCACAGTCGTCGGCAACACTGGTTCTCAGTCATCTGCAGGAATGGCAGGTGGTGTCTGAAGACCCTGGGTGTCGCTAGGTGCCGATTAGCCACCCCTTGCTGCCGCTCCTGGGCAGCGCGTGCGGGAGCCCCAGCAGCCCCTTCTTCCTGAGCTTGCTGCTCCTGCCTTTGCGCGACCAGGAGCCTTAGTCACTCTCTCCTCCATCATCTTTGCTGTCTGTAGGTCATCAGTCATACGTCTAGGTCACCAGGATCCATGCTCCTGATGCAGTCTTCCTGCAGCATGAAGGAGAGAGAGAGAGAGAGAGATGTGGTTAGTATGGGTGTACGCAGCACCTTACCTGGCCCTGTACGACGGCCCCTTAATGCTTCCCGGAGAGGTCTGGCCACCCCTCAGATGGCCACAGATGAGTGCATTGTATGGCTGCCCAGTCAACCTGCAACATGGGGGAGACTGCTCCTAACTGGGATGCTGAGATTGCACGGGGCTGTGAGCGCCTCCAGCAGTGACTGTAACATGGCCATCATTGACAAGGAGCTTGTACAACGTGTGCAGTCCAACTGCTCCGCGATCCAGTGAAGTGGTTGTGGACTCTCGGTCTGTGCCGGGGTTGGGTGGGGAAAGTTCTGGAATGCTTGGTGGACCTTTGGTGCCTCAGCGTTGCTTGCATGGGCGGGCAGACTAGGAGCCCGACCCCAATCATATCACTGTGGCTGCGCCTGATCTGCCTCAGTTGCAGAGGAATGGTCAGTTTATACAGGTGTCCCTAATGCGTGGCCACTTCCCTTGCCGACATTTCGCCCCAGCCCCCCAACGCCCCTGAAGCCTGCAAAGCAACAAGCAACCCTGGCAAGCTCTGCAGAACGTTGCTATGCACTCACCTCCAGTTCTCTCAAAGTGAAGGCCGCTAAGTGCACGTCGCCTGTGTGCCATTGTGAAGCACATCAACGTGCTTTCCTGCTGACGTGGATGGACAATCCAGCGGGGGTCCAAGAGTCTGGCGGGATGGCCTTTTAATGATATGCTGATGTATTATTATTATGAGCTCCCTGACAACTGTTGGCGGGAAACGCGGCCTGCCAACAACCTGCCTTCCCGCGATCTTGAAACTGATCGTGCCATATTGTCCACGCACGCCACCTATCATGCCCGCTGGCAACAGGCACAGAAAATTCCACCCATTGGGTTTAGTGGGATGCTCATGATCTGTAGTTCCT
The DNA here is from genome assembly GCF_964194155.1 of Cetorhinus maximus. Taxonomy (NCBI): domain Eukaryota; kingdom Metazoa; phylum Chordata; class Chondrichthyes; order Lamniformes; family Cetorhinidae; genus Cetorhinus; species Cetorhinus maximus. The sequence goes on along the minus strand of NC_135879.1, from coordinate 109,363,325 downwards.
GTTGGATTGGTTTTGTGTAGCCAAGGTAACCCTAAAGTAAACTTAATACGTTCACTAAAGCTGGCAACCAGGAAGACCTTTATTTGGCCTTAGTGCATTTGGTGAGTTTACTTTTTGGGTTGCCACCAGTTGTGCAAAAGCCATGTGTTTGCAGCTGGTCACCCTAGTGCCCACTAAATACAAAATTAATGGCAGCTTATATTTCAACTACCCATTAGATAAACCCTGTGCCAATAAGGAAACTTGTTCAATGGTTTCCTAAAGTCTGGGGGGTATGAATTCACTACATTACCCCCTTCTACCAAATTGGTTATATCCTTAATTCTACTGAGTATTATCTGCAGCTAATAACAGAATATACCGTTAGTTTTGTCCCGTCTTTCTTGATGACTTTTGTTCCTTTTAAACCTTCTTGGTGATTCTCTTTACAATTTCCATGGCTCGCTTATCTCCTTTGTGACTCTGACCAGAGCTACATACCATACGCAGCGCAGGAACAGGCCATTTGGCCCAGCTAGTCTGTGCTGATGGTGATGCTTCACACAATCTCCTCCAATTCTAGCTACCTCATTCAACCTTTCAATGTACCTTTGTATTCTCTTTTTCTCATGTGTTTGCCTATTATTTTTGAAAGCATGTAAGCTATTTGCCTCAATCATTTCCGATGATACTGAGTTCCACATTCTAACAATTCTGAGTAAAGAAATTTCTTCTTATTTTTCCTATTGAATTTATTAGTAACTGTCTTGGAATCATGGCCCTTAGTTTGGATCCTCTCCAATCTACTCTGTCCAACCCATTCATAATATTAAAGTCTCTACCAGATCACCTCTTTAAGTCTTTTCTTTTTTAAAGCTCCAACTGTTCAATCTTAATGATGGCTGCAATCTCTCCATTCTGGTACCATCCTTGTAATTTGTTTTTTCACTTTCTCTGGCATTTCTATATCCTTTTTATTATATGGAGACCAGAATTGTACACAGTACTCCCAAGTGTGGCCTTACTAGGGTTCTATACAAGTTTAATGTAGCTCCAGTACTTTGGGATTTTAGTTTAGATAGAAATCCCAGTGTTTTGTTGGCACTTCTAATTTCTTTGCTGACCGGTGATGCTGCTTTTAATGATTTATTCATCTGTATCCTTAGACCCCTTTGCTCGTCTACCCCATTCACTTTCTAGGGTGTAGTTTTATTCCATTTTTCCTACCAAAGTGTATAACTTCACATTTATCTTTTGTTATGTTCATTTGCCACTTAACTGCCCAGTCCGCAAAATTTTTGATGTATTCTTGTATTACATTGCATTCTTCCTCAGTATGAAATCCCTGTTTGATATCAACTGTTATTTTTGATAGTTACTTTAAGTCCAAATCATTAATCTAAAATATGAATGAGTGGTCCTAGCACTGGTCTTTGTGGAACACTGCTTTCTACTCTCCTCCAGTCTAAATAACTACACTCTACTCCTACTGTGTTTTTCTAGACATTTGCTATCCATTCAACAATTTGTCACCTGACTTAGTACACTATAAATGGCACAGTTTTGAAAATTGTAGGTAAGCATAGAGACCTTGGTGTTCATATGTAAATCATTAAAGTTGGCAGGGCAAGTTGATAAGTTGGTTAATAAGGTGGGTTACTTGGGTTTATAAATACAGGAATAGAATAGAAATATCAAGAGAGCATGCTGGAACTTTATAAATCACTGTTAGAGATCTCAGCTGAAGTATTGTGGACAGTTCTGGGCATCACATTTCATGAAAAACATAAAGGCCTTATAGAAAGGACACACAGGACGTTTACCAGGATGTTACCAAGGATGAGAGGTATTAATTATGAGGAGAGGTTGGAAAAGTTAGAACTGTTCTCCTTGAAACAGAGGAGTTTACGAGGGGACTTAATAGAGGTTTTCAAGTATAGAAATTTTTACCAAGTAGATGGAGAAAGGACTATTCCCTCTGGAAAATGGGTCAGTAACCAGAGGTCTTAGGTTAAAAATCATTGACAGAAGGTCTAGAGAGGAGATGGGAAACTTTTTCATTAGCGTTGTTAGGATCAAGAATTCTCTCCCTGCAAATGTGGTGCAAGCTAATTCCATAAATAGGTTTAAAAGGGAATTGCACAGGCACTTGGCGATGAGTGGCTTACAGGGTTATGGACAAAACAAGGGGATGTGAGACTAAGCAACCGTGGTCTTTCCAAGAGTCAGCACAGACATGACAGACCAAATGGTCTCATTACATGCTTTAAAGTTTCTATGACTCCACATGCCCTACCATTTGTTGTGAGTCTACCTCGTACCTTTTTGAAGTCCGTTTGGAAATCCAAGCATATGACATCCACTGCATTACCCTTGTCTACTCTTTTTCCATTACTTCTGCAAAAAGTTCAGTGAGGTTAGTTTAGCTTTGTTTACCTTTTAGAATCCATGCTAACTTTTTTTTCTGTCCCAAGATGCTGTTCTATTACTACTTTTAGTAGATTCCAGTATCTTCCCTATCATTGACATTAGGCTGATTGGTTCCCAGATTTTGTTCCATTTTCCTTTTTATATTTGGAAACAACATTAGCTATACACCAGTTCTCTGGCACTACAGTGCCTCTGCTATCTTCTCCCTAGTTTTCTCCAGTATTAGTTTTGCTAGTTTGTAAGTTATTTTCTCCATTTCTATCCCAACTGTGTTAATTCTGTCATTATCTATGAGTTTATCTTTTGTTATCTGTGTTATGGAGAGTCCTATTCATTTTCCTCAATCATTTTATTTTGTAATTTCTCTTTACCTTTCTAAGATTTTAATTCTCTCCCAAGTCCCAACTACTTTCAGTAGTTCTTGTCTGTTTTTAAATTCAATTTTCTCTTTAGGCCTAATTCATCCACAAAGCCCTATAACTAACTTCCTTGTTTTTGGCTTTTAATGAAATGCATTTCTCTTGAACTCTGTTAACATTTTAAAGATTTTGTTGGTTTGCAATGTTTTCTCCTATTTTGCCTCCTTTGGTTCAACCTTCATTTCTTCTTGATTTGCTCTTTTCCACTCTGTTACCTTAGTCTTTGTCTTATGTTACTCAATCCTAATTTTGAACTTTACTATCCTGTGATCACCATATAGTAGTAAGCATCTTTAACGTAGCAAAGGTCTGCCAAGACACTTCACAGAAGTGTAAACAGACAAAAAAAAATGCTCATCCAAAGAAGGTGATACTAACAAGGCTTAAGTGAAGTAGTTAGTTTTAAGGAGGGCCTTAAAGAAGGAAGGTTTTAAAAGAGAGAGTTGAAGAGGTTTAGGAAAGATGGGCCTGGACAACCAATGGGGAAATTGCCAATGGTGGGGGATGCAAAGAGAGCAGAGTTGGAAGTACCCATGTTCTTGGAGGATTGTAGGATTTTGAGAGAAGGAAGAGTGAAGCCATGAAGAGAAAAAATGTGAATAAGCCCATTCTGGCTTTGATTTATCGTCTTTATTCTCACTAGGTGTTCCAGAATATTAAAGCTGCAGGATTGCCCTCAAAAGAAAATGCCACATTAACTGCCATATATATCCTAGGGTCAAAAGTCTCTAACTAATATTCAGTATTTCAACCCAAATAGGTTCATAAATTTAACTTGGCATTCTTATTAATATTATAACTTATTAAAATTGCATTGTATAGATTATTGTAGCAAATACTGTGCATCAGAACACAAGTAATATACTGTGGATGCTGGAAATCCAAAACAAAATGCTAGAAGTACGCAGCAGATCTGGCAGCACCTGAGGAGAGTGAAACAGTTAACATTTCAAGTCAATGACTTTTCACATAACCCACTGTTGGTGAAAACAAGTTATGTGAAAACTAAGAATGGTGAATTAAATTCTAAAGGCTTTTACATGTATTTCAACAGACTGATTGTTTTAATAATGACGGTTGGTGAAATAGTAAATTAACGAAAAGTAAAAATTGGAAGAAAATATCAATTCAATCAAATGTAGAAAATAGATCCAAAGTGAACAATAGTTGAGTTTACCTTTTCTTATCATTATTTAGTTTTAGTGCTTGCAAGGGGAGTGTTAATTTTTCTAGGGCAAGATAAGAAATATAATTTTACTTGATTTGGAATCTGTGTTGTGCTGTGCTTTTTATGAATTTATTCTCCCTTCTGGGTCAGTTGGGTACATCTTTAAACTGTGAAAGCTTCTGAAGAAAATCTGCTACCCTGTTTATCTTGGTGCTACTTTCAGTGTACCTTTTACCAAAAAAAATTCCTAAAGTCAAGTATTTGGGGAATATGTATGTATGTGCACTGCAAAATATTTTATATTTTAGCAAACATCTTATTTTAAATGCCATTTTCTAAGATGTCTGACTCTGTAAATAATGTTTTATGAAATAAAACAGGCCTGAAACCTGAATTAGCTTTTTAAGTGGCTTATATTTGAGATGGAACATTTTGCATAAGCCACTTTCACTCCGGGTGGATTTCACATTATGGCTCCAAATGTCAGAACTAATACTATTAAGGTTTTCTTTGTCAGTATTTATCACTGATTTTGATAATAGCTCAGGGTAATTTTTGGTACAGTTGTTTCAATCAGGAATTTTATCTTTTCTTTATTCAATGTTGATTGAAAGTACATTTTTAATGCCAAAATATCAGATTTAGCTCTATATTTACCTGTTACTAGTTTCTGCTGACGAATTTAATATCCAAATTGGGTCTGTACTTGCCTGATTTCTTGAAGCAATAGATCATTAATCATTTCTGAATTTTTTGGGATCACCGGGTCTCTAAGGAGCGTCCTAGATTTCCTCTTGCAACTCCATGGGCTAACATACATTTCATCGGCTCTGATCAGTTTTGCTTGGACCCATCAAGAACTGTGCTGGTTAGTTTTACTTTGCTACAACCCCTTATTGATATTCCAGTGCAACAAAAGTACAAGACTATGTATCCCTGAGAAGAAGTCTAGCAACTATGATAGGTGGGTAAAAGGGATTTATTTTCAAGGCACTTTGCTAATAATAAACACTGTCCAATCAAATCCACTGGTCAACAAGTATTTATTAAGAAGTTGGTTTGTTTTAATGTGCCTAAAAGCTGGAGATCCATTTTACTGAAGTGCTCTATTAAAATACAGACACCAGTACTTTTTGGCGGGTTCTCTCAATCTCCCACTGTAACTTTGGCAAAAATCCCAAATAAACTGGGTAAACTGCCATTTATGCCACCCTCCCATCTGCACCGAAGGCTGCTAAACCAGGAGAAAAGCAGGGAAAATCCTGCAAGTGAAGTTTAAGTCCATTTTCACAAAAAATTGCACCTAATTGCAAGATTTTGATACTAACACTTCTTTTCTATCAACATAACAGTTGTGCCAAAAACAGTTCTCCAAATCTCCACTTACATAAAATTCAAACAGCGATAATCACCACCTCTCTATGTAAATATGCTATTTTTTTTATTCAACCCAGTATCTGCCTGCCATTCCCTCAGCCTTATGCAGTACTGGTAGTTGTTCAAGTTTATCAAATTTTACAAAGTCTTAAAAATACAATATTAATTGAGCTTCCATCATCCACCAACATTGTAGCATAACAACCTCTTAGAGATAGGGAAGCAATAGGACATGAGGAAATTTAATCACAAGGATGAAAATTTTAAGTTGGAGGACTAGGAGCCAGTGAAGCCAGCAAAGAGAGAGTGATGGGTGGGTGGGACTTGGTGTGGGATATGCAGAACCTGTGGAGAGAATGAGTTAATGTTTCAGGTCATCAACCTTTCATCAGAACTGGAAGAAGTTAGAGATGTAACAGGGTTTTGTTTAAACAAGTACGAAGCCAGGAAAAGGGAGGAGGAAAAAAAAGGGAAAGTCGGTGAAAGGAAGGAAAGCAGAGTGATTAAATGACAAAAATTCATAAACAAGAGAAGGAAAATGGAAAGCAATGAAAGTGAACAAGGTGAAGGACATGAAAGTCACCTTGGATGTAAAGCAGGTAAGTGTTGAGGGCAGGCTCTGCACGCTCATTGATATCAGAATTTGTGTAAATTTTGGGACTATGGCGAACATGTTTCCACAAGGAAATTTAGATAGTGGATGAATGTGCCAAATTCTGACATAGCTACAGCACAGAAGGGAGGCCATTGGCCCATCATGGCTGTGTTGGCTCACCAAAGGAACAATTCACTGAGTGCTAAAACAAAAATAAAAATACCTGGAAAAACTCAGCAGGTCTGGCAGCACCTGCGGAGAGGAACACAGTTAACGTTTCGAGTCCGTATGACTCTTCAACAGAACTAAGTAAAAATAGAATAGAGGTGAAATATAAGCTGGTTTAAGTGGGGGGGGGAGCTGCGGAACAAGTAGAGCTGGATAGAGGGCCAGTGATAGGTGGAGATAGCCAAAAGATGTCATAGAAAAAAGGACAAAGAGGTGTTGAAGGTGGTGATATTATCTAGAGAATGTGCTAATTAAGGGTAGAAAGCAGGACGAGCAAGGTACAGATAGCCCTAGTGGGGGTGGGGTGAAGGGAAGGGATTGAAATAGGCTAAAAGGTAGAGATAAAATACTGGATGGAAATACATTTAAAAATAATGGAAATAAGTGGGAAAAGAAAAATATATAAATTATTGGGAAAAAAGGGGGGGATCGGAAAGGGGGCGGGGATGGAGGAGAGTTCATGATCTAAAATTGTTGAACTCAATATTCAGTCCAGAAGGCTGTAAAGTGCCTAGTCGGAAGATCAGGTGCTGTTCCTCCAGTTGGCGTTGAGCTTCACTGGAACAATGCAGCAAGCCAAGGACGGACATGTGGGCATGAGAGTGTTGAAATGGCAAGCGACAGGGAGGTCTGGGTCATGCTTGCGGACAGACCAAAGGTATTCTGCAAAGCGGTCACCCAATCTGCATTTGGTGTCTCCAATGTAGAGGAAACCGCATTGGGAGCAACGAATGCAGTAGACTAAATTGAGGGAAGTGCAAGTGAAATGCTGTTTCACTTGAAAGGAGTGTTTGGGCCCTTGGACGGTGAGGAGAGAGGAAATAAAGGGGCAGGTGTTGCACCTTCTGCGGTTGCATGGGAAGGTGCTGTGGGAGGGGGTTGAGGTGTAGGGGGTGATGGAGGAGTGGACCAGGGTGTCCCGGAGAGAACGATCCCAGCGGAATGCCACCGGGGGAGGGGTGAAGGGAAGATGTGTTTGGTGGTGGCATCATGCTGGAGTTGGCAGAAATAGCGGAGGATGATCCTTTGAATGCGGAGGCTGGTGGGATGATAAGTGAGGACAAGGGGGACCCTATCATGTTTCTGGGAGGGAGAGGAAGGTGTGAGGGCGGATGCGTGGGAGATGGGCCGGACACAGTTGAGGGCCATGTAAACCACCGTGGGTGGAAAACCTCAGTTAAGGAAGAAGGAAGACATGTCAGAGGAACTGTTTTTGAAAGTGGCATCATCAGAACAGATGCGACGAAGGCGAAGGAACTGAGAGAATGGGATGGACTCCTTACAGGAAGCGGGGTGTGAGGAGCTGTAGCTGTGGGAGTCGGTAGGCTTGTAATGAATATTGGTGGACAGTCTATCACCAGAAATTGAGACAGAGAGGTCAAGGAAGGGAAAGGAAGTGTCAGAGATGGACCATGTGAAAGTGATGGAGGGGTGGAAATTGGAAGCAAAATTAATAAATTTTTCCAGGTCCAGACGAGAGTATGAAGCAGCACCAAAGCAGTCATCGATGTACCGGAGAAAGAGTTGTGGGAGGGGGCCGGAGTAGGACTGGAACAAGGAATGTTCCACATACCCCATAACGAGACGGGCATAACTGGGGCCCATGCGGGTACCCATAGCCACACCTTTTTGGAGGAAGTGAGAGGAGTTTAAGGAGAAATTGTTCAGTGTGAGAACACGTTCAGCCAGACGGAGGAGAGTAATGGTGGATGGGGATTGTTCGGGCCTCTGTTCGAGGAAGAAGCGGAGAGCCATCAGACCATCCCGGTGGGGGATGGAGGTGTAGAGGGGTTGGACGTCCATGGTGAAGAGGAGGTGGTTGGGGCCAGGGAACTGGAAATTGTTGATATGATGTAGGGTGTCAGAGGAATCACGGATGTAGGTGGGAAGGGACTGGACAAGGGGAGAGAGAATGGAGTCAAGATAGCAAGAAATGAGTTCCGTGGGGCAGGAACAGGCTGACACGATCGGTCTGCCGGGACAGCCCTGTTTGTGGATTTTGGGTAGGAGGTAGAAGCGGGCCGTCCGAGGTTGGGAGACTATGAGGTTGGAAGCTGTGGAAGGAAGATCTCCAGAGGAGATGAGATCAGTAACAGTCCTGGAAACAATGGCTTGATGTTCAGTGGTGGGGTCATGGTCCAGGGGGAGGTAGGAGGAAGTGTCTGCGAGTTGACGCTCAGCCTCTGCGAGGTAGAGGTCAGTGCGTCAGACAACAACAGCACCACCCTTGTCAGCAGGTTTTATAACAATGTCAGGGTTGGACTTGAGAGAACAGAGTGCAGCAAGTTCAGAGAGAGACAAGTTAGAGTGGGTGAGAGGAGCAGAGAAATTGAGATTTCACTGCGTGCTATTCACCTGCCTTCTCCCAGTAGCCCTGCACATCCTTAGTTTTCAGATAATAATCCAATTCCCTCTTGAATGTCTCAATTGAACCTGTCTCCACTGCACTCAGGCAATGCATTCCAGATCTTAACCACTCGCTGCATGAAAACTTTTGTCCTCATGTCTCCATTGCTTCTTTTGCCAATTACCTTAAATCTGTGCCCTCTTCTTCTTGGTGCTTCCAATGGGGACAATTTTTCCTTATCTACCCTGCCTAGACCTCATGATTTTGAATGTCTCTATCAAATCTCCTCTCAACCTTATCTTCTCCAGGAAAACAATTCCAACTTCTTCAATCTATCTTCATAACTGAAGTTTCTCATCCCTGGAAGCAATCTCATGAATCTTTTCTGCACCCTTGCAAATGCCTTCATATCCTTCCTGAAGTGTGGCCCCCAGAATTGGATGCAATACTCCAACTGAGGCCAAACCAGGGTTCTATACAAGTTTGATACAACTTCCTTGCTTTTGTACACTGTGCCTATATTAGTAAAGCCTGGGATGCTGTATGCTTTATTAACCATTCTCTCAAGCTATCCTGCCACCTTCAATGATTTATGCACAATTACACCCAAGTCCCTCTGGTGCTGCATCCCATTTAGAATTGTACCCATTATTTTATACTGTTTCTGTTCTTCCTACCAAAACAAATCACCTCAGACTTCTCTACATTGAATTTTGTCTGCCCATTCCAACCTATGTCCTTTTAAATTTCTACACTATCTTCCTCAGAGTTCACAATACTTCCAAGTTTTGTATTCTCTGCAAATTTTGAAATTGTGCCCTGTGCACCAAGACCTAGTTCAGTAAAATATATTAGAAAGAGCAGGGGTCCTAACACCAATCCCTGGGGAACTGCACTATAAACATTCCTCAGTCCAAAAAACCTCCATTAACCACTGCAGCCAATTTCATATATATGTTGCAACTGTTCCTTTTATTCCATGAGCGTTAACTTTGCCCATAAGTCTCTCGTGTGGGCTCTTTGTCAAATTCCTTTTGAAAATCCATGTACACCACATCAACAGCATTTTCCTCATCAACCCACTCTTTTACCTCATTAACTAACTTGCTGGAGTTTTTTAAACAAAGTTTACCCCTAACAAATCCAAGCTGGCTTTCCTTAATTAACCCGCATTTGCCCAAGTGATTATTAATTTTATCCTGAATTATTGTTTCTAGAAGCTCCCCCACCACCAGTTAAACTGACCGGCTTGTAGGTGCTAGGCTTATTTTTACACCCATTTTTGAACAAGGATGTAACATTTGCAAATTTCCAGTTCTCTGGCATCACCCCTGAGCCTTAGGAAGATTGGAAATTCTTATGGTAGTGGGCTTGTGCAATTTTCACTCTCAGTATCCTTGGATGCATCTCATCTGGTCCTGGTGCCTCATCAACTTTAAGGGTGGAATTTTACATTCCCCAGCCGGTGGATTTGAAGGTAGGGGGCTCATAAAATGTAGCATGTGGCTGCCTCCCTCCGAGGTCTTGGTGGCCTGCCTGTCCTTGGACCAATTGAGGCCCTTAAGTGGCCAATTGGTGAACATAAGTGCCTCATCCCACCACCACCAATCCTGTCACCAACCCCCCCCCCCACACCCACTATTTTACCCACAGCAAGGGGAGGCACACCCCAACAGGTATCGAGCAAGGAATTTACCATTGGGTTCCCTGTGCCCATCGGAGGCAACCACCCCACCTCCCTCGGGTCATACCTCCCCTATAACATTCACCCCCGCCGGCCTCAAATCCAGTTCCCCAAACCCCCTCACTGAGGTCAGCCAGCCAGGCCCTGCCAATACCCCGGACTTACCTTCAGTCCATCCTCCACTAGCTCCTGTTTGCAGGGGCTACAGCTAGTCCCCAAGGATGACCACCGCACAGACTGGGCACGCTTAGGACTACAGAACCGCCAGCCATCCAATTATCCCGTCAACTCTCTAAGGCAGCACTTCGTCCCCAGATTAGGGCGGAAGGTTTGCCTTTAACATTTGGCAGGGTGTTAATTGGCTAAATGACTGCAGAGCAGCCGATATCAACAGGAATGTGTCCCCCGCCGACCTCTTGCATTTTTATCTTCTGTCTGTTCTGATGAAAGGCCATTGACCTGAAACATTAACTCTGTTTCCTTCCACAGGTACTGTCTGACCTGAGTATTTTCAGCGTATTTTTGAGTGAATTGTAGATGCTCTATTCATGATTATCCAAAACACATTTAATTCAGGAATTGTACCCCCTGGATTGGAAAACCACTCTAGTATTTAATAAGTGTCGGGGAGATAAATTAATATAGGCCTACCAGTCTAACATCCCAAAATGCTAATTAGGACAACACAGGTGTCATCAAAGGTAACGACCAAAATTACCCCTTTTTTAAATGTAGCACAAACAATAAATTCCAAATTGTAATTAGAAGTAAACTTGTCAAATTAAACAAAGTATAGGTCCTGACATCAACTACACACTCCGGCCCTTCAGGTGCCTACAGGTTGTGGAAGGCCTCAAGCGTACCAGGTGACACCGTGTGCTCCTCTCTCAGGACATCTAGCTGCAGACAGCCTTGAAAGAGGCAGGCATGGGGCAGGAGGACTCCCTGAGCTGTGCACTACCTGGACCTATCAATGGCTATAATAGCCAGGTGCAAGATTAGCCCCACTAAGAGGTCCTCTGACTCATTCACTCACCTCCACACTGCATGCCCAAAGATCAGGAGTGTGGGACTAATATGCAGCCCTCAAATAGTGGAAGAGACGATGTAATAGTCTTAACATCTACTGTGGGAACTTAGTAGAATTTGTTGTTAGGGACAGACAGTTCTAGAAAATCTAGTTGAATGTTTTGAGGCAATATCTAAAGTGGATATGGAGTTTGTGTATATTATTTATATAGACTTTCAGAAGCCCCAACTTCATAACCCTTGACTCCTTTGTCGATCAAAAATCTATCTAAACATCCTTTATGCAATGACACAGCTTCCGCTGCTCTCTGGGGCATAGAATTCCTCAGACTGAAGACCTGAGAGAAATTTATCCTCATCTCAGTCTTAAATGGGAAACCCTTAATTTTTAAACTGTCTTCTAATTCTAGACTCCCCTACAAGGGGAAACATCCTCTCAGCATCCACCCTGTCAATTCCCTGCAGAATCTTATAAGTTTCAATAAGATCACCTCTGTTTCTTCTAAACTCTGAGTATAGGCCAACCTGTCCTTGTAAGATAACCCCCTTCATCCCATGAATCAGATGAGTGAACCTTCTCTGAACTGCCTGTAATGCAACTCTATCCTTTCTTAAGAGACCAAAACTGTACACAGATACAGTCTAATTAAGGCCCTGTACAGCTGTAGCAAAACTTCCCTACTTTTATACTCGATTCTCCTTGCAATAACTGCCAATATTCCATTTGCCTTCCTAATTACTTTGTGCCTGCATACTAATTGTGTGATCCATGTACCAGGTCACCCAGTAAGACCATAAGACATAGGAGCAGAAATTAGGCCATTCGGCCCATTGAGTCTGCTCCGCCATTCAATCATGGCTGATAAGTTTCTCAACCCCATTCTCCCGCCTTCTCCCCATAACCTTTGATCCCTTTACCAATCAAAAAACTATCTATCTCGGTCTTAAATACACTCAAAGACCTGGCCTCCACAGCTTTCTGTGGCAATGAATTCCATAGATTCACCACTCTCTGGCTAAAGAGGTTTCTCCTCATCTTTGTTCTAAAAAGTCTTCCCTTTACTCTAAGGCTGTGCCCTCGGGTCCTAGTCTCTCCTACTAATGGAAACATCTTCCCCACGTCCACTCTATCCAGGCCTTTCAGTATTCTGTAAGTTTCAATCAGATCCCCCCTCATCCTTCTAAACTCCATCGAGTATAGACCCAGAGTCCTCAAACGTTCCTCATATGTTAAGCCTTTCATTCCTGGGATCATTCTTGTGAACCTCCTCTGGATCCTCTCCAGGGCCAGCACATCCTTCCTGAGATACGGGGCCCAAAATTGCTCACAATATTCTAAACGTAGTCTGACCAGAGCCTTATAAAGCCTCAGCAGCACATCCCTGCTTTTATATTCTAGTCCTCGAAATAAATGCCAACATTGCATTTGCCTTCCTAACTACCGCGTCAACCTGCAAGTTAACCTTAAGAGAATCCTGGACTAGGACTCCCAAGTCCCTTTGCACTCCAGATTTCTGAATTCTCTCCCCATTTAGAAAATAGACTATGCCTCTATTCTTCCTACCAAAGTGTATGACCTCACACTTGCCCACGTTTTATTCCATCTGCCACTTCTTTGCCCATTCTCCTAACCTGTCCAAATCCTTCTGCAGCCTCCCCGCCTCCTCAATACTACCTGTCCCTCCACCTATCTTTGTATCATCTGTAAACTTAGCCAGGATGTCCTCAGTTCTTTCATCTAGATCATTAATGTATAAAGTGAAAAGTTGTGGTCCCAACACTGACCCCTGCGGAACTCCACTAGTCACCGGCCGCCATCCTGAGAAGGACCCCCTTATCCCCACTCTCTGCCTCCTGCCAGACAGCCAGTCTTCTATCCATGCTAGTACCTTGCCTCTAACACCATGGGCTCTTATCTTACTGAGCAGCCTCCTGTGTGGTACCTTGTCAAAGGCCTTCTGGCAGTCCAAGTAGATAACATCCATTGGCTCTCCTTTGTCTAACCTACTCGTTACCTCCTCAAAGAATTCTAACAGATTTGTCAGGCATGACCTCCCCTTGATGAAACCATGCTGACTTTGCCCTATTTTACCATGCACTTCCAAGTATTCTGAAATCTCATCCTTAATAATGGACTCTAAAATCTTACCAACGACCGAGGTCAGGCTAATCGGCCTGTAATTTCCCGTCTTTTGCCTCATTCCCTTCTTAAACAGGGGGGTTACATTAGCGATTTTCCAGTCCTCTGGGACCCTCCCTGACTCCAGTGATTCCTGAAAGATCACCACTAATGCCTCCACTATCTCCTTCAGAACTCTGGGGTGTAATCCATCTGGTCCAGGTGATATATCCACCTTCAGACCTTTCAGTTTTCCTAGCACCTTCTCCTTGGTAATGGCCACCATACTCACCTCTGCCCCCTGACTCTTGAACTTTGGGGATGTCACTCGTGTCTTCCACTGTGAAGACTGACGCAAAGTACCTATTCAGTTCCTCTGCCATTTCTTTGTTCCCCACTACTACTTCTCCAGCGTCATTTTCCAGCGGCCCAATGTCCACTTTTGCCTTTCTCTTACCCTTTATGTACCAAAAAAACCTCTTGCAATCTTCTTTTATATTACTGGCTAGTTTACCCTCATATTTAATCTTCTCCCTTATTTCTTTTTTTTGTTGTCCTCTGTTGGTCTTTGTAGGCTTCCCAATCCCCTGGTTTCCCACTGCTCTTCGCCGCATTGTATGCTTTCTCTTTAGCTTTTCTGCTGTCCCTGACTTCCCTTGTCAGCCATGGTTGCCTCGTCCTCCCTTTAGTATGCTTCTTCTTCCTCGGGATGAATTTTTGCTGTGTCTCCCAAATTACTCCCAGAAACTCCTGCCATTGCTGTTCTACTGTCTTTCCTGCTAGGCTCATCTCCCAGTCAATTCTGGCCAGCTCCTCCCTCATGCCTCTGTAGTTGCCTTTATTCAACTGATTCCAGCTTTTTCCTCTCAAATTGCAGGGTAAATTCTATCATATTATGGTCACTTCCTCCTAAGGGTTCCTTCACCTTAAGCTCCCTTATCAAATCTGCCTCATTACACATCACTAAATCTAGAATTCTAAGTTCACAAGTATCTTTCCATTGAAATGTACTGTTTTTCTATTCTTCCTGCCAAAACGGAGAAGTTCATATTTTACCAAATTATACAACATCTGCAAATTTTTTCCCACTCACTGAACTTATCTATAGCTCTTTGCAGATTCTTTATAGCCTCGTGACAACTTATTTTCCTATCTATCAGCAAATTTAGCAACCATATATTTGGTCCCTAAAATCTATATGCCTGGCTTAGATGAAAATAGTTGAGGTCCCAGTACTGATCCCTTGGCACTCCTTGAGTAACAGCTTGCCAATCCAAAACTGACTCATTTATCCCTACCCTGCTTCCTGTTAGCTAACCAATCCTCTACCCATGCTAATATGTTACCCCTTGCACAAGCTCTTATTTTGTGTAGTAACCTTCAATGTGGCACCTTATCAAATGCCTTTTGGAAATCTAAGTACACCACATCTACAGGTTCCCCTTTATTCACCGTACTTGTTACTTCCTCAAAGAACTGTACTAAATTAGTCAAACACAATTTGACTTTCACAAAATCATGTTAACACTGCCTGATTGTATTATGATTTGCTAAATGTCCTGATATTATCCCCTTAATAATGAACTCTAGCATTTTCCCTAGGACAGATATTAGACTAACTGGCCTGTAGTTTCCTGCTTTCTGTCTCCCTTTTGAATAGAGGTGTTTCATTTGCAAGGTTTTAATCTGCTGGGAACTTTCTAGAATCTAGGGAATTTTGGAAGATCACAACCAATGCATCCATTATCTTTGCAGCCACTTCTTTTAAGACACTAGGATGCAAGTCATTAGGTCCAGAAGACCTGTCAGCCTTTAGTTCTAAGTTTTCTCAGTACCTTTTCCCTCATGATTTTGATTGTTTCAAGCTCCTTCCCCACCTTTTACTCGATTTATCAAGTATTCTTAATTTTTTTTCATCTTCCATCATGAAAACAGACAAAACTGTTCAACGCTTCCGCTATTTCATTTCCCATTAATTCCTGAGTCTCACCCTCAAAAGGACCAATTCTTATTTAGTTACTCTTTCTTTTTAAATATTTGTAGAAACTTTTACTGTTTTTGTTTTTCTCTTGCCTTATTTCTTTGCAGGTTTCTAAAAACTGTCCCATCTTCTGACCTACTCCTAATCTTCACAATATTGTATGCTTTATCTTTCAATTTTATACTATCCTTACCGTCCTTGAATGGTGTATCCTTCTCAGAGTCTTTCTTTCTGAAGAGAATGCATCTTTGCTGAAGTATGAAATAAATCTAATTGTCTGCCACTGCTTCTGTACTATCCTACCTTTACACCCATTTTCCCTAGTTCACTTTGACTAGCGCTGTCCTCATAAACTTAAATAAAGGAAATTACAAGGGTGACACTCATCTTAGACCCACATTTCTTACCCTCAAACTGAATGTGAAATTCTGTCATGTTTTGATCACTGTTGCCTAGAGTCTTCCTTACTTCTGGAGGGGAGAAGACAAACCTGTCATTAGCTATGGGAAATTAAACTGCTCTAATTTGTAAACATTACATCCTTATTTAAATATTCTGATGAATCATGTTCACAAAATGAGCAAATTACTTGGATGTCAAGTTTGAGCAAAAAATCGTGAATGGCAAGATTCCAGCAGCAATGAGGAAGGCAAACTCTGCTGATGCTGAATTGTGATTCAACTATTCATTCATTCATTTCACTGCCAATGGTGTCCTGTGGAATGGGCCATGATATTTTACTTGATTCCCACTACAACGAAAGAAAAGTCCACTATAGAGGCACACAACCAAGGAAGGTTGCAATTCATGTAAACTGCAAGCTATCAACCATACAATGAAGTTATCTAATTGTAAGTTATATCATTTTATTGTGAAAGGGTAATGTAAAAGGGTCCTTCAACTTTCTCTAATCATTACTCCCTGTTTTAGCTCAATATTTTGAGTGTTTACAACAGGAGAAAACAGCACTGTTACTTCAATACTCAAGTTAATCACACTTGATGTTGTTCTGCTCCTCATTTATCGGCATTTTATTCCAGTCAGAAGAGAGTTTTCATGAAGGTTGACTTCAAGGAAATGAGAAGTCTGAAGATTTGATAGGGCAATTATACATCTTTAATATTGAGCTGTAGAGTACAAACTACTATTTTTACTTCCCTAAAATAAGCTTAAATAAATGTTTTTGGACAATACAAAATGCATCAGTTTTTGACATTTCTTCCTACTAAATTGACAAGAGATGAAATAAAATCGTCACATGAATTCCTTCACCCAGCATGACTGCTGAATAAAATGATGGTTTAGACTGGCTTATATAAAACATGATGTGTGCCACTTGATCATGGGGTACAGCCTGTTTCAATAGAACAGGGAAGTTGTGTTTAAAAGGCTCAAAAACATTTTGTAATTTTGCATATGCTAATAAAGATTAAAGCGCAAAAACTCATTACAATTGTAAGTAAGAAAAATGTTGAAAGTTAATTTGTAACAACATTTTGAGAAAAAATTGCCAGTTGCAGACACTATTACATTATCAAGCTTATCACCTATCATAAAGTCACTTACTGTCATGGCTGTTTTCTAGTTATGTGGTAAGGAATTTATTTTAAATTATTTTTTTTAAACTGGCAATATTCTGGTAGTTTTAGCAGAATTTTTCATTGAAGCCTTAAGAACTTAAGGAAGAAAAATATTGGCCTTAAAAGTAGGGGCCAGACAAGCCGTAACTGACCTACTGCCCTAATATCAGAGTTTGATGTCACAGAAATTTCCTGGTTCTGGAGCACCCAAACAGTTGTAAGAACTAGAAATTAAGTTGTCATAAATAACCAATATAGCTCAGATTAATAATATACCTTTAATGGGTATCCAATGGAAAGATTTTTTTCTTAGTTAAGTAATGTTATTTTAAAAATATACATTAGGATGCACCATTATCCACAGCCTAAACATTCACAAACATATCCAGTAATCATAGCTCCCAGATCAATTAAAGCATATACTTCACAACATTGCTACTGAATCTATTGCTATTATTATTTTAACTTGCTGCTCAAGGTATAAAATAAGTAGCATCTTCAGGATACACATCTGCATCAGCATAACAAAGATGTTCACGCCTTCCAAGAAATATTTTCATGGTAAGCTACAAAGCTAAAAAGAATATGTTTCTAAATGTAGTAGCATCTCAGTTTTACACTATAATCTCACAAAACCTGAGAATTGAGAAATCACACAATAGTGCTTCTTGGAAACAATGTAATAGTACGAGTATTTGAAATATAGTTTTTGGACTAATCTTCTCCCTTGTTCAATAATCGAGAGAGATTCATTTTTGTTTTCTCCAGTGCTGCCGTTTTTGCTCTTCTTGAAGGTCTTGTCGGTACTGAAGGCGCTGGAGTTGCAAAGTCTTGGCTATCACTAACATAAAATCATGACATTAATTAAAATAAAGTTTAAATAGCAGCAAACTAATTGCACTTCAACACATGAGCAACTACACTTATTTGAGAAAGATTATGCACAAAACTCAGGATTTTCCATTTTCTTCATAAAAAAAGAATTATACAGCCAGCAATTAATTTTCCAAAATCCTAATGCATCTCCTGCACTGATGGATAAAAACAAAAATAATTGAGTGCATGCATGGATAAATGTAATTGAGGTTAGTACTGAACACATGTTTAAGTTGCTCTTTGGGAGGGAGGGGCAAGGGTGAGCGCAGAGGTCTGTGAAATGGAACATAGTGGAGACACCTGTCAACCAAGGTTGGGGGGGTGGGGCGGGGGGATTCCTTGGCCAGGGAAAAAGGAAGGCATATTGGTAGAACAGATACAACAAAGATGGAGAAACCGAGATGGGGCCTTACAGGACATGGGATAGGAAGAAGTATAGTCAAGATTGCAGTGGGAGTCAGTGGGCTTATAGCGGATATTAGTTCGTAGCCTATTGCCAGAACTGGAGACACAGCAGTCGAGGCAGGGAAGAGTCAGAGTTGGATCATGTGAAGGCAAGGGAAGGGTGGAAATTTCTTCCCTTCCTCTGCTCCTTTATGATAATCTTTCTGTTACCTAAACTTCCACCCTGCCAGCCACCAGAGTCAACGGATTATCCACCATCATTTCAGCCAACACTAGCAAGATGTCACAACCAACACATCTTCCCTTCTCTCCCCCTTTTCACTATTCCAAAGGGACTATTCTTTTCACAACACCCTGGTCCACTCCTCAATTACCCCAAATGTCCACTCCCATTCATGCAAGCACAGAAGATGCAACACTTGCCCTTTTACCTCCTCTCATTGTTGAATGCTCCAAACGCTCCTACCAGGTGAAATAGCAATTTACTTGTACTTCTTTCAATTTAATATAATGTATTCACTGCTCAGAATGGGATCACTCACGATATGGTCTCCTCTACGTTGGGGAGAACAAACACAGATTGGGCAACGGCTTTCTG
Organism: Cetorhinus maximus; assembly: GCF_964194155.1. NCBI lineage: Eukaryota > Metazoa > Chordata > Chondrichthyes > Lamniformes > Cetorhinidae > Cetorhinus > Cetorhinus maximus. Next base: position 109,344,510 of record NC_135879.1, on the reverse strand, counting down.
GAACACCTCAATTCACTGTGATCCTGAGCTTCCAATTACCTGCTGTTTTAATTCTCCACCCCACCTGACATCTCTGTCCTCGGGCTCCAACAATGTTCCAGTGAAGCTCAATGCAAGCTCAAGGAACCTTACCTCATCTTTCAATTAGGCACTTTACATAAGTATCAAGTTCAAAACAATTTCAGATCATAACCTCTGCTCCCAACATTTTTTTTTGGACATGGAACCTCAGAACAGGAATTAGATTTCGAATGTTCCCTAAATGTCAGGTGCTGACCTGTGCTCCAGTGTACATCTGGACAAATCTTTGTTAATTCTTTCACAGCATGCTCCCTAACGTGTACTGTACATTTAATGCTTACAGGATTTCTTGAGCGAGTGGGACGAGGGCTTGAAATACCAAACCCAGAAAGAAATGTCATTTCCATTTCTGGCTGAAATGTTTGAATTGCTTTCAGAGGGATCACAAATTACAGTATTTATGGATAGTATGTATGGTAAAATCATTCTTATGATAGACAATCCACTGATATTATACTTGCCTTTCATCAGAGGATTGTGCTGCTCTCCTAGTCCTTCTGCTTTTGGTTACAGACTTGGCAGTTGACAAACCTTTTCCTTGTTCTAAAGAGAGCACAGTATACACAAGTCTCACTTCAGGTGGTTACAAGGCAACATCTGGATAGATAAAATCCACTCCAACATAAAATTCCATTGCAACATTCCAATAATATAGAATCTAAAAAAATCTAAAAAGTTGTTAACTTAGTTCTGCATTTATCAAAAGGCTGAATGACCCCTTTCTGTACTGTATGATTCAATAATCCTACATGGGGCTTGCTGCCTTCTAACATCCATGGCATTTCACAGAATAAATCAAAATTACCCTTTCTGTTGGTCTTCTTCATCTCTTTCCCTCCTTTACCATTTACTGTTTCATTATTTTGTTGATCTGAAACATCTATATTCCCAGTGATTTGGGATATATCTTCATCTGGAAAGAGAAAAGGCCCAATATTTACAGAGCTCCTTTGATCCTTTCAATGCTGTAAACATTCAAAAATTCTTCTTTTAAAGAAGTGAATTGCTCGTCAATGTAGAATTATACATATTTTCAATAGCAGTTATTGACTAGAAGTGAAATTTTGCAAGATATCGAATTAGTTGGTCTCTAAGTTTGCAGAAGACGCATTCATGCTTTCTGATTCTCAACATATAAAATTATAGATTTTTCTTGATAAACAATAACACTTTTAAATGAACAAAATATCAAAATCATTTAGAAAATTAAGTAGCATTTTCACAAGGAACACGAGGGCCAATTTTAACTGCTTACACAACAGAAACACAGTAATGGAGCAGTTAAATGGTATGAGCGATTTACCAGTACCAATCTTGCTGCCTTCATACTTAGTACTGCCCCAGACCTCTTAAGAAAACATTATTCTCCTGCCTTGGGCTTCTTTCTTTCCAACCCCTCTCCTAATTACTTACCCACATACCACAAACTATTCCTTTGGGTCTCAAGAGACAGCCTCTTGCTGACGACAGAGCACATCCACACACTGGTCAGCTACCACTTCCTGCCAGGTTTGGATAAGAAACCAATCTCCCATGTTTCGATGTTGTGGAGATCTGAAGAGTTTGTCATCTGCCTCAAACCCTGCCTGCACAACTTCCATTCCCGGAAAAAATCACCCCTTTATTTTTAAACTTAGTTTGTGTTTCAATTTCTAAAGAAAATTGAGTGTACGTTGGATAAACGTCATGAATATTACAAAACAATCGTTTATTTTTGAAGCTACTATGGTGGCGTGAAAAGGAAGACTGGTTTGACAGACCATTGAGCTAAATAGTATAAAGGAACCACATTAATTGTGAGAGAGACTCCCATATACTTCAATGAGTTTACCAGAAAGTAGCTGAGACTCTCAGGCCAAGTGGGTCACAGATTCCACATCTGTGCTGAGTGAGTTGACCTTAGTCAAGGCAGCAGAAGCAGTGCTACAACTGGCTTCAGCAACTTGAGTTTGCAAGGTATTCCTGATTGCAATCTCATGTTTACTGCAAAAGTGTATCAGGGACAACTGAGTTTATCCACTCGCCCTGCAGGGTCAAAAAGCCAAATAACATTCACCAACATAGCCCACAGGAATAATAGCAACGTGGAGGCGGTATCAGAAGTCACTTGTTGCATGCTGAGCCAATGGAGAGCATAGGAGGGCTAAATGTTGAGAAAAGGCAAAGAAAGCAATATAATTTAATAATTACCAAAATAGGAAACAGGAATTACCGAAATAGGAACCTTTTAGCGTTATAATATCCCATGGTTTTTTTTTTTCTTTCATGGGATGTGGGCATTTATTGCCCATCCCTTATTGCCCTTGTTCAGAGGGCATTTTTTGAAAGTCAACCACATTGCTGGAGTCACATGTAGGCCAGCAGATTTCCTTCCCTAAAGGACATTAGTGAACCAGTTGGGTTTTTACAACAATTGGCAATGGTTTTATAATGATTAGACTTTTAATTCCAGATTTTTTATTGAATTCAAATTTCACCATCTGCTGTGGTGGGATTTGAACCCAGGTCCCCAGAGCATTACCCTGGGTCTCTGAAATACTGGTCCAGTGACAATACCACTTTGCCACCACCTCCTGCATCACAGAAGCATTAACAAACAAAATTTGACACAGCCACAAAAGGAGATATTAGGATAAATGAAGAGGTATGTCTTAAGGAGCATCTTAAAGGAGGAGAGAGAGGTAGAAGCAGTCTTTAAATATTTTTAAAGGCAGAGTAGATATATTCTTGGTAAGCAAAGGGTGAATGGTTATCGGGGGTAGGCAGGAATATGGAGTTAAGGTTACAATCCGATCAGCCATGATCTTATTGAATGGCGGGCAGGCTCGAGGGGCCAAGTGGCCTACTCCTGTTCCCAGTTTATATATTTATACGGAGAAGATTAGGGGGGAATGCCAGAGTTTAGAGCATAGGTGACTGAAAGCATGGCTGCTAATTGTGAAACAAGTGTAATCAAGTTTCAAAGAACATTTGACAAGATTTTGCAACAGCAATTATGGCGCTAAGAGGAAGTATGACACTGTATAACAACAAGAGCGAAATCTGGTAATGACAATATGCAAACCAAAAAGAAAATAAACGATACTGTTATTATAGATACATTTAAATTGTGTGTTATATTTATGTGACTATGGTAAAGAGAAGGGGATTAGGCTTGATCAAAACATGGGATTAGTTGGTATGTCGACTCTGATTGGCCGAGGCATTGCCATGGAGAAAGCAACAGGGAACAATAGGCTCAAGCTCCAGGTAATTCAAAAAAGGTGCAAGGCTTGTCCATATTGCAGAAAGACATTCTGCCTCCCACAGAATTGAGCAACATTGCGTATGAATTTAAGTGGGTGGTATGCCAGATATGTAGGCTGTACAACCCAACAATTAGCTGATCGAATCAAACAGCACGTTCTTTCGGTTGTTCATAATAGGCATAGTACAGACCGTACTGAACCAGCCCATGCTTGTAAATCCAAAGCAAAACGTCAACTGTTAGGTGTGATTCGGCAATTTGACAACATTTGCCAAACAATCCTGGGTGCACTAATAGTAATACTAACAACTAATTTAAGACAATTAGTCGAGCTCATAACGTGGCACCTTTATGCTTGCCAGAAGTGACATACGTTCATTCATAGGGACCCATCCTCTGAAAACAAAAGGAATAGCAAAGACCATGAGTAGTCCTTGTATTGGTGCTACTGGAAATGAGGAAGGCATCAGCAGATTGGAAAACTGTGCCTGTTAAAAAAGGCACTAAATCAAAAAAGATCCCATTTGTCTTGTATGTGAACCAATGAAATGATGAACAGAAGTCGATTAACTGGTCCCGTAAGCCTTTTCCAGTCACAATGCAGTGTTCTTTCCCAGCTGCAGACATGTAATCTTCCGGGAAAGGCAAATAAAAACACTAAGCCAACTCATTAAAAAATTTCTGGGCAATTCCTGTCTGACCTTGAAGGCAATCAAAATGTTATCACAATGAACATGAGGTATATACCTTTTGCAGGTAATGAATTAGCTATTGCAAGAAACCCAACCAGCTCCTTCTTGAACTGCTGTAGCCAATCTGCACTCGACATGTGAGCCAACTCATTCCAAATGTCAATAAATCTCTGTTTGCCAAAAAAAAATCCTGACATCTAAGCTATTTTTATGCTAAAACGGTTAAGATGCATGATACCTAATTTTCCCTAACCTATTTAATTCAATCAATCCAGATACAGTTTAGGCTCTTAATCATTTTAAATATTTCAATTAAAAAAGAGGGGAGACTGTGGCATGGTGATATGATCACTGGGCTGGTAATCCAAAGTAATGCTCTTGGGACCTGGATTCGAATCTCACTATGGCAGATGGTGGTCTGATTAAAAGTCTCATGATAACCATGAAACCACTGTCAATTGTCATAAAAGCCCATCTGGATCACTAATGCCTGTTAGGGAAGGAAATCTGCCATCCTTACCTGGTCTGGCCTACATGTCACTCCAGACCCACAATTGCTGGTTGACTCCTAAACGTCCTCTGAAATGGCCTAGCAAGCCACTCAGTTGTATCAAACTGCTAAAAAGACTAAAAAGAATGGAACCACCCAGCATTGACCTAGGCACTGGAAACAACAACAGCAAACTCAGCCCCTGCAAAGTCCTCCTTACTAACATCTGGGGGCTTGTGCCAAAATCAGGAGAGCTGTCTCACAGACTAGTCAAGCAACAGCCTGACATTGGTCATCCTCATGGAATCATACCTTACAGATAATGTTCCAGATTCCACCATCCCTGGGTATGTCCTGTCCCACTGGCAGTACATACCGATCAAAGGTGGCGGCACAGTGGCATACATTCGGGAGGAAGTGCCCTGGGAGCCCTCAACATCGACTTCGGACCCCTTGAAGTCTCATCGTACCAGCTCAAACATACACGTCCTCCCCGGCCCCCCCACCCCTCCCTCATATGATGAGTCAGTACTCCACCATTTGAACACCACTTGGAGGAAACACTGAGGGTGACAAGGGCACAGAATGTACTCTGGGTGGGGGACTTCAATGTCCATCACTAAGGGTGACTCAGTAGCACCACTACAGACCGAGCCCTAAAGGACATAGCTGGGAGACTGGGTCTGTGGCACGCGGTGAGGGAACCAACAAGAGGGAAAAACAGACTTGAACTCATCCTCACCAACCTGCCTGCCAAAGATGCATCTGTCCATGACAGTATTGGTAGGAGTGACCACCGCATAGGTGTTGTGGAGACGAAGTCCCAGCTTCACATTGAGGATACCCTCCATTGTGTTTTGTGGCACATAACCGTGCTAAATGGGATAGTATTTGAACAGATCTAGCAACTCAAGACTGGGCAACCAAGAGGCGCTGTGGGCCATCATCAGCAGCAGAACTGTACTCAAACACAAACTGAAACCTCATGGCCCGGCATATCCACAATTCTACCATTACCATCAAGCCAGGGGATCAAAGCTGGTTCAATGATGAGTGCAGGAGGGCATGCCAGGAGCAGCACCAGGCATACCTAAAAATGGGGTGTTAACCTGGTGAAGCTACAAAACAAGACTACTTGTGTGCCAAACAGCATAAGCAGTAAGTGATAGAGCTGAGCGATTCCACAACCAATGGACCAAATCCAAGCTCTGAAGTCCTGCCACATTCAGTTGTGAATGATGGTGGATGATTAAACAACTCACTAGAGGTGGGAGCTCCACAAATATCCCCATCCTCAATGATGATCCACATCAGTGCAAAACATAAGACTGAAGTATTGGCTATAGTCTTCAGCCAGAAGTGCCGAGTGGATGATCCATCTCGTCCACCTCCAGAAATCCCCAGCATTACAGATGCCAGTCTTCAGCCAATTTGATTCACTCCACATTATATCAAGAAACGGCTGAAGAAACTACTGGATATGGAAAGGCTATGGGCCGTGACAATATTCCGGCAATAGCAGTGAAGACTTACGCTCCAGAACTTGCCATGCCCCTAGCCAAGCTGTTTGAATACAGCTACAACACTGGCAACAACCTGGCCATGTTGTAAATTGCCCAAATATGCCCTGTACACAAAAAAGGACAAATCCAACCCATCTAATTAACGCCCCATCAGTCAACTCTCCATCATCATTAAAGTAATGGAAGGGGTCATCAACAGTGCTATCAAGTGGCACTTGCTTAGCAATAACCTGCTCACTGACACCCAGTTTGGGTTCCGCCAGGGTCACTCAGCTCCTGACCTCATTACAGCCTTGGTTCAAACATGGACATAAGAACTGAACTGCCGAGGTGAGGTGAGAGTGACAGCCCTTGACATTAAGGCCACATTTGACTGAGTGTGGCATCAAGAAGCACTAGCAAAACTGGAGTCAATCGAAATCAGGGGGGGGAAACTCTCTGCTTGTTGGAGTCATACTGAGCACAAAGGGAGATGGATGTGGTTGCTGGGGATCAATCATCTCAGTTCCAGGACATCACTGCAGGAGTCCCTCAGGGGAGTGTCCTCGGCCCAACCATCTTCAGTTGCTTCATCAATGACCTTCCTTCCATCATAAGGTCAGAAGTGGAGATGTTCACTGATAATTGCACAATGTTCAGCACCATTCACCGACGACTCAGAAACTGAAGCAGTCCATTCCAAATGCAGCAAGACCTGGACAAAATCCAGGCTTGGGCTGACAGTGGCAAGTAACATTTGTGGCACACAAGTTTTTTTTTATTCATTCACGGGATGTGGGCTTCGCTGGCTAGGCCAGCATTTATTAATATTCTTCAATATTCTCCATTCTTGCATCTTTTGCAACACTGCAGTCATAACACATGGTTTCTTGATCTTTTTTTCTCATAAAAATCCTCTTCTATTTGCTCCTCCTTCCTTGACAGAGTCTTTAATCTGTTTCCATTGCTCATTGGTATTGGTATCCTTATCTTTTCTAGCTAGTGCTTTGTTTACTTCATTTACAACTTTCAGTCTCTCTAGATTCCACCGTTTTCTGCATATTCTACCTTGGGTCTTCTTCAATTGGAATACTGTTTCCATTTTCACAAGATTATGATTCAAATCTGCCCCAGCTCCCAGTTTAACTTTTGAGTTCTTAACACTATTCCTGTATCTTTGCCTCACCATTATACAGTCCAGCTGAAATCTTCCTGTATCGCCAAACATTTTCCATGTATATCATCATCTTTTATGATGCCTAAACCATATATTTGTTAAGTGTCCTATTCTTCTGTAAAAATTTACCAGTTTTTGGCCTCACTCATATCTTTATCCAAGTCTGTAGGATCCTACTTCTTTGTCATCTCTTCCTTCTCCAACAATATTGTTCCAATCTCCCATAACAGTCACATAGCTTTTTCCACTCTCCTGTTTGATTAGTTTTTCAATTCTCTCATATTTCATCAACTTCCACATCTGGATGTTCTCTTGTGGGCGTCTATAGCTGAATGGTGGTAATGTCCACTGGTTGTTCCTTTAGTTTATCTAGCACCAGCCTATCTGAATCACATTTCATTTTACTCACACAGTTAGCACCTTCCTCATCTAGGACTAATGCTACTCCCTGTTCCCGCTTTTCTCCTCCTGAGTATATCATTCTCATTTCATCACTTGAAGTCGCCTTCTCCTGTCCACTGTACTTCACATAACCCTAGGATGTTTAATTTCTGCTTTTCCATTTCTTGCTTTATGTTCTCTAGCTTTCCTTTCCCATTCGTTGTTTGTATACTCCACATTTATATTCTTCTGATACTTTCATAGCTCTTGTCTACGCTGTTGGTGTTGGTGTTTATTTGTGTTGATGCCTTCCAGAGTCGTTTTGGCTGTTTTCATTGGTGGTTTTCCATTGCCTTTCACTGTGGTGCCCGTTTGGTTGCCGACAACTCAAGCATTGTGACAGTAGTACTAGGTTACAATGATACCAGTAGCAGACCTCAAGACTGACCTGACTGAATGTCAACTAGAAAGGTGTAAATGTCTGCTACCTTTAACTTGGCACCTATTTTCTCATACATCATTGTTTTTCTACATCAAAGGTGCAACATAAATTAATGTTTTTATTGCCTCCGTTTTGTCAACATCCTTTCTGTTGCCAATACATTTTATGCTACTTCCATTCATTTCTGATGGAATCTTGGCATTGAAAACCATAGTACAACAGAATGATGTCTGCATGTTCAGACACAACTGTAACTGCGTCACAGCCAAATTGTGATGCATGTGATACCTGGAAGATTTGAGTAGCTGCTTCTCCATGCTTGTGCTTCGGGTTCGTCACTTCCTTGGTACAGCTTTCAGTGACCTTGTCACAGGCATCCATCACCACAATCAACAAAGCAAACAATTTCATTGAGCTTTCCATGTCCTATAGTGCCACAACTCTCCAAGCAAAATTATGAAGACACTTTGTTACATAGGTTTACAAGGAATTTTCTAAATTGTTGAACTTTACCATTTGGAATGAGGTTCTGAGTTAGACATCTAGTTCCAATCCTTGAACATGAACAGTCAACCCAAGCAGTGTGGAAACTTAAAATTTTGTTGCCTTAACGCAATTAATGCATCTTAAGATGTTCATTGCATCATCATAGCTGTGAGGTGCATGGGAAGGAAATATGGAGGTTGGAAGTGATATCATTACCATGCAGCAACAATAAAGAATTTTTATTTGTGAAGTAGGCCATACCTTTGTCATTTTCATTTGTTCTCTCTGTTGCAGTGTCATGTCTACTCTTCTCATTTTCTCCTGATCCTCCAATTAAATGGATCATAATTTTCTCAATGACTCGCTGATTTACTTTGTTTTTTAATTCCTACAAAGGAGATCAGTTCAATCAACATACAAGTATTCAAGATACAAATTCAAAATGTAATTTCACATTATTCAAAGATCCTAAATGTAAACAAAGTTCTAATTCTAGTATATCAAAAATAAATAGTCCATTTACCAAAAGTCAATACATACATAATGCTTGAACGATAACAGTTTTATTTTTTGAAACACATGTGCTTAAGTTTAGAAAATAAAAATGTCTCCATGTAAGTATTGTGAGATGGGATAGATAATGCTACTACGTTTTTTAAAGTACATTGGAAATGAGCAGAAATATTGACACCTAGCAGTTGCAGATTAATATTTACTAATTTTTAAATAGGGTCATTGTTGGAAGGTGGGCAGGAGGAGAAAAAGAGGGAGTACTTTCAAGGAAAATGTTACCCTTTCCCTACAAAGAAAATAGTGTTGCTAAAGGGAAGAGCCAATTCATTTTTTTAAAATAAAAATATCTTCCCAGAGCAGATATTCCCAAGGAACAGGTGTCAAAGCACTTTTAGGAGACTTCACAACATATTCATTTAAAGGAATACGACAAGCAAATACTGTGTGTTGCAAAACAGGCAAAGGAACAAGGTAACTCATCAGGATGAGGGTTTGAAAGTCAGTAGACTAAAGGAAGCTCACCAAACATGAAATGTGAAAACTTAAAAGAGGCAATATCCTTGAGTGATTTTCTCCAATCACAGGGAGAAAATTCCTGCTTGCATTTACCAGTACTATGATTAAGAATGGATGGCAATGTCAATTATTCTCCTTCATTGAACATTTGGGCTAGTTCTTACACCAAAACAGAAAGAAAAGAGCAATTTTACTAGTCTATACTTCACTCATTCAGAATCACATTTCATCAAACTCCAAAACAAAATCTGCGAATACCAAGACAAACTATCCAATTCTTTCAGGTTATAATCATGCAAAAGATCATTAACATAACCTTAATGTCATCTAGGAGAACACACAACTCCTCTGTGAACGGTGACGTTCCTATTGAAAGTTCAAGCAATCCCAGAGTTTTGACCAAAATACGGATGTCTGGTGAGTCTGGATCCTTCAATATTTCATTGCAGATCTTCACAGCCAGGCTGTCATGCACTGTAAACATCTATGCAAATAAAGCAACATTTTGGGTAGCAATGGTACAAAGACAGGAGTTATACACATGTCCCCCATTTATTTTTATTCATTCACGGGATGTGGGCATTGTTGGCAAGGTCAGTATTTATTGCCAGTCCCTAATTTGCCTCCAAGGTGGTGATGGTGGTGAGTCCAAATTTACTTTTAGGTTCCCACATTATCTGTGTGCCTGCGTTTAATCTTGTGTAGTTAAAATAACTGCTGATAGAACATGCACAACAGCAACGTGGTTCAACTTTCTCACATTTTCACCTGCTGTAGTGAACAATATGTTTATTCCACCCGTGATGCCCCTACATCGATTCAACTATTCCTTTCCACATATCCTGGAGGAATATGTGTACACTCACAAAAAAGGTCTTGCCATCCATAAACTTATGCAAGAGTGTACTGATATTGGCATTATCTCTCCCTGTTTGCAGCTTATGACACTGTTGACCACAACCATTCTTTTCTAACTCCTTTCTTCTGTTGTCCAGCTCAGTGGGGTTTTCTTCCTTAATCTCATTTTCATCTATCAAATTATGGTCAGCAATAACCCCAAGCTCTCATCATTACCTTCAGGGTCCTCCAAAAATGTATCCTTGGTCCTCTACTCTTCCTCATCTACATGCTGCCCAATTAATGGCACCGAGCGAGCACCTTCAGGAAGTAGGAATTGTTTGACACCACAGCAAAGGCAGGCAGCAGCCATGTGGAGGCCTGCCACTTCCTTGCCAAAGACAGCAGGCAGCTCCTCAAAGGGATAGCAGGCGAAATGCATGAGACTGTGGGTGACTGGGCCAAACTGAAGTAATGGGTGCATTCCAGCACAGGTTACTCAAGGGCCCGATAATTTTCAACCTTTAATGAAAACCTTTCCTTTGCCCCATAGCAAACCTGACAGGTGTGTAACAACATGCAACAGACTGTTTCGGTACACCATATCACCATTCAAAATTGTGGTGCCGATCTCCCCAGCCCATTAACACACTCCTGCAGGAGCTTAATGGGCTGTTAATTGGGAGGCAAGCAGGTTCCCTGTTCTCTCCCCCCGCCAGCACTTTGAAAATTCCAGATTGTCCGAGAGGCGTTGAGATCCCAAGACAACTTCAAAGATTGCGATTTTTAAAATCGAGCCTGCACTGGGTCCACACTCTGCCAGCATTTGAAAATCCAGCCCCTAATATCAGTTTCTTCACATACACTCCTGACAACTAGCTCCACTCCTCCCTCCCTTTGTTTTCAGAGTGTTGTTCCTCCAGATAAACATTGGGAAGACTGAAGCCAACAACTTCAGCTCCCACTACAAGCTCTACTCTTCTGTCAATATCCCAATGATCCAGTCCTCTATATTGAAGAATTTCTTTGGGCTCTTCACTACACTTGCACACTGCTAACAAGACGGAGGTGCTCAGAGAGAGGATCAATAGGTTTGTTAAACATGACCACTCTTCCACAAAAGGCGCAGAGTCTCCTTCAGGATGTCCTCTAATATATGTTTCCTACCTCGGGTGTCAGGCTCATTGGCTGCCATGCAAAGCACTTTATTAGAATTATTTTTAAACTTTGGTGTCATCTTTGTTGTTCCCTACTCCTGAAGCAATATTCCCATTACCAAGTGTTCACGAAAAAGAACCTTGGTTTTAAATAGAAAAACACAAAAGCAAGTAGAGTAGTTTGACAGCAACATATATTTCCTCATTCCCTGAAACAATTGCATAATTTGCTAAACATTATTTCTTTTATATCTTCACATATTGACATGAGTCAAACAGATTAAACCAAGTTTATTTATAGCTTGAAAAACTCAGCAGGTCTGACAGCATCTGCGGAGAGGAACACAGTTAACATTTCGAGTCCGTATGACTCTTCAACAGAACTAAGGAAATATAGAAAAGAGGTGAAATATAAGCTGGTTTAAGGGGGGGGGGGGGACAAGTAGAGCTGGATAGAGGGCCAGCAATAGGCGGAGATTGCCAAAAGATGTCATAGACAAAAGGACAAAGAGGTGTTGAGGTGGCGATATTATCTAAGGAATGTGCTAATAGGTGACATTAAGGGTAGAAAGCAGGATGAGCAAGGTACAGATAGCCCTAGTGGGGGTGGGGTGGGGGGAAGGGATCGAAATAGGCTAAAAGGCAGAGATAAAACAATGGATGGAAATATATTTTAAAATAATGGAAATAGGTGGGAAAAGAAAAATCTCCATAAAAATTATTGGAAAAAAGGGGGATCGGAAAGGGGGTGGGGATGGAAGAGAGAGTTCATGATCTAAAATTGTTGAATGCAATATTCAGTCCGGAAGGCTGTAAAGTGCCTAGTCGGAAGATGAGGTGCTGTTCCTCCAGTTTGCGTTGAGCTTCACTGGAACATTGCATTATATTTAACCTCTTTTCTATTTTTCCTTAGTTCTGTTGAAAAGTCATACGAACTCGAAACGTTAACTGTATTCCTCGCCGCAGATGCTGTCAGACCTGCTGAGATTTTCCAGGTATTTTTATTTTTGTTTTCGATTTCCAGCATCTGCTGTTTTTTGCTTTTATTTATAGCTTGTTCTTTGTCAAGGGGTTTAGAGACTCAGTATTGTATGACAGAAATGTAATCCTCTTGTCACTGACTTAGGATGCAACTTGTCCAGTTATTTGATTTTATTTATTTAAAGAGGCACATTGTTTCAAGGTTTGATTATAATTGTGTGCAGCAGTATAGGAAACAGGACAAGACATATACGATACAATGAGTGCACACTGCAAAAAACACAACCTAAGCCTCTCAAACTCTAGAAGTTAGAAACATGTCAAAAATTACAATGATTAATCCAGCAACTATTAAAGGAGCGAAAGGTAACAAAATCCCCAATAATAAAATAAACAAAAGTTACATCCTAAAATATGCATCATAAAAACCAAAACAATATGGAAAGTAAGAGAGAACCAAAAGAAGATTCAGAAGCATTATTGATTTACAGCTAGTGACCAAAAGCTACAAGTCAAACCCTGATGGCAAGCCTAACTCCAGAACATCAAATACAAATTACATTCAACACAGAGGATAAGGCTACTGCTGAGAGAGAGAAAGAGAGAGAGAGAGAGCACTGTCCAAACCTGCTTTGGCAATCTCAATTGTTTATTTTGCAATATGGGCAGACCAAATTTCTAATACATATTAGAACAGATTTTTTCTAAAGTTGCAATAACTCATCTTTACAAGAGTGTCCTATAACGGCACTAACCATAAGCATTACAGTAAAAGTCTCTCATTAAATATAGATGATTTTTAAGAGGAGAAAGAAAACATTAGCATCCTATTTTAATTAACTTTGACGAGACACTTAAACCTAAATTATACCCAAAACAACTCTTATAAAAACTTTAGACAATAATATTAAGTCATTCCACTGTACATACGAACAACTTCTGTAAGCAAACACATAATGGAAATAGTAACGGTTAAGGTATTGGACTAACAGTCCCGACTGAGTTCAAATCCCAACATTGGAAGCTGTGCGATTGAGTTCAATAATTCTGCTGGTGTGTGTCTTGGTATCAGAAAGCTGCTGGAATCTTGTTAAAAACCCAACTGTTTCACTAGTATCATTCATGTAAAGGAACCCGAGGCCCACATGCAACCAGTCCACATTATGTGGTTGAGTTTTAATGGCCTCTTGAAGTGCAAACCATTCAGCTACACAAACAACTGCTTTAGCAAATAAGGACAGTTAACATAGCCTTGTCAGTACTGCCCACATTCTGAGAACAGAAGTTACAGACTGAAAAGTTACAAGCTCTAAGTGGAATTAATAGAAAGTCAATTCACCACAAATCCAAAATTCTCAAATTTGAATATGTTTCCAATTTCCTAATGACAGGAATTATATTACGTGCTCTTCAACACTTGTTAAAAGCGTGCCTGTGTTTCCTCTGACCTGATGTATAGAAAGAATGTACTGCCCCTCAAGGCTAACAATTTACCATTCATTGCTACAGAATATATGGAATATTACAGATTACCATTATGCACACATGATCTTTGTGAGGGGCAGAACACTCCACCTGCAAACCTGTAATTCAATGCTCAAATTTGAGACACACTAAATTATAAACACACAAAAATAAATCAATAGATAAAATAGCAACAATTCAAATTAAGTACACTCAGTACTTAGTCTGGTACTTTAAAGAGTTTTCATATCAAAATACCAAAACAATTCAGAATTCTAGCTGTCTTTTTGTTTCACTTTTTCCCACTCTCTGGAGTGCTTTTCCTGTTATATTAATGCAGACCTGTTAATTTTGACACCACTGTGTTGGAGGCAGGGTAGGATTTACAGTAGAGTTTATATACTCAGCAAACAGAGTCTATTTAAACAGATTCACTACAAACTACAGCAAATGTAACTCATGATCAAAACCACAAATTGTTCAGGAATGGAGGAATAGAAATACATTTTCCTTTAAGTAAAGCAAGTACTATTTTGTTTGGAAGAATTGCCCAATCTACATAAAATTTGGTGTGCATACCTGATAGTCCTGTATCTGTTTGTTTTGGTGATTAACTTCACTGGCTCGGGTCAAATCCACGAAAAGCTCTGCTACATTAAGTGCATTAACTTCAGCTAAAGGAGAAGAAGCTGGTGCATAGAACAGGGTCCTCAAAGTAGGCAGGAACGCTTCCTGAAAACATTCTTGATTTCTCCTATGAGAGAGAGGTTTTGCACAATATTAAACATCAATTCAATTTTGTTTGTTCAACAACACTTGTTTTCTCAATCATCATTACTTTCAACAGGTTTTAAGCAAACAGGTTTTTCGAGGCAGGGAAAGGGTAGAAGCTGCGAGGAAATAACAAAGGAGGTTTATAAAAGGGTGGAAGGCAAAAATGATTAAATGAACAGCAGAATCATTATCAGAAGCTGCTGTCTGAAAAAAATGGGAGCTGTGGATATCATCTGAAATTATTGAACTCAATGTCAAGTCAAGAAAATTGTAAAGTGTCTAATTGAAAGGTGAGGTGGCTGTTCCTTGAGCTTCACTGGGATAATGTAAGAGGCAGGGTACAGAATGGTAACAGTGGAAGTAGACAAAAAATTAAAATACAGCAACCAACCAGAATCTTACAGTCATGCTTGTGAAATGAACAGAGGTATTCAGCAAAATGATCTGTATTTGGTCTCTTATTGTTAGGAACGAATACAGTATAATAACTTTAGAAGAAGTAGCTTTAAATGGACGTTTTATTTGGAAGGAGTGTACGGGGCCTTGGATAGTGGGAGGGGTGGAAATGAAGTAGCAGGCGTTGCATCTCCTGTGCTTGCATGAGAAGATGCTGTGGTAAGGCGAGCAGGTGTTGGGGGTGCTAGAAGAGTGGAGGTAATAGAAGAATGGACCAGAGTGTCACAGAGGGAAAGTTCATTTGGAATGCTGACAGGGGGGAGGAAGAGGTGTATGGTGGTGGCATCCCGCTAAGAAATGATGGAAGATGATGTGTTGAATGTGGAGGCACTGGTGAAGGTGAAGACAAGGGGAACTCTATTATTGCTCTAGTAATAAGGGTAAGAGGTGAGAATAGACATGTGCAAAGTGAGATGGACACTGTTGAGGACCCTGTCAACCACAGTGGAGGAAAATTCTCAGGTGAGGGAAAAGACAGACATATTGGAAGCATTGGTGTCAAAGGTGGCATTGTCAGAACAAATGCAACAGAGGTGAAGAAATTGGGGGAATGGAAAAGATTCCTTACAGAAAGCAGGTGGATGAAGACCAATCGGGTAGTCGGTGGGCTTATAAGTAGACATTGTTCGACAGCCTATTGCCAGAAACGTAGAAAGAAAAGTTGAAGAAGGGAAGGGAACAGTAAAAATGGGCCATGTGAAGGCCTGCCAGTGCATTCCTGTTTGAGGATCTTGGGATGGAGGTAGGAGTGGGCTTTTTGTGGTTGAGGGACTAAGAGGGTGAAGGCAGGAGGGGGATGGGAGGAATTGTAAGTGGTGGCAGGGAAGATCGCCAGAGGAGATGAGCTCAGAGACAGTTTGGAAAATGAAGAAACAAAAATAGAAAATGCTGGAAAAACTCAGCAGGTCTAACAGCATCTGTGGAGAGAAAATCAGAGTTAACGTTTCAAGTCCGTATGACTCTTCTTCAGAGCTAAAGAGGAGTAAAAATATGATGAAATTTATACTGTTTAAGGGGGGTAGAGCAGGTGAAGCCAGATAGAAGGCCAGCGATAGGTGGGGGCAAAGGAGAGATTGACAAAGATGTCATGAACGAAAGGACAAAGGGGTGTTAATGGTAATGGTATTGGCTAAAGGAGGTGCTGATGGTGGCATTAAGGTAAAAAAGCAGAATGTGTTAATAGCAGGGCAAGGGTAAGCACTCTGGAAAGAACAACATGAACAAATGACAGATGGCTCTTGTGGGGGTGGGGTGGGGGGAGGGAATGGTGTGGGGGGGAATCAAAAATAGGGTAAAAGGCAGAGATAAAACAATGAATAAAAATGAAAATAAATAAAAATAAGTGGATTAAAAATAAAAAATAATATTGAAAAAAGGGGATAAAAAAAAGGGGTGAGGATGGAGGAGAGTGTTCATGGTCTGAAGTTGTTGAACTCAATTTTAAGTCTGGAAGGCTGTAAAATGCCTAATGAGAAAATGAGGTGCTGTTCCTCCAGTTTGCGTTGGGCTTCACTGGAACATTGCAGCAGGCCAAGGACGGACATGTGGGCATGAGGGCAGGATGGTGTGTTGAAATGACAAGCGACAGGAAGGTCTGGGTCATGCTTGCGGACAAACCAAAGATATTCCGCAAAGCGGTCACCAAGTCTGCATTTGGTCTCTCCATTGTAGAGGGGGCCACATTGGGAGCAGCGAAAATGACGAGTTGACATTCAGTGGTAGAGCAGGTAGAGGTGGTGGTGTTGGAGATTAGCGTTCAGCCTCCATGAGGTAGCAATCAGTTCACCAAACAATGGCATTGCCCTTGTCAACAGGTTTAATGACAATTTTAGGGTTGGACCAAAAAGAATAGCGTGCTGCAAGTTCAAGTAGAGTTAGGTTGAGTGAATGAGGCGAGTAGACAAATTGAGACAGGTGATGCCACACTGACAGTTCCAAATGAGAAATCTATCTAGAGGAGGGTAAGAGGCCAGAAAGAGAAGACCAGGTAGAATGAGAAAAGTGAAGTTGAGAGAAAGGGTCCACTGTGCGGGGGAGGAAGATTCCTGACCAAAGCAGTGAGCACGAGGCATGGGTGACAGAAGAAAGTTCAGCATAATGCCAAGTTCAGAATTCATTCAGGTGGGGGCTTTTAGCTTTGTCAACTATGGCAAAACCTGCATTTTCAACTTATAGAGTAGATAAAGTACAAACCTGTTCATAAATGCATACAGAGGAAAGAAAACGCCTAGGCAATGTCGAAGGAAAGTGTCCTCTTCAGTCACAGGATTGTACCATAACAAAATAAGCCTGGTAAGAATTTTGGGACTAGAAAGTCTTCCAGAAAAAAGCAGTTTAGCAAGGCCTTCAGCAGCTACGGTCCTGAGGTCCATTATCTGAAAATAAGTAAATTTTATTAGCATATAAAAATTATAAACACTAGGGAGAGGGGACAAGAGGCAAATGAGGGGGGATTTGCCAGAGAAAGGCAGAGAGGGTATACAGGAGAGAAGAGTAGGGAAGGGGAGGAGCAATGCTGCCTTTTTGAGTTGTGACCTTGGGTTGTTCTGCCAGGCAATGAAGTTCAGAATTCCTGTTTCAGGTCACATATTTGAGCGTCATATTTGTCGAGCCAGTCCTGGTGGCAATGATGCTACCCAATGGTCTGGGCAGGTGAGTCGAGTACAGCTGACTTTATTTGATCCCTCTCTGCTCTGGAATTGAGTTGGATGTATGAAGATCTATACCATATCAACCCACACCTGAACAACCAAATATTCTACCTCCCATATAGATTGAAGGAAAGGCTGAAATAGGTGCTTCCCATACCTTGGCAGCCATCTCTCTCAAAAAGCCACCAATGAGATCCAACACTGGATCAGCTGCGCCAGCTCAACCTTATACAAACTATTGCAGCAAGTGTTCGACGACAAAGACTTCCAAGTCAACAAAAGTCCAGGTGAACAGAACAATAGCCATCATCACACTCCTGTAATGCAGTGAGATCTGGACACATCACTGACACAAAAGAGCACTAGAGGAGTTTCATCAACAATGCCTCTGTCACATCCTCTGGATTCAATGGGAGGATCTTCAATCAAACATTAATATCCTTCTTGAAGCCAGCTCCACATGCATTTAGGCAAAACTCCTGCAAAATCAACTTTGATGGACTGGACTCTGTCCAGATGATTCTCACCTGCCAGGTCCTGTTTTCTCAACTCTCAAATGGTTAACACTCAGGGGAGGACAAAGAAAATGCTTCAAAGACAATCTGAAGCTCTCTTTGAAGCATGGCAGCATTGACCTTAATGATTGATTGGTAGCAAGCTCCTCCCATTCAGAATGTCAACAACTTCACCATCAAGCTGCATCGCCCTTTTTTTGTCCCAACATCTTATCGATGAGGCAGAGCAGCAACAGAGAAGGAAAGAAAAGCAAATCTTGCACTCCATATAGAAGTCATCCTCTGATGACGACGAAACTTGACTGTTCCAATTCTCTCCTGGCAGACCTTTCTTCCTTCACTCTCCACAAATTTCAGTACAACACTGCTTCACACATTCTACCTCATGCTAAGTCTCACTCGCCTATTGCCCTGTCTCTGCTGACCTACATTATCCCAGCCCCTTAAATTTAATTCTTCAATTTAAACATTCTTATCCTGTTTTAAATCCCATCTCTATAATATCCTTCAGCCCTCAACCCCCTTCTCCAAACACTTCACTTCATTCCTCTTACTCTAGTATTTTAAGCACTCACTGCCACTCCTTCTTCATTCTACCACTGGTGGCCACCTAGGCGCCACGTTCTATAACTCCCTTCCTAAGCATTCCTCTCTGTCTCCACCACTGATCCTTCTTTAAAACTCACTATTTTAGCCAAGCTTTTAGACACAAAAGGTGTGTCAAAAATGTGACAGCAAGAAGAGGCTCAGTTAAGGAGTGCACATAGAAGTTATATTTTGCATGTGTATAAGAACATAAGAAATAGGAACAGTAGACGACCATTTGACCCCTCGAGCCTGCTCTGCCATTCAATAAGATCAAGCTGCTCTTCTTGTGTATCGATTTCCACGTTCTCATTTAACCCCGATAATCTTTGATTCTCTTGCCTAACAAGAACCTATCTACCTCTGCCTTAAAAATATTCAATGACCCTGCCTCCACCACCTTCTGAGGCAGAGAATTCCAAAGTTGCACAACTCAGAGAAAAAAGTTCTCCTCAGCTCTGTCCTAAAAGGGCAACCCCTAATTTTAAAACAATGCCTCCTGGTTCTGGACTCACCCACCAGAGGAAATATCCTTTTGACATCCACCTTGTCAAGACCATTCAGGATCTCGTATACTTCAATCAAATCATCCCGCACTCTTCTAAACGCCAATGGAAACAAACCCAGTCTGTCCAACATTTCCTCATAAGACAACCCATTATATAAATACACAACCCACAAAATAGTATGCATATTAAAAAATTTCACTCCACCATGATTAGAAACACACCACCTCTCCTGCCACTATGACAATCCCATGCCAAATACACAGAGGTGACCAAAAGCACTTCAAAAAGCCACTGGTAATTCATACCTCATTGTCTAAGTATCCCAACAGCAGTGTAAGGATACTGTTGACTGTGTCAGTTTCCAGAACAGGCTCCTTTAGTTCCTCATCTTTTGATTTCTCAAGCTCACTCTCCAATTCTTCATTTTGTATTTCCTGGGATTTATGAGGACTGGGTTTAAAAGCCTCAATCCCAAACACCTGCAGAATGTCAAATATTGCCCGCAATGCACTGATTTTCACATTGACCATATCAAGTTGAGCAATCTATAAAACAAAGGAAAGGTACATCATTATTTGTTCAGATCATTTGGACGGATTGTCCTGTCCCAACATGCAGCAAACCCACATCGGGTGAGTAGAAAGAGGCAGGACCGGATTCTGGAATTTCCATCCCTATTTACATCGCTGGAAACTTTTAGCAGCACGTGAAACAGGGCAGGTTGTGAGCCCTCACACCAGCATTCTCGACCTTGCTGGCTCCATTGCCAGGTGGACATTTTAGAACCCCGACATTTTTGATGGAGTTGGGCCGGCTTCTGCAGGCAACATGGTTTACATCAGCTCAGGGGTGTCATGAACCATAGGAGAATCCTACTCTGGACTAGGGAACGGTTCAAAAGATGTCAACCATTTCACATACCATAATTTAACGCTATTGTATGATAAGCTAAACATGTTTTTAATTTAGTGATTGATGATAGGGCTACGTTCTTATAAGACAAGTGACCATTAAATTCTCCAGCATTGTGAAAGTGGAGAAGTGTTCAAATGCATTAGGGTACACTATTGAAAGGATAAAGTGCTCTTCTGAATTGAAGAGTGGTGATATTTAGATTTAACTAGCCCTCTGTGATTTAATATTTTCATCAAATGACAGCTCAGACATCTGTTCCATTCCTTTAAAGCTTTAACAGGTGGCTGAGCTTGCAATTGAATCCCATTATGAATGCTTGTCTGAGCTCCAAACCCTAATGGATTCAGCTCAGCAAGGGTTGTTGACACAGCTGTCAAGGGGGCTCTGAATTTGTTTATCTTGACAGTTAATGACCACTTAATAAGATTATGTTTTTTGAAATGGTTTGTGTATCTTATTTATAAACATCCCAAATACTTCCCAATGTTATGATAGGGATCAAGAGTTCTTTATGATATTGGGAGAGCGGGCTTGGGCAGTGAATATGGGAATGGGAAGATATGCAGGGGGACATGCGGGGGGTATGGGGAGGTTGAGGAATTGAGGGTTGGTGGGCCTCACTACTGAACTGGACTAATGTCCCAGCAAACAGAGGTGGGCCTTCTCATCCGTTCACCTCAGCATCCGCCTCTGCTCTGCCTGGTGAGGTGGCAGCCCCAACTCCAGCCCGCCTCTGACTCGGTGTGATGAAAACAAGGTGGACAGGCAGGTACACTCAGCAGGCGCGATCACAATGGCAGGAAATGACCCAACTCTCAATTTCCACCTCAAAGGGGAAAATCCAGTCCAATATCTTTAAATTCAAATCTGTTCTTTGATCATGATATGAGTTTCAATTATCTTCTTCCTGATTAGTTAGGCAAGAATTTTCACTTTGGGCATAATCGTCTATCAGAGTGTAATTTGCACTGGTTTTGAAAACCATTTTTTCAGTTTCTCCTCAAACCTACTTGTATTTCACCAAACAAACCAACCCCACCCGTCCACTGCTGACAGGCCCAGGGGTCTGAATTTTCAAGCACTACCAGGGACAAGAATGACAGGGCCCGAAAATACTGGCACTGGCTGGCATGCTGATTTCCTAATGCCAACCATTTTAGCAGAGGCGGGATTGGATCTGCAGGGCAACATGCCCTATGCAGCGGGTAGCCAGTTAGGCTCGTCAGGAGCAATTAAGTGCAATTAAATGAGGCCAACTGCAGGAACCATTTTTTAATTGAAGTTCTAAAAAATGTTGGTGAGAGGGTGTCTACATATTGAAGCACCCTCTCTGTTACTTATCTGCCATCCCAGCCTGCTGCTCCTCTAGCTGGAAGACCTCTGATTGACCCTCCAGCTCCGAGAGCCCCCAGGTACCTTGTCCATTTAAGGGTGACCAGTCTCCATAGCAATTAAAGGGGCCTCAAATTCAAAGGAAGCCATGCGTCACTTTACAACCATCAGTACCTTCCCACAGAGTTTATTTTTTTTCTGGTAAACCAAAATGCCACCACCAACAGATGACCCTGCTACCCCCAAACCTCATCCCATTTTTCTCCAAGACCTGTCTCCACCACAGTGACAGCAACATCCCAGAAATCCACAAGTGTTAATGCATATTCCTTTTTATTAAAAGTCTTTTCCAAAGTTAAAATGGAAGAACATACAGTACTTAATGGGACAATCCTATCTGTTGATCCACATTACATTGGATGAAATTCAGGAAATGACAAACAGAAAATTGAAGTGTAAGATTGATTCAATTATAGACCAGTCTACTAATTACCTGTAACAACAGTGGCAGGTGCTGAATCGCAAAATCTTTATTGTGCAATGCAGATGAACCCAAACACAAGACTGCCATGTTTCTTACTGCAGGATTAACACTTGCAATGCTTGGTAGTATCTAAAATTGCAGAAAGGCATATTTTAGAAAGAAAATAGAAGCTAAGTACAATTTTACAAAATAATAAGTTACACTATGCAAAGTATCTACATAGGACTAAGGAGCAGGAGTAGGCCATTCAGCCCTTTGAGCCTACCCCACCATTCAATAAGATCATGGCTGATCTGGTTGTGGTCTCAGCTCCATCTTCCTGTCTGTACCGATAACCCTCGACTCCCTGTTTAACAAAATTGTAAAGGCCCAGCCTCCACTACCAACTGTGGAAGAGAATTCCGCATTCAATCTCTATCTAAAGAGGAAGACCTCTTATTCTTAAACTATGTCCCTGAGTTCTAGTTTCCCCCAGAAGAGGAAACATCCTCCCGATATCCACCCTCAAGATCCTCAAGATCTTGTATGTTTCAATGCCTCTCATTCTTCTAATCACCAATGGGTCTAGGCCTAACCTGTTCAACCTTTCCTCATAAGATAAGCCCTTCATCCCAGGAATGAGACGGCTGAACCTTCTATAAAAAACTGCTTCTAAAGCAAATAGATCTTTTTTCAAATAAGGTGACCAAAACTGTACACAGTACTCCAGATGTGGTCTCACCAAGGCCCTGTACAGCTGCAGTAGCCTCATCCACATCCTTTGAGCTCATCCTCACCAACCTGCCTGCTGCAGATGCATCTGTCTCTGACAGTATCAGTAGGAGTGACCTCCTTGTGGAGACGAAGTCCCGCCTTCACATTGAGGATATCCTCTATCGTGCTGTGTGGCACCACCACTGTGCTAAATGGGATAGATTTTGAACAGATCTAGAAACTCAAGAATGGGCATCCATGAGGCACTGTGGGCCATCAGCAGCAGCAGAATTATACTCAAACACAATCTGTAACCTCATGGCTCCGCATATTCCCCACTCTACCATTACCATCAAGCCAGGGTATCAACCCTGGTTCAATGAAGAGTGCAGGAGGGCACCAGGAGCAGCATCAGGCATACCTAAAAATGAGGTGTCAACCTGGTGAAGCTATAATGCAGGACTACTTGCATGCCAAACAGCATAAGGAGCAAGTGATAGACATGGCTAAACAATCCCAGAACCAACAGATCAGATCTAAGCTTTGCAGTCCTGCCACATCCAGTCGTGAATGGTGGTGGACAATTAAACAACTCACTGGAGGAGGCGGCTCCACAATATCCCCATCCTCAACGATGGAGGAGCCCAGCACATCAGTGCAAAAGATAAGGCTGAATCATTTGGAGCCGAAGGGGAAGGATCCAGCTGTCGTGCTCCACATGAGTAACAACAACATAGGTAGGACTAAGATAGAGGTTCTATTAAGGAAGTGTGAGCATCTAGGAGCTAAATTAAAAAGCAGAATCACAAAAGTAATAATCTCTGGATTACTACCAGTGCCAGTAGAAAATTGGCACAGAGGGTAAATAAGATCATAGAGTGAATAAGATCAGAGAGTCGAATGAGTGGCTCAAAAATTGGCGTGGAAAAAATGGGTTTCGATTCATGGGGCAGCTGCAACAACACTGGGAAAATAGGAGCTGTATTGTTGGGACACGCTTCATCTGAACCACACTGAGACCAGTGTCCTGGCAAATCATATACCTAGGCTGTAGAGAGAGAGTTTTAAACTAAATCGTGGGAGGGCTCACATGAGAGGAGATTTAAAAAGTTAAAGAGAAAAGACAAGGCAATAGTGCAGGGTCATGTTACAGGTAATGATTGCCACAGTGTTGTAGGAAGGGACAGAGAGTACAGACATAAGAGTACACTAGCAAATAAAGGTCAGAATGGACCAAAGCAGTAAATAGACAAAATTGAAGGCTCTTTATCTGAATGCTCACAGCATTTGTAACAAAATGGATGAACTCATAGCAGAAATAGAAATAAATAAGATATGATAGCCATTACAGAGACAGGGTTGCAAGGTGGCCAAGGCTGAGGCCTTAATATTCAAGAGTATCTGACATTTTGGAAGGACAAGGGGAAATCAAAAGAAAGTGGGGTGGCTCTGTTAATAAAGGATGAGATCAGTACAATAGTGAGAAATGACCATGGTTCAGAAGATCAAGATGTAGAATAAGTTTGGGTGGAGATGAGAAATAGCAAAGGAAAGAAGTCACTAGTGGGAGTAGTTTATAGGTGCCCTAACAGTAGCTACACAATAAGTCAGAGTATACATCAAGAAATAATGGGGGCTTCCAAGGAAGGTACTGCAATAACCTTCAAACAATATGTTCTGAAACCCACCAGGGACCAGGCTATTTTGGACCTGGTAATGTACAACAAGACTGGATCAATTAACTACCTCATAGTAAAGGGTCTTCTAGACAAGAGTGGTCATAACATGGAAGAATTTCACATTCAGTTTGACAGTAAGAAATGTGCATCCATAACTAGTGTCTTAAAGTTAAATAAAGGCAATCACAAGTGTACGAAGACTGAGTTGGCTAAAATGGACTGAGTAAATAGGTTAAAAGCCAAGGCGGTAGAGAAGTGGCCACAACATTTAAGGAGATATTTCATAATTCTAAACAAAGATATATTCCACTGAGGAAGACAGACCATCAGAAAGATGCACCATCGGCGGCTAACTGAGGAGGTTAAGGGTGTTATCAAATTTTAAAATGCGTACAATGCTGTGAAGATTAGTAGTAGGCCAGGAGATTGGGAAAGTTTTAGAAGCTAGAAAAGGGTGATGAAAAAAAAAGGGAGAATTTGGAGTATGAATGAAAATTAGCAAGAAATATAAAGACAGACAGTAAAAGCTTCCACAGCTAAAGTGAGCATTGGTCCCCTAGGAGGGTGAGATTGTGGGATTAATAATGGGAAACAAGGAAATGGCAGAAGCTTTAAACAAGTATGCTGTATCTGGCTTCACAGTAGAACATACAAAAAGCATCCCACAAATACTTGAAAATCAAGAGCAAGGATGGGGTAAGCTTCTTTTCCTAGCAGCAATGAAAATCCAAAGTTGACATGTTTTTGGAAGATAAGGGCCTATGCAGAGATGCCAGGAAATAGGATTGCATGAATGATGCTCCGTGTGCACCCACTTTCACACACAACTACAGACAGGTAAAAGTAGCTCTACTGCAGCTACAACAACAGGCCTCCATGGCTTAACTAACATGTGAATGCTTGACACATCATATGCTTAATGGTGTTTCAGAAGCATCATCTCAAGTGTCATCCAGCTGGGCTTGTCATCACAACAAGTCATACTTTGCATGGTTTTGTTTAAAAAAAAGAAACCATGCCAGAGTGATCAAAACTAATATTGGCTGCAGCTAACAGCAAACAGGATATCACCAATCATTTCTTAAAAACTCCAGGAAACCTGAAGAACTAAAGAACTTGTATTTATACATCTCAGAACATCCCAAAGCATTTCACAGATAATACTTTTAAATGTATTGGTTCCGTAGGCTATTGCAGCAAACAATTTCCACACAGCAAGGTCCCACAAACAAAGATAAAGATTAATGACCAGTTGATGTGTTTTATTCTTGGTGTTAGTTAAGGGAAAATGTTAACAATGACGATGAGAAAACTCCCAGCTCTTCTTTAAAAGAGAAGAAAAAACTTGCATTTATCCACCATTTCATGAAAAACATTGAGCTAAGAACGAAACTCAGAAAAGTGTTATAGGATGTTTTACACCCACAGGCATCAGTTTAACATCCAGTTCAACATGCAGCACTGTCTCAGCACTGCATTGAAGAGTCCACACCACATATATTCTAAGTCCTGAAGCTAGACCTTCTGATTCAAGAGGGTAAGAGGAGCAAGGCCTGTCTGGCAAAGATCTTGATCTTCTCACTCAAAAAGAAAGTAGCCATTGCTGAAGTCCGGAATCTGTCACAACTTCCCATGCTTTTGGAGCTTTTAAAAGTAATGGGGCAAAACTTTATACTTTCCTGGTCTGATGAATAATTTACTATAATCGAAGTAAATGAAAATTTATTTAGCTCAGGTGGTTCCCAAACCGTGCGTCGCAATCCCAAATGGACTCACAGATACAGTGAATAGGGTTGAGAAATAAAATCACATTTATCTCCCACCCCCTTGTATTGACCTGGCAGTGGGAAGTAATCAATCAATCACAAGACAAACTTCTGATTGGCTGTGGCATCTCTAATCAGAGTATGGTGTGATATAACTGCATGTTTACATAAATACATCGGAGGTTTCCCAGAGCATTGGCGATGGAGGCGAACACTGATTTAGTGACTGGCAGCAGCCTGGAGAGCCCAGGATTTTCATCACATAATCATTTAAATATGAAAATTTATGTTGGCATATAATACATGAATAATTACATACTGAATGTTACTATGCTGCTTTATTTATGTGTTACTTCAATAATACCTCATCTGGGCCACCGATGAAATTTGATGCCACTCAAACACTCCAGAGTTCTCAGTTGCCAGATCACTAATACATTTTTGTGCATACCTTGGAGAATTCCTTTTAAAAGGAATGAGCTTCTGAATTGTAAAAAAAAATAGTTGAGCAAACATAGCAAAAACAATCCCAAAATTGTGACAAACTCTTACCAGAGAACTGTGAATGCTACTGATGGAGGTCACAAGCAAAAAGGAACTAAATACAGCCATGTAGGGGGCTTTGATGGGAAGAAGAAGGTAAAGCAATGGTGCTTCTGGATGAAATTTCAAAAAAAGACAGATGTCTTGCTGGCAATGCAGTCTTTGAAGTCTAGGCAGTCTAGTGACTATAGATTTTCTTGTTTAAATTTTCAGATTTGGAAAGTGCTATTGCTGAATAAATTCTAATTTAAATACCAAGATACCAAAATCTGCTGGTATCAATAATTTAGAAGATTAATGGGAACATGTATGCAAGTTTTGTATATGCCCCCACCGCCCTCCCACCAAACTCCCAGTCTCCATGCAGTATACAATGTGGCTCACAAAGACAAACGGTTGGGCACCTCAAAGAAAACAAAATATGCTTCCTATTATGTAATTGAAATCTTAGCTATTTCATTTACACAGATATAGGTTTATAAACTAGGTTACAGTAAAGAAGCCAAGTAGTAAATGTGAAAGCCATACCAAAGCTTCTGTTATTCCATTCAGAGTTGGGCCCATTCCCTTTGTAATAGCCATCTGTTTGAGAAGCTCAGAGCACATGATCAGACATTTTAACATAGTCTCAGGATCATCCTTTTATATTGAAAAAAGAGAAAATGCAAGGGAAAATATATTATTCACTGAAAAGTCAAAAGATAAGCCAACTAATCAAATTTGATGGGAAACTGTCACCATACTGTAAATATTAATAAACTTATTCACCTCTATTTTCACTATATTTAGGGGAGACGGTGGCATAGTGGTAACGTCACCAGATTAGAAATCTAGAGGCCCAAATTAATGTGCTGGGGACAGGTTGAAATCCCACCACTGTATTTGGGGGAAATTTAAAATTCAATTAATAAATCTGGAATCGAAAGTATTGACTATGACCATGAAACTAGAATCAATTGTTGTAAAAACACATTTGGTTCCTTCAGGAGGAAATCTGCTATCCTTATCTGGTCTGGCCTACATATGACTCCAGACCCACAGCGATGTGGTTGACTCTTAACTGCCCTCTAAAATCTCCTAGCAAGCACTCAGTTATACCAAACCACCACAGAAAAGTCATACCAGATGGACTGCAGTGATTCAAGGCAGCAGCACACCAACAGCACCTTCTCAAGGGCGGTTAGCGTTGGTCAACAAATGCTGCCCTTCCCAGCAACATCCATACCCCATGAAAGAATAAAAAAATTGTCTAACATATAACTTAGCTTAACTAGTTGAACACTATTTTTATAAGCCATTCATTATTATGACAAACTATTTTTTGGTCCTTTTAGAAAAATAAGATGATTTTTTCAATGGTCATAAAACAGTTTTACAGAACTTGACAATGTAGCAGATCACAAGGTTTTCACCTATGAAATCTGACTTTGAAACTAGCCCAGTGACAGGATGAAAGTTCCTCTCTGCTGACTGCAAGAGTGGAAAACGCTTGGGTTTGATACCATAAAACAAAAACTGCTCAATGTAGTATTAAGTTTGTAGTTCCTTTTATAATGGCTACTAGAAATAGCTGGTGCAGAAACTGGAAAGTTCATGTTAGTGCAGTGATTGGTGGTGCAGTGAGGGGTAGGAAGGGCACATTAACAATGGGGTACAGTAGCAGTTTTACTCTGTAAACAGCTAGTTCTACACCCGACCTTAAAATGCTTAACACAAGGCACCTGAAATACAAAAGTGTTCCATTCTAAGCACTGGCATGATCACAGCCCTAATGAGTATTTTTTTTTCAATTAACAAATTGTAGATAGTTTTAGGATTAAATATAATGCGGAAATTTATTCCCAACCATATTTGAATATGTGGGTTGGGGTAAGCACGATAAAAATATAGTGTACTTTACTATTATAATTAGACAGTAACTCATGCTAAAATATTCAAAACTATATTGTATACTGGTATTTATACCTACTTAATCGTCACAGTTATTATAGTTCATTACTAAAATTTTCTTTACCTTTAAAAATAATTACCTTTTCAGTGTAAACTTCTTTGAATTCTGGTTGTTCAGTTGCTTTTATCATCTCAATTTTGCAATTTTCTAATTCTTCAATTTTCTGCTTCAGTTCTGAAGCATGAATGAAGTCCTGCCGAGCTATACTCTCCTCCAGTGCTTGCTTTGCTTCAATCAGTCGAACTTTGATACTGGCAAGCTACAAAGCAAAAAAGGTAGAACGGAAAATGCTTGTATGCAATTCAATAATCCCTCAGTATTCACATTACTGTAGTGATAGCTATTAAGTATTTCTCTAGACAAAACTCTTAACTACTCTGTTTAATGTAAAGTACCCCTTTAGCCTTCAATTCCAACATGCTGAAATTGCAATGGTATTTAAAGGAGGCCCTAATAATTATTATTAAGTTTGTAATATGAAAATCAGGTGAAGTTAAAATATATTATAAACATTGAGAGAAATACATTCAGAAGCAAACTTGATTATACAGAATTTAATCAGCATACAGAATCATAAAAGTGAAAGCCACCACATACAAGATGCACTGCAGTAACTCTCCAAAACTTCTTAGAAAGCACCTTCCACCTCTACCACCCAGGAAGACATGGGGACACCACCTGCATGTTCCCCTTCAAGGCACACACCATTCTGACTTTCATCTCACCATTACTTCACTGATCCTGGTTCAAAATCCTGAAACTCCCTAACACTGTAGATGTACCTGCACCAGATAGACTGCAGAAATTCAAGGTGACAGCTCACCATCTCATGCTCCAGGGCAATTAGGGATGGGCAACAAACATTGGCATTGCCAGTGACGCCCACATCCCATGAATGAATTAAAAAATGATTCAGCCCATATTTGTAATGGATCTTTGCTGGAACAAACCAAAACTAATCTCATTGCTTTGTTCTCTCTTCCCAACCTTTTATTTACCTCCACTTCAAATCTTTATCCCCTTCTTTTAAAAGACACAATAGTCTCTGCCCCAATCACTCCTTGCAAAGCATTCAATGTTATAACAACCCCAAGTAAAAACATTTCTCCCACTCGCTTAGTGACCATTTTAAATTGATGCTCCAAGTTCACTGACATTCCAAAAGAAACAGTCTTTCTCTGCTCATCTTATAAAATAGTTTATCGCTTTACAAACTTCTATCCTCTTCATCTTCATCTTTTCTGCTCAGTTGAAATAATCCAGCATCTTAAGTCTACCTTCATATAGTTTTCCATCTCTAGAATCATCTGATAAATCAACATTGTACAGTCTGTGATTTTAATGTCCTTTCTATACTGAGTCACAAAACTGTATACAGTACTCTAATGTGGATTAACCTCATCATGATTTCTTTATTTTTATACCATATGCACCCATTTATTAAAACCATAAGGCCTTTCTTATGACTTCATCTCTTTGCTTACCCTTTACTTGCAGCATCTTTCTATTAAGTGCATACTCCATTTCTCTTTATTAAATTGTATCTGCCACCTGCCTGCCCATTTGTTAACCTGATTAAATCCTCCTGAGTCTTTTTCGAACCACTTTGACAAACCATCTATTTTTGTCTCGTGAGAAAATTTCAACTGTGCTCCCTACGCAAAGTCCAAATCATGTACATAAACATCAAGTTACACTACTTCCAATCCTTCTCCAATCTAGACAATATCTATTCACTCCCTTTGTTTCCTGTCCAACCAGCTGTTCATCAATGCTTCCAGAATTGCGCTTACACTATGCACCAGAATTTTTGTAAATAAGTCAGTTGATAGATAGGTCATGAAATGCTGTTGGAAAAATCCACTGTCTTAGGGATACAAATAGTCGTTTGGTAGTACAGAACTTGAGTATTGCTGAAAAAAAGAGACATGTTTAAACTGTTAGGCTTGCACTTATCAGGACACTCGCAAGAATACCAATATAAGGGGGAAAACAATTTATACTATGTGTGAAGAGAGTGCTGATTGGTTGGCAAACGACATTGCCATGGAGAGCACCAGTGATGGTGACTGACAGTTAACTGCCAAGCATTGTTTGAAACTTAAACCAGGCAGCTTGACCCTGGTTGGTCAAGGCACTGCCCTGAGGAATGCATCAGCGAATGGCTATCACTTATTGTGTTTAGCTGAAACAGTTGCAACGTATTTCACGTTCTTTCTGTCTGCAAGAACAGGGCCCTGTGTATTAATACATGTAGCTTCCAGCACATGCAAATGCACCACACTGTGAGCCTGACTGACAATCTTAAATTGGTTGTCAGCGTAATTCTTAGCACATTGAGGATTATTTAGCAAATGTTGACCAATGGCGGAATCACATCTAATGTTGGACACTGTTTTGAGTTTTGCAAGCATGGGCTGGTTGGGTATGGTCTGTATCCTGCCCGTTACGAACAGCAGCTGGGACATGCTGTTTGATACGATCCGCCAGTTTTTGGAACATACGGCCTGCATCACACTGACACTGAAATTCATATACCTCATTTGTGTGATAGGCAGAACGTCCTTTTGGCTCAACGGCAGCATCCTGTTAGTGGCGAATACCACTTGTGTTGCTAATCTTCTCACATGCAGTATAAATTGTTGTTTCCCCCTTATATTGGTATTGTTGCAATAAGTGCAAGATGAAAAGCTTAGACATGTCTCTTTTTTCAGCAATACTCAAGTTCTGTAATACCAAACAACTATTTGTATACCTAAGACAGAAGTACAACAAAGACCAAACAACGTAGTTCAACTTACAGGTAAATTAAGAACAGGTAAGCCATTTTTGAATTTCTCCAAGCATGTATTAAACCCAACATTGTGCCAGTTTTCATTTCCAAACGTATCGATAATGCTAAACTGAGTCACAGTCCCAAGATCGAGCTAGCGTTTACGTGAGATGAGATTGAACAGATTGGTAATAGAGTTGCTAAATTTACGCTGTGATCTACACTGCGTTTGGTCTGAGGAGAGCAAATTTCTTTCATTTTTTTGATTTTATCTGTTTATGCCTCTATATTGCTTCAATAGGTGACCGCACCATAACAGTCCCGTTGGAAACATGTCCACACCATAAACTCACTTAAGCAGCAGTTTGGCAACACAATTAATGAGGCCACCAGACATGTAACAAATCTCTCTGACCATGTACTCTCAGTAAGCGAGTAGTTTACTGTTGCGCATGGTTTCAATTTTGGTGTGCCTTCATCCCAAGTCAAACAGGAAGAGGTATTAGCTAAGTTTGACCTCTTCTACTTCCAACTATTCCCCCACAAACCAGTGTCCACTGAAGATGCTGAATCGTCGAAAGTGCGCCTAGCTGATGTAGCGCACGCATATTGCAGGATTCTGAACGACCTGTTCGACTTTCACATGCAACGCAAATGTCATACCTCGTTGAGAGGCCTTAAGACATACACATCAGTAAACCTGACAAAGGTACGGGAATAGTCATCCTTAACAAGTCTGACTATATCAACAAAATGCATTTAATGACTGGTCCAGATTTGTATCCATTGGACCTGCCGCTCCACATGATTGGACACACTTGTTTGAAAGCAAGCTTTAAAAAAACGCTTGCTGGACTTGTGCAAGAGCGATGAGCTACCCCGTGATATATATGACGGGGTTAGTCCTCACGGTTCGCTACGTCCGCAAATGTATGAGCTACTCAAGACACACAAAACTGATACCCCTCTACACTCCAATTTATCTATGCCCGGTTCTGCACACAATGAATTGGCCAAATGGTTGGGTAAATTGTTACAACCAGTTTTGACCAAATTTTCCACATGCATGATGAAGAACTCCTTCACATTTGCAAAGGCCATACAGGACTTGCATATCGACAGCAATGCTGTGTCCATGTGCTCATTTGATATTTCTAGCCTATTCACCAATGTTCTACTTAAGGAAGCCATAGGCAGTTGCGCTGCAGCTCTATATATATCATGGCGATCTAGGCCTGCCACCATTGTGTCAATCAGTATTCAATGAACTTATGAACTCGGCAACTCGTTCAGTTTTAATGACATCATGTATGCCCAAATAGATGGTGTTGCCATGGGATCCCCTCTTGGCCCAGTTCTCGCCAACATTTTTGTGGAGTTCCATGAGAAACATGTCTTCAATGGAATGACACCTAACCTCCTACCCCTCGCATATTTCCGACATGTGGATGAAACGTTTGCTATATTTAAATCTGGAGCCTCATGTAGCAATTTCCTTACATGTGAAATGGAGCATTCAAATAAACTCCCCTTCTTTGATGTATTAGTTGAGAAATCTGCCAGGGGGTTCTCTACCACGGACTACCGCAAGCCTACCTTCATTGGTCAATAAACGCATTGGAATTCTTACTGTTCCATACGCTATAAGATTGGTCTTATCGGCAACCTTGTAAATAGGGCCCGAAGCCATTTGCTCGCCATGCAAGCCTGATGCTGAAATAGGGCACGTCAAAGACATCCTGCAGGATAATAACTACCCTGATCAGATCATTTCACGCTGTATATCATGTGAACTCATGAATGAGCCTAAGGCTGCCACTTTTGGCCCTGAAAAGTGTCCAGTCTATCTCAGATTATCCTGGAAGGGCAAGGTATCTCAAAAATTTGAACAACAGGTGAAGCTAGCTGCTTCATGCTGCTACTATGCAGTAGCAACACGAGTGATATTCGCCACTAATAGGATGCTGCCATCAAGCCAAAAAGTCATTCTGCCTATCACGCAAATGAGTAACGTGGTTATATGAATTTTAGTGCCAGTGTGATGCTAGGTATTTAGCCGTACATCCCAAAGACTGGCAGATCGTATCAAACGGCATGTCCCAACTGCGACCTAACCAGCCCGTGCTTGCAAAACTCAAAACACAGTGTCCAACATTAGATGTGATTCCGTGATTGAGGATTATTTTTAAAAATGTTGACCAATGTGTTAATAATTACGCTGACAACCAATTTAAGATTGTCAGACAAACTCGCAGTGTGGCACATTTCCATGTACTGGAAGCTACATATATTAATACACAGGGCCCTGTTCTTTGCAGACATAAAGAACATGTACAGATATTGCGTCTTTGTCAGCTAAACAAAAAAAGTGAAAGTCATTCGCTGACTCATTCTTCGGGGCAATGCCTTGACCAGTCAATCTGCCTGGTTTAAGTTTCAAACAATTCTTGGCAGTTAACTGTCAGTCATCATCACTGGTGCCATGGCAACGCCACTTGCCAACCAATCATCACTCTCTCGAAATAGAGTATAAATTGTTGCTACCCCCTTATACTGGTATTCTTGCAAGGGCCCTGATGAGTGCAAGACGAAAAGCTTAGACATATCACTTTTTCCAGCAAAATCCATATCCGGTACACTTGCTACATTATGGGCAGAATTTTCCTGTTGGCATGCAAGGTCGGGCCCTGCACGCACACGTGTAAAATGACACGCGGTGATGTCGGGCCAGTGTCCCGACGTCACCGCGCGCCATCGCGATATTTCGTTCGGCGGGTGCACAATGCTCTCCAATGTGCGCCCTCCATTAATTAACGGGCCACTTAAGGCCCTTGACGTGCCAATCAACCGCAATTTTTCAGTGCCCATGCAATCTTCGTGTTGGCGCGCAGGCGCAACGGGCAGGCAGGTGGGGCACATTTATATAAACCTCATCCACGGGTGGGATAAGAGGGCTTAGTGGGGTCGCAAGTGTGCTTTGTCAAATATTGATGTTTCAAAGTTTCTGATACTTGCCTGTGCGATCTGCAAGACTTGAAAACGCATACCAGCTGCTTGGTCTGGACTCACAACCTTCAGGTCAGCACTCTGCAGTGAGGGATCTTTTTTGGGCCTGCATGTTTCAGGAAGCCTTCCCTTAGCCTGGGAATGCTAGCTGAACTCTCCACTGGAGGCACCTCCTCTGAGGAGGAAGGGAGGGCTAGAAGGGGGAGGAGGCCAGGAGTGCAATGCAGCCTCTAGGGAAGCCACCTTTGGGAGGTCAGGCACAGGCACAAGGGGTGCAGGGCCAGGGCCAAGAGATTGTCCAAGGCGGAAGGGGCTGCAGAAGGCACCACTATCCTGCTGCCAGGGTATACAGGCGGCGAAGCAGCTACCTCAATATGTCTAAGGTGCAGTGCCAAAGGAGGCTCCGTCTCTCAAGGGAGACAGTCAACTATATCTGTCAGATGATTGGGCCTGAGATCTCTGCGAATTGTGTGATGCACACCCCATGCCAGTGGCTCTAAAGGTCACAGCTGCCCTCAACTTCTATGCCTCTGGCTCCTGCCAGGCCTCGGTGGGTGATCTTTGCTGTGTCTCCCAATCAGCTGTCCACACTTGTGTCAAGCAGGTTACAGATGCTCTATTCAGGCGTGCAATGACCTTCATCCTCAACTGTTGGGTCCAGGTAAGCCAGACACAGCGAGCCAGAGGCTTCGCGGCCATTGCTGGCTTACCACACGTCCAGGGTGCAATAGACTGCACACATGTGGCCATCAAGACACCAGCAGGTGAGCCCGGTGCCTTCGTCAACAGGAAGGGCTTCCACACCATGAACGGGCAGATAGTGTGTGATCACAGGATGGCGATTCTACAAGTCTGTGCAAGGTACCCAGGCAGTCCCACGGTGCCTATGTCCTCAGACACTACCAGGTGCCGGGGCTCTTCAGTGCCGTAGCCCGGCTTGATGGATGGCTGCTGGGTGACAAGGGCTATCCCCTCAGAAGGTGGCTCATGATGCCTCTCCGCCATCCAAGAACAGAAGC
Organism: Cetorhinus maximus; assembly: GCF_964194155.1. Classification (NCBI taxonomy): domain Eukaryota; kingdom Metazoa; phylum Chordata; class Chondrichthyes; order Lamniformes; family Cetorhinidae; genus Cetorhinus; species Cetorhinus maximus. The sequence continues at coordinate 109,308,893 of NC_135879.1, read as the reverse complement.
TGAGCAACGGTACAAGAGGAGCCATGCCTCCACGAGGGCTGTGGTGGAGAGAGCCTCTCAAGATGTGCTTCCGATGCATGGACATCTCAGGTGGCGCCTCCAGTACCCCCAGATCGTGTGTCACTGATGGTGGTTGCACGCTGCGCTCTCCCCAATCTTGTGCTGGAAAGGGGGGGGAACGCTGTGGGCGATGAAGACGTAGATGCATTGGCTGCAGACGCACACGATGAGTCCAGCAGTGAGTCCGAGGATCAGCATGCACAAGGAAATGCTGAGGGAGTAGGTGCTGACCCGGGCATTCTCCAGGGAGGCAGGGGCACCCGGGAGGCTTTAATCCAACGAGCCTTCAGCTAGCGCACCACATATGGACTTCCAGTTCAAGCCTGGGCTGTATTCTCCATATTCGAAACGCAAGTGCCTAGTTAGGAACACTAATTACGGTCTTTGTTAATAAAGCTGAATGTCCCACAAAACACACATTACATTATTGGAAATCATCCACCTGCAAAACAAAAGAGGCAACCTCAGCCATGGTGACATGTCTGAATTTATTTTTGCAACCAAAGAAGCTTAATGAAATAAAATGAAAACGGTGTTTAAAATCACAGCAACTCAAAAACCTTGTTGCCGGCCAACACAAAAGCACCAGTGATAAACCTGTGGTGTGCCTAAGGTGCCTTATGTTTACGTTATCGGGTGCTACATCTTGGTGTTGATGCCTCGCTGGGACTGGCATCTGAGACAGCCTGCTGACTCTGCTGTCCTGTTCGCCTCGATGACCTTAGTGGTCATCTTCTGGCCCGTGGAACCTGTGCTGGCCCCACCTGGGAGGGAGCTGCCAGTTCCACAGCTGGCATCTCCCCAGTCGTTGCCGCCTGACTGGAACGAACAGTCACTGGCAGAGGGGCGGAGGAGCTGCCTGCCTTGTCTGGAGCGCCCTGAGAGGAGCCCGCAGAAACGACAGGCAGCTGCTGCACCGTGAGGTTGCTTCAGACCTCTCTGCTCACCGTAGATGGATGGGCACCGAGCTGGGAAACTTGGTGCCCAGACCATCTCCCATGCTAGCACTGACCAGCTGAGGTCAATGCCGTTGTGAGGGCTTGCTGGTCCGAGCGCATCCCCAGGAAGCCCTGATGGGTCTCCTGGAGGAGCCTCTCCACAAGAGTTGGCACTCTTTCCACAGAGGGCGCGTGGCGCTCGGACATGAGGTTCATTGCTTCAGCGATAGTCCGGGTAGACACCTCCACCATGGACACCAAGCCAAGCATAGCCTCATGTATCTCCCTCAGATACTCCCGCACGCCCGGCCACATTTCCTGTGCTTGCTGTGTCACGGACGACTCCAGAGGCACATCATCAGGCGCCGACTGAGCACGTGCCTGGTCCCCTGCAGTCCTCCAACTGCTGGTGCCATTGGCACTCCCTGTATCTGCCAGCTCCTCCAGCGACTGTGAAGTGCCCTCGCCGCTGTGCCCCGGGACACTAGCCGATGTTCTAATTCCAACCAAGGTGCTAGTATCTACACTGGTGCCTGCCTGGCAGAGATGGTGTGACGCTAGTGAGATGTCAGGGCCCTCAGGTGTGAGAGGGGGCCTCTGCTGCTCCTCCTCCCAGCCCTGCTCTGCTGATGCTGAAAGGAAGAACAAGGACATTGGATCAGTTAAAGTGGAGACAAGGTCAATGTGCATCCCTGTCCCCCGGATCATTATGGGCTCATCCTTTCATAAGCAATGGTCAAGCCATGTTGCAAACTTCAATCACTGAACATTCAGCACTGCCATGGCTGCTCGGAGAACAATGGTGACCTCACTGCTGGGCAAACATACCTGCCCATGGCACCCAGCCTCACCAACACTGGTGGACCTGGGCGCATGGCACCTCTCCAAATCTAGGGACTCCTGCTCGAAATGGCTGAGAATAGCTAACTGTACCAACCCGTCGCCAGTCCTCACCCGCTCGACTGCATCATGTGCATTCTTCTCCTGAAAAGGAGAGAAGAGCATTGATTAGTGCTAATTGTACTTGGTCTCTCCTCACGGCCGGCCCACCCCAACCAGAGTGGTACATTGCAGGGCTCCAGTGTCTTCTCACCCCGCTGCTGTTGAATACTCACACAAAGATACTAGGCATGTCCCCACCACCCTGGCCAAATGCTGCCTACATCACATCAGGCACTACACGGTCTAACCTTCCATAGCAAGGAGGTGCAAGTACGTGGAGCGCAGAGGACAACAGATCGATCAGTGCCACACCACCTTGAAGCTCCCCTCCCATGTCATCACCCTGACTTTGAAATGCCCTGGAGTTCCAGCACTGCGCCTAGGTGCAGCTCCTCCAGGTTGCCCCCAAAACAGTAATGTGGGTCACAGTGTACCACTTGTTGCGGGGGCAGAATCCATCTCTTCACCACCCTCTCAGGGTGACCTCGGCATGGGCAATATCTGCTGGCCCACCCATCGAAGGACAGATGCCGTCAATGATTCAATGCAGTCACTATGCTCAGACTTGGGGTCGGGGGGGCGGTTGGGGGTGAACCAGAGGGGAAAGCCTACCTGCTGAGTTAAGTGTCCAATTCCAACATGGTACTCACCCTTCTTGAGCGCAACAGGTCGTTGAAGCACTTGCGACACTGGATCCAGGTGCGCCGCACCACGTCGCGGGAGCTCACCACCTCCTCCCAGGCATGTTTGGTCATGTGGGGGGGCCTCCTCCTCCCGTCCTGGGGTACCAGGACCTCCCGCCATGCTGCCACCTCTTCGAGGAGGACATGAAGGCAATCATTGGAAAAACAAGGAGCACAGTGCCCCCCTGCCCTACCCTCCTGTCTGGCCTGCTCACCAGCAGTGGAAGCCTTTCCACTGGCCTTAGAAAGGCTGCAACAACTTTTTAAAACAAACCGCCAGGTCGCCATTGGACCCGGCGGTCATTGCAGTCCTCGGGAGCTGCGATTCACGCTGGGCGGGCCTTAATTGGTCCGCTCGCATAAAATGGCAGCGCGGACCCGATCGCGGGCAGCGATTGGGTCCGCGCCCGCTCCGCTCCCCCGCCCCGCCAGCCCGAAAATTCAGCCCTATATATCTAATAATAAAAATAGAAAATGCTAGAAATATCAGCAGGTCTGGCAGCATATGTGGCATGAGAAACTGAGTTAATGTTTAGATCTGTAACCTTTTATCACCTGATACTCATTACCTCAAATTATTGCGGATTCTAAGAGCTTGCCCACAACCAACAGGTCTATAGGGAGCTCAGCTCAGTGTCATTTGACAAGTCTTTTCTACCCCAAGTTTAATACTTGTGTGCAGCAGGAGGTTTTTGTTTCCTGTAAGAGTCTAGTGCTAGTTGGAGTCTGGGCTAATACAATCTACATTTATACTTTCCAGAATATGATCACCTAAGAGGCAGTGCTAAACAGTCCATGACATGGGAATCATGCAGAAAGAGAGAATTTGATGATCATATCAAGATGCAGCAATGGGAGCCAGGATTTATAGGTGCGAAGAACCGGAGTTATTGGAACTATTCAATAGATATTCAACATTGGACAAGTACCAGGTGGACAGTGACTCAGAGCAGGATAGTTTGGGGCAACTGTGCCAGGAGGAAGCAGGGAACTCTCCAAAAGGGCAATAGGATGGAGCAGAAGAATAGGAGGGAGTCACAGTGGAGGGAGTCACAGTAGTGAGGGAATCTATAATCAGGTGTACAGATCGTCTTTTTACCTCCACCACTGAATGAGGGGAGGTCATGTCTTTACCCAGGTTAGTCGATAAACAATATCTAAAAGAAAATGGACAAGTTTCAATGAAACTGGATAGGGTATAGCCCAAGGAAGAACTGATTAATTATTGGCAAAGATGTGGGTTGGATGCTGGAATTGTTTTAAAGGATCCATTAACATTGGGAGATAGGGCGAGTTGACCTTTTTTTAAAGAATGTTGTGGATTGTTTTTATTTGGAATATTGTTAATTATTTTGGAATGTTGAGGTTTGTCTCAGCTGCTGTGGTACAATTCATCACAGCTGTCAAAATGTAAGCAGAGTTTTCAGAGCACGTTATTGGTTGCTGATTGGCCTGAAGGCTCCTCAGTGACATGGAAACTCTTAATAAAAAGATTTCTTTTTTCAGCTTTGTAGTTACAGAGCATCAGCCAAGCAGGATATAGCCTCAAAGGAAAGCTGTGTAATTGTAATAACATTAACACAGCGTGGTAGAGATATGCACTCTACTAAGTGCCCTCTTCACTTGTTGCAAATATAACCGGAAGTCCCAAATGCTGTCTCAATGGTGCCAAGGTGAAGGGAGTTACAGAATAGGAAGAAACCCTTCTGGAAAGAGAGGAGGAATGATGTCAGATCGTGGTCCACACAGAAAGTAGTGACACTGACAGAACTTGAGCTTGTGTAGAGGGAGTTTAAGAAGTTGGGCATTAGACTGAAAAGCAAGATCTCAAAAACTGGTCATCTCGGGATGGCTTCTTGTGCCATGTATTAAAGCTGATTAAGGTAATAAAGATTGAGAACATGTGGTGACAGGGCTGGAATCAAACAAAATAGTTTACATTCTTGGGACAGTGCAGTGACTTCTGGGAAAAGGATAGGTTGTACCAAACAGACAGCATTCAACAGAAATGAAATTGCACCAATGTCCTTGCAAAAAGGGTAAATAATGCAGTCGTAGAAGCATTTAACTTGATAATACAGGGTGCAGGGAAAGTCTGGGTTTCCAATGGGTGACAGAAAGCAGGAACAACAAAGCTATTGGGAGAGTAGACAGTAGTTTAGCAAAATGAAATAATTAGGAAATACTAATCAAAGAAGAAAGGGAAAGAAACAGCCATGAGGTAGTGCTATTTTAAAGTAACAGGTCAACCAATCAACAGTGGAAAATCTTCAACACAAGATGCATAGAGTATAGAATAGGGCAAAAAGGGTCGCAAAGAATAAATTTCCATTGATAGAGACTAAAACTTGAAAAACAAAGTATATAATAAAACTAGGTCTAAACAATAATAAAATCAAAAGGTCATCAACCTGAAGCATTACTGCCATTACTGAGCAATTACAGCATTTTCTGCTTTTATTTTATACACCAAAGTTGTTTGCTGAAAAAACCTTCCCCTCAAAACCCTGTAGTTACTATGGCAATGATGCTTCCAAATAGCACTATGGTAGACAATTATTATTGTTCTGTTTTTGAATTGAGTGACCTTCTGGACCACCTTGTAAGGACAGAGTCAATTACATCTTGTGATTGCAGGATTGACTGGATGGGAGCACAGCTTAAAATTTCGGCAATAAAAACAAAAAGCTACTGCGGATGCTGGAAATCCGAAACAAAAACAGAATTACCTGGAAAAACTCAGCAGATCTGGCAGCATCGGTGGAGAAGAAATATAACTGATTTCTTCTCCACCGATGCTGCCAGACCTGCTGAGTTTTTCCAGGTAATTCTGTTTTTGTTTAAAATTTCGGCAGTTCATAATCATTTTCTTTTGCCAAGTCACAACTGCAAGATTTAATGAATTCAATTTCACAAGTTGTCATCAAGGGATTTGAACTCATGGCTAGATTGGCATCATAACCATTAAGCTACAGTACCCAATCTTTACTTCTCTGCTCTTATGCAATTACTTAGGCAAATACTGTTGAATCAGAAATAATTTGGCTCAAATTAAGTTTCACTTTGCCCTTTTGCAGCCGACCACAACTAGCCTAGTTCTTCATTATCATTTCCTAATGATTATGGACCTAATCATAATGTGAGGACTGTTCTAAACCCTCTTCCTGGTTCAATATCGATTTCCCTTATGTCTATTTGATTAAGTGTCTTGGGATATTTCGTTACAATTAAAAGGCATGATACAAGCGGTCGTCTCAAAAGCAATTAAAACAAACTAATCCTCCAAAAATTATAACTAGCAAATAAATCAGTTCTTGTCCAGCTTTCAAATCTTGCACATCATTATTTAATTTGTAACTCAGTGGAGTCTAGTGCATAAAAATCTTCAAAGTTCTTGCTCTGGTTTTTAAATAATAATTCATGTCACCAAATCATGTATAGCCATAATCATAAATATTTATACCTCAACTTGTTTCTTCCTTTGTTCATCAGCATTTTTTGGTACTTCAATGTGAATAATTGGCTCTCGGACATCTGATATTATCTCTGCAACCTGCGGTATTAAATCAAATAACAATTTAAACTTAACTGTAAATAGTCGCACAATAGTCAGGTTTAATTCTGAATGTCTGTATATACTATCTTGATGAAAGATTTTACCACACACATCTCTGTAATTGACAGGTTACTCCTCTATCAGTGGCATTCACCAAATGGCTACTTAAAAGTGCGCAAGAGCAGCCTGGGATCACTCCCTCTGAATTTTCATCTTTCCCATTGGGCTAATTCACTTCATGCGGCTCTGGAATTCACCACTTAGACCAAGAACTCACTGTTTATCCAAATCAACAAAACAGGTAAGAGGCAAACAAATTATCTGGGATAACACTGGAAGCTGTAGCCATTCAAAACTGTCCATTTTACAACAATCTTTACCAAGTATCTTAGGTGATAAAACTGATTTTTAGAATCCCCACTCAAATATATTTGTTCATGATCTTAGTTGTCATCTTAACATTCCAGTCCATAAATTGAAAACTTTGTAGCTTCATAAATATAACAAATTGCCTAAACCTACACAATTTGGCTTCAGTATACTCTTCATTTGTTGAATGCAATTTTATCCTCACATACAAATACACAAGCTAGTATCCAAGTAGGAAAAATTGCTTGAGCCTTGTGTAATTCTTACAAAAAAAATCTTATAGGTGGGGACTTCTTCAAATCTATTATTTTCATGTTTGTGTATATATTAGAGTCCACAAAAGTAGTGAGCCTTTAAATCCTCAACTTTTTTCACAGGAGATGCATTGGTCTGTTCTTGGCTGGAAAATTCTCAGAGTTGCCACTTGAAAGTCATTGTAACTACTCCAGACACCCCCCACATACGTGGTTTCTAATGCACTTCCAAAGCTTTGTCATTCCAGGAAATTGGAGCTGCTGTGTTCATGCAAGCAGTGAGCCTCCAGCATCATATGGATACCTGGGATACTGACCTCAGAAGACGTATTATAGATAAGCAATAATGCAAACTGCTGTTCTGTCACATAGACATAAGGAAAGATAGCACTCAGCTGCACATCTATTACTGCTCATTTTTTTGTCTCACTACACTGCCTGTCCAAATCATTCCAACATTTATCACCGAATAAAGAAGCTCTAATAAATCTGATTTAAATTTACTTTTTGTTATTTAAGTCTGATTCTACTTTCCCATAGTTTTATTTATAAACTTCTGATCACTTTTTAAAAAGAGATTTACTCATTCTCACGACATGGTTTCCTACAGTGTACTTACTATAGTACAATTTCACAATACCTGCAGATAAATGCAGTGAGGATCATAATGCTGCAATAGGTTACAGCAGTAATAGGAACTAATGAAGACTATCTCCTCAACAGTTAGCCATTGGGCTGGGTCATAGGAAAAGCCCCTAGAACTACTGGGTATTTCCCAGTTCCAATGCATACAAGCCATACTCTAACGGCCAGATATCATATATAAGGGTAGACTTCAGCTTAATTGCCAAAAGTGCTAGAACAGGTAGATAAGATGTTCTTGTTGCCAAAGCAAGGTCAGTGTGAACTTTTAAGTGCAAGGAGTTCCTTGCCCTCACAATGGTAGATTGTGGACTGCTTAGTTAGGCCTGAGATTCTTTCACTGGCCTTCAGAGGACCTGTCCAGAGGAATGGAAATTTGGGCAATATCAGGAACAATACAACAGTATGCCCCTATTGACAGTTCTGCAGTACTGACCTGCCATGGTTGGCTGGAATTTTCTAAAGTTTTGCACAGTTTTATGCACGATGCAGGAGTCTGAGCTGAACCTTTCATTCAGCTATAGATGAAGGCAGTGAACACAGATTATAGTCTAAAAGTGGATTTTCAAAGTTGTATGCTCAGGAGCCACATTTTTGAAGGTTGACAGTATTGAGTTGTGAGCTGCAGCGTGTCTCTGGGGCGACCTGTAGAAGGCCACTTCTAGCAAGGTTGCTTTGCATTGGACTTTCCAGAGCATGGGGTTTTGTATGAAGTGACAGGCATGGAGATAGCAGAAGTAATCATAGAATGGGATCAGAAATTTGTTAGTCAATGCTACATTCCAGCTAAATGGAGCAGCTTGCCCAGCCCTGTGATGTCCCTATCATATCGCAGGCTAGGGCAGAACCAGAGTGTGCCTTTGTGGCCACATTTCTTCCAGTACTCATCAATCCAGCCTAGTGATGCTCCAGTGGGTTACTACTTTGCCATAGTGGGAAGAGCGCAGACAGGCCAAGTGGCACCTTCAGTGTTGCACACACTTTCTTACTGACAATCTGACTGGCACCCAAGACATTTGATTACAGTCTTTACATGTGTTTTGAAATTAGGCAATTACGCTGACTGGTCTCACAACTCACAAAAGGTCCAAGACAAAACAAAGGGAGTTGCCCAGGTTGAAAATGTGTAGTAGAATTTTTTTTAAACTAATAGAGACAAATTCATGATAAAACTCACCATGTTAAAAGAGGCATTCATTTTGACAATTAAAAACCATCATAGCAAAACTGCACTCTTACCAGCCGAATCCTTCGTTCATCATCCTTCTGGATGCACAGCAACTGTTCCATCAGTAATGCAATAAGGGAACTTGGTGTGTTGGGCAAGATCAGAATTTCTTGCAACACTGAGACCAGGCACTTCCTAATAAATTGGACCACATAATTAGAATATATAAAAATAAGAACCAAAATGGAGACCAACACCTCAGTTGGGTCGCCTTTTCTCTTTTGCTGCTTCAATCATTTCATTGATGGTAAGAGTCGTGATGCAGCTCCACAGGCCACGACTTCAGATTGTGTGTTCGTCAAAGTACCACATAACGGACACGTTAGCAAAATTGAAGCCCGTGGGATTAAAGAGGCATTGGTAATGTGGGTATACAATTAGCCAAGGGACAGAAAGCAGAGAACTTTGCTGATGGTTGTTTATCAAATTGGAGGGAAGTTGCAGTCTGTGGGGAGCATTTGCACCACTGTTCTTTTTGACATATATTAACAACCTGTACGTGAGAATACAGGGCATAATTTCAAAGCTTGTCAATGACACTAAACTCTGAAATAAAAGTTTGTGAAATACACATACACATTGCACACATAATTGAGAAATGTGAAGTGATAATTCTTTGGACCAAAGAATTAAAGGCAGTAAATGGTACAATTTTAAAGGGGGTGCAGGAACAGAGAAAGGGGGATGTATGCATTCTAATCTTTGAAGGTCGCAGGACAATTTGCGACGGCTATTAAAAAGGCTTATGGAATCCTTGGATCTACGAATAGAGGAATAGAGTACAGAAGCAAAAAAGTTGTGCTAAATCTTTATAAAACCCTGTTTAGTCCAGGATTGGAGCATTGTGGCCAATTCTAGGCACCGCACTTTAAGAAAGGCCTTGGAAAGGGTGCAGAGATGATTTAATAGAAGGGTACCATGGATGAGAACTTCAGGTATGTGGAGAGACAAGAGAAACTGGTATTGTTATCCTTGAAACACAGAAAAAGTTAAGGGGAGATTTTCTAGAGGTGTTCAAAATCATAAGGGTTTTGACAAGAGTAAAGGAGAGTCAATAACTAGAGGACATAGATATACTTGAATATTGCTGAAAATAAAACTGTTGAAGTTTTTCATCTCACATTCATCAGGATAGAAGCAAGAATGCCAAATTTCAAAGGGAACAATTTATACTGCATGAGAAAAGGGTACTGATTGGTTTGCAAGTCAGCTGATTGGTTGAGACATTGCCATGGCGAATGCATCAAGGAGCTATTGTTCCTCATGCTTTTGCTTAATCAAAAAAGTCTGGACATATTCCTTTTGCATGCAAAAGACAGGTCCATGCATACGAATATGGGGTTTCTAGCGAGCATAAGTGAGCTACATTGCAAGCCTCACAGATAATCTTAAATGGTTGCTGGTGTAATTCTTAGCACAGTCAAGATTGTTCAGCAAGTGTTGCCCAATCGTGAAATCACATCAAATGTCAGGCATTATGTTCCGAATTTTACAAGCACAAGTTGGTCAAGTACAATCGGTGCTCTGCCTATTGTGACCAGCTGAAGGGATGTGCTGTTTGATATGATCCGTTGGGTTGTACGGCCTATGTATCTGGTACTGCACTAGCACTGAAATTCATATACCACAGTACTCATCTGTGTGGGTGACAGAACGTCTTTTTGGCCTGATGGCTGCACCCTGTTAGTGGAAAACCCCACTTGTGTTGTCACTGCATAGTAGCAGTGTCAAACATCTGGCTTCACCTGTTGCTCACATTTTTGAGATACTTTACCCTTCCAGAGGTAAGCGACTGGCAGATTGTACCAAACAGCACATCTCTTCGGCTGTTCACAACAGGCAGAGTACTGACTGTACTCAACCAACCCATGTTTGCAAAACTCATAACAATGTCCAACAGGTACAAAAACCCAACAGAGAGGTTGAGTGATCCAACCATGGCAAAGAGAGAAGTTAGACAAGAGAAGTTAAACATTGTATTAGATCAAAGGAAGAGGCTTATAAAGTTGCCAAAAAAAGTAGTAAGCCTGAGGATAGGGAACATTTTAGAATTCAGCAAAGGAGGACCAAGAAACTCAGAATAAGAGGTAGGTCATTTGGGACTGAGATGAAGAGGAATTTCTTCGTTCAGAAGGTGGCGAATCTTTGGAATTCTCTATCCCAGGGGGCCGTGGAGGCTCAGTCATTGAATATATGAAAGGCAGAGATCGATAGATTTCAGAAATATAAAAAAAATAAGAGCAGGCATTGGTTATTTGATCCTGAGTCTGCTCCGCCATTCAATATGATCATGGCCGATCCTCTATCTCGATGCCATTCTCCCATTTTCTCTCCATACCCCTTGATACCTTTAGAGTCTAGAAATCTATTTCCTTCTTAAACATACTCAGTGACTTGGCCTTTACAGCCTTCTGTGATAGAGAATTCCACAGGTTCACCACCCCCTCAAGTGAAGATATTTCTCCTCATCTCAGTCCTAAATGGCCTACCCTTATCCTGAGACTGTGACCCCTTATTCTAGACACCTCTTACAGCCAGAGGAAACATCAACCCTGCATCCAGTCTGTCCAGCCCTGTCAGAATTTTATATATCCCAATGAGGTCCCCTCGCATTCTTCTAAACCCCATCGAAAAAAGGCCTAGTTGACCCAATCTCTCTTCATATGACAATCCTTCCATCCCAGGAATCAGTCTGGTGAACATTCGCTGCACTCCCTCTATGGCAAGTATATCCTTTTTAGGCAGGGAGACCAAAGCTGCACACAATGCTCCAGGTGTGGTCTCACCAAGGCCCTGCACAGTAATGCAGTAAGACATCTTTGCTCCTGTACACAAATCCTCCTGTAATGAAGGCCAACAAAGCATTTGCCTTCCTAACTTCTTGTTGCACCTGCATGCTTGCTTTCAGTGACTGGTGTACAAGGACACCCAGGTCCCTTTGTACATCAACATTTCCCAATATATCACCATTTAAATAATACTCTGCCATTCTGTTTTTCCTGCCAAAGTGGATAACTCCACACTTATCCATGTTGTACTGCATCTGTCATGTATTTTCCCATCACTCAACTTGTCTAAATCACCTTGAAGCTTCTTTACATCCTCCTCACCGCTCACATTCCCACCTAGTTTTGTGTCGTTAACAAACTGGGAAATATTACATTTGGTTCCCATATCCAAATCATTGATGTATATTGTGAATAGCTGGGGCCCAAGCACTGATCCCTGCGGTACCCCAGTAGTCACCACCTGCCACCCCAAAAAAGACCCATTTATTCCTACACTCTGTTTCCTGTTTGTTAACCAATTCCCAAACCATGCCAATATATTACCCCCGATCCCATGTGCTTTAATTTTGCACACTAACCTCTTATGTGGGACTTTATCCTTCTGAAAATCCAAATACAACACTTCCACTGCTTTTCCCTTATCTATTCTACTAGTTATGTCCTCAAAAAACTCCAGCAGGTTTGTCAAACATGATTTCCCTTTCATAAATCCATGCTGGCTTATTCTAATCCTGTTGATATTTTCTAAGTGTCCTGTTATCACATCCTTTATAATAGGCTCTAGCATTTTCCCTACTACTGATGTTAGGCTAATTGGTCTGTAATTCCCCGTTCTCTCTCTCCCTCCCTCCTTTTTTAAATGGTGGGGTTACGTTTGCCAGCCTCTAATCTGCAAGGACTGTTCCAGAATCTACAGAATATTGCAGGATGACAACCAACACATCAACTATTTCCATGGCCGCCTCCTTTAGTACCCTGGGATGTAGATTATCAGGCACTGGGGATTTATCGACTTTCAGTCCCATTAATTTCTCCAGCACTATTTTTTTACTAATGCTAATTTCCTTCAATTCCTCCTTCTCATTAGACTCTTGGTTCCCTAGCATTTCTAGGAAGTTATTTGTGTCTTCTTCCGTGAAGACAGAACTAAAGTAGTTGTTTAATTGCCTGCCAGTTTCTTGTTCTCCATTATAAATTCTCCCGTTTTGGACTTTAAAGGAACCTACATTTGCCTTCACTAATCTTTTTCTTTTTACACACTTTATTAAAAATATCAAGGGACATGGAGATAGTGCGGGGAAACAGCATTGGAGATAGAACATCAGCCATGATCTAGTTGGGTGGCAAAGCAGGCTCAAGGGGCCGAATGGACTACTCCTGCTTCTATTTCCTATGTCCCTAACATTAGATGCAATTCCACGATTGTTCAGCAAGTGCTGCCCAAATCCTAAGTGTGCTGAGAATTTCACTAATAACCAATTTATGGTTATCAGCCAGGCTCGCAATGTGGCTCACTTACGCTTGCTAGAAGTTCCATATATCTATGCGCAAGGACCTGTCCCCTGCAGACAAAAGAAATATGTCCAGACATTGCACTTTTTTTTGAATAAACAAAAGCGTGAATGACACTAGCCCCCGATGCATTCACCATGGCAATGTCTCAACTAATATCAACTGAGTGCATGCAGCATTTGTAATAAGATAGATGAGTTGAAGGCACAAATAGAAATAAATGAATTTGACTCGATAGCTATTACAGAGATGTGGTTGCAGGGTGACCAAGACTGGGGACTCAATATTCAGGGGTATTTGACATTCCAGAAAAAGAGGCAAAAAGGAGGTGGGGTAGCTTTATAAAAGGAAGCTATCAGTGCGGTGGTGGGTAGTGATATAGGTATAATAGATCATGATGTGGAATCAGTTTGGGTGGAAATAAGGAATAGCAAGGGGAAGAAGTCACGGGTGGGAGTCGTCTATAGGCCCCCAAAGAGTTGCCTCACTGTAGGACAAAGTATAAATCAGGAAATAATGAAGGTGTGTAAGAAGGGTGCTACAATTGTCATGGGTGATTTTAATCTGCATATTGACTGGACAAATCAGCTTGGCAGAGGTAACATGGAAGACGAATTCGTACAGTGCATCAGGGATTGTTTCTTAGAGCAATACGTTGCAGAACCTACCTAGGAACAGGCTATTTTAGACCTAGTAATGTGTAATGAGGTGGGATTAAGAGATATTGTAGTTAAGGATCCTCTAGGGGATCGCGATCACAACATGGTAGAATTTCAAATTCAGCTCGAGGGCAAGCAACTCAGGTCTCAAACCAGTGTCCTCAACTTAAATAAGGGCAATTACAGAGGTATGAAGAAAGAGTTGTCTGAAGCAGGCTAGGAAAATAGACTAACGGGAAGGTCAGCAGATGAGCAGTGGCAGACATTTAAGCAGAAATTTCATAACTCTCAACAAAATTTTATCCTGGTTAAAAAGAAGGACTCGACGAGAAGGATGAACTACTCGTGGTTAACAAAAGGTGGTCAAGGAGAGTATCCAATCAAAAACGAAGGCTTATAAAGCGGCGAAAACTAATGGTAGGCCAGAGGATTGGGAATTTTTTTTTTTAGGAACCAGCAGCGGATGACTACAAAGCTAATAAAGAGGGAGAAAATCGATTATGAATGTAAATTGGCAAGAAATATAAAAACAAACAGCAAGAATTTCCACGGGTGTATAAAAAGAAAGAGAATAGCTAACGTGAGCGTGGGACCCCTGAAGGATGCAACTGGAGAATTGATAATGGAGAACAGGGAAATGGCAGATAATTTAAACCAATATTTTGCATCGGTCTTCACAGTAGAGGACACTATAAATATCTCAAAGATATCAGATAAACAAGGAGATAATGGTAGGAAAGATATTGTAACACAGTCTCTATCACAATGGACAAAGTATTTGACAAACTAATGGGACTAAAGGCAGACAAGTCGCCAGGACCTGACGGCCTGCATATAAGGGTATTAAAGGAAGTGGCTGCAGAGATAGTGGAGGCATTGGTCAAAATATTCCAGAACTCACTAGATTCTGGGAGGGTCCCAGTGGACTGGAAAAACGGTAATGTGACAACCCTCTTCTAGAAGGGAGGGAGACAAAAAAGGGAAAACTATAGGCCAGTCAGCCTAACATCTGTTGTTTGGAATATGCTAGAGCTCATTATTAAGGAAGAAATAGCAGGACATTTGGAAAAGCTCAATGTAATCAAACAATGTCAACGTGGTTTTGTGAAAGGGAAATCATGTTTTACAAATTTGCTAGAGTTCTTTAAGGATAAGCAGAGTTGATAAAGGGGAACTGGTAGATGTAGTGTATTTGGATTTCCAGAAGGCATTCAATAAGGTACCACATAAAAGGTTATTGCATAACATAGGAGCTCACGTTATTAGCATGGATTGAGGATTGGTTAACATACAGAAGACGGAGAGTCAGGATGAATGGGTCTTTTTCAGGTTGTAAAGACGTAACTAGTGGAGTGCCACAATGAGCAGTCCTAGGGTCTCAATTATTTACTATTTATATTAATGACTTGGAAGAGGGGGCAGAGTGTAATGTATCCAAATTTGCTGACGTACAAAAATAGATGGGAATGCATGTTGTGATGAGGACATAAGGAATCTGCAAGGGGATATAGGTAGGTTGAGAGTGGACAAAAGCTTGGCAGATGGAGTTTAATGTGGAAATGTGCGAGGTCATGCACTTTGGTAGCAAGAATCAAAGGGCAGACTATTATTTAAATGGAGAGAGACTCCAAAAAATGTGCACCACAGAGGGATCTAGGTGTTCTTGTGCACAAAACACAAAAAAAGTTAGCATGCAGGTGCAGCAAGTAATTAAGGCAACAAATGGAATTTTAGCCTGTATTGCTAGGGGGTTGGAGTTTAAAAATAGGGCAGTCTTGTTACCACAGTTTAGGGTGTTGGTGAGGCCGCACCTGGAGTACTATGTAGAGTTTTGGTCCCTGTATTTAAGAAAGGATAACTGGCATTGGAGGCAGTTTGAAAGAGATTCACTAGGCTGATTCCTGGGACCAAGGGGTTGACTTATCAAGAATGGCCAACAGGTTAGGCCTTTATTCACTGGAGTTTAGAAGAATGATGGGTGATCTTATTGAAACATACAAGATTCTGAGGGGGCTTGACAGGGTAGATGTTGACAAGATGTTTCCACTAGTGGGGGAATCTCGAACTAGAGGACTTAGTTACAAAATAAGGGGACACTTTTAAAACTGAGATGTGAAGGAATTTCTTCTGAGGGTTATGAATGTCTGGAATTCTCTACCCCAGAGAGCTGTGGAGGCTAGATCACAAAGTATTTAAAGCGGAAGCAGATAGATTTTTGAAATATCGGAGAGTTGAGGGCTATGAGGAGCTGGCACGAAAGAGGAATTGAAGCCTGGGGCAGATCAGCCATGATCTCATTGAATGGCGGGGCATGTTTGCGGGGGCCAAATGCCCCACTCCTGCTTCTATTTCTTATGTTCTTATGTAATCAGCCGACTTGCCAACTAATCACCATCCTTTTCTCATGCACTATAAATTGTTGTTCCCTTTCAAATTTGGCACTTTGCTTCTGTCCTGATGAATGCAGCATGAAAAGCTTCAACATGTCAGAACTCAAGTTCTGTCATTCCAAACCACACAGGTATACAATATGACTTAAGAATCAGCAGTAACATGAAGAAACCTTTTCTTTAAAAAAGTAGTGAGTTGTTAGCATCTGGAAAGCATTGCGTGAAAGGGTGGTCAAAGCAGATTCAATAATAACTTTCAAAAGGAAGTTGGATAAACATTTGAATTAAGTTTCTGCTCCATTCTATTTCCAATGCTGAAGTAAAATTATTGAAACACAAACTGTATAAATGAAAATAGTTCACAGGCATGCATCCAACTTTGATTAAACCAAAAACTGCGGATGCTGGAAATCCAAAACAAAAATAATAAAAATACCTGGAAAAACTCAGCAGGTCTGGCAGCATCTGCGGAGAGGAACACAGTTAACGTTTCGAGTCCGTATGACTCTTCAACAGAACTAAGGAAAAATAGAAGAGAGGTGAAATATAAGCTGGTTTAAGGGGTGGGTGGGACAAATAGAGCTGGATAGAGGGCTAGTGATAGGTGGAGACAGCCAAAAGATGTCATAGACAAAAGGACAAAGCGGTGTTGAAGGTGTTGATATTATCTAAGGAATGTGCTAATTAAGGGTAGAAAGCAGGACAAGCAAGGTACAGATAGCCCTAGTGGGGGTGGGGTGAAGGAATCAAAAGGTAGAGATAAATCAATGGATGGAAATACATTTAAAAATAATGGAAATAGGTGGGAAAAGAAAAATCTATATAAATTATTGGGGGAAAAAAAGGGGGGGGGAAAATCGGAAAGGGGGTGGGGATGGAGGAGAGTGTTCATGATCTAAACCTGTTGAACGCAATATTCATTCCGGAAGGCTGTAAAGTGCCTAGTCGGAAGATCAGGTGCTGTTCCTCCAGTTTGCGTTGAGCTTCATTGGAGCAATGCAGCAGGCCAAGGACAGACATGTGGGCATGACAGCAGAGTGGAGTGTTGAAATGGCAAGAGACAGGGAGGTCTGGGTCACGTTTGCGGACAGACCGAAGGTGTTCTGCAAAGCGGTCACCCAGTCTGTGTTTGGTCACTCTAATGTAGAGGAAACCGCATTGGGAGCAACGAATGCAGTAGACCAAATTGAGGGAAGTGCAAGTGAAATGCTGCTTCACTTGAAAGGAGTGTTTGGGCCCTTGGACGGTGAGGAGAGGGGAAGTAAAGGGGCAGGTGTTGCACCTTCTGCGGTTGCATGGGAAGGTGCCGTGGGAGGGGGTTGAGGTGGAGGGGGTGATGGACCCCCACACCTCAACCCCCTCCCACGGCACCTTCCCATGCAACCACAGAAGGTGCAACACTTGCCCCTTTACTTCCCCTCTCCTCACCGTCCAAGGGCCCAAATACTCCTTTCAAGTGAAGCAGCATTTCACTTGCACTTCCCTCAATTTAGTCTACTGCATTCGTTGCTCCCAATGTGGTTTCCTCTACATTGGAGAGACCAAACGCAGACTGGGTGACCGCTTTGCAGAACACCTTCGGTCTGTCCGCAAGCATGACCCAGACCTCCCTGTCGCTTGCAATTTCAACACTCCACCCTGCTCTCATGCCCACATGTCTGTCCTT
This sequence comes from Cetorhinus maximus, assembly GCF_964194155.1. Lineage (NCBI taxonomy): Eukaryota > Metazoa > Chordata > Chondrichthyes > Lamniformes > Cetorhinidae > Cetorhinus > Cetorhinus maximus. Next base: position 109,291,205 of record NC_135879.1, on the reverse strand, counting down.
GGCCTGCTGCATTGCTCCAGTAAAGCTCAACACAAACTGGAGGAACAGCACCTGATCTTCCGACTAGGCACTTTACAGCCTTCCAGACTGAATATTGAGTTCAACAATTTTAGATTGTGAACTCCCTCCTCCATCCCCGCCCCCTTTCCGATCCCACCCCCCCCTCCTTTTCCAATAATTTATATAGATTTTTCTTTTCCCACCTATTTCCATTATTTTTAAATGTATTTCCATCCATTGTTTTATCTCTATCTTTTAGCCTATTTCGATTCCTTCACCTCACCCCCACTAGGGCTATCTGTACCTTGCTTGTCCTGCTTTCTACCCTTAGCACATTTCTTAGATAATATCACCACCTTCAACACCTCCTTCTCCTTTTGTCTATGACATCTTTTGGCTATCGCCACCCATCACTGGCCCTCTATCCAGCTCTACTTGTCCCACACCCCCTTAAACCAGCTTATATTTCACCTCTCTTCTATTTTTACTTAGTTCTGTTGAAGAGTCATACGGACTCGAAACGTTAACTGTGTTCCTCTCCGCAGATGCTGCCAGACCTGCTGAGTTTTTCCAGGTATTTTTATTTTTGTTATCCAACTTTGATTGTCTGGTTAATAGTTCTAGAAGTTATTTGAAGTTATTTCAGGACATATTTCATCAGTTACGTAGCAAAACTTTCAACTTAACTATCAAGTGATCCATTCATCTTTATTTGGAAACTCAAGTGATAACAAAATTTACCTGCCACCCTCTTCTGACATATCCAGGCAACCAACAAGAATGACCAGCTGCTGGCCTATGAATTCTTTCTTCATTACTTCCTCAATTTGCGCAAAGTCAGCTCTCTGTGATTCTTTCAGAATAGGAAGGTTTTTCAAGTAACTAATTGCAGAAGGAATAACATTGTAAGGTAACTGTAGATTTTAGCTTCGTCTTCCCTCCAATTACTAAAATAATAAAAATGTTCTACATTTAGGCATTGCTAGACAGTGGATGATCTAATTCATCTTCTCCATTCCTGCTAGTCGCATGATAATTGTGTTGCTGACAAAGCAGTCAATCTCTATCAATTAGTCTACAATACAGCCAAAGATGAGACAAGTAGATTTCCCAGTGGAAGAAAGCTTGGGGAACCATTTATTCAAAATCACCTGTTCCTCCCAGCTTACTACATTTACTTCCCAAATTACTCATGTACTATATCCTAAACTATTATTTTCTGAAAGAAATCTATCAAACTTGAATTTGAATGAATCAAGACTATCTCATTTCATTGTCTGCCTAGAGAGCCAACTCATAGATTGACCACTCATTGAAATAACATTTCCACAAATTAGTTTTGAATTTATCTCCTTTCAAGCCCAGGTTGCAACCTCTACTTCTGCTGCTCTGGATAAGGTGAAACAACTCATCATAGTCTACATTATGTAATCTCTTTAGGATAATGGACAGCAATCATATCACTTTGCAATATTTTTTTGCAGTGAGAACCTTCCCAATTTATGATAGTTTCTCATAATCCAATCCCTCCATCCTCTCAAATCATGGTTTACTTTCTTCTGTATTGTTTCAATAGCTACAATAGCTTTTTGTACTGTGGCAACCAGAACTGTACAATATCCCAAGTTCCAAGAGACCAATATTTTATAAATTAGGATTACTTTCTTATTTCAGCTCAATATTGACATCTCAACATCTGATTTACTTTAATCACCATCATCGAATGTCGTTGTGGTAAACGCCTAAATTTCTTGCTTTCCACGTACATTATTTTCTATAAAAACCGCCCAAGTAAAATGTTTTGCTTGTTTAAACAACTGTGGTTATAGGACAACTAAGTAGTGAGAAAGATGGCAGTATAAATCAGATCAGACATGGGAAATGGCTGATAATTTTAAGAAAACTTTACACAGGACAAAATAGTTTATAAATTATTGAAGGCCAACAGTACCTTATTTAAAATTTACAGTGAATTCTAACAGGTACCTCAAGAGATATTCAGCATAAATGGCTGTTTCCGGTAAAAGTTTTTCCAAGGCTTCTTCCCTTTCATCTCCCATTGATTTTATGTATTTGCAGAGACATCTCCAGTACAGAGCATTCTCACAAGTTAGATTTTCAACTGATATCACCTTTCTGAAAGATAGTACAAGACTTTTATAAGCCAGCTCAATACATGGCATTAAAAAGTTAGAATTGTGTCTCAATTGTTAACATAGGCAAATACAGTCATTTAGCACACAGCCTATCAGACTTCATCTAAGTGTTAAGTTCAGTTCTGGCCTTGGAAGGGTTACAGCACAGATTTACCAAAATTATACAGGGACTTAATAGGTTAAATTGAGAGGACTGGTTGCATAAACTTAGCTTGCATTCCCTCAAGTTTACATGGTTGAAGGATGATTGAGTTGAGATGTTTATAACAATAGGATTTGATACAGTAGCTACAGGAAAGCTAGTTCCTCTTAATGGGAGAATCAATCTTAAAATAAGCAGAGCTAGGTCATTCAGGAGTGAAATCAGGAAACACATTTTTCCACACACAGAGGAACAGAAAGGTGAAATTCTCTCCCCAAAACGCTGTGAATGCAGGTCAAGTACAATTTACAAGGCCAAGATCAACATGCAAGGGTATCAAGGGTTATGGATCAAAGGCAGGCTAAGTGGAGCTGAGGTACATATCAACCATGATCTCATTGATTGATAGAAAAGCACGAGGGGCTGATGGCCTCATTAGTTTCCTACGTACAGCACAGTTTCACAGTAGTGAGATAAATGACTGCAAGAGCCGTTTTTGGTGAGGTTGGTTGAAGGAGGAGCCTATTCCTCTTTAAATAGTGACAAGATATATAACATTCAAATGAATGGCTGACAGGGTCTCAGTTTAATCTCTCATTCGAAGGGGAGTTCCACCAGCAACACAGCGCTCCCTCATTATTGGAGTGTTAGTGTAGAAAATACACTGAAGTCCTGCAGCGGCTGAAATTAACTATCTTCTGACTCAGTGGTGAGATTGCTATCAACTGAGGCAAACTGACATTCACTAGCAAATACAAAACACACAAAATTCATAAAAAGAGTTTTGATAATGAATTTAAGTGAGCTATTAAAGCTATTTTACGCTGCTATATTGCTTCACACATTAAGTACACCTGGTTTTACAATTGAACGTATTGTGCAGGGTAGGACTCAAGACTTTACTTTATGAAACAAAATGCCCTGTTCAACACCAACCGGAATGTGAGTGAATTGCTTAATCTGGTAATGAGGTAGTAAAAAAAAAATGGAAGACAGGAAATGCCATTGATATTCAGGAGATCTTGAAACAAGTATAACAATCCTTGGCAAATTACACATTTTACATAGAACATATAGCACCGAAACAGTCCATTCAACTCAACTCGTCCATTTATGTTCCAGTCAAGCCTCCTTCCTTAATTATCACCGTATTCCCTTCTCCCTCATATGCGTATCTGGTTTCTCCTTAAATGCATCAATACTATTAGCCTCAACAACTCCATGTGGTAGCGAACACCACACTTTCACCACTCTCCGGGTGAAGAGGTTTCGTCTGAATTGCCTATTTGTTCTCTTAATAACCATCTTATATTGATGGCCATTAATTTTCCTCTTCCCTGCATCTAAGTGTTCCATATTTTAAAGATCTCTATTAGGATCTCAAATGCCTCTATATCCTTTTAAGATGGCAGCCAGAACATTTTTTTAAGCCCATTTTCCAGGATGTGGGCTTCGTTGGTTAGGCCAACATCTATTGCTCATCCTAATTGTCCTCGAGAAGGCGGTTGTGAGCTGCCTTCTTACAGTCCTGCGGTGTAGGTACACCCACAGTACTGCTAGGGAGAGTGTTCCAGGATTTTGACACAGCGACAGTGAAGGAACAGCAATATATTTCCAAGTCAGGATGGTGAGTGGCTTGCAGGGGAACTTCCAGGTGCTGGTGTCTGCTGTCCTTGTCCTTCCAGATAGTAGTGATTGAGGATTTGGAAAGCACTGTCAAAGGAGCCTTTGTGAGTTTCTGCAGTACATCTTGCAGATGGCATACACTGCTGTCACAGTTCGTCGGGGGTGGAGGGAGAGAATTTTTGTGGAGATGATGTCAATCAAGCGGGCTGCTTTGTCCTGAATGGTGTCGAGCTTCTTGAGCGTTGTTGGAGCGGCACTTACCCAGTGAAGTGGACAGTATTCCATCACCCTCCTGGCTTATGACCTGTAGATGGTGGACAGGCTTTGGGGAGTCACGAGGTGAGTTACACTCTGTAGGATTCCTAGCCTCTGACCTACTCTTTCAGGCACAGTATTTTTATGACTAGCCCAGTTCAGTTTCTGGTCAATGGTAACCTCTGCTAGGATGTTGATAGTGTGGGATTCAGTGATGGTGATGCTATTTAAATGTCAAGAGGCAATGGTTAGATTCTCTCTTGAAGAGATGGTCATTGCCTGGCACTTGAATGGCTCGAATGTTGCTTGCCACTTGTCAGCCCAAGCCTCGATATTGTCCAAGTCTTGAAGATTTGGACATGGACTGCATTAGTATCCAAGGAGTTGTGAACTATGCTAAACATTGTCCAATCATCAACGACCATCCCCGCTTCTGACCTTATGATGGAAGGAAGGCCACTGATAAAGCAGCTGAAGATGGTTGGGCCATGGACACTACCCTGAGGAACTCCTGCAATGATGTCCTAGAGCTGAGATGATTGACCTCCAACAACCACAACCATCTTCCTTTGTGCTAGATGTGACTCCAACCAGCGGAAAGATTTCCCACTGATTCCCATTGATTCTACTTTTGCTAGGACTCCTTGATGCCACACTCGGTCAAATGTAATCAGTCTCATCACACCTTTGGAGTTCAGTTCTTTTGTCCATGTTTGAACCAAGGCTTTAATGAGGTCAGGAGCTGAGTGACCCTGGCGGAACCCAAACTGAGCATCAGTGAGCAGGTTATTGCTAATCAGGTGCCGCTTAATGGCACTGTTGATGACCCCTTCCATCACTTTACTGTTGATGGAGAATAGACTGATGGGACGGGAATTGGTTGGGTTGGATTTGTCCCGCTTTTTGTGTAGAGGACATACCAGGGCAATTTTCCACATAGCCGGGTAGATGCCAGTGTTATAGCTGTTATGGAACAGCTTGGCCAGGGGTGCAGCAAGTTCTGGAGCACAGGTCTTCAGTACTATTTTTAGAATATTGTCAGGGCCCATAGCCTTAGCAATATCCAGTGCCTTCAGCCGTTTTGTGATATCACGTGGAGTGAATCGAATTGGCTGAAGACTGGCATCTGTGACGCTGGGGACCTCTGGAGGTTGCCGAGATGGATCATCCACTCGGATCTTCTGGATGAAGATTGTTGTGAATGTTTCAGCCTTATCTTTTCCATTGATGTGCTGGGCTCCCCCATCATTGAGAATGGGAATATTTTTGGAGCTTCCTCCTCCAGTGAGTTGTTTAATTGTCCACTATCATTCACGACTGGATGTGGCAGGACTGCAGTGTTTAGATTTAATCCGTTGGTTGTGGAATCACTTAGCTCTGTCTATCATTTACCACTTATGCTGTTTGGCATGCAAGTAGTCCTCTGTTGTAGCTTCACCAGGTTGACACCTCATTTTTAGGTATGCCTGATGCTGCTCCTGGCATCCCCTCCTGCACTCTTCATTGAAGCAGGGTTGATATCATTACCACCAAGCCAAGGAATAGTGGGGGATATGCCAGGCCATGAGCTTACAGATTGTGGTCGACTACAATTCTGCTGTTGCTGATGGATGACCAGTGTTGAGTTGCTAGGTCTGTTCGAAATCTATCCCATTTAGCACAGTGGTAGTGCCACACACCACAATGGAGGAAATCTTCAATGTGAAAGTGGGAATTCGTCTCCACAAGGTCTATGCAGTGGTCACTCCTACCGATACTGTCATGGACAGATACAACTGCGACAGGCAGGTTGATGAGGTGAGGTCAAGTGTGTTTTTCCCTCTTGTTGGTTCCCTCACCACCTGCTGCAGACCAAGTCTAGCAGCTATGTCCTTTAGGACTTGGCCAGCTTGATCTGTGGCGGTGCTACCGAGTCACTCTTGGTGATGGACATTGAAGTCCCCAACCCAGAGTACATGCTGTAACTTTGCCACCCTCAGTGCTGCCTCTGTGGTGTTCAGCATGGAGGAATACCGATTCATCAGCTGAAGCGGGACGGTAGGTGGCAATCAGCAGGAGGTTTCCTTGCCCATGTTTGACCTGATGCCATGAGACTTCATGGGGTCTAGAGTCGTTGTTGAGGGCACCCAAGGCAACTACCTCCCAACGGTATACCACTGTGCTGCCGTCTCTGCTGGGTTTGTCCTGTTCCACAGCGATGGTGATGGTGGTGTCTGGGACATTGTCTGTAAGGTTCAATTCCATGAGATGACTATGTCAGGCTGTTGCTTGACTAGCCTGTGAGGCAGCTGTCCCAATTTTGGCACAAGCTCCCAGGTGTTAGTAAGGAGGACTTTGCAAGGTCGACAGGGCTGGGTTTGCCATTGTCATTTCCAGTGCCTAGGTTGATGCCAAGTGGTCTGTCTGGTTTCATTCCTTTTTATTGACTTTTTAGAGTCAACCACATTACTGCAGATCTGGATAGGTAGGTGAGGATAGCAGATTTTCTTCCCTAAAGGACATTAGGGAATTGAATTCAAATTCCACATTATTGAATTCAAATTCCACCATCTGCCATGGTGGGATCCAAACCCGGATCCCAAGACCATTACCCAGGGTCTCTGGGTTACCAGTCCAGTGACAATACTACTATGCCACCGCCTCCCCCACGTACTCCAGGTGAAACTAAACAAGGTTCAAGTTTAGCATAACTTCTCTATTTTCAAGTTCTATCTCACAAGAAATAAACCTTCGTGGTTGGCTTGCTTTTGTTATGGCTATATTGGCATGGGTTGTAACATTTAGTGATTTGTGTAATTGTATTTCTAGATCCGTTTGTTCAACAACAGTCAGCAGCCCTCAAAAATTAGGGAGAATTAAACTATTTTCAGTAGCTATCAAAGCAAAAAGACTAACATACCCATTATTTAGATTTTGACAGTTTTCAACCAGGTCTTCAACAGGGGTTTGGGCAAACAAGGCGTTAAGTGCAGATTCAGCCACAGTAACACAATTTTCCACATCCAGACGATGAAGCAAGTCTAAAACATTGCCCTCCATTATGCGAAGCCAAGCTTGCAACAACTTTTTCTGTACCACTTCTTTTACAGAATCTATAAATTAAAAATAGCAAGAATAAAACCACCACATTACTTGAAAAGTTAAAGTACATAAACTCTATTATACATCGCTCTGCACAAGAATAAAATAAGCCAACATGGTGCCAAAAATCAAATATGTAGGTAGTTGCTAAATATGTTTATTCTCAAAGGTAAAAACAACAATAAATTTACATTTTTATATGACCCTTTAAGCTGGTAAAATGTCCTAAAGCACTCCAGGAACGTTGCAAAACAAAATTTGTCACTAAGCCACATAAATAGATACTAGGACAAGAAAAGTAAGTTTTAAGAGGAGTCCTAAAGGAGGTGGCAGTGTGATTTAGGGAAGAACTCCAGAGGTTAGAACCGAGACAGCTGTTTGGCAATGGAGCAGCATCTAAAATCAGTTATGTGCAAGAGGACAGAATTGGAGAGCACACAGTACTACATTGAATCCTGGTTCCTCAAAGCCTTAGACTTAAAATTCTCACTCCATTGCTGAAATCTTTCCAGGGTCTCACACCACCCTATCTTTGTAACCTCCTGGGGCTGCTACTGTTCCTGTTTTTCTTTTTTTAAATGTTCCTGCCTCACTGCTCTTCTCCCAAACCATCGCTGGTGAGAGCACTTGGGAAAAAAAACATGATTGTAGCAGCCCCAGCTTGGCACTTCTGCATCATCGGGACTCACACTTCCACAACTTTGGAGCTCCAGCTTTGGATCGGACCTGGATCTTCGAACAGCAGGTCCAGGAGAGGGAAGCAACAAGAGGGTGAGTCAGGTAGTGGGAGCTTTCACCAGAGGGTGGGTTTGGGGGGGGGGGGGGAAAGAGTGTAGGCAAAGGTGGAAGGGCGCAACTCTTAGACTGGGACAGGGAGAGGATCTGCAGCGACTAGGAGGATCGGGGAGCAGGAGGTTCAGGAGCAGGAGTACTGTAAGTAGAAAGTTACATTTTTCTTTTATATTTTTAAACTTATTTTGGACGTTATTACGTTATTTTATTTACCAATAATTTAACAATGTAAAATATTCCAACCTAAGAGGGAGTATAATGTTTTAATATTTGATTTTTTTTTTGCTGATAAGGAAGGTTCTACAGAACATAACTACAGTTTTAACACTGGTTTCTAAGGGAACCAATATTTTACTTAAAAGTTGTGATTTTCAGGAACACAACCGCAACTTTAATTGAGGGCTTACTATATCAGATTCAAATTCTCCATATTCTCTCTCAAACTCTGTACAGTAGTACGTGAATCACCAGAGAGGTTGTCTTCCCAATCATCTGGGTAGTTGGTCCATTCCATTGATGGTCCTCTTCTCGTAGATACTAGTGCACTTCTGTTTCTTCTCACTATTCAATTTTCAGTCTTGACAAGATAAGATCACGAATGTGGCCTTCGCAATTCTGGTCATAAATCCATACTGATTCACCTGGCTGGAGTTCTGGTAAATCATACACTCTTATGGTGTTGATTGTAGTTTCTGGTTTGATACCTATCCTTCTTCTCCCTTATTGTCTCTATATCTGCTGCTCTGAGACATAACATAGCGTGAATGGAAGAACAGGAAATTAAGTCCGTAATCATCTTCTCACTAGAAGTTCAGACAAAGCCAAACCATTCTGGAGTGATGAGGAATGATAGCTCAACAATGCCAAGTTGATAAAGTCATTTTTCTTCAAAGCTTTTCCCTTCCGTACTTCTCTTTCAGTCTCTCCATTAGCTTGTGGGTATCTGGGTGAGCTAGTCAGGTGGACAAATCCAAAGGCTACAACTGTTTGCAAACTGGGGCAGTTGTCTGAAATGACTAGATCTGGAATGCCATGTGTGCCTAAAAGTTTTTAAAAATAATTTAATGACAGCTACCAAGGTGGGACAATGAAGGCATTTAATCTCAATCCATCTGGAATAATAGTCAACAACTGAGGAATGTCTTCCCCTGGAGCTCAAAAAGATCCATTCCGAGACATTCCCACAGTCTGGAAAGAAAAGCGGATACGATCAGTTCCTTTGCCTGGCAATGGATTGCACAGGTGATGCAACACAATCATTTCCTCTAGTGATTTTGAGATCCCTGGTCGATGGCTGGAGGAAGTCTTGCTTTAGCCACTGTTCTGTGTCTTCCTAAATCAGTTTCTCCATTTTGTTCAGTCACAAGCCAGGGTCTCCCATGAGTCGGCAGGGATATTCGACCTCTTCAGGGATGCTTTAATGGACATCCCTAAAACATTTCTGCTGTCCTCCTGGGAGTCTCCTGCTGTGACCAAGTTCAGGGTAGAGCAATTGCTTCAGGAGTCTGGTGTCAGAGATATGAACCAGCAGAAGTGGTTTTGAGTGATTAACTCCACTATATTGGGCAAATTGGCTTGGGAGAGGATGCTGCTGTTGGACTGCCTTTGTTGACACTGGATTGAAGATTTTGCAAAGGCATCACTGGTGGCACTACTCCACTGCTTTGAGGTGCCTGCTGTAGGTTGTCCAAGTCTCTGAAGCACATAGGAGTATGGATGTCATTGCTGCACAGTCAACCATGACCTTAGTCTCAGGTTTGAGTTCCTGGTCCTCAAATACTCTTCCTCAGTTGTTGAAGGCTGAGCTGCACATTAGAGATGATGGATTTTGTCATCTTTGCCCGTCTTCATTGAGAGGAGCCTCAGGGTACTGAAAACAGCCACATTTTCCAGGATCTTGCTGCTGATTTTAATTTACAAGGGAGATGTTTTGCCATAGGAGCTAGTTGGAAGAGGATCTTAGTTTTCTGGGTTTTAGTGAAAGGCCCATTTTCTCATTTGCTTCTGGAGGAGTCATCGACAATGACCTGGAGCTCAGTTCCTGAGCAAGTGCACATACAAGGGTCATTTGCATTCTGAAGCTCTGTAAATGAGGTTGGCATATTTTGGTTTTGAATTGAAGGTAGCGTAGGTCGAGCAGTTTCCCATCTGTTCTGTAGATTATCTTCACACATTTGGGTAATTTGCTGGAGGTGAAGTGCAGTATTGCAGCGAGGAAAATGGAGAAGAGGGATGGTGCAATGACACAGCCTTGTTTGACCCCAGTTTCTACTGAGATAGGGTTCATGGTGTTTCTCTTGATTAGTTTGCATCTCATCAATTCTAACTGAGGAAAACAATCCATAATGCATAGCAAAAAAAAACATAGCCCTCTTTCTCACTACAAACATTTCCTCGGCTGATGAGGGTATCTCAAGTTGAGCTACAGCACCTCCTGATTAAGGACATTGTAGATATAAGAAGCTGACAAAATAAAAATTAGTAAAATTGGATCACCACCTTCATTTGAATATTTCCAGGTTGGAGGTACTTCTGTTAGAATGCTATGGACTTTGGATAGCAATTTTCTTTTAGCAAGACATAAAATGCAATGAGCATTGATCCAAATTGTGCATGACTATACAATTTCAAATTGCACAGGCTTTGGTGTCAGCCCTGTTACTAGCAATGCTACATGTACATAACTTACCTGAACGGTCAGTCAAGCCTTGCTTAAGAAGTTTCACCCGCTGTGCAATGGAAAATGCTTTTATATGTATCTTTTCTGCTAAAACCTAAAAGGGCAGATATTTGGTAACTTTAATGAATAACCTAGCAAGTTTAAATATGAATATTAAAAAAAAAAATCACAAATTGTTTCAATACAAAGCGAAAAACAAAAAGATTGCTAAAATATATAAAAACCTATTTTCTGTTGATTATAATTTACAATAAAAAAACAAATTCCGCCTTTAACATTCCAAAACTTGAGGTATATTTTTTTAAAATGAACAGAGCAAAAGGTGGCATTCTGAGTAACCAAACCTTTGTCAAAGAAAGGAGTTTCGAGAAAGACCTTAAAAGGAGAGGGAAATGGAGGGATAGAGGGGTTTACAGATGGAATACTAGAGTTTGATGTCTAGGTGTTTAAAGCACAACTGCCAATAATGGGAAAAGGAGGTGGTGATGCACATTTAAGATATAGAATTCAATACAAAAGAATAAAAGCAAAATACTGCGGGGGCCAGAAAACCCGAAATAAAACAACGTGCAGGAAAAGCTCAGCAGTTTTGGTAATATCTGTGCAGAGAGAAGCAGAGTTAATGTTTTGAGTCCAATATAACTCTTATTCATTCCTAAGTCATATTGGACTCAAAACATTAACTCTGCTTCTCTCTGCACAGATGCTGCCAGGCCTGCTGAGTTTTTCCTGCACTTCCTTTTCATTGAAAGAAAAACAAATGCAGCTTTTCATTCTTAAGCATTATCTGTATAATGAAAGGAATATTGTAGCATTCCCATCAACAAACAGATAATGCAATTAATTTAAAGATACACTGGAGGTAAATATTGCATTTAGTTTTTCCTCAAAGTGAGAAGTGCTGTTATTTTTGTTCATGGGAATTGGGCATCATTGGCAAACCTGACATTTATTGCTAATTCCCCAGTTGCCCTCAAGAAGGTGGCGGTGAGCTACCTTTTTGAGCTGAATACCAGATGGTGTAGGAACACAAGCGCTGTTAGGAAGAGTGTTACAAGATTCTGAAACAGCGAGTGAAGATACGGCATATATTTCCCAATCGGTTGTGACTTGGACAGGATCTTGCAGACGATGGTGTTCCCCTTGTTCTTCTAGGTGGTAGAGGCCATGGATTTGGAAGATACTGTCAAAGGAATCTTGGCAAGTCGCTGGCAGTAGAGAATTTTAGAATTTTCTATTTGTGGCAAAGTTGGCATGATGGACCCCACTAAAATTTGCCGTTCTTTTAAAGCAAGAATGACTTGAGGGAAGTCTAAGTTTCCTACATTAAAAGATTTCGCTAACACTGTCAAATTCTAGCTGGCATATTTCAAGAGAAAAGAAAATCCAGTAAAACTTTGTGCATATTAAAATGGAGAAAACATGCTAGATTATGGCCTAGCCTAGTCAATGGCTATTAAATTATAAAGACTGCAGTAACAATGAAAAATTCCCTAAAGAAAGAAATTACAAAATAAATGAAAACAAAATCAAAAGAGCAAGGTTTTCATTTTCCTCATAAATCACATTTATTTGGATCATTTAGGCTGCCATAGTATACCACAGCCATATTTTTAAGATCTTTAAATACTGGAGCTTATAAGGAAACCACTGGGGTATCTAATGGAAGGATCACATGTTTTCTATAAAGTATGGTCTATGGCATTTCATTTTTAACATTAAATTTGATGGCAGAGAGAGAAAGAACAGAGTGGGATTTAGCATAAGGACCAGCACACACAAATATTCACACACATGCTTTATCACCCACCTCAAAGGCTAACTTTCTGACATTCTCTTTAACATCCATAGTACGCCCAATTATCTTGGGAAGAGTTTTGGCTGACGGCCCTATACAGGACAATACTGCTCGTCTCACCTCTGGATTGGTGTCACATTCAATTAAATGCAAGTAAGCTAAAATAACAAATTGTTTATTAGTGCATTTTAATTTTTAAAATCAAAGTTTAGTAGTTGCCTTTTTACTGCATTACATTTCAACAAGACATGAAGACAACCTATTCACTTCTAGTCACCAGCAACAAATAACATCAATGGTCCAGATTTTGCAATGGTCATGACAGCAAAATGTCAGTGTTCGATATCATCACTCCACTGAAATTGACAGCAACTTCAGGGGGAGAATTTTCTCCCTGTTGAGGGGTTGTGTGGGGTGGGCGCGCAGCCGATCGGCACCTCCGATCGGCTGGGCCCCGCCATTTTCCTTGGTGGGCTAATTAAGGCCCGCCCAGCGTGACGTGTGCCCGGAAGTGCTGAGCACTCCCTTTGCGGGCGGGGGAGTAGGCTGAGTCTGGAGTGCACTCTTTCACGCGTATGCGTGAAAGAGCGCAGAAATCTCCCTGAGACACAGAGGTGCCTCAGGGAGTTTAGTTTCACATAAAAAACATTGAATAAAAGGGAGAAAAAAATTTTAAGAGCATGTCCCCTCATGTGAAACTGTCACATGAGCTGGGACACGTCCATTAATGTTAATAAAAATTTTTCCAACACTTTAAAAACGTTCATGAAACCTCGTCCCACCCATGGATGAGGTTCCATGAAAAATGCGAAGGCCGCCTTGGCTCTTTGCCTATCTGCCAACCTTAAGGTTGGATAGGCAGCTCAGGTCAATGATTTAATTGATTGTTAAATGGCCTTAATAGGCCTTTGACAGTTCGGCGGGCATGCAGCTGAGTTGGTTGTGCGCCTGCCGAACTGAAAATCTGAATGGCGCACGGTGACATCGAGACACACGCCCATCTTCACCTCGCATCATTTTACGCCTCAGCAATCGGGCCCCGCCCCTACTTGCCGAGCCGAAGATTTTACCCCAGGAGTTTGAACATGCACACAATAATGCAGAAATCCAGATGTTGCTATCAGTAAATCTACACTCCTCCATAGAATGCACTGTAGAGGCTCTTAGACTGCTATCTCTCTTGCAATTGTGGGTTGGCAAGAACTTCCATTCTAAAAACCCTAGGAAAAGTTATCTGTTGCTAAATGAGGTGAAAAATGGGATTTTACTAACTTCATAGTTACTGCCAAACACCCTTTGTGGCAGCAAAAAGCTAATTTTATATATCTGTGGAAAGTCAAATTTCTCCACAATTATTAAAAATTCACATTTTTAAAACTTTTATTTATGTCTATCCACATTTTATTTGCTATCTTAATACAGTCATATATAATTTAAATCAAAAGTGAAGGATTTTAAGTGTTTTTCACTTCCTGGTTCGCTGACATCAGCACTGCTGCACCCCAAGACATCTCCTTCATTGATACCAGATTTAAACTGCTATTGGGAAAAATGGAAATCCCAGCCAGAGATCATTCGACGTTTGTGGGAAAGGACAGCAGCACGCGCCCTTGCTTTGCCAATGACTGCAAAATCCAAGTCAATATATTTCACAAAACAGCACATTTTGCAGAAAAGGCTTTTTGCAATAGCACATGTACATATTTAAAGACACATTTAAAGAATGCTAAGTTCCAAAAAGGTTTCAAAAACCAGAACAGATGACCCATTTATGACCATGCCCCTTTACTATTATAAACCAATAGTGAAAACAAGGGCCCCACAATATTCACACAGTCCAGGCCAAGGGACAGAACCATGCAAAAATAAAATCTGCATCATGCATATTTTAAAAATACCCTAAAAATGTTGATAACTTCATAATTTGAAATTTAGAAATGTTCAGTGGATATTCATAAGGCATTGAATACTCAATTTACACAATACATAACAGATTTTAAAAGTTAAACTCTCAGTGTACAATGGCAAGCATTCACATAGACTGGATATACCAATACTTACCATCAATTACTGGGCAATTTTCATCAGTGGGGTCTTGAAGTCGGGACAAGGCAAGCACAGCCTGTATTCGCACATTTGGAAACTTGTCCTTTATTCTCACCAGCATGGCTTCATATATATGGTCATATAGCTCATCATCAATCTGTGCATTTTCTGACATGCTACCCAGAAGTTTGTTGATTAGCTGGCAGGCACGGAATCGAACAGAATGGCTACATGCACTGTGAGACTGTTAGGAGAAGGTTAAAAACTAAAATCAATGATCCCAGTCAAAGACCAGTGAGATTTATGTTGAATTCATAACATTTCTTTCATCAAGTTTCAAGATTAGTCAGTAATTTCTATATATCAATTTGTCAATAATTACAAAAGCTACTGTGTACAAAAGATTTTAATGAAGACATTAGAATTTAGCTGTGACACAATTGTATCTGTCAACTTCACCTAGCACAAATCAGGACATTAATCTCTCACTGCATAAATCCTCCAAGATTCGGGGGAAAAACTTATTAAATAGTGCTTTAAACATTAAAATACCAAACAAAAACAATGCAAGACTTATTTCCACTAGTGTGTTGAGTTTTTAAAAACGCATTATCATTTGTCTCAGAATGTCCAAGAGCATTTTCATCATTTTGTAGTGCAGTCACAGTCCTGTAGGTAAATGTGACAGCTAAGTTGAGTGCAAATGTTTATTAAAGATAAAATGATGATAAAAAGATATCAAAGATGATTAGAACAATTCAATGAGAATGATATTTGGGAACAGGAACAAGCACAATCCCTCTTAAAAGCAGCAATTTTGGTTTTGCATATTTTGATTCCTTTTAAATAAAATAATCTCCAAAACTCCACTCTTACCAGCACACTCTTTTACCAACACTTTAATTAAAAGGTTGTCACTTTTTTAATGTTAGTTCTTAGTATACCAGATCAAAATTAGTTATTTCTTGGACAACATAAGCCAAATTTCAGTAAAAGTACAAAAGGACTGATGTTGGTTTTGCTGTTAGATCTCTATATGCAATTTAAAAAGATTTCCATGAAGAAAATTATCTACTGGCGGGGGGAAATCCATTATCAACCAATTTTTTTTTAAGTAAATTGAAATAGCAACAAAAATGCATGGTACTGTGTGTTTTTGAATGGAAATAATACTGCACCTTAAGCAGAAAGTGAAATAAGAACAGCATGAAACAATTTTCTTCATCTTCACTTTCCTCATCTACTGGTTCTTCAAACGAAGTAGCAAATTTTGCAACAAACTCAATCATCCTTTCTACTGCTGGCTCTCGCTTATAAATGGTCATGGGATACTTCAACAATTTGATAAATTCTTCATGAAATGTATTTTTATCTTCATCCTGCAACTTTAAAGTAAAAATTGTAGTATTAATAATAGATACAGCATAAACAGACATTTCCTAGAAACACTGTGGAAAAAAAAGAGCAAAAAAGCCACTCAGCCCATTCAACCCTCTACTTCCACCAGACCTTACACGAATTGCTTTGTCGTGAATACTCCTGAGCTTATTCAATGCCTTCAGGGAAGTGATTAAAAGTAGGTAAAACATCTGAGAAAAGAAAACTCAATCAAGTGAACATTTTATTAATTCAGCATTAAAATCTGCATCGTTAACTGCTGATCAGTTAGATTTCACATGGAGAACTGGAAACATTGCAGTCAAGGTGTCTGCTCCTGATTACTGCCCAATGACCATCGCTGTGTGCATACATTTGATGAGGACGGAATTAGTCTTGGTTTAACAATCTCTCAAGGTCAAGCAGCCTGCTGACTTTCATTAGTTTGGCTCATGAATCAGGTGGTTGCTGCTGACCACGGAATCTCAACCCAGCACTTATCAATGCCTTAATGAGTGAAACACGATGAATGGAGAAAGCTCAAATTGATTCAGCAGAGTGCTTAACAGTTCAGACAAGGCATATAGGATATAAAGTACTGTTTTGTATGTTGAATACATAATCAAGATTGGCAAGCATTTTCTAAACAAACATGTTTGTTTCGAAACGATCAACAAAACAGTCAGAAGTGAAATGAAGGAAAAAAACCAAGTTCTATAAATCCTGTAGGGGAAAAGTGTTGGGAAGGGAGTGAGGGGACTGCCACTGAAATTACTATAAGAAAATTCAAAACACATCAGAAGAGTGACCAGAGAGGCAAAGACAAACCAAGAAATGAGCACAACTGATGTAGAAGTGGAAAAGATATATTTCAGTCTTACAGCACTTAAGACGCAGCCAGAGACAAGAGTAAGAAAGACGTAAATGAGGCCAAAATTGAGGATGAATGCAGAATATACTTAAATAATCATTTTCCTAGAATGATACAGCACAGGACGAGGCCATCATACCTGCCTGGTAAAAGATATACAAGTAACCCTCCTTCCCTGCAACTTCACCACAGTCCTGTATATTTTTCACCTTCAAGTATTTAACCAATTCTTTGTTTAATGTTACTGTTGAATCTGTCTCCACAACCCCTTCAGGCAATGCATCCCATCACAACAACTTGCTGCATCAAAAAACGTTTCTTCATGTCACCTCTGCTTATTTTACCAATCAACTTAAATCTGTGTCCTCTGATTTGCGAACCTTCTGCCATTGGAAGCTATTGTTCATTTTCTCAATTTCTTTTAAATCGGCTTTTAACCTTCTGTGATCTAAGCACCTTCCAGCCTCTCCTCAGATACTGAAGCGGTCTATGTCCAAATGCAGCAAGACTTGGACAATATCCAGGCTTGGGCTGACAAGTGGCAAGTAACATTCGCGCCACACAAGTGTCAAGCAATGACCATCTCCAATAAGAGAGAATCCAACCATCGTCCCTTGATGTTCAATGGCATTGCCATCACTGAATCCCTCACTATCAACATCCTGGGGGTTACTATTGACCAGAAACTGAACTAGACTAGCCTTACAAATACTGTGGTTACAAGAGCAGGTCAGAGGCTAGGAATCCTGCACCGAGTAACTCACCTCCTGACTCCCCAAAGCCTGTCCACCATCTACAAGGCACAAGTCAGGAGTGTGATGGACTACTCCCCACTTGCCTGGATGAATGCAGCTCCCACAACACTCAAGAAGCTTGACACCGTACAGGACAAAGCAGCCCGCTTGATTGGCACCACATCCACAAACAGTAGCAGCAGTGTGCACCATCTACAAGATGCACTGCAGGAATTCACCAAGGCTCCTTCGACAGCACCTTCCAAACCCACAACCACTGCCATCTAGAAGAACAAGGGCAGCAGATAGATGGGAACACCACCACATGGAAGTTCCCCTCCAAGTCACTCAACATTCTGACTTGGAAATATATCGCCGTTCCTTCACTGTCACTGGGTCAAAATCCTGGAACTCCCTTCCCAACAGCACTGTGAGTGCACCTACACCACATGGACTACAGCAGTTCAAGAGGGCAGTTCACCACCACCTTCTCAAGGACAACTAGGGGTGGGCAATAAAATGTTGGCCCAAAACAAAACATAACTGAAGTCCCTCATCCCTGGTACCATTCTTATAATATCTCTTCTGCATCTGTCCAAGCTCTTGACATCCCTTCAATAATATGTTGCACGACATTGAACACAGTACACCATCTGAGGCCAAGCCAATGATTTATAAATGTTTAGCTTAACTGTCCTGCCCTTGTACTCTATTAACTAATCCAAGGATTCATTTTCATGCTTTTCATTTTTTTAAATTATTCAAATTTCCCTACCACTTTCAAAGATTTATGTACATATACAACACTCACCACTTGCCCGGTTTCTCCCTTCCTGCACCTTTTTAAAATTGCATCATTAGTTCATATTGCCTCTTCTTATTTTTTTTTTACCAAAATATATCGCTACACACTTCTCAATGCATTAAATATCACCTATGTCTCAACTAATTTCAATAGTCCTCTAAGTCTACTACTATCTGCCTCACTATTTACTAAAATCCTCCGTCTCTCTACCCCTTTTCTCCTTCAAGACATTGCTTAAAATCTGCCTCTTCAACCAAGCTTTTGGTTACCTGCTCTTGCACTTTTGTGTGTGGCTTGGTGTCAAATACTATTTTATAATGCTCCTACTAAGCAACTTAGAATGTTTTATTACATTAAAGGCACTAGTTGTATATTTCCAAGCTTCATATCATCTGCAAACTTTGAAATTAAGCCCTGTATGCCCAAGGTCATTGATATCAAAAAGAGCAGTGGTCCTAACACTGACCCCCAGAGAATACCATTGTTTTTCAGTTTGGAGGACAGTACACAATCATTCACCACTACTTTCTCCTTTCTGCCCCTTTAATCCCATGAGCTTTAACTCAGCTATTATGTGGGTCAATGGTAAATGCCTTTTGAAAGGTAATTTACACTTCAACCACACTCCCCTCATCAAACCTTTTCATTACTTCAAAGAACGCAATCAAGTTATTAAAATACAATTTGTCCTTAACAAATCCACGCCAACTTTCATTTATTATCTCATACTTCTCTAAATGCCAATTAATTTTGCCCCCAGGTTGCTGTTTCTAAAGGTTTCGACCATCGACATTAGACTTACTGGCTTGTCATTTCCGGGTTTATCCCTTTCAGTTTTTAAACCAGGTATTAGCATTTCCAATCCTCCAGTCTTCTGGAGCCATCTCCAAATTCAAGCAGGATTGGAAAATCCAGAGCTCAACAATTTCCATCCTTACTCCCCTCAGTAACCTAGGATGCCTCCCATCCAGACTGGATGACTTTTCTAATTTGAGAACTGTCAACCTTTTAAATGCATCTTCTTTATGTTTATCCTATCCAATATTGTTTCTGCATGCTCCTTTCTACTGAAGACCAATACGAAGTACTCCATTTAGTACCTCAGCCACGCCCTCTGCCTCCACAAGATCGTCATCTTTTCAATCCCTAATCAGCTCACCTTTCCTCTGACTACCTTTTCAATATTTATGCATTTATAGAAAACTTTTGTGATCCCTTTTATGTTAACCGCTAATCTATTCTCATACTCTCTCTTTGCACATCTTATTGGCTTTTTTTTAACATCTCCCTTGCACATTCTACATACAGCATGGCTCTCTTTTGTATTATAAACCTAATAATTGTCATAGTCCCTCCTGCTGTCTCATTTTAATCTCTTTTATCTTTAAGTCAATCAGGAAACTCTGGCTTTGGATGCCTATCCCTTCCTCCTTGTAGGAATGCATCAACTCTGTACCCAAACCATCCCCTCTTTGAAGATCACCATTGTTCAATTATTGTTTTACATTCCAATTTTTATTCCAATCCACCTGGGCTGTTTCAAATCACTTCAGTCAAGTATTTTTACCACTGAATACAGATCGAGTATCCATTATCAGAAATCCTCAGGCCGATTGCATTTCGGATTTCAGATAATTTCTGTTTTCGGATATCGCATATAGGCCTACTTACATTACAATGGCCAAAGCTAAGGCTAGCTATAGTCTAAAGTAAATAAAATGGCCAGAAAAACAAGATGTACCACTGAATAATAAACACAAGGAACCTGTAATAAGTTCCCAGCCATGGCAGCATCTGCGATTCTGCCTGTAGAAGCATTGATGTACTCTGCCGGGAGATTTCCCGCGCTAAAGGTTGGATGTGGTCATCCAGGTTCATGCTGGCTCGGGGTCACAGGCTTCCTACGCTAAAGGTTGATGAGGTACATAACAAATGCGGTTTTTGGATGCGTTCAGTTTTCAGATTTATGGATAAAGGATTTGACTGTAGTGTCTTGTCCTATTCCGTAACTATTCTAAACTTGTTGATATTATGATCACTGTTCCCCAAATGTTCTGCTACTGAAAATTGGTTCAATTGTTGTAGTTCATTCCCCACAACTAGATCCAGCATTGCTTCCTTCCTGATTGGGGCTGGAAGCACACTGATGAAAAAAATTATTTTGTACACATTTCAGGATTACCCTCTCCCACCGCTCCCCCCGCACCACAAACTTACTTTCTTAATCTATATTAGAGTAATTCAAGTCCTCCCCAGCCCCTTATCAAAATATTCTATAGTTCTTCCATCTTTCTGCAATTTGCCTGCAAATCTGCTCCTCTATCTGGGACCCAGGAGCTCCTTGTTATGGACAGGAGCGATATAGGCAACGTGCACTGGGTTTCTTCTCACCACCTGTCCATAAGCAGAAGGTGTTTTGAATTGTACTCATATAACGATTAACTAAAAGGTTAGTTTATTTCACACCTTAAAAAAAAAAAAATGGCAGGGGTGGGGGTGGAGAGGAGTGTCCACAACATGTGCACAGGGGCACATGCACACACACAGACACATGCGCACACACAGTATAAGGGGAAAATAGAAAAAAAAGGCATTTTACAGTACAAGAATCAGAGAAATGACTATTATTTCATGTGATTTCTAGAGTCCAAAAAGTCAAAGTCCAGAGGGCGTTTCCTTCAAGTCAGGCCTCAGTTCCAATGAGTTTCTGGTTGGAGATAACAGTACAAAAATCCTTGAAAAGAATGATGCTGCAGATCAATGGGCTTTCTGCGCTTCAGCAAGCGTTGATCAGAGACTTTTAAATCAAGCAGTCTTCGCGGAGTTGAGAGGTGGTAACCGACTGCTTGCTCAGTCAGGCTGCTGGAGTCCTTTCCAGTTGATGTTAAAACAGCAGTCTGAGAATTTTCTCAGTTCTCGAAGGCATAGAGATTTCAAGATGGTCACACAAGTCATGTGACCTCCTTTCTCCACAATGAATTCCAAAAGGGATGTTTATCCAGTGGCTGGAACTGGCTTTGATTTAGGACTGATAATGTCCCAGTCGTTAGTTGTTGAAAGAGTTACCATCCATATTGGAGGGTCTGGTGTCAGGAAGCCATTGTGTAGGCAGACCCACTAACTCAGCTAGCAATGTGAGATTATCAGATGCAAATTACATCCCTTTGGTTCCTTTTTGAAATGGGCCTGGAGAATCCCAGATGTGATGAAGTTGATAGCAGCTGTGCAAGCATAATGAGTTTCAATGCGCAAGTCTCCTGGTTTTCATGATTACAAGGGGCTTGTACAATGGAGTGTGAAATATCACGGGCTGAGAAAAGAGTTCTTCTTGTACTCCTGGGGGCAGTTCCCAGGCAAAGGGCTATCCCTGTGATCATGTGACTTGTAGCAGCCATCTTTTTTATTCAGCAGGAAATCCGTTTTTTTTTAAAAATAGCATTAAGTATAAAGTTCTGGATTTCTTTTCATGTCCCAGGGACCCAACGGTTATTGTTCCATAATTTTAACTAAATTGATTCTGTCTTTGGGCCCTCAACTACATCAGCCCTCTCCAGTGTTACTATGGTTTTTTGGATCAATAATCTCTTCCTTATCTTTCTTGAATATTTTGTAGCTAGGTATATTAAGTTGTTAATCCTCCCCTTCTTTAAGCCAGGTCTCTGTTATTGCCACTATATCATATCATAGCAACTTGTGCTGCAGCTCACAACCTAAATTACCATGCTCCATAAGAACATAGGAACAGGAAAAGGCCATTCAGCCCATCAAGCCTGCTCCACCATTCAATATGATCATGGCTAATCAAACACGTCAATGCCTTTTTTTTCATTCACGGGATGTGGGATTCGCTGGCTGGGCCAGCATTTATTGCCCATCCCTAGTTGCCCTTGAGAAAGGCGTAGTGAGCTGCCTTCTTAAACCGCTGCAGTCCATGTGCTGTAGGTACACCCAGTGCTGTTAGAGAGGGAGTTCCAGGATTTTGACCCAGCAACAGTGAAGGAATGGCGATATATTTCCAAGTCAGGATGGTGTGTGACTTGGAGGGGAACATCCAGGTGTTGGTGTTCCCATCTATCTGCTACCCTTGTCCTTCTAGGTGGTAGTGGCCGTGGGTTTTGAAGGTGCTGTCGAAGGAGCCTTGGTGAATTCCTGCAGTGCATCTTGTAGATGGTACACACTGCTGCTATTGTGCGTCGTTGGTGGAGAGAGTGAATGTTTGTGGATGGTGGTGCCAATCAAGCAGCCTGCTTTGTCCTGGATGGTGTCCAGCTTTTTGAGTGTTGTGGTAACTGCACTCATCCAGGCAAGTGGGGAGTATTCATCACACTCCTGACTTTCATCTTGTAGATGGTGGACAGGCTTTGGGGAGTCAAGAGATGAGTTACTCGTCACACTATTCCTAGCCTCTGACCTGTTCTTGTAGCCACAGTATTTATATGGTTAGTCCAATTCAGTCATTGATGAGGCAGCTCAGGGTGGTTGGACTGAGGACACTACCCTGAGGAACTCCTGCAGCGAAGTTCTGGAGCTGAGATAACTGACCTCTAACAACGACAACCATCTTCCTTTGTGCTAGGTATGACTCCAACAAGCGGAGAGTTTTTCCCCTAATTGCCATTGACTTCAGTTTTGCAAGGGCTCCTTGATGCCACGCTCGGTCAAATGCTGCCTTGATGTCAAGGGCAGTCACTCTCACCTCACCTCGGTAGTTTAGTCCTTTTGTCTATGTTTAAACCAAGGCTGTAATGAGGTCAGGAGCCGAGTTGCCTTGGCGGAACCCAAACTGGGCATCAGTGAGCAGGTTATTGCTAAGCAAGTGCTGCTTGATAGCACAGTTGATGAACCCTTCTATTACTTTGCTGATGACGGAGAGTAGACTGTTGGGCAGTAATTGGCTGGGTTGGATTTGTCCTGCTTTTTGAGTACAGGACATACCTGGGTAATTTTCCACACAGCCAGGTAGATGCTAGTGTTGTAGCTGTACTGGAACAGCTTGGCTAAGGAACGTGGCAAGCTCTGGAGCACAAGTCTTCAGTACTATTGTCAGGGCCCATAGTCTTTGCAGTATCCAGTGCTTTCAGCCGTTTCTTGATATCATGTGGAGTGAATCGAATTGGTTGAAGACTGGCAGCTGTGATGCTGGGGACCTCCAGCGGAGGCAGAGATGGATCATCCACTCGGCATTTCTGGCATTCACGACTGAATGTGGCAGGGCTGCAGAGCTTAAATCTGATCCATTGGTTGTGGGATCATTTAGTTCTGTCTATCACTTGCTGCTTATGCTGTTTAGCACACAAGTAGCCCTGTGTTGTAGCTTCACCAGGTTGACACCTCATTTTTAGGTTAGCCTGGTGTTGCTCCAGGTATGCCCTCCTGTAGACTTCATCGAACCAGGGTTGATCTCTTAGCTTGATGATAATGGTAGAGTGGGGGATATGCCGGGCCATGCGGTTACAGATCATGTCCGAGTACAATTCTGCTGCTGCTGCTGTTGGCCCACAGCGCGTCATGGATGCCCAGTCTTGAGTTACTAGATCTGTTCGAAATCTATCCCGTTTAGCATAGTAGTAGTGCCACACAACTCTATCTCCATAACCCTTTGTTGTTCATCAGAAATCTATCAATCTCTACCTTAAACATACTCAATGACTGAGCTTCCATGGTGCTCTGGGGTAGAGAATTCCAAAGATTCACAACACTGAGTGAAGAAATTTCTTCTCATCTCGGTCCTAAGTGGCCTTATTTTGAAATTGTGTCCCCGGTTCTAGACTTCCCAGCCAGGGGAAACATCTTATCTGCATTTATCCTGTCTATTCCTTAAAGTATTTTGTAGGTTTCAATGAGATCACCTCTCATTCTTCGAAACTCTAGAGAATACGGGCCCAGTTTCCCCAATTTCGCTTCATAAGACAGCCCCGCCATCCCCAGAACAAGTCTAGGGAACATTCATTACACTCCATCTCTGGCAATAATATCCTTTCTGAGGTAAGGGGACCAAAACTGCACACAGTACTCCAGGTTCAGTCTAAGCAAGCTTCTATACAATTGAAGCAAAACTTCACCATGTAGTTGCATATGTGCATTCCAAGTCCATCTTAGACTGCTTCACATTTGTCCTCCATCTAATCCCTCCTATATCTAAAGTGTTCTTCATTCTAATGCTATATGCCTTTCCCAGTCCTCTGTGCGCCTTGCTTCTCCACTCTCATGTTTCATCCTGGTGTCTATCCTCCACCAAATAAGTTTAAGCCCTCATAGTATTAGTTAACCTTCTGCAAGAACATTTGGGTCAGCTCTGTTGAGTTGCAACCTATCTACCTTGAAGAAGTCCTTTCTGTCCCAGAATTGGCTTAATGCTCTAGGAATCCAAAGTCCTCAATCCTGCACCATTTCTCTGATCACAGGTCAACCAGTGTTTTCTTACAACTCTTATACTCGTTAGCATTTGGCACCGTGTGTAATTCAAAGATGACTAACTTTGAGGTCCTGCTTTATAACTTCCCTCTCTAGCTCCTGAAACTGACTATAAGGCCTCAACCCTTTTCCTACCCATGTCATTGTCTCCCACATGAGCCACAAATTCTGGCTGTTTTCCTTCCCATCTCACCCTGTCAGTTCTGTCCTTTACCCTGTCACCATGGACGCAACACACCATAAAGTAGTCCCATCAGAAGTTGCTACACTGCACAGGAATTGAGGTAACGAGTCTCAGCTGTCCAATCATTCTGTTTAAAAACTTAAAGGTAACGGTCAGAAATGCATGGCATTTATCCTATGCATTAGGAGATGGTGTGTGTGGAGGTTGACAGCTATTACAATTGAGTCCAGGAACAATGCAAGAACTCTACTAGACTGGAAATAAGAAATTTCAGGAACCATTGTCAAAAAAATGGTAGCAAAACAGGTCAACGGG
Source organism: Cetorhinus maximus (assembly GCF_964194155.1). Taxonomy (NCBI): domain Eukaryota; kingdom Metazoa; phylum Chordata; class Chondrichthyes; order Lamniformes; family Cetorhinidae; genus Cetorhinus; species Cetorhinus maximus. Next base: position 109,265,929 of record NC_135879.1, on the reverse strand, counting down.
TAAAATGTAATTCAAAAATATACATGAGGATCACCTATAAATTAAATGCACCTTATAACATTCTTGGGGTGTCCCAAAGGACCAGATTTATGCACTCAAATCTGTAATGGGGCTGGAACTCACAACCTTCTGACTTGGACCATAATGCTACCTACTGAGCCAAGCTGAAACTGCCTGACAAGAACCTAATAAATAGCAGCCAGTACTGATTCAGAAGCAGAAAAGTCTGACTGATCAGCTGACTTCCCCTTTGAAGATGTCACATCTCAAGCAGTGTTAAAGATCTCCTAATGTGCCATTTCTAAACTTCCAAAATGAAGCTCCATACAAAAGGCTGTTACTTAAGCCTAAAATGTTGGGAATTCGAGGTAAAAAAAAGAGAACATATTAATAATAAAAATAAGTGAAGGATAGGAAGTATCAGGTAATACAGGTCCAGTATCCTTTATCCAAAACCCTTGGCCGATTGCATTTCAGTATTCAATCATTTTCGGTTTTTGGATGTGATATAACAATAGGGTTTAGAGTGTCGACCTTGAAAAGTTCTCCCACCTTCAGCCATCACATCAAATTTGGTTTTGTTTCATAAGCTTTTATTTTGTCAGCTCGGGTCACAGACTTCCCACGCAAAAGGTGGGTGAAGTTCATGTTGGCTCAGGTTAATGTCCATTCAAAAAAAAAATTTGATTTTTGGATGTACAGGTGAAGGATACTCGACCTGTAGTTAGGGGGGGGTGATGTCAGAATAAAAGGAAGTGTTCTATGCCATTCCCTGGACCTTACTGTTTCTGATTTACATTAAAATTCAAATTCAAAAGTCCAATACAAACTGTTAAAACGCACTTTGAAGTGATCAATCCAGACTCAAAATACAACAAATAGTATTTGATTACCACAATATTGTCCAGAGACAATGCAATGCACTGTACCTTATTATATATTTGTTTAAGACCTGCCACCAGCTTTGCCAGGTTTTGATGTCCCTTCTGAGCCTTTTCAAAGGCTTGCCGTATTTGGAGCAGTTGATCTTTTTGTGTCCCCATTTATATAAAAGAATCTGAAATAAAAGTAGATTAATAAATCATAACTTATTACTGTTCAATAGGATTTTAAGCAGCAATAATTCCACTTGTTAAAAAAATCTTTATGCAGTTTTGAAAGTTACGGGGCAAGGAATGTATAAGATAATACATTTTATCCTAAGGACTCCAGCAATTTAGAAAAAAATATTAGCTTGGGGAAAATACAGATCTTCCAGCTAGTAGTGCGGTGGCATGCATGGGATCAGATTAGTGTGGGTGCCCCAATCTTCGACAGCCCAGATGAATGGAGATCTGTTAGTCAGTATTCGTGCTGAGAGAGGGCGGATGGCTCCAAATTCTCAGGCCCCCAATGTCACAAAGGCAGAGAGGGTCACAAATTCCTTTAAACTCCCGAGTGTTGCTCTCATTGAATCCTGACAGAAAACACAATAACTAACAACATCCTGGGTAACTCTCGCCACTAATGATCCCACCTCCCTATCTCCTTCAGCACTGAAGTTATAACACACCTTCATTGGTTACTGCATACCCTTCATTAAATACACAGGTTCTCATACCCTTTTGCCCCTTCACTCATCCGCACCCCAACACTGGTCCCATGAGTCAGAATGTTCCCTTTCCTCCCAGATTACCATGCTTGTCCCCCTCTACTAGTTACCCATCTTCCTTCCCCCAAATTATTTACCTTCATTACCTCACTTTCTTTCCTCCCGCCGCCGCGGTTATCACACTCTCTCGACCCCATCACCACACCTCCCTCCGTTACCAAACCCTCCATGTCTCCCCTCACTACCGCACACACTCGCTTCACCATTAACCCCTCCCCTGACTCCGGCTCCCTCTCCGTTCCCTCCCGCTCCTGGAGATTCCTCACCGTCAGATTCAGAATTTCTGCTTTCAAATTATTCAAATTCAGCGCGAGCTGCCAACAACCGCCCGAAATTTCAAATCGGCTCTCGCGAGATGAAGTCCGCCCGCCGGAAATGACGGCGTCTCCGGAAGGGACTGGGCTCAGGCTGTGTTAATGAGGATCAGTTCTTATCTTTGTGGCTTTTTGACAATTTGATAGTCAGCTGGATCTCCTTTAATAAATACGGACAATGTTGGAAATACGCAGCTGAGTAGTCAGCGAAGGTGAAGAGAAATTAAATGAACATGAATTTAGGTAAGGACTGCCTCAGAGCTATAGCTGCTGGCATCAAAGCAGCTTCTGAAACAAAAACAGAAAATGCTGGAAAAACTCAGCAGGTCTAACAGCATCTGTGGAGAGAAAGACAGAGTTAACGTTTCGAATCTGTATGACTCTTCAGAGCTAAAGAGAAGTAAAAATGTGATGAAATTTATACTATTTAAGGGGGGTGGAGCAGGTGAAGCTGGATAGAAGGTCAGTGATAGGTGGGGGCAAAGGAGAGGATTGGTAAAGATGTCAGGAACTAAAGGACAAAGGGATGTTAATGATAGCAGTATTGGCTAAAGGAGGTGCTGACGGTGGCATTAAAATCAGAAAGCAGAATGTGATAATAGCAGGTCCAGGATAAGCACTCTGAAAAGAACAACATGAACAAGTAATAGATGGCCCTTGTGGGGGTGGGGAGGGGAGAGTGGACGATGGTTGGGGAAATAAGATTGAAAATAGGATAAAAGGTGGAGATAAAACAATGAATATTGAAAAAGGGCAAGTGGGGGGGTGGGGTCGGGTGAGGATAGAGGAAAGAGTTTCATGGTCTGAAGTTGTTGAACTCAATGTTAAGTCCGGATGGCTGTAAAGTGCCTAATCAGAAAATGAGGTGCTGTTCCTCCAGTTTGCATTGGTCTTCACTGGAACATTGCAGCAGGCCAAGGACAGACATGTAGGCATGAGAGCAGGATGGTGTGTTGAAATAGCTAGTAACAGGAAGGTCTGGGTCAAGCTTGCGGACAAACCGCAAGTGTTCCGCAAAGCGGTCACCCAGTCTGCACTTGGCCTCTTCAATGTAGAGGAGACCGCATTGGGAGCAGCGAATGCAGTAGATCAAATTGAAGGAGGTGCAAGTGAAGTGCTCCTCCACCTGAAAGGAGTGTTTGGACCCTTGGACGGTGAGGAGGGAGGAGGTAAAGGGGCAGTTGTTGCACCTTCTGCAATTGCAAGGGAAGGTGCCATGGGAGGGGCATGAGGTGTTGTGGGTGATGGAGGAGTGGGCCAGGGTGCCCCAGAGGGTGAGGGGAAGATGTCTTTGGCGGTGGCATCATCCTCAGCCATTTCTGCCAACTCCAGCATGATGCCACCACCAAACACATCTTCCCCTCACCCCCCCCCCCCCCCCCAGCCGTTGGCATTCCTAGGGACCGTTCCTTCCGGGACACCCTGGTCCACTCCACTATGTCCCACAACAGATCATCCCCCTCCCATGGCACCTTCCCATGCAATCGCAGAAGGTGCAACACCTGCCCCTTTACCTCCTCACCGTCCAAGGACCCAAACACTCCTTCAGGTGAAGTAGGTCTCCTCTACATTGGAGAGACCAAATGCAGACTGGGTGACCACTTTGCGGAACACCTTTGGTCTGTCTGCAAGCATGATGCAGGCCTTCCTGTTGCTTGCCATTTCAACACACCTTCCAGTTCTCATGCCCACATGTGCGTACTTGGCCTGCTGCAAAGTTCCAATGAAGCCCAACACAAACTGGAGGAACAGCACCTCATCTTCCAATTAGGCACTTTACAGCCTTCCAGACTTAACATTGAGTTCGGCAACTTCAGACCATGAACTCTCTCCTCTATCCTCACCCTTTTTTATCCTCTTTTTTCAATATTTATTTTTATTTTTTATCCACTTATTTTAATTTATTTATATTTTTATTCATTGTTTTATCCCCACCCTTCATCCTATTTTCGATCTTTTTCCCCACTACCATCCCCCCCACCACGCCACCCCCACAAACGCCTTCTCTTACTTGTTCATGCTGTTCTTTTCAGAGTGCTTACTCTTGCCCTGCTATTATCACATCCTGCTTTCTTACCTTAATGCCACCATCAGCACCTCCTTTAGCCCTTACCACTACCATTAACACCCCCATTGTCCTTTTCTTCATGACATCTTTGTCAATATCTCCTTTTCCCCCACCTATCGCTGGCCTTCTACCCAGCTTCACCTACTCCACCCCCCCTTAAACAGTATAAATTTCATCACATTTTTATTTCTCTTTAGCTCTGAAGAAGAGTCATACAGACTCGAAACATTCACTCTGTTTTTCTCTCCACAGATACTGCTAGACCTGCTGAGTTTTTCCAGCATTTTCTGTTTTTGTTTCAGATTTCCAGCATCCACAGTGTTTTGCTTTTATCAAAACAGCTCCTATTTGTTGTGGATTCAGAAACTCATTGCAAACTGGTCCCAGTTACAAATGATTTCAAACTAGAAAGGGCAATAGATCAGCTCAGAAAATATAATTATACACCACATTGCTGTGGGTTTGGAGTCACATCTAAGCCAGACCAGGTAAGGACAGCAGATTTTCTTTTCCCCAAAGGACATTAGTGAACCAGATGGGTTTTTACAACAATAGTTTCATAGTCATCATTAGACTTTTAATTCCAGATTTTTTTCTTAATTGAATTCAAATTCCATCATCTACTGTGGCAGGATTCAAACCTACGTCCCCAAATATTACTCGGGATTACTAGTCCAGCAACAATACCACTACACCATCATCTCCCCCATATGAAGTGCTATTCACAATCTCCAAATGTCCCAAAGCGCTTAACAGCCAATGAAGTACTTTTGAAGTGTAGTTGCTATAGGAACAGGAGTAGGCCATTTAGCCCTCCAGCCTGTTCCATCATGCAATGAGATCATGGCTGATCTGCAACCTAACTCCATATATCTGCTGTTACATATTGAGAGGCACTTGCAAAGAAAGACAGACACTGGCTAGTTCACATGTTTAATGACATTGTTGGGCACTGTGTTGCTCATAATGTATGAATACATTACACTGCTTCTCCCTTTTTAAAAAGTTGCTACCGTTTTGCTTCACGAAATTCTGAACATTGCAGAACAAAGTTGAGGACCGTTATCTGAGACAAGCTCAGTAATCCATGAAAAGCAAAAATGGACCTTAACCCATCTTTTGTTCAGCGTTGACCCACGTCCTTTACTTTGATCCACTTCAGGTGATTATTGATGAGCACCAAGAGAGTGTCATTTTTCTTTCACAAAAGTCTACATGAAGTCTTTGAAATGGATGACTTGGCCATTACCATGACTGTAAAGAAATTTTTAGCAGTTTATTGCTATAATTCTGTATATAGTACATTTGATTACCACTGATTCTAGGTCACCATCTAAACCGCACCAAAAAACAAATCCCCTTACTATGAATTTGATACTGACCATTCCTGTGTGTTTAGTATAGAGTTCTTCCAGAATCCTATCAAGAACGAGGTGCAACCATTCTGTGTCCCTAGCTGATGCAGCCCTGTTCACATGGCTAGTCATTGCAACGATTGTGGAACGGTTTCAGTACACTGGTCAACAAACTTTGTCTAACAGTTCAATGTCTGTCCATAGATTCTTCCAGTTGCAATTTTAGTTGCAGTGATTAGAAAGTCATCATCTGCTACTCCTATTATGAAGATTGCACCTTCACAACCTGAGTCCTCACGTGGCAAATGAGACAGTGCTTTAGTGATAGTATTCTCTTTTCAAATTGCAATATTCAACGTTGTAGTCATACTGTGAGAGAAGTGCAGCCCACCGCTGCATCCTTGACACTGCCATTGCACACTTTGGTCCCAGAATAGCTATTGGGGTTTATGATCTGCTACTCATGTGAACTTTCTACCCAGCCAAAACTGGTGAAACTTTTTGATTCTGCTATGTTGGAGAGCACGAATGTCAGGAACTTCAACTCCCGATGGGCCTCGGAGCTCTTGCGCTTGCGCAGATCAGCATTTTTACATTTTTTTTTAGGCCTAGTGCACTTGTGCATAAGGAAACCCTGGGTCAGATAATCAGAGTGGAGTGCCATCGAGAAGAAGTCCCCCAGAGATGGGGCAAAGAGAGCAAACCGGGAGAGGTTCCAAAGGGTGAGGGAATAGTGAGAGGTCCCAAAAGAAGAGTTCTAGAGCGGGGACAAGGACATAAAGAGGTCACAGTTAAGTAAAAAAGAGAGGAGTAAATGAAAAATGCTCCAAATAAGGAAAAGGGCTGCAGATAGCAGACTTTAAGTGGAGAGGCCCTGAAGTTCAAAGAATGCAGCCAAAGATTGGTGACTCCATGCTGTACGCCGTTGGGGCAAAAGTACCCCTTTGGAGCAGTAGTGCTCTGCTCGGTGTGGCCGAAGATCTGAAATTGTGCTTGTCTGGTGGTGCTTGAGTGTATACTCGGGAATCCAGGGGAACAGAATCTTGGAAGATGAGATTGAAAACCTGTGAGGTGGGATGTTGTTGATGCCGTCCAAGTTGGAGAGACTTCTGGAGAGAATTTACAGGTTAGATCTTCAAAGGTGAAGACTGGAATCCCTTGTGAGAGAGACAGAGTTTCAGTGAGATTGGTTCATTCACTGTGTTACTGACATCTGGGTAGGTTGTTGAGGAATACATGGACTCTGTCTTGGTCGTATCTGCCATTTATTATGTACCATGGTGTGTTCAACCACAGTTGCCTGTTATTTCACATGCACCTTGTACTTACCCTGAGTGTTAGAGTATAAGATGAATATTGTAAATTGTTTTACCTTTCTGACCTTGTATAGCAAAGTTTATTTTTGTTTGTTCAAAACCCATGGAATCTTGCGGATTTCTTGACTGAGCAAGTGTCTTAAATCTCAAACTTTGTCTACTTTAAACAAAGTTATTGGTTCCTAAGCGGATCTTACCAACGACTTGGTGGCCTGGCAAAGGATCATAATGATTCAGAAAATGATTCCAAGCGGTTCATTTTCTATCTGTGCCTGGTTTCATTTACTCTTGGTAAGAGTACGCAAAGCAAATGCTATGGGCTTCTCTTGACCATCATCCATGACATGATCGATCACTGCTCCAACTCCATAGTTTGAAGCAGCAGATGGTAGCTTCAGGTTGTGATTTGTGTTTTACTGAATGAATAGTGAATCACTAGTCAAGCTTCTCTGGCATGCATCATAACATTTTGTTGAGATTTTGACCATTATCATTTCACATCTTTCCTCAACAACTCATGTGGTGGAACTAACACAGATTCAAGCTGAGGCAGAAATCATGTGTGGGATTTTATGGCCCCTCCCTCCGGCGGAATTTTCTGGTCCTGCTGAAGTCAATGGATCTTCGAACAGCTCATCGGATTTTATGATCCGACCCCCGCCGCGACAGGGCCATAACATTGCGCCCCATGAATAATATTGGACCATGCCTGGAAAAGGTCTAAGCTCAAACACAACTTTTGGCTTTGGAACATTAACACCTCTATCACCTCTTTCACTGACTATAACTCCTTTTCATTTATTTTCAGGGCAGGTACATTACCTCAAATTTCTTAAAACCACACTTGCTTCATTACAACTTCTAATTATGATCATTAAACCTTTTCAACACTTCACCACTTGAAGATTCTCTTCTGCTGTTATCACCACAATCAACACGATATCCTGATTGCACAAGCAATGCGGTACTCCTTGCAAAATTTTATCCATCGTATCTTGAAGACTTTTGAAGAGGACTTCAAACCTAGGGCAACTTTGTGTAGGAGTATAACCACATGTGTGTGTTTGTCGTGCGATACTGTTGACTCTCTTGAACCACATCAAACTGTGCATAAGCGTGAGACAAATCCAACTTTATGAAGATTTTCCACCCTGCTAACTCCGCATACAAATCTTGGCATGTTGGTTATGGATACTGCTCATCATGCACTGCCTAGTTAATTATGGCTTTGTAATCTCCACATAGTCTTAACAGTTTTATCTGATTTGGGTACTACCATGATGATGGTTGCCCAATCACTATGATCAGTTTTCATTAGCACACCATTTCTTTCTAGCTCTAATAGTTTTCTTCTGCCTAGGTTTTGAGAGTGTAAGTAACCAGGCTAGTCTTGCAACAGAAACAGAAAATGCTAGAAAAACTCAGCAGGTCTCACAGCATCTGTGGTGAGAAAAACAGAGTTAACGTTTCAAATCCATATGACTCTTCAGAGCTAAAGAGAAGTAAAAATGTGATGAAATTTATACTGTTTAAGGGGGGTGGAGCAGGTGAATCTGGATAGAAGGTCAACGATAGGTGGGGCAAAGGAGAGATTGACAAAGATGTCATGAACAAAAGGACAAAGGGGTGCTAATGGTAGTGGTACTGGCTAAAGGAGATGCTGATGGTGACATGAAGGTAAGAAAGCAAAATATGATAATAGCAGGACAAAGGTAAGCACGCTGGAAAGGATAACATGAACAAGTCACAGATGGCCCTTGTGGGGGTGGAGTGGAGGGAGGGGACAGTGCCCAATCTCAAAGCTGTCCTTGTCCCCAGTTTCATTTTATTCTTCATTTTTATCCAATGCCTTAATAAGAAACTTTGTCTCTTCCTTTCAGGTGCTAAGAAACGCAAGCTCCAACAACTCATTGATACCATTGCCCTGACTAGACCCTCCACCCCTTCCCGTCCCTCTGACCCCATCCCATCTTCTGATCCCAGCCCTTGCTGTGTATTCACCATACCCTCTGACCTTCCCCTCATTGATGCTGAACGTTCAGTACTCAGCAAAGGACTCAGTTTCAGACCCTTATGCTCTCAACTCAATGAATTCCGGGCTCGGCACAATGCTGAACCTGTCTTCCGTCGCCTTCATCTCTGTGCTCACTTCTTTGGGCAGGAGTCCTCCCCCCGTTCAACGGATCCTTTCACCCATCTCTAGTATTCTCCATCCACCTGGACTCTTCCCTCTGGCTTCTTACCTGCTCTCGATCTTTTCATTGAGAACTGTCGGCGTGACATCAGCCATCTCCATTTCTCTGCTCCTCTCACCCACTCTAACCTGTCTCCTTCTGAACTCGCCACACTCCGTTCTCTCAGGTCCAACCCTGACTTTGTTGTCAAACCTACCGGCAAGGGTGGTGCTGTTGTTGTCTGGCGTACTGACCTCTACCCCGCAGAGGCTGAGCGCCAATTCTCAAACACTTCCTCCTACCTCCCTCTGGACCACGACCCCACCACCAAACATCGAGCCATTGTTTCCAGGACTGTCTCTGACTTCATCTCCTCTGGAGATCTTCTCTACACAGTTTCCAACGTCATAGTCTCCTAACCTTGGACAGCCCGCTTCTACCTCCTCCCCAAAATCCACAAACAGGACTGTCCCGGTAGACCGATTGTGTCAGCCTGTTCCTGCCCCACAGAACTCATTTCTTCCTATCTTGACTCTGTTCTCTCTCCCCTTGTCCAGTATCTTCTCACCTACATCCGCGATTCCCCTGATGCCCTATATCATATCAACAATTTCCAGTTCCCTAGCCCTAACTGCCTCCTCTTCACTATGGACGTCCAATCCCTCTACACCTCCACCCCCTACCAGGATGGTCTGGGGGCTCTCCGCTTCTTCCTTGAACAGAGGTCTGAACAATTCCCATCCACCACCACTCTCCTCCGTCTGGTTGAACTTGTTCTCTCACTGAACAATTTCTCCTTAAACTTGTCTCACTCCAAATAAAAGGTGTGGCTATGGGTGCCCGCATGGGCCCCAGTTATGCCTGTCTCTTTATGGAGTATGTGGAACATTCCTTGTTCCAGTCCTACTCAGGCCCCCTCCCACAACTCTTCTTTCTGTACATCAATGACTGCTTCGGTGCTGCTTCATGCTCGCATCTGGACCTGGAAAAATTTACCAATTTTGCTTCCAATTTCCACTTCTCCATCCCTTTCACATGGCCCATCTCCGACATTTCCCTTCTCTTCCTTGACCTCTCTGTCTCAATTTCTGGTGATAGACTGTCCACCAATATTAATTACAAGCCCACCGACTCCCACAGCTACCTTGACTACAGCTCCTCAAACCCTCCTTCCTGTAAGGACTCCATCCCATTCTCTCAGTTCCTTCGCCTCCATCACATCTGTTCAGATGATGCCACTTTCCAAAACCATGCTTCTGACATGTCTTCCTTCTTCCTTAACCGAGGTTTCCCACCCACTGTGGTTGACTAGTCCCTCAAACATTTCCGACCCATCTCCTGCGCCTCTGCCCTCACACCTGCCTCTCCCTCCCAGAATCATGATAGGGTCTCCCTTGTCCTCACTTTTCACCCCAACAGCCTCCACATTCAAAGGATCATACTCGGTCATTTCTGCCAACTCCAGCATGATGTCACCAACAAACACATCTTCCCTTCACCCCCTCCTTGTCATCATTCCATAGAACAGTTCCCTCCAGGACGCCCTGGTCTACACCTCCATCACCCCCAACACCTCGTCCCTCTCCCACGGCACCTTCCTATGCAATCGCAGAAGTGCAACACCTATCCCTTTACCTCCTCCCTCCTCACTGTCCACGGGCCCAAACACTCCTTTCAGGTGAATCAGCACTTCACTTGCACCTCCTTTAATTTGGCCTACTGCATTTGCTGCTCCCAATGCGGTCTCCTCTACTGGAGAGACCAAATGCAGACTGGGTCACCGCTTTGCGGAATACTTATGGTCTGTCCGCAAGCATGACCCAGACCTTCCTGTCACTAGCCATTTCAACACACCATCCTGTTCTCATGCCCACATGTCCGTCCTTGGCCTGCTGCAATGTTCCAGTGAAGCCCAATGCAAACTAGAGGAACAGCACCATCTTTTGATTAGACACTTTACAGCCTTCCGGACTTCACATTGAGTTCAACAGCTTCAGACTATGAACTCTCTCCTTCATCCTCACCCCTTTTTCAATATTCATTTTTATTTTTTATCCACTTATTTTTATTTATTTTCATTTTTATTCATTGGTTTATCCCCATCTTTTATCCCGTTTTCGATCTTTTTTCACCACCGCTGTCCCCTCCCCCCACCCACCCCCACAAGGGCCATCTGTCACTTGTTCATGTTGTTCTTTCCAGAGTGCTTACCATTTTACTTCTCTTTAGCTCTTACCACTACCATTAACACCCTCTTTGTCCTTTTCTTCCTGACATCTTTGTCAATATCTCCTTTTCCCCCACCTATCGCTGAGCTTCTTTCCGGCTTCACCTGCTCCACCCGTCCTTAAACAGTATAAATTTCATCACATTTTTACTTCTGTTTAGCTCTGAAGAAGAGTCATGTGGACTTGAAACGTTAACTGATTTTCTCTCCACAGATGCTGCTAGACCTGCTGAGTTTTTCCAGCATTTCCTCTTTTGTTTCAGATTTACAGCATCCACAGTATTTTGCTTTTATCTTAGCCTTGCACCAGGCCTGATTCGTTTATGCACTTCCCAATCAATTATGCTTTCGTAATTGTCCTCAAAAATGTTGCTATAGCTATTAAATGGCTGTTCAAGCTTCTTGGTCGTCTCAACTTGAAAAACGCGCTTCCAGTCTAACTTCAGCTTGCAATCCAATCCTCACATATTAAGACAAAAGCAAAATACTGCGGATGCTGGAAATCTGAAACAAAAACAAAAATAGCTGGAAAAACTCAGCAGGTCTGACAGCACCTGCGGAGAGGAACACAGTTAACGTTTTGAGTCTGTATGACTCTTCATCAGAACTAAAGAAATATAGAAATGTGGTGAAATATAAGCTGGTTGAGGGGGGTGGGACAGGTAGAGCTGGATAGAGGGCCAATGATAGGTGGAGGCAAAGAAAAGATTGCCAAAGATGTAATCGAAAAAAGGACAAAGGGGTGTAGAGTGAAGTTCAATGCAAACTGGAGGAACAGCACCTCATCTTCCGACTAGGCACTCTACAGCCTTCCGGACTTAACATTGAGTTCAACAACTTCAGATCATGAACTCTCTCCTCCATCCCCACACCCCCTTTCCGATCCCCTTTTTTCCAATAATTTATAATTTTTTTAATATATTTTTCTTTTCCCACCTATTTTTAAATTTATTTCAATCTATCGTTTTATCTCCACCTTTTGGCCCATTTCAATTCCTTCCCTCCACCCCACCCCCACTAGGGCCATCTGTCACTTGCTTGTCCTGCTTTCCACCTTTAATGTCACCATTAGCACATTCCTTATATAATATCACCACCGTCAACACCCCTTTGTCCTTTTGTCTATGACATCTTTGGCAATCTTTTCTTTGCCTCCACCCATCACTGGCCCTTTATCCAGCTCTACCTGTCCCACCCCCCTCAACCAGCTTATATTTCACCACATTTCTATATTTCTTTAGTTCTGATGAAGAGTCATATGGACTTGAAACGTTAACTGTGTTCCTCTCCGCAGATGCTGTCAGACCTGCTGAGTTTTTCCAGCTATTTTTGTTTTTGCCTCACATATTAATGTTGGTTTGTTGACAAAGCTCACTCCAACAATGGGCAACTTGAGGAACTTGCCCTTATATTGAACATTGCACTCCATTTGTCCATGTGTTTCTAACGTTTCACCACAGTAGGTTTCCAACTGACATGTGTTCATGGTTAGAGGTACATCACTGAATTTGCTCTCGTGCATGTCTTCGTTCATGATAAAACAATCTGCAGCCTTATAGATGTGCATGTTGATGTACTGTTGATTTACAACATCTTTGTACAAATGTCATTGTTATTTGAGTGATTGCTGGTGGTAAAAATGCTGTACAGCCCAGGACCCTCTTCACGTAAACATTATGGGTTCACTTCAAGATTGTGAACTCCATCCTTGAGATGTCGCTGTTTCCTATTACCACTGGAATGAGTTCTCTTTTCTGCTTTGGCTTTCACGCTGCAAGCATTGTAATATGACCTTTTTGCAATTAAAGCATTTGGCATTCTATACTGACATGCCTGTGGTGTTGCCATTACGGTGATAATAAGTCACTAGACCACTATCACAAGCACTCTTCTGATCAGGTCTCCCGACTTTAGGCTTGTTGGAGGTCTTCTGACACTGGATAGAAGCAGTACTAGTCATTTGCATAGGAAGAAATTCGTGAGTATTCTTTGATGCTATCTCAATGGCAAAAGCAATCATACATTCTAGCCCAAATGTAAGATTTTATGGGGCGCCATAGCCCCTGATCACCCAGCTATAAAGAACGCCATAATGATAACCCTCAGCAATTTAATGCTGGGATCAGTGTTAGTTGCTTTGAGGTGAGATTTCCACCCCATCTCAGTAGGAGGTCCCACCTTAGAGAGCTCCCAATCAATCAGATGACGGGCAGCTCTGTAGTCCCAGCAATGTCAGGCAGGAGCCATGGCCACTGCTGGGATTACAACTACTCCCATCAAAGAGGGGCCCGGACGTAAGGTAAGTCCAGGGTATTGCCGAGGCAAAGCTGGTAGGCCCCGGCACGGGGCATGAGTCGGGTTGGGGGCCGAATCTGAGAGGCTAGAGGGGTAGGGAAAAGGGGGAAGGATGACCTTGGAGGGAAAAGCCTCCAATTTGCATAGGGAACCTACATAGGAGGTGCTGCCCGCCCCCTTGCCCGACACCAGCCAGTGCAGCGAAAGGTGCCAGGCGCCCCACAAGGTGTGGGCCATCCCCTGCATTTTTTTTATTCATTCACGGGATGTGGGCTTCGCTGACTGGGCCAACATTTGTTGCCCATCCCTAGTTGCCCTTGAGAAGGTGGTTGTGAGCTGCCTTCTTAAACTGCTGCAGTCCATGTGGCGTAGGTACACCCACAGTGCTGTTAGGAAGGGAATTCCAGGATTTAGACCCAACGACAGTGAAGGAATGGCAATATATTTCCAAATCAGAATGGTGAGTGACTTGAAGGGGAACTTCCAGATAGTGGTGTTTCCATCTATCTGCTGCCCTTGTCCTTCTAGATGGTAGTGGTCATGGGTTTGGAAGGTGCTGTCTAAGGAGCCTTGGTGAAATCCTGCAGTGCATCTTGTAGATGGTACACACTGCTGCTACTGTGCATCGGTGGTGGAGGGAGTGATTGTTTGGGGATGTGTTAATCAAGCAGGCTGCTTTGTCCTGGACTGTGTCAAGCTTCTTGAGTTTTGCTGGAGCTGCACACATCCAGGCAAGTGGGGGGTATTCCATCACACTCTGGACTTGTGCCTTGCAGAAAGTGGACATCTTTTGGGGAGTCAGGAGGTGAGTTACTCATCGCAGGATTCCTAGCCTCTGACCTGATCTTGTAGCCACAGCATTTATATGCTCATCCTCACCAACCTGCCTGCCACAGATGCATCTGTCCATGACAGTATCGGTAGGAGTGACCACCGCACAGTCCTTGTGGAGACAAAGTCCCGCCTTCACATTGAGGATACCCTCCATTGTGTTGTGTGGCACTACCACCGTGCTAAATGGGATAGATTTCGAACAGATCTAGCAACTCAATACTGGGCATCCTTGAGGTACTGTGGGCCATCAGCAGCAGCAGAATTGTACTCGAACACAATCTGTAACCTCGTGGCCCAGCATATCCCCCACTCTACCATTACCATCAAGCCAGGGGATCAACCCTGCTTCAGTGAAGAGTGCAGGAGGGCATGCCAGGAGCAGCACCAGGCATACCTAAAAATGAGGTATCAACCTGGTGAGCTATAACACAGGACTACTTGCATGCCAAACAGCATAAGCAGCAAGTGATAGACAGGGCTGAGCGATCCCACAACCAACAGATCAGATCTAAGCTCAGCAGTCCAGCCACATCCAGTCGTGAATGGTGGTGGACAAGTAAACAACCCACTGGAGGAGGAGGCTTCACAAAGATCCCCATCCTCAATTATGGAGGAGCCCAGCACATCAGTGCAAAAGATAAGGCTGATGTGGAAAATTGCCCAGGTATGTCCTATACACAAAAAGGACAAATCCGACCCGGCCAATTATCGCCCCATCGGTCTACATTCCATCAATAAAGCAATGAAAGGGGTCATCAACAGTGCTATTAAGCGGCACTTGCTTAGCAATAACCTGCTCACTGATGCCCAGTTTGGATTCTGCCAGGGCCACTCAGCTCCTGACCTCATTACAGCCTTGGTTCAGACATGGACAATAGAGCTGAACTCCCAAGGTGAGGTGAGAGTGACTGCCCTTAACATCAAGGCAGCATTTGACCGAGTGTGGCATCAAGGAGTATGAGCAAAATTCGAGGCGATGGGAATTGGGGCGGGGTGGGGGGAAGCTCTCTGCTGGTTGGAGTCATACCTAGCACAAAGGAAGATGGTTGTTGTTGTTGGAGGTCAGTCATCTCAGCTCCTGGACTTCACTGCAGGAGTTCCTCAGGGTAGCGTACTCGGCCCAACCATCTTCAGCTGCTTCATCGATAACCTTCCTTCATCATAAGGTCAGAAGTGGGGATGTTCACTGATAATTGCACAATGTTCAGCACCATTCATGACTCCTCAGATGCTGAAGCAGTCCATGTACAAATCCAGCAAGACCTGGACAATATCCAGGCTTGGGCTCACAAGTGGCAAGTAACATTCACGCCATACAAGCATCAGGCAATGACCGTCTCCAACAAGAGAGAATCCAACCATCGCCATTTGATGTATGATGGCATTACCATCACTGAATCCGCAACTATTAACATCCTGGGGGTTACCATTGACCAGAAAAGAACTGGACTAGACATATAAATACTGTGGCTACAAGAGCAGGTCAGAGGCTCAGAATCCTGCGACGAGTGACCCAACTCCTGACTCCGCAAAGTCTGTCCACCATCTACAAGGCACAGGAGTGTGATGGAATACTCCCTACTTGCCTGGATGAGTGCAGCTCCCACAACACTCCAGAAGCTTGACACCATCCAAGACAAAGCAGCCCGTTTGATTAACACCACATCCACAAATATTCACTCCCTCCACCCATGCCCAGTAGCAGCAGTATATACCATCTACAAGACGCACTGCTGGAATTCACCAAGGCTCCTTAGGCAGCACCTTCCAAACCCACGACCACTACCATCTAGAATGGGAAGAGTGTCCTGCAGTCAGCATCGCTGTGAAGCAACCTGGAAAGAGTGTCCTGCAGTCAGCATCAGGTGAAGCAGTCTGGGAAGAGTGTCTGGCAGTCAGCATCGCAGTGAAGCAGTCTGGGAAGAGTGCCCTGCAATCAGTTTTTGTTGAAAATAACAAAAGTGACATCACAAGGCAGCGCAAGAGAGCAGCGGAGAGATCAGAACCAGCGCGAGTGCGGGGAAGCTTCAAAAAGTGACATCAGCACAAAGGTGAGAGCTGATTGGTGAGTAGTGGGTAAGTGTTTTTCTCCAGTTTTTTTTCTCAAGTTTAAAATAGATTAAGCTAAGGAAAGGTAAGGGTTCCAGTTTTTATTTAAAGTACATAAATAGTTTAACTTTTTTTTACTGTATTTAACTTAAAGTAAGGGTTTTATTTTCAACTAGAGGCATGGCAGGGCAGCACAGTCCCGTGTTATGTACCACCTGCAACATGTGGGAAGTCCTAGACGCTCCTTGCGCTCTGACCGACCACATGTGCAGGAAACTCTTGTGAGTTTCAGAGCTTGAGCGGCAGCTGGAGTCACTGAGGTGCATCTGTGAGGCTGAGAGTTTCATGGATAGCACATTTTTAGACATGGTCACCCCACAGCTTATGGAAGTGCAGACAGAGAGGGAATGGGTGAGCACCAGTCAGAAGAAAGGTGTCAGGCAGGTAGTCAGGAAATCCACAGGGTGCCTCTCGCTCAAAAACCGTTTTTCTGTGTTGGAAAACGGTGAGAGTAACAGTTCCTCTGGGGAATGCAGCCATGCTCATGGCATTGTGAGTGGCTCAGCTGCGCAGGGGGGGATGAAAAAGAGGGGAAGAGCAATAGTGGTAGGAGACTCGATAGTAAGGGGAACAGACAGGCGTTTCTGTGGCCATAGACGTGACTCCAGGATGGTATGTTGCCTCCCTGGTGCCAGGGTCAAGGATGTCACTGAACGGCTGCAGGGCATTCTAAAGGGGGAGGGCAAACAGACAGAGATCGTGGTACATATTGGTACCAACGATATAGGTAGAAAGAGGGATGAGGTCCTGCAAGCAGAATTTAGGGAGCTAGGAAACAGATTAAAAAACAGGACCTCAAAGGTAGTAATCTCTGGATTACTTCTGGTGCCACGCGCTACTGAGTATAGAATTAGGAGGTTAGTCCAGATGAATGTGTGGCTGGAGAGATGGTGCAGGAGGGAGGGCTTTAGAATTCTGGGACATTGGGACTGTTTCTGGGGGCGGTGGGACCTGTACAAGGTGGACGGGTTGCACCTGAACCAGATTGGGACCAACATCCTTGCGGGGAGGTTTGTTAGTGCTGTTGGGGAGGATTTAAACTAACTTGGCAGGGGGATGGGATCCTGAGAGGAGGTTCAGCACGGGGAGATGCACAGCCAAAATTAGAAGAGAGAGCAAGTGAGTCTGGAAGGCATAGAAATTATAGGCCAGTTAAGGCACAAGGGAGCTTGGCAAGGTTGGATGGTATTTATTTTAATGCAAGGAGTCTGCCGAATAAGGCAGATGAGTTGAGGGCACAAATTAACACATGGAAGTATGATATCATTGCTGTCACAGAGAAATGGTTGAGAGAGGGACAGGATTGGCAGCTCAATATTCCAGGATATAGGGTCTTCAGGCGAGACAGGGAAGAAGGTAAAAGAGGAGGGGGTATTGCAATATTGATCAAGGAATCAATTACAGCAGTAAGGAGGGATGACATCTTAGAAGGCTCCTCAAATGAAACCATAAGGGTAGAACTGAAAAACAAAAAAGGAGCAATCACATTGCTGGGAGTGTACTATAGGCCCCAAACAGAGAGAAATAGAAGAGCAGATATGTAGGCAAATTTCAGAGAAATGTAAAAATAATAGGGTAGTAATAATGGGGGTTTTTAACTTCCCCAACATTAACTGGGTTAGTCATAGTGTGATGGGTTTAGAGGGAGCGAAATTCTTAAAATGCATCCAGGAGAGCATTTTAAGCCAGTACGTAGAAGGTCCTACAAGAGAGGGGGCAGTCCTGGACTTAATTTTAGGGAATGAAGCTGGGCAAGTGGTAGAGGTATCAGTGGGGAAGCATTTTGCAGATAGTGATCATAACGCCGTTAGATTCAAGGTCGTTATGGAAAAGGACAAGGATGGGCCAGAAATCAGAGTTCTAAATTGGGGGAAGGCAGATTTTAATAAGATCAGATACAATTTGGCCAGAGTGGACTGGGAGCAGTTACTTTTAGGTGAATCTGCGTCAGAGCAGTGGGACTCATTCAAGAAGGAAATAGGGCCAACATATTCCAGTAAAGACAAAGGGTGGTACCCTGGATGTCGAGGGATATACAGGTTTGGATAAAGTGAAAAAGGGAGGCTTATGGCAGATGCAGAGGGTTCAAAACAGCAGAAGCCCGAGAGGAATATAGAATGTGTAGGGGAGAACTTAAAAAGGAAATTAGGAGAGCAAAAAGAGGGCATGAAAAACATTGACAGGTAAAATAAAGGAAAATCCAAAGCTATTTTACAAGTACATTAAGAGTGAGAGGATAACTAGGGAAAGAGTAGGGCCCATTAAGGACCATAGTGGTAATTTGTGTGTGGAGCTGGAAGACGTAGGTAGGGTTCTAAATGAATACTTTGTGTCGATGTTCACAAGTGAGAGGGACGAGGTGGGTATGGAAATCAGGCAGAAGGACTGTGATATAGTTAAAGAAATTAGCATAGAAAGGGAGGAGGTTCTAAGTGGTCTGGCAGGCTTAAAAGTAGGTAAATCTCCAGGCCCAGATGAAATGTATCCCAGGCTGTTGAGTGAGGCAAGGGAGGAGATAGCAGGGGTGCTGGCAATAATTTTCAATACCTCTCTGGTCACAGGAAAGGTGCTTAGGACAGCCAATGTGGAACCATTATTCAAGAAGGGAAGAAGGGATAAACCAGGGAAATACAAACCAAACAGTCTAACCTCAGTGGTGGGGAAACTATTGGAAGCAATTCTGAGGGACAAAATTAATCTACACTTGGAGAAGCAGCGATCAATCAAGGACAGTCAGCATGGTTTTGTTAAGGGGAGGTCATGTCTGACCAATTTGATTGAATTTTTTGAAGAGGTGACCAGGTGTGTAGATGAGGGCAATGCATTGGACGTAGTCTACTTGGACTTCAGCAAGACTTTTGATAAGGTCCCGCATGGGAGACTGATAACGAAGGTAAGAGTCCATGGGATCCAAGGCAATTTGGCAAATTGGATCCAGAATTGTCTGAGTGGCAGGAAGCAGAGGGTGATGGTCGAGGGGTGTTTTTGTGACTGGATGCCTGTGTCCAGTGGGGTTCCATAGGAATCGGTGTTGGGTCCCTTGCTGTTTGTGGTATGTATAAACGATTTAGACTTGAATTTAGGAGGGTTGATCAGTAAGTCCGTAGATGACACGAAAATTGGTGGGGTAGTAAATAGTGAGGAGGATAGCCTTAGATTACAGGAGGATATAGATGAGCTGGTAAGATGGGCTGAACAGTAGCAAATGGAATTTAATCAGGATAAGTGTGAGGTGATGCACTTGGGCAGGACAAACAAGGCACGGGAATACATGATGAATTGTAGGACCCTGGGAAGTACCGAGGATCAGAGGGACCTTAGTGTGCATGTCCACCAGTCCCTTAAGGTAGCAGGACAGGTAGATAAGGTGGTTAAGAAGGCATATGGGATACTTGCCTTTATTAGCCAAGGCATAGAAAATAAGAGCAGGGGCTTATGCTGGAATAGTATAAAACGGTGGTTAGGCCACAACTAGAGTCTTGCGTGCAGTTCTGGAATCCGCATTATAGGAAGGATGTGATTGCACTAGAGAGAGTGCAGAGGAGATTTACCAGGATGTTGCCTGGGCTGGAGAGTTTTAGCTATGAGGAAAGATTGGATAGACTGGGGTTATTTTCCCTGGAGCAGAAGAGATTGAGGGGGGACATGATTGAGGTGTATAAAATTATGAGGGGCATGGATAGGGTAAACAGGAAGGAACTTTTCCCCTTGTTGGAGGGATCAATAACCAGGGGCCATAGATTTACGGCAAGGGGCAGGAGATTTAGAGGAGATGTGAGGAAGAATTTTTTCACCCAGAGGGTGGTGGGAAGCTGGAACTCACTGCCTGAAAGGGTGGTAGAGGCAGATACCCTCATAACATTTAAGAAATATTTGGATGTGCACTTGCGATGCCATGGCATCCAAGGCTATGGGCCTAGTGCTGGAAAATGGGATTAGAGTAATTAGGTTTGTTTGACCGGCACAGACTCAATGGGCCGAAGGGCCTTTTTCTATGTTGTAGTCCTCTATGACTCTATGACTCTAGAAGGACAAGGGCAGCAGATAGATGGGAACACCACTACCTGGAAGTTCCCCTCCAAGACACTTACCATCCTGACTTGGAAATATATCGCCGTTCCTTCACTATTGCTGGGTCAAAATCCTGGAACTGCCTCCCTAACAGCACTGTGGGTGTACCTACACCACATGGTCTGCAGTGGTTCAAGAAAGCAGCTCACCACTACCTTCTCAAGGGCAATTAGGGATGGGCAATAAATGCTGGCCCAGCATGCGAAGCCCACATCCCGTGAATGAATTAAAAAAAATTGGCTCCTTAACAGCCTCAATGGACCCAAGGGTGTGAGAGCCAGCTGACTTTTCCACCCACCTCCCTGTCAGGGACAGGCAGGTATAGGAGGCAGGTAGGCCATATGATGGATTTTACAAGCCCCCTGCCCCCCGCCTTCAAAACCACCAGCAGAGGAGTGTTGAAATCTTGCCCTTTGTGTTTAGTAATGTCAATTGAATTATTTCATCCAGCAATCCACACACAAATCTCTCTCATAGTGCATTGTCTAGGAATGTGCCAAAGTTGCAATGTAATGAACTGATTTGCTTTTCTGGTTTATGATTTCAAATTTGTAGCTTTCCATTATCTCTAGGGGCTTAGGGTTGAAATGTTCCAACAACTTGGTGATAAAGTTTGGAATAGCAAATCTTTTGACCTGTTGGGAGCAAGAAGATTTGTTTGTGTGTCAACACTTGCCAGCCAATTGCTTTCTGGCGTTCAAGAATTGCCTTATCCCGAGCCTGGACCACTTCACTTTCATCTTTGCGTTCTAAAGTATTATTAACTCTGAAGCAGCTTGTCCATTCTTTAAATATATGAACTGAATGGTTGCCGAAGTCTCTGCTATGTTCCTAGCCTTTTGATGTATCCATACGAACATATGAATTAGGAGCAAGAGTAGGCCACTTTCCTCTTGAGCCTGCTCTTCCATTCAATAAGATCATGGCTGATCTGATTTAACCTCATATTCCTGCCTACCCTGATAACCTTTCACTCCCTTGTTATCAAGAATCTATTCACTTCTGCCTTAAAAATATTCAAGGACTCAGCCTCCACCTTTTTAGGAAGAGAATTCCAAAGTCTCACAACCCTGTAAGAGAAAAAGAAATTCCTCATCTCTATTCTATATTTTTGGACAGTGGGCCAGAGAAAACATCCTTCCCACATCCACCCTGTCAAGTGCCCTTAGTATCTTATATGTTTCAATCAAGTCGCCTCTTACTCTTCTAAACTCAGTAGCCAGAATTTTTCCGTCGGCGAGTTGGGGGTGGGGC
Organism: Cetorhinus maximus; assembly: GCF_964194155.1. Lineage (NCBI taxonomy): Eukaryota > Metazoa > Chordata > Chondrichthyes > Lamniformes > Cetorhinidae > Cetorhinus > Cetorhinus maximus. The sequence goes on along the minus strand of NC_135879.1, from coordinate 109,244,261 downwards.
CTGCTCGCCAATTGAGGCCATTGACAGGATAATTAAGCCACTTAAAGGACCTGCCCGTCCAACCTTAAGGCTGGCGGGCAGGCCAGGAGCCCCGGCAGGCTTCTGAGAAAACATGAAACCTCATCCACTGGCGGGATGAGGTTTCATGTCTGTTTGAAAAATCTTTAATAAAGTTTTTGTCATATTTATTAACATGTCCCATCTCGTGTGACATTGTCACTTGAGGGGGACATGTTAATAATTTTTTTTTCTATTATTGAAGTTAATAAACCTTTCACCGATCTCCCTGAGACAGCACTTAGTCTCAGGGAGAAGTGTGCTCTTTCGTGCGCATGCACGAAAGAGCGTACTTTGACAGTTGGGGAATCCCTCCCCCCCGCACAGGAAACGCATAGCGCCTCCCGTCGGTCAGGCCGCTGGGCGGGCCTTAATTGGCCCGCCTACTCAAAATGGCGGCGGGGCCCGTTTCAGCGGTGGCGGTCGGCTGCCCGCCCGCCACCGAGCCAGTGGGGCACGCCCGCCCATCAAGGGCAAAATTCTGCCCAGTGGATACAAGCCTAGTCTGCCCAACCTTTCCTCGTAAGACAACCCGCCCATTCCAGGTATTAATCTAGTAAACCTTCTCTGAACTGCTTACAATGCATTTACATCTTTCCTTAAATAGGGAGATAATACTGTAGACAGTACTTCAGATGTGATCTCACCAGTGCCCTGTATAACTGAAGCATAACCTCCCTACTCTTGTATTCAATTCCCCTTGCAATGAACGATAATATTCTCTTAGCTTTGCTCATTACTTGCTGCACTTGCACACTAATCTTTTGCGATTCATGCTCTAGGGCACCCAGTTCCCCTTTATCTACAGCACCTGTAAGAACTCCAATAAATTGGTTAAACATGATTTCCCTTTCCTGTGTGGATAGCCATATTGTCCCATTTTAAATGCATGGTGATCGAGTAAATGTTTTAACAGTGATATGGCTAAATCAGCTGAGGTACAACAAAGTCACCACAAACCAATCTAGTCAGTGGTTGAATCAGACGGACATTCGGCCCCTGCAGCCGCCCATTCAACTGAGTATTACCATACAATGTTAAGAATTGTGAGGCTGATACAATCCAGTGGAAATCCCTGCCATCTAAGCAAGTAGGTCACTGGGAGCTAGCTGATATTGTTCATCACAGTGCCTACTGCCATTTGCTGCCAATACTTTTGTACTTTGATCATATTCTGTTTGCCAAAACCGGTTATGCATTGGGAGACACTTGCAATAAAAAGAAAGCTGCCAAGATGGTCGGTTCGCATCGTATCCAATAGGTTCTGTTGATTGATGTTAAATACCCAGTAGTTTAAGGTTATAAGGTGAACAGGTTTTGGGGATTAATTAGTTAATTATACTCCGATGTGGATTTAAAAAAAAGTCAGCCAATACTGTGGTGAGTGTGCTAGAATGGAGAAGTAAGTTTTGTGGTGAGCAATAAACTGTCTCTACCAAAGAATCCTAGTCTCAGTGTATTCTTCGCAACCAGGCTTGGGAATATTCTGACATCATCAAATCATACCTTACCCTAAATTCCAGGGAGTACTTTAGTTTGTTTAATCTCTTGTAAGAACGTAAGAAACAGGACATAGAGTAGGCCATTTGGCCCTTTGAGCCTGCCCAATGTTTCAATAAGACCACAGTTGATCTATCTCAACTCCAAATCCCCATATACTTTAATTCCTTAAGTATCAAAAAATCTATTGAACTCTGTCTTGAATATACTCAAAGATTTGGCTCCCTGGGGTAGAGAATTCCAAAAATTCACAACAATAAAAAATGGCTGACCTTTTATTCTGATATTAGCACTCTGTTCTCAATGCCTCAGCCTGAGGAAACATTTTCTTAGCATCGACCCTAAAAGCCCTTTAAGAATTTTATATGTTTCAATTAGATTATCTCTCATGCTTCTAATGTCCAGGGAATATAGGCCTAGTGTACTCAAACTCTCCTTGGAGAAGGTGGTGGTGCAGTGGTAATATCACTGGACTAGCAATCCAGAGGCCCAGGCTAATGCCATGGGGGCATGGGTTCAAAGCCCACCACAACAGCTGGTGGGATTTAAATTCAATTAATAATTCTGGAATCAAAAGCTAGTCTTGGTAATAGTGATGAAAATGATTGTCATGTTCACTAATGTCCTTTAGGGAAGGAAAGCTAAACTGGGCTCCAAACCCACTGCAATGTGATTCACTCTTAAATGGCCTAGTATGCCACTCAGTTGTATCAAAAGGAATGAAACTGGACAGACCACCCAGCATTGGCATTAGCCCAGGCACCAGGAACAACAATGGTACACCCAGCCCTGTCAATTACCTCACTAGCATCTGGCGGCTTGTGCCAAAATTGTGTTATGACACAGCAGATGGTAAATTCCGAGCTGCTCAAATCCCAGAGAGAAACTTGAAGCACAAGTTAAGGCCCGCCCAGCATGAAACGCGAGTGGGGGTAGAGGAGGGTGAGCACGAGCTTCATGCATGCGTGTGAGTGCGCTCTTGAAAATCTCCCTGAGGCACAGAGCCGCCTCAGGGAGATGAACAGTTTTCAAAATAAAAAATAAAGATCTTAAAAATGTTATAAAACATGTTCCCTCATGTGGCTCTGTCACATGAGCAGGGACATGTCATTAAATACATTTTAAATATTTTATTTTATTTTTATTTGATGTTGGAAGCCTCATCGCACCTGTGGATGAGGTTTCCAAAAAAATGCAAAGGCCTCTTGGCCTTTTCGCCTGCCCGCCAACCGTAAGGTTGGATGGGCAGGGAAAAATTTATTTTAATTACCTCTTTAATGGTCTTAATAGGCCTTTTAATTGTCGGCGGGCGCGTTGCCATCTCTGGTGCGCACCCGCCGACTGAAATATCACGTGACTGCGCAATAACGTCGGGACCCTCGCCCGATGTCATCACATGTCATTTTACGCTCGGTTAGGTTGGCCATGTGCCCGCCCACCCACCAAGCTAAAAATTCAGCCCATAGGTCTACAAAGTCCTACTATAATAATAATAGTTATTAACTCCTCTAATTAATCTACTCCCAGTTACACCTCTGTTAAGGCAACAGTAAAACAAAATAGATTTCAACAGACCCAGGCAAAACACACAATACCCTGGACAGTGATATTTACAATGAATTTTCTTAGCTTCGGTTCCTGTAGACAGCAACTTGATACCTAGAGGCTTGAGGCTTTTCACACTTGAGTTAGATCATAGAATTCCTTCTCCCTTTCACATAACCTCATCCCTTTCATACATTTTCTCCCTTCTTAATGTAAATTCCATTGTTCAGTTATGTCTTTGCAACTTTACTTTTTCCATAATATAAATCTTTCATAGTACTCATATTTTCTGCTACCTTTGGGAAAAATAAACAAACTGTTTGCCTTAGCTTCATATGGCTAGGTGTAACATTTCATCATCTCTTTGGAAATTCAAACTACTCTGGTTTATCTAAAAATGCAAATATTCCTCACACCTCACATTTTAAAGCTTCAGCCATGTTTACGTATTTACCATTTCAAACCTAATTTCCCTTTTGATCACTCAACAGCTCCAGATTAGCTGTCTCTAATTCAATTAAATCTCCCTTCCCCACACATCCACACACAGAAATCAATCCAAACTCCACTATTAACCGACCATTACAGTAAATCACAATAATATTATGAAAATTATTATATTTCCATGACAATCGGGGGAGCTGTCACACAGACTAGTCAGCTGGACTAGCAATATAAACACAGTGGTTACAAAAGCAGGTCAGAGGCTAGGAATCCTGCGACAAGTAACTCACCTCCTGACTCCCCAAAGCCTGTCCACCATCTACAAGGCACAAGTCAGGAGTGTGATGGAATACTCCCCACTTGCCTGGTTGAGTGCAGCTCCCACAACACCCAAGAAGCTTGTCACTGTCGAGGACAAAGCAGCCCACTTGATTGGCACCACATTCACAAACATTCACTCCTTCCACCACCGACACACAGTAGCAGCAGTATGTACCATCTACAAGATGCACTGCAGGAATTCAGCAAGGCTCCTCAGACAGCACCTTCCAAACCCATGACCTCTACCATCTAGAAGGACAAGGGCAGCAAATAGATGCGAACACCACGAACTGGAAGTTCCCCTCCAAGGCACTTACCATCCTGACTTGGAAATATATCGCTGTTCCTTCACTGTCCCTGGGTCAAATTCCTGGAAATTCCTTCTTAACTGCACTGTGGGTGCAACTACACCACATGGACTGCAGTGATTGAAGAAGACGGTTCCCCACCATCTTCTCAAGGGCAATTAGGGATGGGCAATAAATGCTGGCCCAGTCAGTGAAGCTCACATCCCGTGAACAAATAAAAAAAATTAGGTGTGAGCAATAACTTCTTTACTATTGTACTCTAATCCCTTTGCGATAAAGGTTAACATACCATTTGCCTTCCTAATTGCTAGTTGTACGCACATTAACACCCGCTAGGTGTCCTTGAATGCAAACATTTCCTAATGTCTCACTGTTAAAAAATATTGGATTTTTTTGTTTTTTACATCAAAGTGGATATCCTCACACTTCACCACATTGTATTCCATCTGCCATGTTCATGCATGTGCTTGTGTGTCAGCCATGGCTCAGTCGGTAGCACTTTCACCTCTGAGTCACAAGATTCTGGATTCAAGTTCCGCTCCAGGGCTTGAGCAGAAATATCAAGGCTGACACTCCAGTATAGCACTGAGGGAGAGGATGCCAACTCTGGCTGGACATGATCTGGGAGATGTCAGCAGAAGTGACATCACAGAGAACCGGTGGCGTGGCATGAATGGGTTCTAAGGGAGCGTGAGAGAAAGAAACACACAAGGTCTCTATTGAACCCACTGCAAAAGCCCATTTCATACCAGCTAAAACTTCCTGTATAAATTCTCATCCATTTGCACAATAGTTTCATTTTTTAAAATATCGCTAGGACTAAATCCATCTCTACAACTCTCTCCATTTACGCCTTCAAGTGACTTGGCGGGAGGCACAGCCCGTAGCGCCCACCCCTTTTACTTCCCCAAGGCACAGCTTCGGCGGGAAAACAGGCAACAATGTTCATGAGCACAGTATGCATACGCATCAGTACCAATTTACATGAGTAAGTTTCATGTCATCATGCTGCCTAGTAAGCAATCAGATCACTGTTTTATGAGCTTGAAGCACTGACAGAGCTTCTATATGAATGATGTGACTCATTTGCTTAATACATCACTTTAAAATCTCCCGGATTGCTTTTAATAGTTGCCAGAAGATTGATGGCAATTCCAGTAGAATCCCAGTCATTCCAGGAGAGTTGGAAACCCTATTGAGGGAGTACTGCACTGTCAGAGGTGCTGTCTTTCAGATGAGATGTTAAAACAAGGCCCCATCTGCCTGCTTGGATGGATGTAAAAGATCCCATGGCATTAATTCGAAGAAGAGCAAGAGAGTTATCCCCATTGCCCTGGCCAATATTTATCCCTCAATCAACATCACAAAAAACAGATTATCTGGTCATTATCAAATTGTTGTTCGTAAGAGTTTGCTGTGCATAACTTGGCTACCACGTTTGCTACATTACAACAGTGACTACACTTCAAAAGTTCTTCATTGGCTGTAAAGCACTTTGAGATGTCCAGTGATTGTGAAAAGTGCTATATAAATGCAAATTATTTTCTTACCCACTCACCCAACCTGCCTATATCCCTCTACAACCTCTCCCTGTCATTCTCACTGCTCACTTCCCTATCTAATTTTGTATCATCAGCAAATCTAAAAATGTTACACTCAGCCCATCATCTAAGTCATTAATCTCAACTGTAACAAGCTGAGGCCTAAGTACTGATCCTTGTGATACCCTGCTGGTTATAGCCTGCTAACCCAAAAATGTCCTGTTTATTCCTACTCTCTGTTTTCTCTCTAATAACCAATCTCCTATCCTGTGAGTCTTAATTTTGTATAATAATCTCCTGTGTGACACCTTATCAAATGCTTTTTGACAATCCAAATACACTGCATCCACTGGTTTTCCCCTGTCAATCCTGATAATTACATCCTAAAAAAACTCTTTAATGGATTTGTCAAATATGATTTCCCTTTCTTAAATCCATGTTGACTCTGTTTAATTCTATTATGATTTTCTAAGTGCCCTGATACAATGTTCCTAATAATAGATTCTAGCATTTTTCCTTTGACTGATGTTGAGCTAACTGGCCTATAGTTCCCTATTTTCTCTCTCCCTCCTTTCTTAAATAGGGTTAATATACCTCTCAATATTTGGGAACTGTATTTAATATAAGGAATTCTGGAAGATCAAAGCCAATCCACCCACTATTCCTGCAACTACCTCCTTTAAAAACCTAGGTGCAGATAGTCAAGTCTGAGGACTTCTCACCACTTAGTTCCATTCATTTCTACATATTATTTCTTTACTTCTACTGATTTCTTTAAGCTCCTCATTCTCACGAGACCCTTGGTTCCACATTATTTATTTATTTTTGCCTTCTACTATGAATTATTTACGAAGTATTTGTTTAATGCCACTTCCATTTCCAACTCCCTGTTATAATTTCACCTGTCTCCGCCTCTAATGAGTCCATGTTTACTTTCACTAATCTCTTCCTATCTATATACATGTCGCTTTATGTCGCTTGCAAGCTTACTCTCAAGTTTTCAGCCCTCTGCTGAATTCTAAAATCCTCCCAATTCTCAGACTTACTTCTCTTTTAGGAAGCATTATAAGTCTCTTCCTATGATCTAATATTATCTTTAACTCCTTTTGTTAGCAAGATTGGGCCTGTTATTCCATGGGGTTTTTCTGACTTAAAGGAATGTATATTTTTTGCAAATTATGTATTAATCCTTTAAATCCTAGTCTTGTTTATCTACCATTATGTCTTATGTAGTTTCCCAATCTACCTTAAACAACTCACCCCTCATACCTATGTAATCTGTTCTGTTTAGATTTAAGACCCTAGTTTTGGATTTCACTAAATCACTTTAATCCTAAATATAAATTCTATCATATCATGGTTATTCGTTCCCGAAGGCCCCTTTACTACAAGGTTATTAATTAACCCTCTCTCATTGCACAATCCTGGACCTAAAATAGCCTTGTTCCCTACTTGGTTCCTTTACATACTTGTTATTTTCCGGAAAGCCAGCTGGTGAAGGATAGAATTGGAGCCAATCTTTACGCACTTCTATAAATATTTATTTACAGAGTTACACATTACAAGCATGCACTTCCTAACCCAACAAGCATACGTTCAGTTTGGGTCTTTTTATACCTCTTTTGCAAGCCCATTACTAATTAAGTGCCCCATTTGAACTACTGATCTGTTGTAACAAAACAAACCAAAACTTTAAAGGAAACTTAAAAATTTAAATTAAAATGTCATTCCTAGGTTTGATAATGTGCTCCAGTCCCTTTGGTACCCACCTCAGAAAGCCTCAAGTATACCAGTGGACATCATGTGACCATAACTACAGAAGAGAGGCAGGCATCAGGATTAATGACCCCATTGACTATCCACTGCCTGGACATGTTAATGACCACCTTGGGTAGGCCCGGTCCAACAAAGAGATCCTCTGATCTGCCTACACCCCTCCACCCAACCCCCGAGCTGGGAGACCAAAGATCAGAAATGCGGAAATGAAGTGCAACCAGAAATTGAGGAGCAGTCCCTTCAGATAATGGAAAAGGGGCTGCAACCTTTCATACTCTGTATAAATATGGAACATGACTCCTCCAGCCTGCAGAAATTACAGGTAGTCCAGGAGTCCATGAATTGACTTAACACTCTATTGCATGGGACTGCTGTGTGCAGCACCCTTCATGCCAAGTCCATGATAGACAAAGGGGGGACTCCCACATAGAGAGCTCTCCAGTGGCGACCCCACATTCTCTGGATAGCATGATGCAATGCCACGGCGTGTCCATATTTCAGATGAGGATGAGGAAGTGGAGAATGTGCAAGAACAGCCCATACAGCAAACTCTTCCATGCAGAGTGGAATGGCATGGAGAAGATTTCCGAGAGATGGCTCAGGTAATGGGGCCAAGGTTCCTGAGGGATATTTTGGGGCATGGAACTGTTGGGAAATTAGGTCTGAATGGGGGTCATCTTGGACTGGAATACTCCACACACCTGAGCTACCTCAACGTCGGAAGTGCAGTCAGAGCCAAGCACCACATTAAGGTTCTTGATGGCTTTGGCTGCAGCTGTATGTGACCCATGGTTGCACATCATTCTAGCTCTTCCAGTGACATCCAGCTCACTCCACCACCATCAGGTCCATCCCCAACTTTGCTCACCTTGGCAGCCCAAGCCCTCTCTCACCAATGACGTGAACCCATACTGGTGGAGATGCCGATTCCTTAACAGTGGCTGCTAGACAGTAGCCGGCACTCCTGGTGGGAGAGAGCTCCAGCTCCACCATATTCCACACTCTGATCAGTTCCTGGTAAAAGGCAGGCAACTTCTGCAAGAAGACAGTGAGACCCCCAGGTTTATAAACAGGAGCTATGTGTCATAATTGAGGCTGTGCAGCTGGCAGAAAAGATATTTTGCGCACCGTCTAGGAGGAGGCTTGACATATAGGTATCTCTGCAGGGTCTGAAGATGGAAGGCCGCCAACTAGGTGACTAAGCAGAAGTCTCAGAACTGTGGCAGAGATCCAGTGCACCTTTTTGTCCCAGAAGAAGTGAACTAGTTTCTTCTGAAATGTGATGACAAACTCAGGGGAAGAGATCAAAATGGGATCAAACTAGTACGTACCACAGCATAGTGGGCACCAGTTAGTTTATGACCAGCACTCGACACCTGCAGTACAGCACTCAGAGCAGTCTTGTCCAGCGCCCTAGGCGAGTGGTGACCTTGGCCTCCACCTCTTGCCAGTTCATCTGCTAGGCTTCCCTGGTAGGGCTAAGGTAGGCTCCCAGATAGAGGAGGCAGCTGGCGCTCCAGACAAAAGACCCAAGCTCTTCCAGCAGGAATTCTAGCTACTTTGGACTGACCAGGAGTCCAGAACATTTTTCCCAGTTGGAGGATGCTATGGAGTTGTTCTTCTGGTGCTCACACATCCTCCGCAGGTCAACAGGATCCGAGATTGTTCATTTAAGGGCCTCAAGTGGCCTTGGGGCGGGAAGGCTGTGAACAAGTTTTCCTGTCCTGGACTTAATCGGTGCAGAAGCAGGAAGGTGGTGGGGTCCCCATCCTGCACCCCCTTGCTTGATTAAGTGCCCCCTACCTCCAAACTCACCTCAGGGAAGGGCGTTAAATTCTGCCCATGGTCTCAACAATTGATAGTTTGAATGGCATTTTTCATTTCCACATATACCATTGTGGCCATTTTTAATGTGTCAGCCTAAAATTAATGCCAGCAAGCTATTTATGCAAAAAGGACATCAAAATGGAATCCAAATCTACTGATAGCAGTATGCTTTCAAACAGGGGTCACTGGATAGCAACACAAAAGCAAAATACTACAGATGCTGGAAATCTGAAATAAAAACAGAAAACAATGGAAATGCTCAGTGGGTAAGGCAGCATCCGTGGAGAGAGGAAAAGAGTTAACATTTCTGGTCAATGACCCTTCATCAGAACTGGATAGTAACTGGCAGTGAGAATCCTGACTACTTTTCTTCATATTTCATGAGCCTTTTCCATTTGACAACCTATGCCTCACGTTCATCACTCTCTCCATAATGGAGTCAAAACTTTCTAAGCTGCCAATGCCTGTTGGTCCTGGAGTTTGCAGCAATCTCAAATATTATCAGAACTCAATGGGTGGAATTTTCTGTACCTGCCGGCGCCAGGCATGATCGGTGACGTGAGCAGAAAATATGGTGCAATCGGTTTTACAATGGCAGGAAACCAGTTCGCAATCGTCCACTCAGCCTGCCAACGGCAGGCCGAGTTTCCCACCATCGGAAATCAGGAGCCTCATTGTTACACATCAGCAAGTCATTATCAGGCCAGCCCACCAGAATCGTCCCACCCCCCCCACTGGATCATCTGTGCACATCGGCGGGAAAGCACACTGACGTGTTTCTCAACAGCACATAAAAGGCGTGCACTTGGCAGCCTGCACTTTGAGGGGAACTCGGAGGTGAGTATACAGTAGCATTGTGCAGCGCTTGCCAGGGTTACCAGTTGGATTTCAAGCTTCAGGGGCGTTGGGGGGGTTGGGTTTAAGGACAGCCCTGCCATTGAGGCAACTGGTGGCGGGGGTGGGCAAGGGCAGCCCTGCCATTGAATATAGCGCACAAGCATTTGGGTAGGGGGGTAGTGTGGGCGAGGGAAGTAGTCACACATTGGGGAAACCTATATAAAGTGACCATTCCTCTGCAGCTGAGACTGTTCAGGCGCAGCCACATTGATATGATTGAGGCCGGGCTCCTAGCTTATCTGCCTACTCAAGCAACACAGTGGCATCAACACGCTGCCAAGTGCTCCAAAGCTCATAGAGCCTGGTGAACTAGCTGTATGCCTGATGGCGAAGACGATGGAGTAGAGAGTGACTGAAGTTCTTGGCTGTGCAGAAGCAGGAGCAGCAACCTCAGGAAGAAGGGACGGTTGGGGCTCCCACACACATCGCCCAAGATCCACAGAGAACTGTTGCTGGTCAGCGCCTAGCGACACCCAGGGTCTATAGACGCTGTCTTTCAATCCTGCAGATGACTGAGAACCAGTGTCACTGAAGACTGTACGTGTCAAGGGAACTGGTCGCTCACATCTGCTAGCTGCAGCAGGACTTGGCGCCAAGGGTACATGGAGGGCATCCACTGCCAGTGGTCATGAAAGTGACCGTGGCGCTCAATTTCTCAACACAGTGGACTACATCAACCATAGGGGCTTCCATTCGCTGAATGTGCAGCTAGTGTGCTACCACCAGAAATGCATCCTGCAGGTGTGCACACGGTTTCCAGGGAGTGTGCACAACTCCCTAGTCAGTCACAGATCCCTGGAGTCTTCCAGGGTCCATAGAAGCTGCAGGGATGGCTCCTCAGGAATAAGGGCTACCCACAGAGGCCGTGGCTGATTACACTCATGCAGCGGCCTCAGACTGCAGCAGAGAAACAGTGTACTGAGGCTCATGCTGCAGCTCACAACTTGGTGGAGCAGACCATCGGGATGCTGAAAATGAGGTTCCGGTGCCTGGACCAGTCTGGTGGACTGCAATATAGTCCGCAGAGGGTGTCACACATTGTCATTGTCTGCTGTGCCCTTCACAGCCTGGCACTGCAACAAGAAGAGGAGCTGGCTGAGGAGGAGCTGGAGGAGCTGAAGGTCTCCTCTAGTGAGGAGGACGCCGATGGGGAAGAGGGTGAGGAGGTCCTTGGAGGCGACAATGACGGGAATGAGGCTCTCGCACTGGCCAGACAACGCAGGCGCGCTTGAGAGGCCCTCATAGCTGCTAGATTTGTGGAGGATGATGACGACATGCAGTGAGGTGTCCCCATAGATCCTCACATCGCAGTTGTGAACATTTGACCCCAATTTGGCTTATGGTAGCGAGAATACATTCTGTGAGAATGCTCTTGTTATGGAGACACAGTGGAGGCCCTAATAGTAGCTTGATTCCAGGAGGATGATGATGATATGCAGTGAGGACACCCCATAAATCTTCACATAGCCTTTGGGAATGTCTGACTCCTGTCTGGCTGAGGGCAGCTCGCTTGTGCTCTGAGATCAGGGTCATATCATAGAGACGCGGCCATGAACCTTTAGAAGCACCTGATCCTTTGCCCACCTTCAGCACCTGAGCCCTTCAGGAGCACAGCGTCACTGGTCACAGATGATGAAGAGATGGGGCCAGCCCCTGCTTAAAGGTGCTGAGAGCACACAGAGAGAATGAGGGAACTCTGTGGCACCTGCCTACTTCATTTTGGCAGCGATGACCAGCACCGCCGAGGTTCAGGCATCAGTAATGTTTCCATGGAGTGTGAGGCTGGATCATCACTTTGGTCCAGAGGCTGCACAGAGCAAAGGGAAGAGGCCCTGGACTAAGAGACCTGCCTTTATCTTGTGCAGAAAGGTTTCACATCTGAGTGACAAAAACACTGCTCACCAGAACAAAGAGCCATAGACAGGGAGATATTCTTGGGCGCTTATTGACAATAGTGAACAGTATGTACAAGTGATTAACGCCCGTGCAACTACATCTTCTTAACTTTCCTAACCCAGCCGCTACAGCTTTGTGCTCCCCGGACAGTGGAGGTGGAGGCAGCCTGCTGACTGCGACGCCCTGTGTGTGATGACCTTGACAGGCCCCCTCTGGAGGACTGAGATTTGGAGGGTCCCAGTCTGCATTTGAGGTCCTGCTGTGAGGCAATGGCACCCTCCTTGGCCTGTGGAGCTAGGGCTGCTGAGGTCACAGGAAGAGGGGATTCAGATGGGCCGGACACTCCCAGATTCACCTGGATGGATGGACCCGGAGTGTGCACCTGCTGATCCTCTTCCCTATGGGTGCCCGAGGGCCCCAGGCTGACTCCTTGAGCAGAAGGGGTAGCTGGAGTGAGATCGGCTGCCCAGCACCCCGCTCGTGTACACACTGTTGGAGGCCAATTATGGCATCAACAATGGAGTTGAGCCCATGCAGCAGCGCAGGAGCGACGTCCTGGACCAAGGTCTCCATGGCGGCTGCCATCCTATCAGTGTTGACCTCAGTGTGTTGGCATGCCGGCGCTATCACCTCAGTCTGAGGAGTGCAGCCGACATCCCTTCCTGATGTTCCCGAACTTGCCTTTGCAGCTCCAGCAACTGTGACATGATCAAGTCCAGAGACTCATCATTTGATTCGGACGCAGCAAATTTCTGGCCTCCAGCAGTCCTCCGAGTGCCAGACACCTGGGAAGTCCCTGCCGCCGCCTGCTGTGGACCAGACAGTACAAAGTGTTCACCAGATTGTGATCCTGAGACTACTCTAAAGTTGGGTCTCACCGAGGTGTGTGTCTCTTTGCTGGTGGAGGGTGAGGGTGAGCGCTATGATGGGTCTTCAGGGAGAGTGCCTTCAGATTCCTCTTCAGAGGTTCTTCGGGGCTTGACTGGAGGCCCTGGGTCGTGGACTCTCTTGGCTGTTTCCCAGATGTGCCTGCAGAAGCAAGGAGAGATAATTAGTACATGACAATGGCCTGTGAAACATCACTCACACCATGGTTGTCTGATGAATATTGCACTGCTGGACCCTCACTTGGTAGAGCATCGCCAATGTCACCAACGGCACAGGACCGGTCCAGATCATCGCCGGCCAGCTGAATGGCTCTGTTTTCAAAGTCGGTGAAGACTTTGATTTCAGGCATTCTCCAGTGGTCTGTGACCTCTCCCTGTTGTGTGCCAGCTTGTCCTGCATGAATAGAGATGGAGAGAGTGTAGGCAGGATGCCTGCCAGGCCAGATGATAAGTATTGCCTGGCATGTGTGGGCGGTGAGTGGTTCCATGGACAGGATGAAGACAATGAAGGTGTGTGTGAGGGAGTGAATGGTGATGCCCCTTGAACTGGCAGCGAGTGAGGACTCTGTGGATGTGTGATGGGTTTGTGAGTGTTTGAGTTGGGAGTGATGAAAAGAGTGACTTACCATGGCAGAAAAGAGGAGATCATTCATTCTCTTGCAGCACTGGGTGGCTGTCCTCTTCTGAAGGGCATTGGCACCGACCACTGCTGCCACCGCCTCCCAAGCTGGGTTAGTGCTTTTGCTGCCTATCCTGCAGCCAGAGTGGGGGTAGAGGACATCCTGGCAGGACTCCACGGCACCCAAAAGGTGCTTGAGAGACGTGTCATTGAACCTGGAAGCTGCAGTCTTCGTCAGTTTCAGGGCCATGTCTTCCATGCAGCAGTGCTGGACTGTAAGCACTGAGATGTGTGCTTGCGGCTAGACTTTAAATATGGCGCCCGGAGTGATACAGCGGCGGGGTGATGGTGGGCGGGCGAATGAGAGTCCGCTCACCATGGAAGTGGTGTGTTTTCCAGGAATACATCATTAATGTGGCGGGTTTGGGATGATACGGCATGAAAACCCGCCGTGGCCAGCGGGTAAAACGACGTTTATCTTGCCCGCTACCACACAGTGCAAATCTGGAATGATTCCGCCCAATGTATTTAAGAATCACAAATAATATCTGAGTTTTATTTTCGCCAGAGTAAACAATCTCAGACACTTAAGCCTTACCACATAGCATAGTTGCCTTAAACTAGACATTAGTTAGTTGCCTTTCTCTGCATTATCTCCTAACCTTGTCTATCCTTGTTGTAGTATGACAACCAGAATTGTATACCAATTCTCCAGCTTGGCTATATCAGTGCATTGTAAACACATGGCATAAACTTCTCTGAGTATGTCCCAACATCTAATTAGCTACTTTAATGCAGTTGCATACAGTTATATTATTTTCAGTAAACTTAGATACTTCTCCTGTCTTGTGTCCTGTTGTCTCAAGCCATTTATTTTATATTTAATCCCTTTGACTTATAATAAACTCATCTTGGTCCACCGTGCTACCCGGATAGTTTTTTCCCCCCCATGCCCTGTATTATTTCTGTTGTTGTCCACCACAGTCCTTTCCTTCTAGTGATGTGTAGCAAAGGGTGGTAGAATTGTGGAACTCTTTCCCACCAGAAGCTGTAGATAGAATCTCAACTAATAATTTTAAATCTGACATCAATAGAGTTTTGCTAGCCAAAGGTATTAATGGATATGTGCTAAGGTGGAAGGTTGGAGTTAGGATACAGATCTGTCATATTCTTATATTCAAGCGGAACAGTCTTGAGCAGTTGAATGGCCCACTTCTGTTCCTATGTTCCTAGCACAAACTTTTGTGGTCTTCCTCTTTGGAATTCTAGCAGGAATTTATCAGACACATTTTATCTCAGCTTCTAAGCTATTGTCCAGAATTTGCAAGCAGTACCTTTACGTCCATCAGGGTGATTGCTGTGAGTTTGCCTCAGACAATGAGACATGCCAGAAGCTCTCCTGCTCTAGAGTGCAATTAGATGCTGCTTGCTATTTGCCATGGTATGCCCTGTTGAAGAACTCATAATTGTTGGGCTTGCTTTCTTCTCCAACCTGGCATGGCTACAAGGAAGTAAAGCACACACCATGATCAAGATATGTTAAAATATACTTGCATATGCCATATAATTAATTCTTTAAATGCACAGTGATGATGCCTATTACTCATTTTTTATTTACTAATCAAAAATACAATTAACCACATGTGGCTAGTAGGCAATGTATTGGACAAACTGGTCTGATCTTACTCTCCTGTTTGCTCTCCAAAACCTTCAATATTTATTATTTCCAAGCAACTAGCTAATTTCTTTTTAAACAAATTCAGGAGATCTTTGTCAACAACAGTTGGTGTCAAAAAATTCCCAATCCCTCATGAGTCTCACCTCACCCCTATTCACAGGCTTTGCATCTTTTCAGAGCCTGGCCAGATAGGTTCATGTTCATTATATTCAAATTTTCTCTCACACGAAAGACTACAAGTGGAATTTTCCAGTCCTGCCAGCAGCGGGTTTCGTGGCGGGTGAGAACGGAGAATTAGGAACGAGGCCAGAAGTCGGATTCCCGCCAGCGGGAAAATGAGTCGGAATTTTCTTCTCACCACTTTCATGGCGGGATGATACCAGGTGGCTTTCCAGCTGATCCATGTTGGGAACACAATTTGCATGCAATAGTATGTCATGAATACTCATTAAAAACGCAATTTGCTGGAATCATGCTCCCACCTCCCAATTATGTGCCACAGCAGTGGGAAATTAGACCGGTCTAAATCATGACTGTATATAAGTGGCGCACAGCTATCCACCTTCATTTCACTTGTGACTTTGAGGTGAGTGCAACATTCAAAGTCTACAGCATTGGTGCAGTTCTTCAGCGATGCCAGTATTAGTCCACACTGGCAGGAGTATATGGTGGGGCTGCTCACCGTGGCTGCCTCAGGTGTGGAGCTGGGCTGCTCAGCATGACCTGGGTGTTCAGGTGAGCTGCTCATTGTGTTGCCTGTGTTGAGCTGGGCGGCTCACTGTGGCTACCTTCGGTGTTGAACTGGGCGGCTCACTGTGGCTGCCTTCGGTGTTGAGCTGGGCGGCTCACTGTGGCTACCTTCAGTGTTGAACTGGGCGGCTCACTGTGGCTGCCTTCGGTGTTGAGCTGGGCGGCTCACTGTGGCTGCCTTCGGTGTTGAGCTGGGCGGCTCACTGTGGCTGCCTTCGGTGTTGAACTGGGCGGCTCACTGTGGCTGCCTTTGGTGTTGAGCTGGGCGGCTCACTGTGGCTGCCTTCGGTGTTGAGCTGGGCGGCTCACCGTGGTTACCTCGGGTGTTGAGCTGGGCGGCTCACTGTGGCTGCCTCGGTTGTTATAGAGTCATAGAGGTGTTTACAGGCCCTTCAGCCCATTGTGTCTGTGCCAGCCATCAAGCACCTATCTATTCTAATCCCATTTTCCAGCACTTGGCCCATAGCTCTGTATGCTATGGTGCTTCAAGTGGTCATCTAAATACTTCTTAGATATTGTGAGGCTCCTGCCTCTACTGCCCCCCCAGGCATTGTGTTCCAGATTCCAACCACCCTCTGGATGAAAAAATACTTCCTCACATCCCCTCTAAACCTCCTGCCCATTACCTTAAATCTATGCCCCCTGGTAATTGACACTTCTGCTAAGGGGAAAGTTTCTTCCTATCTATGCCCCTCATGATTTTGTATACCTCTATCAGGTCCCCCCCTCAGCCTTCTCTGCTCTAAGGAAAACAACCTTAGCCTATCCAGTCTCTCTTCATAGCTGAAACGCTCCAGCCCAGGCAACATTCTGGTGGATCTCCTCTGCGTCCTCTCCAGTGCAATCACATCCTTCCTATAGTGTGGCCACCAGAGCTGCACACAGTACTCCAGCTGTGACCTAGCTGGCATTTTATACAGCTCCAACAGAACCCCCCTGCTCTTATTGGGCAGCTGGGCTGCTCACCATGGTTGCCATGGGTGTTGAACTGGGCTGTTCACCACTGTTGCCTATGTTGAGCTGGGCTGCTCACTGTGGCTGCCTCAGATGTTGAGCTGGGCTGCTAAACGTGGTTGCCACACTACTTCGGCAGGACAGGATTGTGTGCTGCAATTCTCAGGCAGGGCTGCACTCTAAAACAGAGATCAGCATGGTGATCGGGGACGGGGGTTGGCGGGGGCAGCATGTGGGAAGATGACAGAGACGTGAGGGTGAAGGGGGTTTGGTAGGGTTGGAGGGGGGAATGATGGCAGGCAGAGGTAAGATTGGGGTGGGGAAGCTGGAGCCTGACATGGATTAGTAGAACGCAGACACAGAAGCAGGTGGATAGGTTTCAATTTGCATGATTTGCATCCTGCATGAAGGGCAGGAGATGCACGCAGATTCTGGAATACGAAGTGGAGGCTGTAGTTTGTGTGGCACAAGAGGAAAGGGTTGTACAGAGACTCTGGAGCTGAGGGGAAGGGAAACAGTCTTGTGGTCATTCATTGAGGAGCCGGAGAGCTGAGTGAAAGACAGTCATAGTACCTGGACTGATGCCAAGAAGTCGGGAAGAGAGATTAAAGGCAGTCCTGGGCTCTGTGGATATCATAGTCAGGGTGAGGGATAAAAGGTAGTCCTGGTGTAGGCCTGAGACCTGCAGGCCAGCAGCCACTAACTTTTGCAATTTTGTATTTTTGCATTTTATTTCTGCTTTATTCTTAATTTTAAGCCTACAGTGAATGTTTAAAGTTATTTTGTATTAAATCTTACTTGGTGGACATTGATCTTAACCCAGCTATGATTGTGCTTTGATTAATTAATCAATAATAATCAGTAGTGATCTGTTTTCCCAGACCTTGTTTTTTTTTCATACTGGTAGCTGGTATTTAGACTACATCTTTGTTTTCCATTTTTCAAGCTAGAATACTAAAATATGTTGTCTTTGTTTATCAGAAGCCCTTTTTCTTACTGCATTCAGTGACCCTTGGACTACAGGCCAGGGTGATGAGTAACTCTATGGTGATCACCTAATATGACCATTAGAAGATGAAGCTTGATTGATGGACATAACACCTGAAGGATGACAGATGGGAAGACACCATCAAAAGATGGGTAAACAACTTGGATATTGTGAAGTCTGCATGGCTTTGCAGTGCCTGTGAGAAGAATTGATAAGAACTGAGTCTTCTTTTGGGAAATAACTACCAAGCCTCGGAAGGCTGATTGGAGCCAGAAATTTGGCTTAAAGGGACGCTGCTTCGAGGACCTGCTGCTGCAGCCATAGTGGAATAGTCACCACTGAAGATGGGAGGAAGGGCCCAGAATGGAGTGACTGACCATAGTGTCCACCCATAGGATGGGCAATAAATGCTGGCCTAGCCAGCAATGCCCACATCCTGTAAATTAATTGAAAAAAAACTCAGCGACTTGGTAATGTATGCACCAAGGAGATGGTAACGTTTGTACCAATTTAGGGTGCTGTCGTGGAAGATGCTAAGTTGGGGTTATTCTTTGTGCTCTAGAAAAACCTGTCTTTCTTCTTTTCTGATATATATGAAGTTTCTTCTTCTTTCAATAAAGTTATCTTTCTTTCTTTTTACTTATTTTTCTTTTTATATGTATTATTATATTATCAATTGTAATTGTCATACTATTATTATCATTATTCAATATTCAATAAAATTGTTGCTTTAACACATTACTTGTCATAGTCACTCATTCCTGTTATGTCCAGAGTACGGCTCTGAACCTAAGTGAGACTCTGAAAGGGACTCTCAGGCTGTCCCTACAGATTTTTGGTGAGCTGCCAGGAGCCCAAAGACGAACACGGATGAGGCTATAGAGAAGTATCCTAGAGCTAAGTTACCCTTGAGGAGGGATGGACTCATTGAGCAGTTGAATGATCCAGTCTTTGAGGCGGAACTCTGGATAGGGTGATCTGGATATAACCAGGGCTGTTAAAAGCAGTCTGGTTGTCGGCACTATGGGAGAAATGCAGGAGATTAGAGAACCAGGTGATGGAAATAAAAGTAAGGAGTAAGGATCAGGAGCAAGAGCTGGAGCAGTATAAAACTAACTGGCCCATAAGGAAGATAGATTGATACAGAAAGAAGAATTGGCAAACCTTTTCTGAGAAAAGGAAGGGCAGTGTTCAGTCACAGAACATACACAGGGTTAGCTCCAAGTGGAGAGGGAAGGGAGAAAAGGGGATAGGGAAAGATATGTTACCATTGGGCAGGGGAGGTGAAATATATTAAAAGCCAGGATCTAGGGGCATGTGGAAAGTGGGGAGCTTTGGAAAAGTCAAATGAGGACCTCAGAAAGGAGTCAGAGTAGGGTTAGAAGGAATGAGCTGTAAGCACCACAGTATGTTAAAATGCTGTTGGAAAAGACAATAAAAAAAGGAAAAACTTGTGTGTAAATTTTTGTTTGTGCACATTATTAGTATTCTGTGTTCTGGCTCTGCATGTAGTTTAAGTGGCTGTATTTTAAATTACTAAAGCAGTATTTTTGTTCTGGGGATAGAGAAGGGGCACCCTTGGGGAAGTACGCAATGACACTCAGGGAAAGAGGGGCAGTGAGCTTTAGTCAATTTGATTGTTCCTCTAGGTGAAAGCCTCGAAGATACCTCGTCCTCACCCCCCCAACCCCCGCTGATTGAAGTTTTATTTGTAATATGTTTTGCAAACGTGAAAGTTATATTTTGCAGATTTATCCTTTTGTTCAGTTTTGAATTGCCGTTTTATTTGAAGAAAGAAGAATCAAGACCACTAATGTAATTTATTCCATTAGTTTTTTTTAATAAAACCATGTGCTGTTTGTTGTTTTGAGTTTTCAGTTGTTAAGATAAATATTGTCAGAATGGTGTAGTAGGTGGAAGCTTCCAAATATATAGTGTGTGTAATATGTATGAGTGTGAGATTTAATGTGTTTTCTTCCCTAGATTATAATTTTGCATAGGAGTTTCAGCACTTTGAATTCACAATGAGGATTGTGAGATGGATGAAAAATGAACATTTAATTAAATAAGCTAAATATTTTAAGTTATAAAATTCAAGTTGGGATTTGTGGCCAAAAATCAACTCGAATAGGTGTTGAGCAACATGTGGGAATTTTAATCGGGATACAAATTCACACATATGAGAAAGTGGTAGTTTTAATGTTTCATAGTGTAAATTGGAATTTTGAAACGACAAATACTGAGTTGGATTAATCTTGGGTGAGAAATGTCCTACAAAGCATTAAGAGGTTGTGCAATAATTGTAATTTGATCTAAAATTTGGGCAAAATTGAAGCGAATTCTTCATCTCAGACATTTAAAAGATATCACCAATTTGAAAAGATTCAATATTTTTCCTTTCTTAAGCAACCAGAGCACATGGCAGTGCCCTTATTCTGTGGTTTTCCCAAAAAAAAAGTGACATTATAATTAGCCCCTCTGAGAAGCTTTGCTCTGCCCTCTTTTACAGTAGCAAAGAGTTAACCTTTTCCACTAGTAATCTTTCGTACTGCTGAATTAACCCATTGGCCAGAATTTTACCTTCGGTGTGCAGGCACGCGCCCAACATGCCGGAACTTAAAATGACATGTGATGAAATCGGGCGTGTGCCCCAACATTACCATGCACCGTCATGATATTTTGTTTGGTGGGCGTGTGTCAGAGTCGGCTGCGCACCCACCAATAACTGAAAGGCCTATTAAGGCCATTAACAAGGTAATTAAGTTGAAGTTTACACTGCCCATCCAACCAAATGGTTGGCGGGCAGGCAAAAAGGCCAAGCGGCCTTTACATTTTTTAGGAAACCTCATCCACAAGCGGGATGAGGTTTCCTAAAGCTATTACAAATTGAATATAAACTTTCTTTTGAAATTAAAAACATGTCCCATCTCATGTGACACAGTCACATGAGGGCGCATGTTTCATTGAATTTTTATTGTATTTATTAATTTTTTCAATAAGTGCTTCAATCTCCCTGAGGCATGGACTGCGCACCATGCCCACTCTCCCTCCTCCCCCCACCCACACAGGTAGTGCTAACGCTACTGCTCGCGAACCACGCAGGGCAGGCCTTAATTGGCCCGCCCATGTGAAGTTGTGGTGCGGAGCCGATCGCGGACGGCGGGTGGTGGCCGGCTTCCCGAGCACTCCTGCCTGCTCTCGTCAAGCCCGCCTGAGGCAGGAAAAATTCAGGCCATTCAGCCTCGAGCAGAATATAAGTTTTATGCTTTTTGTTTATAGGGAACTGCAAATGCAGCAAGATTTTCAGCAACTTCAAGAATTTGAGAATTGATCTACAGATGTTTAATATCACTGCATTGTAATAGACTAAAGGCTTTACTTTACTTTTTTTTTCAAAAAGAAAACTCAACCCATTCAGGCCAATTATTATTTCCCTGAAACAAAAGAGAATGGGAGATCTGATGTAAACACACTGACCATTAAGTAACAGACTTTTTAGAGCCACCAAGCCTGGGCACAAGAAATTGGAATCAATGAAAATTTACCTGACTTTTAAGGGGATAAACAAATTCCAATTTCCCAAAAAAGGCTAATGGAAAATGTAGTCTAGGTGGTTTCTCAGTATCAAAAAAAAAGTTTGTTTTTGAAATAAAAATATCGGTGTTCCAATCTATCTGCTGCCCTTGACCTTCTAGGTGGTAGTGGTCGTGGGTTTGGAAGGTGCTGTTGAAGGAGCCTTGGTGAATTCCTGCAGTGCATCTTGTAGATGGTACACTCTGCTGCTGCTGTGCGTCGGTGGTGGAGGGAGTGAATGTTTGTGAATGTGGTTCCAATCAACCAGGCTGCATTGTCCTGGACATTGTCAAGCTCCTTGAGCAGGGTGGAGTGTTAAAATGGCAAGCGACAGGGAGGTTTGGGTCTTTCTTGCGGACAGACCGCAGGTGTTCTGCAAAGCGGTCGCCCAGTTTACGTTTGGTCTCTCCTGCTCCCTTGTCCACATGTCTGTCCTTGGCTTGCTGCATTGTTCCAATGAAGCCCAACAGCAAACTGGAGGAACCTCATCTTCCGACTAGGCACTTTACAGCCTTCCGGACTGAATATTAAATTCAACAACTTTAGATCTTGAACTCACTCCTCCATCCCCACCCCCTTTCCGTTTCTTCCCCCTTCCTTTTGTTTTTTTCCAATAATTTATATAGATTCTTCTTTTCCCACCTATTTCCATTATTTTTAAATCTATACCTTTTATGTCCTGTTAGTCTTTCCACCCCACCCCCACTAGAGCTGTATCTTGAATGTCCTGCCATCCATTCTTAATTAGCACATTCGTTTAGATAATATCACCACCTTCAACACCTCTTTGTTCTTTTGTCTGTGACATCTTTTGATTATCTGCTCCTATCACTGCTTGCTTGTCCCTACAACCACACCACCACCACCCCACTTCTCTCCCCCCACACCCCCCGCCCCCAACCACCTTAAACCAGCTTATATTTCACCCCTCTCCTAATATTACTCAGTTCTGTTGAAGGGTCATGAGGACTCGAAACATCAACTCTTTTCTTCTCCGCCGATGCTGCCAAACCTGCTGAGTTTTTCCAGGTAATTCTGTTTTTGTTTTGGATTTCCAGCATCCACAGTTTTTTGTTTTTATCCTGATTTCTCCTGCCTTCATTCAATTTCTTTTACTCAGACTCTTTCTGGTACTTGTCAAGTCTCTCTTTCTCAGTTTCTTTCCTGGACTCTTAATTCTTTATTCTGTATTTACCTCATACATGAACATCAAACCCCAAAGAAATATGGTTTTAATTTGACCTTTGCTTCTTAATATTTTGAAACACTTTTATTCCTTAATAAATTTTGTGAGATACAGAAGGTCTGGACATATGCTGACGATGGAAAACATATTCAAACTATAAATTCTAATAATTTGCCTAAAATTCTGTTTTTTGCTGTCGCAAAAAGATTTCTCAGGAACTATATTTGTGCACCTCCAACACCACCTATCTCTAACCCTATATAATCCTCCACCATCCACCTCAGCTCACCTGCTGTTGAAACCTTCTTCCATGCTTTTGTTGCCCCCAGGATCGACCAACGCCTTCCTCTTGGCTGACCTTCCATTTTCCATTGTCTATAAACTTGAGCTCATCCAAAATCCCGCTGTTTATATCCCAACCCAAACAAAGTCCTGTTCACCCTTCACCTCTGTGTTTGTATAAGGAGAAGTTATGTCAGATGACCAAAAGTTTGATCAAAGAGGTAAATTTTCAGGAGCATCAAAGGAGGAGATAAAGGTGGAGAGTTATAAGGATGGAATTTGGAGAGCTCAGGGACCATACAACTAAAGGCAGAGTTACCAATGGAAGGGCAAAGGAAATCAGAGGTGCAGAAAAGGCCAAAATTGGAGGAATGCTTGATGTGTAGCACAGTGTCAAATTTTATTCAATAATACTCCTCTGAAACATCTTGGGATGTTTTACTATGTTAAATGCACTAAGTAAACGCAAGTTGTTGTGCTTCGATGTTCAAGTGGCATAAACACAGGAAAGATTATAACAATTGGCTTGATTTATTGTCATGGCCCTGCAGCCATTGCAAAACCATACTCCAGAGATTCACATACTTTCCACTAGAGAGCAGCAGGAGACAGTACAATGGAAGATGAACCAATTTACAACACAGCAATAATTTGGATTCATGTTACAAAAAGGTGCCAATTTATTAATATCAGATAAGAAACTGTAACACTTCATTGGGCTATTTTTTTCATAAACTTACCTCATTGTATGAAACTCTTTGAGGCATTTTAGTAACATAAGCTAGCATATATTTTTCCCTTTTATATATAGCTTTAGTTGTTTATTGTGTGGTCTTAACAGTTCAGGTTATTCAAGTAATTTTCCCATCCACTTTTTCACTAGTTTCCTCAGGACATGCCACTCGGAAATGACTGACAGTGTAACTATCTTCCTCTAATGGAAAGACTTTGGCTGCAAAATTCAGCTCTGAAGGGCCACTGCTTTCAGTATTACAGGAGCAGGGACATGAAAAAAATGGTGGGGGTTCGCTCCCAACAATCATGCTTGGCCCATGCCAAGACTGCCCAGGGTAATGCTCTGGGGATCAGTGTTTGAATCCCACCATGGCAGATGGTAGAAATTGAATTCAAAAAAATCTGGAATTAAAAGTCTAATGATGACTATGAAACCATTGTCGAATGTTGCAAACATCCATCTGGTTCACTAATGTCCTTTAGGGAAGGAAATCTGCCGTCCTTACCTTGTCTGACTTACAAGTGGCTCCAGACCCACAGCAATGTGGTTGACTCTTAAATGCTCTCTGAAATGGCCTAGCAAGCCACTCAGTTATACCAAACCGCTACAAAGTCACAAAAAGGAATGAAACTGGACAGACCACCCAGCATCGACCTAGGCACCAGAAATGACAATGGCTATCTCAGCTCTGTCAGCCCTGCAAATTCCTCCTAATTAACATCTGGGAGCTAGTGCCAAAATTGGGAGAGCTGTCTCACAGACTAGTCAAGCAGCAGCCTGACATCACAGAGTCATATCTTGCAGATAATGTCCCAGACACCACCATCACAATCCCTGGGTATGTCCAGTCCCACCGGTAGGACAGACCCAGCAGAGGTGGCAGCATAATGGTATACAGTCGGGAGGGAGTTGCCCTGGGAGTCCTCAACATCGACTCTGGATCCAATGAAGTCTCATGGCAACAGGTCAAACATGGGCAAGGAAACCTCCTGCTGATTACCACGTACCGCCCTCCCTCAACTGATGAATCAGTGCTCCTCCATGTTGAACATCACTTGGAGGAAGCACTGAGGGTGGCAAGGGTGCAGAATGTACTCTGGGTGGGGGACTTCAATGTTTATCACCAAGAGTGGCTCGGTAGCACAACTACTGACTGAGCTGGCTGAGTCCTAAATGACATAGCTGCTAGACTGGGTCTGCTGCAGATGGTGAGGGAACCAACAAGAAGGAAAAACATACTTGACCTCATCCTCACCAGCCTGCCTGCCACAGATGCATCTGTCCACGACAGTATCGGTAGGAGTGACCACCGCACAGTCGTTGTAGAGACAAAGCCCCACCTTCACGTTGAGGATACCCTCCATCGTGTTGTGTGGCACTACCACCGTGCTAAATGGGATAGATTTCGAACAGATCTAGCAACTCAAGACTAGGGCATCCATGAGGCACTGTGGGCCATCAGAATAGTACTCAAACACAATCTGTAACCTCATGGCCCGGCATATACCCCACCCTACCATTACCATCAAGCCAGGGGATAAACCCTGGATTAATGAAGAGTGCAGGAGGGCATGCTAGAAGCAGCACCAGGCATACCTAAAAATGAGGTGTCAACCTGGTGAAGCTATAACACAGGACTACTTGCATACCATACAGCATAGGCAGCCATTGATAGACAGTGCCAAGCGATCCCACAACCAATGGATCAGATCTAAACTCTGCAGTCCTGCATCCAGTCGTTAATGGTGGTGGACAATTAAACAACTCACTGGAGATGGAGGCTTCACAAATATCCCCATCGTCAATGATGGAGGAGTCCAGCACATCAGTGCAAAAGATAAGGCTGAAGCTTTTGCAAGAATCTTCAGCCAGAAGTGCCGAGTGGACCATCCATCTCAGCCTCCTCTGGTGGTCCCCAGCATCACATATGCCAGTCTTCAGCCAATTCGATTCACTCCACATGAAATCAAGAAATGGCTGAAGGTACTGGATGCTGCAAAGGCTATGGGCCCTGACAATATTCCGGCAATAGTACTGAAGACTTGTGCTCTGGAAAGTGCCGCACCCCTAAACAAGCTGTTCCATTACAGCTACAACGCTGGCATTTACCCAGCTATGTGGAAAATTGCCCAGGTATGTCCTGTGCACAAAATGCAGGACAAATTCAACCCGGCCAATTACCACCCCATCAGTCTACTCTCGATCATCAGTAAAGTAATGGACGGGATCATCATTAGTGCTGTCAAACGGCACTTCCTTAGCAATAACCCACGTGCTGATGGCCCGTTTGGGTTCTGCCAGGGCCACTCAGCTCCTGACCTCATTACAGCCTTGGTTCAAACCTGGACAAAAGAGCTGAACCCCCGAGGTGAAGTGAGAGCGACTGCCCTTGACATCAAGGCCGCTTTTGACCAAGTGTGGCATCAAGGAGCCCTAGCAAAACTAGAGTCAATGGAATTGGGGGAGAACTCTCCGCTGGTTGGAGTCATACCTAGCACAAAGGAAGATGGATTGTGGTTGTTGGAGATCAGTCATCTCAGCTCCAGGACATCATTGCAGGAGTTCCTCAGCATAGTGTCCTCGGCCCAACCATCTCCAGCTGCTTCATCAATGACCTTCTTTCCATCATAAAGATCAGAACTGGGGACATTTGCTGATGATTGCACAATATTCGGCACTATTCACAACTCCTCAGATACTGCAGAAGTCCATGTCCAAATGCAGCAAGACCTGGACAATATCCAGACTTGGGCTGACAAGCGGCAACTAGCACTCGTGCCACACAAGTGTCATGCAATGACCATCTCCAGCAAGAGAGAATCCAACCATCGCCCCTTGATGTTCAATGGCATTGCCATCACTGAATCCCCCACTATCAACATCCTGGGGGTTACCATTGACCAGAAACTGAACTTGACTAGCCATATAAATACTGTGGCTACAAGAGCAGGTGAGAGGCAATGAATCGTGCAACTAATAACTCACCTCCTTACTACCCAAAGCCTGTCCACCAGCTGAATGAGCGCAGCTTCCACAATACTCAAGAAGCTTGACACCGTCCAGGACAAAGCAGCCCGCTTGATTGGCACCACTTTCACTCTCTCCACCACTGACACACAGTAACAGCAGTGTGTACTACCTACAAGATGCACTGCAGGAATTCACTAAGGCCCCTCAAACAGCACCTTCCAAACCCATGACCCGCTACCATCTCAAAGGATAAGGGCAGCAGACACATGGGAACACCACCACCTGGAAGTTCCCCTCCAAGTCACTCACCATCCTGACTTGGAAATATATCGCCGTTCCTGTACTGTCGCTGGGTCAAAATCCTGGAATTCCCTTCCTAACAGCACTGTGGGTGTACGCACACCACATGGACTGCAGCTGTTCAAGAAGGCAGCTCACCACCACCTTCTCAAGGGCAACTAGGGATGGGCAATAACTGCTGGCCCAGCCAGTGAAGACCACATCCCATGAATGAATTTTTTAAAAATCACCATGTTTGGAAGGGCAATAGTGTGTGCGTGTGCTGGAAGCCTGCAAAGTGGGCAAGTTGTAATGTCAGTCAGCATTTAAGATTGATTTGGAGCTTAACCTGCCATTTTGGATCTTGCAGTCCTGTTAACACCCCCTCTTAAACATTCAAAGGAGCACCCAGACACTACTATTTAAAGGTATCACCACCCAACTTTCAGATGAGGTGCTTTTGACTTTCTTTTTGCTGCAGAGTTAGCGGAAGTATTGTGTTATTGGAAGAGTTGACAGCTGTTCATTCAGTCAGAATGCAGTAGTCAACCTTTGGAAGGAATGGTGTCATTTGTCTATCCCTAATTGGCAACAAATGCTGGACTTGCTAGAAACACCCACGTCTTATGAATTAATATATTTTTAAATACATTGTATCTTCCTAGGTCAGGATGGCATATGACTTGGAGGGGAACTTTGAGGTGGTGGTGGTGTTCCCTTGCGAATACTGCCTTTGTCCTTCTAGGTGATAGAGATCACAGGTTTCAGGATTACTGTGGAAGAAGCCTTGGCAAATTGCTGCAATACATCTTCTAGATGGTACAATTGCAGCCACTGTGCACTGGTGGTGGAGAAAATGAATGTTTAAGTTGGTGGCTGTGGTGCCAATCAAGTAAGTGATATCTGGATAGTATTGAGCTTCTTGAGTGTCGTTGGAGCTGCACTTATCCAGATAAATGGAGAATATTCTATCACATTCCTGACTTATACCTCTAAGCGGTAGAAAGGCTTTGGGAGTCAGGAGATGAATTGTGCACCACAATATTCCCAGCGTCTGACCTGCTCTTGTACCTACAATATTTATTTGGCTTGTTCAGTTCATTTTCCAGTCAATGATGACCCTCTGGATATTTATTGGGGGAGACTTGATATCAGAAGGAGATGAAGGAAGAATATTCATTAGTCTACTGTCACTGACAGGGGAGAGAGGCAAACTGAATTCCTTTATTTTTCTTGCTATCTGTCTGTAAACAGAGGTGTTTTAGTTTTTGAAATAGACTATGGTGTGTTTCCCCAAACTCCCTGCTTGTGAACAAAAACAAAAATACCTGGAAAAACTCAGCTGGTCTGACAGCATCGGTGGAGAGGGACACAGTTGACGTTTCGAGTCCGTATGACCCTTCATCAGAACTAAGACATATAGAAATGAGATGAAATATAAGTTGGAAGAAGGGGGTGGGACAGGAGAGCTCGATAGTGGACCAGTGATAGGTGGAGGCCAAGAAGAGACTGCCAAAGATGTCATAGACAAAAGGACAAAGGAGTGTTGACGGTGGTGGTATTATCAAAAGATGTGCTAATGGGGACATTGAGGGTAACAAACAAGTCAAGCTAGTGGCAGATGGCCCTAGTACGGGTGGGGCGGGGGGAAGGGATCGAAATGGGCTAAAAGGTGGAGATGAAACAATAGATCGAAATAAATTTTAAAATAGGAAGGAAAAGAAAAAATAGTATGTAAAAAAAAAAATTATAATTAAAAAAACTAAAAAAAGGGGGGATCGGAAAGGGGGTGGGGATGGAGGAGAGAGTTCATTATCTGAAATTGTTGAATTCAATATTAAGTCTGGAAGGCTGCAAAGTGCCGGAAGATGAGGTACTGTTCCTCCAGTTTGAATTGAGCTTCACTGGAACATTGCAGCAGCCGATAAAGGGTCATCCAGACTCGAAACGTCAATTGTGTCCCTCTCCACAGATGCTGTCAGACCTGCTGAGTTTTTCCAGGTATTTTTGTTTTTGTTCTAGATTTCTAGCATCCGCAGTATTTTGCTTTTATCCCTGCTTGTGAAGTCAGTTTTAAAGTGACTCACAGCAAACTTCCTTTAGAATTAAATCAGAAGTATTGTTTATTCATACATTCAAACCCTGGGGGATAGTCATCGCAACTGCAAACACAGACACAAGCACACAAGAAGGAGATAGGAATCCAGTGGCGGTTCCTTCATGTAGGAGTTAAAGTTCAGGCAGGTTCAGTTAGCTGAAAGCAGGAGTTGCCGAATTCCTTCAAAGTTGGTGATGACGCTACAAGATGAGGTTGACATGCAGAGACTTAATCCGCTCCACAAGTGATAGCAGGAGTATTTCAGAGAACCAGGCTATGAGGAGGTTTAAACTTGAGTCAGGCTTTGTTGTCAGCCTGGAGTCCTGCTTTGGTGTTGATAGGCTGGATGTTAACAGCAGATTGCCCTCGGAGGCCAGGAATGTAACATTAAAACTTTCCAAAGGCCAAAGGAGCTCAGGACATGTGGTGTTGCCTATTGATGGGTCAGTTTCAGTTTAACAATAAGTTTCTATGTCTCTGGTCAAAATCTATTGTTCACCATAGGAGATAGATGGTGACTATTAGTGCCTCCACAGGTATAATGAGTATCAATGGCTCTCTCTTTGTTATAAGTCCAGGCTGGGGTGTCTGCTGTTGTCTTGTTTCATTGATTGTAATGGGTCCACACAATGATATGTGTGAGATTCCACAAGGATGAGGGTTGAGCTTTGTCCTGTAATTACTGTTGGAAGTTTCTGGGACTTTAGCCAACTTGCAAATCATGTTTTTGGTCCAGAAAAGTCCATTTTCAAATTAGCAGGAAATAAGGTTTGATTTAAACAGTTTATGATCTCTTTCATGTCTTATAGACATTGCAATACTGCACTATCGTCAGTCTCCTCTAAGTGGCAAGATTAAAATTAGAATCAGATCAGTTGAGTTGGTTCAGATCTCTCCCTTGTTGGAGATGATCTTTGCCTGGCATTTAAGTGTCAAGTAACATTTGGACCGGGCATCAGCCCAAGCCTGAATATTACCCAAGTTTTGCTGCACATGACCATGGACTGCTTCATTACTTATGGAATTACGAAAAAACTAAATACTGCGCAATCATCAGCGAACATCCCCATTTCTAACTTTAAGATGAAGGGAAGTTCATTGATTGAGCAGCTGAAGATGGTCAGGCCTAGAAGCCTCGGTAGCCACAACAGGAGGCATGGGTGCTGCTGAGACAGGGGCATCTCAACATTGGAGGCACCCTTGCTGGCCTACACAGCAGTGAAAAAATAAACAAAATCTAGGCCAGCAGATCCATAGAGATGGATTAGGTTCAGCTGCGATTGTGGCCTTTGAAGCTCACAGCCGAGTCATTGGAGAATGGATCTTCAGGTTCTGATAGTTCCCCTGACCTGCCATATGGAGGGAGCCTCAAATGAGCTGGTGGTTTCTGTTCTGGGAGCTGCTCTGCAAAGAACATAGGAATAAGAGCAGGAGTAGAGCAGATGGCCCAGCTAGCCTGATCCACCATTCAATATGAACATGGCTGCTCTGTGGCTTCAAATCCACTTTCCCGGCCACTCCCCCATATCCCTTGATTCCTCAAGGGATCAAACATCTGTCTATCTCAGCCATAACTACATTAATTGATGGAGCATCCACAACCCTCTGGGGTAGGCAGTTCCAAAGATTCACAACCCTTTGAGTGAAGAAATTTCTCCTCATCTCAGTTTTTAATGATCACCTCCTTATCTTGAGGCTGCATTCTACATTCCCCAGCCAGGGGAAACAACTTTATATTCTCTACCCTGTCTATCCTGTTCAGAACCTTGTATGTTTCAATACTTCTCATTCTTCTAAACTCCAGATAATGTATACCCAATTTACTTAGCCTCTCATCATAGGGCACCCAGGGATCAATCTAGTGAACATTTGCTGTACTGCCTCTAATGCAAGCATATCCTTCCTTAAATATGAAGACCAAAACTACACATAGTACTCCAGGTGTGGTCTTACCAAAGTCCTAACAAGACTTTTATTATTCTTGTACTCCAATCCCCACGCAACAAGGCCAACATGCCATTTGCCTTCCTAGTTGCTTGCTGTACCTGCATGCTAACTTCTAACTTTCTGTATTCCTTATACGTATACATTCAAGTTCCGTCTGAACATCAACATTAACAAGTTTCACACCTTTTAAAAAATATTCTACTTTCCATTCTTATAAGAAAAGTGCATAATCTCACAGTTCCCCATATTATGCTTCATAGGCCACCCTGCTGCTCACTCACTTAACCCATCTATATTTCTTTGCAGCCTCTTTGTGTCCTCCTCACAGCTTACCTTTCCATCTAGCTTTGAACCATCAGCAAATTCAGATATATTACTTTCTTTCTCTTCACCTAAGTCATTAATATAAATTGTAAATAGACGAGGTCACAGCACTGATCCTTGTGGTGCTACACTAGTCACATCCTGCCAACTAGAAAATGCGCCACTTATCCCTACTCTTTGCTTTCTGTCCATTAACTAATCTTCTATCCAAGCTAATATATCCCTCCCAACTCTAGGAACCCTTATCTTGCGTATTAACCTTTTGTGCGGCTCCTTATTAAATGCTTTTTGGAAATCCAAGTATATTACATCTACAGGTTCCCCTTTATCTTTCTTACTAGTTACATCCTCAAAAAACTCTAATAAATTTGTCAAACATGATTTTACTTCCATAAAACCATGTTGAGTTTGTCTGATCATACCATGGTTTCCTAAAATGCATTGTTAAGACTTCCTTAATAATAGATTCCAGCACTTTCCTGACAACTGATATCAGGCTAACTGGCCTGTAGCTCCCTGTTTTTTTACTGTCTCCCTCCTTTCCTGAATAGTGGTGTAACATTCACTTCCTTCCAATCTGCTGGGACCATTCCAGAATCTAGCATATTCTAAAAATCACGACTAGCACATCTACCATCTCTGCAGCTATCTCTTTTAGAACCCAAGGTAGGCCATCAGGTCCTGGGGATTTGTCAGTTTTTAGTCCCTCAAGATTCTCTAATACTTTACTCTACTGAAGTTAATTACCTTAATTTCCTCACTTCTTATGCCTTAGGTTACCCTCAATTTCTGGTATGTAACTTATGTCTTCTACTATGAAGACAGACACAAAATATTTGTTTAATGTCCCTGCCATTTCCTCATTTCCCATAATAATTTCTCCTGCCTCTGCTGGTGGCAAAATGCTGGCGACACCACAAAATTGCCCCTAATTGGGACCTTAATAAGCATAATTAGCTGTACGATACATGGGAGGGGGCAGCTGATCCAATTCCCAGCTCACCCTTGAGAAAGTTCCCTGGCAATGGGAATGCATGGGGAGCCATAATGATGCAACTTTCCTTTATTTTTATGACCCCCAACCTGCAAGTCTGTCATCACAGGACTGGGAAAATTTATCTCAATAATACTGAAGCTCCTGCAGCAAGAAGTTATTCCATAATTGTAACCTACAAAGTAAAACAGAACATATTCAAATGAAACACTGAAATTTTAAATTAAGCAAATTCAAGCAGAAACCTTTCTTTTTTACATCTCCAGAATAGTGCAATATGCTCAATGAAATCATAGAAACATGTGACGTCAACATATATTACAGGAAAGAGACCAAAGTACAAGATATCCTCAGTAAATCCTGAGGGCAAGCTTCCATCAAGTTTTCTAAAAATCGTTGTTAGTGTATTCTAATTATAATTGGAAATATATGGACGTAACTTGGAAGTCAAAACTCCAATATTCCTGCTGTTACATTTTGAGGCCTTCTTGAAGCTTTTTATTGGCATCATTTCAGTTCTCCTATTTCAGGTCATTCTCAAGGGCTAGTTCCAATTCAAAAACCTTGAGAGTGTCTATCCTTGCTTTGAAGCCTAGGGAAGGTTTGGATAATGTGTCCAGGTAAGCAAACAAGAAACCCTCTTTAGTAATTGCTATTTAATATTTAATTATCTTATGATCTCGCAAGGACTTTTATTAATCTTCAAAAGCAGTAAACCTCACAGTGGATTTTGTTTGAAGCTTGAAATAGGAAGCAAGATAATTAAATATACAATGAATTGCCTTAACAGTGATGTAACATATTTACAGTTTTAGCTATTTCATTGAATGGACAAAATAACAAAAAGTTTGCAACTCTAAGGATTAATAAGAAACATAAGAGATATGAGCAGGAATAGACCATTCAACCTCTTAAGACTGTTCTACCATTCAATGAGATCATTGCTGATCTGTTTGTGGCCTTAACTCCACCTTCCTGCCTGACCCCATATGTTGACCAAAAATCTGTCTAACTCAGCCTTGTATATATTCAATGACACAGCCTCCAATCCTCTTTGCGGAAGAGAATTCCTAAGACTAACAGCCCTCAGAGAGAAGAAATTTCTCCCCAAAGTCTTAAATGGGAGACATCTTAACTTTAAACTGTAGCCCCTAGTTCTAGATTCCTCACAAGGGAAACATCCCCTCAGCATCTGTAGAATTATGTAAGGGTTAATGTGGGACTGGGAAAACAGTAGCACCCACATTATGATGTAGAGAATCACATGGGAGTTATAGAGTTTAGTGGTGAGTCTGGTAGAAGTCGGCATGAAGATAGCACCTAGTCAGGACTGCATCCTGTATATATATATATAGTTATGTGTTATTAATAAACAGTTATTGTTCAACCATACAAGCCTCTAGACCGCTTCATGAGACAACATACAACCTTACAACATGTTGGCAACAAGTGAAGGATCCCCAAATCCCTAAGAATGAAGAAATAAAGAAACTGCAGTCTAACCTGAGAGAAGTGCACCTAACTTGAAGACCTTAAATACCCAGCTGGAGATTGCCTAAGAAGTTCCATTACAGGCATGGAGGCTGAAGGGCTGAAGAAAGATTCACTTTGCAGCATAAAGGGACTCCACCAGAGCACGTGGAGGTCCATTGTGAGATCCGATCACAAGCAGAGTCAAAGGACCTAGCCAGATCACAAACAGGTGAGCAAACTCCAAAAAGATGGCTGAAATAAGCTTTTAAATTCAGTACAGTAATCAGGCAGCTCTGGCAAATTGATTGTTTAACGAATGCAACTTGAAGAATGCTGCAGCCGGATCCAGAGCATTCCCATAACACACGGTAACTGCGTGCAAATGAAAGAAAAAATTAAGGAGAAGTCAGAGCAAAAAATCAGCTTCAATTCGATTCTCCAAGCTGGCCAAAACAATATGTTCAAAAGATTTTCTGCGGAATTGCTGAAGTTTAAAATGGCTCTATAATTGCAACAAGAGCCCACTGCTCTTCCCTGTGCTAAAAACAGCCATGGATGGTAAACCTACCACTGCCAGACCAATTAAGGCAGATGGAAGAGCCAGACCAGACACAAAATTGGACATTAGGAAGAAGATATTTAAGATATATGACAGCATCAGGCATGCATAACAGAGTGAATACACTAATATGTTCAGTGGGTCCAATAGCCAATGGCATAACTGCCAGACAAGGAATAAGTGAATCTTCCGATAACTTTGAAGAGGTCATGAAGTCCTTTGACAGCTACTTTAACATAAGAAGGAATACAATTTTGGAGAGAGCCAAATTTAACAAGACAGCCCAAAAGCCTGGCAACCCATAGACTCTTTCATAAATAAGTTATACAAATTGGATGGAGGCTGTGACTATGGTGACCTTAAGTCAGAGATAATAAGAGACTGAATAGTAATGGGAATGGCCAATGATACTCTTTCAATTGTACTCCAATCTAAGGAAGGTTTGACTTTAACAAAAGCCATCCAAAGTGTCAGGCAATTGGAGGTCCACCAGCAAAACTAATCCATTTTGCATGTCAAAGTTAAGCCGTAGTACAGAGCAACCCCAACAGTCCAGCTCATAAAGTAACAAAAGGGCAAGGAGACTCCAGGGAAGGAAAGCAATATCCAAACAAAACACAAGGTGGTGGTAGATCATGTCAGTGCTGTGGCATCAAAAGAACTCACAGGCGCGAGCAGTGTCCAGTAATCACTGTGCAGTGCTTTGACTGCCACCGTCTGGGACACTTTGGAAAGATGTGTAAGTCTAAAACCTCGGGATGTACGAGGATCCCAAACAAGTCCATGAGACAGATGAGCCACACCAGGAAGAAGTCCAACAATGCTTCCTGGGAGAAATCAAGGATCCCAGAATCAAATTTTGGAATGCTGACATATCTATAAATGGTCACCTCAAGTATTTCAAGTTAGCCACAGGAGTCTATGTGACAGTCCTGCCGGATCAGGAATCATGGCTAAAAGATTTCTGACTATCGGTGACAGACACACCACTGTATAGTCCCAGCAGGATCCAACTACCAGTCATTGGCATGATTCAAAAGCTGCCCCAGTATAGCAACAAGCAAATAATTGAAATTCGATATGTCATTCGCAATCAACCCTTTTCTCCCCTGAGCAGAGATGCCTATGTTACCCTCAACCTCCTCAAAATGACAGAAGATTTCAAAACAACCATTGTAGTCAATTACACTGAATTGGAGACTTCCAAAAGGTCCACTCGTGCTGATGATCTCGACTGGGACTTCAGATCGGAATTATTCTCACTTTTTGCAGAGGCAGTTATTCCAGCTCCTTTGCAGACAGCATAAAATACTCTTCTTTGGTTAGATCAGCCAAACCTCTAGATGAGCACCAACCTACTTAAAACAGAAAATACAGGAGAGAAGGAGTAGCAGAAGAAGGTTGAGCCCGAGCTTCAGAGTCAAACTTGCTGTCACAGAACCAGGAAAAACTACAGCAATGAAGCTGCAGCATCAATCTCAAAAGCACAACATGAAGTCAATCCTGGAGCAGGAGAGAAGCGACCACCAACTCATGATGATAAAACTCAGGGAGGCACAAGTACACGTGGAGAAACAGGTTGTAGCATTAGAAGCCAAACTGCAGATTGAGCTCAAGGAAGAGGAACATACAAGCATAAGGGAGGTAACCCTTCAACTTCCAGACTGAACCTGGCAGACCCCACCAAAAAAGAAATCCTGAGTCTACTCTATGAATGAACGAAATCAACACTCCCTCTGAAAGGAGAAAGGTAAGCCCATGGTATCTGACCAAGGAAGGCAGATTGTCAACAAACAAAAATACAACACTAAAGAGCGCAAGAAGCAAACCAGGTGTTGATGCCTGAGTATTTGAAACACCAAGCACTACAACTTCAACTCCAGACCAAAAATGTCAGCCCAAAGCAGTTGAGAATACTTATTCCTCCAAACTTGAAAAGAATGAGATGCGGAAGAGTAAAGCCTCCAGACAATCTGAACCTGTAAACTCAGAGACTTGAGGGGAGAAGGGGTGGCATGTTAATGTTATTGTAAATACACTGGGTGAAGACTTAGGTGGAGGTGTAATATTAGGGTGTTTTGGGCTGTAAGGGTTTATGTTGGACTGAGGAAACAGTACCGCCACATTATGATGTAGAGAATCACAGGGAGTAATGGAGTGTATTGGTGAGTCTAGTAGAAGTCAGGACTGTATCCTATATGTATGTATATAGTATGTGTTATTAATAAACAGTTATTGTTCGACCACACAAGCCTGTAGACCTCTTCATGAGACAACATACAACCATACAATAGCAGTTTATCAACTGCTTTCTCTCAACCTATTCTGACACTTTCAATGATTTATGCACATATACACCCAGGTCCCTCTGCTCCTGCATCCCCTTTAGAATTATACCCTTTATTTTATATTGTCCTTCTGTGTTTGTCCTACCAAAATGAAGCACTTCACACTTCTCTGCATTAAATTTCATCTGCCACTTGTTTGCCCAATCCACCAACCAATCTATGTCCTTTTGAAGCTCTACACTATTCTCCTCAGAGTTCACAATACTTTCAAATTTTGTATTATCTGCAAATTTTGAAATTGTGCCCTGTATACCAAGGCCTAGGCCATTAATATAGATTAGGAAGCGCAGGGATCCTAACACCAATCCCTAGGGAACTCCGTTATAAATTTTCCTCCAGTTTGAGAAACAACCAGTCGCCATTACTCTTTGTTTCCTGTCACTCAGCCAATTTTGTATCCATGTTGCTATTGTCCCTTTTATTCCATGATCTCTAACTTTGCTCACAAGACTGTTATGCTGCACTTTATCAAATGCCTTTTGGACGTCCATACACAGCACATCAACAGTATTACCCTCATCAACCTTTTCTGTTACCTCATCAGAAAAACCTCAAGCAAGTTAGTTAAACATGGTTTCCCCTTAACAAATTTATGCTGACTTTCCTTAATTAACCCATATTTGCCCAAGTGACTATTAATTTTGTCCCACATTATTGCTTCTAAAAGCTTCCCCACCACCGAGTTTAAACTGACTGGCCCACAGTCGCTGGGCTTTTCTTAATAAATAATATTCTGCTTTTCTCTTCTTCCTGCTGAAGTAGACAATCTAATATAATATATTGTAAATTGTATAAAACTACACACGGTGGGCTGAATTTTCTGGCTGGGGGGCGGGGTGGGGGGGCGCAGCAGGAGCGGGAGCGGGTGTGGGCGCTGCCCGCGATCGGGTCCGCGCCGTCATTTTACGCGGGCAGGCCAATTAAGGCCCACCCAGTATGAATCGCAGCTCCCGAGGATAGCGGGCAGCAGCGGGTCTGCAATGAGCACCGGGTCCAATGGCGACACAGCGGCCTGTTTTAAAAAGTTGCTGCAGTCTTTCCAAGGCTGTGAAGTATGACCAGTGGAAGGGCTCCCCAGAGCGCTGCTGTTGAGCAGGCCAGGCAGGAGAGTGGGGCAGGGGGGCACTGTGCCCCTCGTTTTTCCAATGACTGCCTTGCTGTCCCCCTCAAGGAGGTGGCAGCATGGCGGGAGGTCCTGGTGCTCCAGGATGGGAGGAGGAGGCCCCCCCACATGACCACATGTGCCTGGGAGGAGGTGGCAGAGGTGGTGAGCTCCTGTGACGAGGTGCGGTGCACCAGTGTCCAGTGTTGCAAGCATTTCAATGACATGTTGCGCTCGGGAAGGGTGAGCATCATGCTGGCATTGGTAACTTAACCCAGTAGGTAGGCTTTCCCCCCTGGTAACCCCCACCCCCAATAAGTCTGAGTGCAGTGACTGCATTGAATCATTGACGGCATGTGTCCTTCACTAGGTGGGCCAGCAGATATTGCCCATGCCGAGGTCACCCTGAGAGGGTGATGAAGAGATGGGTTCTGCCCCCGCAGCATGTGGTACACTGAGACGCACATGACTGTTTTGGGGCAACCTGGAGGAGCTGCACCTAGGCGCAGTGCTGAAACTCCAGGACATGTCAAAGTCAGGGTGCTGACATGCTGGGAGGAGAACTTCAAGGTGGCATGGCACCGATCAATCTGTTGCCCTCTGCGCTCCACGTGCTTGCGCCTCCTTGTTATGGAAGGTTAGACCGTGTGGTGCCTAATGCGATGTAGGCAGCATTTGGCCAAGGGGTGGGGAGGTGGGGACAGGCCTAGCATCTTTGTGTGAGTGTTCGGCAGCGGCGGGGTGAAGAGGCACTGGAGCCCTGATATGTCCCACTCTGGTTGGGGTGGGCCGTCCACGAAGAGAGTCCAGGTACAAGTAGCACTAATCAATGCTCTTCTCTCCTTTTCAGGATAAGAATGCTCATAATGCCGCCGAGCGGGTGAGGACTGGTGGAGGACCAGCACAGTTAGCGATTCTCAGCCGCTTTGAACAGGAGGCCCTAGATTTGGAGAGACACTATGCACCCAGGTCCACTGGTGTCGGTGAGGCTGGGGTGCCACGGGCAGGTATGTTTGCCCAGCACTGAGGTCACCATTGTTCTCCCCGCAGCCATGGCAGTGCTGAATGTTCAGTGACTGAAGTTTGCAACATGGCTTGATCATGGATTATGGAAGGATGAGCCCATAATGATCCGGGGGACAGGGATACACATTGACATTGTCTCCACATTAACTAATCAAATGTCCTTGTTCTTCCTTTCAGCATCAGTGAAGCAGGACCGGGAGGAGGAGAAAAAGGGGCCTCCTCTCACACCTGAGGGCCCTGAAGTCTCAACAGCATCACACCATCTCTGCCAGGCAGGCACCAGCGCAGATACTAGCACCTCGTGGGAATTAGAACATCAGCTAGTGTCCCGGGTCACAGCGGTGAGGGCACCTCAGAGTTACTGGAGGAGCTGGCGGAGACAGAGAGTGCCCATAGTGCCAGCAGTCGGAGGACTGCAGGGGACCAGGCACATGCTCAGTCGGCGCCTGATGATGTGCCTTTGGAGTTGTCCGTGACGCAGCAAGCGCAGGAAATGCGGCCGGGTGTGTGGGAGCATCTGGGGGAGATACATGAGGCTATGCTTGACTTGGTGTCCATGGTGGAGGATCTACCCAGATTATTGCTAAAGCAATGAGCCTCATGGCAGAG
Source organism: Cetorhinus maximus (assembly GCF_964194155.1). NCBI lineage: Eukaryota > Metazoa > Chordata > Chondrichthyes > Lamniformes > Cetorhinidae > Cetorhinus > Cetorhinus maximus. Next base: position 109,204,767 of record NC_135879.1, on the reverse strand, counting down.
CATCATGCTTCCTCCATGGAGAGATGGTGACTCTCGTGGAGAGGCTCCTCCAGGAGACCCATCAGGGCTTCCTGGGGATGTGCTCGGACCAGCAAGCCCTCACATCAGCATTGACCTCAGCTGGTCAGTGCCAGTGTGGGAGTTGGTCTGGGCACCAAGTTTCCCAGCTTGGTGCCCATCCATCCACGGTGAGCAGGGAGTTCAGAAGCGACCTCATATCGAAGCAGCAGCTGCCTGGCACCTCTGCGGGCTCCTCTCAGGGCACTCTGGATAAGGGCAGCTCCTCCGCCCCCTCTGCCAGTGACCATTGCATCTGGTGAGGCTGCGATGACTGGGGAGATGCCAGCTGTGGAATTGGCAGCTCCCTCCCAAACGGGGCCAGCACAGGCTCCACAGGCCAGAGGACGACTGCCAAGGTCATCAAGGCCAACAGGACAGCAGAGTGAGCAGGCTGTCTCCGATGCCAGTGCCGACGAGGGGGGAGCACCTAGACGTAGCAACCGATAACGTAAACATAAGGCACCTTAGGCATACCACAGGTTTCACTGGTGCTTTTGTGTTGGCCCACAATGAGGTTTTTATGAGTTGGTGTGATTTTTAACAACTTTTTCATTTTATTTCATTAAGTTTCCTTGGTTGCAAAAATAAATTCAGACATGTCACCATGGCTGAGGTTGCCTCATTTGTTCTGCAGGTGGATGGTTTCCAATAATGTAATGTATGCTTTGTGGGACATTCAGCTTTATTGACAAGGACCTTAGTTAATGTTCCTAACCAGGCACATTTTGCACTTAGGTCTCGAATATGGAGCCTACAGCCCAGGCTTGTGCTGGAGGTCCATATGTGGTGTGCTAGCTGAAGGTTCATTGGATTAAAGCCTCCCGGGTGTCCCTGCCTCCCTGGAGTATGCCCGGGTCAGCGTCTACCCCCTCAGCATTTCCCTGTGCCTGCTCATCCTCGGACTCACTGCTGGACTCATCGTGTGCATCCGCAGCCAATGCGTCTACATCTTCATTGTCCAGCGCAAGATTGTGAAGAGCACAGCATGCAACAACTATCAGCGACACACGATCTGGGGGGTACTGGAGTGCACCCCCTGAGTGGTCCAGGCATCAGAAGCGCAACTTGAGAAGACCAATGGCTCTCTCCACCACAGCTCTTGTGGAGGTGTGGCTCCTATTGTACCACTGCTCAGCTTCTGTTCTTGGATGGCGGAGAGGCGCCATGAGCCACCTTCTGAGGGGATAGCCCTTGTCACCCAGCAGCCATCCATCCAGCCGGGCTGGAGCACTGAAGAACCCTGGCATCTGGGAGTGTCTGAGGATGTTGGTGTCATGGGAGCTGCCTGGGTACCTTGCACAGACTTGTAGAATCAGCATCCTGTGATCTCACACTATCTGCACGTTCATGGAGTGGAAGCCTTTCCTGTTGACAAAGGCACCGGGCTCACCTGCTGGCGCCTTGATGGCCACATGTGTACAGTCTATAGCACCCTGGACACGGGGAAGCCAGCAATGGCCGCGAAGCCTCTGGCTCGCTGTGAATGAAGTTCAATGCATGCCTGAATAGAGCGCCTCTAACCTGCTTGACACAAGTGTGGACAGCTGATTGGGAGATACTGCAAAGGTCATCCACTGACCCCTGGAAGGAGCCAGAGGCATAGAAGTTGAGGGCAGCCGTTACCTTTAGAGCCACTGGCATGGGGTGTCCACCCACACAGTTAGCGGAGATCTCAGGCCCAATCATCTGACAGATATAGTTGACTGTCTCCTTTGAAAGACAGAGCATCATTCGGCACTGCACCTCAGACATATTGAGGAAACTGCTTCACTGCCTGTAAACCCTGGCAGCAGGATAGTGGCATCTTCCTCAGCCCCTTCCATCTTGGATTACCTCTTGGCCCTGTACCCCTTGTGCCTGCACTTGACCTCCCAAAGGTGGCTCCCCTGGAGACCGCATGTGCACTCCTGGCCTCCCCCTTCTAGCCCTCCCTTCCCCCTCAGAGGAAGTGCCTCCAGTGGAGAGTTCAGCTCCCATTCCCAGGCTAAGGGAAGGCTTCCTGACATCTGCAGGCCCAGAAAAGATTCCTCCCTGCAGAGTGCTGACCTGAAGGCTGTGAGTCCAGGCCAAGCAGCTGGTATGCATTTTGAATTATTGCAGATCACGCAGGCAAGTATCAGAAACTTTGAAACATCAATATTTGACAGAGCACACTCATGACCCCAATGAGCCCTCTTATCCCACCCGTGGATGAGGTTTATACAAATGTGTCCTTCCCGCCTGCCCGTTGTGCCCATGCGCTGACCCGAAGATTGCACGGGCACCGAAAAATCAATCGATTGGCGAGTCAAGGGCTTTTAAGTGGCCCATTAATTAATGGCGAGCGCACATTGGAGAGCATCGTGCGCCCGCCCAACGAAATATTGCAACGGTGCACGGTGACATCAGGACGCTCACCCGGTGTCACCTTGCGTCATTTTGTGCGCGTGCGTGTGGGGCCCACCCCCGCACGCCAGTGGGAAAATTCTGCCCAATGTTTCTCTTATCTTCCAGGATACCAGTATTAAAATTTTCACTTTGTCTCCACACGAGTCTTTCTAACTGTCAACTATCTTCCTTTCAGAAAACCTTCCAAAAGTTCCCAATTTGAACTAAACTGTCCGTAAAATCTATTACTGGGGACATCCTGAATTTTGTGCAGCCAGCCAAATACAAACTGATCCAATCCCAAAGCCTATATAGAACCATAGGAAGAGGGGTAACCATTCGGCCCCTCATGCCTGGCACATGATTCAATCAGATTATGGCTGATCTTAATCTTAACCCCATTTGCCAGTCTGTACTGATCATCACTCCAAGGTTATCCGGGAACACAAAGATAATCCTGACTTCTTTTCACCAACAAATGCCACCTTAAACCCCTCTGCCCTCTCCCTCACCTCATACAGCAAGTGCGAGGAGCTTATGGACTTCTTTGTCATAAAGACTGAGACCATCTGTCCAGCTGCCTCTGCCAAATATATCCTTTTTCCTTGCCTACTAAGCCAAGATTTTCCAAGAGTCTCCCCTGCACTAGCCTAGAAATTGCATCTTTCTCTAGTTTATCTCTCCTCATGCGCTGTCTGAGCTCAACTGTCCATGAGACCCACTTCACGCTGTCTCAACGCTATTCTCAATAAATCGCCAACCATCCAACTTGCCTTCCTGGCCCCATGCTAGCTGATACTGTAAATGGATCCCTCTCCTCAGATATTGTCCGCCTCCCTCTCAAATCTGCCATTATCACCTTCTCCTCAAAAAACCCACCCTTGACCTCTCAGTTCTTGCAATGTTGTACCCAGCGGATATGATATCAGGTTTCACATATATACTGGTGATACCCAGCTCTACCTCACCACTACTGATTTCAACTCTTCCACTGCCTCTGCATTGTCAGACTGCAATTTCCTCCAAATAAATATTAGGAAGATCAAGGCCATTGTCTTTAGGCCCCACTACAAACTGTGTCCTTGCCACCAATTCCAATCCTCTCCTTGCCTACTATCTCAGGCTGAACTAGACTGTTCGCAAACTTGTGACCTTATTTGACCCTGAGCTGAACTTCCAATCACTTAATCCCTTTATCACAAACAGTGCATTCCTTACCTCCATAACATTGTCCACCTTTGCCTTTGCAACAGCTTATCTACTGCTGAAACCCTTCTCCATACTTTTGTTGCCCCAAGACCCAACTATTCCAATGCTATCTTGGCTGGCCTGCCATCTTCCACCCTCCTTAAACTTGAGATCATCCAAAACTCTGCTGCCTGTACCCAAGTTCTGCTAACCCATTAGCCCTGCCCTTTCTAACCTCAATTGGCTCCCAGCCTTTCATTGCTTTGATTCTAAAACTCTCATCCTGTGTGTTCAAATCCTTCTGTGGCCTAGCCTGGCCCTATCTCTGCAACCACCTCCACCCCTACAACCCTCTCAAAAACTTAATGTTCATCCAACTGTGATCTCTTGTGCAACCTCCACTGCATTCAGCCCACCATTGTCCACTATGTCCAGGCAGCTGACCTAGACCCAGAACTCTGGAATTATCTTTTGAAACCACTCTGCTTTTCTCCTGCTCTCTCTCTCTCTCTTCCTTTGAAACCATCCTTAAAATTATCTTTTTGGCCATGCTTTAATCACCCAACCTAACATGCCATTGTTTTTACTGATACTGCTCCTGTGAAGCACATTGAGACATTTTCCTGCCGCCTAGCAGGTGAGCATTGTGGAAGAGCTTCATGATGAAGAGAATGGATGTGAGAAGGTGGATTAGGTAGGAACATGCTTTCATCCTCAATGGTTTCAGTCCTACTGCCAGCCACAGCCTCAGCCGAAACAGTACCAACAATTGCCAGTGCCTCTCCTCTGAGCAGAGGGGGTGGAATTGATGCAACAGATCAGAAAATGCCCTACAGTTTCTGATGTAGCACTGGAGGCCTTGGTGCAGCAAATGGACAGGAGGAAAAAATCCCCTTTCATCAGGAGGCAGGAGGCCCTTCAGATAGACACTGTAAAGGCAGTGTGAGCAGACAGTCACCATTGGACTAGCTCTGAGGACCTAGATGCAGTGCTGTTAAAAGTTCAATGACCTCACACGAGTGGCCAAGGTCAGTGAATGCAACTTCGCATGCCATATGTTTATAAGTGAATCACCTGTCTCACACACTGCTCAATTCACCACATCACCCCCCACTCACCTCCCAACAGTCTCTATCAAGCATGACTCAAATCCAACATTCATTGTCTCGCCTCACTCTCACATACTTCGCACTGCTAGAAGCTTCACATTTATATCTCTCAGCTTGCATGTACTGCCAGCTATTTAACCAAGACAGCCAAATCAGTCAAACACATTTCACCACACTCACTGACACAATCTCCTCTCTCTTACAGGACAAAGTGCACCATAATTGGAGGTAGCAGCACCTAACAAGTGCGGACAGGCATGGCTGTATGTCCTCACTCCCATGGAGGAGTGGCACTGGTAATTGTTGGTACTGTCTCGACTGAGGCTGTGGCTGGCAGTGGGACTGAAACCATAGAGGATGACAGCATGTTCCTACCTAATCCTTCTCACATCTTTTTTCTTCTTCATTCCACAATCTTTTCTGATTTATTGTAGAAGCTGTAACCATGGGCCTCTTGCTTTCCCCACTTCCCTCACCACAATGTCGCTGCTGTGGATGCCAGTGCTCAAATGGGCTTTCAGGGTCTCACAGCAGTCCAGCAATCTGCCCTCCAAAAGATGACTAGGATTCATTCTAGGGCGAGTGATAGTGGCTCCATGGATGACAGCATTCATGCTCCCAAAACTGACAGTCTACCAGTGCTCTCACTGTTGTTTGTCCAGAGTGTTGCAGTCCATGCCAAGGTGATACAGTCCAAAGCTGGGCCTTCCAGAGACGAGTCTGCAGCCTCCCCCACTGAAAGTCAGCAGCCTTTTACCAGCTATGCTGCTGCCACTCAGTGGCACTAAAAAGGAGTACTAGACCAGGAAAAGGCACCACAAGGCAGGCACTAGGGAAATGCACAAGGGTGATTAATTGACTTTTGTATGGAACATTTTATATTTTGTTGGATAAAGTTGGTATGTAATTGTTGCTTTGTTGTGGCTTTTATTTTAACATTGTGGCCAAAGAGACACTGTGATGGTCCATAGCAGAGTAAGGTGTGGGAATGTTATACAATGGCAATTTGGAGTTGTGTTCATGTTAATCATAGTCTAATGAGGTAATGGCGGACAGCCCGGTCAGAACAGAGATGTGCTGGCTGCGTCCTCCCTTCCTCCTTCTCCTCCTCCTGTTTGTATTTGTCTACCTCTTCCTTTTCCTCCTAAGGTGCTTGCTGTATCTCTGGTGGCAAGGGCTGTGTCCGTGTGGCCAAGTTGCTGAGGATACAGCAGGACACACAATTCAGGACACACAATTCAGCAAGTACTGGGCAGTCCAAGGAGTGGACTTCAGCACCCCAGTTGTCTGCTTCATGATTTTTCATATGACAGCATGGCTCACATTGAATGCCTGCTGTCCATGTGTTGGTGGGCTGCAGAGGGGAGTCATGAGCCAGGTACAAATTGGACAGCACTTGTCACTCAGCAGCCATTCTCTGGTTTGACATGATGGCTGAAAGACTGGGGGAACAGCAGACTGGCACAGAATGAAAGCATCATGACTGCTGCCAGGATATCAGGCATTCACCAAAATGATGTGTTTGGAATGGTTGCAAGCCAACTATACATTCAGCAAGTAGTGATCTTTGCAAATGTGGTTTGTCTCAGCCATGACTAGCCATGTCTGTGCAATCGAAGGCACCCTGCAACAAGGAGAAACCTGCTGTCCTGGCAAAACCACAAGGATGCACCACCTGCATTTCTCTGTTCAGAGAGAACTCAGTGAATTTCCCTCTTCTGATATAAGGAAAACCTATCACTTTGCTGATGCAGCACTGGACAGCGAATTGGGACATTGTACATATGTAGCCTATGCTAGCATGGAAGGATCAAGATGCAAAGAAATTAAGGGCCATGGTCACCTTCATGGCCACTGGCAGTGTCATCCTTGCCCTACTCTGAGGCTATAGGTCTGATTGTAAGAGGTGGCAGAGTTCTATGAGCACCTCCTGTGAAAACCCAGATGACACATAAACTGCTCGTGGCTTAGGTGGAGGGAAGAGAAGTGATCCTGGAAGACAGAAGGTGAATAAGGCCTCCTGCTGAGACCCTTCTCCCCCTCTTCCTCCCTTTGTGAGCAACTCAACATATTCTGTACAGCCTCTGCTCCATCTCCCTCTCATGCTGCAGCCGAAGGGCAATTGCAACAATAGCTCCATGACTGAGAATAGTTACCTCAACACCTTTGCAGTCACAACCAAGGCTATTTCCACATGTAACAACACTCCCTGCAAGTTTCACGAACTTAAACCAACTCTCAAAACATCAAACACTACCACAACTCAAACAGAGCCATAGAGTGCAATCAGCAACTAAGCTATAAGTTGTTGATGATTTCTTTAATTAGCACTGGTGAATGGGGTGTGAGGGCTTCCAGCTGCTGAATGCGTGTTCAGCAATGCATGTTTAAGAGAGGGTTAGCTGGTGGGGCGAGGTTGAAAATGGGAGCGGTGGTATCAGACCTTTGTTACACGCTGCCTGATGTCATGATCTGCTTACATTCATCGTGCATTTGTAATGCCTAAGCTAATGAAATGACCATGATGATGTCAGGCGCACACTGCACTGGAACAGTGAGTGTGCTGCATGTAGGCCATCTTAGGTCCAAAGTGGCACTCGTAGTGCTGAAAAGATGGGCATTACAGAGTCGAATTATGGGCCAGTGATTGATTTACTCGAACTAAAAGTGTTGGAAACAATTAAGCTGATCATGAGCATCAGTCGTGTGCGCTCAGTAAGGGGCCAAAGGTGAGGGAACTGGAATTTTGTAAGGGAAGAACAAATTTCCTTTTATAAAGTACCTATCATGACCTCAGGATGCTCCAAAGTGTTTCACAGCCAATTAAATATTTTTGAAGTGTAGGGAAATAAGGCAACCAATTTATACACAGCATGGCCTCTCAAACAGTAATGACCAGATAATTTGAAGTATAAATGTCGGCCAAAAAATGGGAAGTAGAATGGGTTATTTTACATCACCATTGATCCCTTATTGTCAATGGCATTACCATCACTGAATCCCCCACTATCAACATCCTGGGGGCTACCATTGACCAGAAACTGAACTGGACTAGCCATAGAAATACTGCGGCTACAAGAGCAGTCAGAGGCTAGGAATCGTGCGACGGTAACTCTATTCCTGACTCTCCAAAGCCTGTCCACCATCTACAAGGCACAAGTCAGGAATGTGATGGACTACTCCCCACTTGCCTGGATGAGTGCAGCTCCAACAATACTCAAGAAGCTGGACACCGTCCAGGACAAAGCAGTCCACTTGATTGGCACCAAATCCACAAACATTCACTCCCTCCACTACCAATGCACAGTGGCAGCAGTGTGTACCATCTACAAGGTGCACTGCAGGAATTCACCAAGGCTCCTTCGACAGCACCTTCCAAACCCACGACCACTACTACCGAGAAGGACAAGGGCAGCAGATAGATGGAAACACCACTACCTGGAAGTTCCCCTCCAAGCCACTCACCATCCTGACTTGGAAACATATCATCATTCCTTCACTGTCGCTGGGTCAAAATCCTGTAACTCCCTTCCTAACAGCACTGTGGGTGTACCTACACTACATGGACTGCAGCGGTTCAAGAAGGCAGCTCACCACCTCCTTCTCAAGGGCAATTAGGGATGGGCAATAAATGCTGGCCCAGCCAGCGAAGCCCACATCCCATGAATGAATAAAAAAATAGCTGAGGTGTAGCTTTAAATCACTGAGGTTGAAGAGTTGCTTGGTGTAGAGGCTGTGACTTGGGCAGAGTGAGAACATCTCAGCAAGGATGTTGATTATGTAAGCAATGCTTACACTCTAAATTTTAAAAGAGAAATACAGGGAATGGAAGTTGTTAGCTGCTCAAAGAAGGAGAATTAGCAGAAAAGACCAAATGTTGGACAAGTTTGACAGTGGCTGGATATGAGAAGAAGAAAAAGCATTGCTAGTCATTTCTGGTAAAGGGGTGTATTTCTGTTAGTGGCAGGCAGTAGAAGTATCTCTGGTGAGGCTGGGAGCACCAGCTGCTGAAATGTTCAAGTTTTCCATGACTAGAACATACAATGCTCTGTAGGACCCCTTCTTTACCAAAGCTATTGTCCATTCACTTACTCACCTTGCACTGGGCATGTATTGCAGTAAGTAAATAATTTGCCGACATTATCATCACTCAGTTCTATCCCTATTATTTCAACCTTAGCCATCTCTGTGATATCCATCTTTTATTGAACCACAATATCATTATTTTTTAGTAATTCATCTCCTCCACCTCTCTGTATCCTCAAGAAGTATGTTATACCTTCTCACTTCCAGCTGTTGGTCAACTTTTACCATCACCTACGCTTCTCGGCTGCCAATGAGTTTAATATTTTCACTGGTTGCATATATACCTCAAACTCCAGTATCTTATTCTTGATGCTCCTTCCATTTGTACCTGTAGAAAAGAATCCATTCAAGGATAAATTGAATAAAACAGATAATCAAGCTATGGTACACACATTGACTGGATTCTTAATATCAATTTTCATGAAGATGAAGTAGACTGATTTGGAGTCTAAACAGTAACATATAGAAGTTAGTAAGGGAAATTACATAGAAACTGAAAGGGCTAAATCCCCAAAAGACTCCTGGGAGGGATTGAATACATCCTAGAATCTTCAAGGAATTAAAGGAGGAAATTACTAATCTTACTATGTATTAGTCCTTCATGAGCATTTGAGTAGTACTGAAGGATTGAAGGATAGCAAATATAATTAATATATTCAGAATTCAGAGAAGCCATGAGCCTGATAATTATCTGCTGTTATTCTAACATTTCCAGTGAGGAAAAAATTTGGACATCAGAAATTTCAGTTATGCCATTGAAATGACCTAATTATTTTTCAGAAAGTATTTTAAGCGACTTGTGGGTGGAAAAGATATGGAGATGCAGATAATCATTACATGTCAGTGTTGATGTTTAACATTAGAATTCCCATTAAAGCTTCATCCAGTGACATCAAGGGTAATAGTTGCAGGTAATTGTTGGCATTTTAACATTGGAATTACTAGAGGAAATATTTAATTAAGGTTTCAGTGGAGCGAACAAACTGTGAGAAATACATGATGTTGATGCACAGTTCCCACCACATCCAGCAGGCACATTTACACTAATGCAATTTGGTCGTTATGCGCAATGGACAGTTAATCCCACTGAACTCTCTAATAACTCCGTAGAATAAGACAAAATATCATTGACAAGCAATTGCTAACTCTTGTTTTTCTGCAGAACAGTGCATTCTAACAATGATGAGAGGACATTGTGTCAGCAGTCAGTAAATCATTGAATCTGTCAATTTTGATGAAAGCCCTGAATCAGTTTGAGAGGCAGTTAGACTGTGACAGGAGACAGTGAAAGGTGACCCTGAATCTGGAGCAAACAGTAACACAAGTTGTCACATTTCCAATAACCCAATCACCTCCCAATCAATTGACATAATCTTTCCAGAACTGTTACATATTGGTCACTAGCAGTTTATTGGACAGGGAAACTGCTTCCCAATAAACATAATAAACAATAAATATAATTAAAGAAATTAGCATAGAAAGGGAGGAGGTTCTAAATGGTCTGGCAGGCTTAAAAGTAGATAAATCTCCAGGCCTGGATGAAATGTACCCCAGGCTGTTGAGTGAGGCCACAGGAGAGGTGCCAGAGGACTGGAGGACAGCCAATGTGGTATCGTTATTCAAGAAGGGAGGAAAGGATAAACCAGGGAACTACAGGCCAGTTAGTCTAACCTCAGTGGTGGGGAAACTATTAGAAGCAATTCTGAGGGACAGAATTAATCTACACTTGGAGAGGCAGGGATCAATCAAGGACAGTCAGCGTGGTTTTGTTAAGGGGAGGTCATGTCTGACCAATTTGATTGAATTTTTCAAAGAGGTGACCAGGTGTGTAAATGAGGGCAATGCAGTTGACGTAGTCTATTTGGACTTCAGCAAGGCTTTCGATAAGGGAGACTGATAATGAAGGTAAGAGCACATGGGATCAAAGGCAATTTGGCAAATTGGATCCAGAATTGTCTGAGTGGCAGGAAGCAGAGGGTGATGGTCGAGGGGTGTTTTTGTGACTGGATGCCAGTGTCCACTGGAGTTCCACAGGGATCGGTGTTGGGTCTGTGGCTGTTTGTGGTATATACAAACGATTTAGACTTGAATGTAGGAGGGTTGATCATTCAGTTCGCGGATGACACGAAAATTGGTGGGGTGATAAGTAGTGAGGAGGATAGCCTTAGATCACATGAGGATATAGACGGGCTGGTCAGATGGGCTGATCAGAGGCAAATGGAATTTAATCCGGATAAGTGTGAGGTGATGCACTTGGGCAGGACAAACAAGGCACGGGAATACATGATGAATGGTAGAACCCTGGGAAGTACCAAGGATCAGAGGGACCTTGGTGTGCAAGTCCACTGGTCCCTTAAGGTAGCAGGACAGGTAGATAAGGTGGTTAAGAAGGCATATGGGATACTTGCCTTTATTAGCCGAGGCATAGAAAATAAGAGCAGGGAGGTTATGCTGGAACTGTATAAAATGCTGGTTAGGCCACAGCTAAAGTATTGCATGCAGTTCTGGAATCCGCTTTATAGGAAGGATGTGATTGCACTAGAGAGAGTGCAGAGGGGATTAACCAGGATGTTGCCTGGGCTGGAGAATTTTAGTTATGAAGAAAGATTGGATCAACTGGGGTTATTTTCCCTGGAGCAGAGGAGATTGAGGGGGGCCATGATTGAGGTGTATAAAATTATGAGGCGCATGGATAGGGTAAACAGGAAGTAACTTTTCCCCTTGGTGGAGGGATCAATAACCAGGGGCCATAGATTTAAGGTAAGTGGCATGAGGTTTAGAGGGGATGTGAGGAAGAATTTTTTCACCCAGAGGGTGGTAGTAATCTGAAACTCACTGCCTGTAAGGGTGGTAGAGGCAGAAACCCTCATAACATTTAAGAAGTATTTGGATGTGCCCTTGCGATGCCATAGCATCCAAGGCTATGGGCCTAGTGCTGGAAAATGGGATTAGAATAGTTAGGCTTGTTTGACTGGCGCAGACTCGATGGGCCAAAGGGTCTTTTTCTGTGCTGTAGACCGCTATGACTCTATGACTGAAACAATTAACGCCACTTGTTCGGATTCACATAGAGGGTTAGGACTTAATGGCTGGGTAATCACAGAGTGAAGAGTTGCTTAAAATACCTGAAATAACCGGTTCACTTAATGCAGTTTAAGCAACACCAACATAATTGACACCAGTTTGCACCATTTGTCCAATATAGGTGGTTGTTCAGGATAAGCAGGGATGGTGTAAATGGTGGGGACTGCACATATATGTGAACCAGTGGCCTTCTGCAGCCACTGCAGATTGATATGGGCCATTTTGCAACGAGAGGAAGGTTATATCAATAATGCATTGTTCTGCTGCTAAGGTAAAAGTTGTGTTTAATTTCACGCAATGTTATCAGAGTTTAACTGCTGCTTTGTGAGGAAAGTTTTCAGCTGGGAAGGTGCTTGTATATTTCTGGTAAGAGAGAAATAAGCACGTCGAAATTATTGCCTTTTTTCATATGTTTTTGCAGTGTGATATGTATGCCATAGATTCTGTGGAAGCTTTTATATGTACACTGGTGGGCTTTTGCAGTGCTGCTCATAAAAATTGTATGATATTCTATTTTATAATGATTCTACTAATATGTTATTGTGTATTAATTATATCAGTATTTCACTAAGAGGAGCTGTGCTTAAGCTGGCCTGTGTCTTTAAGACCAAAACTTTTCATTGCTACAAGTCATAGCAGTCTAAGGTCACTCTGGATGATTTTCTTTCCCAAACCCTTGTCTTGGTATAATTCAGGTGGTCGATTTCTGAAACTTGTCCAACTTGAAAATATGCAAACCTATTTCGCTTCCAGTGTTCATCTACTTTCATAGGCTGGGCTTGACCACGTGGAAGCATCACTTGTGAATAGAAATGCCCCAATACTTCTGGAGAGAAGATGTGCACAGCGGAGTCTAGGACAGCTAGTGTGGGACCCAGAACAAAGCAGATGGGCCAAAGTGAGAGTAGGATGAGGTGGAACATCATTAGTGACAGGCAAGATTGAAGAGAGGAGTTACAGCTGATTCTTTTCTGAAAACTGGAGGTATGGAAGAAATTGTATAAAATATTAAATGATTTTATGGACTAATCCATTTTGTATGAACTTCTTCTGATGGCTATTTTATCAAATACTTATGGGACAAGTTTCACTCTCAAGCAACTGGAAATCTGCTGCAGTCAGTAGATTTTTTTAAAATCACCTGCGCAAGGTCTGCCTAATGCAGGTTTCAGATAGGCCGATAAATGGGTAATCAGTGCTCCTGTCTGAAATGGAGCATACTTGAAAATTGGGATTCTTCACTCATTAGCACCAGACCTTGAGTGGTCTATTTAGCTTAAAGGAACCAGTGTAGCCTGCTCACAAAATGGTCTCTAGAAATGCTTCTGTGTATTTTGTGACCTGCTGCCAACATCTCAGCAGCCATGTCCTCACCCCAGCACAGAGTGCCTCCCTCCTTTACAATTTTCCTCTAGTTTGGCTCTGCTATGAGGCCTTATGGTTTACAGTCTTCTAAATCAGTGAGCTGCTCTCCAGTGCCCATTGAGCTCAGCAGCTTGCTGACCAAATGTGAATAAGGCCCAAATTTGAAAATAGTTTATACCTCATGAATAAATGTGAACACACCTCTCTCTATATCTAATCCCTTGTGCTGAGGTTGGCTGTGTAGTAGGGAGATGTCTGTGTTGGCTGTGGTTTATGAGCCCTATATTAGCCTTGCAGGTTCATCTATAGCAGGGACATTGGTTGTAGTTGATAGAGGTGATGATAGACTATTGGCTTGGGAAGCTGCCCTCTCTTTCTGTCCCTCTCGCTGTACTCAGTGGCTGCTCTTGTTGATTCGAAGGTCCTGACACCATTTTTGATGATGGATTACCATTTTTGTTGTGATTGGGCATCTAATTCTCATGTATTGTTGTTAATAGAGAAGGCCTTCATGCAGACTTTGAAACTGTCTTTGAAGCATTTCCTCTGACCTCTGTGTGAATGGGCTCCCTGGGACAGCTTTGAGCAGAGCACTTGTCTGGGCAGTCTTGAGTCGGGTGTTCTGACTTCATGTCCTGTCCAGCTCCACTAATGTGAGATTATCATGGCCTCTGTACTTGGCATATCTGTGTCTTGGAAGATGCTCATGTTTGTTCTTTTCCTCCCACTTGATTCGCAAGATACATCTAAAACAGCATTGATAATAAAAGTAGAAAATGCTGGAAAAATTCAGCAGGTCTGGCAGCATCTGTGGAGAGAGCAACGGAATTAACATTTTGAGTCCATATGACTCTTCAAAGCTGAAGGAAGGTAGAAATGTGATCAATTTTATACTGTTTAAGAGGGGGTGGAGCAAAATGGAAGGTCGGGTATAGGTGGGACCTCAGGGGAGATTTGACAAAAGATGTCATGGACACAAGGCAAAGGGAGTATTAATGGTAGTGTTAAAGACTAAAGAAGGTGCTAATGGTGGCATAAAGGTAAGATAGCAGAATGTGTTAATAGCAGAACAAGGGTCAGTGGCCTGTGAAAGCAAAACATAAGAACAAGTTACAGATGGCAGTCACCCAGTCTGCATTTAATCTGCCCAATGTTGAGGACACCACATTGGGAGCAGCGAATACAGTAGACTAAATTGAATAAGGCGTAAGTGAATTGCTGCTTCATCTGAAAGGAGTGTTTAGGGCCTTGGATGGGGAGGAGGTAAAGGGGCAGGTGTTACATCTTCTGTAATGCTGTGGGAAGGGGATGAGGTGTTGGGGGTGATTGAGGAGTGGACCAGGATGTCAGGGAGAGAACGGCCCCTATGCAATGCTGACAGAGGAAGTGAGGGGAAAATGTGTTTGGTGGTGTCATCATGCTGGAGTTGGCAGAAATGGTGGAGGGTGATCCTTTGAATGCAGAGGCTGGTGGGGTGATAATTGAGGACAAGGAAAACCTAATCATGGTTCTGGAATGGAGGGGAAGGGGTGAGGCCGGAGGTGCGGAAGATGGGTCGGTCAGGGCTGAGACCCGTGTCAACCACAGTGTTGGGGGGTTGGGGGGGCGAGGCGGGGGGGGGGTGGATCTTCGGCTCAGGAGAAAGGAAGATATGTTAGAAGCACCGCTTTGGAAGGTAGCATCATTGGAACAGATGCGACGGAGGGATTGTTCCCTCTATGACACCCTGGTCCACTCCTTTTTGGACTTCAGCATTGGCTGTCTGGTGGGCTATCTTTTTTGTGCTGTATGGCTCCTGTTGCTGGGTTTTTGAATGCTGTCCATTACAATTGATGAGTTTGCATGTTTCTGAATTGCTCTCATCAAACTAGTCTTGGTGTTTTACCGTTGATCCTGAGGATTTCTTGGCAAGTATCTGGAAACACCATCAAATACACAAAGTGTGGTAGAAGTTCAGCCTCATACAAAAGATGGTATACGTTTGGAACTCTCTTCCACAAATGACAATTGATGGTAGCTCATTGTAATTTTAATTCTAAGATTGGCTAACAAAAAACTCTCAAAGGTATTAAGGGACCCTCTCTCCATTAGAAGGTCAAAAGTGGGGATGTTCACTGTGCAATGTTCAGCACCATTTGCGATTCCTCAGATGTTGAAGCAGTCCATGTCCAAATGCAGCGAGACCTGGACAACATTCAGGTTTGGGCTTATAAATGGCAAGTAACATTTGTAGCACACAAGTGCCAGGCGATGACCATCTCTGACAGAAAATCTAGCCATCTCCCCCAGACATTCAATGGCATTACCATTGCTGAACTCCCCCCCCACTACCAACATCCTGGGAGTTACCATTGACCAGAAACTGAACTAGACCAGCCATATAAATACTGTAGCTGCAAGAGCAGGTCAGAGGCTGGGAATTCTGGTGAGTTACTCACCACCTGACTCCCCAAAGCCTGTCCACCATCTACAAGGCACAAGTCAAGACTGTGATGAAACACTTTCCAATTATCTGGATGAGTGCAGCTCTAACAAAGCTTAAGAAACTTGACACCATCCAGGACAAAGCAGTCCATTCGACTGGCACTCAAACCACCACATTAAGCATTCATCCCTTCCACCAGTGAAGCATAGTGAGAGCAGGGTGAAACATCTACAAGATGCATTGCAGCAACTCGCCGAGATTCCTTCGACAACACCTTCCAAACCCATGACCTCAACCACCTAGAAAGAAAAGGGCAGTTCCCCTCCAAGCCACACACCACACCATCCTGACTGGAACTATATCACTGTTCCTTCACTGTTGCTGGGTCAAAATCCAGAACTCCCTTTCTAATAGCATTGTGGGTGTACCTACACCACATGAACTGCAGCAGTTCAAGAAGGTCAATCATCTCAGCCCCAGGAGTTCCTCAGGGTAGTGTCCCAGGCCCAACCATCTTCAGCTGCTCCATCAATGACCCCCTCTCCATTAGAAGGTCAAAAGTGGGATGTTCAATTGTCCTCAAAGGCAATTAGGGATGGGCAATGGTGCTGGCCTAGCCAGCGAAGCTGATATCCTGTGAAAGAATTAAAAAAACTTCAATACATCATTTCAAAAATGGCCACACAAGTTCTAGGGATGAAAAATTATTTGATCATCTAGTTTCCTTGAGGATCTCAACCGTCATTTCCAAATCAAATATTTTTGAGTCTAATGGACTGGTTAAACAGCAGGTGCCAAATAGAGCAACAGTGAGACAGCAATTCACAGGAGAGAGAAAAAAATCATATCAAATTGAAGCAAAAATTGGAGAAATAAGATAGAAAGTCAAAGAAATGGAAGAGAACAATAGGGGCGACATATTGCTAAAAACAAAAAGCTAAAAGCTACTGCGGATGCTGGAAATCCAAAACAAAATAAAAACAGAATTACCTGGAAAAACTCAGCAAGTCTGGCAGCATCGGCGGAGAAGAAATCAGTCAACGTTTCGAGCCCTCATGGCCCTTCAGCAGAACTGAAGCATAGTTTCAACAAGGGAGAAATATAAATTGCTTTAAGGTGGGTGGGGGGGAAGAGACACATTGAGGGTGTGGTGTGAGCAGATAATCAAAAGATGTCAGAGACAAAAGGGTCAAAGAGGTGTTGAAGGTGGTGGTCTTTGTCTGAGAAAAGTGCTAATTAAGAATGCAAGACAGGATATTCAAAGTACAGCTCTAGTGGGGGTGGGGTGGAAAGACTAAAGGTTTTAGTTTTAGATTTAAAAATAATGGAAATAGGTGGGGAAAGAAGAATCTATATAAATTATTGAAAAAAAAGGGGGGTGGGGGGGGAAAAGAAACGGGGTGGGGATGGGGGGAGGGGGGTTTAAGATCTAAAGTTGTTGAATTCAATATTCAGCCCAGAAGGCTGTAAAGTGCCTAGTCAGAAGATGAGGTGCTGTTCCTCCAGTTTGCGTTGGGCTTCACTGGAACAATGCAGCAAGCCAAGGACAGACATGTGGGCAAGAGAACAGGGTGGAGTGTTAAAATGGCAAGCGACAGGGAGGTTTGGGTCTTTCTTGCGGACAGACCGCAGGTGTTCCGCAAAACGGTCGCCCAGTTTGCGTTTGGTCTCTCCAATGTAGAGGAGACCGCATTGGGAGCAACGAATGCAGTAGACTAAGTTAGGGGAAATGCAAGTGAAATGCTGCTTCACTTGAAAGGAGTGTTTGGGCCCTTGGACGGTGAGGAGAGAGGAAGTGAAGGGGCAGGTGTTGCATCTTCTGCGTGGGCATGGGGAGGTGCCATAAGTGGGGGTTGAGGAGTAGGGGGTGATGGAGGAGTGGACCAGGGTGTCCCGGAGGGAACGATCCCTACGGAATGCCGTCAAGGGGGGTGAAGGGAAGATGTGTTTGGTGGTGGCATCATGCTGGAGTTGGCGGAAATGGCGGAGGATGATCCTTTGAATGCGGAGGCTGGTGGGGTGATAAGTGAGGACAAGGGGGACCCTATCATGTTTCTGGGAAGGAGGAGAAGGCGTGAGGGAGGATGCGCGGGATATGGGTCGGACACGGTTGAGGGCCCTGTCAACGACCGTGGATGGAAAACCTCGGTTAAGGAAGAAGGAGGACATGTCAGAGGAGCTGTTTTTGAAGGTAGCGTCATCAGAACAGATGCGACGGAGGCGAAGGAACTGAGAGAATGGGATGGAGTCTTTACAGGAAGCGGGGTGTGAGGAGCTGTAGTCGAGGTAGCTGTGGGAGTCGGTAGGCTTGTAATGGATATTGGTGGACAGTCTATCATCAGAAATTGAGACAGAGAGGTCAAGGAAGGGAAGAGAAGTGTCAGAGATGGACCATGTGAAGATGATGGAGGGGTGGAGATTGGAAGCAAAATTAATAAATTTTTCCAGGTCCCGACGAGAGCATGAAGCAGCACCGAAGTAATCATCGATGTACCGGAGAAAGAGTTGTGGGAGGGGGCCGGAGTAGGACTGGAACAAGGAATGTTCCACATACCCCATAAAGAGACAGGCATAGCTGGGGCCCATGCGGGTACCCATAGCCACACCTTTTATTTGGAGGAAGTGAGAGGAGTTAAAGGAGAAATTGTTCAGTGTGAGAACAAGTTCAGCCAAACGGAGGAGAGTAGTGGTGGATGGGGATTGTTGGGGCCTCTGTTCAAGGAAGAAGCTAAGGGCCCTCAGACCATCCTGGTGGGGGATGGAGGTGTAGAGGGATTGGACATCCATGGTGAAGAGGAAGCGGTTGGGGCCAGGGAACTGGAAATTGTTGATGTGACGTAAGGTGTCAGAGGAATCACGGATGTAGGTGGGAAGGGACTGGACAAGGGGAGAGAGAAGAGAGTCAAGATAACGAGAAATGAGTTCCGTGGGGCAGGAACAGGCTGACACGATCGGTCTGCCAGGACAGTTCTGTTTGTGGATTTTGGGTAGGAGGTAGAAGCGGGCCGTCCGAGGTTGGGCGACTATCAAGTTGGAAGCTGTGGGAGGAAGATCTCCAGAGGAGATGAGGTCAGTGACAGTCCAGTGACAGTCCCTTCCTCCAAATAAAAGGTGTGGCTATGGGTACCCGCATGGGCCCCAGCTATGCCTGTCTCTTTATGGGGTATGTGGAACATTCCTTGTTCCAGTCCTACTCCGGCCCCCTCCCACAACTCTTTCTCCGGTACATCGATGATTACTTCGGTGCTGCTTCATGCTCTCGTCGGGACCTGGAAAAATTTATTAATTTTGCTTCCAATCTCCACCCCTCCATCATCTTCACATGGTCCATCTCTGACACTTCTCTTCCCTTCCTTGACCTCTCTGTCTCAATTTCTGATGATAGACTGTCCACCAATATCCATTACAAGCCTACCGACTCCCACAGCTACCTCGACTACAGCTCCTCACACCCCGCTTCCTGTAAAGACTCCATCCCATTCTCTCAGTTCCTTCGCCTCCGTCGCATCTGTTCTGATGACGCTACCTTCAAAAACAGCTCCTCTGACATGTCCTCCTTCTTCCTTAACCGAGGTTTTCCATCCACGGTCGTTGACAGGGCCCTCAACCGTGTCCGACCCATATCCCGCGCATCCTCCCTCACGCCTTCTCCTCCTTCCCAGAAACATGATAGGGTCCCCCTTGTCCTCACTTATCACCCCACCAGCCTCCGCATTCAAAGGACCATCCTCCGCCATTTCCGCCAACTCCAGCATGATGCCACCACCAAACACATCTTCCCTTCACCCCCCTTGATGGCATTCCGTAGGGATCGTTCCCTCCGGGACACCCTGGTCCACTCCTCCATCACCCCCTACTCCTCAACCCCCACTTATGGCACCTCCCCATGCCCACGCAGAAGATGCAACACCTGCCCCTTCACTTCCTCTCTCCTCACCGTCCAAGGGCCCAAACACTCCTTTCAAGTGAAGCAGCATTTCACTTGCATTTCCCCTAACTTAGTCTACTGCATTCGTTGCTCCCAATGCGGTCTCCTCTACATTGGAGAGACCAAACGCAAACTGGGCGACCGTTTTGCGGAACACCTGCGGTCTGTCCGCAAGAAAGACCCAAACCTCCCTGTCGCTTGCCATTTTAACACTCCACCCTGTTCTCTTGCCCACATGTCTGTCCTTGGCTTGCTGCATTGTTCCAGTGAAGCCCAACGCAAACTGGAGGAACAGCACCTCATCTTCTGACTAGGCACTTTACAGCCTTCTGGGCTGAATATTGAATTCAACAACTTTAGATCTTAAACCCCCCTCCCCCCATCCCCACCCCGTTTCTTTTCCCCCCCCACCCCCCTTTTTTTTCAATAATTTATATAGATTCTTCTTTCCCCACCTATTTCCATTATTTTTAAATCTAAAACTAAAACCTTTAGTCTTTCCACCCCACCCCCACTAGAGCTGTACTTTGAATATCCTGTCTTGCATTCTTAATTAGCACTTTTCTCAGACAAAGACCACCACCTTCAACACCTCTTTGACCCTTTTGTCTCTGACATCTTTTGATTATCTGCTCACACCACACCCTCAATGTGTCTCTTCCCCCCCACCCACCTTAAACCAATTTATATTCCTCCCTTGTTGAAACTGTGCTTCAGTTCTGCTGAAGGGCCATGAGGGCTCGAAACGTTGACTGATTTCTTCTCCGCCGATGCTGCCAGACTTGCTACATATTGCTATATCGTTTGGTAAATACATTTCTGATTCATGTATTAATTTATTTCTGTGTTCATATTTTATTGTGTAAGTTCAGTCCTAAAATAAAATTAAAGGTTAAGAAAAGCAAAGCAAATATTATAAAAATGTATGATAAATTATGTTAAGAGATGAAATGGTGAATAATCCATTGGGCAGAATCTTCTGGCTGGCGTGCGGGTGGCGGAGTCCGCACACCAGCGCTTAAAATGTCGTGCGAGCGTCCCGACGTCAGTGCGCGGCATCGTGATGTTTCGGTCGGCGGGTGCGCTATGCAGCAGGACGCGCACCCGCCATTAATTAAAGGCCTCGTTAAGGCTTTTAACTTGCCAATAATCGACGATTTTGAGGGGCCCGTGAGAGCTTCAGCTCGGCGCACAGGCCCAGTGGGCAGGTGGGTAGGTGATTTTTTTACAAACCTCATCCAGTGGTGGGATGAGGTTTGATATCGGAATTAAAAACGTTTAATAAAGTTTTTGTTTATTTCATTAACATGTCCCATCTCGTGTGACATTGTCACATGAGGGGGGCATGTTAATGAATTTTTTATTGTTCTATTTTTTATATTTGCCAGCCTTTCAGCGATCTCCCTGAGGCAGCACTTAGTCTCAGGGAGATGTGCACGAACGAAACAGCGCGCTCTGACAGTTGGGGAATCCCTCCCCCCCACCCCGCACAGGAAGCGCATAGCGCTTCCCGTCGGGCAGCCCGCTGGGTGGGCCTCAATTGGCCCGCCCACTTAAAATGGTAGTGGGGCCCGTTTCGGCGGCGGCGATCGGCTGCCCGCCCGCCGCCGAGCCGGTGGAGCCCACCCGCCCATCAAGGGCAAAATTCTGCCCATTGTATATTGGAGGACCATGTCAAACACATTGGCTAGAATTTTAACTGTTAAATTGGGTGGGAGGGGGGTGAGTTTGGGTACAGGAGGAAGATTCAAGTCCCGAAAATTGGTGTTGAGTTGGGATTCAATATGATCCTGTTCACTTCTGGGTTTGTAGGTGAGCAGGGAAATCCAGATGGAGTTGTCCGGCAAGTAATAAAAATATTCAAAGTGGTAATTGCTGAGGATTAACCCGGCAGCCTGATTTTAACAGTCAGTGCTCGGGTTTCCCGAGCTGTGCTGCACTTGCCAGGGTCAAACAGGCGAGAGCACAGTGGAGCTGGCTTGTTCAGTGAAACTGATAGGCTGGAAAGCTTTCAGATGGTGGGTGGTGTTTTATCTGTGGCGTGCCATCCCAAAGTGGGCGGCATTTCTACTCTCGTGTCAGGAGGTGGCTCCCATGCGATTCTAATTAAAATTATAAGTGCCAGTGGTGTGCATGGGAGACACGTGCATCATACGGCGGGGGCGGGTATTCGTTGGTGGGTGCCATGTCAACATGGGCTGGAGCCTCATAGCTCTGGGAGCTGCGAATTACCCAAATATGAGTCATGAGAGCTCCCTGGGAAATGAGCACACACGTGCATGATTCTTTGCCTGTGGTTGCAGACCAGTTGCACATTCAATGACTGAAACCCCCTGCGATTCACAAATGCCATTGGCTGGTGCCAGGGGGCTCTAATGGCCATACGATCTCTTGCACCATAGGAAAATGAGCGATGGCTATGAAGCACAATACCATTGCTGCCTGGCTGTCCTCATCTGTAGATAATTTATTTGCATAACAGAAGAGGGCATTGGTCACCCCCTTTAGGCACCTGTGTGTGGCAGCCTGCAATATGCCACATATGCCCCCATGGAGCCCTGGAAAACATCAGTGCGAAAAAAAATTGCACCTCTAGTCACCTTGAGGGCCAATGGTAAATTCCTGCCAAATCCATGTGGCAGCAGATCTTGTGCACAATCCCACATATCCCAGTGACCACTTCCTGGAACAACTCTGGTATTGTCTCCCATATCTGCAGGTAGTTGATTCTTTTCCTGACAATGCGGTGATGTGCTAGTGCCTTTCTTCTGCAATGCCTTCCGTGGATAGCTGCATCCTGATCAATCTCCCCTTCGGTTGCTGCCTGCAGCTGGTGTTGCAGCGTCTGTTGTTCACTGGCAAGAGACTTTTTTTGTTGCATCTTCTCCTCCTGCTCCTGACTCCCACCCCCCTGCCCTCCCTTGGATCCCTCTTCCACCTCTCCATGCCCCCAACCCCATTTGGCAACCTTCGACTCACCACTGACTCGCCCTTGCATGTCCCGAGCCTCCATGCAAGTTGCCATTCTCCTGTTCCCATCCCTTGTGCCTTAGGGCTAGACAAGGAAAACCTGCTGACCTCGGACACAACTCCACAAAGCCAATCTTTGCATGACACCTTTTAAATGAACGCGAACTGGGTGTCACGAGCTTCCCATGCGCTGCTGACTTGATCTTGAATGTAGGATGTAATTACAGACAGGAACCTGCCACAACACGGTGCAAGGCCTGACAGACCACTGCCACACTGCTGACTTAACCTCCGCAATTCAAGCTACTAAAGGGAAAGCGAAATTTTGGCTCCCGCCTAATTAAGTCACCCCGCCCGCCATGTTTCCCACTCCTCCATAAAACTCCCCCCAGTGAAACTGGACAGCTGCAGCCCTCCTAGGTGAGAGGCTAATGCTGACAGCACTCCTTCTGAGTGGGCTCTCACTGCTTGATGGACAATTTCTAGCATTTCACCTGTCTTTGACATCACTCCCCTCAATCTGTACTTCCCTGTTGTCAGCCTTCACTGCAGCATTGGGAGCAGCCTATGCAGCTCTACCTTGGACCTCTGATAACTAACAAGAGGAGCAGCACCAGCAACAGGGGCAACATTGGCAGCAACACCAGCTGGATTCTCCTCAGCCACATGCCACTCAGAGATCCAGCTGAAAGGTGGCAATAACCCCAACACAGGGTCCAGAGGCTGAGGATCAACTTTTTTGACATGCGTGAGCACCTATGCTGCAGGAGGCTCAGGCTTTCACTGCAGGTTCACAGAATCACAGAATTGTTACAGTGTAGAAGGAGGCCATTCGGCCCATTGTGTCTGCACCTTCCTTAAGCCAGGTCTCTGTTATTACCACAACATCATAATCCCACAAGGCAATATGTGCCAAAACTCCCCAATTTTATTAACTATACCCGTGCATTCACATACATGCAGTGTAACCCTAACTTAGACTTCATTACTTTCTCCCTTATTCCAACTCCATCTATTAACCAACTACTCTCTATTTTAGTGCTATCTGCCTCTCCCAACATCCCATGCTCCCTGCTATTACTTTCTAATATGCTCTCCTGGTTCCCACACCGCTGCTGAGTTAGTTTAAATCCTCCCCAACAGCACTAACAAAACGACCTGCAAGGAACTCAGTCCTGGCTCTGTTCAGATGCAACCCATCCGGCTTGTACAGGGCCATCTCCCCCAGAGCCAGTCCCAGTGTCCTAGGGATCTAAAGCCCTCCCTCCTGCACCATCTTTCCAGCCACACACTCATCTGCCTTATCCTCTTATTTCTGTACTCACTTGCACGTGGCACTGGGAATAATCCGAAGATTACTACTTTGGAGGCCCTGTTTGCTGATTTTCTACCTAGCTCCCTAAATTCCAATTGAAGGACCACATCCCCCTCCCTACCTATGTCGTTAGCACCAATGTGGACCACGACCTCTGACTGTTAGTCCTCCCACACAAGAATGCCCTGCAGCCGTTCTGTGACATCCTTGACCATAGCACCAGGGAAGCAGCAAACCATCCTGGAGTCATGTTGACTGCCACAGAAATGCCTGTCTGCTCCCTAACTAAAGACTCCCTGTCAGTACTGCCCTTCTTCCCCACCTCCTGTACAGCTGGGCCACCTGTGGTGCCACGGCCTTGGCTCTTGCTGCACTCCTCCAAGGATCCATCGCCCTCACCGATATCCAGAATGGAAAACCGGTTAGTGAGCTCCTCTGAGGACTCCTGCACTACCTACCATTTTCTCTTGGACTGCATGGCCCATTCCCTATCTGCCTGCTTGCCCCTAACTTGCCGTGTGATCACCTCTCTGAATGTGCTATCCACATAGTTTTGTGCCTCACAGATGCACCTCAGTGACTTCAGCCACTGCTCAAGCTTTAAAACGCGGAGCTCAAACTTATGCAGCCGGTGACACTTCCTGCACATGGGCTCGTCTGGGTCACGAGAAGTGTTGACGACTCTCCACATGCCACAGGATGGGCATTCCGCTTGGCTGAGCTGTCCTGCCATGCCTTAACCTTAAACTTAAGTAAAAAAGTGATTTAAAAGTTTTAGTTACTTTTACTTACTTTAACTTAACCTTACTCTTGTACTATTAACTGTAAACTGGAGATTAGAAGAAAGCATAAATTCTTTGTCCTTACACACAAATCAGCTCCCTCTCCTGTGCCTATCCCTGTGCTTGTTTAGAAATTTACATTTCTGTACTCGTGCTGTTTTCAATCTCCCGACTGTCTCTCCACTCGCACTGTTTTATCGCCTGACTCCTTGCTTTTTTAACCCCTCCCTCCTAGGGCCTCGCTGTTTTAGTCTCTGTCTCTGACTCCCAGGGTCTCACTGTTTTAGTCTCTGTCTCTATCTCCCAGGGCCTCACTGTTTTAGTCTCTGTCTCTGTCTCCCGGGGCCTCACTGTTTTAGTCTGTGTCTCCCGGGGCCTCACTGTTTTAACCTAAGATTGTTGCTAATAGCTGCAACCTCCCATTACACAAGACCTCCTTCCCAGTTCACCAGGTGGAAACACAGACTATCATTGCTGTGCCCCATCAGTTCTCTGCCTCTCCCTGGAGTTCTGCACTCTCTTCTCTGACAAGGAGCGAGTTGTGATTGTAAGAAATGAGCTGTGTGGAGTGGAGGGGAGAACAGTGTTTGTGGAGGGTGATTGAGACACGGAAAGCCTCCTACTCGATCGCATGGGTTCCTGACCCTCTCCCAGCGCCCCCACCCCCCACTGCATGTAAGCCTGTAAAAATAAAATTCCACCCTGAGTATCGTAATTGGGTTAGTTCAAGTACTGAACTGTTGCAAATTCACTTAACATTGTTTTGCTTTGGTGAGACCACACCTGCAGTAATGTACAGTTTGATTTTCATAAACAAAGCAGGATTTGCTCATCTTAGAGATGAAGCAATGAAAGTTCACTCGACAGATTCCTGGAATGGGAGTGTTGCCTATTAAGGAGAGATTTAGCAGAATGGGTTTATACACTCTCTGGAGTTTAAAAGAATGGGAGGTGATTCACTGAAACATAACATTCTGAGGGCTTGACAGGGTTGATGTTGAAAAGTCATTTCCCCTGGCTGGAGCATCGAGAACAATTTTTAAAAATTCATTCACCAGAACGTATGAACATACAAACATACGAATTAAGAGTTCCTACTCCTGTCTGAATCCCTAATAATGGACTGATCAATGCTGACCTGATTTGCCAGGCCTACCCAACTTTGATTCAAACTAGAATTCTTTAAATGTTAAACCCTATCAAACTAATGTTACTTTACAGTGGAGCACACTTTAAATCAACAATCCTCACACCTCTGGTAGTTTTCTGATCGTTTCTACCTGCTTATATTTACATAGAGGGGAACTTTCAGGTGGTGCTGTAAGTTTAAGCCACATATTACCCTGACTTGGAACTATATCACCATTCCTTTCCTGTCACTGGGTCAAAAACCTGGGACTCCCTCCTTGACATCATTGTAGGTGTATCTACACCATGTGATCGCAGCAGTTCAAGAAGGTGGCTCACCACTGCCTCTTCAAGGGCAATTAGGGATGGGCAATAAATGCTTTGGCTTTGCCAATGACGTTCACATCCCATGAATTAATAAAAAAAAGTTCTCGATGCCCCAGGAAACAAATTATCAAAATCAAACCCTCAGAATCTTGTGTTTCAGTGAATCACATCCCATTTCTTCTAAACTCCACCTCTCTTCCACTATGGTGGTCTGTAGACTGCCCCTATTAGTGTGACTGGTCTTTTTTATCTACCTCTATCTACATGAATTCTATTTCTGTCTTGCTGCTTGTTATTTTTTCTACTGCCATTATGTTACTTCTAATAAGTACAGCTACTCCACCTCTCCTTTGCCTACTCTGTCTTCTCAAAACTACTCTAAAAGTTTAATTCCGAGTCTTGATATTTCTGTAGCTCAACTATATCTGGTTTTTAACAATATTATTTCTCCTGCTTCTCTGTTTTATTATGGGCACGGTGTGCATTGCTGTCCAGACAGTTTAACTCACGCTTAAAAGCAGTTCACCTCACTTCACTGTTAAACATCATTTTACGTTCCTAGTTTATAAGATTATTTATTCGCTGTCCATTTAGTGCATTCTGCACTTTTCTTTTGGAGAGCGTGTTTCATTTATATGTAAGCTTATTTCATTTCATGTAGATAACTCCTTCGCCTTACCAGTTTAAAGTCCTTGCCACATGGGATGGCAGCAGAAAAAGCAACACAAGACAGAAGTAAAATCCATGTGGGTCGAGATTTAAAAAAGGGATCAGTCACAGTAGTAGGTGTAGTCTATAAACTACTTAATAGACAAAAGGAGGTGGGGTAAGAAACTGCAAACAAATGAGGGAGATGAATAACAAACATTCACTTTCTCTTCACAGCTAAATTGATGGATTAATAGCTTCTAGCTCTAAACTAAGTAAAATACACCAGTGCAGCAATATGCCAGAGGACACTGATTCCAGACATCGTCAAATTATGGCTAGTTTATCTACAGTTTTGGTGAATGTCATCAATATAAACAAAATGCTCCAAACGAGCCAATATTTCTGTCCAGAATAACCAATGAAACATGCAATGCTTTTCATGCATATGGCTCAGAAAAACCATTCGTCCAGCTTATTTGACCGTCCAGATACTCTTTAAACGCAGATCTGTAATGAGTCTATTTTTTTTACAGTGGTGTGCAACTGAATCAAAATATCAATACTTATGTAGTTTCTGTTATTTTCTTGCTGTGCATCAGCCTATTCAGAGAATTAAAGGGAAATCATGAAGGCAATATGCGGCGAGTGGGACAGCACGATGTGCAGGAAAAGCCAGATAATATGATTTCACGCAAAATGTGGGAACTATTTCAAAGAAACATTAACAAAGATTATACGTCACAGTTAAAAATTGCTAGCCAACTGTAGCAATGAACCTGCTTGTGAGCTGCAACAATCCGCATTATAAACGGGCAGTTAAGGAATTTTCAGTGAAGTAGACAGCTGGAGGGAGGAGGAACTGAAAGTAATACCCTGATACTTATTCCATTTTTTTTATGCTTTAACGATTTTGGAGGCCATGGGAATTTAACAGTAATTTAGTTCATCGTAAACGACCTTCATGTTTGAAACGTTCATCGTAGCAAACGTTGCAGACTTTAAAAATCTCTTGTTTTGGAAGACCACGAGAATAACCTGCTCCTGGATATGAATAGTTGTTGAGGCACAAAATCAGGAATAAATTGAGAGAGTTTAATAAGTGTCAATTCCCTTTAACCGCAACAATATTATGTGCGTTTCGGTAAACTAAGCGTCTGAAAATTAGACTAGTCATAATAATTCGGACAATTCAACTCTGTTCAATCTCCTCCTTTTCGGAGGCGTTGCCGTTTTGTGTTCATCACATGGTGTTAAAACACGGATCTCGTTTTATAAAAACTTTGCAGCTAGACGGTGCCTACTACAGCATCCACCCACTGAGAGCTCCTCAGTCTTCATGACTGGCACTGAACCAGCATTTGACTGAACAGTTTTGGCGTTGCACATGCTCCCGTTCCTCTGCGGCTCCATTCCTTCGAGGAGGGATTTGACCATCTGCCAGAGCGATCTGGACGAGCCCCCTCAGCCTGCTTTAGGCACGGGAGCTGCGCGTTCCTCAGGACTCGCACCACCTCTACCAGCCCGGGAACTATGGCGACGGGAGTGAACTGGACAGATCAGGGGAGCCATGGTGCCAAATGCAATGGTTCGAAAGCAACTCTGCCAGACCCGGTACAACACTACAACTCCGACCTGCACTTGAAAATGAGCAAGAAAATCGCCCAATTAACGAAGGTATGCCCTGCGAAGGATGCATGAACATATTGCAAAAATAAGGAGGTGTTACCCAGATACAAACACGATCACTGTGCGGGGTAAAATAAGCGTGCAGCTTTGTTTGCTACCAGTTTATACTGATTATTTTGAATAATGGGAACTTTCTGGGTCTAAAAGGATAAAATTTAAAATGCAATTTATTCTGAGTAACGTTTAGAGACTAGTTTGAAATGCCCAAGACTCGTTTATGTATATTCAAATAGGCAGGTTCATTTACTTCATTTCCCCACTAAGCGGTTGAGATGTTTTTAGATGGGGCGACGTTCCCTTTTTCAGGAGATGGTCCTTCCACACTCTCTTCATTCAACGACAAATAGGTGAAAGTTACTTGGTTGCTGGCACCTAAATAAAAACTCAGCAGAAAGCAGCGGCAAGGAAATAAAAATATCCCCCTCCAGCCCCCTTCCAGGTGTTTTCGTTTATTAAGCTGGTTTGAGGGGGACATGTAACCTTTCAGCTTCCAACTCAGACTTGAAAGTAAATTGATAGACTGTTGAACGCAAGGGAGAAATATAAACATGGTACACACTCCTATCCTTTTTAAATACTTGGTGGAAATTAGCAGATAGTTTTGAGTAGCTGTGCTCTCTCTATTTTTATTGCCCCGGGTTGTTTCTTTATGTTTCCTGAAAAAGTGGTGAGAACAACGCAGCCTGCATTAACGCTATACAAAGATTTTCAAGAGATCACTTTGGTAAATTGATCATGTGCCCGTGACTTCGATTATTCAAGTTATATGCATATAGTTTACCATAGCTTATTAAATCGTATGAAAATAATCATAGGATATTGTCCTTTTTAGTGATTGGGCACTGTGGGTCTATTTGCAGTTCTGTATATTGAGAGGAATATTTTGTTTTACATATCAATTTGCTATGGGAAATATCGAATGTGTTTACTATATTTTTTTCATTCATGGCATGTGAGCACCGCTGGCAATGCCAACATTCTTGTCCATCCTTAAAATGCCCTTGCAAAGGTGGTGGTGAGCTGCCTTCTTGAACTGCTGCAGCCCATGTGGTGTAGATACACCCACAGTGCTGTTAGGGAGGGAGTTCCAGGAATTTACCCCAGTCAACATGAACAAATGGCAATATATTTCCAAGTCAGGATGTTGTGCGACTTGGAGGGGAAACTTGCAGGTAGTGGTGTTCCCATCTATCTGCTGTCCTTGTCCTTCAAGATGTTAGAGGTCACAGGTTTGGAAGGTGCTGGTGTCAAGCTTCTTGAATGTTATTGGTGCTGCACTCATCCAAGCAAGTGGAGTGAATTCCATCACACTCCTGACTTGTTCCCTGTAAATAGTGGACTAATTTTGGGGAGTCAGGAGGTCAGTTACTCACCACAAGATTTCCAGGCTCTGATCTGCTATTTTAGCCACAGTATTTAGATGGCTGCCCCAGGTAAGTTTTTGACTAATGGTGACCCCCGGGATGTTGATAGTGGGGTATTCAGCAATGATAATGCTATTGAATATCAAGGGAAAATGGTCAGATCCACTCTTGTTGGAGATGGTCATTGCCTGGCACCTGTGTGGCATGAATGTTGCTTACCATTTATCAGCCCAAGCCTAGATATTGTCCAGGTCTTGTTGCATTTGGACATGGACTGTTTCAGTACCTGGGAAGTTGTGAATGGTGCTGAACGTTGTGCAATCATCAGCGAACATCCCCACTTCTGATGAAGCAGCTGAAGATATTTCGGCCCAGGACACCTTCAAAGACCTGTGGACATGCATTCCAACGTCTCTCACAGGACAGTGACAGGAAACAAAGGGTAATAGCTGATGGATGTTTTTGTGAATGGAAAACAGTTTCCAGTGGTGTTACACAGGTCTCAGTATTGGAGTCCTTGCTGTTTTTTGTATATATTAATGATTTAGACTTAAATGTGGGAGGCATGATTTGCAGATGACACAAAAATTGACCATGTAATTGATAGTGAAGTGGACCACTGCCGACTCCAGAATGATATCAATGGTTTGGTTGAGTGGGCGAAGAAGTGGCAAATGGAATTCAATACGGAGAAGTGTGAGGTAATGCATTTGGGGAGGGCAAACAAAGCAAGGGAATGCTCAATAACGGGAAGTTATTGAGAGGGGTTGAGGAAATGAGAGACGTTGGAGTGCATGTCCACAGGTCCTTGAAGGTGACATGACAGGTGGTCAAGAAAGCATATGGAATGTTTATCTTTATTGGGCGGGTTATTGAATACAAAAGCACGGATGTAATGATGGAACTGCACAAAACGCTGGTTAGGCCTCAGTTGGAATTTTGTGTATAGTTCTGGTCACCACATTACAGGAAGGGCATAATTGCTCTGGAGAGAGTGCAGAGGAGATTTATAAGAATGTTGCCAGCAGCTCTGAGGAGAGATTGGATAGGCTAGGGTTGTTTTCCATAGAACAGAGGAGGCTAAGGGGTGATCTAGCTGAGGTGTGCAAAATTGAGAGGCGTAGATAGCGTAGACGGAGGGATCAATTACCAGCGGGCATAGATTTAAGGTGATTGGTAGAAGAATTAGAGGGGACGTGAGGAAAAACCTTTTGATCCAGAGGGCGGTGGGCATCTGGAATTCACTGCCTAAGTTGGTGGTTGAGGCTGAAACGCTCAACTCATTTAAAAGGTATCTGGATCTACATCTGAAGTGCTGTAACCTGCAAGGCTACTGACCAGGTGCTGGAAAGTGGGATTAAAATGAGCGGCTAGTTTTTTTTTGCTTTTTGGTTGGCACAGACACGATGAGCTGACTGGCCTCTTTCTGCAGCATAACATTTCTATGGTTCTACGGACACTACCCTGAGGAACTGCTGAAACGATGCCCTGGGGCTGAGATGATTGGCTTCCTAACAACCACAGCCATCTTTCTTGAGCTAGTTGTGACTCCAACCAGCGGAGAGTTACCCCCCCCCGCCCCCCACCTCCACCACGCCTGGCCAATTCCCATTGACTTCACTTTTGCTAGGGATCCTTGATGCCACACTCAGTCAAATGTGACCTTGATGTCAAGGGCAGTCACTCTCACCTCACTTCTGGAGTTCAGCTCTTTTGTCCATGTTTGGACCAACAACAACAAAAACATATATAGTACCTTTAGCGTGATGAAACATCCCAAGGCACATCTCAGGGTCATTATAAACCAAAGTATGACACCCGAGCTGCATAAGGAGATGTTAGGTCAGATGACCAAAAGCTTGGTTAAAAAGGTAGGTTTTAAGAAGTGTCTTAACGGATGACAGTGAGGTAGAAAGGCGGAGAGGTGTAGGGAGGGAATTCCAGAGCTTGGGCCTAGGCAACTAAAGGCATGACCACCTGTGGTGGGGCAATTATGATCAGGAATGCACAAGAGGTCAGAATTAGAGGAGCACACATATCTCGGAGGCTTGTGGAGTTGAAGGAGATTACAGAGATAGGGAGGGACGAGGTCATGAAGGGATTTGGAAACAAGGATGAGAATTTTAAAATCAAGATGTTGTTTGACCAAGGCTGTAATGAAGTCTGGAACTGAGTGCCCCTGACAGAACACAAACTGAGCATCACTGAGCAGGCTATCGCTGAGTAGGTGCCATTTAATAGCACTGTCAAAGACACCTTCCATCACTTTGCTGATGATTTAGAGTTGTCTGGTAGGGTGGTAATTGGATTTGTTCTGCTTTTTCCACATTGTCAGGTAAATGCCAGTATTATACTTATGCTGGAAGAGCTTGGCTAACGGCATGACTAATTCTGGAGCACAAGTCTTCAGTACTACAGCCCTAATGTTGTCAGAGCCCGTAGCCTTTGCTATATTCAGTGCTTTCAGCCATTTCTTGATATCACATGGAATGAATCAAATTATCTGCATTTCTAGCAGCTATGATGTTGAGGTCCTCAAGAGGCAGCTGAGATGAACCTTCCACAGCGCTTCTGGCTGAAGATGGTTGCAGATGCTTCAGCCTTGTCTTTTATAGTGATGTGCTGCTCCACTATCACTTGAGGGTGGGGATGTTCATGGAACCTCCTCCTACAGTTAGTTGTTTAATTGTCCACCACCATTCATGACTGGATGTGGCAGGACTGCAGAGCTTAGATCTAAGTTGTTGGTTGTAGACATGCTGTTTCTGCTTTTTGGCATTCATGTAGTCCTGAGTTGTAGCTTCACCAGAATGGCACCTAATTTTTAGGTCTGCCTGGTACTGGTCCTGGTCTGCTCTCCTGCACTCCCCATTGAACCTGTTTTGGCCCTGTGACTTGATGGTAATGGTAGATTGATGAATATGCTGGGCTGTGAGATTACCAGTTGTGGTTGAAACAATTCTGCTGGTGGCCCACAGTGTATCATCAATGGAGATTTTGAGCTAGTAGATAATGTCTAGCCCATTTGGCATGGTGATAGTGCCACATAACACAATGGAGTGTCCTCATCTCCACAAAGACTGGTGGCCACTTCTAACAATACTGCCATGGTCAGATGCATCTGCGACAGGTAGATTGGCGAGGATGAGTTCAAGTAGTTTTTTTCCCTCGTTGGTTCTCTCACCACCTCCCACAGGCCAAGTCTGGCAGATATATCCTTCAGGGCTTGGCCAGCTCGATCAGCGGTGGTGCTACTGACCCACTCTTGGTGATAGGAATTGAAGCCCTCCACCCCAAGTACAATGTGTGGCTTTGTTACCCTCAATGCCTCTTCCAGTTGGTGTTCAACATGGATGAGTACTGATTCAAAGCTGAGGGAAGGCAGTAAGTGGTAAATAGCAGGAAGTTTCCTTGCCCATGTTTGACCTGATGCCATGGGACTCCATGGGGTCCAGAATCAATTTTGAGGACTCCCAGGACCACTCCCTCCTGACTATACATCACTGCACTGCCACCTCTGGTGAGTCTGTCCTGACAGTGGGTCAGGACATACCCAGGGATGGAGATGGAGGAGTCTGGGACATTGGCTGTAAGGTAGGATTTGATGAGTATGACTATGTCAGGCTGTTGCTAAACTAATCTGTGGGACAGCTTTTCCAATTTTCCAAGTCCACAGATGTTAGTGAAGAGGACATTGCAGGATTGACTGGGCAGAATGTGTCTTTGTTGTTCCCAGTGTCTAGGTAGGTGCCGGGAGGTCCATTGCTTGTAATATTCAATTTTTCTGTAGCGGTTTGATACAACTGAGTGGTTTTCTAGGTCACTTCACAGGGTAGTTAAAAGTCAACCACATTGCTGTGGATCTGGAGTCGCATGTCGGCCAGGCCGGGTAAAGATGGCAGATATCCTCTCCTCAAAGACATTAGGGAACCAGATGGGTTTTACAACAATCTGGTAATTTTATAATTATTAATGAGACCCTTTTTTTAAATTTCAAATTTATTAATTAATTGAACTTAAGTTCCCCCAGATGCCATGCTGGAATTTGAACATGTGTCTGGACCATTAGTCCATGCTTCTGGATTACTAGTCCAGTAACATTACCACTATGCTGCCGTTCCTCTTTAAAACACTCTGGCCTAATTATATTTCTGATGGCTATTGATATACCTTCACTGTCAGTTTGGAACTAGATTTAAGTTGTGTTGTTAGTAAACGTAAATAACATGGTCAAGGCATGTGGTAAATTATGGTTTTATTTACCAATAGGAGTATCAGAATTACATAGGATCTTTTAGTCTGCAGCAGCATTAATGTGTAACAGCGCAAATTATTCCAAACACCTGTTCTTTAAAGTAAGAGTTTTAATAGACATTCAATTTTTAGCATTACAAGTTGATGTGATAAACAAATTTAAAATAGATTGTTGCTAGGTGAGCATAGGCTGAAACAACCATGACTGCAGAACATTTTAGTCGATCATTGGCCATAGACAATATATTTAGGGCCATAGGCAATATATTTAGAATGATACAAATGCTTCTCCTATCTCCACAATGCCCATTGACACAAGCGTTTCAAGAGGCGGGAGTAGGGCAGTTTCCAGGGAGATGCTCCCCTAGATAATATTTCATTTTTGCATTACGATGCAAAATTAAAGTTGGTGCCAGTAGGTCCATCTGCTTGTAATATTCAATTTTTCTGTAGCAGTTTGATACAACTGAGTGGTTTTCTAGGTCACTTCACAGGGTAGTTAAAAGTCAACCACAATGCTGTTAATAATTTTAAATACCTTTTTTAAACTTATGTTAGAAAGGTTCGTGACATTTGTGTGTATCAACATTATCAATGGGAAGATGATGGCATTGGTGGTAATGTCGCTTGACTAGCAATCCAGAGGCCCAGGCTAATGCTGTTGCACTTCGGTTCAGTTAATAAGTTCATCTAATAAATCTGGAACATAAAGCTAATCTCAGTGATAGTGACCATGAAACTATAATCAACTATTGTAAAAACCCATCTAGTTCACTAATCTCTTTTACGGAAAGAAATCTGTGATCCTTACCTGGTCTGGCCTACATGCGACTCCAGACCCACAGCAATGTGGTTGACTCTTAACAGCCCTCTGAAATGGCCAAGCAAGTCACTCAGTTCAAGGACAATTAGGCATGGGCAACAAATGCTGGCCTTGTCGGCGACACCCACATTTCATGAAAGAATAAAGAAAAAAATTTTAACGGAATAGGCAGACCATCACTTCCCCAAAAACTACCTGGTCATAGCTCTCCCCTTAAAACTTTGCCTCTGTGCAGGAGGAAGGAAGTAATCCCCTGCTTTCACCAATCCCAATTCACAGAGGCAACCTTCCTTTTCTAAGCATGCCAGATCAAAGGAAATTTTGCCCCATCAAACTCCTTCCGTTCACAAAGGCACTTTTTCACCTCTCAAGTGAGAGAAGGATTGTTTTCCCTTACCATTCCACTATCCTCCCCACCACACCCTCACCCCACAACCAATCCTCATCGTCTCCACTGTTTAATGATGCTCTATCTGTTTTTACTCAGTTCAGGGAAGCACTCTCCCTCGTGTTGAGTCCCGATGGTACTGGCTGCAGCTCTTGCCTGGCGCTGCCTTGGGACCAGTCCCTAAGGACGAAAATTCCTGTTGTATCTTCAAAGTGGAAATTCCCATTTTCAGTTCTTGCAGAGTCTGCTCTCAGAGCAAAATCATGCATGAGCCGAAGTTGATACTGTCAGTGAGAAGGCAGCAATTTTCCAATCAGAACCCTTCTAGCAACAAATCAGCACATGCATCAAGAGTTCACTCATATGCTGCCCCTGGGATGAAACATATACAGATCTACATGTAGTGAAAATACCTGAACAAGATCTTCAGGATTTTTACATAAACCTGGTAAATTTTCCAATTTCAAAACTAGCAGTTCCTGTGGCTGATGATTATGGAGAAATTTAAGAAGCCAACAACAATGACACATTTAACTTTTGTGCGTAAGGTTAATTTTTTTCACCGATGTCTAAACTCTAATCTTCCTAATTTAAATATTAAAGTCCAACTGCAGAAGAACATAAGGAAGCATAGAATGAAAATAGATTCACTAGTTCAACAACTCTGTTCTGTCCACAGATCACCACATAAGAAAAGTAAAGGAGTGTAGTCACTATTGTAATGCAAGGGAAATGTGCAATCAAACCTATTATGCCACATTTATGAAATCTCCTGAGGTATATTTATTCACATTGTCTCCCTGAGATCTAAAAAAGTTGATGAAGCAAAACTCCAGAATGTTTATCCAACCTCACATATCCACATTTTGACCTTATTTTTACATGAATAGACAGTTATCGATAAAATACATGACTATTTTTCCAGCATTACTGGCACAATAATCTATTTAACGATCTTGGTCTATTCTTATTCTTATAATCTTCAATATAATTCCCAGCTAGATACTGATCTGCGTCTTTTTTAAAAAAGGTTAATACAAAAAGTTTTAACTGCTTTTGATGTAATCAGTTTCACTTAGCCAGCTCTCTAGTCTAACTTCAAGTTCGCTGATCTTGCAATTGTGTACTTAAGTTTTATGCATGCATATGCATAGTTACCAATGCAACACCAATCTCCCAATAATTTGTAACAATTCACAGCACATCTCTTCCTTGCTACAAGTTGCTGGACACTTTACACAGTAATAATAGTGGGTGTCAGTTAATTCACAGTTATGTTGGCAGCAAATTTTGGGTCATTAGATGCAGAGCTCTCAGGTACCCAGCTCTGGCAATAAAACTTCTCACCCTGTCCAGGTACACAAACACCATTTATTAGAGAATGCAGTGCCTTTGCAGGTTTATTGCAAACTGCCTCTAAGAATGACAGGATGTTAACAAATCATCACTTTCACCTGCCAGAGCAGAAGCCATCAATATCAATTATCAAAAGAGCAATCTCGGAAAGTACTGGTGCCATCTTGGATGCTGTCAACCTTGCTCTTTCCTGCACACAAAAAAACATATTGCCAAAGAAAAGCGTGTTACATCTTCAGCATTTTTTACTTCTTTTGAATTTACCTTGGTAAATAAGTTTCAGTTCAATTCCACTAACCCACCCAGAACCCAGTACTCCACCTTCCAACTAGGCGAGCAGCATTAAGAGGACTAGTTAAAAAAATTTTGAATCCACATCCATACAAAGGACAAAGTCCCAGCTCAAAAAGCACCAAGATGAAAATGCTGCCCATCAGCATAAATTCGGTGTTTGGGAAGATCCGTCAATCTCCTGAGTGCTTGTCAGAAAGTCATCGTCTACTTGATGGGTAACTTCCTTCCCTTCACTGGACAGGACAGAATTTGTTACTCCTGCAGTTCCCCTACCTGCCCCACCCCCAGAAAAAACCCCTTTGCTCAGTTCCTATTTCCCCCACGCACTCTCCACCCCCTTAGTTAACCTTCTGAGCCTTGGGGCAGAATATTATGGGTTGGAGGGGGGGTGCAGACGGCTTGCCCCCACCCGGAACCAAAGTTGGTGTGGAGCTGACCCACTCTGCACCAGCCTGCCCTGCAGCCATAACTCGCTGCAGGCAGGCTAATTAGGGGCAGTGTGGGATTTCCGCCCCTCACTGGGAAGGAGGTCTTGCCCTCAGGAGCTGCTGGTCAATCTGATTGGTCAGCAGCTCCATCCATGCAGGCAGTGGCTAGAGTGCATTAGTGGGCGCTGCCAGGACTGCAACCAGGAGGAAGAAAGCAGCCCAATGAACCCCAGAGACTGGTTAGTCCGGAGTCTTGGTTAGGGAGGGTTTGGGCAGGTTAGGGAGGTGGCGGAGGTGGGGTTGGTGTGTTTAATGCAGCAGGCAGGTAGGAAGAAAGGGGGGGGTGGGAGTTTGTTTGTCCACTCCTGATCCGCAAAGGGCAGCCCCTAAGGATAATACCCTTTCCTTCCTGCCCTATGAATCTTTTTTAAAAAATCAGGCTCCCGACTGTCCACACTAACCGTTTGATGGGGTGGGCTGTATATTATCAGTGTCAACTGGTTTGGTAACAAGCCCCATTGACCTTTGATTATCTATTTAAATATGGCAGGTGAGCTGCCGATTTCAGCACCACCCACCAACTGTATTATGAGGGTGAGCTCAGGGGTGGGTGGGAAGGTGGTGGGATGGGCACCCGCCCTATTTTACTTGTCCCCTCACCTTGTTGAAAACACGGCCAGTGGAGACATGTAAAATGTAGCCCTTGGTCTGCAATGTGTCTGTTCTCCCTGCTATTTTTCTCCTTGTCCTCACAGGTGGCAATTATATCACAGCTGTTGAACAGGACTGTGCGATTTCCTTCCCAATGTCGCCTAAGTTCCTGTTGCCCTGGCTCCCTGACAGTCACACCATTCTTTTCTTGAAGTCATGCTTTACTCAGTGGTGTGACTGTGCTCTGGTTAAAACAGTACAGAAAATCCTCCCTGTTCCTTATTTGTTGGAGTGTCTGTAACTTGCTCATCAGCTTAATGACTCTGAGCTGGTGACTGAAGGCAGAGAGATCCCTGCAGATATGGGAATTTAGGACAGCCTTGCTGTCCACAAACTCCCAAATACTGTACAACACATATCTGTCATATCTATCATTTGTTCTTTGATACCCTGAAGGCCTTTGATAGGTGAAGGAGATGGGTGGAAAGACCTGCAAGATTCTGATTAATGGAGTTCAGCTTGAACAGGTTGATACCTCCTCTTGACAACTTACTTTCCTACCTATCTTGCTGTCATTGGCAAATTTAGCTGCCATACATTCGGTCCCTTTATCTGAGTCATTAATATGGACTATAAATAGTTGAGACTCCAGCACTGATCCCTGTGGCACTCCACTAGTTACAGCTTGCCTATCCAAAACCCTACACCCTGCTTCCTGTTAGTTAACCAACCTTTTATCCATGCTAATATGATACCCCCTACAGCATAAGTTCTTGTGTAGTATCCTTTGATGTGGCACCTCTCAAATGCTTTTTGGAAATCTAAGTACACTACATCTACAGGCTCCCCTTTATCCACCCTGTGCTACCTTGGGTCACTCATCACAGAAAACAGAGTCTACCAAAGAAATTCAGGCTAGACTTAACAAGGGTCACGGCATTGTGAGCTCACTTAAAAGAATATGGAGTAGCCACAGCATCTCGATTACAATTAAAATCCGTCTTCTGGAAGCCCTTGTGTGGTATAATTATTGTTAAGGAGGTTATTGCAGAATACTTAGAAAATGACAATATGATTAGGCAGAGTCAACATGGTTTTATGAAAGGGAAACATGGTTTTATGAAAGGGAAATTGTGTCTAACTAATCTATTAGAGTTTTTGATGAAGTAACATTAGGGTAAAAGTTTGTGACTCCTACACTGCGGGTTAAGGCCTTTGCTACAGTGAAAAAGGGGTCTGTTTAAACTCGATCAGTATATACCATAGGCGAACCACAGCAGCCATGGCGAGATGAAATAAAATCTAAGTGTCTATTGCAGACTTCACTACAATATATTTAAAAAACTATCATTTATAAACAACCTATTTAGCACATTTAAATTCCTTCAAGTACTCAATCCCTTATGAAAACAAATATTGGTATTCATAACCTCACATCAAAGACTTTATGTGCACTTGGAGCTGTCAATCAAAGTGTGAACTTACAGCCCCCCACCCCCACTGTGATAATCATTGGTCCCACTGAGTTAATCCACCTTTTTATGCACATTCATGTCTACTCTTAACAATCCTAAAGGGGCACGTGACTTCTCCCAAAGGGCACATTATTTTCCCCAAAGGGCCCTGTACCTCTCCAAATAACTCCAGCAGCTTTTGACCTTTTTCCTCAAATGTCTAAAGCCCACGAATCATGTTTTG
The DNA here is from genome assembly GCF_964194155.1 of Cetorhinus maximus. Classification (NCBI taxonomy): domain Eukaryota; kingdom Metazoa; phylum Chordata; class Chondrichthyes; order Lamniformes; family Cetorhinidae; genus Cetorhinus; species Cetorhinus maximus. The sequence goes on along the minus strand of NC_135879.1, from coordinate 109,165,040 downwards.
GACATCCCAGTAACAAAAATTGGATTTGTTTGAAGGCAGCTGCACTTTCATGTGTGCAGCTGCCTCAGTGAACCATGGATATCCAAAGTATGACCTGCCCCCGTTCCCCTTACCCTGCCGAATTGGTGGGTGCCAGGTTTGGGGAACAGGTCTTCTGTAATTTTGGCTAAAGTGGGGAGCCTTTCTGACTCGGTGAAAATTCAGGTCTATGTCTCTAAATGAAGGATTCTCTTTGCCTTATTTCCTTATGCTGACACCTTTATTGATCTGTACATCTTTATACAATTCTGCTCCTCTCCATTTCAGGCATTACTATTTCAAATACATTTTCCCCTATTGTTTCCAAATGCACTTATTTCCTATATTTCTACAGTTAACTGCATCTGACAGCAATCTGCCAGCCTGATAGCTTAACTATGTCCTCCTGTCCCCTTTCACAGCCTTTGCCACAATTTGTCATATACACCACTTTGGTGCGATTGATAAATTTTGATATTTTTCCTGCAATTCCTAAGCTTAGGTAATTGAGGTATAAATTGAGGTATTAGAGGCCCAATATTTAAAATGTATGAAATAATGCTTAAGACGGCTTTTTTCTTTATCATTGCTTATGTTTACTGCCTGCCAACTATCTCTCTGTCTATATAATTATATACTGTTATGGACCCTGGACTTTACAAAATGGTTACATTTTAAAATGTCTCCTTTAACTTAAGGTAAAACTTGGAATTGTGGAAACCCCTCAGCTGAGAGATATGCCTATGTGGTCTGGTTGCCATGGGGGTGAAACTCAAACAGAAACCTATTCAAATCAAGTGACAATGTAACGCTGGAAAAAGCACATTGAACCCAAGACAATTCCAGTTCAGTGACTCTTTATTCCACTGATACACAACATATTAAGTACATAATTTTTTTTAAAGGGTTATCTCAGGGAAACAAATTCCTCACTGTGGTTTTATTATTGTTTGACAACTTCAAAAACCATTGGAAGTTCAACTCCGTCCACCTGCACTTGTGGCACAAGCCTCTCTCTCCCTCTCTGTGTGCGCGCGCCTCTCTCTGTGTGTGCGCGCCCCTCTCTGGTAATCTGATGTGTAATATACCTTTAAGAAGAATGTTATAATGGAAGATCACATGATCTTGACATCCAATAGCAGAGTAGTACGGATTATCTCAGTAGTCTAAAGTTAGAGTCTGTAATTTAGAGGCAGGGTTTGAGTTGTAAGCACACAAGTGTAGCTGCTGAGTTCCTTTGTAAATAAATAGAATGTGTTCTACGTAAGAACTGTCTGTTGATCTGCTCTGTCTGTGGTACCAAATCAGCCATCTCGAAACAAGCGTGCAACCTGGATCCATTAATCCAACTGAACTAGTGACCAGAATCCAACAAACTGGTAACAAGGAAAAAGCAAGGAAGGAAAGGAAAAAGCAAGGAAGGAAATCAAATGAACCAAAATCGGGCCATATCTCACACAGTAATTGTAAGTAGAATTTCCATCCTAATCGTTGAAGCAGTCCCCTCAAGGCATGCTGCAGTTTGGAAGGGTCGATCCTTTCGACCCAACTGTGGACGATTGGTCTCACGTTGAACGCCTTGCGTTCTTTTTCCAAGCTAATCACATTGCTGGGGAGGAGGAGAGGCGAGTGATCTTCTTAGCCACATGTGGGAGTAAGACCTATGGATTGATTCGAAGATTGACAGCACCCAGTGCCCTGGATTCAAAAAGTTTTGATGACTTAGTGAACCTTGTGAAGAGTCATTACCAGCCTAAGCCCTTGGTAACGATGTAATGGTTCAAATTTAACTCACGAAATAGAGCCCTGGGGGAGACAATTGCTTGTTATATGGCAAGTCTGAAACAGTTAACAGAATATTCTGAGTTTGGTATGTCTATAAATGTGCTTAGAGATTGTTTGGTGTGTGGTATAAATGAAGATACGATTCAGAAGAGATTTCTGTCTGAAACAAATTTGGATTTTCAGAAGGCGCTAGAAATAGCACGGGCCATGGAAAGCGCAGTGAGGGACGCGAAAACCATACAGGGAGTACAAAATGGCGCCGTCCTCCACGTTGGGCGGACGTCCACGTCCAGCCAAAAAGGGCACAAAAATGCTCAGCTCAGAGAGGTGGGAAGCAGCCATCGCTTGTAGACAAATAAAAAGAAATGACTTAGCAACATAAACGTAGAATAATGGTAACAGAGGTGGAAGCAGATAACCTTGTAATGAATGGAAGTTTTAAAAAATCGAATGTTTTTACTGTAATCAAAAAGGACACCTCATGACACATTGCAAAGATTAAAAGTCTGCCTGATTCTATCAAAAGAAAAACCCAGTGAGGTCCATAACATAGAAGAGCCTGAAGTAACAGATTCAGATATTTATTCGTTGTAAAAATTTAAAGATAGGAAGAACAGAACCAATCCATGGAACAGTGAGGATGAATGATAGACCTATCAGAATGGAGGTGGACACGGGAGCTTCCACTACTGTAATAGGTGAGCATACCTTCAAATACCTGAATTATGGAGAAAGTAATTAAATTTGGAAGAAACAGATGCCAAATTGAAAACTTACACTAGAGAAAACATCAAAATCAAAGGCATAAGCAGGGCTACTGTACAGTACAGGAGTCATTCAGTAAAATCACCCTTGGTGGTAGCGGATGAGGGGCCAAGCCTCCTTGGATGAAACTGGCTTAAAAGAAATTAAACTGCATTGGGCCGAGATTTTCCAGCTGAGAGCCAGTGGGCTACCTGAGCTACTACAAAAATACGTCTCAGTTTTCCAAGATGAACTTTGGAAGATCCAGGGGCTACAAGCAAAAATTCATGTGGATCCAGACACTAACCCCCTCCCCCGATTTATGAAGGCAAGACCAGTACCTTAGGCAGTGTGGAAAAAGGTAGACACCGAATTGGACAGATTAGAGAAACTGGAAGTTATACAACATGTGCAGTTCTCAGAATGGGCAGCACCAATAGTCCCCATACTTAAACCCGACCAAAGCGTTTGAATTTGTGGAGACTACAAATTGACTGTTAATAAAGTGGCTAAGTTGGACAAGACACCCTATACCAAAAACTGAAGGCTTGTAAGTTAAGCTGGCAGGTGGAACTGCCTTCACGAAGCTTGATATGAGTCATGCTTATCAACAGTTGGAGTTAGAGAAGGCTTCCCAGGAATTTGTCACAATTAATACACACAAAGGGTTGTACCAATATACCCATTTGCCTTTTGGTGTATCCTCAGCTTGCGCCATGTTCCAGAGAACAATGGAAAGTTTACTGCAGGGATTGCCTCATGTTGTACTTTATTTTAGATGACGTTCTGATGACAGGACTCACTGAAAAGGAGCATTTGGCAACCTTGGAAGAAGTTTTGAAACATTTCTCACAGGTGGGAGTGCATTTAAAAAATGATAAGTGCACCTTCCAAGCGAAAGAGGTAATCTATTTAGGTCACAGGGCCTCTACCCGGTTGAGGAAAAAGTGAGAGCCATAAGAGAGGCACCAGTGCCAAAGAACACCTCCGAGCTCATCATTCTTGGGGATGATCAATTACTATGTACGCTTCTTGCCTAATTTGTCAACAGAACTGGCACCCCTGTGCTACCTACTCAAGAAAAACTAATGCTGGTTCTGGCAAACACCACAGAAAGAAGCTTTCACAAAGGTGAAACAACTGTTGCACTCATCCACCCTATTAGTACACTTTGACCAAAGAAAAGAGTTGGTTTTGACATGTGATGCATCCCCTTATGGATTGGGAGCAGTGCTCTCCCATCGAATGGACGATGGCTCAGAACGGCCTATTGGATATGTATCAAGAACTCGCAACACAGCGGAAAAAGGATACTCACAGAAAAAGAAGGCTTGTCAATCATCTAGTGTCAAGAAATTTCACCAGCATGTACACGGTCATCATTTCAGTATCGTTTTGGACCGCAAGCCTTTACTAGTATTGTTCAGCGAGGACAAGGCTATACCACCCATAGCCTCAGCAAGAATACAGAGATGGGTATTGATTCTGGCAGTGTATGAGAATACTTTCATCCATTGACCTGGAAATCAGATTGCAAATGCTGATTGCACTTAGTCATTTGCCTTTGAAAGAAAATGATGAGGATGTTTCAGTTCCTCACTAACTCGTTTTATTATTGAACTTAGATTCGTCACCGGTATGTGCTAGACAGACCAGAGATTGGACAAGTCGAGCCCCAGTCTTATCCAAAGTACGAGAACAAGTTATTCATGGTTGGTCGCAAGAACAGGAATCTGACAAAATGAAACCGTGTTTTCACAGAAGATATGAAAACCAGTCAGGATGGGTATCTTATTGTGGGGAGCTCGAGTGATTGTTCCTCTAAAAGGACGAATGTCATTGTTAACTGAACTACATAGTGCACGTCCAGGTGTTTCCTGAATGAAGACCATAGCACGTAGCTATCTATGGTGGCCTAGAATGGATGGAGAAATAGAGAATTTAGTGAGAAGTTGTATGTAGTGTCAGCAAGTGCAGAAGTTACCTCCAACAGCTCCGTTACACCCTTGGGAATGGCCAGGAAGGCCATTGGTACGATTACACATTGACTATGTGGGACCTTTTATGGAAACAATATTTCTCCTTATTGTTGTTGCTCACTCAAAATAAATGGACATATGAGGTGAAGTCACCAACATCTGCTACAATTGAGAAGCTACGTCAAAGTTTCACCATTAACAGACTACCAGGAGTGGTCGTATCTGATAATGGCACGGCATTTACGAGCGCTGAGTTTCAACAGTTTATCAGCCTCAACGGTAGCACTCATGTAAAAACTTCATCGTACTACCCTTCCTCAAATGGACTGACCGAAAGGGTGGTTCAAATGTTCAAAACTGACATGAAGAAATTAACTGGAGACTCCATAGAGACCAAGCTTTTCCATCCCTTACACGACAGGTGTCACACCTGCGGAATTGTTGATGAAATGCCATCTCAGAGTGAGATTGAGCTTAATAACGCCAACTTTAAGGGGGGATGGTGGAAAGGAGTCAAGGAATTCAGGAAACTGGGCATGACTGACATAGTCGTGACAAAGTTTGCCATAGGAGAGATGGTATGTGTGAAAAAGTTTGGAGAAGGATCCAAGTGGTCATCATAAGTGCAGTGACTGGATCTCTTTCTTACCACATGAAAATGGAAGACCGAGTCATACGGCGAAATATAGGTCATATGAGGAAGACAGAAGCAAAGTATCAAGAAATGATTCCTCCGGTGTTCAAGACTGCGTCAACATCTCCTGTTGAAAGAACTCAACTGAGTACAGATGTGTCTGAAGGATCGGCTGTACCTGCAAGAGTTGAGAAAACAGATTTGCAGGTGCTCACTGAAGAATCTGATGTTCGGACAACACCAGAAAAGGAGGTTTCTGACAAAGCATCTGAAGTTATAGACCTGAGACATTCTACACGCATAAGGAAACCCCCAGAAAGACTGAATTTGTAAATTATTTATCTCTGTAAATAATTTGATATTTTGAGAAAAATTGTAACTGTAAAAAATATTTCTGAGTAAAGGTGGAGGTAATCTGTGTAATGTACCTTTTAAGAAGAATGTATTTATGGAAGATCACATGACCTTAGTATCCAATAGCAGAGTAGTGTGGGCTACTTTAGTAGTCATTAGTGAGTAATCTAGAATAGAGTCTGTAATTTAGAGACAGGGTTTGAGTTGTAAGCACACAAGTGTAGCTGCTGAGTTCCTTTGTAAATAAATAGAATGTGTTCTACATAAGAACTGACTGTTGACCTGCTCTGTCTATGGTACCAAATCGGTCATCCGGACACAACTGTGCAACCTGGATCCATTAGTCCAACTAAACTAGTGGCCAGGGTCCAACATCTGTCTCGTGCTCTCTCTGTCTTGCGTTCTCTCGCTGTGTGCATATGCATGCACGTGTGTGTGCGTGTCTCTCTGCCTGAATCTCTCTCTCTCTCTCTCTGTGCCTGCCTGAATCTCTCTCTCTCTCTCTGCCTGCCCGTCTCTCTCTCTCTCTCTCTCTCTGCCTGCCCGTCTCTCTCTCTCTCTCTCTCTCTGCCTGCCCATCTCTCTCTCTCTCTCTCTCTCTCTGCCTGCCATTCTCTCTCTCTCTCTCTCTTTCTCTCTCTGCCTGCTTGAATCCCGCTCTCTCTCTGCCTGCCCGTCTCTCTCTCTCTCTCTCTCTCTGCCTGCCCGAAACTCTCTCTCTCTCTATGCCTGCCCGTCTCTCTCTCTCCCCCTCTCTCCCTCTCTCTCTGCCTACCTACCTCTCTCTCTCTCTGCCTGCCTCTCTCTCTCTCTTTGTGCCTGTCTCTCTCCCTCTCTCTGTCTCTGCCGGCCTCTCTCTCTGCCTACCTCTCTCTCTCTTTGCCTGCCCCCCCTCTCTGCCTGTCTGTCTCTCTCTCTCTCTGCCTGCCTCTCTCTCTCTGCCCGTCTCTCTCTCTCTACCTGCCTGAATCTCTCTCTCTCTCTCTGCCTGCCCGTCTCTCTCTCTCTACCTGCCTGAATCTCTCTCTCTCTCTCTCTGCCTGCCCTTCTCTCTCTCTCTCTCTCCCCCTCTCTCCCTCTCTCTCTGCCTGCCTGCCTCTCTCTCTCTCTTTGTGCCTGTCTCTCTCCCTCTCTCTGTCTCTGCCTGCCTCTCTCTATCTCTCTCTGCCTACCTCTCTCTCTCTCTGCCTGCCCCCCCTCTCTGCCTGTCTGTCCCTCTCTCTGCCTGCCCGTCTCTCTCTCTCTCTCTCTCTCTGCCTGCCCATCTCTCTCTCTCTCTCTGCCTGCCTGAATCTCTCTCTCTCTCTCTCTCTGCCTGCCCGTCTCTCTCTCTCTCTATCTGCCTGCCTGAATCTCTCTCTCTCTGCCTGTCTGTCTCTCTCTCTGCCCCCCTCTCTCTCTCTGCCTGCCTCTCTGTCTCTCTCTCTCTTTCTCTGCCTGCCTGTCACTCTCTCTCTCTTTCTTTCTCTGCCTGCCTGCCTGTCTCTCTCTCTCTCTTTCTCTCTCTGTCTGCCTGCCTCCCTCTTTCTCTGCCTGCCTGTCTCTCTCTCTCTCACTCTCTTTCTCTGTCTCTGCCTGCCTCCCTCTTTCTCTGCCTGCCTCTCTCTCTCTCTCTCTGCCTGCCTGTCTTTCTCTCTCTGTTTCCCCCTCTGACTGCCTGTCTCTCTCTCTCTGACTGCCTGTCTCTCTCTCTCTCTCTCTCTCTCTCTGTCTCTCTCTCTTTATCTGCCTGTCTTTCTCTCTCTCTCTGCCTGCCTCTCTCTCTGCCTGTTTTTGTCTGTGTGTTTCTCTCTCTCTCTGTGTCTGTCTCTCTTTCTCTGTATCTGTCTGTCTCTCTGTGTTTCTCTCTCTGTGCCTGTCTCTCTCTCTCTGCCTGTCTTTGTCTATGTCTCTCTCTCTCTCTCTCTGTCTCTCTCTCCCTGCCTGTCTGCCTGTGTCTCTCTGTCTTTCTCTCTCTCTGTCTGTGTGTCTCTCTGTCTCTGCCTGTCTTTGTCTCTCTCTGTTTCTGTCTCTGTATCTCTGTCTCTGTCTCTCTGTCACTGTCTCTGCCTGTGTGTCTTCCTGTCTCTCTCTCTGTCTGTGTGTCTCTCTCTCTCTCTGTCTCTGGTGGAATCTAGTTCTGCTGGGTCTCTACCCCTTCCAAAATTTTGATGGAGGTGAGACAATTCTTCCACCTAAACTTGCATCCTATTATAATTGAAAGAGCAGAATTGGGTGATAATATACACTGCTAAAAATCTAACTAGTTCACTTTTTATTATGGCCAGGGGAAAGTACATCATCATGATGTAGCATACTTACTTTCTAAATAGTGGCCAAACGACTTTTTTTGGCAATATGGCAACAGAGATATTGCGGCATGTATTTTTAAATTTTATTTTATTACAAATATCACCCTTTCACTGGGTGAGCAGACAGGGCCTGCTTTTGGTGTTGTTTCCAGTATTTTTAGTTCTATATAAAGCTGATGCCCTGGATGTAGTGTGTGTGTTATGTGGTGGTGATCTGCCTAAGGATAGATCCTCTGCTCATTGCTCCACGCCTCACGGTCCTGCACTTTCCTTTCCAGTTGCTCGCAAGAGTCTCCCATTTTCAACATCAATGAGCAATATGACAATGAGTGGTGCAGACATAAAATAACAAAATAAGAAATGTAAACAATTCCATGCACTGGATTTAGGACAGGGTCAACACTGGGACAAACTTGCATCTGGAATTCATATCCCCACATTCCCCTCCCCTTGGGCCTAGCTGGATGTCCAACAACAGAGAAGGACTTGAAGAATTTAAGGACCTATATGTTTACAGGATTCATTTTGAGTTCTCATGTCTGGGTGCACATATTGAAAATTGTAAGTCCATTGTAAGTAAGTTTCTAATGCTCTCAAAAATTCTACCCTTAACACTGTAATCCCAGTTATATTGCTGGATGCAAACTTCAATATCTTGACCATGGCAGTTATGAGAAAATGTTATCCCCCTGTTGACAACAACAGTCTGATCAGACTAGCTTGGGGTATGAGGTGGAAAATAAAGATGAACAAATGTGAGGGAAAACATTGCATATGGTAAGACCTGAGTAAAACTGCTGTGTGGTGTCTCACAATCTGGGTACGGCTTAGAAACAACAGACCAGGCATATTTTGTCACACTTTGGGATGTTTCCTACTTTAAAGACAGTATATAATTACAAATTATTATTTTTAATGTTTTGGTTGGAAAATGTCACCTGTTTGAAATATGTCATTCAAGAAGTAATCAGAACTCCATGACCTGAAACCCCCTCTTCCTTCCCAGGAGTTGGGGGAGGGTGAGGGTGAGGGGGAATGCCACCCACAGTCCCAACCCAAATATTTTCTCTGGATCTGGGACCATTATAAGAGAAGCAGGATTCCAACAGCAAATAGAAGCCCACCCTGCAAGGATGGGGAATTCTGGTAGTGCAGCAGCGAGACTGGTACTGCAACACCAAAAGAGGCCAACAGGCTCTTAAAGCAGCAGAAGAGTCCCTGAAGATTGTGTTCAATTTTTGCTAAAGATCTTAGTTGAAATCAAGACCGTCAGCAGCTGTGAGATGAAACTGTAATGGAGAGTCAGGGCTCCACTACTAGGCCTGCGCCCACTGTGCAAAGCTTTTGGGGCATCTGAGGGAACAGCAGTGAATGAGAGGAAAATGGACCAGGAATGTTGATCCTGTCATGATTTACATGTATCAATGGTGCTGACTAAATTTCAGGGTAAGGAGTTGGATTCAGAGGAGGGAGTCAGCAGTCAGCTTTTCTGACCATTTTCCCTCCTTTTCCTGCAACTTTCCTTGCTGATTTGACCCATTCATAATATTTCTCGAATATTGGCAGCTCTGCTTTAGAGTTTGAGGTAATGTTTCTGCTTTGGCCAAAATTGGTGATCTGGACGCTAATTGCACTGAAAGTTGTGCTAGTTTTGAGAAGTGTTTGCTCTGGTTTCAGGTCTGACTCATTTGCTTATCACTAAGTGCAAATTCTTCTATGAGCTGCTGCAATTCGACAGCATTGTAAAACGTAATGGGGAAAAAATGGTCTTTAAAAATATTCCTTGATATATTTAAGAGGGCTATCTTGATACAGTTTGATTAATGCAGCTAAAAATGGGTTTATCACAAAAAATAAACCTTTTTAATCTGTGTCAATCCACCCACTTGTGAATAACCTGATTTTAAATAGCTGAAAATGACTTTTAAAAATATACAAAACTATTTGCTAGTTATATTGGGGTACAGTAGTTAGTTTCTTAATAAATCAAAAAAAAATTCAAAAGCTTTTAAATTGGTGGCCTTTCACCCAAATGAACCAGCTTAATCTTTAGAGCCTCTTTGAAGGCCTGCCAATGACCGCAATTCACGAAATCCTGCAGTGATGATTTTTTAAAAATCATTCATGGGAAGAGGGGCAGCATTGGCAATTGCTCATCCCTAATTGCCTTTTGAAAAGTCGGTGGTGAGTAATGCCCCTTCTAATATTTTTGCATGCTGTGTGTGGGACCTTTAAATTTATTTGCATAGCCGCCAAACTTTAAGGAACCAACTTGTGCTCAGCTTGGGCAGGAACTTCTTGGTCACTGCACAGCTGTGCAGCTCAGAGGGAACATGGGTGGTGAGCTGCCTTCTTGAACCACTGTCGCCTGTGGCGTAGGTACATCCATAGAGCTGTTGGGGAAAGAGCCCCAGGATTTTGACACAGCAACAGGGATGGAGTGCCAAACTTTGAGGTGCCGGAGCTCTAAGAAAGCTCTACGATTACGTCGTTTTCTTGTGTATTAACCATTTGAGTCTGCAAAAGCCAGTAAAACCATGTCTGGGATTTTCCGAGCCCGATTGTGTCGATTGTGCTCAGTGACGAGGTCAGAGAATCTCGTGAGAAGGCTCCAGTCGCGTTTCCCGATGACATAAATCCAGGATGAAATTGTCCATCCCCCCCACCCCCGCCCTCCCATTAAGGGCCATATTACCCACCGCCAAACGTCAGGAAAATAATTTTAATAAGTTTGCATCCAATTATTGAGGCCACATGCCAGAATCACCCCTCCCACATCAAAGTTAATTCCCACATCAACGTGATTTCACAACGGCATGATTTGCAACCACCTTTAAAAAACATGAACCTGGTGACCTCCACTTCAAGGGGAACTCAGAGGTGACTGCACACAACTTTCCGTAGCGCTCGCAATGATCCCAGCAGCTCTGCGGATTCAGGGAGCGGGGGCTGCACAAGTGAGTATCCACAGCATCATCTTCAAGGCCAGCTTGTGGTGCCAGGGGGTGGGGGTGGGGGTGGGGAGAGGAGAAGGCAACCTCAGGTCAAGGGTGATATATGCATTGCCAAAGGCGGTCATGGCACCACTGACTAGAGGTTAAGCACAAACACATGTGCTAGGGGCGAGTAGGGGGTAGGGGTGGGGAACGGCCCCGCTAATGGCAAAACGTGTCAAAGATGAGCACTCCACTGCAGCTGAGAACGTTTAGCTCAAGCTCAATTGACATGCTTGGAGTCAGCCTAGTCAAGCAATTGTGCCCACTCAAGCAGCACTAATTTCTGACGGTGCTAATGATTGCTCCTCTACAGTTAACCCCTCGCATGCACATCTCAAACACGAATGAGTGCTCTGGTGCTGCGGAACCATTGGGCGACTAGCTAAGCTTGAGGATCCTGTTGGAAAAGGTGGCCATTGAACACTGACGGAGGATTGCGCTCCTGGTCCCTTGCATTATGTTTCAGTTGATGTTGAAAAGTCACCAAGCAAACCACGAGGCCTTGGAGTCCAGGTTAGGAAAATGCCTGCGCCTGAGATGAGACTTCAGGATGCAGCCAAAGGGCCGAAGCTGTTGCCACTTGGTCATGTGGTGTGGGGTGGTGCTGGGTGTGGGCAAGGTGAGCCATCATGTGCACTAAACACTGGAAAAAAATGTCAAGGGAACTGGTCATGCACATATGCCACCTTCTGCAGGATTTGGCACCATGGGGACTCGGAGGGCATCCACTGTCAGCGGCAGTTAAAGTTACCACCACACTCAATTTCTACGGTAGCGGCTCCTTCCAGGGCTCCACTGAGAGCCTTTTGCGGGATCTCGTCATGGACACCCTTTTTGCCAAGGCAGACAACTTTGTCAACTTCGACAGAGATCAGGCAAGCCAAGAAGCAAGGTGCTGGGATTTGCTCAGATTTCCAGATTCCCACAGATGCAGGGTGCCATCGACTGCACTCATGTGGCTCTTAAATCTCCCTGGCAACAAGCAGTCCAGCATGGGAACCTCAAAGGTTTCCACTCTCTCAATGTTCAGCTGGTCTGTGACCATAACAAATGGATCATGCAGGTGTGTGCGAGATGCCCAGGAAGCGTCCACGACTCGTACATCCTCAACAGGTCTCAGATCCCTGACATCTTCCAGGGACCACACAGGATGCAGGATTGGTTCCTCAGGGACAAGGGCTACCCAGAAAGAATGTGGCTGATGACGCTGTGCGGCGACCTCAGACTCCTGGTGAGAGAAGGTACAACAAGGCTCATACCACAACCCGGAGTTTGGTTGAGTACACCATTGGCATCCTGAAAATGAGGTTGTGGTGCCTGGACAGACCTGGTGATGCACCTCAGTACACTTCCCAGAGGGTGTCACGCATTATGGGGCTTGCTGCGTGCTACACAACCTGCAATGAGGAAAGGACCTGGATGACGAGGAGATGCAAGAGCTGCATGTCTCCTCCGATGAGGAGGAAGTCGAAGGGGCTGAAGATGATGAGGTCCTGGAAGACGAGGGTGCAGGCGATGAGGCCATTGCATTGGCCAGACAAGGTAAGCGTACTCATGAGGCCCTCATTGCCACGAGATTCCAGGAGGATGATGATGAGATGCAGTGAGGACACTCCTGCGATTTTCACATTGCATCTGGGAACGTCTGACACCTGTCTGGCTGAGGGCAGCGCACATACGCGGGTCGTATATCATGGAGATGCAGCTGAGAAACGGCGGGCACTTGGACTTTAAGACACATTGACCCTTTGACAAGCTTCATCACCTGTTCCCTTCAGCATCACAACTTCACCTGTCAGGAATGGCGACGAGATGGGGGGGCAGCCCCGCCTCAAAGGTGCTGAGAGCCCACAGAGAACATCATGAACCCAGTGACGCTTGGGTACGAGATTCTTGCAGAAAACACAAGTCACATGGAGGTGCAGGCATCGCCGATCTGGAGAATGACCCTGAAACTGGACAATCACTGCTCAGAAGGTTACACTCTGCACAGGGGAGAGGCCCTGGACTGTGACACTTGTCTTCATTTTGTGCAGGAAACAAGGTTTCACATCTGATTGACACAAACACTTCTCATCATAACAAGGAGCCATAGACAAGGACACATTCTTGAGAGTGTATTCACAATGGTCAACATTTTGTACAAGTGATTAACACCCGTTCCCAGGCTGTGCAACTAAATCTTCTTAATCTTCATAACCCTGCCGCTACATCTTGGTGCTCCCCAGACATCCACAGTGGAGGTGAGGGTGGCCTGCTGACTGCTACATTCTGTTGTCTGTGATGATCTTGGTGGGCGTCCTTTGGAGGGCTGAGACCTAGAGGGCAGTGGCCTGCTTTTGGCGGCCTGCTGTGTGGCAGTGGCACCCTCCCCGGCCTGTGGAGCTGGAGCTGCTGGAACAGGAAGAAGGAATTTCGATGGGCTGGACATTCTCATAATCAACTGGGTGGATGGTTGCCAGGTGTGCAGCTGCTGATGGTCCTCCCTATGGGTGCCCAAGGGCCCCTGGCCGACTCCTTAAGATGAAGGGGCAGTTGGATTAAGCTCTATGTCCTGCCCCCCTCTCGCATTGGCACTGATGGATGCCTGCAAGTTCCGCATCAATGGAGTGCAGCTCCTGCAGCAGTGCAGGACCAATGTCTTGGAGCAAGGTCTCCATAGTGGCCGCCAGCCTATCAGTGTTGACCTCGGTGCGTTGGCATGCTGGCGCTATCACCTCAGACTGAAGACGGATGGGCTCTTCCATCATGCCTTGCAATCTGAGGAGTGCAGCGGACATCCCTTCCTGATGTTCCCGAGCTTGCCTTTGCAACTCCAGCAACTAAGGTATGACCGAGTCCAGAGGCTCCTCATCTGACTCGGACTCAGCACATTTCTGACCTCCTCCAACAGTCCTCCAAGTGCCGGAAACCTGATAAGTCCCTGCCTCTGCCTGCTGTGGATCAGGTAGTTCGATGTGCTCACCAGATTGTGACCCTGAGGCTACTCTCGAACTAGGTCCCGCCAAGGTGTGTGTCTCTGTACTAGTGGGTGAGCGCTGTGATGGGTCTCCAATGTCAGTGTCTGTGGATTCCTCTTCCATGGTGTCCTCAGGGCTGGAGTTGAGGACCTGGCTCGTGGACCCCATCGGCTGCTTCCAGATGTGCCTGGAAAAGCAAGGAGAGATAATTAGTGCATGGCAGGGGACTGCAGAACAGGGGAGCTCACTCACAGCGTGGTTGTCTGATGGATGTTGCACTGCTGAATCCTCACTTGGTCGAACGCTGCCGACCTCATCTTCAGCACAGGAACGGTCCAGATTGTTGCCAGCCAACTGGATGATTGACTCTATTTTCAAAGTCCGCGAGGATCTTGATGCTGGGCATTCCTGCACCAGTCTGCGACCGCTCCCTTTTTGTGTGCCAGCTTGTCCTGCATGAATACAGATGGAGAGAGTGCAAGCAGGACACCTGCCAGGCCAGATGAGAAAGATGCCTGGCATGTGTGGGTGGTGAGTGGTACCAAGGATGTGATGAGGACACAATCTACAGGGAAGATGAAGGTGTGTGTGTGAGAGAGTGAATGGTGATGTCTTTTGAGCTGGCAGTGAATGAGATCCCTGTGTATGAGCGATGGGTTTATGAGTGTGTGAGTTAAGAGTGACTTACCCTATGTTTTGACACAGCAGTTAGCAAAAGCTGAGTTGTTTAAACCCCAGAGGGAAACTTGAACAACTGTCATAACCTATATTTTCAGTTGGTATGTTTGAGATGCAGCTCTGAATTCAGGAATAAGATCACCGAGCCTCAAAGGTTTTTTATATAAAACTAAATTAAACATTTATTAATTTAACAACAAATTTAAACATACACACATGTCTACAAATTACTACAATAGTAACTTAAATCCCCAAATGAATTACTCCCAGGTAAATCTTCACCAAGGCAACAGTAACCCATAGACTTTAAACAGACACCAGGCAAAGCACATTTGACCTTACAAATTCAAAATGAGGTTACTTTCAATTTGTCTCCTTTGTAGATACAGTCCTAGGCTTACAGGCTGGTTAGATCTTAAATGAATCTGACCCACACACAAACTCCTTTCTGTATATAAAAGTAAAATACTGCAGATGCTGGAAATCTGAAACAAAAATAAACATTGCTGGAAAAACTCAGCAGGCCTGACAGCATCTGTGGAGAAGAAGACAGAGTTAACGTTTTGAATCTGTATGACTCTTCATCAGAACATAATCAGTTCCAGCAATTTTTGTTTTTGTTTCCTTTCTGTATATACCTAGCTTTCCCTTTGAATGTAAATTTTCCATGGTATTACTAAGCTTTTTAATTTTACCTCTCCTGACCACAATCCTTTCATTCCACCAATTTTATTAGTAATATAAACACATTGTTTGGTGTCTCCTTGCTAGGTACAAGATTTTACCCATTCTTTTTGGTTTATTCAACAAATGCAAGTTGCACCTTACCTTTTATTCCTTATGTTTATCTAATTAACATCTCAAACTACAATACAGCAAAGCACCCAGACTAGCTGGCTTTAATCCAATTAAGGCACACACATAAACACTCCCGTAGACACAGACTCTACTACATTTCCAATTTAAAAATAATTTCCAATAACATTGTACACATTAATATATCTTCATGACACCGTGACAGAGTGGATGAGACCAGTCATCCTCTTGTGGCACTGAGTGGCTGTCCTCTCTGGCAGGGCATTGGTGCTGACCACCGCTGCCACTGCCTCCCATGTTGGATTGGCAACCTTGCTCCCTGGTCTACACCCAGAACGGGGGTAGAGAACTTCGTGACGGGCCCCCACTGCATTCATTAGGCGCCTGAGGGAGGTATCGCTAAATTTGGGGCCAGCATGTTTCCTTCCTTTGACAGCCATCAGTTCTGAGCAGCTTCTGATCCCTTCGAGAGTGCTAAGTCTGGGCAGGGGCACCCTTTAATTATGGCGCTCGGATTACTGAAAGTCTGAGGTGACGGCGGGGCAGAGGACCAGCGATCCAACGTGAAACCTGTGCACTGCATTTCTTCAACAAAGTGCCGCCTGATATGGTGAAAAAAGCCGCCATTGCCGTTGGTGGGTCAAACGCTGCTTTCCCCGCCTGATATCAGACTTTGCCGATTTCTGGGACAATTCTGCTCAATTCTTTTTAATGAAATTGTTTTTATATTCATTCATTCATTGGATGTGGACATCGCTGGCTAGGCCAGCGTTTATTGCCTGTCCCTAATTGCCCTTGAGATGGTGATGGTGAGCTGCCTTCTTGAACTGCTGCAGTCCATGTGGTGTAGGTACCCAGAGTGCTGTTAGGAAGGGAATTCCAGGACTTTGACCCAGCGACAGTGAAGGAACGGCGATATGTTTCCAAGTTAGGATGGTGAGTGACTTGGAGGGGAACTTCCAGGTGGTGGTGCTCCCATGTGTCTTCTACCCTTGTCCTTCTAGATGGTAGTGGTCGTGGGTTTGGATGGTGCTGCCTAAGGAGCCTTGTTGAGTTCCTGCAGTGTGTACCATTTTGTAGATGTCAAGCTTCTTGAGTGTTGTTGGAGTTGCACTCATCCTGGAAAGTGGAGAGTATTGCATCACATTCCTGACTTGTGCCTTGTAGATGATGGACAGGCTTTGGGGAGTCAGGAGGTGAGTTACTTGCCACAGGATTCCTAGCCTCTGACCTGCTCTTGCAGCCACAATATTTATATGGTTAGTCCAGTTCAGTTTCTGGTCAGTGGTAACCCCCAGGATGTTGATAGTGGGGGATTCGGTGATGGTAATGCCATTGAACATGGTTGGATCCTCTCTTTTTGGAGATGGTCATTGTCTGGCACTCGGGTGGTGCAAATGTTACTTGCCACATGTCAGCCCAAGCCTAGATATTGTCCAGGTCTTGCTGCATTTGGACATGGACTAATTCAGTGTCTGAGGAGTAGCAAATGGTGCTGAACATTGTGCAATCATCTGCGAACATCCCCACTTCTGATGTTATGATGGAAGGAAGGTCATTGATGAAGCAGCTGAAGATGGTTGGGCCTAGGACATTACCCTGAGGAACTCCTGCAGTGATGTCCTGGAACGAAGATGATTGACCTCCAACAACCACAACCACCTTCCTTTGTATAAAGTATGACTCCAACCAGTGGAGAATATTCCCCCTGATTACCAGTTTTTAGCAAGGACCCCTTGATGCCACGCTCAGTGAAATGCTGCCTTGATGTCAAAGGCAGTTACTCTCACCTCATATTAGTGCCCCCACTCCAACCAGCCTCTTTCTCAGCCCATCCTGCAGCAACCTCCCCCTCCCCCTCCCCCCAACCTCCTCCCCACCCCTCTCCACCCCACCTCCCCACTCCCCCACGCCCGAACTGCTCAACCTCCCCAGCAGCAGCACAGCAACTAGTGAAATTGACAGACCGGCTTCAAAAAAATCAGAACTGTCAGCCTGAAAGTTCTGGTTTTGTTTTAAGCTGGTCTTTTAAGTCCTGAGCTCCAGCTGCTCAGCATGGATGACAAAGGCCCTGGGCCCTGGTGTTTGGAACCGTGTGCACTCCCCTCTCCCGGGCCCTGGTTGAAGGTGCTAGAGCTGCGCTCAGGTGTTCTCCGGCAGCTCTACATCCTTGCTCAGCAATGATGAAGAAATGACTATGTATTTTCAAGCAAGAATTTGCTATGACCCAGCAGTTGGTAAAGCTGAGTTATTTAAAAATCCCAGAGGGAAACTTTAAACAACTGTCATAGCCTATATTTTTAAGTGGTATGTTTAAGATGCAGCTCTTAATTCAGGAATCAGAGCACCAGTTCTTGAGAGGTTTTATATCAAAATACATGAGACATTTATTCATTTACACAAGTTAAATATATACACATGGCTACAAATTACTACTATCATAACTTTTAACAAATTCCCAAACTAATTTCCATTAAGGCAATAGCAATCCATAGACTTAAGCAGACACCAGGCAAAGCATTTTCACCTTACAAATTCAAAATGAGGTTCCTTTCACTTTGGTTCCTTTGCAGACACAGTGGTAGGCTTACAGGCTTTGATCTTACGTTGGCTCTGCTCTGCACACACAAAGCTGCTTTCTGTTATACCCAGCACTTCTCTTTGAATGTAAATTCTCATTGTATCGCCGGCCCCTTTGAACTCCACCTCTTCTAACAATAAAACTCCTTTCATAGTACCAATTTTATTAGTAATATAAACATTGCTTGGTCTCTGCTAGCTAGGTGCCAGATTTCACTCCCCTTCTTGAATGCTCTATTCAACAAAATGCAAATGCACTCTACCTCTCGTACACCTTAAAACTACTATACATCAAAGCACCCAGACTAGCTGGCTTTAATCCAATTAAGACACACCCACAGATTAAACCTCTATTTTTTAAAAAAAAGTTCTAGTAACATTATATACATTAATAGCTTCATGACAGAATGGTGTGAGACTTGGCAGGTGATGGTGTTTCCATGCTTAGTTCTTCTAAGCAGTAGTGGGTGCAAGCTTGGAAGATGTTGTCGAAGAAGCCATGGTGTGTTGCTGCGGCAAACCTTGTAGATGGTACACATTGTTGTCATGGTGCGCCTGTGCTGGAGAAAGTGAATGTTTAAGGTGGTGGCTGGGGTACCGATCAAGCCCGCTGCTTTTTCCTGGTTGGTGTCAAACTTCTGGAATGTTATTGGATCTGCTCTCATCCAGGCAAGTGGAGAGTATTCCACCATACTCCTGACTTGTGCCTTTATAAATGATGGTTAGGTTTTGGGGAGTTTGGAGGCAAGTTACCCAGAAATTCAAAGTTTCTGACCTGCTTTTTTAGTCAGTGTTTTTATGACTGGTGTTTCTGGTCAATGGTAGCCCCCAGGGTTAACCCAGAGTATTCCTGTGATGGTGGAGGATTTAGCAATGGTAATGCCATTGAATGTCAAGGGGAAGTGGTTAGATTTCGCTTGTTGAAGGAGGTAATTGCCTGGCACTTCCGAGGTATGATGTTACTTGCCACTTGTCAGCCCAAGCCTGAATGTTTCTAACTGATTAATGCAGCCTGGGGGAGCAGCCAGATTTGTAGTGGGGCCAACTTCTAGTGCAATTTTTTTAAACTAGTGCAAAAGATCTTGGAAATTCAATTTGCATTAAATAAAATTTGCAATTAAAAATGTGACCTTTTGCATGAGTTATGCTAATGGGGCAAATTGCGCCATGAAAAACAGCAGAACTGAATGGAAAACTCCAGCCCTAGGTTCTTAAACTCTTAAAGCAATATAAATATTTCTAGTGGCAGATTTTGTAAGTAATACTTTCACTATTCATCAGGTTAACTTTGGGAAATTTGTTTTGTACATTATGTGATTTTGATGTTTTAGAGCAATTTCTCAGTTACAGACATATATATGATACTGTGCCTGGGGCTTTGTGTGATAGTGCGGCTATCGCCTTACATTTTCTAATGTCACGTCCTGATTATAATAACTTTTCATTTAAACTCTTATTCAAGAAACTAGTGTTCTATTTTATAATGATATTTGACACCAGATCTTGTGAATATATAATTGGCTGGCAGGTGACAGCATTTCTAATTGTTGCAGTCATAAGCTTGAATTAAAACTATGGAGTTATATTTTTAATAAGCCTCCAGTCCATTAATGAGAGCATGGGGATTTTCACCTGCTGATGTGGAGCCTCTCTGGATCAGCAGAAATGACAGCAACTCTTCAAATATCGTATTGAAGTAACATTATAGTCTAGCTTGACAAACATGATTTTATAAGTTGTGGGTAATATTTATAAATATTCATTGGTTAAAAAAGTCACATGATTTGGACTAGTAGATTTTCAGGAATGAGCACTGAGAAATGCTGAAAAGCTTTATTGTTGGTCATTGGGTTTTTCATGCTGTGTAAGTGTGTCAAAAAATGCTAACATTTGGAGACATTCAGTGGTCCTATGATCTGAGGTGGGCCAGAGTGCTAAGAATTGGACAATGTTTGCTCATCTGGCTATTTTACACCTTAAATAGAAGTTAGGCTGCAGTTTGGTTGATTGTGAAAATGTATTTTGAGGCTTTATGCCATTAGCTACAATAACTTTTTTAAATTCATCCTTTATGGGATGTGAGCATTGCTGGCTGGGCCAGCATTTACTGCCCATCCTAATTGCCCTTGTGAAGGTGGTGGTGAGCTGCCTTCTTGAATTGCTGCAGCCCATATGGTGTAGTTAAACCCACAGTGCTATTAGGGGGGAGCTCCAGGATTTTGACCCAGCGACAGTGAAGGAATGGCAATATATTTCCCAAGTCAGGATGGTGAGTGACTTGCAGGGGAACTTCCTAGTGGTGGTGTTCCCATGTGTCTGCTGCCCGTGTCTGTCTGCTGCCCGTGTCCTTCTAGGTTGTGGCAGTCGTGGGCTTGGGAGGTGCTGTCTAAGGAACCTTGGTGAGTTCCTGCAGTGCAGAAACAAATTATTAAATAGCTACAATAAATGATGATGATACTAGACTAGCAACAGAGTAGGTAGGTCGTAGTCAACCTTGCTGCCCTTTTCCCTTGCTGTTTCCGCCAGCACCTTGACCAATTTAATCCACTCATTACATTTCTCAACTGTTCATAATGCTTTTTGAGTTTATGTCCTTAAACTCAGCCCAAGGTGATAAGAGCATAATGGGCTAGAACTTCCGATCTCTGGATGGTTATACCCTGGAGGTACCTAGGAGGATGTGCTAGGCGAGCCCTCAGATGTCCCGATTCACTGACTATGTGAGATTTGCCCAGGACGTTTGGACTTCCAATGGGCAATTCCCTTGTGTCTGAAAACCTCTGGAACCCTGAGTTAGAGTTGGAGACTTTGGATGATTCCGACTCACTTACCTGAATAGTTACTCAGGAAATGTTAGAATGATTTGATTAAAACCTGTTCTAACTCCCAGGTAACTATATACTACTGAACCCCACCCCGACTCCCCACTGGACTCTCTGACTAGCCCTCCCCAGACCACCTGACTACCTCCCCAGACCCGACTACCCCACCACCTCCCCCACCCTGTCCCCAACCTCCCTGACCACCCCGACTCCCCACTGGAATCCCTGCCTACTCTCCCCAACTCCCCTCCACCCCCAACCCCTGACCCACCCTACCTCCTCGCCCACTTACCTGCCAGCCTACTCCTTCATACACCCACCTGCCACCCTACCTCCTCGTCCACTTACCTTATACACTTCCCTTCTCTCTGAGCCGCTTCTCAAAGTGGCTTTGGAACCTTTAAACCCTCTACTTGCTGGTATACGGCAGCTTGTGCTGTAACAAGGGAGCGTGGTTTGGCTTCTCCCAACAATCCTGCACTACAAGAAAGGACTCCTAGGTACACCCTGCATGCCTAAAAAGACCCATGTATTATAAAAGGTTAACAAATGGGAAGTTTTAACGTATGATGTAGTTGATGATGTACTACTGACATCAGTCAATCATTTGTTAGACTCTTGAGAGAGAGGTTGGAACACCATGCCTAGGAGCAACATGCCTACCCTGTAAGCTATTTAGATATAGCACTAAACAAATGTTAAGCAGATACCAGAGTATGACTATAGTCTGTCTACTAACCAAGTACCATACCTAGAGGCCACAGACAGAAGGACCATCTCAGAATGTGGTGGCAGCAGTGGAGACATTGATGTAAAAAACACATCAGTGTTATCGAAGGAACCTCAGTGTGAAGGAAAACTTGAGATCAGCTTGTACTTACATATCGACAGCAGGAAGAGGCAAACTAGGGGGAGGTAGCAATGACTGTACCTGGTGAGCAATCCCTGCCCCTACCCTTTCCGTTTGACTGTCTTGAGGGCTCACCGAGAGGCCAGCAGTGGGAGTTATGGAAATGCCATTTCTTCCGGTATAGAGCAACATTGGGCCTTCATGATAAAGAGCAAACGCATCAAGTCTGTCCCTTTTTTTATACTGTAGGTCCAGTTGCTCCTAACGCAGGGCGTACAGGAGTCCACAGTGGACCTTGAGACCATTTTTAATCCTATTTTAGTCTGAAGTGAAGTTTAGTAATTGAGCGAGTACGTTTTAACTAAAGGTCACAATGACCTGGAAAATCGATTAAATTATTTCTAACTAACCTATATCGCCTAGCTAGTTCTTACACATAGGGGGCGTTGAAGGATGAGCTAATCCGCGATCACATAGTCATGGGCGTCCAGGATGAAAAGCTGTCTTTCTGCAAACCAAAGATGATCTTACTTTGGACCAAGCGGCCCAGTATGCGAGGCAGGCCGAGGTAGAGAATTTAATCGAGCTATAATTCGCACAACTATGAGACTTGACATGCCCCCCATTGACTGGGTAGGCACGGGCAGCAGCCCAACCCACATGAAAGCCCTCCAAACTAGGCTAAAGGGCAGGAAACTCCAGGTTGGCAAACTCCACGCTGGTACCATTTTGAGATGTTAGATTGCCACTGCTCAGATGATTCGGCCCAGAAAATTATTCACGTTAGAGATTGAAGTGTAATTCTTTCACCATTTACCAGATTAATTGTTGTGAAGGGACAGAGTTCAAATCTCACTCTGATAGGTTGTCTGCCAATTTTTGAGCTGGCACCAGGAAAAGTAACCATGAAATCTGTCATTTTATTGTAACAACTCATCTGGTTCGCTAATGTCCTTCCTTCAGAGAAGGCAATTTGCCATCTCTACCTGGTCTGGCTATCCACAATTCCAGTCCCACATAATGGGAATTTAATGCCCTTCCCTGTGGTATGTTTGGTGGCAGGGATTACTTGATAGGGCAGGAGGGTGGCAGGTAGAGACCCTGTCCCCTTCCCACCTCTGCCCTGATTGAGGCTTGCGAATGGCCTCATGTCCCACCTCCAGTCGAAGCCCTTAAGTGAACAACTAATGTCCACCTAAGGGCCTCATCCTGCCACCGCTAGGATCCACCCAGCATAGGCTGGGGAGTCACCATGTGGGAAGCCCGAAATGCAAGCCCTTTTGGGGTTGCTTATGGGCTTCCAGGGGCAGCGAGGTCCCTCGTTCAAAGGCACTCTGTGCCTGATTGAGGGGCCTGGGAAGGGGAGCCCACTGAGAGCCACCCCACTGCTCTTGCTTTCAACTCTCCATCCCCCATCATGTATAGTAAATTCCACCCAATGTCTTTGGCTCATTGGCAATAAATCCTGCCTTGTTAGCATAACTTCCTTTGAGGAAGAGCAAGGATCCATGGGCTAGCTGCTAGAGTACAGGCTACCTTTTTTGTTATAGCTAACAACACTTCCGTGGTTACTTCCTAAAAGAGCGGTGCAAAGATAGAATGATGCTCTTACTTCCACCATGATAGGCATACTGAAGCAAGGGTTTGACTACCTGGATCACCAAGGAGAATTTCTTCTTAACAATCCGGCAAAGCTCTCCACAATCACTGTGGCAGATGGCAGTCAGGTTGCTACTGGGAGAAGCAGCTGGCGGAATCTTATAACCACTTCTCCAGCCATTCTGAAATTCCATCCCTCCTCAGCTGTCTTTTTGAATGAAACCATTCAGAATCCACCTATAGTTACCAACACCACCATCACGCTGGCAGCTACAGAAACCTGATCTGCTAGCGACTTACAAAGGATTTTGCACAAAGCATCATTTGTGCTAACATTTATTGCCCAACTTTCGAATTTGTTACTGTCAAACTAACCCTTTTCACCACGGTGTTTTCTGTTAACATTGGGTGACTTTTGTGCACTGCTGACTAGTCTGGTATTTCGTGTCAGTGATCCTTCTGTGGCCGGAAGGCGGCAGCTTTATATTACTGGCAGCTTTATATTACTGGCAGGCTCAAGATGGTTCCTGATCACTGTGTTGTGAAACATAAGATGGACCAGCTTCAGGCTGCATGTCTTCTGCTGCTGCAGGGCATCCTGGCCCTACCTGCTATCAGGCTCCTGTGTAATTATGGCTAGGGCTAGGGGAAGAGGCATAGGCTGGAATTTTATGTGGAGGTGGTGGCCCCATCACCATCTCCTCGCCTGCCCCTCCCCCCCACCACAGCTAAAATTTGGAGGGTGTGAGGCTGCCTCTGTTTGGCCGGGTCACCACACCGTGATTTAACCACTGTTGGGCCATTAATTGGCTCAGAGCGAGACATCCACTCCCGTCGTTATTGAGGATATTGGTGCTCCCTCTCCAGATGGATCCACCAGCCAACAAATGGCCAGCAGCTTACCAGTTCCATTAGCACCACCAAGACCGGCGGCCACTGCTGGGGCGACAGGCAATCCCCAACGAAGAGGATCATGTTGCCAGACACCCAAGTAAGTCCGGGGTTTTGCCAGGGACAGTCTGGAAGGCCCTGGCAAAGGGTGGAGGTGAGGGACTGGGTTCAGGAGGGCAAGGGACGGGGGAACACTTTTTGGGGGGGCAGTGGCGTTGGGGTTTGAGGGAGGCGGTCTTGCATTGGGCTTAGGTTGCCCGAACAGGAGGGACTCATTCCCCCAGCCCACCCCACAAGTCGCCGGGACTGGATGAGATGCATCCAACGATATTGAAGGAAATGAGAGTAGAAATTGCAGGGGCACTTGCCGTAATTTTTCAATCTTCCCTAGACTCTGGGGAACGGGGGGAGGGGAAAGGGAGATGTGCCAGAGGACTGGAGAATTGCAAACATTACGCCCTTGTTCAAAAATGATTGTAAGAATAAGCCCAGCAATTAGAGGCCAATCAGTTTAACTTCAGTGGTGGGCAAGATTCTAGAAACAATTATTCGGGATAGAATTAATAGTCACATGGAAAAATGTGGGTTGATTAGGAAGAGCCAGCATGGATTTCTAACGGTGAAATCGTGTTTAACTAACTTGCTGGAGTTTTTTGAAGAGGTAACAGAAAAGGTCAAGGAGGGTAGTGCTGTTGATGTGGTGTACATGGACTTTCAAAAGGCATTTGATACAGTGCCACACTGCAGACTTGTGAGAAAAGCTATTGTTCATGGAATAAAAGGGACAGTAGCAACATAGATACAAAGTTGGCTGAGTAGTATGAAACAGTAAGTATTGGTTAATGAATATTTTTCAAGTTGAAGGAAGGTTTGTCGTTGAGTTCCCCAGGAGTTGGTATTGGGACCCTTGCTTTTCCTGATATATCTTAATGATCTAGATCTTTGTGTGCAGGAGACAATTTCAAGGTTTGTGGATGATAGGAGGCTTGGGATTGTTGTAAACTGCGAGGAGGACAGTGTAAAACTTCAAAAGGACATAAACAAGTTGGTGGATTGGGCAAATAGGTGGCAGGTGAAGTTCAATGTGGAGAAGTGTGAGGTGATGCATTGAGGTGATGCATTTTGATAGGAAGAACAATGTAAAATAAGGGGTGAAACTTTGAAGGGGGTGCAGGAGCAGAACAACCTGGGTGTATATGTGCATTGATATGTGCATAGAAGGTGGCAGGACAGGTGGAGAGAGCAGTTAATAAAGCATACAGTATCCTGGCTTTATTAATAGGGGCATAGAGTACAAGAGCAAGGAGGTTATGCTGAATTTATATAAAACGCTCGTTAGGCCTCAGCTGGAGTATTGTGTACAGTTCTGGGCGCCACATTACAGGAAGGATTGGAGAGATTGCAGAAGAGGTTTACAAGAATGGTTCCAGGGATGAGAAATTTCAGCTATGAGTATGGATTGGAGAGGTTGGGACTGTTCTCCTTGGAGAGAAGAAGACTAAAAGGAGACTTGATAGAGGTGTTCAAAATCATGAAGGGTCTGGACAGAGTAGATAGGGAGAAGCTTTTCCCACTCATAAAAAGATCAGGAACGAGAGGGCACAGATTAAAAAGTGATTTGCAAAAGAAGCAAATGTGACATGAGAAAAAACTTTTTCACACAACGAGTGGCTCGGGTCTGGAATGCACTGACTGGAAGTGTGGTGGAGGCAGGTTCAATCGAGGCATTCAAGAGGGCACTAGATGATTATTTGAATAGAAACAACAAGCAGGAGTTGGGGGAAAAGGCAGGGAAATGGCGCTAAGTCATAATGCTCATTTGGAGAACTGGTACAGACACGATGGGCTGAATGGCCTTCTGTGCTGCTAAAATTCTGGATCTGTAAAAATGTTTGCCAGGTTGCCACAATGTGCTCCTGCCATTAGTGGCCATTAATTGGCCACTTAAGGGCCTAAATTAGCCCAAGGGAGAGCAGGTTGCCTGACACCTCCCCCACCACTGGTAAAATATCAGCGAAGGTGTGTAGCTGATGGGCATGGCGCTACTGCCAAGACACCCAATTTTATGGCACAAGCCACCTACCAGCCCTCTCCCTGGGGTGGGGGATGGTGGGGGGATGGGTGTAAAATTCCACCCATAGTTATAGAAGTGGATCCATCTGGAGAGGGAGCACCAATGTCCACAATATGTTCCAACTTTCCACTTCTCCCAGCCTCTCTGCCAATCTGCCTATGATGGCTTTCAGACCTCAAGACAGGCTTGGAATTATGCAAAAGTGAGTGCTTTTTCCCCCCTTGTTTGAGCTACCTCTTCCAGGAGTCTTTCCTCTTTTGAATGCTGCAGCTTCGAGTACAGAGATCCGGGTCAGCTGCCTGTGAAGCTGTTGAAGTAGGCTCTTCCTGCTACTGCTCTTAATATTTCTCTTACCTATTGTGACTTCACCTAACTTTTTGCCTCAAGCAAGGGTGGGATTTTCCAGCCCTCCCCAGCGTGGGCATCGTTGCTGGGTGGGACAGAAAAATTTGGAGAGCTTCCAATCTCCAAATTTTCCCGTCCCACCCCCAATGGTCCCTGCCCCTGGCAGCACCGTGAAATCCCAGCTGTCCCCTCGCCTCCCCCATCCCATGGCTGGGTGTAACTGGCCTGCAGAATAGCAAGTCCTGGAATAGTGGCTGGGTGCTGGATAGGTTGTTTTCTTGCAGGTTGTGTGATGGTTTACAGCTTTTCATCTTTGTAAGGGTTTGCATTTACTCGCCTGTCCCGGTGAGGTCATGAATTATTTTCCAGCACCACATCAATACCTTTAGCTTTGTTGTTATTGGTTGGCCTCAGCTATCACTTTCCAGGGCTTGATTATTTCTACCATCTCCTTACATGAAGGAGGAACTGCTAAACCGCCATTGTTGCACCTAATGCAACAGTGGCTCGATGACCTTAGGTTGCCCCCGTGTGACTTGCCCTCCTTAATGGCACACAAATTGATTGTTGTGTTTTTATTTCATTCCTGCCAATAGACTCATAGATGTTTACAGCACAGAAGGAGGCCATTCGGCCTATTGTGTCCGTGAAGGCCAACAAAGACCTGACTACACTAATCCCATTTTCCAGTGCTTGGCCCATAGCCTCCAAGTTATTATCTAAATACTTCTTAAATGTTACAAGGGTTTCTGACTCAACCACCCTTTCAGGCAGTGAGTTCCAGACTCCTACCACCCTCTGAAAACATTTCTCCTCAACACTCCTCTTAGCCTTCTACCTTTTGCCTCAAATCTATGCTGCCCCGGTTATTGACCCCTTTACTAATGGAAAATATGCTTTCCATCCACCCAAATATGCTTTCCATCCACCCTATCTGTTAAACCCACTAGTACTTTCTCTCTTTGTTAATTTCCTCTAATATTTCACAGTCCTCCATCTGATATCTATAATAGTGTCATCCTTTTCCATTGTGAAGACCAACGCAAAGTATTCATTGAGGACTGTATCCATGACTGTATCCGTAATTATCCTAAATCTAACTGAGTTATGGTCACTATCTCCAAAATGCTCCCCTACTGATACGCCTTCCACCTGCCTGGGCTCATTTCTGAATATTTGGTCCAGAACTGCCCCCTCCCTTGTTGGGCTTTCTTCTATTTGCTAAAAACGTTCTTCTGGTTGCAACTTAAGAATTTTGCTCCCTCCCTGCTTTGCCAGTCCTATCTATCAAATTAGAGTTTGAACATCAGCGTAAGGCAGAAGGAATCAAATATCATCATGCATGATGTTGAAAGATAGACAGTAAATATAATGAATAAATATCCTGCTAGGCTGACCAATCAAGCATTGGGAGATATACCAAAATTGAGTGGCTAGAACAAGAGATAAAGGGCTGGATTTTATCAAAGGCGGGTGAGCGCTCAAACTAACCTGCGTGCCAGTTTCCCAACACCATCCCACTCCCCAGCCATTTTCCTGGAGGCGGGATGGAGGACAATTTATCTGTTTAGAGGCAGCTTCCTGGTGACAGAACTTGGGGGGCAGTTTTCCCGACAGGCCTGGAAGTCCTCCCTGCCTGGCTGCAGTAGCAGACTGCCTTGCTGAGGGGTTCCACAGTGGTGACCAACCTACAAAGGCCACTTTTTATTTAAATCTTGAAAAAGTTAAGGAAAGGGCACCTTGATTTTAAAACACCCTCTCCCTCACTTACTTGCCATAGGATCCTTCTGCTTTAAAGCTGAAAGGTCTCTGATTGTCTTTGAGAGCCACGCTGTACTTAATGAAACAGCAAGCCCACCCTCTGACCATTAATTGGCCGCTACAGGGAAATGAGTGACTATTTCCCACATGTTGCAGGCTTCTGACTTTCATTTGAACTTGACAGTGGGATTTAGTAGCCCACAGATTCCTGCTCAAAAGCTGGATGTATCTAAGGATGCAGTCTTCTGACTGCAAATAAAGGGCTAGGTCTTTTTTCAAACTGGTGATAATTCCAAGTGATTTTCCTGTAATCAGCAGTACAGTCATTTAGAAACTGGCTGGACCGCTGGCGATAGATTTTGATAGTTTAATGATTTGTGTTAGACCTCAGCATTGGGCTACCAAAATAAGTCACTGAAGGTGACAGTCCAATGAGGAGGTTGGCTAATGGATTATCAGACACAAAATGTTCACCTTTGTATGTTGATGTGATCTTTTTCAGAAATTCAGCTATACTGTTAGTAAGATAGCTAACCACCTGGGCAGGGCAGTCATTCTTTCAATGCCTTACTGCTAACTTCCAGAGATGAAAACAACCTGTTTCAATGCACAAAGTGAACTCAGTGGCTTTTGAACTATTGAAGAATTGTTAGTGTCACTGCAAGGGAAAATGAAACACCAGGGTATTTGAGGTTTAATTGTGATTACCACTTAAATTAATTTCTGTTACATAAACACTCAGTACAAAAGTAATTGCTATCCTCCAAATAGGATTTCTCATCACTTTTACTGTGAAATATTTCATCTAAAAAGCAGGTTGGTTTCATCTGTAAGCCATTTAAAATAAATAATATCGCATAATACTAATTAACCCATGCTCCAAGGAATCACAGATGTTTAGCACCTGGTCTATATTTCAGTTGTACTCGTGAGAAAGTCTGGGGACCATAACTGAAAGACTCGGCGTACAAGAAGACATGCTTGGAAATTGAAGCAATAAAAACAGCAGTTGTAAGAACAATTCTAAAGCAATGCCATAGCTGTTTACTTGTGTCCCTCTACTTCCATTGAGATCTGCTAAACATCTCAGAGAAGATTACAAAAAAGCTTATTTGTGAGGCTAAATACAGTCGCAATGGTTTTCATTTCTAAATCTGTATTTCTAAGGTGCTGAAGATACTAATTGTTTGTGTCCCTGTTTGTGTCTTCCCACTTGATTTTTAGAACATTCTGTTGCTCAAAAATTGCACACTGAGTCCCTGCTCTGGTTTCAACAAAATCGATCCCAAGTTAAAATAAAATTAATATTAAGACCATGCGGGCAATTGCAAAAAATTATTTTTACCATTAATATATGAATGAAGCCATTGTAAATTTAGATCACAGAGAGATTTAAATATTTGTAGGATTTGTGTGTTTAGTGAAAACTTGAGATTAGATTATTAACTATGTGCGCTATGGATCAGATTTTTCTATCCTGACATGTAGCAAAACCATATTGGGTAGATGCAAATGGAGGCGGGGTGACAGGAAATCCAAAGTTGTGACCTCAGTTCCACCAGCTGTCAATCCCACCAGTTGTTGATTCAGCTATCACGGAGGCCATGAGCTTTGTTTTGATTGACAGTTTTATGATGTCCTGAAAGGATTAAGGTTTTCTGAAGAAGTTTTTGAATGGCTGCCTGTTTATTTTGACAGTCTCATTACCATCTCAAAGACTTCCCAATGTTATTATAGGGCTCGTGAGTTCTGTCCCTAGTGGATACTGTGTGAGTGGGCAAGGAGCATTGGGGGTATAGAGGTGACATGGGGAATATGGGGGCATGGCCATGAAGGGATATGGGGGTGTTTGGGTGTGGGGGGGAGGGTAAGGGAGGCTGAGGATTAGGGTGCCTCACTCTCAAGTACAGAGTTGAGTCAATGTCCCAGTGAACAGAGGCCTAACCTGGCTGTCTTGGCAATCACCCACATTTGTTGCCACCTTGGGCCTACTTTGGCAGGCGGCGGCCCCAATTCCAGTGCGTCCTCACTACCCCAACATAAAAATAGTGTGGGTGGGCACTGCAGGGCGCAAAACAGGATTTGCGACATTAGGAAATCTTCTGACTCATGATTTCTACCTGAAAGGGGAAAATCTGGCCCTATATCTCTCAGTTTAAGCATTCTGCAAGAGAATAAACAGTAGCTACAGAACCAAAGCCTGTTAATTGATTTTAATTGCATGGTTTAAACCTTGATATTCGATATTCTTCATTACTACCACTACATTTATAACTCATAATGACTTGGGGTGAGGTTCCATATTTAAACTGAAGACAACCAGCTTTACCTTTCCACCAGTTTTCTCAATTCCTTCACTGACTTTGTGTTGTCAGACTGCTTATCTGACATCCAGTCCTTCACAGGCCATAATTTCCCTATTGAACATATTGAAGACTAAACCTTTGGACCCCACTTCAAATTCAAATTCCACTTCCTCACCAGTAGCTATCTTGGGTTCATCCAGACCTTTTGCACCTCAGGGTCCTATTTGACCCCAGTCTTAGCTTCCTCTGCATCACAAAGACCACTTACTTCCACCCATTTACCTTTATTCTTCACTACCATTCCCTCAGCTTAATTATTGCCAAAACTCTCAACACTACCTTTGTCAACTTCATACTTATCTATTTTAATTCTCTTCTAACAACTACCTTCACCCACTCTCCACAAAACTCATCTCATCCAAAAGTCTGCTGTCCATATCCTATCCTACACTATCTCTTACTCATCTGTTATCCTTGGCTCACATTTGCACTGGCTTCCAGTGCCTTCAATTTAAAATCCTCATCCTTGAGTTTAATTGCCTTCATGGCTTTGCCCCTCCCATTCTCTGTATTCTTCTCCAAAGCTCCAACAACACATGTTTTTCCAAAGCTGCTCTATTACGCAACTACCATTCAAAACTGTGAAAGCTGTTCCATTTTTTAGTATTTTCTTTTCCCTACTCTATTCATGCTTTAAAAAGTCATGCTTCGGGTGGCCTAATCAGTACTTCCTGATTTACCTAGGCTTCCCTTTTATCCTTTCAGCTTTGTTAGTCTACTGCACTGTGGGCTTTAGCCCTTCCCCATGGTTTCTCAATAAAAAAGGTGCTACATATCATTCAAGTTCTGTTGTATAGTAGCTGAGCATTACTGAAATCTTTCAACTCTGCCTGATTCTGCTTCCGCCTTGTAGTAAAAACAGAAATTGCTGGAAATACTCAGCTGAACAGCCAGCATCTGTGGAGAGAGGAACAAAGGGCAGAATTGTCCAATCTCATTGGCGGGCACCATGGCATCCAGAGGTGGGACAGTGCAGTGTGAGGGGTAGAAATCGGTTTCACATCGCAGCGGGATTATCTGATGGTGTCTGTCATGGCGGAACACAAATCCCGCTAGAGGCTGGCATGAACCTGATTTGCATCCTGGTAATGGGATGCAAAGTAAAGCCCGACCAGAATCATCCCCCCACCCCAACACCCGATTTACTGTTATGACGATGGAAAAACGCACCAGCCCAGAACACGTCATGACAAGTGTGACGTGCAGAAGTTGAGACTTACCTTTAGGGCCTTGCTCAGATCGTGGACATCCGAGGAGAAGGTGATGCTGGAGTGCTACAGCTACGGACCCTGGAGGAACACGTCCATTGCACGCTGGGTGGATTCTCATGGACATGGCTCCACCATGAAGCAGCTCACAGAAGGTGTTTAAACTAAATAAGAGGGGTGAAGATTAAGCTTGGCTAGTGGTAGCAATTCAAGGTGTAGAATCAAGACAGGAGAGCAAAATAGTAATATGAAAAATGAGGGTCAGAGAATGGCAGAAAGGGACAGAGAGAAAAAAACCTAAGGATATATCAGCAGTCAAGACTAGATGTTACAAAGGTAACAAAAAGACAAAACTGAAGGCTCTCTATCTGAATGCACATAGCATTCCTAACAAATGAATCAATGGCCCACATTGAAGTAAATAAGATCTGATATTAATTAAGGAGACATGGCTGCAGGATGACAAAGATTGGGTCCTTAATATTGAAGGGTACATGACATTCAAGAAGAATAGGAAGCAAGGTAAAGGTGGAGAGGTAGCACTGTTAATCAAAGAGGGCATTGGTGCAATAGTTAGAGATGACCTTGGTTCAGGAGATCAGGATGTAGAATTGGTTTGGGTGGTGATGAGGAATAGTACGGGAAAAAAGTCATTAGTGGGAGTGGTCTACAGGCCTTCCAACAGTAGCCACAGTATAGGACAACGTATTCATGAGAAAATATTGTGTGCTTGTGATAAAGGGACGGCAATAATCATGGGTGATTTTAATCTACACATTAACTGGAAAATTACATTGGCAGCCTGGATAAGGAGTTCTTAGAATGCTTTCGAGATAGTTTCTTAGAGCAGCATGTTCTGGAACCAACTAGTGAGCAGGTTATATTAGACTTGATAGACGTGACAGGGTTAATTAATGATTTCAGAGTGGAGGCACCCCTAGGTAGCAGTGACCACAATATGATTGAATTGTATATCCAGTTTGAAAGGGAGAAGAGCGGGTCTAAGACTAGTTTCTTAAATTTAAATAAGGGCAACTATGTGGGGATGAAAGCTGAGCTTGCTGAAGTGAACTGGGAAACTAAGCCAGAGGATAGAATAGTAGAGAAGCAGTGGCAGACATTTAAGGGGATATTTCAGAGTATTCAGAATAAGTACATTCCTACTATAAAGAAAATTCTAAGGGGAGGACCCACCATCCGTGGTTTACTAAAGATGTTAAGGAAAGCATCAAACCTAAGGAAAAGGCATACAACTCAGCAAAGTGGCAGACCAGATGATTGGACAGAATATAAAGAATGGCAGAGAATGACTAAAAGGTTAATCAGGAGAAAGAAATTAGAGTGTGACAGGAAGCTAGCTAGAACTGTAAAAGCAAGAGTTTCTACAGGTATTTAAAAAGGAAAAGAGTAGGTAAATTGAGTGTTGGTCCTCTAGAGAGTGACAGTGGGGAGTTAATAAGATAATAATAAGGAAATGGCAGAAGAAAAGAACAAATATTTTGCTTCTGTGTTCACTATAGAGGATACAAAAAACATTCCATTAATAGCTGCAAATCAGGAGATAAACAGGAGACAGGAACTTGGTGAAATTGAAATCACTAGGGAAACTGAGCAAATTAATGGAGCTGCAGGCTGGCAAGTCTCCAAGTCCCGATGGACTACATCCTAGGGTCTTAAAAGAGGTGGCTAGTGAGGTAGTTGATTTTCCAAAATTCGCTAGATTCTGGAAAGGTTCCATCAGATTGGAAAGTAGCAAATATAACCTCTCTATTCAAGAAGGAAGTGAGGCGGAAAACAGGAAACTATAGGCCAGTTAGCTTGACGTCTATCGTGGGGAAGTTATTAGAGTCGATCATTAAGGAGGTTATAGCTGGACACTTAGGAGAGCTCAAGGCAATAGGGAAGAGTCAGCATGGTTTTGTGAAAGGAAAATCATGTTTAACCAATTTATTGGAGTTTTTTGAAGGAGTAACATGTGCAGTGAATAAAGGGGAGCCTGTAGACCTACTGTACTTGGATTTCCATAAGGTGCCACATCAAAGATTATTACGGAAAATAAAAGCGCATGGTGTAACATATTAGCATGGATAGAAGATTGGCTGGTTGGCAGAAAGCAGAGAGCATGCATAAATGGGTCTTTTTCTGATTGGCAGGATGTGACGAGTGGAGTCCCACAGGGGTCTTTGCTGGGGCCTCAGCTTTTTAGGATTTACATCAATGATTCAGATCAGGGGAGTGAAGACACGGTAGCTAAATTTGCAGATGACACAAAGATGGGTAGGAAAATATGTTGTGAAGTGGACATGAGGAGGTTGCAGATGGATATAGATAGGTTGAGCAAGTGGGAAAAGCTCTGGCAAATGGAGTTTAATGTGGGAAAATGTGAAGTTGTTCACTTTGGCAGAAAGAACAAAAAAGCAGAGTATTACTTAAATGGAGAATGGCTACATAATCCTGAGGTGCAGAAGGATCTAGGTTTTCAAGTACATGAGTCACAAAAAGTTAGTATGCAGGTCCAGTAAGTAATTAAGAAGGCTAATGGAATGCTATCCTTTATTACGAGAGGGATTGAACATAAAAGTAAGGATGTTATCCTTCAGTTATACAGGGCATTGGTGAGACTGCACCTCGAATACTGTGTGCAGTTTTGGTCTCCTTACTTAAGGAAGGATGTAAATGCATTGGAGGCAGTTCAAAGGAGGTTTACTAGACTGATACCTGGACTGAGCGGGTTGTCTTATGAGGAAAAGTTGGACAGAATGGGCTTGTTTCCACCGGAGTTTAGAAGAGTGAGGGGTGATTTGATTGAAGTTTACAAGATCCTGAATGGCCTTGACAAGGTGGATGTTGAAAGGATGTTTCCTCTTGTGGGTAAGTCCAGAATTAGGGGGCATTGTTTTAAAATTGGGGGTCACCCTTTTAGGACAGAGATGAGGAGAAATTTTTTCTCTGAGGGTTGTACGACTTTGGAACACTCTGCCTCAGAAGGTGGTGGAGGCAGGGTCATTGCATATTTTTAAGGCAGAGGGAGATAGATTCTTGTTGGGCAAGGGAATCAAAGGTTATCAGGGTTAGATGGGAATGTGGAAATCGAAACACGGTCAGCCATGATTTTATTGAATGGCAGAGCAGGCTCGAGGGGCCGAATGGTCTACTCCTGTTCCTATTTCTTATGTTCTGATGTTCTTATGGGTCTGCTTCGGAACATCATGGTCATGGCCATGGACTGCCATGGATGATTGGCGAAGTGATGGGAGAGGAGGTCTAGGTTTGACTGAGAGGAAGGTGTATTGGGGGGGTGAGGTTGGGAGAGGGGAACAAAGTTATTGGGGGGGGGGGGGGTGAGGTTGGGAGAGGGATGGAGGGTGCCTGGGGGGAGGAGGGAGTAAATGGGGAGGATGTCCAGGTGAACATGCAAAGGAGGGATTTATGGAGTCAATGACATCATCATGGGGGGCAAACTGAGGGTGGGTGTGGTAGGAGGGAATGGTGAGTGTGAGAAGGGGTAGAGGGAGCCGGTAGGGTGGAAGGGTGAGGGTCCATTGGTAATGGTAGAAGGGAAGGCGAGGGTGGTTGGTGAGGACTCGGAGGCAGACCCTGGGCGGGAAGGAAGGGGGAGGAGGAGGACAGGGATGATGATGTGGATGGGGGTGGGATTTTCAGGAAGGTAGGGAACGTGCACATTCACCTAGATATCCTGGACTGCCAAGGGTTCTGGTTGGTAGTTGACCGTGGGGAGGTGGAAGGTGATGCTAGGGGGTCCACAATGATAGGGAAAGGACATGGGTGACTGAGGGAGGGGAAAAGACAATGGAGCTGATGATAATCTTGACAACTACCATTTTACAGAAATTGAAAGTGAGCGGAGCCTCTTGTTGGACAGGCACAGGTATTGCATGAGAGTGTGATCAGTGGGTGGGTGGAGCTGCAGGTCAGCTCAGGTGGACAACCGAAAGAGAACCCCAGCAGGCAGCATTGAAAATGCTCGGGACATTGAGGTGAGGGTGACGGATGAAGGCTCCATGTGCGAGGGAGAGTGCTTGCGTGACACTCCAAAAGACCCTGCCACACACACACTTCTCCCTCCTGAATCACTCGTGGTCCAGCTACATGCAGCTGAACTGCTAGTAGGGAGGGGTTGTGGGGATGCAGGGGAGGGCTCATGAAGCCTGTCAATGAAGCTGAAAGACAACTTTGCACATTATTCAGTGAAAGTGATTATGTTTTCAGATTATAAAGTGACAAAATGTGTTCACCCATGCAATCACTTGTAATCAGAATTTCCTAACTTTTCTAGGCCTATCATTTCTTCTAGGTGCTGCTCTGACATCCACAGCAGGGGTGGAGACAGCCTGTGCAATGGTTGGCTTTGTTGCCTCTGATGGCTTTGGCATGCATCCTCTGGAGACTCGAGGCCTTGAGGGCCCCGGCTTGCTTTGTCTGTCCTCCTGTGGGCCGGTTGCTCCCTCTGTAGTGACAGAGGATGATGTTGAGGGGGTCACAGGCAAAGGGGACTCGGAGGGAGAGGACAGCCTCTGACATCCCTGAGTGGATGATTAAGAGGTGTCCAGCTGCTGCTCCTCCCCCTTTGGGTGCCTGAAGGCTTTGCAGCCTGACTTCCTTGAGGGGAAGGAGCACTTGGAGGAAGTACCCATGGCTACTGTGATGGAATGCAGATCTGCATGCATCTTCATATTCTGCTGGACCAGGGTCTCCATGGCGTCCACCATCCTTCCCATGGAGACCTCCATATGTGCAAATGTGGGCACCAGTTCATCAGCGAGCAGACATATGCACTCCTCCGACTCGTGTGCCATTCTGTTGAGGGCTTCCAACAGCTCTGAGTGATGTTCCCACACTTGGCATGTGTGAGCAGAAAATGTGGAATAAGTTGGCAATCATTACCTTGCAGCATCCAATCTTGGAACATATCTCTGATAAGTGTTATTATTTTGTAATCTTACTTTGACACCATTTTTGAGGTATTCTTTGTGTCTGTCCCCAAGACCTGTAGCTGGAGTACAAAGGCCCGTAACCTCTGAGCTTCTGGGAGTCGTGGGGGTGGGGGGGTACCTTAAAGATGCATTGGGGACCCCATCCACCGCCAGAAATCCCCAGGTAAGGATTGTCCAGCAGTTGCCTGGGAAAATCATACTTTCATTGGGCAATTTCCCTGCAATTGGAACCATCCAAAAGTACAATTAAAATCACAAACTTCGGATGGTTCCGACTGCCTTATTGTAATAGTTACCCAGGAAAAGTTAGAAGAATTGAAATTACTTATAGTTCATGGGTAACTATAGCACTGACCCCTAACGGGACTCCCCGACCACCCTCACGGGAACCCTCGATCACCTGTTCCCCCGCTGACCACCCCCCCACAACAGCCCGATCCTCACCCCTCCACCAATCACCCAACCTCCTGACTGCCCACCTGACCTCCCGAACACATGACAGACACCCCCCTCCGACCAACTGAACCCCTAACTGAACCCCCTCATTGACCACCTAACACCAAAACCCCTCTCCCCCCTCCCCGCTCCCCCTCCACTGACCACCTGAACGCACCCCTCCTTCAACTCACCCCCCAATCCTCCCCCCATTTCCTACCCACTTACCTTAGAAACCTACCTTCTGCCTGGCTTCTGAAAGTGGCTGGACCTTTAACTTACCTGCTTTACTGCAGTTAGTGCCATAAAAAGGGAACGTGGCTTCCTTACCTCTCCCAACCTACCTTCACTCTGGACAGCCTTGTATTGCAGGTCCAATCCAAGCTAGAAACTTGCCTTACAGAGCTAAAGAGGGCTGACTCTGAATGGGCTGGTGGCAATGGTCCTTCTGGATTAGCTGACGACGTCACAATTTTCCTTAACCTCCATCAGCTGCTTTCAACAGTTATATAGTCAACAAGATTTGAAGTAATTTATCTGACATTCTAGCTTCTAGGGAGTTGTACAGGGTCATTAATTCACCATGCCAATGTGGCATTCATAAGATTTGAATAAAGTCAGTTGGTCCTGTGGGGTTTTATTCTTGGATTATTAAAGAAATACATGACTGCCTTTGCCTAAACTATGAAGTTTTTTTTTCAAAAATGGTCCTCAAAAAACTTCAAAATCTGTCTGATTCTTCTTATGATGCACTTACAATGCAGTTATTGTTTGTGAGAATAATACCTGTTTTTAGCATAATGTGGGATTTAGACATTAAGTTATACAGCTAGCACTGCAATACTTTCAAATTATGCATCTGTACTTAAATGTGCCCAGACTTCTGCTGGCTTATGTCAAAAGTGTAAAAAGTTTGGTTGTTAAGAGTTACAGCCACACTACGTTCCTGAAGCAATGCAGGACAACAAGGTGGTCTCACACTCTGCCCAAACCTGAGCTCATGTTTGTTTGAATAAAGTAATACTGCACATTTCCTGTCTCTTAATGAATGAAAAAAAACTTGCACCCTCTAATTAGCATAATGATTGTGCATTATTTCTTTCTCCAGTGCCCTGATAGTAGATGGGGAGCTGTCCACATGGTTTTATCTTGATATTTGCAAAGCAAAGTATATTGTGCAGGATTCATCATCATCATGTGTTCTCTGCCTGAAGGCAGGTCCTTGGCTCACGGTAGTCTTTCCATGTCCCTATCCAGTGCCAGTCTTTTCATTTGCCAAAAACCTCCTTCAATTTTCAAGCCATCCAGCATTGATATTCTCTTTCCCCCCCTTTTCCTTGAAATCTTCCCTCTATGGTGTCCCTTACAAGCCTATTTGCTCTTAAGATGAGCCCTCTCTGTCCCTATTTATGTTGAGCAAATTTCTTTGTTCACTCTCCTTAACACTTCTTCATTTGTTACTGTTTCTGTCCAACTGATGTTCTCCATTCTCCTCCAAACTCACATTTCAAAATTATTTAGCAAGCTTGTTTATTTTTCTCTGCTAGGTCCAAGCCTTCCATTCACACAAAACAACGTTTCAAATCAAGCTCCAAATCTTAACAAGTTGCTTCTTGAGTTGTTTATTCAGTTTTCTGGTTAGCAACCCTCTTCTTATTAAAAACAGCCTTTCCCATTGCTATCCTTGTTTTTATTCATTTGTTGCACCTTCCATTTGCAGATAATATGCTTTCTAAATATTTGAATTCTTACACCTGTTCTAGTTCTCTTTCTTCTCTGAATATATGAATATTTCTTGGTGATTTTGAGATGTGCATCACTTCGGTTTTGACGATGTTCGCTTTCATTCCAAAGTTCATGCCTGCTGTTACTAGTCTATCTAGTAGTTCTTGTAATCCTTCCTCTGTGCTTGCTACAAGTGTTTTGTCATCTGCAAATCTAACTGATGTTATCATGCGCAACCCCCAGCCCCCAATCTTAATGTCAGGATTTTGTGCCTTCAAACACTTCTTTGTTCATTACTTCTGTAGACATTGAAGAGGACTGGTGATAAACAACAATCTTGTTGAATTCTTCTTCCAATTACGCATGGTTCTGACTCCCACTTGGCTACTCTCATTGTTGCTGTTTGTCCCATGTACAGATTTTTTATGAGTCATCCATCTCTCCAGTGTACTGCAATGTATTTCAGTATCGTCAAGAGCTTAATTCACTCAACCCGATCAAATACTTTTTCAAAATCTAAAAGCAAACATGTAATTCCTGTTCAAATTCTGAACCGTGTTCACTCATTAATCTTATTGTAATAAACTTGATGTACCAGACAGGTTTCTTACTTGAAACAGATAACTTTATTTATAGAGCTCTTGTAGAAGCTACATGCTTGAACCAGGTCCACCCCCAGGGTTACCCACGCCTGGGGCTGATTCATCAGTACAATTGCGTGACCCCCTAAAAGCAGTAGGAAAGGTTTTACCCACAATCACTACATTCCTCCCCCTTTAATTTTTTTACATTTCTTATTTACAAGAATATCTTAATCCACAACATATACCTATATACACAGGTCATGTGATTATAGATTAAGTCTCTGAGGTGGTTCTCTAATTCGGTTAGAGTGATGTAGCTCTACAATTTGAGATTCTCCCACTGGATCGACATAATCAGGAACTGCAGCAACTAGGACATCCTTAGACAATGGCAGTTCAGAATTATTTAATTCAACAGGGACATCAGGTATGTCTATTCTAGGTCGATCTGTCATCTCAGGGGTTAAAGGTTCAACATCAATTACAGGTGGATAAATTGGTTGTTGGAGTGTCTCTCTACTCCTTAGATGATCCACATGTTTTCGAACAATCCAGTCTTCCACCTCCAATTGGTATGACAATTATACCAGGAACCCAACTAGGTCCATTTCCAAAATTTTGCATGAAAAATGTCTCTCCCACAGTAAATCTTTGAGCTTTGCTCTGAATATCATGATTCACTTTCCTACTACTCTGGATCTTCTCTACCTTCCCCTCTAAGTTTGGAAACACCAGACTTAATCTTGTACGTAGGCGGTGTTTCATCAGTAATTCAAATGGTGTTGAACCTGTAGTTGCATGAGGAGTCGTGAAATTCGAGTTTCTAACGTTCCTACGGATAATTTCTTCATTCCTGTTTTGAAAGTTTGCACTGCTCTTTCTGCTAATCCATTGGATGAGGGATGATACGGTGCTGTTTTAATATGTTTAATCCCATTTAAACTCATGAATCTCTGTAATTCCTTACAGAAGGCAGTACAGTTATCCGAAACAATGAAGTAGGCCATGTATACCAAAACATTGGCGCAGCTTTTCAATAGTTACACACGATATCAGTGATCTAACTTCACACACATCCATCCACTTAGAATGTGCATCGAAGATCAATAAAAACATGGTACCTAAAATGGACCTACATAGTCTATATGTAGTTTAATCCAGTGTTGGCCAAGGCACTCCCAAGGATACAGTGGAGCTGAAACAGGCAGCTTCTGTTGTTGCTGACACTGGAGACAGTGTTAAACAATTTTTTTCTACATCACTGTCTATACCTGGCCACCAGACATAGCTTCATGCAAGCATCTCCATCTTCAAAATGCCCGGATACGCACTGTGAAGCTCTGTCAAGAGTGGTCCTCTTTCTTGCGAAGGGTCGACGACTCTTGATTCCCCACAACAAAATTCCATCTTAGCAACTTAAACTCAGTTTTATGGGCATGGAATGGTCTTATCACTTCAGACACTGGTGCATTCGACCATCCTTGCAATACCTGGTCTCGGACTTTTAATAAAACTGGATCCCTGTTTGTCTAATTCCTTATTTGCCTTGCACAGGCTGGCGAGGAGTCCAGGAATTTCAACACAAGTATAACGTCTTGTGGCACTGGAGCATGTACAATCTGCTATCTGGTAACAGAAGACGACTGAGGGCATCTGCATTTGCAATGTGCTCAACCGGATGGTGCATAAAGTGTACACGTATGCCGACAAAATCAACATCATAATTGAATTCAGGCTGAGGCTATCGGCAGAATTGCTTTAGCTTCACTAAATAAACTTATTAGTGTCTTATGATCTGACACAATGGTGAAATGTCGACCATGCAGATATTGATGGAATTTCTTCACCCCAAATATTACTGATAAACCTTCTTTTTCAAGTTGTGAATAACAACAAGCTGCAGAGAGGGTTCTGGAGACATAGGCTATTGGCCTTTCGGAACCGTCTTCCATCCTGTGTGATAACACCACCCTCACATCATAAGGAGACGAATCACAGGTTAATACTAATTCTTTTGATGGGTCATAATGTACTAGTAGACATGATGAGTGTTATAGCATCCTGATTTTTATGAAGGCTTCTTCTTGTTGCGCCTTCCATGACCACCAATGGTTCTTTTTCAATAATAAGTGTAAAGGGACTAACACTGTAAAGTTTGGCAAGAAGCGACTATAATAATTTATCATGCTCAAACAAGACTTGAGTTCAGTGACCCTGGAAGGAGAAGGCATTTCCTTGATTGCCCTGACTTTCTTCTCTACTGAACACAACCCCTGGGCATCCGCTCGATGACCCAAGTAAATGGCTTCAGTCACTTGGAATGTACACTTCTCTTTCTTCAATCCTACACCAGCTTCCAAAAATCTTCTTAAAACCTCTTCTAGGTTGGCCAAATGTTCAGCTTCCATTGATCATGTGATTAGGACGTCATCCAGGCACACTACTACACGGGGAAGTCCTTGCAATAAGCTTTCCATGATCCTTTGGAAGATTGCACAGGCAGATGATACACCAAAGGGTAGGTGTGTATATAGGTACAGGCCCTTGTGCGTGTTGATGGTTACATATATACGTACTGTCCAGCTCTAGCCGTTGGTATGCGTGGCTTATGTCCAGTTTGGTGTAGGATTTTCCTCCAGCTAGCTTTGCATACAATTCTTCAATCCTCGGGATGGGATATTTATCTAATTTGTCAGCCTTGTTCACAGTTAATTTGTAGTCTCTGCAAATGCAAATAGTTTGATTTGGTTTCATCACAGGGACTATAGGCGCTGCCCATTCCGAAAATTGGACTGGCTGGATGATGCGTAGTTTCTGAATCCACCTTCTT
Organism: Cetorhinus maximus; assembly: GCF_964194155.1. NCBI lineage: Eukaryota > Metazoa > Chordata > Chondrichthyes > Lamniformes > Cetorhinidae > Cetorhinus > Cetorhinus maximus. Next base: position 109,122,760 of record NC_135879.1, on the reverse strand, counting down.
TTAGGGAGGAAGACACAGGCCTTAAAGAATCGGGGTGTTGTCTCCGAATCTACATATCTTTTAGCTTGTAGGTCATTTATCTTTCCTAATTCATCAAGAAACACGCTGTCGTACTTCCTTAACAGCTCAGGTTTCTAACTGTTCTAACTTGAAAAATTTCTGACCACTTGAGTTTAACTTTTTGTAACCAATCATGGTCCAGAAAACTAGGTCCTTCACCTGCCGCTATAATCACTGGAAGCTGGGCTGTCTGTTACCTGTAGGACACAGGTACAATGGTGATGCCTTTTGCCTGTATTGATTCTCCAGTGTATGCCTTCAGCTGAGCTGTGGTTTGCCCCAGATTCAGTGGCTGGGCACCTTTACTTAGGCATTTAAATGTGTGTTCTCCTACCACTGTGGCCAATGCTCCCATGTCTACTTCCATGACTAGAGGCTTCCCCAGCAGTAGGTTCCTGCTCCAACTGAAGAACGGCGCGTTCGGGCTGTCAGACTACAGATGAGGTTATATGTCTTACTTCCGCAGATACTTAAAAGAATTGCTTTCTGCTTCTCCTCTGCTGTAATTTCATTCGCCACAAAATAAAAACCTAGGCACTCAATGTACTGACTCTAGTCTTCCATGGATGAGTCATAAGGGTTGATTCTGCCGAAAAATTGGCGTGACTGGTGAGTATACTTCTCTTTCCCTCCTTAAGAATTGATGCACTCACATACATGAGGCGAGGTGCAGCATCAGAGCTATTGATCCTCATTGCCAGTTGTAATAGACTTGATGTACCGGACAGGTTTCTTACTTGAAACAGAGAACTTTATTTACAGAGCCCTTGTAGAAACCGCATGCTTGAACCAGGTCCACGACTAGAAAATTCCACCCCTAAGATTACCAGTGCTTAGAGCTGACTCGTCAGTACAATCAGGTGACCCCTAAAAGCAGTAGGAAAGGTTTTACCCACAATCACTACATTTATAATACCGTTTACTTCTTTCATTCCTCCTCTTCCCTGGAATCCAAACTGGTTATCTCTGTGGTTCTGCACCTTCCCACCCACTCTCTTCGTTACAATTCTCAACGCAATCTTCGATGCCTGAACAATCAGACTAACTGTATAAAAGTCAGAACATCGACATGCCTTTGGCTTTTTTTAATGGTGATCATTGTTGTCTGCATGAGGTCCTCTGGCCATTCTCCTGATCAGTAAATATCTTTTCCTACGTTGTTGTATTTCATCTATTCCAGCCACTTTTCCAGTTTTTATCTCATTTATTATTGCTCTTATCTCACATCCAATGAAATCAATGTCAACATCGCCCTCTTACTTTAGCTCAATCATTTATGCAGGATTACACCTTTATTTAAAAATTATATTGTATCAATATATTGTCCAGTATTATTTATTTAGGGCCAATACAAATGAAAATCCAATGCTCTCACCATCCCCTCCCTCCATTAGTAGAATTGAGTTTTGATAACTTGCCATTCAAGAATAGGCACAATGTCAGAAGTCTGCTTGAGGACAGCTGGTTTATTGTTGAGATTCTGTTTATTCAGCATCAAGCTGACAGCATTAACTTGCAATAGTCTCAGCTAGGAACTGCAGCCATGCCTGACATTAACGATCACAGAAAGGAGGCAGAAACCCTTTATGAATCAAGTAGTGTGGAGCAGATTGCCTGTGTGAATGGAGAGAAGGTGAGCGCTTTGCTGAACTGAGGAGAGTTAAAGATGAGTGCTTCACTGAACTGAGGGGATTTACAGATGAGTGCTTCATTGAACTGAGGAGAGTTAAAGATGAGCACTTTGCTGAACTGAAGAGAGTTAAAGATGAGCGCTTCACTGAACTGAGGAGAGTTGGGTGGAAAGATAATTTCTGTGAACTGGAAGAATTGGAGGGAGAACAGAACTGCAGGTTAGAGTGGGGGTCTGCTTGAGAGAAAGTGGGAGAGTGGCTTTTGAGCTGGCTTTTTGGAAAGTACTCATTTAGTTGTTGTATTGAATATGCATAAACCTAAAATGTCACTTAATTTTCCTATAAATTTTACAGTTTAAAATCAAGCAAATGTGAAGGAAAGAAATGTGTAAAATAAACTATAAGACACAATTTTTAATGTAAAAATCCAATTTTCTTTGGAAGAACATGTCATCTGGGCATGCTGGAAATGCACTGAATCGCCTAAAAGTGACACCAGGTCAGGATTCCAACATCATCCCGCCTTTTTGGGATGGTGAGCAAGGAATTCCCATGCAGCCATCAGGTAAAGCAATTAAATATTCAAATAACTTATTAAGTTATGCTTTAGTCAAGAATAGTAATCTAGCTTGAACAGCCAGTAAATGGATTTACTGAGCTATCAGCAATTCTCCTAGAGTGCACAGTGGGGAGTGCTTATTCAGCGATTTGTTTTTGGTATTTATTCATGGGGTGTGAGCAGCATCGACAAAGCCAGCATTTGCTGCCCATCCCTATTGGGCATTGAGAAGGTGGTGGTGAGCTGCCTTCTTGAATCACTGCAGCCCATGTGGTTTAGGTACACCCACAGTGCTGTTGGGAAGGAGTTCCAAAATTTTGACCCAGTGAAACTGACAAGCTGGGAAGGTTTCAATCAGTAAAAATGAAGAGCTCCAGTCATGGCCAGATGAAAGACTGCTATTCACAGAGAGTGTTTCCAGTGTATCTGGGATAATTGACAACTTCTTGGAAGTCATTCACCTTCAGCTGCACTTCACCACAGCATAGGAGCAGCTTATGCAGCTCTACCTTGGATCTCTGATGAAGAGCAAGAGGAGCAGCAACATCAACAAGAGCAAAACCATTAGCAGCACCAGATACCTTATCCTCAACTATATGCTGCTCCGCAGGGCAGAGGGAATGGACACAGAGATCTAGTTCCAAGGAGGCAAGACCCCAACGCAGGGTCTACAGGCAGGGGATCAACTCTCTTGACATGAGTGAGCAACTGTGCCTCAGGAGGTTCAGATTTTCAAGGCAAGTCTTTATTGATATCTGCAGCCTCTTTAAACGAAGCCTCCTTCCTAGTGGGTCAGGCTGGTACATAATGTTAGTGGCCATCAAGTTAGCTGTCACTGAAGAGCCACCCTCCCTCCCAGCTCCCCTCCCCTGCCCCCATATTCTGTGTCTACGAGGTTGTGTGCTCTCTACTGCAAGGAGAAGAAGCAGAGAGTCACTGGTGTTCATAATGACTTGTGTGGTAGAAGGGATAGACAACATTTGTGGAAGGTAAATGTGAGGGATGGGTGTGAGAGGGCAATCGATGAAGGTGAGTGCGCGTGTTGGCTGTTCGGATAGAGTTCTGAGTTGTCTTGAGAGAGAAGTGAGTACAGCTGCAAGGTGTGCTGTTCTGAGGAGTGCTGTGCAGCAGGATGCTGGTAAAGTCAGAGTGTGGGACTTAGTACCTGTATTGTTATGCCACTTACCTTTGCCACCACCCTGGGATTCTTGATCTTCTCAGTGCACTCTGTCTAGATTGGAGGAATCACACTTGAACTGCTGACTTCCTCAATAACTTCCATCCAAGCTTGCTTATGTTGGAGAGGTTGTCCTATTGCTCCTATCCTTGGATAGCCCCTCAAATCCTGCAGCAGGATCTCCAGTTAACAGTGAGACACTGAAGGAAAAGCCTTCCCAGGTGCCCTGTTCATTCCTGTGATTGCTGTAGCCGCAAAATTCTAAGCACAGGTCAAGCGTTGTAACCCATGCCGCGGTCCCTTTAATTAGAAATCTGTCCTTTTCATACCCAGCACATCGTCCCACCCACCCTCCCTGATTGGCCAGGGAACAAGAAAACAGGATGTTAATGATGAGGCCCAGTAAACGAGCTACAGGAAAGCCTGCTGGAAATTCCAGTGGGCTATCGATCAACTAAATACCCAGACCAAATGACAGGACCATCAGTTTAAAATCCTGCCACAGTCTACATATGTATTGTTATGATCTGGAATGCATTACCTGAAGAGGTTGTGGAACAAATTCAGTCGTAACTTTCCAAAGGAAACTGGATATATACTTGAAAAGGAAAGCTTTGCAGGGTTGTGAGAAAGAACAGACGTGTTATACTATTTAGAAAGCTATTGCTGAAAAAAGAATCATGTTGAAGCTTTTTGTCTTGCACTCATCAGGACACGCACAAGAATACCAATATAAGGGGAAAACACCAATTTATACATATGTGAAGAGAGTGCTGATTGGTCAGCAGATGGCTTTGTCATGGAGAATACACTACTGCTGGTGACTGACAGTTAACTGCCAAGCATCGTTTGAAATTTAAACCAGGCAGCTTGATCTTGATTAGTCAAGGCATTGCCTTGAGGACTGAGTCAGCTGAATGGCTGTCACTTATTTTGTTTAGCTGAAACATGTGCAATATCTCTACATATTCTTTCTGTCTGTAAAGAACAGGGCCCTGTGTATTAATACATGTAAATTCCAGTACACACAAATGCACCACAATGTGAGCCCGACTGACAACCTTAAATTAGTTCTCAGTGTAATTCTTAGCACATTGAGGATTATTTATCAAATGTTGTCCAACCGTGGAATCATACCTAATATTGGATACTGTTTTGAGTTTTGCGAGCACAGGCTGGTTGGGTATGGTTTGTATCCCGCCCATTGTGAACAGTGACTGGGACATGCTGTTGATGTGATCCGCCAGTCTTTGGGATGTACGGCCTACAGAAACTGACCTGGATTAGCGAAATAAATACTATGGCTACAAGAGTAGGCCAGAGGCTAGGAATCGTGCAACGAGTAACTCACCTTCTGACTCCCCAAAGCCTGTCCACCAATGACAAGGCACAAGTCAGGAGTGTGATGGAATACTTGCCTGGATGAGTGCAGCTCCCACAACGCTCAAGAAGCTTGACACCATCCAGGACAAAGCAGTCCACTTGATTGGCACCACATCCACAAATATTCACTCCCTCCACCACCATCACACAGTAGCAGCAGTGTGTACCATCTACAAGATGCACTGCAGGAATTCATCAAGGCTCCTTCGACAGCATCTTCCAAATCCACGACCACTACCATCTAGAAGGACAAGGGCAGCAGATGGATGGGAACACCACCACCTGGAAGTTTCCCTCCAAGTCACTCACCATCCTGACTTGGAAATATATCACCATTCCTTCACTGTTGCTGGGTCAAAATCCTGGAACTCCCTTCCTAACATCACTGTGGGTGTACCTACACCACATGGGCTGCAGTGGTTCAAGAAGGCAGCTCACCACCACCTTCTCAAGGGCAATTAGGGATGGGAATAAATGCTGGCCCAGCCAGCTAAGCCCAGATCCCACGAATGAATAAAAGAAAAAGAAAATACCTAGCATCACACAGGCACTGAAATTCATATACCACATTACTCATTTGTGTGATAGACAGAACATTTCTTTGGCTTGCTTCCTATTAGTGGTGAATACCACTCTTGTTGCTACTGCATAGTAGCAACGTGAAACAGCTAATTTCACCTGTCTGTCAAATTTTTGAGAACCCTTACCCTTCCAGGGTAATCTGAGGTAGACTGGGCACTTTTCAGGTCTGAAAGTGATAATCTTAGGCCCATTCATAAGTTTGCGTGATCAAGGTAGCGACTATCCTGCAGGATGCCTTTGATGCATCCTTTTTCAGTATCAAGCTTGCATGGTCAGCAAATGGCTCAGATCCTACTACAAGGTTGCTGATAAGACCAATTTTACAGCATGTGGAACTGTAAGAATTCCTATGCATAAATTGACCAGTGAAGGTAGGCTTGTGGTAGACCGTGGTAGAGAATCCCCTGGCAGATTTCTCAACTAGCACATCAAGGAAGGGGAATTCGTTTAACTGCTCCATTTCATAGGTGAATTTGAGCCCATTAAGACATGTAAGGAAATTGTTACATGAGGCTCTGGATTTAAATATAACAAATGTATCATCCACATCGGAAATATGCGAGGGGTAGGAGGTTAGGTGTCATTCCATCGAAGACACATTTCTCATGGAACCCCACAAAGATGTTTGTGACAGCTGGGTCTAGAGGGGATCCCATGGCAACACCATCTATTTGGGCATACATGGTGTCATTAAAACTGAACTCAACTGCATGAGTTGCCGAGTTCATAAGCTCAATGAATACTGATCCACGCAATGGTGGCGGGTCTACATTGCCATGATATAGCGCAAATTGCTGCAGTGCAAATGTCCTTGGCTTCCTTAAGTGGAACATTGGTGAATAGGCTAGAAATATCAAATGAGCACATGGACACAGCATTGCTATCGATATGCAAGTCCTGTAGGACCTTTGCAAATGTGAAGGAGTCCTTCAGCGTCCAGTGAAGATGCTGAATCCTTGAAAGCGCACCTAGCTGATCTAGCGCCTAGCGCATGTGTATTGCGGGTTTCCAAACAACCTGTCTGACTTTCACATGCAACGAGAATATCTTAGTGTTGTCTTAGTGGCTGCCCAAGGCACACAAAAATATGTCCCTCTATGCCTCATCTTATCTATGACTGGTTCTGCACAATATCAATTGGCCAAATGGTTGGGCGAATTGTTACAACCAGTTTTGACCATTTTCCACATACAAAGTGAAGGACTCCTTCACACTTGTGAAGACATACAGGACTTTCATATCAATAGCAATGCTGTGTCCATGTGCTCATTTGGCATTGTTAGCCTGTTCACCAATGTTCTACTTAAGGAAGCCATAGACATTTGCGCTGCAGCACTATATCTTGGTGATGTAGACCCACCACCATAGAACTTGTGAACTCGGCAACTTATGCAGTTGAGTTCAGTTTTAATTACACCATGTATGCCCAAATAGATGGTGTTGCCATGGGATCCCCTCTAGGCCCAGCTGTCACAAGCATCTTTGTTAGGTTCCATGAGAAACGTGTCTTTGGTGGAATGACATCTAACCTCCTGCCCCTCACATATTTCCAATATGTGGATGATACATTTGCTATATTTAAATCCACAGCTGCATGTAACAATTTCCTTACATGTCTTAATGGGCTTCATCCTGTGCTCAAATTTGCCTATGAAATGGAGCAGTTAAATGAACTCCCCTTCCTTGATGTACTAGTTGAGAAATCTGCCAGGGGGTTCTCTACCACGGTCTACCACAAGCCTACATTCACTGGTCAATATATGCGTTGGAATTCTTACAGTTCCACACGCTGTAAGATTGGTCTTATTAGCAACCTCATAAACAGGGCCTGAGCCATTTGCTGACCATGCAAGCTTGATACTGAAATAGGGCGCATCAAAGGCATCCTGCAGGATAATGGCTACCCTGATCAGATCATTTCGCGCTGTATATCACACCAACTGATGAATGGGCTTAAGGCTGTCACTTTTGGCCCTGAAAAGTGCCCAGTCTACCTCAAATTACCCTGAAAGGGCAAGGTATTGTAAAAATTTGAGAAACAGGTGAAGCTAGCTGTTTCACACTGCTACTATGCAGTAGCAACATGAGTGGTATTCGCCACTAACAGGATGCTGCCATCAAACCAAAAAGACATTCTGTCTATCACACAAATGAGTAATGCAGTATATGAATTTCAGTGCCATTGTGATGCAAGGTTTGTAGGCCGTACATCCCAAAGACTGCGTATCAAACAGCATGTCCCAGCTGCTGTTCACAATGGGCAGGGTACAGACCATACCCAACCAGCCCGTGCTTGCAAAACTCAAAACACAGTGTCCAACATTAGATGTGATTCTGCAATTGGACAACAATTGCTAAACAATCCTCAATTACTAAGAATTATGCTGACAACCAATTTAAGAATGTCAGTTGGGCTCGCAGTGTGGCACATTTGCATGCACTGGAAGTTACATATATTAATACACAGGGCCCTGTTCTTTGCGGACAGAAAGAACATGTACAGATATTGTGCCTTTTTCAGCTAAATAAAATAAGTGACAGCCATTCACTGACTCACTCTTCAAGGCAATGCCTTGACTAATCAAGATCAAGCTGCCTGGATTAAATTTCAAACGATGCTTGGCAGTTAACTGTCGGTCACCATCAATGGCGCATTGTCCATGGCAAAGCCACTTGCCAACCTATCATTACTCTCTTCATTTGCAGTGTAAATTGTTGTTTTCCCCTTATTGGCATTCTTGTGAGTGTCCTGATGAGTGCAAAACGAAAAGCTTAGACATGTCTCTTTTTTCAGCAATACTCAAGTTCTATACTACCAAACAATTATTTAGATAGCTCTTTTAAAGAGCCAGTACAAGCATGATAGGACAAATGACCTACTGTGTTGTGTGATCTGATTAGGATATTTTTCATTATGTCACTCACAATGAGTCAAAGATTGTAGTGATTGATGCCAGTGGGGAGTTGGGGCATGGAAATTGGAAAATGTGCACATCACCATTGAAAGAAATTGGAGCAAAGTTTGCACTTGATCTCCTCAGAGAGGATACCGTGGATTTTATGATTGGTTCCTGCAACATTAATATATAAGATTGTAATTTTCCAACTTTACACTGCAGAGAGCCTTGCCGATCAGAAGCATGCACTGGAACATTAGGTGGTTTATATAATTTTCCAAACACTGACTTAAGTGTCTTAAAAAAACATATGCAGCGAATGCTCAGATTTTGATTACTTGTTCCCAGCAAGCAAGCTACCTCACTGACAATAGAAATCTGGAAAATTACCCATCTAGTGTTTTCCTTACCATTGAAGATAGACAGATTAAAGAAGTTATATAAGTAAACTTTGCAACTTTTTATCATTACCATTCATCTGACAATGGACTTTTTTAGAAAGTGCCAAAGAATATGTGAAACTTAGGAAAAGAGTAAACTAATTTGAGTTCTTCCTGTTATGTTTTAATGTTAGTGCAGCCGATAACTTTTAATAACCTTACGGAGGCGTGGAGGTGATTGAACATTGCAGCTCTCGTTTATTCTATTGCAGTAATAGAACTAACAAAACATGGATTCTGCGGTCCCATAATGCACTGGCTTGCAAAGTATGGCAAGCTAAACAAGCCATTCAATACATAACACATTCCTCCCCCTTATTGGAAATGTCAGTTAACAAAATGTTTGCTGAACTAGGGAAAGAGGGTAGACTGCCTTTATTTCTGCTGAACACATTTCAAGTCTCTGACTTTATAAACTCAGACGCTTAGGCGATCTTCTCTCCCGGTGTGGATTATGGCAGACTTTTGGTGCTTTTACAGGATAATGTGCATCAGAGACTGATGGCAACTTAGGACTTGTAGTGGAATCTGAAGTGTTGTCTAATGCAGGTGAAGGTGAGACGACTTCAACTTCAGTCGAGCTGGACTGAAGAGGTGAGACTGGAGTCAGCATTCCTTGAGTTGGAGGTGGTTCTTCCATAAGAGGTGTATGCTTAGATCGTGCTTGACTTGGCAGCAGTTGGTCAACATGTCTCTGCCAGGTGACTGCCATGTCTCTGCCAGTTTGGACTGTATAAGAAACAGGTCCTGTCTGAACAATCACAGTAGCTGGAACACATTTAGCACCGGTAGCATAATTACGAGCTAGAACTCCGATCTAAGCTCTGCAGTCCTGCCACATACAATTGTGGATGGTGGTGGACAACTAAACAACTCACTGGAGGAGGAGGCTGCACAAACATCCCCATCCTCAATGATGAGTGGGCCCAGCACATTCGTGCAAAAGATAAGGGTGAAGCATTGGCTACAACCTTCAGCCAGAAGTGCCGAGTGGATGATCCATCTCGGCCTCCTCCGGAGGTCCCCAGCATCACAGATGCCAGTCTTCAGCCAATTCGATTCACTCCACGTGATGTCAAGAAATGGCTGAAGGCATTGGATAGTGCAAAGGCTGTGGGGCCTGACAATATTCGAGCAATAGTACTGAAGACTTGTGCTTCAGAACTTGCTGCGCCTCTAGCCAAGCTGTTCTAGTACAGCTACAACACTGGCATCTACCCGGCTATGTGGAAAATTGCCCAGGTATGTCCTATACACAAAAAACAGGACAAATCCAATCCAGCTAATTACTGCCCCATCATCTATTCTCAATCATCAGTAAAGTGATGGAAGGGGTCATCAACAGTGCTATCAAGCGGCACTTGCTTAGCAATAACCTGCTCACTGACACTCAGTTTGTGTTCTGCCAGGGCTACTCAGCTCCTGACCTTATTACAGCCTTGGTTCAAACATGGACAAAAGAGAAGAACTCCAGAGGTGAGGTGAGGTGAGAGTGATTGCCCTTGACATCAAGGCCACATTTGACAGAGTGTAGCATCATGGAGCCCTAGCAAAACTGGAGCCAATGGGAACCAGTGGGAAAACTGGTTGGAGTCATATTTTACACAAAGGAAGATGGTTGTGGTTGTTGGAGGTCAATCATCTCAGCTCCAGGACATCACTGCAGGAGTTCCTCAGGGTAGTGTCCTCAGCCCAACCATCTTCAGCTGCTTCATCAATGACCTCCCTTCCATCATAAGGTCAGTAGTGGGGATGTTCGCTGATGATTGCACAATGTTCAGCATTTGGGACTCCTCAGATAGTGAAGCAGTCCATGTCCAAATGCAGCAAGACTTGGTCAATATCCAGGCTTGGGCTGACAAGTGGCAAGTAATATTTGCGCCACACAAGTGCCAGGCCATGACCATCTCCAACAAAAGAAAGTCTAACCATCGCCCCTTGATGTTCAATGGCATTACCATCGCTGAATCCCCCACTATCAACATCTTGGGGGTTACCATTGTCCAGAAACTGAACTGGACTAGCCACATAGATACTATGGCTACAAGAGCAGGTCAGAGGCTAGGAATCGTGTGACGAGTAACTCACCTCCTGACTCCCCAAAGCCTGTTCACCATCTACAAGGCACAAGTCAGGAGAGTGATGGAATGCTCCCCACTTGCCTGGATGAGTGCAGCTCCCACAACGCTCAAGAGGCTTGACACCATCCAGGACAAAGCAGCCCGCTTGATTGGCATCATATCCACAAACATTCACACCCTCCACCACCGATGCGCAGTGGCAGCAGTGTGTACCATCTACAAGATGCACTGCAGGAATTCACCAAGGCTCCTTCGACAGCACCTTCCAAACCCACAACCACTAACCATCTAGAAGGACAAGGGCAGCAGATAGATGGGAACACCACCACCTAGAAGTTACCCTCCAAGTCACTCACCATCCTGACTTGGAAATAGTTCCTGGATCAAAATCCTGGAACTCCCTTCCTAACATCACTGTGGGTGTACCTACACCACATAGACTGAAGCAGTTCAAGAAGGCAGCTCACCTCCACCTTCTCAAGGGCAACTAGGGATGGGCAATGAATGCTCAGATCCCATGAATGAATAAAAACTTATTGTCCAGAACAGAAAATTCTTGTTTTTGATCTCTGTGCTCTTCTCTCCACTTGGTTGCGTTGATTTTGCACAACTGGTCCTGTTTTTGTTGATCTCAGTAGATCAAAGCAAGTGCACAGTTACCATCCCATTTGTAGGAATGCTGGAGATGCTTCAGTTGTAGCATGTGACATGTTTCAGTATGTCAGTAGAAATGTGCCCAGATACTTTTGAATGGAGGAATGTCCTCATGCCGAACTTAAAGCATGTTTCATGGTTTGAATAAATCTCTCAGCTAATCCATTGGTGGATGGGTAGTATGGTGCTGAGGTGATGTGATAAATTCCGTTACCTGTCAAAAAATTCTCAAATTCCTGCGAGACCAACTGAGGTCCATTGTCGGTCAGAAGTTGTTTTGGTAACCTGTAAGGACTGAACATTTCTCTTAGCCTCTGAATTGTACCGTCAGCTGTAGTAGAGGACATTGCTGAAAATTCTGGCCATTTGGAATGAGCATCCACAACCACCATTAGCGTTGTTCCTTCAAATGGCCCAGCAAAATTGACGTGGATGCGCTGCTGTGGGTTTTCCGGCCAATGCCATGGATGGAGGGGTGCCAATTGAAGCATGTTTCTCACACTCTGACATGAAGGACAAGGTCTTGCCTTGGCTTCAATTTCTTGGTCCAGGCCAGGCCACCAAAAGTAGCTTCTTGAAATCTCTTTCATGTGAACTATTCACAGCGTCCAGAATGCAGTTGGTCCAACACTGGTTTCCTCAGTGTTGATGGAATAATAACTCACATGCCCCAAAACAAACATCTTGAAATGACTGATACCTCCATCCTCCTGGAAATGTAAGGATGAAGGTCAGGTGAGTCTCGGAAATTCGGGAAAGAGCTGCCCATGATGTTGGACAATGTGGGGTCCACTCGAGTCGCCTTCTTGATTTGGACTGAAGTGATGGGCGTGTTCTCCATGTGTGTAAAGTTGAAAATGTCTTTCTGAGCAGCATCCATATGGTTGTCTGGTAGGGGCAGCCTCTACAGGCCACCCACATTGCCATGCAAGGTAGATTTTCAATATTTGATGTCATATGTGTGAGTACTCAGCATCAATGCCCAACACTGCATTTGTAAGTAGGCTTGGTATAGATCTATTTTGCTGAATTTCTGTCCACCAGCCAGGCCAGCAAAAAAGTCCTCAATATGGCGAAGTGGATATTGTTCAGCACACAACACGTGGTTAACAGTACCCTTGAAGTCCCCACAGATGCGTATGGAGCCGTCTTTCGTGAGCACTGGAACGATGGGTGTTGCCCATTCGCTATGGGAGACAGGTACCAAGACTCCTATCCTGACCAGACGCTCCAGGTCAGCTTCGACTTTTGGTCATATGGCATAAGGCACGGTTCTGGCCTTCAGAAATTTTGGTTGAGAGTCAGCTTTGATATTTAATTTTACGGTGATTCCCCCCTTCATGCTTCCCAAATCTCCTTTGAAAACAACAGCATGATTTTTTATATAACAGCTGTCAGACCAGTTTCTTCTTTTACATTGCTGTGTGCTTCTGCCCAGTTTAACCAGATCTTCTCAAGCCATGACTGCCAACTAAAACTGGGTAGTTGCCTTTCACCACAAGCAGTGGTAGCTTAGCAGTCTGTCCATTTAATTCCACTTTAACTTCCATTCTGCCCATCATAGGTACAGATTCCCCTGTTTATGTTTTCAGAATGATTTTTGCAGGCGACAAGGGAAGATGTTTAAGTTTCTCCTTATACACAGCATCTGGGACCAGAGAAACTGCTGCCCCTGTATCCAGTTCCATACGTATTGGTTGGCCCTGCAGCAGCGGTGTTACCCAGTACCCCTGTGAACCACCTGCCACTGACAAGATGTGGAGGGGCCCTTCTTCTCCGGACTCAGTGTCACTCTGGTCCTCCTGTTCCTGCTGTATGACATGCAGATTTTTCTTCTTAGAACTCCAATCTAAGCTCTGCAGTCCTGCCATATACAATCATGAATGGTGGTGGACAATTAAGTAACTCACTGGAGGAGGAGGCTCCACAAATATCCCCATCCTCAATAATGGAGGAGCCCAGCACATCAGTGTAAAAGATAAGGGTGAATCTGTCAGGTGGCAGATTTCATTTTCTTTCTTTTGCTGCTTTTGGTTTGGTCTGATTCCCTGCTACTTTTTATTTTTACAGGCACACTCAGTGTGCCCCATCTTGCCACACTGATGGCATTCAAGGTCTCTCTACCAACATTCAGATGGCTGGTGACCAGGCTTTCCACAACAGTAACATTCTCGGCTGCTTGCTATCTTGTGTGCACACTCAGCTGTCACGTTATACACTCGAGTTGATGCACTCAGCTGTTGTGCTTCTTTTGCAGCCAGCTCCATGGAGACTGCAATCTCTATGGGTTTCTGCAAAGTGAGGTTAGCCTCTGTCAGGAAGTGTTTCTGGATTGCTTCAGTACGAAGCTTTTTAAGTACTGTGTCATACTGCGCAGTTGTTTCCCTGTCTTCTTCGTTTCCTTTGTGAAACCTAAATCTTTCTGCTACGACAAGTGGCTTAGGGGAAAAATGCGTCTCCAGGACTTTTACAATATCCTCATATGATTTTGTGCCAGGTTTGTCAGGCTGCACCAAGCTTCTTAATAAGCTAAAGGGTTTAGCTCCCATCACACTTAAGAATACTGCCACCTTTCTATCATTTTCAAATCCATTTGCAAGGACAAAAAAACTCAAAGTGTTCAGTGTAGGAGCTCCACTGTTCAACAGTCTCATTGAAATGCCTCAAAGGTCCGCTAAGTGTAGTCATTTTCCACCTTTTTATTTTCTCTTCTTCGTCAGTTACTTTTTGTTCTGTCATTTCCTTCTTTTTGGAGTTACCACTTTAAATTTTGTCACCACTTTAAGATAATAACCTTTCTTTATCTCAGGCTGTCAGCAGCTGCCAGTTATGTCTCTGTCGTTTTTCCCACTCTTTTCAGGTTTTTGGCGAGCTGTGCAGCGGTCATGGACCCTTCCTTCTCTGTAAGTTTTTAAAACTGCAGCATGTTCTTCCCTCTGTCTCTTCTTTTTGAACCCTGCATGTCCTTAGGGACCAAAAAGGGGATTTACACATAGAGGCAAGAGGCATGGCTGAGGTGTTAAATGAATACTTTGCACCTGTCTTTACCTTCGAGGTAGATGCTGCCCAGGTCATTGTGACAGAGGAGGAAACTCTTTCACTAGAAGGGTTTAAAATTGATAAGGAGGAAGTGTTGGATAAGCTGTTGGTACTTAAAGTTGATAAAGCACTGGGACCGTATGAGATGCATCCAAGAATATTGAAGGAAGTGAGAGTGGAAGTTGCAGAGGCACTGGCCGTAATCTTTCAATGTTCCCTGGATTCAGGGAAGGTACCAGAGGACTGGAGAATTGCAAACATTACGCCCTTGTTCAAAAAAGATTGTAAAGATCTGCCCTGCAATTACTGACCAGTCAGTTTAACTTCCGTGGTGAGGAAGCTTCTAGAAACAATTATTCGGGATAAAATTAATAGTCACATGGAAAAATGTGGATTGATTCAGAAGAGTCAGCATGGATTTGTTAAAGGAAAATCATATCTAACTGATTTTCTGGAGTTTTCAAAGAGATAGTTGATGAGGACAAGTCCGTTGATGTGGTGTATATGGACTTCCAAAAGGCGTTCGATACGGTGCCACACAACAGACTTGGCTGAGGGATAGGAAACAGAGAGTAATGGTTAATGGGTATTTTTCGGGCTGGAAGGTTTGTAGTGGAGTTCCCCAGGGGTTGGTATTGGGACCCTTGCTCTTCTTGATATATATAAATGATCTAGACCTTGGTGTGCAGGGGACAATTTCAAAGTTCGCAGATGACACAAAACTTGGGAGAATTGTAAACTGTGAGGAGGACAGTGTAAAACTTCAAGAGGACATTGACACATGGGTGGAGTGGGCAGATAGGTGGCAGATGAAGTTCAATGCAGAGAAGTGTAAGGTGATACACTTTGGTACAAAGAACATGGAGAGACAGTATAAAATAAAGGATACTATTCTAAGGGGTGTGCAGGAGCAGAGAGCCCTGGGTGTATATGTATATAAGCCATCAAAGGTGGCAGGACAGAGAGCTGTTCCTAAAGCATACAGTATTCTAGGCTTCATTAATAGAGGCATGGAGTACAAGAGCAGGGAGGTTATGATGAACTTATATAAGACACTGGCTAGACCTCAGCTGGAGTATTGTGTACAGTCTTGGGCGCCACATTATAGGAAGGATGTGAACGCATTGGCAAGAGTGCAGAAGAAGTTTACAAGAATGGTTCCTGGGATGAGACACTTCAGTTATGAGGAAAGATTGGAGAAGTTGGGACTGTTTTCCTTGGAGAGGAAAATGCTAAGAGGAGACTTGATAAAAGTTTTCAAAATCATGAGGGGTCTAGACAAAGTAGATAGGGAGAAACTGTTCCTGCTCGTTAACAGATCAAGAACCAGAGGGCACAGTTTTAAAGTGTTTTGCAAAAGAAGCAAATGTGAGGTGAGAAAAAACTTTTTCACAGAGCGAGTAGTTAGAGTTTGGAATGCACTGCCTGGAAGTGTGATGGAGGCAGGTTCGATTGAGACATTCAAGAGGGCATTGGATGATTATCTAAATAGAAACAATGTACAGGGTTACGGGGAAAAGGCAGGAGGTTGGTACTAAGTTAAAATGTCAGAGAGCCGGTGCAGGCACGATGGGCCGAATGGCCTTCTACACCGTAACAATTCTGTGTTTCTGTATATTTGGAACTTTGGAGGCTGTGTGCAGCCGGGGATCCTGTCGCTGTATTTTCCCTGCACTTTCTCAGGATCCCCGCAATCGTGGGTCTCTCTTTTTCTGCAAATGTGGCTGCTTCGCTTTTTTCTGTGAGCTTTTTTTTCTAAACTCCTTTGCTGTTCAGAAAGGTACAGCAGTGATTTTTTCCCTTTTTGTCCTTTTATCTTCGCCTTGCAGACCCCTTTTGTCTGAACTCCGGGAGCTTTTCCTTACTCGTAATTTTCTTTTACTTGCTGAGTTGCCTTACTGCAAAGATCCCATCCTTGTCACTAATTTGTTATGTTCTAATATTGGCACGGCTGGTAACCTTTTTAAAGGTTAATCAAACTCACGGAGCCGTGGAGGTGATTGAACATTGAACATTGCAGCTCGCGCTTATTCTATTGCAGTAACAGAACTAACAAAACAACATGGAATCTGCGATCCTATAATGCACTGGCTTGTAAAGTATGACCAGCTAAACAAGACATTCAATACTTAACACTTCCTTCTTTGCCAAGAATCTCTGCAATGTCACTTAGCATTACCAAAACATTTTCCTTCAGTGCATGTTTAAATCAGTACTTTTTTGAGAGCTCCTTTCAAACTTGAATTATTGTACACTTATTCTAGAAATTGCTTTTGCGTAGATGAATATTGGTTCTTTTGAGTTAAAAATTGATCCATGTCTGTCAATTATATATTAAATTCAGTATGCAGTATTGGGCTCCATTTATAGTAAGGATATTATGGCTTTAGAGAGGGTGCAGCATGAATACATGAGGCTGATGCTTGGTGTGAGGAAATACAGATAGAAAGGCAGACTTAAGGAATTGAAACAATGAAATAATATGCAACATGATATCAGGATGTCTCCAAGTGCTTTACAACCAATGAAGTTCTTTTGACATGTTGTTACTGTTGTAAAGAAAGAATGTGACATACCAACCAATTTGCAAATAGAAAAGTCCTGCAAATAACAATGAAATAAATCAGATCAATTATTTTCAGTACAAAAACAGAATTACCTGGAAAAACTCAGCAGGTCTGGCAGCATCGGCGGAGAAGAAATCAGTTAACGTGTTGATTGAGGGATAAATGTTGGCCAGGATGCTGTGAAACTCCCCACTCTTCTTCATATAGTGTCATTGGACTTTTAACATCTACCTGAGAGTGAGATGGAGCCTAGGTCTAACATCTCATCCAAAAGATGGCACCTCCAGTAATGCTGCTCAGTAGTGTCCTGAAGCCCCAGCCTAAATTATTTGTTCAATTCTCTGAAGTGGGACTGGAATCCACAACCTTCTGATTCAGGCAGGAGTTTTTCCATTGAGCCGAGGTCGACATTTAATTGAGTCTTTTATTGGTCAATAGAAATGTTTAAAATGATGAAAGGATAGGACAGGATACATAGAAGCAGAAAATGCTGGAAATACTTAATAGTTTTGGAAGCATCTGCAGAGAAAGACACGGGGGGTGGGGGGAGCTGGATTTAATGTTCCTGACATGGGTCCTGCCCATCGATTGGAGAATTGATGGGAAACCCCCATCGCTTCCATAGGGGAGGCCTGATCAAATTAACTGCCTCTCAAGCACTTAACTGGCCAGCATGGGGCCTTTCCCAGGGCTTAGGACCCCGATGGCAGAAATGACACCCGCTGAGAGCTGCTGGCCAATCAGAGGCTGGCATATCTCTATTGCCAGCAGTATCATCAGGAGCAGTGTCTCCTGCCTTTAGGACTCCAGGGACTTCATGGATCTCTGAATGAAGTGTGAGTTGGATAGAGTTCATGGGGAGAGGTTTGCGGGAGAGGGGCTCAGGGGGATCAGAAGCAAGAGCACGGCTGTGGCTTTGAGCCACACATCAAGAGGTAATAGTTGAGGCAGAAACAATGTCACACTGCAGTTTTTAAGAGATCAGTAGTGTAGGAAAAGTAATCATTTTGTATATTTTCAGTCAGATGATGTTGCGAGTCAGAATGTGCTTTTGGACTGTGACATATGAGCTTAATTCTGACATTGTCATTAGACCTGATGTAAATGGCAAGTGTAGAATTTAGCTCAATTCATAATCTCGGACAGAGGGAGTTTTAGGTTTTTGTTCTTATTTTCAGATGTGTAGTTGTCACTGAAGGGGCTGATGCTCTTCCAATACTTTGTTCGCTCTAGTACTGTCAGGAAATAGAGATAATTTAAGTAAGTTATATGTGTATATGGACGTGTTAAGAATAAGGTATATCATTAAGTTTGATTTATTTTTTTCTATTTGTGGGTCAAAAGGTGAAACGGGGGGGTGAATTTTTCAGTTGGCAGGTGGGCTGCCAACCTTAAGGTTGAACGGGAAGCGTTATTAATAAGATCAATTACTTTTTAATGGCCTTAATAGGCTGTTGACAGTTCAGTGGGCGTGCAGCCGCCTCTGGCGCGCACCCACCAAATGATATATCGAAATGACGCGTGGTGACATCGGGACGCATGCCTGATAAAGCTCTGTTTGTATATCTGCATTTCTAATGAGATTTTTAACGACTCTTGAAGGGAGTAAAATAAACACAAGAGTAGAAAAAACTGTGCTGTTGCCTAGCAACAAGAGTCCCGAGAGGGACGCATGCACGCACACACACACAGGAGAAACTAAAAGAAAAGCAGTTTGAGTTTAGTTGGAAGCAGTTGCCAGCAGAACCAGGTTCCAGAAACTAAAGAATAAAATCCCCAAATCCAGGGGAGTGGAACAGGAAAGGTCCAAAGAGGACAATCTAGTCAAAGGACAAGGACAGGAATCTGGAAAAGGTTTTGTTCTGTGGAAATGAAAGTAAGGAGCAGAGAGGAAGGCTCCAAGCTTCAGGCTTAAAGAGAAAAAAGCTGCAGGAAGCAGATTTAAAGCAAAAATGGCTTGTGAAAAGCCAAAAGGTCCAAGGAGTCAGCTGCAGTTCTGTAACTCAGTTTTACTATAGGCATGTGAAGCAGTAGTGTTCTGTTGCCGCAGCTGAGTCCGAGAGAGAGTGCATAGAAGAAAGCTTGAATGTATGTGGTGATCCAGGGGAGGGGAATATCAGAAAGAGAGTTCAACACCCTGGAGGTGGACCCATTGTGGAAGGCGTATGAGAGAAAGCTTGACACAAACGATATGTCAAGAGGAAACCCAAAGGGGAAACTATTTTATATGGTTTCTCAGCAGTTATATCAATTTCAGGGCAAACTACGTGAACTAAGAATCTTGCAAGCTGGTAGTGAAAGCTTCCAGTAACTTGATAGCAAATCGCAGAGCAGGTACAAAGATTTTACTATTGTCTGCACTGGTTATGCACATGTGTTATAGGAACACAAGAGCAGGAGTAGGGCATTTAGACATTAGACATTGAGCCTCTTCTGCCATTCAATGAGATCATGATTGATTCGTGTCTTACCTCCACATATCTGCCTTTTCCCTTAACACCTTTGATTAACAGAAATCTACCTTGGAGCACTGAATTGTTACAGCCCAAAAGGAGGCTATTCGGCCCTCTTTGTCCATGCCAGCTCTCTGTAAGAGAATCTCAGCTCATCCCCCATCCCGACCTTTTCCCTTCGCCCCGCAAATTTTTTTGTCTTCAGTTAATTCCCTATTGAAAGCCACAATTGAATCTGCCTCCATCACATTCTCAAGCAGAGCATTCCTGATCCTAACCATTTGCTGGGTATAAAACTTTTTCCTCATGTGGTTCTTTTGCTAGCCATCTTAAATCTCTACTGAATCCCTGGTTCTTAACGTTTCTGCCAGTGGGAACAGTTTCTCCCTATCTAGTCTGTCCAGACCCCACATGATTTTAAACACCTCTATCATATCTCCTGTCAAACCTTTCTTCTGTAAGGGTAACACCCCCAGCTTCGTCAATCCATCCATACAGCTGAAGTTTCTCATCCTTGGAACCATTATCATCATCGTCAATCTTTTCATCACCCTCTTTAGTGCCTTCACATGCTTCCTAAAGTGTGGTGCCCAGAATTCGACATCATGCTCCAGTTGAGGCTGAACCACTGTTTTATAAAGGTTCACTTGCTTGCTTTTGTATTCAATGGGCCAAATTTTCAGTACCGAGGCAGATAGCTTGAGTTGGGGAATTCTCTGACTCACCAGACTCTGTTTGGTAAAAAGTACACTGAACTGTATGAGTTTCACTCCAGGCAGTCTATTCAGCAAAGTCAAAATTCATGGAATAAAAGGGGCAGTGGCAGCAGAGATACAAATTTGGTTGAGTGACAGGAGACAGAGAGTCATGGTGAACGGTTGCTTTTCAGTCAGGAGGAAGGTACAGAGTGGGGATCCCCATGGTTGGTATTAGGTCTGCTGCTTTTCTTGAACTGTCTAATGATCTAGACTTATTTGCAGATGACATAAAACTTGCAAGTATAATGAACCCTTAGGAGAATAGTGATGGACTTCAAGAGGACGTAGACAGGCTGGTGGAATGGATGGGCACATGCCAGATGAAATTTTAATGCAGGGATGTGTGAAGTGATATATTTGGTAGAAAGAAGGAGGGAAGGCAATTTAAAATAAGGGATACAATTCTAAAGAGAGTTCAAGAGCAGAGGGACCTGAGGGTATATGTGCACAAGTCATTGAAGATGGCAGGACAGGTATAGAAAGTGGTTAATAAGGCAGACAGAATCCTGGGCTTTATAAATAAAGGCACAGGGATGGATTTTCATATTATCTTCCCAGCTTGGCAGACCTTTAAAATGATGGGCAGAACCCGAATCTGGAAGTCTCGCTGTTATTTCTGACAATTTTTGCTGGTAGAGGAAAGGTGAGTGGGGTGTAATTCGCACAGTCAGAAACCCAAATTCAACAGGCCAGTTGAACTCCGTGCTGAGTTCAAACAGACCATATTTTGACTGTTGCAAGGGCCTTAAATTGCAGTATGGGAGACACAAATTGGTGTAATATAAGTAAATGCTCTTGAACAGTGAATGAATCTGCACTTTTTAAATCCCCAGCTCTTTCAGCTTTAAAAAAATAAACAGGCTACAGGTGTTACTGAGAGTTTAAAAAAAACTCTGTTGGACTACTTTGATTGAAAAGTCATCTGCTGCAAGTTAGAAAGAAAGAGTAGCATCTTGTCATGTAGTTTTAATTGAGATCTTTGTTGAAATTTCACCAAGGGCTATTATTGTCATTATGAATGCATGGTTGAGTTTTAAAAGCTATGATTATCTCAGCAGTTTGACTGACAGTTTAAAGAGGC
This sequence comes from Cetorhinus maximus, assembly GCF_964194155.1. Taxonomy (NCBI): domain Eukaryota; kingdom Metazoa; phylum Chordata; class Chondrichthyes; order Lamniformes; family Cetorhinidae; genus Cetorhinus; species Cetorhinus maximus. Next base: position 109,101,398 of record NC_135879.1, on the reverse strand, counting down.
TATTAAAGGGCTATCTGTCTTTGATGTGGTGTCTGAACAGAAGTTTGTTTTTTAAGAGATTAACCATTTGAAAACATTTAAAAGCTTTGAATGGAGTTTATGAATGTGAGTTATTTCACATTAGGGAGTGTGAGCTGTATTAGATTGTTAGAAGTTTATTTTCTTCATTTCCATATGACTCCTGATGTCTGTCCATGGTGGATACTGGGTGAGTGGCAATGGAGGAGGCATGGAAGGTGTGACGGGCCATGTGGGGTGGGTGGGGTGTGAGGGGTTGTTAAGGGTGAGGGGTATAGGGCCAAACAACTTCTAAAACAACTGGGGCCAAGTCCCAGAGAACTGAACCAGGTCTTCTAACCAGCCTGCCTCAGCACTTGCCCATCCCAGTGGCCGTCTACGCTCTGGTCCGGGATTGGTGTACCCGATTCTGCCCCCGCCCCTGGAGTGAAAATTGCACATTTTGGGGTACTGTTTTACCGAGGCAGGCCAAGTTAGTCAGGAAATTTTCCAACTCAAGCTACTCGCCTCAGTAGCGAAAATCTGGCCCGTAGTATGCTATTGTATGAATTCTGGTAAGTCATCTTTTTCAAATGCTGGTTGAATTTTTAATTCAATAATGAGAAATAACTGTCAAATCTATGCATCTGACAATACAACTACTTAGCAGAGAATATTATTTGACGCATCCACTATACAAATTGTAATACGCAATGCTGTAGTTAACATAATTCACAGGATAAACTGAAGAGTTGATCAAAGGGCATTTTTTCGTTCATAGCATACTGCTTGTTAGCTGGATAGAATGAGTCAGCTGCAGTGAGATTCTTCACTTTAACACAATTTCTGTTGACTAAACACAGCTGACGGCCTTGCTTTTTCTTTTGGTTTTCGGCTCTTTTCCTCAATGTCAGCCAAGGGTTTATGTCTTCCTGTCAGGTCACCTCATTCTGGTGGGCAAGTCACCTGCCCCAGCATATGGATAGCTCCAGTTGCACTGTCAATGCCATTGCTTTAATTGTGTTTTAAGGAATTCCCCTCTACTAGTTTTCTTTCCACCCCAGATAATCACCTAGTCTTGCCAAACAGGAAGAAAGCCAGTATGAATGTTCATTGAAACCAAGAGTGATAGAAATTTAAGTTTCTAGATTAAAAGTCAGAACTTTAACGTTACAGTTGAAGTTCTGGCTGATATATAACGACTTTGCTACTTCTTCAACTTCTAAGCTTACAAATTGGTGTTGACAATTTTAGCAAATGGATTTTTAACTTACTTATGTGGCATTCCTCTGTTCATTATTTTAGTGGACCATGGCCTGAAACTTCCTCTGGACTCAGGAAAACCCAACCTGTGCACTTTTGAGGCTGGAAAACTGCACACCCAACCCATGTATGATGTCACACTCCATTTTTGTCATTTTCTACTGGGCTCAGGTTCGCAGTACAGCTTGTGAGCTGCGCTGGAGTACGTGAGGAGTGTGGGTGTGGAGGTGAGCCGGTTAGAAAGCCCCCCTGGTTCTCCAACACAGTATCCCAGCTCTCGACAGTGTTTAAAGACACCTTAAACCTCGCCCCTCACTTCCTCATACCTCCACAAACCCCCCTGCCAGTCCGTGCCCTCTCAGATTGCACATTGGCAGCCCATGCCACCTCTGTGCCTCCCATTTATCCTCCATGCCCCCTCATATCACCCAAGCCACCTCTATTCCAATATCAATGGAAAACAGTTTACATTCCGTGGGAAACAATAAACCCCTCACCATCTAATTAAGCCTTCATATCATTGATAAAAGTAAAAATGCATTTAGTGATGTAAAAACGCTTGTAATACTTGTAATCCTTATTAACTTGTGCCAACAAACCAGGAACCACATTAAAGGGACAATCTGTTATACAATTTCCTGAAACTGTCATTCGTTCTTTTTTTATTCTTTCATGGGATGTGGGTGTGACTAGTCAGGCCAGCATTTATTGCCCATCCCAAATTTCCCTTGAGTAGGTGGTCGTGAGCTGCTTTCTTGAACTACTGCAGTCCATGTGGTGTAGGTATATCCACAGTGCTGTTAGGTAGGGAGTTCCAGGATTTTGACCCAGCAACAGTGAAGGAACAGCGATTTATTCCATGTCAGGTTGGTGTGTGGAGGGGAGGAGAACTTGCAGGTGGTGGCGTTCACATGCATCTGCTGTCCTTGTCCTTCTAGATGTTAGAGGTTGAGGGGTTTGGAAGGTGCTGTTAAAGAAACCTTGGTGAGTTGCTGCAGTGCATCTTGTATATTGTACACATTGTTGCCACTGTGCATCAGTAGTGGAGAAAGTGAATGTTTAAGGTGGTGGATGGAGTGCCAATTAAGCGGGCTGCTTTGTCCTAGGTGGCATCAAGCTTCTTGAGTGTTGTGGAGGCTGCACTCCTCTGGGCAATTGGACAGTATTCCATCACACTCCTGACTTGTGCCTCGTAGATGGTGGACAGGCTTTGGGGATTCAGGCGGTGAGTTACCTGCCACAGAATTCCCAGCCTTTGACCTGTTCTTGTAGCCATGTCTTCATATGTCTGGTCCAGTTCAGTTTCTGTGTGTGCTAGATTTTCAGATGAATGGAACACCTACCGTTCTGAACCCCATCAGTGCTTGTTACTCAGCCAAGCATTGATAATGGCACAGCTGTCCAAACAATAGCCTACTCTTTGGAAAGGAAAGAACAGAAGATGCTCATTTCAATTTCCAAATAGACTGCCTGTCAATCAATATAAGGGATAAGGTGGTTAGATTTTTTTCAAGTCTTAAAATAGTGGACAAAGAAATGTCATACAAATGCAGTAAGCATACATCCACTCATCTCACCAACAATAATTCTTAGCCTTTGGTATCTGCATTCTAATAAAATATTACCAGTGCTATTACAACTGCCCAATATTAATGCAGGTAAAAATCTTGGACTGTGGAAAGTCTTGGAAATTTATCATAATCCCCTTAACCAAAAATGGGAGGTTGTGTGATGCAGTGGGTCCCCGCCTCTGAACCAGTAGGTCCGGGTTTGACTCCCAGCCCCAGAACTTGATGGCCAAGCAGGTGAGTATCAACCAGAAAATCCTCCCAACACATTTCACTGGCAGGCAGTAAGAGCAGGAAAGATTCCTGGTCAGCCATGTGCTGGAGAGAAAGATGGAGCCCCTACCATCGTTCTCCATAGCTCAAGATTATAACATGCACGTAAAAGTGTATGTTGCCAACAGCAACTTGGACTCCCTGAGTGAACTGTAACACACTATCACTCCTAACCAAAATGGCCCTGAAAACTTCAAACATTACAACCTAAAACAGAGTACACTAAATAAATAAACATGCATATACAACATAATTTAGTGGTATCTATTTGTGTCCTAACCAGGTTACTTTCGCAGTTTTACAGTGACAATAAGATGCTCATGTTATTATAAGTGTCCAGAGGAACATATCCAGCTTGAGTGTGCAACATGAATTAGAATGCAACATTTCATTTTTCATTTGTAAGCTACAATCCGAGGAAGAATGATATCCAGTATTTATGGTAATTGACAATAACGTATTGGAGGCTTTCCATGGCAGACACTGACTTTTCATAGGGCAGAATTTTCTCATTGGCGTGTGGGGCCCAGCCCGCACGCCGAAGCATAAAATGATGCACGGTGACGTCGGGCGGGTGTCCCGACATCACCGCGTGCCATCGCGATACTTCGTTGGGCGGGTGCACGTTGATCTCCAATGCGCACCCGCCATTAATTAACCAGTCACTTAAGGCCTATGAGGCGCCAATCAATGATGATTTTTCGGCGCTTGTGCAATCTTCAGGTTGTCACATGGACGCAATGGACGGGTGGGTAGGACACATTTGTATAAACTTCATCCACGGGCGGGATAAGAGGTCTCAGTGGGGTCGTGAGTGTGCTCTGTCAAATATTGATGTTTCGAAGTTACTGATACTTGCCTGTGTGATCTGCAATAGTTCAAAACGCATACCAGCTGCTTGGTCTGGACTCTTAAGCTTCAGGTCAGCACTCTGCAGTGAAGAATCATTTTTGGGCCTGCAGGTTTCAGGGAGCCTTCCTTTAGCCTGGGAATGGGAGCTGAACTCTCCGCTGGAGGCATGTCCCCTGAGGAGGAAGGGAGGGCTAGAAGGGGGAGGAGACCTGGAGTGCACATTCAGCTTCCAGGGGAGCCACCTTTGGGAGGTCAGGCACAAGGGGTGCAGGGCTAAGAGGTAGTCCAAGGCGGAAGGGGCCGCAGAAGTCGCCACTATCCTGCTGCCAGGGTATACAGGCGGCGAAGCAGCTACCTCAATATGTCTGAGGTGCAGTGCCGAAGGAGGCTCCGTCTCTCAAGGGAGACAGTCAACTATATCTGTCAGATGATTGGGCCTGAGATCTCTGCTAACTGTGTGGGTGGACACCCCATTCCAGTGGCTCTAAAGGCCACAGCTGCCCTCAACCTCTAAGCCTCTGGCTCCTTCCAGGGCTCAGTGGGTGATCTTTGCGGTGTCGCCCAATCAACTGTCCACACTCGTGTCAAGCAGGTTACAGATGCTCTGTTCAGGCGTGCATTGACCTTAATCCTCTACTACTGGGACCAGGCAGGCCAGACACAGCGAGCCAGAGGCTTCGCAGCGATTGCTGGCTTCCCCCATGTCCAGGGTGCTATAGACTGTACACATGTGGCCATCAAGGTGCCAGCAGGTAAGCCCGGTGCCTTCGTCAACAGGAATGGCTTCCACTCCATGAACATGCAGATAGTGTGTGATCACAGAATGATGATTCTACAAGTCTGTGCAAGGTACCCAGGCAGCTCCCATGACACCTACATCCTTAGACACTCCCAGGTGCCGGGGCTCTTCAGTGCTCCCGCCCGGCTGGATGGATGGCTGCTGGGCAACAAGGGCTACCCTTCAGAAGGTGGCTCATGACGCCCCTCTGCCATCCAAGAACAGAATCTGAGCAGCGGTACAATAGGAGCCACAGCTCCAGAAGGGCTGTGGTGGAGAGAGCCATCGGTCTTCTCAAGCACGCGGAATGCAGATGGCAGCAGATCGATCGGTGCCATGCCACCTTGAAGCTCCCCTCCCAGCATGTCATCATCCTGACTTTGACATGCCCTGGAGTTCCAGCACAGCGCCCAGGTGCAGCTCCTCCAGGTTGCCCCCAAAACAGTCATGTGGGTCTCAGTGTACCACATGCTGCGGGTGCAGAACCCATCTCTTCACCACCCTCTCAGGGTGACCTTGGCATGGGCAATATCTGCTGGCCCACCCAGTGAAAGACAGATGTCGTCAATGATTCAATGCAGTCACTACACTCAGACTTGAGGGGGCGGGGGGGGGGGCACCGGGGGGGAAAGCCTACCTGCTGGGTTAAGTGACCAATGCCAACATGATACTCACCCTTCTTGAGCGCAACAGGTCGTTGAAGCGCTTGCGACACTGGACCCAGGTGCGCCGCACCACGTCGTGGGAGCTCACCACCTCCGCCACCTCCTCCCAGGCACGTTTGGTCATGTGGGGGGGCCTCCTCCTCCCGTCCTAGAGTACCAGGACCTCCCGCCATGCTGCCACCTCCTCGAGGAGAACATGAAGGCAATCATCGGAAAAACGAGGGGCTCAGTGCCCCCCTGCCCTCCTGCCTGCCTGGCCTGCTCAGCAGCAGCGCTCTGGGGAGCCCTTCCACTGGCCATAATTCACAGCCTTGGAAAGGCTGCAGCAGCTTTTTAAAATAGGCCACCAGGTCACCATTGGACCCAGCGGTCATTGCAGTCCCCCCGCCGCCCGCCCACTCCCGCTGTCCTCGGAAGCTGCGATTCACGCTGGGCGGGCCTTAATTGGCCCGCCCACGTAAAATGGCGGCCCAGACCCGATCATGGGTGGCAATCGGATCTGTGCCCGCTTCCGCTCTGTCCCCCCACCAGTCAGAAAATTCTGCCAATAGAGCCATTTATGGCACAGAAGGAGGCCATTTGGCTCATCAAGTTATGCCAGCTCCCTGCCGAGCAACTCAGCCAGTCCTAGAGCTCTGTTTAATTCCTGTACCCCTGCAAGTTTATTTCCTTCAAGTGCCCATCCATTTTCTCTTTGAAATCATTGATTGTTTCCATCCCAGGTCATTACCCACTCATTGCGTAATAAAAGTTCTTCCTTAAATTCCCCCTGCATCTCTTGCCCTAAACCTTAAACCTGTGTCCCCTAGCCCTTGTGCCACCAGCTAATGAAAAGAACTTTTCCTTGTCTACTTTATCCAAACTTCTTGTAATCTTGTATGCTTCTATTAAATCTCCCCTCAAGCTCCTTTGCTCCAAAGAGGACAACCCCAGCCCTTCCAAATTAACCTTGTAACTAAAGCCATTTTACTATTCTGGTAAGCCTCTGCACCCTCTCAAAGGCCTTCTATTTTTCCTAAAATATGGTGACCAGAACTGGATGCAATACTTTAGTTGAGGCCTAACCAGGACATTAAAAAGGTTCAGCATAGCTTCCCTGCTTTTGTACTCAGTGCCTTTATTTATGAAGCCCAATGTCCCATATTCTTTGCTAATTACTCTCTCAAATGTCCTGCCGTCTTCAAAGATCAATGCACATGCACCCCCAGGTCCCCCTGTTCATGCGCACTCTTTAGAACTGTGCCATTAAGTTTATATTGCCTCCCCACATCCCTTCTGCCAAAATGCATCAGCTTGTACTCCTCTGCAATAAATTCCATCTGTAACTTGCCTGCCCATTCTTCTAGCCTATCTAGGTCCTGTTGCAGGCAATTTGTATCATCCTTACTGTTTGCCACTCTCCAAGTTCGGTGTCAGAAGCAAATTTTGAAATTTTACTCCATATTCAAGATCCAAGTCATTTATGTATAGCAAAAAAAAAGCAGCGGTCCTAGCACTGAGCCTTGGGGAAACCACTTTCTACCACCTCCTTTCTGGGGTAAAAAAACATCTACCAAACTCACTCTTTCTGTCCTTAAACCAATTTTTATCCAGTTGGACACTGACCCTCCTATTCCATAAGCTTCAATTTTATGAACCAGCCTTTTATGCGATACCGTTCTTAAAATCCATATAGTCAACACCCAATGCATTCCTCTCATCAAACTTCTCAATACTCATCAAAAATTCAGTTAGATTAGTCAAGTGCAATCTGCCTTTTACAAATCTGCGCTGGCTCTTCTTAATTAATAACGTCTCCAGGGGTCTGTTGATTTTTTTCCCTGTTTATAGATTCCAAAATTTTACCCACCATTGATGTTAAACTAACTGGCCTGTAGTTGCTAGGACTGTTCTTACACTCTTCCTTGAATAAGGGTGTTATATTTGCCACCCTCCAACCCTCTGGCACCTCACCCATATCTAGGAAAGATGGAAAGATTAAGGCAAATTCTTTCATTATCTCCATCCCAACTTCCTTTAGCAACCTGGGATGCAAGCCATTCGGACCAGGTGACTTATCTGACCTAAATATAGTCAGCCTTTCAAGTATCTCCTTCCTTACAATTTTCGCACTATCCAATACTTCCGATATCTCCGTTTCTACCAATATTTTGTCAGCTTTCTCTTCCTTATTAAACATTGATACAAAGAACTCATTAAGTATTCCAGCCTTGCCCTGTGCCACTAAGCATGTATCACCCTCTTTGTCCCTAATAGGACCCACTCCACTCTTACTACACACTTTTTATTTACATGTCGGTAGAAGATTTTTGGGTTCACTTTTATGTTGATTGCCATTCTACTCTTGTATTCTTTCTTTGCCAGTCTTATTTTCCTCTTCACGTGCCTTCTCAACCTATTGTTTTTGGCCTGGTTTTCCCCTTGTAATTAAACATTTAATTGCCTGGTGAAAAATAGAGGAAATTTGGCTGAGAGGATGGCATGTCCTCAATGGAGCTAATCTAATTTTCTGACTAAGTTGGTGGAAAATCAAGCAGGCTTCTTTATAGGTCAGTGTTCCTCCTTGCCTCTTTTCCAACTTTACTACCCGCACAGGCAATTATTTAATGCCAAAATGCAAAAAAAATCTGCACTCTACCACAATTTTCTTGAAATGACATGACATTAGCTGTGGTTTTCACTAAATGATATCTGGAACAGACAAAAATGTTGAAATGATCTCATTAATAGTGAAAAGCACATACATAATCAGTATTGGATTCCTGGTTCAGATATGTACCATATATCTAAGGCTGTAGTTATGTATCTGCAGATATGAAGAAGAAAATTACATCATTATTATGAATATTGAAGTAACGTTACATTGAATTTCCAAACTAGTTAGTTTAATTTCATATGAAGCCATTTCTTTTAGCTATGTACAATTCTTCAGCAATACAATTTCTACATTCAGAAAGAGTAAAACTACATTTTTTATGTTACAGAATGTTTCTCACTCCTGCCTATCACGAAGACTATAATCATATAAAGAAACTCCTACATAAATACCTTTCCACTAATTTAAACTATCGAGACAGAGAGAATAGATATGAATCTGAATATTTCCACCCTAACTGCAACTTTACTTTTTAAGTCATCTTGATTACTTTTCCGACAAACCAATCTTTTTATTTAATGTCACCTGCATGTAATACGCCTGATGTTAGACATTGAAATACTGTGAAAAAATTTCAATGATTTTCAATATAAAATGTAAGAAAATCAACTTGATTGAGTTGTCCCCTTGTCAGTGAAAGTAACCTTACACCAGTTGTATGTATGATTCATGCTGAAAACAAGAAAATGTGGTTTAATTTTGGTGTGGTTTAAATGCGTTTCGTAGTTTATGCAAATAGAGCACTATTTTACAAGTTTAGAAGCTCTGCAAAGTAAGTACTTTTTAGATCGAGGAAAAGGGTTCAGCCATAATTATTGTAGAAATATCTGGTAGCATAGAGATTGATGCTTCTACTAGCCAGTGCGTGGGATAAATTTTCCAGCAGACCACTTGATGTTCCTCCCAATAAACTAACATCTCAGCTCCATGGGCAGTATGTCTTCTATGTGGAATCATAGAATGTAGTGTGCACCTACAATGGGCTTTACACAAACCCATCTAATCTCTTAAGGTTAGATTCTATCCTCTGTATCTATGGCTGCTGGTTACAGAGAAGCAACTTAATGTGAATGTGCAAGTATACATTTTCTATTTCTTGGCTGCCACTTCTACCTTGAAGTAAAGTAGAGAAGCATAATGAGAGCATAATATGTGTGTACATTACATCCAATAACATCTTCTGGGCTATAGCAGTTCCCAAATTAAGTTTATGCCATGTTTGATGTGTGATACAACAAAGGTGAGCAACATTGAGCAACAATTAACTTCAGCTTCCTCCTGATCCAAGCAAATATCTTCCTTATTTGTACACAGGTTCAAGGGACATGGGTGGCTGTATTGGCTGAGTTGATGATCTCTCTTCATGCAGCTTGTACCTCTGCTTTTGCTGGATGGTGGCCTTCAACTCCAAATAGGGATCCTCAGGATTTTCCGTCGACACTGCAGGGTTTGCTGACCCCCTTGCCTGAATTCCAGATAAAAAGGCAGCAAAGCACTGCACCAGGTGTGCAAATTTGTCAAGTTCATCCAATACATTCAGCTTAGCAAGAAAATCAAGGGCTTAAGTGGAGTTTTGAAGAGAGATAACTTCTGTAAAATAAATATTCATGAGCTGATTTAACTTTTTTTATTGTTGTGGTGCAATTAGGAGAATACAGAAATTGGAAAAGATCCTTAGATTTATTGCTTAAAAATGTATTTAAAAATCAACAGAAATGGGAAAAAATAAAACATGATGTTATTGAATTTAATCATGACACTTTGTGACAATTTCATATTTAAGAAATACTGATGATGAGACTCATTTCCTGAATATTATTGGAAGGTGAGGATTGAATTTTTTAAAGGTCATGCTGGTGCTTGTTTAAAAAGTGCGAGTGTTGGAAATAGCCAATTAGCATGTACATACTGTTCTTATAGAAGGTGTTCCTCCGACATCATCGTGTCAATTCTGATGAAGGATTACAACTGAAGTATTAGCACACCTTCTCATTCAAATACAGATTCACCTGGGACAAAATCCAGTATATTTCTTTTTACCCAAAAGTTTTTATGAAAATAGAAAGGTGCCCTTGAAGCCCATGGGAACATTTTAAACTAGGTTTCACACCGGATGCATTGTCGAACCAGAAGAGTGAGCACACATCACCTACTGCTGGAAAACTCCGGAATTATCTATCGAGGGTGATCGACATCTGAGTCTTGATTTACACTGCAACTTTAGCATTATAGTGAAGCAATGTTAATGTTGCAGTATAAACATACCAAACATGCTGCATATAAATTAAATATGGCATCTTTTAAAATTTTTATTTCACACATTCCAAATAGTTATCATACCATAGCTTGTATCAGATAAGAGATTACATTAAACTTTATCTAGATTGCCATAGGCCTTTGGTAAATTAAACATAATAGACTAATAAGTGAGGTCAGAACATCCAGTATGAGGGGATAAGTATAATAATGGATAACTAACTGGCTGCAAGACAGATGCAGAGAGTTGAAAAGAAAGACGCATATTTATATAGCGCTTTCCATGACCACTGGATGTCTGAAAGCATTTTGCAGTCAATGAAGTATTTAGGAAATGTAGGGTGGAATTTTATGGCCACCAGATTTTACAGTCCTGCCAAAGTCAATGGACTTTTGAATGGTTTGCTGCATTTTACCGCCCCATCCCCGCCACAACGGGGCCGTAAAATTCCGCCTGTAGTCACGGTTGTACTGTAGGAAACACAGCAGCAATATTTGCACACAGAAAACTCCCACAAACAGCAATGTGATAATGACCAGATAATCTGTTGTTTGTGATTGATCGAGAGATAAATATTGGCCAGGACACCGGGAATAACTATATTCAATCTGTATTTGACTGAGAAAATATGCTAATACTGCATTTGTAATCCTTCATCAAAACTACCATAATGATGATGTTGGAGAAACACCTTTAATAAGAACAAGTAAGAAATGGTAAATGGCTATTTCCAACACTTGTACTTGTTTTTAGTGATGTTGATTGAGGAATAAATATTGGCCAAGAGACTAATGAGAACTCCCCTTCTCTTCAAAATAAAACCACAGGATATTTTACATCGACACAAGCAGGCAGCTGGGGCTTCATCTGAAAGACAGTGCCTCCAACAGTGAAGTACTCCCTCAGTACTGCATTGGAGTGTCAGCCTTCATTCTTGTGCTCAGTTCAGTTTCTGGTCAATGTTAACCTCCCAGGATGTTGACAGTGGGGGATTCAGTGCTGGTAATGCCATTGAACGTCAAGGGGCAATTGTTGGATTCTCTCTTGTTGGAGATGGTCATTGCCTGACACTTGTGTGGCACGAATGTTACTTGCCACTTGTCAGCCCAAGCCTGGATATTGCCCAGGTCTTGCTGAAGCAATCCATGTTCAATGGCATTACCATCACTGAATCACCAACTATCAACATCCTGGGAGTTATCATTGACCAGAAACTGAACTGGACTAGCTATATAAATACTGTGGCTACAAAAGCAGGTCAGAGGCGAGGAATCATGCGATGAGTAACTCACCTCCTGACTCCTCAGCCTGTCCACCACCTACAAGGCACAAGTCAGGAATGTGATGGAATACTCCCCACTTGCCTGGATGAGTGCAGCTCCCACAACACTCAAGAAGCTTGACACCATCCAGGACAAAGCAGCCCACTTGATTGGCACCACATGCACAAACATCCACTCCCTCCACCATCAAACCATAGTAGCAGCAGTGTGTACCATCTACAAGATGCACTGCAAGAATTCACCAAGGCTCCTTCGACAGCACCTTCCAAACCCACAACCACGACCACCTAGAAGGACAAGGGGAGCAGACACACGGGAACACCACCACCTGGAAGTTCCCCTCCAAGCCACTCACCCTCTTGACTTGGAAATATATTGCTGTTCCTTCACTGTCACTGGGTCAAAATCCTGGAACTGCCTTCCTAACAATACAGTGAGTGTACCTACACCACATGGACTGCAGTGGTTCAAGAAGACAGGTCACTACCACCTTCTCAGGGGCAACTAGGGATGGGCAATAAATGCCAGCCCAGCCAGCGAAGCCCATATCCCATGAATGAATAAAAAAAATAAAGCCCTGCAGTAGAACTTGAACAAGTAAGAGTGCTACCAACTGAGCCACAACTATTCAGGGTGGCAGAATTAGGGGGAAAGTGAAAAGTGGGTCTCACAAGACTCTGTGCTGGGACTACTGTTGTTCACAATTTGTATTAATGGTTTAGACTTTGGAATAAAACACGGAATTTTAAAATTTATTGATGACACTAAATTGCTCTAGTGGGGGGCAGGTGATGGTTAATACTGGAGTGGGCTACATTAGTTCACAAGAAGACATTAATGAACTTGCAGTTTGGACACATAATTGGAAAATGAATTTCAGCACAGATAAGTATGAGGTACTATATTTTTGTGAAAAAATTGGGAGGTCGCATATTACTTGAAAAGTAAGAATCTAGGGTAGAGAAGCAAAGGGACCTGGACATACAAATACAGAAATCACGGAAAGTAGCATATATGATTAATGTGGTCATTAAAACAAAACAAGCGTTTGGGTGGAATCATCCCCGATTTGCCTAAGTGCAGTAGTTGGCAGGAAAAAGGGTGTTTTACCTGTCGGCCACAGTGGCAGGATTTCACGCCACATCATCCCATTCCAACGTGTCCTGCCTCAATTATAATGCGTTCCTGGGAAACACGCCAGATCGCTGGCGGGATGGCCTCTGATTTGCCCGCCCCGCTGTCACCTCAGGCTGTCAGTAATCCGGGCGCCATATTAAAAGGGAGCCCCCTGCACAGAGCTAGCTCTCTCGAAGGGATTGGAAGCTGCAGGAAAGTTATGGCTGCCAAAAGGAGGAAACATGCTGCCCCCAAATTCAATGGCGCCTCACTTGGGTGCCTACTGGACGCAGTGGAGATCTTCCATGAAGTCCTCTACGCCGGATCTGAGCAAAGGGCAGCAAGCAAGGTCACCAATCCAGCATGGGAGGTGGTGGTCAGCGCCAACACACCGTAAAAGAGGGCAGCTACCCAATACTGAAAGAGAATGAAGGATCATCTCCATTCTTCCCCAGTGAATCGCTCTTCTGATCACTCTCAACTCACACACTCACAGCCATCACATATCCTCAGGGGTCTCACCCACTGCCCGTTCAAGGGATATCACCATTCACTCTGTCACACACACCTTCATCTGTCCTGCGGTTTGTATTGTCATCCCATTGATGGCACCACTCACCACCCACACATCCTTCTCATCTGGCCTAGCAGGCATCCTGCTTACACTCTTTCCATCTGTCTTCATGCAGGACAAGCTGGTACACAACAAGAGGGAGAGGTTGCAGATGGGTGGAGGAATGCCTGACATAAAGGTCCTCTTTGACTTTGAGAATAGTGTCATCCAGCTGGCCGACAACGATCTGGGCCATACCTATGTTGACGGAGGTGTCGGCAGTGCTCAACCAAGTTAGGATCCAGCAGTGCAACATCCATCAGACAACCATGCTGTGAGTGAGTTTCCCTGTTCTGAAGTCCCCTGCCATGCACTAAATATCTCTCTTTGCTTCCGCAGGCTCATCTGGGAAGCAGCTGAGGGGGTCCATGAGCCAGGTCCTCGACTCAAGCCCTGGAGACAGGATCTGATGATACCCACCCTGAAGTCCCATCGCAGTGCTCACCCACACCCTCCAACAGCGCAGAGACACGTACATCAGTCAGACCTTGTTCTAGAGTAGCCTCGGGATCACAATCTGGTGAACACATTGCACTGTCTGAACCACAGCAGGCAGTGGCAGGGACTTCCCAAGTGTCTGGCAGTTGGAGGACCACTGAAGGCCAGAAATCTACTGAGTCAGAGTCAGATGATGAGCTTCTGGACTCGGTCATATCTCAGTTGCTGGACCTGCGAAGGCAAGCTTGGAAACATTAAGAAGTGATGTTCTCTGCGCTCTTCAGATTGCAAGGCACAAAGGAGGAATCCGTCCGCCTTCAGTTTGAAGTGATAGCATTGACATCCCAATGCACCGAGGTCAACACTTCTAAGATGATGTTACCATGGAGACCTTGTTCAAGGACATCGGTCCTGCGCTGCTGCATGGGCTGAACTCCATCACTGATACCATAGTTGACCTCCAGCAGTGTCAACACGAGAGGGTTGTGGGGCAGCTCAATCTCACTCCAGCTTCCCCTTCTCCTCAAGGAGTCAGCCAGGGGCCCTCAGGCACCCATAGGGAGGAGCATCAGCAGCTGCACACCCCAGGGCCATCCACCCAGGTGACTCTGGGAGTGTCCGGCCCATCCAAATCCCCTCTTCCTGTGACCCCAACAGCTTCAGCCCCACAGGCTGACGAGGGTGCCACTGCCACACAGCCTGAAAGCAGGCCAGAGTCCTCCAAGTCTCGGCCCTCCAGAGGGCACTCGCCAAAGTCATCACAGACAGGGCGTCACAGTCAGCAGGCTGCCTCCACCTCCACTGTGGATGCCCGGGAAGCACCACGATGTAGCGGCAGGGTTAGGAAGGTTAAGAAGATGTAACTGCACAGCCTGGGCATGGGCATTAATCACTTGTGCATAATGTTCACTATTGTAAATAAACTCCCAAGAATGTCTCCTCACCTATGGCTCCTTGTTCTGATGAGCAGTGTTCTTGTCACTCAGATATGAAAGCTTGGTTCCTGCACAAGATAAAGGCAGATGTCTCAGTCCAGGGCCTCTTCCCTGTGCAGCATTTAACCTTCAGACCAAAGTGATGGTCTGACTTCGCACACCCTGAACACATCACTGATGCCTGCGCCTCGACCTTCCCTCAACCCCCTCCCCCCGGCATGTACTTGAGTATTTACTTCAGCCTGTGCTGCCTTGCCCCGGCACCACACTGAAAGCCAGCTGGGAAAAAGCGACTTGCCTGTGCCCTCGGCAAATGTGCGGCGTCTCTTCCTAGAAACCCTATGGGCTATGCTCGCGAACACTGTGTAAGATTGTGTGCGCTCACTTCTGAGCTCCCCTCAAAGTTCAGGTTGCCAGGTGAACACCTTGAAAGGCAGTTGTGAAGCATGCCGTTCTAAGTCACGTCGACGTGGGTGGTAAATTTAATGTGGGAGGATGATTAAGGTGGGCAAGGCTTAGAGTTAGATGCAGATATATTAAAATAATGTTCCCGATGTCTGGCGGCCCGCCATTGTTGGATGGAGCAGACGATCGCAAATTGGGTTCACAATGGCGTAAAACTGATTTTTGGCCTTCTCGCCATATTGTTCCACCCCCCCCCACCCACCCACCATGGAAAATTCCAGCCTTAGGATTTATTTCTAGAGGGTTAGAATTGAAAAGTGGTCGAATTTATGCTAAACTTATATTGAAATTTGGTTAGACCATACTTGGAGTACGTTGTGTATGGAGTGTGAAATTCTGGTCACCAAAGCATATAAAGACACTGAAGAGAACACAAAAAAAATCATACTATGATGATACTAGAACTGAGGTTATAATTACCAGGAAAAGATAAACAAGCTGGATGTCTTTTCTCTTTAAAAGGGAAGGCTGAGGGATGATCTAATTAAGGTCCCTAAAACTTATGAAAGGTTTTGATAGAGTGGACACAGAGATACATTTTATCTACCTGTGGGGAAGAGTAAAACTAGATGCTGTAAATGTAAGATAGCCACCAAGATGTCAAATAGGGTATTCAGAAAGAATTTATTTATCTAGAGGGCGGTGAGAATGTGGAATCTAGAACCAAATAGTGTGCTTGAGGCAAATAATTTAGCTGCATTTAAGGAAGGCTAGATAAACATATGGGGAGAAGGGAATAGAGGTTTATGCTGGTAGAATTAGATGTGGAATGATGGGAGGAGATTCAAGCAGGGCATAAACACTGGCATGGACTGAATGGCCTGTTTCTGTTCTGCATATTCTATGTAATTCTATGTCACGTGGTTGCTTATTATTTGAATGTTTAAGTTCTTGCATTACTTACTGGATGTAAGGTAATATCTTATGTTGTTCCTGTACTTTGTTGCATTTATGTTGTGAAAGCACTGAATTCATTCCAGTAGGAAATCTATCCCACAAGTCTTTAAATTGCGTTGCTGTACTAGGTTGTATGGAAAGTCTTGATTAGATTCTTGTACTGTAACCATTTGATGTCAATGCTAATGATACTTACTGTGTTTTTATATCTGGAATAATGAAGTAGAACTACTTCTTTGGGGCTGACTGCTCAGAAATAATTGGATTCAGGGAGACATAAGACTACATAAATTGGAATCAGACATGTGCACTTGTCTCATGTTGCCCCTGCACAAATAAGATGGACAGACTGTAATGTTTTTAAACACTTTCCAAACTTGTAGGATACAAATGGGGACATTAGGCAGTTTAAATTTTGTTTTCTGATTCAAGGGTGCATATAAGGGTTTGCTTTAGCACAGGACAAATTGTTAATTTTGCATTTCTGATAATCAGAAACACAGCATTGTGCAAAGAGGTGAGCCAGGGCTCCCCTTGGCCCCCAGGGCTTCGACCTTATCACCACCAACCACTCCCCACCCCCCCACCAGATCTCCGATCCCACCAGCCCCCACACTGACCCCATCCACTTAATACCACAGGCTTCCAATTTCACCATCCCCATCACCCACCAGACTTTCAGCTCCCTGCAATGTCTATGGTCTTCCCAGCAGGCCTCCAATCCCCTCCCAGTCTCCCGACCACAGACCTCATCACAGGCAGAGAGACTGTGTGCATGAATTCTGTTCCCTCGCTACCAACTCCATTCCTCACCCTGGCAACTGTCTGATGCTGAACCAGACAGCTCACAACCTTGATGTCATATTTGACCCCGAGATGAGCTTCTAACCACATATCCATGCCATCACCAAGACCACCTATCTCCACCTCCGTAGCAACACCCAACTTTGCCCCTGCTGCAGTTCATTGCTCAAACCTTCATCCAAGCCTTTTTTACCTCTAGACTTGACTATCCTGATGCATTCTTGGTCGGCGTCCCACATTCTACTCTTTGTAAATTTGAGGTCATCTAAAATTCTGTTGCCCGAGTCTTTACTCATTATCCCTGTTCTCACATGCCCGCACTGGCTCCCAGTCAAGTAACTCTTTGTTTTTAAAATTCTCATCCTTGTTTTCAAACCCCTTCATGGCCTCGAATCTCCCTATCTGTGTTATGGCCTCTAGTTCCACATCCCTCGGAGATATCTGCAGTCCTTTAATCCGGTCTCTTGAGCATCCCAGATTTTAATCTCTCCTCCAGTGGCGGCCATGTCTCCAACTGACGAGGCCCTAATTGTTAATTGTATATCAACTACTTTTAATCATATGCATGTAATGGGCATTAATTGGGGTTTCACTTGAGCATACACAAAGAGACACTGAAATTGTGGTGTGGTTAAGGGAGGAGGCATATACTTGCAATGTTTCACTCTGCAAATAAATGTAATACTGTGTAAAGATTGGATCCAGTATCATCCTTCACCAATTGGCTTTCCATGATATTAATCTAATCTCTGGAATTTCCTCTCTAAAGCTCTCCACTTCTTTACCTTGCATTCCTCCTTTAAGCCACTTCTTAGAAACCTCTGGCTTTTTGTCATCTGACTTAATATCTTCTTCTGTGGCTCAGGGTCAGATTTTGCTTTATAAACTCCTATGAAGTGTCTTAGAATACTCCATTACTTTAAGATGTGCTATATGAATACAAGTTTTATTGTTGAAAGGATTGTTGGTTGGGCCTCACACAGATGACATTTTGTTTTGCACCCAGGGCAGCCTAATTTTGCAGAGTGAGCCTCAAACATATATAAAACCCCCTATTTATACAAAGAGTATACAAAATGCTGGTTCCATATGTAGGCCCTGAAGCCCTCTTCTTTTGCCTTCATCAATATGATCAATATGACACTTCCGATATACAATGAGCACAGGTGCTTCACTCACCATGTTGAATGCTTAGGACCTTTTGTGCTTGAAAACTGGCACGGTGCCATCAAATTTCTAGGCCATAGTGTCTTAATTACATGGGATTAATTTTTATCATCCTTCTTGCAAGAAACACCAATTCCCTGGTGAAAAAGCCAAGCAAGCTTATGGTACTATATAAATGCAAGTTCATGCTGTCTACTATCTTCTCGGAAAAGAAGAACCAACTGCCCTCTAACCTGGATCTACCCTCGCAATAGCTCACATACATTGTTGTATGTTGGTTGTGACTGGCTAAGGAATGATTTCAGAGACATAGCCATGTCTGAACAATAACTGGTTTATTGGATGAACATACCAATATACAGGCATACAAGACTAGATGTTACTCAGGCTAAGCCATGAGTTTTCTCCTTCTTGACCCTTAGTCACGTGTGTCTTACACCAACATGTGGATGGTACTGTTTCTCCAGTCCCATACATTAACCCTTTCAACCCTAAACACCCTAATACTACAGCTTCCCCCAAGACTTTATCTAAATGTATTTTATATTTGTATTTACATACTATCCCATGTCCCCCCAAGTTTGTGACCTCATAGATTCAGTTGATTTGGAGGCTTCACCACTCTTGATAATCATGATCTTGCCAGGCTTGAAAAGATTGGTAGTCTCCCTTTGGACTTCTTTGGTTTGACCTCCTCCAGAGCTCCCCAACATCACAGATGCCAGTCTTCAGCCAATTCGATTCACTACACGTGATATCAAGAAATGACTGAAGGCACTGGATACTGCAAAGTCTATGGGCCCTGACAATATTCCGACAATAGTACTGAAGACTTGTGCTCCAGAACTTGCTGTGCCCCTAGCCAAGCTGTTCCAGTACAGCTACAACACTGGCATCTACCCGGCAATGTGGAAAATTGCTCAGGTACGCCCTGTACACAAAAAGCAGGACAAACCCAACCCAGCCAATTACTGCCCCATCAGTCTACTCTCGATCATCAGCTAAGTGATGGAAGGGGTCATCAACATTACTATCAAGCAGCACTTGCTTACTAATAACCTGCTTACTGACGCTCAGTTTGGGTTCTGCCAGGGCCTCTCAGCTTCTGACCTCATTACAGCCTTGATTCAAACATGGACAAAAGAGCTGAACTCCAGAGGTGAGGTGAGAGTGACATCAAGGCCGCATTTGACCGAGGGCGGCATCAAGTAGCCCTAGCAAAACTGGACTCAATGGGAATCAGGGGGAAAACTCTCCACTGGTTGGAGTCATACCTAGCACAATGGAAAATGGTTGTCGTTTGTTGGAGGTCAATCATCTAGCTCCAGGACATCATTGCAGGGGCTCCTCAGGGTAGTGACATCAGCCCAACCATCTTCAGCTGCTTCATCAATAACCTTCCTTCCATCATAAGGTCAGAAGTGGGGATGTTCGCTGATGATTGCACAATGTTCAGCACCATTCACAACTCCCCAGATACTGAAGCAGTCCATGTCCAAATGCAGCAAGACCTGGACAATATCCAGGCCTGGGCTGACAAGTGGCAAATAACATTCGCACCACACAAGTGCCAGGCAATGACCACCTCCAACAAGAGAGAATCTAACCACCACCCCTTGATGTTCAATGGCATTACCATCACTGAATTCCCCGCTATCAACATCTTGGGGGTTACCATTGACCAGAAACTGAACTGGACTAGCCATATAAATACTGTGGCTACAAAAGCAGGCCAGAGGCTAGAATTGTGCGATGAGTAACTCACCTCCTGACTCCCCAAAGCCTGTCCACCAACTACAAGGCACAAGTCAGGAGTGTGATGGAATACTGCCCACTTTCCTGGATGAGTGCAGCTCCCACAACACTCAAGAAGCTGGACCATCCAGAACAAAGCAGCCCACTTGATTGGCACCACATCCACAAACATTTGCTCCCTTCACCACCGACGCACAGTAGCAGCAGTGTGTACCATCTACAAGATGCACTGCAGGATTTCACCAAGGCTTCTTCGACAGCACCTTCCAAACCCATGACCACTACCGTCTAGAAGGACCAAGGGCAGCAGATACATGGGAACACCACCGCCTGGGAGTTCCCCTCCAAGCCACTCACCATCCTGACTTGGAAATATATTGCTGTTACTTCACTGTCACTGGGTCAAAATCCTGGAACTCCCTTCCTAACAGCACTGTGGGTGTACCTACACCACATGAACTACCGCGGTTCAAGAAGGTAGCTCACCACCATCTTCTCAAGGGCAACTAGGGATGGGTAACAAAATGATGACCTAACCTACAAAGCCCACATCCCGTGAATGAATAAAAAAAAACTTGGTTGGTCTTCAGTAAGAGTTGCAGTATACGAACTTATGAACATACGAAGGAGCAGGAGTGAGCCATTCGGCCCCTCGAGCCTGCTCCACTATTTAGTAAGATCACGGCTGATCAGATAGTAAGCTCAAATCTGCATCCCGGTACATTGTCAGTTTGACTCACGTCATCTGTTATTCCAAATGTGTAATGGATGGTTCTCTTTGAGGAATGAGGATAAAGTTTCTCCTATTCCTTCCTATCATGCCTTCTTGGATGTATGTTAAATAAGATCGTTGTTGATCATCGTTCCTTGGGCAATGATTCTTTCTCTGCCTTTGTCTCTTATCCATACTGTCATCTTTGTTTAACCTTGGCAGGTTTCTGCTACAGTACCTCCTGTGATAATTCAAAGCTTGTTCTTTTCTGTAGGACTTTTCCCGGTTCTGAGCTTTCTGAAAGTCCTGGACGGCGCTAGCCCTCAGATTAATTTCTTGGGTGGGATGGGAAGCTGTGTTCGAAGCTTTCTGCCCATCAGCAGTTCAGATGGTGCCAATCCACATTGCAGAGCTGTAAATTAAAAGTGCCATTGGAAAATCTTCGTTCTTCTTCCCTGAAGTGTCTTTGATATTCTTTTGTTTAATGAGTTGTACCATCATTGGGGGCTTTCTGAGCCACGGTTTGTCTTCTCCTTTGAGTGTGTATTTTGTTTATGGACCTCTATTTGTCTCACAAATGTATTGCCTTCTCCTACGTTAAGACTTCTTTGGATTGCAGTAGGTCAGATAAGGTGTCATCAGTAACACCAACTACTATAAGGTCTTGTATCAGCTCAGTTTTAAGATCACCACTTTTACAACCTTGAGCCAGTTGATAAAGGCATCTACTGGCTCACTTCGTTTCTGGATCCTTTTGTTAAACTTGGCTCTTTCTAATATCTTGTAACTACATAAATTAACATAATTATCAAAGGCTTTTCAGACTTCTTCAAATTTGTCTGATGTTTCATTAATACCTTGACTGCATCTGCAATTGCTCCAGTAGAATACAATAATGTGTTGACTTGTTCAGGCTCAAACCTATTGTCCAATCTGGAAGCAATTCTGAATATTAAAAATCTCTTCCTCCAAAGTGCCCAATTCTGCATTTGATTTGGCTCTTATGCCCAAATTGGCTTGGCGAGGTAAATTTGGAATCCATGGCTGTTTTAAGCTTTTAGGAGGTTTGCCTTGATTTTTAAAATTCTGTTGCAGTAATGGAATTTTCCTGTGCTGATCAGCCTTTCACTGATACCCGCTCTGGTTGCTGACCCTTTTTGGTAACTGTTCCTATACTTCACAGAATTTTTAAACTAATTGCTGCAAGTTACTGTGAAGCTCTGTTCAATGCTTTCTTCCTGCTAGGGAATCATGTTTAAGCTACTGAATTTTTTTTTCAATTGCTGCCTTGCGGTTGCCACGTGGAATGGTGCCAATTTGAACCTGGACTGTGGGGTGTATGGAAACCAGTGCTCGCTAGAAATTGAATTTTCCCAGTGCTGCCTGCTTACTGCGCTGTTAATCTGAAGATTTTTAGCCTTGTTCATTTTTAATATTGTTGAAAGTAGAGCCGATCTCCCTGAGGCAGCACTTAGCCTCAGGGAGATGAGTGTGCTCTTTCGTGCACATGCGCGAAAGAGCGCACTCTCGATTTTAGGGATTCCCCCCCACCCACACAGGAAGCGCATAGCGCTTCCGTGTGGATGTCACGCTGGGCAGGCCTTAACTGGCCCACCCACGCAAAATGGCGGCACGGCTCCGATTGCTGGCGGCGATCGGGTCCACGCCAGCCTGCGATTGGGTCAGCTCCGCCCGCCCGACGAATGGAAAATTCAGCCCATTAGCCCTATTCAAACTCTGACCACTGAAGTACTACACACACGACCCTTGGTTTTCCCCAATCTATCAAATTAAACTAATCCATCATTAGAAACACAAAGGAGCCTGCTAATGTACCTCTGTCAAATTACCCTAAGAGCTATAAATCTTTAAAATAATTGGAGCCTAGTTACCCTTAGACAAATCTTGAGCCAAGTTAAATATTTTCTGTTATGTGTCACGCTTCTGTACAGATTATCAAGTGCTTAGAAATCCTCTTTTCTTCCAAGAGGGTCAGAAACCAACCTTCAGTGACTGGCTTTCTTATAATATGTTTTTTTAAAAAGTTTGGCAGGAATTTGCATTGCGGAGAACATGCCAGAAGACCTAGGAAGTTTTGACCTCAAACACGTAATCAGGTGAAAATGTAGCACAAAATCTTCTGTTCGACGACCATTCCAATGTTTATTCTCTTAGTAGATGTATCATAGTGTCATATTCCTGTCTCCTGTCTGAGAGGCTCCACACAAGAATGAGATGATCCTTTTAGCTTTTCTTTTGGAATCAGTACAAGTCATGTTTCAAGTGATGGGAGGGTTGACATGTAAAGTATAATTTGAACCCTTACTAGAATTGGAGGTCTTTAAATAGATGGGTTCAGTTACTTATGCTGGAATTCCTTTCTAATTATCAAACAGATGTTCAGGCTAAACCTTTGGCTGTTTTTCAACTCCATCACTCTTATAGTTCTGTCCTTACATTTCACATGCTGTATATTTACCAGATTCAAACCTTCCTGCTAGTTTTAGATTTTTCTATGAGTGTAAATTAGGGTTTTGCTGTTCTATGTGTTTATAAACTGAATAGTACTGCTGTATTGCCAAATGCAATGCATGTCACACTTAGTGTGTGAACATGAACTTTGCTTGATTTTGTGCCAGCAGCTGTAAAAGTCTGGCGAACGCCTGATTCTTTGCAGCAGCTGGTCCAAGGACATTATATATTTTTAAGCAAAAGACAGTTCGAGAGACATAACTTCTTTCCTTCATCTTGCCGACTTCTGCATTTTCTTTCTCAAAATTTCCCAGCAGCCTTTGTACATTCCTCCCTTTTTTTTGCTAGTACAGAGGCAATAATATTTATATTGTGCTGAACACAAAAGACAATGCAGAGGCCTTGACAGGTTTGCTTTTAGGAAAGAAATTAGGATTTGGAAATAGCACTTAGAAACAATTAACAATTTGCAGTGTTTAGGTACGAGGCTGCAGCTTTTCCACTTCTGTACTCTTTAGTTCTGATTTCATTTTCATTATCTATTGTGAATGAAGACTTTGTTGCGTATCATGGTAGACAATCTCTCCTCATAACTCAGCCCTCTAAGTATAGAATCAGCCCTCCTCGAGTCCTAGCTACATTTATCTTGTGATAAACAGAATCAAACTCAGTACGTGTGCCAGATGTGGCCTTACTGGGGCCAAATACAACTTCAAAATCACCTCAGTAAGCTTAATAAATCTCAACCTTAACTTTACATCACAAAATATTATTTGGTTTCTTGATGCCTGCACAAACGGGCCAGAATTTTACAGCCCCTCCCACCAGCGGGATTTTCCAATCCTGCTGAAGTCATTGGACTTTTGAATGGCTCGCCGCATTTTACAGCCTGCCCCCCCTCCCCCAAAATGGGGCTGTAAAATTCTGCCCATGAACTGACAGTCATTACAACCAAAAGCATCAGATCCTTTTCTTGCTTGTAATCTCAAGTCTATTCATATGTAATCCCCATTCTCATTTCCTTGGCATAGTAGGTTTATCCTTATCCATGTGGATTCCATCTTTCATCTCTCTACAAATTGACCTGATCCCTTTAGTTATCAACCATTGGCTATCATCATTGGCCATTATATCTGATTAGTTGTTATCTGAAAACTTGGGCCAGGATTTTACAGTCGGTGTGCGGGAGCGGGCCCGACATGCTAGCACGTAAAATGACGTGTGATGACGTCGGGCGTGCGTCACAATGTCACCACGCACCATCGCGATATCTTGGAAGGTGGACGCTATGAGGATGGAGGTGCACCCGCCATTAATTAACGGGCCAGTTAAGATCCTTGAGGCACCAATTGAAACCGGTTTTGCGCACAGGTGCAATGAGCAGGTAGGTAGGCCACATTTTCAAAAACCTCATTCGCGGGCGGGTTGAGAGGGGTCAGTGGGCTCACTAATGCGCGTTGTTAGAACTTTAGATTATAACTTACTGCTACTTGCTTGTGTGAATAGGACAACTTCATTTAGCTTCAGAGCTGCTTTGATAGAATTAACAGGCTTCACTTCAGAACTCCAGAGGAGTAATAACACTTGGAGCCTTCCAGGTATCAGACAGCCTTCCATTACCCTAGTAATGGGGATTGTGGTCTCCACTGGAAGCACCTCCTCTGAGGAGGAAGAGAGGGCCAAAAGGGGGAGGAGGCCAGGTGTCCCTATTCAGCCTCCAGGGGAGTGACCTGTGGGAGGAGGGGCACAGGCACAAAGGCCGCAGGGCCAACAGGAAGTCCAAGGCAGAAGGGGCCAGAGAAGATGCCACAATCCTGCTGCCAGGGTTTACAGGCAGCGATGCAGCTACCTGAATCTGTCTGAGGTGCAATGCCGAAGGAAGCTCCGCCTTGCAAGGGAGACCATGACCTCCATCTGTCAGATGATCAGCCCTGAGATCACCTCCAACTGTGTGGGTGGACACTCCATGCCAGTGGTGCTGAAGGACACAGTGACACTCAACTTCTATGCCTCCGGCTCTTTCTAGGGGTCGGTGGGTGATCTTTGTGGAGTCTCCACAGTTGTGTCAAGCTGGTGACAGATGCTCTGTTAACGCATGCATTGACTTTCATTCATCACCACACGGACGAGGCCAACCAGGCAGAGCGAGCCAGAGGCTTTGCAGTGATTGCAGGCTTCCCCCACGTCCAGGGTGCAATAGACTGTACACGTGGCCATCAAGGCCCCAGCAGGTGAGGCCGGTGCCTTCGTAAACTGGAAGGGCTTCCACTCCATGAACGATCAGATAGTGTGTGATCACAGGATGCAGATTCTACAAGTCTGTGCAAGGTACCCAGGCAGCTCCCACGACGCCTACATCCTCAGACACTCCCAGGTGCTGAGGCTCTTCAGTGCTTCAGCCCGGCTGGATGGATGGCTGCTGGGCGACAAGGGCTACCCCTCAAAAGGTGGCTCATGACACCTCTCCGCCATCCAAGAACAGAGGTCAAACAGCGATTCAGTAGGAGCCACGCCCCCACAAGGGCTGTGCTGGAGAGAACCATCGGTCTTGTCAAGATGCGCTTCCGATGCCTGGACCGTTCAGGGGGCGCACTGCAATACCCCCCTGATTGTGTGTCACTGATAGTGGTTGCATGCTGCGCTCTCTACAATCTGGCGCTGGAAAGGGGGGGACACAGTGGAGGAAGAAGATGTTGACACAGCTGCTCTGGCAGCAGACGCTGAGTCCAGTAGTGAGTCCGAGGACGAGCACAGTCAGAAGAATGCTGAGGGGATAGACGCTGACCTGGGCAGCCTCCAGGGAGGCAAGGACACCCGGGAGACTTTGATCCAACGCTTCTTCAGCTAGGCTACCAAATAAGAACCACCATCACATGCCAGGGCTGCAGGCTCCATACTCTATAGCTGATGGGATCATTTGCTTGGTCATCAACATGCACTATGTGCCATTTCAGTAAAGTTCAATGACAAACAAGTCACTTATAACATCATGGGTTACACTGCACCTGCAGAACTAATGAAGCACCCAGAGGCTTGTTGAACACAAACACATTTAATGGTGTGGTGCCATGTTCTCCATCACACCAACTAATAAAGAATTTAAAAGTGGGGTAAAAAGTGGCAAGCCTGTGTTGTGTCTAAGGTGATTTACATTTGCAGGTGCTACGTCTAGGCGCTTGCCCCTTGCTGGCACTGGCATTTGAGACAACCTGCTCACTCTGCTGTCTTGTTGACCTTGATGACCTTGGCAGGCGCCCTCTGGCCCGAGGAGCCAGTGCTGGCCCCACCTGAGAGGGAGCGGCCAGTGCCACTGCTGGCATCTCCCCTGTCGCCGCAGCCTCATTGGACGCCACAGTCACTGGCAGAGGGGTGGAGGAGCTGCAGTCCTCATCCGGAGCGCCCTGAGAGGAGCCTGCAGAGACGACAAGCAGCTTGTGTGCCAACATCAGGTTGCTTTGGACCTCCCTGCTCACCATTGATGGATAGGCAACTAGCTGGGATACTGGGTGCCCAATCCATCTCCCACACTGCCACTGACCAGCTAAGGTCATTGCTGGTGTGAGGGCTTGCAGGTCCGAGTGCATCTCCAGGAAGCCCTGATTGTTCTCATGGAGGAGCCTCTCCACGAGAGTCGCCACTCTCCCTGTGGAGGAGGCAGTGCGCTTGGCCATGAAGGTCATTGCATCGCTCGTGCTCCGCATGGACTCCTTCATCACAGACACCATGGCACACATTCCCTCATGTATCTCTGCCAGATCCTCCCGCACACTCTGCTGGACATCCAGCATCTGCTGCCTCAGGGACGACTCCAGGGGCTCATCATCAGCCACCGACTGAGCATGTTCCTGGTCCCGAATAGTCCTCTGACTGCCAGCGCCCTGGGCGCACACTGCCTCTGCCTGCTCCTCAAGCGAGTGTGAAGTGCCCTCACCGCTGTGCACTGAGATACTAGCCGATGACCTAATTCCCACCGAGGTGCTGGTATCTGTGCTGGTGCCTGCCTGGCTGCAAGGGTGTGACGCTGGTGCGTTTATATCGTCTGTGTCCTCTGGGGTGAGCAGCGGTCCTTCAGGCTCCCGAGACCGAGGGTGTTCTGGTTGAGCCTGAAAGCAAGAACAAGGGGATGTAATTAGTTGAAGTCACTACACTGTTACTGTTCATGCCTGGCACCTGGATCAGGGAGCCCTTGTCTTTCCATTATCAGTGAGGATTCCATGTTCGAGGCCCACATCAATATAGAGACAACAGTGGAATGGTTGCTATTACAGACATTCTGACTTCAGTGCCCTGCACTCTTACCTCCCTGTGGCACCCCAAGCTCACCGCAGCCAGTTGACCTAGGCGCATGGCACCTCTCCAGCTCGAGTGCCTCCTGCTCGTGTCTGGTGATGATGAGAAGGTGGGCCTGCCCTCCGCCTGTCTGCTGCCTCTCAGCGTTATTGTGGGATGTCTTCTCCCGAAAGGACAGAGGAGCATTGATTAGTCCACCCTGTACCTGCATTGCCATTGCAGCCTGGCCAACCCCACCTGAGGAAAACCTCGCAGGGCTCAGCCGACTTGTGGCCATGGAGCCACAAGACACTCATTCCAAGCAGCCAGGGCTCACCCCCTTGGCCAGATCATGCATCATTAACATTTTCCACTTACACTCTAAGACCTTTGAGGTCCAAGGAGGGGGGGAGCTGCCAGGGAGGGGGGTGGGGGAGCCGCTCCTAACTGCTGTGCTAAGTGACCCATGCCAACACGGTACTCACCCTCCCCGATCGCAGGCGATCATTGAGCTGCTTATGGCACTGCACCCATGTGTGCCTCACCACATCATGGGAGCTCACCCTGGATGCCACCTCTTCCCAGGCATTTTTGGTGAGGTGCAGGGTCCTCATCCTCCCGGCCTTGGGACAAGGATCTCGCAGCATGGTGCCACCTCCTCCAGGAAGGCAGTGAGACACTCGTCAGAAAACCTCGGGGCCGACTGCCTTCCCGCCTGCCTTGTTCTGCAGTGATGTCCTGCATCACTACGGTACTGCACAGTCAATGGCAGCCTTCGCATGGCTGCCTGCGCCATTTTTGAATAGGCTGCCGGGTCACCATTGGACCCAGCAGACATTGAGCTCCCGCCCCTGCCCGCTCCTTCAGGTTGATTCCAGAGACACGCATTACACTGGGCAGGCCTTAATTGGCCCGCCCACGTAAAATAGTGTTGCGCACCCGATCACGGGTGGCAGTTAGCTTCCCGACTGCCCCCGCCCACTCCTGCCTAGCCCGCCCAACGTGGGAAAAATTCTGCCCTTGAAGACCTTGATTAATATTTAAGCTATTTATATAGGTCAGAAGGAATAACCCTGTAATTTATTTCCATTGGGCTTTACCGGTGACTGGTTTCCACTCTGATGCTTCCTCATGCTCCCCTAGTTATATACTTTGCAGTGTATCAGTAATCCAGGCTAATATTTTGCCACCTATACAATGGGAAATGACTGTTTTTAGGGTGCTACAAATGCCCTCCTGAAATCCGTGTACATAGTATCCAATCCCTTGCCCTTATCTACCAGATCTGTAACCTCATCAAAGAACTCCAGCAAATTAGTCCGATATCATTTGCCCCTTTGCTTTTCCAATCAGCCTCTGTCCCTCCAGGTGACTTCTTACTCTATCGAAGGCTTGAGTACTTTCCCCACAATTAAGGTAAGGCTCACAGCTCTGAGGGGCTATACTAGCTCATTTTTAAAGGTGAGAGTCACACACATTACTGTCCAATCCACTGGGATATTATTAGATTCCAATGAACTTTGAAAATGTCAGTGAAAGATACATACTGAGTCGACACTTATCCACGTCATTGCATTAATTATTCAGGGCGTATATAGCTCAGTTAAAATAGACTGCATTTTTGAAATTGCTTACAACAATCATAAAGAAGCATATTTATTCCCTTCTATCTGAATCTCAACCATGGGGCAGAATATTTAGGTCAGTGGGCAGGCCTGCGCCCGACCCAATCGGACGCAAAGTCGCATAAAATATTACGGTCAGTGGGCACCCACAAAAGTCAGAAGCGCGCCCACCGACAATTAAGAGGCCAATTAGTGTAATTAAAGGTCTCCAATTTTTCTTGGCCCGTCCAACGTTGGCAGACGGACAAATTGGCCATGTGGACTTTGCATTTTTCATTTTTCATGAAACCTCATCCAAGGGTGGGATGAGGTTCTGTTATTAAATTTTAAAAAATCTATGGACAGCATTTTTATCATGTATATGTTCAGGTGACTGATTGTGATGCTTGGACAGTTTTTTTCCTGATTTTAAAAAAATTATTTATTTGTTTTCAAGTCTTCAGCTCCCTGAGGCAACTCTCTGCCTTCAGGGACCTTTCATTCAGCGCTTGCCCGCACCCGTGCTTTCATCAGCGCCCGCCCACCTCCTGCCCCTACCCTGACAGCGCTGAGCATTTTAGCGCGCACTTTACGCTGGCTGGCTGTTAACTGGCCAGCCAACATGAAATTGTGGTCAGGGGCTGATCGTGGTCGGTGGTCCGTTCCCCAGCCGATCCTGGACCCGCCAATCGCGCCCGCCCGCCAACATAAAAATTCTGCCCATGAAGCACGGCAGGATCCTTCCAAGCTGGAACAGGCAACATCCCCAACATCTCCCAATTTGCAAGTGAGTGCTAGTACTTACAGGCTGTAAAATAAGATGCTCATAGTTTCAGCATTGGTGCCAAAATGGCATTTGTCCTGTGCGCACACATTTCCAGCAGTGCATCCTGCGCTAGATGCCATTTTGGTGAGGAAGTTAGTGTGGGTGCTAGTGGCACGCACTGACAGTATGCAGAGTAGGCATACTGTGAGTCAGCTTGTAATGCTGGTTTGACATTTTCGATCTTGCCATTCCAGCTAACACCCTCTTTTGAACATGCACGGCTGAACACATGTTAAGCAGCAATGAAGAACCCTGTCCCCCAGCACCAACACCATTTAATGGGATCATCAGCTCTTTCAGATTAACTGATCAACTTCTATTGGCGCCATCTGAGTTTTCGACTGCTTTTTAAAGTTGGTGAACCCTGCAGGGAGTAATACTGCGCGTGGTGAAGGACTTTAAGGGTTCTGCTCAGACCACTTGCTCCCAGTCATAGGTGATGTAGTTATAACCCCCTTGACCTGCAGCAGGAAAAAGGAGATTGAGCAGAGCAGAACACAAGATAGAAAGCTGCTCACAAGAGGGAGGAGGAAGGAAGGGCTGGGAGGGCCCTTAGTAGGAGATTTAATCTACCCAGAGTCTGCAGGGAACATTTCTCTTACCTTAACCTAAGCCAGGAACTGTGGGCAAGTTTTAATAAGAGCATAGTTCCCAACAGTGGGACCAGAAATCGGCGTCACTACCGCTTATGTGTCGGGAGCTGTAACTCATGAATTACGATACAAACCGTAAGTGTGTGTGGTGGGTACACGCCCCACGTACAGTTACACGGTGATGGCACAAAGCCCATTGTTCTTGCGGCCTGGCTATCAGCATCTGTTGTGAATTAAATGGATTTGCTGGATCTTTGGAACAGAGCATTGGTGAGCCCCTTTATACATCTATGTGTTGCAGCCTGGGAAATGCCCCTGGAATGAGCCACTAGTGTAGAAATTTAAAGCCACAGTCACCTTGAGGGCAGCTGGCATCAGGTTTCCTTCCAAACCGCAGGACTGCAGGTCTTGTTGAAGGAACAAACACAGGTCAGCAACTGTCTCCTGGAAAACACTTAGCCGTCTCTGGCATTGCCTCTCAGTCATTTGAAGGCAGTTGATGGGCATTCTGGACACGTGATGACATGCCATTGGGCTTCCATGATGATAACTTCTCTGGTTGCCTTCACCCTGACCTCCCTCCCCTCCTCGCTGGTGCTGGCTGATAGCCTTGTGGCCTATGTGGATGTTTGGCTGCAGCCTATCTCTGGTGAATTCTCTCCTCCACTACCCATTGCAGAGCCGGCAAGTGAAGAAGGCAGGCAAAGATATGAGCGCCTCTGTTTAAATGGCCTTCAATCCTAGAGCAGCTGTACTTGACCAATGAGAATACATGACCTTCCCATGGGCCACCCAGAATCCCGTCCATCCCACCGTGGCCTCCTCCTACAACAATCTAATTTCCTGCAAGCTCAAATTTTCTTAGCAGCCATGTCAATGGATATAGACTGTGTGACCGTGCACTGCAGCCCAGCCACCTCCACTCTTCCTCGATCACCCTCGAATTTCTTCTCATTGCCCTTGAACCTCCCAACACCCTGCTCCTTCCCCCAATTATCCTGGAGCCTCCAACCATCACCCTTGACCCTGAGCCATTGACCCTCAAGCTTCCATCGCTCACCTTCGAACCTCTCCCATCACCCTCAAACTTCCTGCCGTCATCCTTGAGCCTCCCTTCATCATCCTTAACTCGCCGTTGGTATTTTTCATCCCTACCTTAGAGACCCTTGACCTGCCTTCCCGTCCAGCTGGACCTGGCCAGCTACAAGCCTGACATGTGTGGCAATCTGAGGTGTAATACACCTTTAAGAGAATGTGAGCAGACTGACCATGTGACTGTAAGACCCAATAGCTACATAGAGCAGGCTACCATGTTAATGTTAGTCTAGAGTAGGGTCTGGCTGGAGGAGCACATAATAGTATGTGCTTCATTTCATATTGGTCCTTGCATCTGCAGTATATTGTAATCGACTTGCCTACCAACAGATAAGCGTGTGACCGGTTGACGAGCAAAGCGACCCCATAGTAAAACATAACAACTGGCAACGAGGCAAAACATGAGCAGTCAACAACACCAAGGAAAGCTGCAAAAACTCAACTGTCCTGAATCAGCTGTGCACATTACAATTGTAAACCCTCACCGTAGTTGTCGAAGTTATCGCTCTCCAGTATGCCACAATTTGGCTGCATTGAACTGTTTGATCAGACCACCGATGACTGGCCCCATTATATTAAATGCTTCGCACTTTTCTTTTTGGCCAATGACATATTGGGAGAGGAGAAGAGGCGGGCAATCCTCTTATCAACATGTGGCAGTAAAACATATAGCCTAATACGTAGTCTATCGGCACCCAACGTCCCAGATTTCAAGAGCTCTGATGAGTTGGTGAATCTAGTGAAAAGCCACTTTCAGCCGAAACCCTCAGTAACAACTCAACGTTTTAAATTCAATTCGAGATGTCGCGCCCCTGGAGAGAGAGTCACTTGCTATGTAGCAGCCTTAAAATAATTGACAAAGCACTGTGAGTTCAGGACGTCAATTAATGACATGTTAAGAGACCGATTAGTATGTGGGGCTAATGAAGACGCCATTTAGAAAAGGTTGCTGTCTGAGACAAATTTAGACTTCGGCAAGGCGCTGGAGTTGTCACTTGCAATGGAGAGCTTGGTCAGGGACTCAGAAGCAATCGAGGGAGCACAAAATGGCACTGTTGTTCACGTCGGGAGGGAGGCACCGGCTAGAAATGGCGCAGATGCACAGGGCTCCATGGAAAAGCGGGAAACAGCCGCCATTAACAGACCAGAAAAAGCAATGGTTTAACAGAGAAAACCCACATTACTAATGGCAGAAAGGGAACCAGACAGCCTGCAAACAAATGAATACGAAATAAGGTAAATGAGCTTGTGGTGCAGATTGAAATTGGCAGGTATGATGTGGTGGGCATCACAGAGACATAGCTGCAAGGGGATCAGGACTGGGAGCTAAATATCCAAGGATATACATCCTATCGAAAAGATAGGCAGGTTGGCAGAGGGGGTGGAGTTGCTTTGTTAGTAAGAAATGAAATTGATTCGATAGCAAGAAATGATGTAGGGTCAGATGATGTAGAATCTGTGTGGGTAGAGTTGAGGAACCGCAAAGGTAAAAAAACCATAATGGGAGTTATGTACAGGCCTCCGAACATTAATCAGGATGTGGGGCACAAGATACACCAGGAGATAGAAAAGGCGTGTAAGAAAGGCACGGTTCAGTGATCATGGGGGATTTCAATATGCAGGTAGACTGGGAAAATCAGGTTGGTAGTGGATCCCAAGAAAAGGAATTTGTGGAATGTCTACGAGATGGCTTTTTGGAGCAGCTTGTGGTGGAGCCCACTAGGGAACAGGCAATTCTAGATTTAGTGATGTGTAATGAGGCAGATTTGATAAGGGAGCTTAAGGTGAAGGAACCCTTAAGAGGAAGTGACCATAATATGATAGAATTTACCCTGCAATTTGAGAGGAAAAAGCTGGAATCAGATGTAACGGTATTACAGTTGAATAAAGGCAACTATAAAGACATGAGGGAGGAGCTGGCCAGAATTGACTGTGAGATGAGCCTAACAGGAAAGACAGTGGAACAGCAATAGCAGGAGTTTCTGGGAGTAATTTGGGAGACACAGCAAAAATTCATCCCTAGGAAGAAGAAGCATACCAAAGAGAGGACGAGGCAACCATGGCTGACAAGGGAAGTCAGGGACAGCATAAAAGCTAAAGAGAAAGCATACAATGCGGCGAAGAGCAGTGGGAAACCAGGGGATTGGGAAGCCTACAAAGACCAACAGAGGCCAACTAAAAAAGAAATAAGGAGGGAGAAGATTAAATATGAGGGTAAACTAGCCAGTAGTATAAAAGAAGATTGCAAGAGATTTTTTTAGATATATAAAGGGTAAGAGAGAGGCAAAAGTGGACAATGGGCCGCTGGAAAATGACGCTGGAGAAGTAGTAGTGGGGAACAAAGAAATGGCGGAGGAACTGAATAAGTACTTTGCGTCAGTCTTCACGGTGGAAGACACGAATAACATCCCCAAAGTTCAAGAGAGTCGGGGGGCACAGGTGAATATGGTGGCCATTACCAAGGAGAAGGTGCTAGGAAAACTGAAAGGTCTGAAGGTGGATAAATCACCTGGACCAGATGGATTACACCCCAGAGTTCTGAAGGAGATAGCTGAAGAGATAGTGGAGGCATTACTGGTGATCTTTCAGGAATCACTTGAGTCAGGGAGGCTCCCAGAGGACTGGAAAATCACGAATGTAACGCCCCTGTTTAAGAAGGGAGTGAGGCAGAAGACAGGAAATTACAGGCCGATTAGCCTGACCTCGGTCGTTGGTAAGATATTAGAGTCCATTATTAAGGATGAGATTTCAGAATACTTGGAAGTGCATGGTAAAATAGGGCAAAGTCAGCATGATTTCATCAAGGGGAGGTCATGCCTGACAAATCTGTTAGAATTCTTTGAGGAGGTCACGAGTAGGTTAGACAGAGGAGAGCCAATGGATGTTATCTACTTTAACTTCCAGAAGGCCTTTGACAAGGTGCCGCACAGGAGGCTGCTCAGTAAGATAAGAGCCCATGGTGTTAGAGGCAAGGTACTAGCATGGATAGAAGATTGGCTGTCTGGCAGGAGGCAGAGAGTGGGGATAAGAGGGTCCTTCTCAGGATGGCGGCCGGTGACTAGTGGAGTTCCGCAGGGGACTCAGTGTTGGGACCACAACTTTTCACTTTATACATTAATGATCTAGATGAAGGAACTGAGGGCATCCTGGCTAAGTTTACAGATGATACAAAGATAGGTGGAGGGACAGGTAGTATTGAGGAGGCGGGGAGGCTGATTGAAACTTACCGAATACTGAAAGGCCTGGATAGAGTGGACGTGGGGAAGATGTTTCCATTAGTAGGAGAGACTAGGACTCGAGGGCACAGCCTCAGAGTAAAGGGAAGACCTTTTAGAACAGAGATGAGGAGAAACTTCTTTAGCCAGAGAGTGGTGAATCTATGGAATTCATTGCCACAGAAGGTTGTGGAGGCCAGGTCATTGAGTGTATTTAAGACCGAGATAGATAGGTTCTTGATTGGTAAGGGGATCAAAGGTTATGGGGAGAAGGCGGGAGAATGGGGTTAAGAAACTTATCAGCCATGATTGAATGGCGGAGCAGACTCGATGGGCCGAATAGCCTAATTTCTGCTCCTATGTCTTATGGTCTTATGGTCTAACCAAGTGTTTCTACTGCCATCGCAATGAGAATATTATGTGATATTGTAAAGAAAGATTGAGGCCAAATTTCAAACAGAAAGGCAGAAGTTGTGAAATTTATATAATGGAGGAGCCAAAAGAAACAGAGTCAGATAATTTACTCGCTACACAATTTAAAAATGGATAAAACAGAACCAATCTACATGACAGTAGAAGTCAACAGAAAACCCATTCAAATGGAGGTGGATGCAGGTGCATCCATGACAGTCATAGGGGAACACGCGTCTAAGTATCTGAATGGAGGAGGCCACTCACTGAAGCTGGAAAACTCTGATGCCAGAGTGAAGACATATACTGGCGAAAACATACGAGTAAAAGGTATATGCAAGGTTCCAGTACAATATAGAAGCCAGTCTACTAATCAACTGCTCATGGTGATAGCAGGCAGAGGGCCGAGTATCCTCGGAAGAAACTGATTAAGAGAGATCTGTCTTGAGAGATTACTGAGATCTCAAACAGAAGCAGGAAATGTTGCTGTTTGGAAAAAGGAGCATGTAAAGACTCAACAACATTAACTCATAGAGCTTCAGGACGGCGTTCAAGTTGAAGCCAGTAACCCCCAAAAAGAAAAAGAAAACCAGCTGAAGGACTTTTGCATATTGCAAGATTCCCTCAGATCCCAATTTGTACCACTAAAAAGATATGAGGAAGAACAGAAAGAATTCAGCATGTCTCTGGCTGAGGTGAAGAATCAATTAGCTGAGAAAACACAGTAATATTTAATTCTCCAGGAAACAACTAACAAATATAAAAAAGAAATGGAAGAACTGAAGAAGTAAAGAGAGAGGGATGTGGTAATCTGAGGTATAGTACACCTTTAAGAGTCTGTGAGCAGATTGACCACGTGACTGTAAGACCCAATAGCTGTGTAACGTGAGCTACCTTGTTAATGTTAGTCTCGAGTAGGGTCTGGCTAGAGAAGCACACATCATGTTAGTGCTCTGTTGTTTATGTAAATAAGTAGTGTGTGCTTTATTTCATATTGGTCTCTGTGTCTGCAATATATTGTAATCGACTCGCCTGCCAATAGATATGCGTGCGACCGGATCATGAGCAAAGCGACCCCATAGTAAAACATAACAATATGCTTCCCTGACTGTTGACCTGACATGTGTGTTACAACTGCCTCCCTAGGGCACATAGGACCAGACTTCTGAAATGATGGATGCTGTCACATAGTGTCATGAAGCTATTAATGTATATATTATTGGAAAATATTTTTCTTTTAAAATAGAGGTTTAGTCTGTAGGTGTGTCTTAATTGGATTAAAGCCAGCTCGTCTGGATGCTTTGATGTGTACTAGTTTTGAGATGTGAGAGGTAGAGTGTATTTGCATTTTTTGAATGGAGCATTCAAGAAGTGGGGTGAAATCTGGCACCTCGCAAGCAGAGACCAGGCAATATGTTTATATTACTAATAAAATTGGTACTATGAAAGGAGTTTTATTGTTAGAAGAGGCTGGTGATACAATGAGAATTTACATTCAATGAGCTGTGCTAGGTATGACTTCAGCAGTTTTTGTATGTGCAGGGCAGAGGCAATGTAAGATCAAAGTAGCTGTAAGCCTACAACTGTCTCCACAGGAACCATAGTGAAAGGAACCTCATTTTGAATTTGCACAGTGAAAATGCTTTGCCTGGTGTCTGGTTAAGTCTGTGGGTTGCTGTTGCCTTGATGGAGATTAGTTTGGGAATTTGTTAAAAGTTATGATAGTAGTAATTTGTAGCCATGTATATGTGTTTAATGTGTTGTAACTTAATAAAATGTTTCATTTAGTTTAACATAAATCCCCTGGAGAACTGGTAGTCTGATTCCTGAATTTAGGGTTGCACTTCAAGCATATCACTTAAAAATATAGGTCATGACAGTTGTTTAAATTTCCCTCTGGGATTTTTAAATATCTCAGCTTTACCAAAAGGATGTCTCATGACACATAGGCTGCAGCCTGGCTCCCTTTGGATGCTTCCTCAACCCCTGCCCCACACATGCCAGTGCCTTGCTGTACTGTTGCCTGAGGGTCTGACCATCACCCTCTTGCTAGCCCAACCGTTGCACCATTCGAGGATCCAACCAGTGCCACCCTATTGCCAGCCGAGCCACTGCATCATTTGAGCGTCTGACCACCATTATCCTCTTCCCCACAATCCCTCCTTTGTCATGCTGCCACTGACCGTCCAGCTTCTCCTGCTCCCTGCCCCTGTGCTGCTGAATTAGACCAAACCAAACCTCATTTCAAATCCAAATATTGAACAACCTCGCCTGGTGCTCCACCTTTAAATTGTCGAGCAAACAGGAGGCAAGAGTTTCCTG
This sequence comes from Cetorhinus maximus, assembly GCF_964194155.1. Classification (NCBI taxonomy): domain Eukaryota; kingdom Metazoa; phylum Chordata; class Chondrichthyes; order Lamniformes; family Cetorhinidae; genus Cetorhinus; species Cetorhinus maximus. The sequence goes on along the minus strand of NC_135879.1, from coordinate 109,064,097 downwards.
TGCACCCGCTGACTTAATCTTGAAGGTCGCACTTAATTCAGTGAAGTTTCCATTTAGTGAGTATTCATGATTTGCAAATGGATGGTAAATAGGTTCCTGCCACCAGACAGCATGATGGACACTCTGTCGCTGATGACCAACTGACTGAATTTCTCAAACTCAATCTGACGTCAGGAAACTGAGATTTTGTCTCCCACCTAATTAAATCCCATCATCCATTTCATTTCCCGCTCCTACAGGCATACAAACAAGGAGCAGGAGTAGGCCACCCGGCCCCTCGAGCCTGCTCTGTCATTCAATAAGAACAAGGCTGATCTGATTGTGACTTCAGCTCCACTTTCCTTCCTACCCCCAGGCCCTTTGACTCCCTTGTCAATCAAGAACCTATCTAACTCAGCCTTAAAAATATTCATTGACCCTGCCTCCAGCACTCTCTGGGGAAGAGAGTTCCATAGACTCACCACCCTCTTAGAGAAAAAAATTCTCCTGATCACTGTCTTAAATAGGAGACCACTTATTTTTAAACAATGTCCCCTAGTTCTAGTCCCTCCCACAAAGGGAACTATCCTCCCGGTATCTACCCTGTCACGTCCCCACAGGATCTTAAAGAAAAACAGAAAATGCTTGAAAAACACAGCAGGTCTGGCAGCTTCTGCGGCGAGAGAAACAGAGTTAATGTTTTGAGTCCAATATGACTCTTCTTCAGAACTTATATTAGGATCTTATATGTTTCAAAAGATCACCTCTCAATCTTCTAAACGCCAATGGATACAGGCCCAGCCTGTCCAACCTTTCCTCGTAAGGTAATCTCCCCATCCCACGTATCAGTCAAGTGAACCTTCCCTGAACTGATTCTAATGCATTTATATTATTTCTTAAACAAGGATGCTGAAACTGTACACAGTATTCCAGATGTGGTATCTGAGTTCTGCAACCTCTCTCCGTTGAAATATTATGCTGCTTTTCTATTCATCCTGCCAAAGTGGACTAGTTCACATTTTCCCACATTATACTCCATCTGCCAAATTTTTGCCCACTCACTTAACTTATCTAGATCCACTTACAGACTCTTTTTGTCCCCTTCCAACTTCCTTTCCTACCTATCTTTGGTCCCTTCACCCAAATTATCGATATAAATTGTATATAGTTAAGACCCCAACACTGCTGCCTATGGCACTCCATTCATTACTTCTTGACAACTAGCAAATGACCCAGTTTTGCTTACTCTGTTTCCTGTTAGCTAACCAATCCTCTATCCATGCTAATGTGTTACCACCTACACCATGAGCTCCTATTTTGCGTAATAACCTTTGATGTGGCACCTTGTCAAATGCCTTCTGGAAATCAAAGTACAGCACATGTACAGGTTCCCTTTTATCCAAGTTGCTTGTTACTTCCTCAAAGAACTCCAATAAATTAGTCAAACATGAATTCCCTTTCACAAAACTATATTGACTCTGCTTGATTGCATTGAGATTTTCTAAGTGCACTTCCTAAACCTTCTTAATAATAGATTCCAGCAATTTCCCTACAACAGATGTTAAGCTAACTGGCAAGCAGTTTCCTGCTTTCTGTCTCCCTCCTTTTATGAATAGAGGAGTCAGATTCACTATTTTCCAAACTGATTGGACCTTTCTAGTATCTAGGGAGTTTTGGAAAATTAAAACCAATGCATCTATTATTTCAGCAGTCACTTATATTAAGGTTCTAGGATGAAGTCCATCAGGGTCTGGGGACTTGTTAGCTTTTAGTTCTAATAATTTTCTTAGTGGCCATTCCCTGGTGATTGCAGTTGTTTTAAGTTCCTTCCTCCCTTTCACCTCCTGATTCACAATTATTTATGGGGTATTACTTGTATCCTCTACAGAGAAGACGGATGCAAAATATCTGTTCAATTCATCCACTATTTCCTTATTTTCCATTATTAATCCCCTACTCTCATCCATTAGAGGACCAGTGTTCACTTTACTTACTCTTTTCCTTTTTAAATACCTGTAGAATCCCTCATTATCTATTTTTATATTTCTAGCTAGCTTTCTCTCGTACTCTAATTTCTCCCTCCTTTTTAATCTTTTAGTCATTCTTGGCTGCTCTTTATATTATTTCCAATCTTCTGACTTGACACTCATCCTTGCAGAATTATACACTTTTTCTTTCAATTTGATACTGTCTAACTCCCATAGTTAGTTAGGGATAGTGCATCCTTCTCTTAGAGTCTTTCTTTCTCATTGGAATGTATATTTTATGAGTATTCTGAAATACCTCTTTAAATATCTGCCATAGCATCTCTACTGACCTATCCCTTAACCTAATTCCCCAGTTCACCTTAGCCAGCTCTGTTTTCATGCCCTCATAATTGCCCTTATTTAAGTTTAAAAACACTAGGCTTAGATCCACTCTTCTCTCCCTCAAGCTGAATGTGAAATTCAATCATATTATAACGCTACCTAGGGGCGTCTTCATTATGAGGTCATTAATTAATCCTGTCTCATTGCACTTTACCAGATCTAAAATAGCCTGCTCTCTGGTTGGTGCTAAAACGTGCTGCTCTAAGAAACTATCCTGAAAACATTCTATGAACTCATAACCCAATATACCTTTGCTAATCTGATTTGTCCAATCTATATGTAGATTAAAATCACCCATGGTTATCATCGTTCCTTTCTCATAAGCCCTCATTATTTCTTCCTGTATACCCCATCTTACATTGTGGTTCCTGATAAGTGGCAGCAGTCATGATGACTTCATTCTGTACCAGTCCACTGTTCCCCCAATATTTGAGCCACTACATTGAACCCTTTCTTGCACAACAAAAGCTACCTGCTGAGCTGGCTCATGACTTTGGTATGTAAGCCAAGGACACATGGGCAACCTACTTTTAATGAGAGCCATGTTGCCATTCGTAACACCATTCACTGACATCGACTACTCATGTGCAGTCATTAAACTTCTTCCTGCACTGCGTCGAGGTCCTTGGTGCAATGCTGCTTGTACTGACATCAACGGCTATCTGCTCTCATCTATCATTCTCAATGCCTGTCTGCAGGGCCTCCTGGACTCCTGTGGATGGAGGACCTCTCTCATCCTGCTCCGCTCCTGCACCAAAACCTCTGTCAGAGAACCCTAGAGCATGCTGTCTTCCTTATTGTGCCATTTTCACTCTGTGGACAGTCTTTCCCAGCTACTTTCAACACCTATGGTAGCCAGAATGCACCTCCCCTTTAAGTGGTGCAGCTGGCTTTACGTAATGCAGGCTAGCTGTAAATTTTAGTCACCTCACATGAACTTGGACCCCCTGCCAAGGCACGCAGGGCATTCAGCAGTGCATTTAACTATCATTTAAATAACGATGTGGGTTAATCATGCATGGCGATGCCGATGCCCATTTTTGGGCATTTTACAGCTTTTCCCCCCACAGAGTCTATATTTTATTCTGAATTTACAGTATTTTGTGGTGGCTCTGACAGCCTGATTCATAGCATAAACTAATAATTCACAGAGCCTCGCTTGAAGAGAGCATGGTTAAGAGAACAAAAGTTATAGAATTTTAACACTATCGCCAACCCTCACTCCCTATAAACACAGTCTCCATTAGGAGCACAGCAACAGTGAATTTTTCTGAAAACATCTGTATGATACATTACTCCTACAAAGTTTTAACTAAATCAGTATATTGAGAATTTAAAATGAACTTCAGGCAGTATCTCAAGGGAAAGCTTATTGCATCTGTAATTTGAGGAATTTTATCCGGTATCTGCCCTTTGAACTCTGCCTATTCAAATTATTGGTCTTTTGAAGGACAAGGAATGTTTAATTTGTAAATTTTAATCGGTCAGCGGTTTCAATGAGTGATTTCCATTGCCGTTAGTTTTCAGAGAATACAGGCTGAGAAGCATGATCATTATCTTTAATGGCTGAGTCATCAAAAAACACTTCATTATCAAAAGAAATCTGCTTTAAAACATTAACAGTACGCAGATGCAACAAAGGATGGTTATTAGCTACTTCTCAACATGGAATAAGAGCAACTGACATTGTTATGTCAATCATTGAAATTCATTGATAGGTTTCTGTTCAGAGACCTATTGATCGAATAAATATGTACGTGTGTATGTTTATTAAATATATACATACTTTTGGACTGGATTTTGCTGGGCGCCATTGTCCCTGTCCCCAGCTAAAAAGTCAGTGGCAAGCCCACCACAATCTTAATGGCTGTCCTGCAACAGTTTAACACTGGGAGCAGCATGGATGGCTTTAAGGCAAGACTTCCGCCCCTATTTTGGGAGGAAGTCCCACCTTAAGAGAGCCTTAGGATGTTGCAGCGCCAGGTGGGAGCGGTGGCCACTGCTGGGACTACAGGCAGACCTGACAAAGAGGACCTTGGACGGTGAGTCTGGGGCATTGCCATGGCCAGGCTGACAGGCCCAGCTGAGTAGGGTGGGGGGCCGGATATGAGAGGCTGGGGAGGAGCATAAAGGGGGAAGTGTGACCTTGGGGGTGGCAGTACCTCTATTGGCCCTTGGGGACCAGCAAAGGAGGTTCTTCCTCACACTTTATCAGACACTAACCCACACAGTTAGGGTAAATAATGGTGGGGGTGGGATGAGGCCTTTAAGTGACCATTAATTGGCTCTTACAGGCCTCAATAGGGCCAAGGGTGGGCAGGCCACCTGACGTGGCCCACCCCCGCTCACTGTAAAATGTTACCCGGATCAGGGATGAGCAGGTAGGTGCCAGTCAGGCCACCCAATGGATTTTACAAGCACCCCCCATGCCCCCAGCCTTCAAACCCTCTGGTGGGGGAGCATAAAATACAGCGCATAAATATATAGGTATAAATCAGTCTTCAGTTCATTTCTGGTTCTGTCCAAATGTAATGTTCAAGCTCCAGGTGGAAGGCAGGCAAGTTCATTTTGCCCACATTAAAATCTCATCCCAGGGTTGTGTAAGAAATATTCTTTGAAGATTTCTTTTTTAACTCCTACAGGCTGATTCATTCTTTGTTGTTTTTAAACAGTCATATATTGGCATCTTGATGTATTTTGTTTCTGAGCAATCCTAATCCAAATGCTTGTAAATAAATTTGACTTGTGTTAGTCTGAGGGTGGAAACTTCCAGTCCATGGCGGGTGGGGGGGTCAATATGGCGAGAAGGACAAAAATTGTTTGCAATCGCCTGCTCTACCTGTCAATGATGGGCTGCATTTCCCGCTGCCACACGTCAGGAACCTAATTTCAATACTTTAGCATCTCGTTATAAGCCCTGCTCACCGGAATCAACACCTCACTCTGGATCATCTGGGCATCTCGCTGATGTATTTCACAACTGTACATAAGCGATGTGCACCTGGCAACCTGGGCTTTGAGGTGAACTTGGAGGTGAGCACACATAACCTTGTGCAGTACTTGTGAGCATTACCCATAGGACATCAAGGAAGAGGCACCACGTATTTGTGGGGGGCACAGGCAAGTCGCTTTTTCTCGGCTGGCTTTCAGTGCAGTGCCGGGGCAAGGGCTCCAGTGTGGGTCAGGCCGGTGGGTGGAACGTCGGGGGCAAGGCAGCACAGACTGAAGGAAATACTCAAGCACATGCCAAGGTGGGATAGGGCGGGGTGGGGGGGTGCAAGGTAGCACAGACAGATTGAAGGAAATATACAAGCACATGCCGGGGTGGGGGGTGTTGGGGGGATGCAGCCACGCAATTATAAAAGCTTGTCAAAGGTGAGCATCTTCCACAGCTGAGACCATTCAGCAGCAGCTCCATTGACATGCTTGGAATCGGCCCTGAAACTTTTCTGTCCACTCAAGCAACACAAAAGCATAAATTTGCCACCAAATGCTCCAGATCTTTTCACCCTCGGGCACAGAATGCAAATTAATATGTGTTTTAAGGGGCAGCAGAGCAATTGGCCGACTGGGCGAGATGTAAAATCCCCTTGCTAAAGCTGGCCATGGCGCAGTCACTGGGGGAGGTGCTAACAGCCCCTTGCAATGTCAGCATTCAGTTTGGACCAGTATCCCATTATGGTTCAAGCTAACAGCCCAGCCTTGAAGCGCGGGTTAGGAGAATGCCTGCACCTAAGCTGAGAGCACAGCATGCAGTCCAATGGGCAAAGCTGCTGCCAATCGGTCAAGCGAAGTGGGACGAAGGTGGGTGGGGTTTCGGACAGCCAATGAGCACACGACACACTGGCCATCCAAGTGGTGGCCAGTAATCTCCTGCATAAGTGAAGGGGCCTTCAGACTTAACCAAGGGAGGTCCTTAGGACACAGGTACTAACCCAGGCGTCTCTCTCTCTCTTTGATCCTGCAGGAGGAGAACATCAGGATCATGGAGCCTGGTGATTTAGTAGTATGCCTCATTGCTTTCAGAGAGCAGAGAAGAAGGAGAAGAGTGCGGCGGAGGCACTTGGCTCAGCAAAGGGAAGAACACATCCCTTATGGTGAAAGGGCGGCAGGGCCTGCTGCGCATATAGCTGAAGGCCCACAGAGAGCCATCACTTGTAGGTGCCCTGCTAGACCCAGGGTTTATAGATGGTACCCGTCATTCCTGCAGATGACTGAGAACTAGCGTCACTGAAGACTGTGCATGTCCAGGGAACTGGTCGGTCACATATGCTGCCTGCTGCAGGACTTGGCGCCACAGGGACACTGAGGGCATCCACTGCCAGTGGCCATGAAGGTGACCGCGGCGCTCAATTTTTACACCAGTGGCTCCTTCCAGGGCTCCACAAGTGACCTGAGTGTACTCAGGAGGTCACAAATGCCATCTTCGCAAAGGCACTGAGCTTTGTTCAGGAAGCAAGAGAACTGGCATTTGTGCAGATCTCAGGTTTTCCACAGGTGCAGGGTGTCATCGACTGCACTCACTTGGTGCTTAGATCTCCGTGGCAACAAGCAGTTAACTGTGTCAACCGCAAGGGCTTCCACTTGCTGAATGTTCAGCTGGTGTGTCACCGCCACAAACACATCCTACAGGTCGGCACATGATTCCCAGAGAGTGTCCACAACTCCTACATCCTTAGCAAGCCTCAGATCCTTGACACCTTCCAGGGTCCAGAGGTGTCAGCTGTGGCTCAGTTCATAGCACCCTCGCCTTTGAATCAGAGGGTTGTGGGTTCATGTCCCACTCCCGGAAACCAAGAACTGTGATTGTACTCGAAAGAGATGCAATCTGTGACTGTTGATAACTCGAAAGAGTTTCCAGGGTCCACAGAGGCTGCAGGGTTGGCTCCTCAGGGTCAAGGGCTACCTGCAGAGGACATGGCTGATGATATTCGTGTGGCAGCCTCAGACTGCAGCAGAACGATAATGTTACGAGGTTCATGCTGCGACCCTGACTTTGGTGGAGCAAACTATAAGCGTTTTGAAAATGAGGTGCCGGTGCCTCAACAGGTCCAGTGGACACTGCAATACAGTCTGCCGAGGGTGTCGCATTTCATCATAGCTTGCTGTGTGCTAGACAACCTGTCTCTGCAACAGGGAGAACCTGGCTGAGGAGGAAATGGAAGAGCTGCACACCTCTTCCAATGAGGAGGACATTGAAGGGGATGATAGTGATGAGGTCTCGAAGGCAAGGATGCCAGCGATGAGGCCATCACACTGGCCAGATGAGGCAGGTACACTAGGGAGGCCCTCATGACCGCAAGGTCCACGGAAGATGATGACAAGATGCAGTGAGGACACTCCATAGATCTTCACATTGCCTTGTGAATATTTGACTCCTATCTGGCTGAGGGCAGCTCGCTTGCGCTCTGTGATCAGGGTCATATCATAGAGACACAGCCGTGAAATTTTAAATGCACCTGATCCTTGGTCAGTCTTCAGCACCTGACCCCTTCAGGAGCACAGCCTCACCAGACACAGATGCTGAAGAGATGAGGGCCAGCCCCACCTCAAAGGTGCTGTGAGCACACAGAGAGAATGATGGGACTCTGTGACGCCTGCCCACAACATTCTGGCAGCAATGACCAGCACCATCGAGGTGCAGGGATCACTAATGTTTCCAAGGAGTGTGAAGCTGGACCATCACTTTGATCTGAAAGTTACAGACTGCACAGGGAAGAGGCCTTGGACTGAGACATCTGCCTTTATCTTGTATAGGAACCAAGGTTTCACATCTGAGTGATAAGAACACTGCTCATTAGAGCAAGGAGCCATAGGCAAGGAGACATTCTTGGGAGTTTAATTACAATAGTGAGTGTTAAGTACAAGTGATTAACTCCCGTGCCCAGGCTGTGCACTCCAAATTCTCTTCAATTCGTAAATCTTTCGCCTTTTACTAAAGATTTCCGTGGAGAGAATGGATTGAGAGTTTTGAAGCAATTTTTGAATACCTGACCTCAGTCAGGTTACCCACGCTCCTGATCTACGGACATCCGGTGCGGAAGGGGGTCGGGAAGGAGGAGGACCTCCTCGTGAACCTGCTCCTGGGCCTGGCCAGGTTGGCCATTAACAGGTCCAGGCAGCGGGCGATCGAGGGGGGAGTCCCGCCCGATTGTTTGTCCCTCTTCCGCGGCTACGTTCGCGGCCGGGTGTCCCTGGAGAGGGAGCATACGGTGTCTGCCGGCACCATCGAGGCCTTCCGTGCCCAGTGGGCACCGCGGGGACTGGGGTGTTTTGTTGACCCCTTTAATCACATTTTGGTTTAATGTTTGTAAGTTTCCTTTAAAGTTTTTCCTTGATTTTACAGCTGACCTGACTTAGGGGCTGTGCTTGATTTATCCCTTGTTTTTGTTAATTTAGTTAATTGTTTTAACTCGAAAAGAGTTACTAACTCGAAAAGAGTTACATCATCTTAACTCTGGTGAAGACATCGCCTCCTCCTATCGGAAGATCATAGAGGCCCCCACCCACTGTCCATCTTTCCACCCAAAGACACCCACCTAGACTTTCCCTTTTCCCTCCTGTGCTTCCCTGTCCTCTACCCCTCTCCCTCCTTTCCTCTCCTCTGTTTAACATCTCAGAGGGGGAGGTTAATTCCAGCTTTCTCCCCCTCTCCCTCAAGGAGGAGCTTTATTTTTAAAAAAAAATACATCATCTTAACAAATGATTTGTGTTGGTCCGAGTTGAGTGGAATGCCTGAGGTGGCAGCTGTGATGAAGGGCAGTGCAAGGCATCGAAGCAGTCGCAGATTAAAGTCACCAAGAAGCCACCTAAGAAGCGGAGAAAGTCTCACAAGCAGAGCTATTCCATTTACGTGTACAGGGTGCTGACCCAGGTCCACCCTTCCACCAGGATCTCGTCCAAGGCCATGAGTGTTATGAATTCCTTCGTTGTTGACATTTTCGAGTGCATCGCCTCTGAGGCTTCGCACCTCATTCATTACAACAAGCGCCGCACCATCTCGGCCAGGGAGATCCAGAGCGCCATCCGCCTCATGCTGCCAGGGGAATTGGCCAAACACGCCATCTCCGAAGGCACCAAAGCGGTCACCAAATACGCCAACTCCGTTTAGGTAGACAATTCTAAAGATTTTTTTTTTACATCATCTTAACCTTTCTAACCCTGCCGCTAAGTCTTGTTATTCCCCTGACATCCACAGCAGAGGTGGAGGCAGCCTGCTGACTGTTACACCCTGTGTGTGATGACCTTGGCAGATGTCCTCTGGAGGGCTGAGATCTGTAGGGCCCCAGCCTGCTTTAGGTGCCCTGCTATGGGCTAGCTGCGCCCTCCTCGGCCTGTTGAGCTGGAGCTGAGGAAATCACAGGGAGTGGGGATTTGGATCGGCTGGACGTTCCCGGAGTCACCTGGATGGATGGCCTCGGGGTGTTCAGCTGCTAGTCCTCCTCCCTATGGGTGCCCGAGGGCCCCTGACTGACTCCTGGAAGAGAAGGGGAAACTGGAATGAGATGGCGCTGCCCCGCACCCCTCTCGTGTTGTCACTGTTGGAGGCCAACTATGGCTTCAGTGATGGAGTTGAGCCCGCACAGCAGTGCAAGAGCGATGTCCTGGACCAAGGTCTCCATGGCGGCTGCCATTCTATCAGTGTTGACCTTGGTGCATTGGCATGCCATCGCTATCACCTCAGACTGAAGGCAGATGGACTCCTACATTGTGCCTTGAAATGTGAGGAGTGCAGCGGACATCCCTTCCTGATATTCCCGAGCTTGCCTTTGCGGCTTCAGCAACTGAAACGTGACCAAGTCCAGAGGCCCGTCATCTGACACACACTCAGCAAATTTCTGGCCTCCAGTAGTCCTTCGAGTGCTGGAGACCTGGGAAGTCCCTGACGCTGCCTGATTGTGATCTCAAGGCTACTCTATATCTAGGTCCCACCGAGGTGTGTGTCTCTGCGCTGGTAGAGGGTGTGGGTGGGCGCTGTGACAGTTTTCAATGAAGGTGTCATAAGATTCTTCTTCCGAGGTGTCTTCAGTGCTTGAGTCGAGGACCTGCGTCGTGGACTCCTTCGGCTGTTTCCCAGATGTGCCTGAGAAAGCAAGGAGAGATAATTAGTGTACGGCAGGGACTACGGGACAGGGGAACTGACTCACAGCATGGTTATTCGATGGATGTTGCACTGCTGGATCCTCACTTGGTAGAGCATCACCGACCTCACTGTCAGCACAGGAACGGTCCAGATCATCATTGGCCAGCTGAATGACTCTATTTTTAAGATCACTGAGGACCTTGATGTCGGGTAGTCCTCCATCAGTCTGTGACCCCCTCCCTTTTGCTGTGTTCCAGCTTGTCCTGCATGAATACAGATGAAAAGAGTGTAAGCAGGATGCCTGCCAGGCCAGATGAGAAGGCCTGTGGATATCTGATGGGCTTGTGAGTGTGTGAGTTTAGAGTGATGAGAACAGTGAATTACCCTGGTGGAACGGAGATCATCATTCATTCTCTTGCGGCACTGGGTGGCTGTCCTCTTTTGCAGGGCGTTGGTGCTGACCACAGCCGCCACCGCCTCCCATGCTGGATTGGTGACCTTGCTTGCTGGTCTTCGTCCAGAGTGGGGGTAGAGGACTTCACGACGGGCCTCCACTACATCCACTAGGCACCCAAGGGAGGCATCGCTAAATTTGGGGACAGCATGTTTCCCCCCTTTGGCAGCCATGACTTTGCAGCAGCACTCGATCTCCTAGAAAGCGCCATATTAAAAGGGAGCACCCTTTTAATATGGCGCCTGGATTACTGATGGCCTGAGGTGACGACAGGCGGGTGAATCAGAGGCCGCCCGCCAGCAATCCGGTATGTTTCCCTTGAATACATTATTAATGAGGCAGGACGTGCCGGGAATGGGACGATACGGTGTGAAAACCACCATTGCAACGGCCGGTAAAACTTGTTTCAATGGGCTTAGTGCAAATCTGGGATGATGGTTGGCAACTCATGCAGCATCTGACACAAAATACTTTGTTGCTGTTTTCACAGAAAACTTTATGATGCTAGGAGTACAGCTTTAGTAACTTACTTTATGTTGCATCAAAGATAAATAGAGTTGGGGGGTAGCCTGAACGATCATATCTGCGTTTCCCTTTTTCTGAATTTCTAAGTAATGGAATGTAATTTAGCATGTGCAGTCCTGGAGAAAAGGGAGAGTTTTGAAGAAGTATTCACTGATCTGCTGATCATAGAAAATAAATCATTTATTCTTGATTTCCCATTTGTAAACTTTTACCTATTGATGTCTGTATTGTATTTGACTATTCTGAAGTTCAGCTATTCACTGAAATGACTGTGTATTACAAAAAGATGATCAGCCTAAAGAGCCCATCATTTTGCACCTCCTGCACTATGTTTTCCTTGTAGTGATTGCAAGTTAATAGGGGACACAAAAACTAATTGCCATGGAGAGTTTTACACATTCAAGCAGTGTATTTGGGTTGGCATAGTGGTATTGTCACTGGGCTGGTAATCCAGAGCCCAGGGTAAATCTCTGGGGACCCAGGTTTGATTCTGACCACAGTAGATGGTGAAATTTGAATTCAATAATTCAGTTGTTGTAAAAACCCATCTGGCTAAATAACTAATGCCCTTTAGAGAAGGAATCTGCTGTCCTTCCCTGGCCTGGCCTACATGTGACTCCAGATCCACAGCAATGTGGTTGACTCTTAACTGGCCTCTGAAATGACCTAGTGAGTCACTACAGTTGTATCAAACTGCTACAAAGCATCTGAAAAGGAATGAAACTGGACAGATCACCTGGCATTGACCTAGGCACCAGAAACGACAACGGCAACCCAGCCTTGTCAAGCCTGAAAAGTCCTCCTTATTAACATCTGGGGGTTTGTGCCAAAATTGCGACATGGAATCATACCTGACAGATAATGTCCCAGGCACCATCATCACCATCCCTGGGTATGTCTTGGCCCACTGACAGGACAGAGGTGACGGCACAGTCTGAAGGGAGCTGCCCTGGCAGCCCTCAACATTGACTGTGGACCCCATGAAGTCTCATGGCATCAAGCCAGTCATGGGCAAGGAAATCTCCTGCTGATTACCAACCACCACCCTCCCTCAGCTGATGAATCAGTACTCCTCTATCTTGAACACCACTGGGGATGGCAAGGGATGGGGACTTCAATGTCCATCACCAAGAGTGGCTCGGTAGCACCACTACTGACCTGTCTGGCCAAGTCCACAAGGGCATAGCTGCTAGACTGGGTCTGCAGCAGGTGGTGAGGGAACCAACAAGAAGGAAAAACCTACCTGATCTTGTCCTCACCAATCTACCTGTCATAGATGCATCTGTCCATGACAGTATTGGTAGGAGTGACCACCACACAGTCCTTGTGGAGACGAAGTCCTGTCTTCACATTGAGGATACCCTTCATCATGTTGTGTGGCACTACCACTGTGCTAAATGGGATAGATTTCAAACAGATCTAGAAACTCAAGACTGGGCAACCATGAGGCACTGTGGACCATCAGCAACAGCAGAATTGTACTCGAACACAATCTGTAACCTCATGGCCCGGCATATCCCCCACCTTACCATTACCATTAAACCGGGGGATCAACCCTGGTTCAACTAAGTTTTTAAACTTAAATATGGACAATTATGAGGGCATGAAAGCTGAGCTGGCTAAAGTGAATTTGCAAATTAAGTTAAGGGATAGGTCAAGAGAGGTGCAGTAGCTAATATTTAAGAGAATATTTCAGAATACACAGTATAGATAAATTCCAATGAGAAAGAAAAAGTCCAAAGGATGGACTCACCATCCATGGTTAACTAAAAAGGTTAAAGATAGTATCAAACTTAAAGAAAAAGCATATAATTGTGTGAAGATAGTTGGTCAGAAGATTATACAGAATATAAGGAACAGCAAAGAATGACTATAAGACTAGTAAGGAGGGAAAAATTAGAGTATGAGAGAAAGCTAGCCAGAAATATAAAAACAGATAGTAAAAGGTTTTATAAATATTTTAAAAAAGAAAATAAAATAAAAGTGAGCATTGATCCTATAGAAAGTTTTTTTTTTATTTGCTCATGGGATGTGGGCGTTGCTGGCTAGGCCAGCATTTATTGCCCATCCCTAATTGCCCTGTTCAAAGGGCATTTAAGAGTCAACCACATTGCTGCAGATCTGGAGTCACATGTAGGCCAGACCAGGTAAGGACAGCAGATTTCCTTCCCTAAAGGACATTAGTGAACCAGATGGGTTTTACAACAATTGGCAATGGTTTTGTGGTCATCATCAAAATTTTAGTTCCAAGTTTTTATTGAATTCAAATTTACCATCTGCTTGGTGGGATTTGAACCCAGGTCCCTAGGGATCTGGATTACTAGTCCAGTAACAATACTACTTGGCCATCACCTCCCCTTGGAAAACAAGGAAATGGCAGATGAATTGAACAGGTATTTTGCATTAGTTTTCGCTATAGAGGATACGAGTAACATCCCAGAAGCAGTTACAAACCAGGAAATGGAAGTGGGGAAGGAAGTCAGGAAAATTACAGTCACCAGAGAAGTGGTACTGAGTAAATTGTTGGAGCTGCAGGCTGACAAGAGCCTGGATCCTGATGGACTTCATCTTAGGGTCTTAAAAGAAGTGTCTAGTGAGATAGTTGATGCATTGGTTTTAATTTTCCAAAATAGATACATGGATGGGAGAGGTCTGGAGAGTTATGGACTAGGTGCAGGTCAATGGGACTAGCGGAATAATATTTCGGCACAGACTAGAAGGGCCGAATGGCCTGTTTTCTGTGCTGTAGTGTTCTATGGTTCTAAAACTCCCTAGATTCAGGGAAGGTGCCATTAGCTTGGAAGATAGCAAATGTAACTCCATTATTCAAAAAAGGAGGCAGACAGAAAGTGGGAAACTACAGGCCAGTTAATTTAACATCTGTCATAGGGAAAATGTTACAAGCTATTATTAAAGAAATTATAGCAAGGCACTTGGATGAGCTCAAGGTCACCAGGCAGAGTCAACATGGTGTTGTGAAAGGGAAATCGTGTTTAACCAACTTATTGGAGTTGTTTGAGGAAGTAACATGTGCTGTGGATAAAAGGGAAGCAGTGGATGTACTGTATTTAGATTTCCAGAAGGCATTTGAAAAAGTGCCACATCAAAGGCTATTGCAGAAAATAAAATCTCATGGTATAGGGGGTAATATATTGGCATGGATAGAAGATTGGCTGGCTAACAGGAAGCAGAGGGTAGGCATAAATGGGTCTTTTTCAGGTTGGCAAAATGTAATGAGTGGTGTGCCACAGGGATCAGTGCTGGGACCTCAACTGTTTACAATTTATATAAATGACTTGGACGAAGGGATTGATGTGATGGTTATCAAATCTGCTGATAACACAAAGATAGGTAGGAAAGTAAGTTGTGAAGAGGACATAAGGAGGCTACAAAAAGGTATAGGCTGGAATTTTACGGCTCCATCAGGGCCATAAAATGCGACTAGCCATTCCAAACTCCATTGACTTCGGTGGGACCATAAAATCCTGCCGGCGTAAAATTCTGCCCATGGATAGGTTAGGTGGTAAGGGGATCAAAGGTTACGGGGAGAAGGCGGGAGAATGGGGTTGAGAAACTTATCAGCCATGATTGAATGGCGGAGCAGACTCGATGGGCCGAATGGCCTAATTTCTGCTCCTATGTCTTATGGTCTTATGATCTTAAGTAAGTGGGCAAAGATCTGGCAAAAGGAGTATAATGTGGGAAAATGTGAAATTGTCCATTTTGGCAGGAACAATAAAAGAGAAGCATATTATTTAAATAGTGAGAGATTGCAGAGCTCTGAGGTGCAGAGAGATCTGGGTGTCCTAGTGCATGAATCACAAAAGGCTAGTATGAAAGTACAGCAAGTAATTAGGAAAGCTAATAGAATGTTACAATTTATTGTGATGGGAATTGAAGACAAAAGTATGGAGGTCATGCTTCAGTTGTACGGGGCACTAGTGAGACCACAAAAACAAAAATTGCTGGATAAACTCAGCAGGTCTGACAGCATCTGTGGAGAGAAAAAGTGGGTTAACATTTCGAGTCCGTATGACTCTTCTTCAAAACCGATCTTCAGAACTAATGAGACCACATTTGGAGCTTTGTGTACAGTATTGCTCATCTTATTTAAGAAACAATATAAATGTGTTGGAAGCAGTTCAGAAAAGGTTTGCCAGACTAATACCTGGAATGGGTGGGTTGTCTTATGAGGAAAGGTTGGACAGACCAGGCTTGTATCCACTGGAATTTAGAAGAGTAAGAGGTGACTTGATTGAAACATATAAGATCGTGAGGGGTCTTGACAGGGTGGATGTGGAATGGGTATTTCCTCTTGTGGAAGAATCTAGAACTAAGGATCACTGTTTAAAAATAAGGTGTTGCCCATTTAAAGCAGAGATGGGGCAAAATTATTTTTCTCAAAGAGTTGTGAGTTTTTGGAATTCTTCCCGAAAAGGTGGTGGAAGCAGAGTCTTTGAATATTTTTAAGGCAGAGGTGGATAGATTCTTGGTAAACAAGGGAGTGATAGGTTATTGGCGGTAGGTGGGATGCAGATTTCAGGTTACTATCAGATCAGCCATCATCTTATTAAATGGCGGAGCAGGCTCGAGGGGCTGAATGGCCTACTCCTGCTCCTTGTTCCTGTTTGTATGAAGAGTTCAGTAGGGAATGCCAGGAGCAGCACTAGGCATACCTAAAAATGAGGTATCAAGCTTGTGAAGCTACAGCACAGGACTACTTGCATGCCAAACAGTGAAAGCAGCATGCGATAGACAGAGCTAAGCAATCCCACACAACCAACGGATCAGATCTGAGCTCTGCAGTCCTTCCATATACAGTCGTGAATGGTGGTGGACAATTAAACAACTCACTAGAGGAAGAGGCTCCACAAATATCTTCATCCTGAATGATGGGGGAGCCCAACACATCAGTGCAAAAGACAAGACTAAAACATTTGCAACATTCTTCAGCCACAAGTGCCGAGTGGATGATTGATCTCGGCCTCCTCCTGAGGTCCGCGGCCTCACAGATGCCAGTTTTCAGCCAATTTGATTCACTCCATGTGATATCAAGAAACAGCTGAAGGCACTGGATACTGCAAAGGCTATAGGCCCTGACAACATTCCAGCAATAGTACTGAAGACTTGTGCTCCAAAGGTGGTTGTGCCCATAGTCAAGCTGTTCCACTACAGCTACAATACTGGCATCTACCCTGCAATGTGGAAAATTGCCCAGGTATGTCCTGTCCATAAAAAAAGCAGGACAAATCCACTCGGCCAATTACCGCCCCATCAGTCTACTCTTGATCATCAGCAAAGTAATGGAAGGGATCATCAACAGCGCTATCAAGCGGCACTTGCTTAGCAATAACCTGCTCATTGACGCTCAGTTTGGGTTCCGCCAGGGTCACTCAGCTTCTGACCTCATTACAGCCTTGGTTCAAACATGGACAAAAGAGCTGAACTCCTGGGGTGAGGTGAGAGTGACTGCCCTTGACATCAAGGCAGCATTTGACCGAGTGTGGCATCAAGGAGCCCTAGCAAAACTGGAGTCAATGGGGATCAGGGGAAGCTCCAAATCATCCAGGACAAAGCAGCTTGGTTTATTGGCACCCCGTTTTCCACCTCCAACATCCACTCTCTGTGCCACTGAAGTACAATGGCAGCAGTGCACATTCTACAGGATGCACTGCAGCAACTCGCCATGGCTCCTTCGACAGCACCTTCCAAACTTATGACCTCTACTGCCTAGATGAACGAGGGCAGCAGATACATGGGAACACCACCAACTGGAAGTTCCCCTCCAAGCTACTCATTTTCCAGCCTTGGAGATATATCGTCATTACTTCACTGTCAATGGGGCAAAATCCTGGAACTCCCTCCCTAACAGGAATGATTCAAGAATGCAGCTCTCCACCACCTTCTCAAGGCAATTAGGGATGGGCAATAAATGCTGACTTAGCCAGCGACGCCCACATCCCGTGAAAGAATAGAAAAAACATCTTGACCTGAGTCCCACTCTTCTGGCACTTGCTCTTCCTTTGAGCATCTCACCGTGTTCCACCCCTCATATTTCTCATTTAAAATCCTCGTTCTTTATCACAAACATTTTCTCACTGAAATATCTTTCCCTCGCAGCTTCAGCACAGAGGTCTCTCATCCCTGGCAATTTCAAACTCCACCTCAATTCATTATGCTGTTTCTCCTCTGAGTTCCCTGCCCTCCTATCCTCCCTTATTCTCTTCCTCCATGTAAACTTCCTAACCCATATTTACAACTACCCGCTTCACCTTGCCATCTCACATGGTCTTGCTACTCCCACTATATCTATCACGGAAAAGACCATCTCTGGTCACTTCCTTGTAGCAATTCCCACCCACATCCCCCCTTTCCCCTCTCAATCCTGTGTTTGCCCATGGAGAACACTGTCTAAGAATTCACTTACAACTGACCCTGATACTATGCTGCCCACGCTATAAAACATTTGGTGTGGGCAGTTGGGCAGGTGTGGGCAGCCCGATTTTTAAAAATCATCTCTTTGAAGTACATGAGGGGATGGGGGGGTTCTCTCTTCAGAGGCTGCCCTTTGCTGATCGGGGGTGGGGGTGGGTGCAGAAACCCCTTTCTTCCTACCTGCCTGTAGTCTTAAACCCACTCCCCCCACCCCTTACCCCCTTTCCTGACCTGCCCAAACCCTCCCTATCCAAGACCCCAGACTTGCCTGTTTCCAGGGATCCATGGGCCTTCTTCCTCCTTCCTCTTGCAGTCCTGGGAGTGCCCACTAACACGCTTTTGGCACTGCCAGGCCTGATGGAGCTGCTAGCCAATCAGATTGACTGGCACTCCTGAGGGCGGGACTCCCCCCCCCCCCAAGAAGGTGCGGAAGTCCCACTTGACCCTTGTTTAGCTCACCCGCAGCGTGTTATGGCTGCGGGGTGGGCCAGCATGGAACGGGTCACCTCCACGTCGACTTTGCTTCCGGGGGTGAGGTGGGGAGGGCAGTGGGTGTCGAGACGTTCTCCCCACCCCCTGTAATAGTCCGCCATTTGGTCTTACCAAAGCCCTACATGATTGCTGCAAGACTTACTCTTATAGTGCAATCTCCTCACAGTTAAATTTGACACGACCGTTTTTGTTCCTAGAATCAGCACAGAAGGAGGTCATTTGCTCCATCATGCCCATGCTGGCTGTCTGCAAGAGCACTTCAGCTCGTGCCCCTCCCCTAGCTTTTCCTTGTAGCCCTGCAAATTTCTTTCTCTTCAGATAGTTATTCACTTCCCTTTGAAAGCTCCAACTGAATCTGTTTCCACTGCACTCTCAGGCAGTGATTTTAGATCCTAACCATTTGCTGTACTTGCATGTTAACTTTCCATGGTTCATTTACAAGGGGACTCAAATCACTCTGAATCCTAACATTTACTAGCCTCTCATCTTCTGAAAAAAAATTCTGCTTTTCTGTTCTTGCTACAAAGTGGATACTTTCACACTTACCCACATTATACTCATTTTCACCTTGCCCATTCAACTGATCCATATCCCTTTGCAGCCTCTTTACATACTCTTCATAGCTTATTTTCCCATCTAGCTTTGTTTCATCAACAATCTTGGATATATTACACTTGGTCCCCTCACCTAAGTTATTGATATAGATCGTAAATAGCTGAGGGTCTAGCACTGAACTTTGTGGCACTCCACGAGTTACACTGACATTGCAAAAATGATCCATTTACTCCTATTCCCTGTTTTCTAGCAGTCCAACGAACCTTCATTCTATTCTATCATCCCAATCCATGAGCCTTAATCATGTGTGTAACAACTTATTGTGTGGCACCTTATGCCTTGAAAATCCAAAAATACTACATCCATTGGTACGCCCTTATCTGCCCTGCTAGTTACACTCTTAAAAAAACTCAGACAGATTTATCAAGCATGATTTCCCTTTCATAAATCCATGTTGACACTGTCTAATCATTTTGTGATTTTCCAAGTGGCCCTGTTGCCATGTCTATAATAATAGATTCTAGCAACTCTACAGAGACATCGGGCATGTCTATTCTAGGTTGATCTGTCACTTCAGGAATTGATGGTTCAATGTTAATCACAGACGGAATAGTTGGTTGTTGGAGTGTCTCTCTAGCATGAATATGAACTACATGCTTATGAATGATTCTATCTTCCACTTGTACTTGGAAAGATAATGGACCGATCTCTGAGACAATGATCCCAGGAGCCCCACAAGGTCCACTTCCAAAATTTCACACAAATACAGTGACACCTACAATGAATGTCCGAGCTTTGCTGCGTATATTGTGGTTCAACTTTTTATTACTCTGATTCTGGTCTACCTTCCCCTCTAAATTTGGAAACACCAGCCTTAACCGTGTATGTAGGCGGCACTTCATCGATAATTCAGATGGTGTTGAACCTGTGGTCAAATAATGTGTTGTACAATAACTGAGAAGAAAGCTGGAAAGTTGGGATTCTGGAGTACCTTCTGATAACCTTTTCATACCAGACTTGAAAGTTTGTACAGCTCTCTCAGCTGAGCCATTTGATGAGGGATGGTAAGGGGCTGTTTTAATATGTCTGATTCTATTCAGATTCATGAATTTCTGAAACTCTGTGTTGGTAAAGGCTGTACCATTATCAGACATGACAATTTCAGGTAGGCCATGTATGCTAAAACAGTGACGCAGCTTCTTGGTAGTTGTGCTCGATCTTGGTGATTTGACTTCGTATACATCCATCCATTTAGAATGTGCATCTACAATCAACAAAACCATGGTACCTAAGAATGGTCCTACATAATCGATATGTAGTCTAACTCAGGGTTGACCAGGCCACTCCCACAAATGCAGGGGAGCTGAAACAGGCAATTTCTGTTGTTGCTGACAATGGAGACTTGACCATGCTTTCAAAGTCACTGCCTATGCCTGCCCACCAGACATAGCTTCACGCAGGCATATTCATCTTCGATATGCTTGGATGTGCACTGTGAAGCTCTGTCATGAGTGGTTCTCTACCTTGTGATGGGATGACAACTCTTGATCCCCACAACAAAATTCCATCTTGACAGCTTAACTCTGTGTTTCTGGTATGGAATGGTCTCAAATCTTCAGATGCAGACGAATTTGACCATCCTTGCAAAACAAAGCCTCCGACTTTCAACAATATTGGATCTCTGTTCATCCAGTTTCTAATTTGTTTCGCATACACAGGTGAAGAATCCAAAAAATTCAGTAATAGCACAACTTTTTGTGGAACAGGAGCATGTACAATGCTATCTGGTAATGGGAGTCAACTGAGTGCGCCCGCATTTGCAATATGTAAGCCAGGAGAGTACATAAAAGTGTACTCATATGCAGATAAAGTCGAGCCCAATGTTGTATTCTTGCTGATGCTATTGGCGGAATGGCCATATCCTCACTGAATAAACCTATTAATGGTTTATGGTCGGACACAATGGTGAAGTGTCGTCCATGCAGGTACTGGTGGAATTTCTTCATCCCGAATACCACCGATAAACCTTCCTTTCCTTTCCTAGCTGGGAATAACCCCTCTTGGCTGTGGAGAGGGTTCTCAGGATGTAGCCATTGGGCCTTTTTGATCCATTTTCCATTCTATGTGATAATACGGTGCCTACACCACAAGGAGAGGCATCACATGTTAGTACCAATTCTTTCAATGGGTCGTATTGCACCAATAAACATGACAAATGCAGTAGTTTCTTTACTTTCACAAAAGCTTCTTCCTGTTGTGAAATCTACGACCAACAGTGATTCTTTTTTAACAACAGGTGTAATGGTGCTAACACAGTTGATAAGTTAGGCAGGAAGTGGCTATAGTAGTTGGTCATACCCAAGAAGAACTTGAGTTCAGTTACATTGGATGGTGAGGGTGCAACTTTTATTGGCCGAACTTTCTCTTCTACCAGATGCAAACCCATGGCATCCACCCTGTGACCCAGGTAAGTAACTTCTGCCACTTGAAATGTGCATTTTTCTTTCTTTAACCATACACCGGCTTCCATGAACCTTCTTAGCACCTCCTCCAGGTTGGCCAAGTCTTTGGTCACCTCCACATCTATAACAACTTAATCTTGGAGTCCCTGCTGAAGTGTTTCTATTCGGCCTTTTCATGTTTCTAATAGTGGACGTTGCATTTTGCTTCGATGCTGTGGTTTTCACGCCACGCTCGGTGATAGGTTCCCGCTCCACAAGATGAATGGCGCCATGTTGTCCGTGTTGCAAAGCCCGCGAGTCTCTCACAGCACTTTCCATGGCGAGGGAGATTTCTAGGGCGGGCTTAAAGTCTATGTCAATCTCGGTGAGTAAGCGGTGCTGTATGGTGTTGTACTCCGCAAACTAATCAGTCCCGCAGCATTTAATGTGTCCCCAAAGTCGCAGTGTTCTGTCAACTGCTTCAAGCTCGCTACATAGGTTGTGATGGACTCTCCCGAGGCCCTATCTCTGGAAATAAATTTAAAACGCTGCATTATTACGATGGCTTCAGCTGGAAATGCGTTTTCACGTGGTCCACCAATTCACTATAGGACTTAGAGTTGGGTGTGTTCAGGGCCATCAGATTGTGAATGAGGTTGTATGCATTACTGCCACATACACTCAAAAGGATGGTTTTCTGCTTTTCGTCTGCGGTAATTTTGTTTGCTACAATATAAAATCTGAGGCGCTCTACACACTGCTCCAGTCTTCCATAGTTGCATCATAAGAATCGATTCTGTCAAAGAATGACGTGACTGGTGAGTAGTCTTTTCTTTTTCTTAAGATTCGATGTACTCATGGTAACAAGGCGAGGTGCAACGTCGGAGCTATTTTACCCTTGTCATCAATTGTAATGACTCGATGGAGCGGACAGGTTTCAACAAGAACAGATAAACTTTAATACAGAGAGCTTTTCAGGTGCTACATGCTCGATCAGGACTCTCATCAGGAAGCCCCGCCCCCTGGATTGCCCGTGCTTAGGGCCCATTGGTCAGATCCTCCCAGAACGTCACGTGACCCCTGATAGGAGAGGCTATACCTTCAGTTACTACAATCTCTTACACTTTGTTTTTATATTTTTTACTAGTTTATTCTCATTCTATTATCTCTTTCTTTAAGAGTCTCAAAAGCTCAGTAGGTAGCACTCTTGCATCGGAAGTTTACGGGTTCTATTCCCATCCAGAAGGAAAAAAACAGCAAAAACTGGAAAATAAGACCACTGGTCCAAACTGGTCTTGCATGCCTTAAAATGGAACACCAGTAAAACTGAGAAATAAGAGTACTGATCCAAGCTGTTCTTTCCTTCTGAGATACCTGGACTTGAGCACAAAAATCAAGGCTGATGCTCCAGTGCTGCACTGTTGGAGGTGCTGCCCTTGGGAGGGCACTTTAAACTGAGGCGGCATCTACCTCCTCATAGAATGTAAAAGAGCCCTTGGTACCATTTCAAAGAAGAGCGAGGGAGTTATTCCTGGTGTCCTGACCAATAATTATCCTTCAAACATCACATAAACAAATTATCTGGTCATTATTACATTGCTGTTTGTAGGAATTTGTTGTGTGCAGATTGGCTGCCACGTTTCCTAAATTACAACAGTGATTACACTTCAAAAAAAAGTACTTATTTGGTTGTAAAGTGCATTGGGACATGCTGCGGTCATGAAAGGTGCTGTATAAATGCAAGTCTTTTTATCAATTGTTTGGTCATCCTTTGTTGATTTTTAACACACTTTCAATCCTTAGGTTTATTATTCTTTTTGGAAACATTGTAAGCCCCTTCTTCTAATCTGATACTAATTATTTCTTCAATGATAGACCCAAGATAAAAAGATTGTAAACAACTTCAATGAACAATGAACCTAGCTAAACAAGATTTAATTTATTTAGGTTTGGATCCCAGAAGCTTGCTTGTCCCTTATAGCTCAGAAGCAAATTACATTTCTTCTAAAAAGCAGTTAGTTGATATAGCTCCATTTTTAAGTTCCCAGTCCCTTACTTTAGCTAAAAATTCATATAAAAAGCTGAAACAAAAGCAATATCTCCATTGTAGCTGAATGCTTGCATCAATAACAACCCTCACTATACTTTTATATGACCAGAAAGCCTGGAATCAACTACCAACACATGAAGCTGCTAAAAAAAACCTCCACAACAGTTATAGAAACATAGAAATTTAAGCACAGGAGGAGACCATCTGGCCTGTCTTATCTGTGCTTAAATGATCTCTCGTAAATTAAGTGGGAAGACAGAATGAACGTCAGATTGATGAATATTGAAATGCTGCAGTACGCATTAAAGTGCTTCAGTGCACCAACATAACTAACTTCAAAATAATGGTTATAATCCAGTGGGTCATTTATGTAATCGTTATGTCAGACAATTTGCTTTTAAAAAACACATTCAACCAACAACCAACTAATAGCAGTAACAAAAGATATCTGGTGACAGGAAGAAATCAAGTGAATATTTCAAGGATAAGTTAAATAAGCAACATTCATCCAAAAATGTACAAAAATGTATTCCAGGATCAGTCAGTCTTCAAATTTACTATTAATTTTGGGAGGCATGTTAACAGCAGGAGTTTTGTTACGAAAGCCAACCAGCAACAATTGACAAATGAATAACAGGCATGTCATAGGTCTGTATGCATTTTTGGATGAGTGTTGCATTTTTAAGTTTTTAAGGTAATCCAGGAAAAGGATTTATTCTACAGAAGTTAAATAAAACATCCTTCAATAATAAGTCATTTTTAATTACTCATAGTTAAGCTCTAAATTGTTGTCATAAGTAAACAGGAGTGTAGATTGGGGAATTTTCTGTGCCGCTGTCGAGCCTTGCAATTCGGGCTATAATATATTCAGATCAAACTAGACACTTTAGAACTTAATTCTAGAATATTTCTTTAATATTTCCTCATGTTACTAAAATGTGAAAAATAATTATTGCAGTCTCTTTAACACTGATTTTTGTAGCTGAGCCATAATATATTCTTTTAATAGATAATGTGAAATACATGGAAAACAATACATTTTGGCTGAATTGGCCTTAATTTTGCAGTCAGTTCACTTATCAGCAACTTTTAGTCCCTAAGAGTGAATGCACTTGAAATAGAATATAATCCTCTCTCTATAATAGCGATCTGGTTTCATTACAATCAGATAGAATAGGGTTCAGCAGGGCATAAAATGCATGCATGAAATTTGCTATAAGTCAGAACATCACTGCTACTAATAAAGCCAAACATGCCACATCATCAAAACAAGCAAAATTCTGCTTGTGGGAGGAAAGTTCTCCTGTAAGCCAACAAAAAAAATCATAGTAATAGAAATAACCAAAATGCTAAATTGAAATTACCCGCCAAATGAAGCAGATAAATGTTCATGATAAATTAGCCTACATTTTCCAATATTTAACCTATTTAGAACTGGAGTGACTATTCACAAGTTTATTTTTTGCAGACTCAAATGGAAGTTTGCTCTCTGCAACTGTTTTTCTGTGATTAGCCCATTCCTGTGCAGATCTGGATGTGTGCAGGAAATAGTAGGAACAGAAAATTGTATGTAAGTGAAGTTTAAAAGCAAGCAGGTAATCAAAGAGGAGTGCCTGAAAAGCAGGACGAAAATCCTGAAAACCTTTGGAAGGCCTCGGAAGGCATCGCAACCAACAACCTTTGCCTAAGATGGATAGGTAAATGACAGGTAAATATGATGAGAAAAATAACCCGAGGGGGTAGAGGCATGAGTCTAGCTCATTATATTATGTAATTTATGTTCCGACCCCTGCTGTTTGCTGACTTTTGAAATGCAGGTGGTGCTGCATGAGGTGGCTGCAGGGAACTTGCATGCTTTGCCACTCCGTGCCACCATCCCGCTGTAACATCTCTGAAAATGAGTGGGCCAAGTTTCATGCCATAGCTGCCATTACCATTACTGGTAATGCCAGCCCAATGTTAAATGATGGCCACAAGTGTCTTTGCATCTGATTTTCTGCTGCGCAAAGTCCTTTGAAGACATTTCCCAGTCAGGATCTGCAGTTATGGTTATATATGGTTATATGATGCATCTTGGAAATTGTAGCTAATCGGAATACGCTGCCAGCTTGTCACACTGACATGTCTCCTTTCACACAGTGACACTGAAAGCATGGCATATTGTGGTTGGGATGTTTCCCCAGGAAATATCTACCATTTCTATTAGTGAAGCATTCACATATCTCAGGAGTGCCATTGGGTCTGCTATCCAAGTTTTCTTTTTGCAAGAGGAGTGTCACGACCATATACAAGGGGTTTCCTCAAAGTGGTCCATGAGCTAAGAATATGTGTGTTTTCGTATGTAGCTCATTTTAACTTACAAGTGGTTCAATTTAAAAATAACCATCAACAAAGCTTTAGTCTTAAACAAGATAAAAGTTTGTTTATTACAAAACACTGTTATAAGTTACTTAAATAAAAGTGAAGTTACTAACTAAATACATACAAAGATTAATAAGGATAAAAGATACTTACAAAGCTGAAATTCAGTTCAGTCCTTTCAGATATCATTGCAGGCCCGTAGCTTGCAATAGAAGTGTTGGTTGTCTGGAGTGAAGGGGTGAAGTTGAAGAGCAGTTCTCAGCAGCTACAATGGCCTCAGTAGTTGAATAATAAGAGGTTGACTTTATAGGTAGGCTCAGCAGGTCTGCATGTTTTTGTAGGGAGAGAGTTTTCTTGTTCCTTACTAGGTCTGTGGTTATGGCACTTCCAAATTGCTTGGACTCTTTCAACAGAACAGCAGTTGATTTCTGAACACCTTCCTCTTTGTCCTCCCTTGGCCAAGAACCCTCTCAGATGAACCCTCTCCAAGTTCTTCCTGAGGATCTGCATAAAGTGGCTGTTCTCAGCCAGACTTTATACCAGTAGTGGACAACCTGTGGCCCACAGGCCGCATGCGGCCCATCAGGGTTCTGAGTATGGCCCGTGTGACATTTTTGTTGACTGTTGCTAGACATGCAGGGTTGCCAGATTCCGTCTCGAAGTTTTTTTCCTACTGGTATTACTAAACTGATACACATGTAAAGCAAGGGCACGTGAAGTGAGATGTGTGCTGATTGCACACAACCTTGACTGTGAGAGCCGTGCGCTCCCTCTACATCCAGTAAAAGCGCCTCATGCAAGCAGACTTTTTCTGCAATGGGACACATCAAATGCAAGAAGAACAACAGACTAACAAATGGAAACCTCACTGCTGAATTGCAATGTGTCTGCATATCTCTTAGTCCTAATCTAAGAAAGGTTGTGGAGGACAGATCCAACCAGAAGTCGCACTGAGTTAAGATGTAAGTAAGGCAAGTGTAAATATTTCTTTTGTTTTTACCATTTGAAGTTCTATTCATATAAGAATGATTGAGCATTTTCTATAACTCGTTATGAAATATTCGGCATGTAGAAATGTACAATTTTTAAAAATTAATTCACAGGATGTGGGCTTCGCTGGCTGGGCCAGCATTTATTGCCCATCCTTAATTGCCTTTGAGAAGGTGGTGGTAAGCTGCCTTCTTGAACCGCTGCAGTCCCTTTGGTGTAGGTGCACCCACAGTGCTGTTAGGGAGGGAGTTCCAGGATTTTGCCCAGTGACAGTGAAGGAACGGCGATATATTTCAAGCCAGCATGGTGAGTGGCTTGGAAGGGAACTTCCAGGTGGTGGTGTTCCCATGTATCTGTTGCCCTTGTCCTTCTAGATGGTAGTGGTCGTGGGTTTGGAAGGTGCTGTCTAAGGAGCCTTGGTGAGTTCCTGCAGTGCATCTTGTAGATGGTGCACCCTGCTGCCACTGTTCATTGGTGGTGGTCGGAGTGCATGTTTGTGGATGTGGTGCCAATCAAGCAGGCTGCTTTGTCCTGGATGGTGTCAAACTTCTTGAGTGTTGTGGGAGCTGTACGGAAGGAAGCATACACTTGCTTTAGAGGGAATACAACAAAAGATTTAGTAGATTAATTCCTGGGATGAGCGAGTTGTCCTATAAAGAGAGATTGAGTAGTAGAATGGGCCTTTATGTTCTGGTGTTTAGAAAAATGTGTGGTGATCCCATTCAGTCATATAAGAATCTGACAGTGCTTGGCAGGGTAGATATTGAGAGGCTGCAAAGCCTACAGTCGGGGGCACAGTCTCAGGATAAGGGAACACTCATTTTGGACTGAGATGAGGAGAAATTTCTTCGCCCAGAGGATTGTGAATCTTTGGAATCCTCTACTCCAGTGGGCTTTGGATGCTCAATTATTGAGTATATTCAAGACTGAGATTGACAAATATTTGGATTCGAAGGTAATTGAGGAATATGGGGACTGAGCAGGAAAGTGGAATTGACGTTGAGGATCAGCCATGATCTTATTAAATAGTGAAACAGGCTCAAAGGTCTCTATGGCCTCCTACTGCTCCTATATCTTATGCCCTCATGTAAAAAAAAACTCTCTTTCCAGTCTCCCTTTTGGAAAAAAAATATTGTCGATTTATGTTTCTATCTTGTCCTATAGCCAATAGGTCAGAAATTCCTGATGAGGCCTTTGTGGTGAATATGTAATTGGGCAGTACTTCTGTCCACTCTCTGGGTGTGTCCCTGATGCTCTCCACAATTCTGTAACCAGGGTTATAAGCAAACTTTAGTCAGGTGCATATCCCAATTGATATCATACACATGTGCATTACTATTCAAATAATATTTTAACAATGTTCTGGAAATCTTAACATTTTTGGGAGGATGCCTGAAGTAATGTTTCTGCCACCAAAAACTGTTTATTCAAATTTAGGTACAACAAATTAACTTTAAAAAGGAAAACCATAAATCCTGGTTAGAGAAAATGAGCCCGTCAGTACAGTCAAAGCTGCAATAAGTCAGAAAAAGCCAGATTCAGTCATAAACGGAGCAACAAACAACAAATGACTGGAGATAGGAAGATAAACACAGTATTTAATTTTCAGTTCATTGAAGCTGGAAATTAGTTTGCTGTAGGCTGGCTGTCAACTGGAACTTTTGAGCTTACATGTGGGTGGAAAGACTATAACAGCAGATAACATCATTATTTTATCCCTAATCTTTGATTTACTTTATGCAGCTTCTGACTACGATTCCAGTGGACATTTAGATATGAGTGGATCTAACACTGGATATCTTTGGTTTGAAGTTTCATTGTGTGATGGTAACAGATGCATCTCTGTGTTGATATGAAGTTTTATTGTCTTTTTTTAACATAGCAGGTAGAGAATGCCATACAAATGTATTAAAATATTTGTGTATTTCACACTACACAATTTCAGTCCAATAAACTGGAGGTTCATGGTATCAAGCTGACTATTAATATCTATTGTGCAAGTCCCTATAAATTCTGTTAAAATCCTCCCATCCATGTAATAATCATCATGTTTGCTATGTAATTTTATTTGAAAGTGATTAGAAATGATGTTTTCAAAATAACTTGGTGACAATTCCATTTCCCAGCAACATGATAATTAGCTGTAGTGAAAATAAAAAGTCGACTAACAGCAGTTAATTAGCACTTAGAAGTCTGTATGGGGTTTCATATGAAACTCAGGGAATAAATCAAAGAAAATATTAAACTACTACAATTGCAATACAAACTTGTTTTTCACTTATATAATGATAGCTCTGTTTGCTCAATATGTGACTCCACCATCATGTTTGACTCTTAACTGTTCTCTGGAGTGGCCTATAGCAATCCATTAGGTTGTATAAAATAGCTATAAAGAAACTTCTTTGATTCAACAAGAATGCCCACCAACACCTTCTCAAGGCAACTAGAGATGGGGAATTAATGCCAGTCTTGAGAAAGATTAGATCCAGTGTCAGATGTAAAGCTGTCTTTTCAACTGTTCCTTAGTGTTTTGCATTCTGTTTGTCCTTGAACTCACCTGCTCGTAAAGGCCAAGTAGATGTGCATCTACAGAGGCGGCTCTAGAGACTTGAGCACATAATCTAGACTGACACTTCAGTAGCAGTAAGAAGGAGTGTTACACTGTTGGCGATGCCGTCTTTCAGATGAGACATTGAACCAAGTTCATACCTCCCTACTCAGACAGAGATAAAAGATCCCATGGCACTTCTCGAAAAAGAGCAAGGGAGTTCACCCTGATGTCCTGGCCAACATTTATCCCTCAACCACCTTCACTAATACAGATATGTGGTCAGTAACATATTGATTGTGGGACCTTGCTGTGCACAAATTGACTACACTTCAACAAGTACTTTATTGTGTGTAAAGCACTTTGAAACATCCTGAGATTGTGAAAGGTGTCTTATAAATACATGTTTTTCTTTTAAATATGTGTCCTAATAGTTTTTATGCTGGATGTTGCTGTTTTGGAAAAGTGGAATAAGTAGTGATGAAGGGAAGCATGTGCGGGCTTGTGAGAGCATTTACCTTTCTGGATGAATGTGAGCTATTTCTGTGCTATTTGTCGTTGGGTGTCACTGTGTGCTGATTATGTCGGGCAATAGATGTTTCTCAATACCTAGCAGTGACATGCGCATCTGTTGGTGTGGATGGCCTATAAGGCTATGTGTGTGAGTGTACATGTGTCATACATGTTGGGCCCCAAAACTGAGCCTTTGCAATGGGCCCTCATAAAGTGAACTCTGCCCTGAAATCGATAATACAGAGGCTCTATACCGATACCTCAGGGAGATTTCTAAAGAGTGATCCCTCACCAGCATTATATTTAGGCAAATTAATAGTCCACAAAAATGTATCTGGAAAAGTTTTGGACTAATAATCTGCCCTCAGTCATTCAGATCACTACTAATATCCAGTGATACACAGCTGTCAGTGAAGATCGAAAGAAAGGGGTTCACATTAAAAAATTCCTAGTTTCAACTGAGGACAGGTGTTAGCAAGAATGGATAAGACAAATATAAGTGGATGAGTCTGTGTGCAATATTATTTCTGACCATTTAACATTAGCAAATTACAGTTAACTTTGTCAATAACAATTTTGGGAAGGCAATCACAAAGTGGATTTGGCGCCTATTGTACACATTGAACATTGCTTTATGTAATGCGTCAGGCCTAACTGTAGTTGTATAAGCTAATTATAAAGTATTTTTGTGGGTATTGGAAATATCTTTGAAAAAAACTGATCCTGGAGAAATAAATCAAGTCATTGCCAGGTCACCGAGGTCATTACTTTTGAGTCCAAAGGTGGAATTTTTAACATTTTGACCCGCCAGGAACAGGGGAGTCAGGTGGCATGTTGAGAACCCAAAAGGTACCTGTAGCACATTTGTCAGCAGCTTTTTAACCCAGCCATTGCACTTGCATCTGACTTCTGGGTTTCCTGACCAATTAACATGAGCAGCTCTGTTAACATCTGCATGAGCCTATTTCTGCTGGGCTATTTGAAGAGACATTGCAAAGATGACAGCTGAAGGATTGTATAGGTGACGGAACAGGGAACAACTGTACCCAACGTGGCAAAGCTGTACCTCTTCCACAGAGGCACCCTTAGGCCTGGTGCTCTAATCTGTAAGAACCCAAAAGGAGATTCTCTTCTCTTCTGATGGAAGGAATAAGTCTGCCTCAGGGAGCAACAGGATATGACTGGAGGTCACTGAGGAGGTCAGCAGCAGGAGTGTGGTGCCATGCTCCTGGATACTGTTGTATGTTGGTTGTGACTGGCTCAGGAACAATTGCTGTGGCATAGGTATGTCTGAACTATAACTGGTTTATTGGATGAACATAACTATATACAGATATACAAGACTAGGTGTTACTCAATCTAAACCATAAGCATTCTCCATCTCGACTCTTGGTCATGTATCTCTTGCATCATCATATGGGTGGTACTGTTTCTCCAGTCCCACACATTAACCCTTTCAACTCTGATCACCCTAATACTATAAATACAATCCTGGAGCCATTTCTTGGTCTAATACGGGTTGAAAAAATGAGTACAGTGGTACATTTAACTACATCCTGATGTATGTATCAACTCAAGGTCCTCACTCTGCCTTACCTAGCCTGTTCCAACACATCACTCCTCACAATAATTTAATTTGCAGACACACCCGTCCGTCTCTGTCCACGCACTTCCTCGCATCCCCATGACCATTCATCATGATTATTAACCCTTATTGTCATGTAATGCCACACTATCCCTCATACTCACCTTTAACAACTGTTGTCCATCTATCCATTCAGCACATGTCATTACTCTCACTCATAGGCCTCTTCTTTCCTTCCTTGCAGGAGGAGAGTGCTATTCTCCTATTGGTTTCTACAGATCATGTGATCTTAAGTATTATTCTTAAAGCTACATTACACACTAAATAAAACCATAATTACTACATTCCTCCCCCTTTAACTCAGCTATACATATTGTATTTACAAGTACATAATTTTCAAGACAACATAATATTTACACTGGGTAAAGAATTTACAAGATCAGTCTTCCAGGTGGCTTCCTGGTACGTGTAGAACGTCACAGCTCCCAAACTTCAGATTCTTTGTCAGGAACCTCCTTTTCCAGAGTTGCCTGAGCATCAGGCGTTTTGGTGGGCACTTGCAGTTCTGTATCCTCAACTCTTACAGGAACATCAGACATGTCAGTCCTGGATTGAGTATTCTCAACAGGAAACCCAGACCCGGTAATGGTCACTGATGGAACCAAATCTTGGTGATTTGTCCCTCTCTACCTTAAATGGTCCACATGTTTACAGATGGTCCAGCCTTCCACCTCCACGTGATAAGATAGAGGTTCAGTCACCACACTTATTTCACCCAATAACCACTTTGGTCCTTCCCCAAAATTTTTCATGTATGCCTGCTCTCTCATGGTAAATCTCCTCTCGTGACCTCCTTCTGTACCGTTAAAATTCTGTGACTATGCCAGTTGTGTCTACTTTTCTGGCTTCCCTGACTCCTCTCCGCCTTCCCCTCTAAATTCGGCATTATTAAACTCAATCTCGCCCTGAGACAGCGTTTCATCAATAACTCCGCAGGTGTGACACCTGTTGTTGTATGATGGGTAGTCCTGTATTGAAAAAGAAAGCGTGCTAGGGGTAAAGGGGCAATCTATGGGTGGAACCAGAGGACATTGCTAGAGTGCTGAATGAATACTTCACGTCCGTCTTCACCCAAGAGAATGAGGATGAAGGTATCGAACTCGGGGAGAGAGACTGCGAGGTTCTTAAGCAAATTGATATAGGGAGTGACAAGATATTGGAGGTGTTGGCAGGCTTAAAAGTGGACAAATCTCCAGGTCCGGATGATTTGTGTCCCAGACTGCTGAGGGAGGCAAGAGAGGAGATCGCAGGGGCTCTGACCGGAATTTTTAATTCCTCTCTGGCCACGGGGGAGGTGCCATAGGACTGGAGAACAGCTAATGTGGTTCCACTATATAAGAAGGGTTGTAGAGATAACCCAGGGAACTACAGGCCAGTGAGTCTCACATCAGTGGTAGGGAAACTATTGGAGAAATTTCTGAAGGAGAGTATCTATCTCCACTTGGAGAGGCAAGGTTTAATCAGGTATAGTCAGTATGGCTTTGTCAGAGGGAGGTCATGCCTAACAAATTTGATTGAATTTTTTGAGGAGGTGACCAGGTGTGCAGATGAGGGTAGTGCAGTTGATGTAGTTTATATGGATTTCAGCAAAGCCTTTGACAAGGTCCCACATGGGAGACTTATAAAGAAGGCAAATGCACACAGGATACAGGGTAATTTGATAAGATGGATTCAAAATTGGCTTAGTTGTAGGAGGCAGAGTGTGATGACAGAAGGATGCTTTAGTGACTGGAAGCCAGTGTCCAGTGGCGTACCACAGGGATCTGTGCTGGGTCCCCTATTATTTGTCATTTTTGTAAACGACATAGATGACTATGTGGGGGGTAGGATTAGTAAGTTTGCAGATGACACAAAGGTTGGCCAGGTGGTTAACAGTGAGGTTGAGTGTCTTGGGCTACAGGAAGATATAGACGGGATGGTCAAATGGGCAGATAAGTGGCAGATGGAATTTAACCCTGAAAAGTGTGAGGTGATACACTTTGGAAGGAGTAATTTAACAAGTAAGTATTCAATGAATGGCATGCCACTAGGAAGTTCTGAGGAACAAAGGGACCTTGGCATGTTTGTCCATAGATCTCTGAAGGCAGAGGGGCATGTTAGTGGGGTAGTGAAAAAGGCATATGGGACACTTGCCTTTATCAATTGAGGCATAGATTACAAATGTAGGGAAGTCATGTTGGAGTTGTATAGAACCTTGGTGAGGCCACAGCTGGAGTACTGTGTGCAGTTCTGGTCGCCACATTATAGGAAGGATGTGATTGCACTGGAGGGGGTGCAGAGGAGATTCACCAGGATGTTGCCTGGGATGAAACATTTAAGTTATGAAGAGAGGTTGGATAGACTTGGTTTGTTTTCGTTGGAGCAGAGAAGACTGAGGGGCGACCTGATCGAGGCGTACAAGATTATGAGGGGCATGGACAGGGTGGATATGGAGCAGCTGTTCCCCTTAGTTGAAGGGTCAGTCACAAGGGGGCATAAGTTCAAGGTGAGACGCAGGAGGTTTAGGGGGATGTGAGGAAAAACCTTTTTATCCAGAGGGTGGTGATGGTCTGGAATGCGCTGCCTGGGAGGGTGGTGGAGGCGGGTTGCCTCACATCCTTTAAAAAGTACCTCGATGAGCACTTGGCACATCATAACATTCAAGGCTATGGGCCAAGTGCTGGTAAATGGGATTAGGTAGGTCAGGTCTTTCTCACGTGTCGGTGCAGACTCGATGGGCCGAGGAGCTTCTTCTGCACTGAGATTCTGTGATTCTGTGATTCTAGCTTGTTTGCCAAGGAATCTCCAGTTAGCTTTTTCATGCCTGCCTTGAATGTTTGAACCACCCTTTTGGTCAGTCCGTTTGAGGAAGGGTGGTATAGTTCAGTTTTCACGAGTGATACTGTTGAGGCTGATAAACCATTGAAACTCAGCACTTGTAAATCCGTGCCGTTATCGGAAATGACTACTTCTGGTAGTCTGTGAATGGCAAAATTCTGATGTAGTTTCTCAATTATAGCAGCCGACCTTGGTGACTTCATCTCATAAACGTCCAACCATTTTGAACGGGCATCGACAATCAGCAGGAACATTGTTCCCAGGAAAGGTCCAACGTAGTCAATGTGTAACTGCACCCAGGGTCTACCTGGCCACTCCCATGGGTGTAACAGAGCTGTCACTGGCAACTTTTGCAGTTGCTGACATTGCACACAACGCTTTACTAAACTCTCTATTTCACCATCCATCCCAGGCCACCATAGATAGCTGTGTGCATTGGTCTTCATTCGGGAAATTCCTGGATGGGCACTGTGTAGCTCAATTAAAAGTGGCTCCCTTCCCTTTGGAGGAACTATCACTCGTGCTCCCTGCAATAAGATGCCATCCTGGCTGGTTATTTCATGTTGTTTGTTGAAATACAGTTTCATTTCGTCAGATACGAGCTCCTGTTGCTCTCGAACCTGAGCTAGGACTGGGTCCTAACTTGTCCAGTCTCTGATCTGTCGAGCACATACCAGCGAGGAATCTAAGAAATTTAACAGTAAAACAAGTTCCTGTGGAACTGGGATGTGCTCATCATTTTCTTGTAAAGGCAAACGACTAAGGGCATCAGAGTTTGTGATTTGATTGCCAGGCCTATGTATGAAAGTGTATTCGTATGCTGCCAGGATTAAGGCCTATTGTATTGTTGCTAAGGTAATGAGTGGTATAGCCTTTTCCTCACTAAACAATCCTAGCAATGCCTTGTGGTCTGGAATGATTGTAAAATGGCAGCCGTGTAGGTACTGGTGAAATTTCTTGACACCAAAGATGATGGACAAGCCTTCTTTTTCTATCTGTGAGTATCCCTTTTCCACTGTAGTGAGCATCCTTGATACGTAATCTATTGGCCATTCCATGTCATCATCCATCCGATGAGAGAGCACTGCTCCCATTTCATGGGGAGATGCATCACATGTCAGCACCAGTTCTTTCATCTGTTCATAATGCACTAATAGATTGGACGAGTGCAACAATTGCTTCACCTTCACAAAAGCTTCTTTCTGGGGCGCCTCCCAAGACTAACATTGGTTCTTTTTGAGTAGAGAATGCAGGGGGGCAGCACTGAGGACAAATTGGGTAAGAACTGCCCATAATAGTTGATAATTCCTGGGAATGATTTGAGCTCTGAGGCATTCTTTGGCGCAGGTACCTCTCCTATGGCTCTCACTTTCTCCTCAACCAGGTGGAGGCCCTGTGAATCTACCTGGTGACCCAAATAGATTACCTCCCTCACTTGGAACGTGCACTTTTCTTTTTCTTAAACACACTACAGCTTTCAAGAAATGTTTTAAGACTTATTCTAAGTTTGTCAAATGCTCTTTTTCAGTGAATCCTGTCTCCAATACATCATCTAAATAGTCTACAACCTGGGGCAGTTCCTGCAGTAAGCTTTCCTTTGTTCTTTGAAAGATGGCACAAGTGGAAGAGACACCGAAAGGCAATCATTGGTACAACCCTTTATGGGTATTAATTATGGCAAATTCCCATGAGGCATTATCCAACTCTAGTTGTTGATAAGCATGACTCATGTCAAGTTTTCTGTACATTGTCCCTCCTGCCAGCTTGGCATACAGGTCTTCGATTTTTGGAATGGGGTGCCTGTCTAGCCTAGCTACTTTATTGACCGTCAGTTTGTAGTCTCCACAAATTCGGACGCTTTGGTTGGGTTCAAGGTCGGTGACTATGGGTGCTGCCCCTTCTGAGAACGGAACAGGTTGTATAACACCCAGTTTCTCTAGTTTGTTCAGCTCAATGTCAACTTTTTCTCACAGGGCATATGACCCCGGTCCCACTTTCATGTCGCGAGGGGTTGCTTTCGGGCCCAAATGAATTTTGGCCTGCAGGCCCTGGATTTTCCCCAGTTCGTCCTTAAAGACAGTGGTGTATTTTATAAGTAGCTCTGGTAGCCCACTTGCTCTCACCTGGAAAATTTCAGCCCATCCTAACTTAATCTCCTTTAAACAATTTCACCCCAGGAGGCTTGGCCCTTCACCTGCTACCACCATCAAAGGTAGCTTTGCCGATTGGCTTGCATAATGGACAGTTACTCTGCTAATGCCTTTTACTTGAATGTCTTCACCTGTGCATGTTTTTAGCTTGGAGGCTGTTTCTTCTAAACTTAATTGATGTTCACCATTATTCAAATATCTGAAGGTATGTTCCCCAATTACTGTAGTGGAATCTCCCATGTCCACTTCCATTCTAACAGGTTTGCCTTTTACTTTCACTGTGACAAATATTGGCTCTGTCTTTCCAACTTTTAGATTAAACAGTGAGTAAATGTCTGAATTTGTTGTTTCAGGCTCTTCTACATTGTAGATTTCATTGGGCTTCTTCTTTTGTTTACAAGCTTGCTTGAATCTTTCCTTGAACTGCCTCATCATATGTCCATTTCTGTGACAATAGTAGCATTTGATTCTTTTAAACTGCCAATCGCTAAAAGACTGATTGTTTCCATCTCTATTAAAACTATTCTTCAATTTCGCTGCTGTTATTTTTATTCATTCTTCAGCTAGTGGGGGCTGTTTCCAGCTTCTTGATGGAGTCTTGCTTTTTTGAGCCCCTTTCGGTTGAGCTTTCCTGCCCGATATGGAGGACAGCACCATTTTGTGCACCCTGTATTGCTTTTGAATCTCGCTCTGTATTTTCCCTTGCCAGCACAATCTCTAGCCCCTTCTTGGAATCCAGATTCACTTTGGATAATAATCTTTTCTGAATAGTGCCCTCTTTCACACCACATACTAAACGATCTCTAAGCATATTGTTCAGAGTTGCACCGAACTCACAATTTTCCGTTAGCTATTTCAGATTTGCCACGTAGCATGCAATTGTCTCACTTAGGGCTCTATTTCGCAAATTAACCCTGAACCTTGGCATCATTACGGAGGGCTTGGGTTGAAAATGACCCTTCACAAGGTCCACCAATGCATCGAAATTCTTCGAACCTGGGGCACTGGGTGCCATCAAACTTTGAACCAAGCTGTAAGTTTTGCTCCAACAAGTACACAAGAGGATCACTTGCCTCTTCTCTTCCCCCATAATCTCATTCACTTGAGAAAAGAATGTGAGACGTTCTATGTATGGAGACCAATCATCTCTGATAAGTTCAAAAGGATCAATTCTCCCAAATTGTGGCATTTTGAGGATAACTGCTTCAATTCTAACAATCACTGGACGAGGTATAGTGCCAATTTCTGTTTAACTTGATTTCTTCTGTTCAATCCTGTTTTATCCTCATCGCCAGTCTGTTGTAGGGTGGCCAAGTTGTAATATTAATGAATTCATCAGCAGACACTTCTTGGGTGGAAACTTTAAGTTTGTTTACAATGTACTCGACAGCAACTACATGCGTGCTTTCAACTCCAACTCTATCTCTACACTGACTGCTGATGTAGCCTGTGCTACTCTTCTATTGGTTACTACAGACCATGTGATCTTGCCTAACAAGTATTATTCTTAAAGGTACATTACATGCTAAATAAAACCATAATTACGACAGTTCTCTAGCCATCTCCATACTGAGAACTGCAGAGAACGAGGTGCTGGAGGAGGTGTTTTGCCATTGGGTTTGGAGAGATGGTGGCAGAATTTAATATATTACAACCACATGGCACACAAACCTCACTCATGTTGACTTGATTTCAGCAACTAGTGAAATTATGACGATGTGCACAATGATGACTCAACACCTTCTTACCTTGACAGTTCTAAATCATGTCATTCATTTCCTCAGGCCCATCATGCCTGGAGGTTGGTGCTGGAAGAGGATGAAAGCTCCTCAGAGGAAGTCACTCACTCTGAGGATGAACCATCTCAGGACTCATGCACACCTCACACCAGCTCAGATGCACACATCTCGGTGGGACCAGTAAAACAGTTGGGTTTTCACCTGGTGTCTCACACAAGTGAGGAAGAGCAGATGGTGGAAACAGGGTCAGAAGTGAAACCCTCATTGCAGGGTGCAGAATCCTCCAAGCTCTGCTCTGCCAGACATAGCTGCTGAACCTTGGGGGCTGTCGACGAAGAGGATAATTCTGGAGCAACAGCAAAAAATGTGTGAGTCTTTCAAGCTGGATTTCCAGTAGCACCTTGCATGCTTGGAAAGAGACTGAAGAAATCTATATCAAACATGTATAACCTGATGTTTCGGGCCTTTGTGATGTTGTCTACATCCATGGATAGAGTGGTTACTGGAATGCTGCACCAAACACAACAGTCCAAAGAGGCCATGCTGGGTCTCATCAATGTCTTGCACATTCTGAATGCCACGATGAATGAGTTGATCAAAAAAACCCTTGGCCCTTCAACGCCCCACTGATGTGCAGAAGTGTTCTTCAGCTCATTGCTAGCAAAGAATTGTGGGAACTTTAATTAATACATTTTCACTTCTCACCCATTGCACCCCCTCTCCCCCTGCACCGGTCAGTTTCCCATATGTTGCTCCCTCCTGTCCTGATGATTGAGTTTGTCCCTACATAGGTGCAGGTAGAGCCATTTTTGGCTGGGGCTATCATGGGCTCCAAACCCCAAAGGACACCAGCTAAAAATATCTCAGTAGTCAGAACAGGGATCTGAGCAGCCTGCCTGTACCTCTGCTGAAGCCAGAGGGGTTGCATCACCTAGGAAAAGCAGAGGAAGGACAAGCGAAGATTTGTAGTTACACAAAGGTGTACACATGGGTGATTAACATAACGTTAGATTGTTAAGTTGATTAAAATGGCAAGACAAGACTTGGA
The DNA here is from genome assembly GCF_964194155.1 of Cetorhinus maximus. NCBI lineage: Eukaryota > Metazoa > Chordata > Chondrichthyes > Lamniformes > Cetorhinidae > Cetorhinus > Cetorhinus maximus. The sequence goes on along the minus strand of NC_135879.1, from coordinate 109,024,903 downwards.
GCAGAACAATGGTCGGCTGCGCTTTGTTGAACCTAGTCCCCTGCTACTCATGTCCTTGGTGCTGCTGCTCATGGTGGTCCTCATCTGAGGTCTAAGGTAAAACAGCATAATTAGCAGCCATGTTGACACTTAGAAAGTGGAGATTAAACACACAAAAGGCACATCTGACCTCCAATGTCATGAAAGCCACCTCCAAAAGAATAGAAATGGCCTCCAAAGAAGTGGAAATTACCTTGAAAGTAGTAAAAGCACACTCTCAGCACAAGTCCTGTGAGTAAAAGCATTACACTTAGGATTGTAAGCAGGCGAGAGGTCTCAGCTCCCTATTGTCACTGTGCGGTCTTTCCTTGGCAAGTTCAAGGAAGCATATGCAACCCATGCACCCAAACCCCTGTTAAATTAGCTGTTAATGAGCTACATATTTAAATTGATGACCCATCGCTCCTGAGAGGGTTTCCTGCACATAGCTGAACGCGCTGCAGTTAATTCTGAAGTTAGCAAATGGACCGGTTTCTCGATGCACTGTCAATTTCCTCACTGTTGGCCACCCACCTTCTCCCATACCCACTCACTCTTTAAATTTAAAATTTCCCCTAAGTTTCAGCAGTGAGAAAACGAGTATTATTTCCAGAAATTCACAACCTTCATTCATTTGAATGGGGGCCCAGGCTACAATAAAGATCTTTGCACTGTCTCATGTAGGCAATCAACAGGTCTGTGCAGCGTCCAAGGAAGTTTGCCATGCCAAAGATCACTCAGTTCATAATCCCCTCTTTCTTTTGTGCCATATGACTTTGGTAGATGCACCATTGCAATGGCGTAAGTTTCCAGGAAATTCTGGGCCATTAACTGTGCTCGTTGCACAGAATATCATTACAAACAGGAATACTGAACTTAAAAGTAGTGATGCCAGGTGCAATATTATCCGGCATTTTTTTTTTCTTCCTAGTGACAAGTATTCATCGCCTCTTTCCTGAAGCTTTTCATGAACATAGACGTTACACTTATGACCTTTGCAACAAAGAATATGTGATACATCGCTGATAATAGCTGGCTGGCGTGAATTATAAGGCAGGAACACAGCTAAGCTTTTTCTAAACATCAGCAGAATAATGAAATAGAATCTATACTTTGTATCTTGCTGTCATGGACCTTCTTTGTATCCTTTGTTTAGTATATTTCGAAAAATCATTATCCTGGGTTTTAGGCACAGATTATTCCCAGGTTGCTGCCTTGCTAGTGAACAACACCATTTAAATTTCAATGTGCCATGGGAAGAATTTAACAGTTGGCGGGGTTTCCTGTCCTGTCATCTGAAGAGTCAGCAGGAAATCCATCTCCACTGATGCTGGCTACCCCACAGCCAATTAATGATCCAAGGAGTGTTAATTGGCTAGAGGCTGGACTACCACCAGTCACTCTGGAGGAAGTCCTGCCTCGGAGAGCTGTTGGCCAATTGATTGGCTGACAGCTCCGTTGTCCCTGCAACGTCACTGGGGTCAGTGGCCACTGCTGGGATTACAGGCCGTCACATGAGTCCGTGCCAGAGCCAGCATGAAGGTAAGTGCCGGGGGTGGGGGGGGGAATGTTGTAGCGGGCTCAGCAGAGGAGGCCCCATTTGAGGGTGGTGGTGGGGTCTTGATGGAGAGGCTGGGGGGGTGGGAGCATTCGGGGGGCGGGGAGGGGCAGCCTTGTGGGGAGAAATCGGGAAAAGGGACCAATGATGGAGGACCCCACCAGTCCTTCCTCACCTGGAAGTTCCCCTCCAAGCCACTCACCATCCTGACTTGGAAACATACCGCCGGTCCTACACTGTCACTGGGTCAAATTCACGGAACTCCTCCCTAACCACAGCACAGGGACTGCAGTGGTTCAAGAAGGCAGCTCACCACCACCTTCTCAAGGGCAGTTAGGGGTGGGAAATAAATGCTGGCCTAGCCAGCGATGCCCACATCCCATCAATGAATAAGCCCGAGCAGGGTAACTCAAAATTGAGACCGGGCAGGAATTGGCCCTTAAGTGGCCACTTTAGAGCCTTTATTAGGACATGGATGGGCAGGCTGTCCTCGCTGCTTCTCATAAAATTGTGGACAGGTCAGGGGTGGTGGGAGGATGGCAGGAATGGCATCAGGGGAATTTTACAGGCCCCCCCTCCTGCAAACCTGCCAACAGGGACCAGTAAAATCCTGCCCCAGGTCTGTAAAATGAATGCATGGGGGCTTTGAAAGTCAAAACCCAACCTAAGTTCATCTCCGCATTGAAATTAAAACAAACCAAATGACATTCATATATCCATTCTGGAAAAAGAAGTCTCTCCTAAAATCAAATTCCTTAATCCGTCAGCTGAAAGTAAAAAAACGTTGTACTTTTTCTTTCCTCCCTCAAGATCCTTATAGATGAGGAAGGCCATTTGGTGCATCTTAGTTTATATAGCCAAAAGATCCAAGCTCTCCTGCATTGCAGCATCCAGTCCCCTAAATGATTTCTGGGTTTTCACCTCCAGCACTCAGATCCAGAATTCCTTTCCCTTTGGTAGTCTGACCATTACGAGGGAACAGCTACCATTAGCCATCAGGCAAAGCTGAGAAGCTGGAGCACGAGGAAGCAGCGGAGGAGAAAGTGGAGGAGGTGGAAGTATGAGAGCAAGTGGAGAAAAGGGAAGGGAGGCAGTCTAGCAACCTGTTCTTCAACAGATCAGCAAGATTGCTGAAGCATTAGTCCAGTAGAGTGGCAGTGACTGCATAGAATACCAACCTGCTATGAGGAGTACAACATTCCTGCTCTCACCCTCCCAGTGCCTAAGAACAGTTCCTTTCTACCAGCACTCTATGTAATCAAATTATCCATGACTGATACCAGTAACCTCAGCTACACCTCCCCATTTACCAACTATGCCACATTCCTTACCTATCCATTCTCACTGACCATCACAGCATCCTCTTTCTGACAACACTTACTGATTCCTCCTCAGTTCACTGCAGAAATAAAAACCACCACCAAGTGCAAATCCAAATCTATCAATTCATTCATTAAATAACATATACAAAATGAAACTAATCATGCATCCCCTTAGTACCTGTCTTCAGTATGCCTCTACCTTTCCTAGTGCTCTCACAAAGTGTTTCCCCAGCATGAGTGGTGGAAAGCTGCTGATTTTCAATTGAGGAGACTGCAGGATAGCCTTGGAGGGTGACTTGGAGCAGTTCAGGGCCTAAAGGCTTAGCTTCACACTGCATTATCTCTACCTGCATGCCAGAAGTCTGGGCCAACCGGTTGACTAGCTATACTAGCACCTGCAGGCAGGATGGCAGCTTTCTGAGCTTCCAATGCAGCAAACAGAGCTTTGAGGGAAGTTGTTTGTGCTTCAATGGAAGCTGTGACATTGGTCCTCAGATGCTGCATCATGGGTTCTGCAAGTGTGCTGATGGAGGTGACCACCCGTTCTGTGTTGGAAAGGATAGACACCAAGTTTTGATCAAAGCCCAGGAGCATAACTCCTGTTCCATTTGATACAATGATGCATTGATCTAGGAAACTGTCTTGAATGCATTCCATAAACTCACCATTTGCCAATTTGATTTTTCCCGTCTATATGAAAATTAAAATTCCCCATGATTATTGGATTGCTTTTGTTACAAGTTCCTCTTATTTCTAGATTAATAGGGGTCCGAAAACTACTCCTACCAGTATGTTTTGCCCCTTGTTATTTCTTACCTCCTCCCATACTAATTCTACTTTGTGCCCTTCCAAGCCAAGATCCCTCTTTACACTGTCCTTCTGTCACCTTTCATTATCAGGGCTTATCCCACTTTCCCTCCTTACTTTTCCAATTTTCTGTCTTTTCGAAACGCCCAGTACTTTGGTGTATTTAGTTCCCAACCTTGGTTGCCATGCTTTCACGTCTCTATAATGGCTATTAGGTGAAAGCCATTTATCCCTATTTGTGCCATTAATTTGTTTATCTTGTTATGAATGCTGTGTGCATTCAGATAAAGTCCCTTTAATTTTAGCTTCTTACCATTCTTTCCTGATTTTACCATATTCACTGATGAAGTATTACTTTTAAACTCTTTTTTACTTCCTGTCACACTGTTTACCTTTACCCAAATTGCTACACTGCTCTGTAGCCTTGATTTTCCTCTTTAGATTTATTAATTTCCTCTCACCTGAACTCACTCCCTTTCCTTTTTAGTTTAAAGCCCTAACAACAGCCCTTGTTATTGAATTTGCCAGGACAGTGTGCCCACCCCTGTTTAAGTGGTGTTTGTTCCTACAGAACAGCTTCTCCTTTTCCTAGTACTGGTGTCAATACTGCCTCCCACCCTACCCTTTGGACCACACATTCAACTCTCTGATCTATTTGCATATAGGCCAATTTGTGCTTGACTGAGGTAGCATTTCAAAAATTATTATCTTTGAGATTCTGCTCATTAATTCAACTCCAACTCCTCAAACTCCTTCAGCAGAATCTCGTTCCTTGTTCACCCAATATTGTCGGTTCCTACGTGGACCACAACAATCGGATCCTTCCCCCAACTACCTCAAGCTCTTTCCAGTTGCAAGGAGATGACTTTAACCAAGCATCAGGCAGGTCACCTTTGGAATTCCCAGTCACGGTTGAATAGCAGTATCTATCCTGACTATACTGTCCACTAACACTACCACATTCATTTCCACTCCCCTCACTAGGATAACTGCATGAACTGTGGTGCCATGGTCAGTTTATTCATACACCCTGCAGTCTTTGCCCTCATCTGCACAGACAGCACAACCTCATAACTGTTGGGTAAGGGCAAAGGTCGAGGCTCCTGCAGCTTTGCACCTGGGATCCCCTTACCCACTTGACTTACAGTCACACCCTCCTGCCCCTGGGCACTAACCTGTATCACTTCTTAACCCTAGAGGTGTGATTGCTTTCTGAATCGAAATATCCAAAACTCTCCCCCTCCCTGATGCCCAACAATGTCTACAGTTCTGTGCTAAAGATCCTGCAGACACATACTGCAGACGTAGTTGTCCAGGATCGCAATGCTCTCCAGTGTACCACATGCTATTGCTGCCATCCCGATCTATCCTCATTTATTTAATTAATTAACATTTATGAATTTAATGAACTTAGCTTACAGTTTTTAGTTTTTTAACTAATTGCTTGAGCTAGTTTGAGTTATAGGTACTTTAAATTAAACATTTACCAGTAATACAAACCACTCCAAGTATTGGAGGCAAAAAACGACACCTCATTCTCCATCGGCACTGAATTCCCATTTGCACAAAACTCCCAACTTTTACACTGCTGTGTTTGAAATGCACTCTGTTTACAACTACTCTGTGCATCCACTGATACTGTTTATTTTGATACACCTTTTAGAGCCACCACCAATTTACAAGCCCTAGCTCAACTTCTTGCTCACAGTAATTTGTTGGGGTGGTTCTCCTTAGAGGAAAGAAGGTTGAGAAAAGATTTGACGTAAGTAATCAAAATTCTGATTGGTTTCATTAGAGAAGAAACTGTTTCCAGTGGCAGGAAGGTTGGTAACCAGAGCACAAAAAATTGGCACAAGAACCGGAGGCATCATGAGGAAACGTCTTTTTTTACACAGCAAATTATTGTGATCTGGAACACACTGAAGAAACGGGTGGTGGAAATAGATTCATTAGTAATTTTCAGAAGGGAATTAGATCATTATAGGAAGGGAAAGCTTTACAAAGCTGTGAGGAATGAGCAGAGAAGTGAGATTAGCTGGATAGCCATACACAAGAGGTGGCACAAATGAGCCAAATGGCCTCTTTCTATGCTGTACAAGTCTATGAGTCTAATCTATGTGACACTAAACCTACAAAACTCTGGAAGTAAGATGGCAAGCTTCAGTGCAGAGCTGATTTACTTTGGCAAGTCTTGATGGCATTATTCAGTTATTTAATAATTGACTCTGTGTGATCTAAATGAATGATTCTAGGCATTACAGTGAACATTGCTCAATCTCATCACAAGTCAATCTGCTGTAAGATACCCTCCTGTTTGTCTTCATTATCTCTACAGTACTGATTAGAAAGCATTCTCTTGTCCAATAAAAGAGAAATTGCAGCAAATAAGTACACTTGTCTAATATTAAATAGACAGGAATGATGAATTGAAATCACAGCGGGCTGTCATGCTTTCCATTATGTTTTCTCAAATGCAGCCCTGTGCTGGCATTACTGGTTCCTCTTTCTTGGCAATCTGTACCCTCATTGCACTCTACTTCCCTTTCTGAGCTTATTCTGTTTTCCTCTCTGGCATCACAGGCATAGTTTTGGTGTAGACACTAATTAGTGGGGAGTGCATGGGCAGGACCCGTGTAACAGCATCAAAAAGAAGCAGCCCTCGAAATAGCAGATAACGTGCAGAACCGACAGCAGCAGCTACAAGACGCTTCAGATGTGTTAGTATGTGGAATTAAATCATCGTTCCTTCACTATTGAGTCTAAATCCTGGAACTCCTTTCTAATAGCACAATGGGTGTACCTACACCACATGTACTGCAGCGGTTCAAGAAGCCAGCTCACCATCACCTTCTTAAGGGTCATTAACAATGGACAATAAGTGCTAGCCTTACCAGCGATGCTTCTCAGATTCTTCAAGTTTACACAGAAACAAAGGGCTGAATTTTACCACAAGCGTTGGGAACCTGACTCCTGAATTGTGAGCTCACTGCAGCTGAATTTTATGGGAGGCGACCAATTACTAAGTCACCTCCACATTTGCTGTCCATTTAGGTACAGCAGGCTACAGAGGCAGAAGCTGCAGGCACTGTGGCCCATTACAAAGAAGACTGGCAGCCTTCACTGTGTGACCAGCGGGAGTGCTGCTGACGCCCAAGCAACAGGAGTGGCAGAGAAATACTGGAGCCACCATCAGCAACATGGGAGCAGTTGAGAGCTCATTAGGTCCATGACGACCAGAAACATCCGCCTTCAGGAATTTCACACTCACTGGCAAAGCTGTGACATGGGAAGAATGCATTTTGCCATTTTCTGCCAGAAACATTTAGATCTCTTTCAGCTGTAACGATGCCTCGATCTCACGTTATGGAGTCACCTCCTGTTACTTGTTGGTGTGCTAACACAACAAGGGACACACGCAATGCTGACAATTCATTATTTATTTTTTGAAAAATGGCCAAAGTTCATTAACCTTTTTGATTACTTTTGTAACTGTGTACTGGCTTTGCGTGATTTGTGTACATGGACATCTAAATCCTTTTGCTCCTCCATAGCTACTAGTTTCTCATCATTAGGAAGATATTCAAATTTGCCTTTCTTGGACTCCAAATGGGTGAGCTCTCACATCCCCATATTGAACTCAATCTGCCATAGTTTTCCCCTCCCATTTAGTCTTGAAAGGAAGTTAATATATGAGAGGGACCTTACAGAGGTAAATATAAAATTAACTGGAATAGAAAAGGTTAATCCAAAGCACTATTTCAAGCTAAACCATGACTTTAGGGAGATATAGGCCTCTCTCCTTGTTTGCCTTTGAGGCAAAGATGATCATCACCTGGGATGTTTGGTAGAGTTTGCTGGGTCTGTAGGTGATGCTAAGGTCGATCAGCATCCTGAAGATTCTGCTGCAAATAGAACAGAATTCCACAAAAGAGTGAGTTTTGGATGAGTTGCTGGCACAGATTTCCTCTCCTTGGACATTCTCTCAGTCTTTGATATGCACTTGCTTTCGAAGGAGGCTGCATCATTTTTATTTGGTTGCGCCAGATACAGAGATCCTGGGCGAGCTTCTCCCAGAACTCAAAGTCAATATCAAAACTCCTGTGAAGCACTTCCTTTGACTGCCATGAGAGCATACCCCAGACTCAAACTGTCCATAGAAGATTCAATTTGGTAAGCGGGTGTCAGGCAATCTGTCTACATGATCAGCCCAACTCAGGTGTGACTATCTCAATATGGTGTGGATGCTTGACATGCCCACTCGGGTGAGCACCTCAGTGTCTGGTATTTTGACCTGCTACCTGATCTTCAGAAGCTTCCGAGTGCAGTTCCAGTGAAAGTGGTTGAGCTTCTTGGCACGACACTAGCTCACAGCCCAGGTCTCACGGGCATGGAGTAGAGTGGGCAGCACTATCGCTCTATAAGCTTTCGGTTTGGTAGGCAGATTTACTCTGCTTCATTCCCATATTGATGTCTGCTGAAAGCTACACTTGTTTTGGCGATTCTTGCATGTTTTTCATCATCAATACGAAAAGAGTTCGAGAGAGTGTGCTGCTGAGATATGTGAACTTATCCCTTGCTGACAGGTTCTGGTCATGGACTAAAACCTTTGGTTTGGGAGATATAAGTGCAGACTGAAAAAAGACAATATCAGAACTGATGTCAGCAAACACTTCTTTACATAGGGCAGAATCCTGCCCTTGTTGGGCAGGCTCAGCGGGGCGGGCGGGGGTGGTCAGGAAGCCGACTGCCACCCGCGATTAAGGCGGAAGGCGATTTCACACTGGTGGGCCAGTTAAGGCCCACCCAGTGTGAAACACGAATGGCAGCGCTCAGCCTGTGCAGATGGTGGGGGAAAGAGGGTGAGTGGGAACTTCGCCCATGTACGCGAGTGCGCGCTTCAGATTCTCCTTGAGGCAGCTCAGTGCCTCAGGGAGATGAAGAGTTTTAAAAAATAAAGAAGTTAAGAATGTTATAAAACATGTCCTCTTATGTGACTCTGTTACATAATTAAATTAAAAAAATGTTATTTTATTTTTATTTGCTTTAGGAAACCTCATCCCGCTCGTGGATGAGGTTTCCTAAAATGTGCAAAGGTCGCTTGGCATTTTTGCCTGCCCGCCAACCGATAGGTTGGACGGGCAGTGAAAAATGTCAATTGTCTTGTTAATGGCCTTAACAGGCCTTTTAATTGTCAGCGGGTGCGCTGCCAATTCCCACACGCGCCTGCTGACCAAAATATCGCACAACTATGGGATGCTCGCCCGATGTCAATGCACATCATTTCATGCTCAAGCAGGTCAGCTGTGCACCCGCCACCAAGCTAAAAATTTTGCCCATAGTGATTAATACCTGATGTGGTTTTACAGAGGCTAAGGGAAGCAAATAACTGGAACCATTCACAAACATTTAGAAGATGTGGTGGTGGAACCATAAGTTTCAAAGAAATGTTCAGGCTGATGGGCCAAATAATCTCCCTCATCAGTGTTTACAAATTCTCTTTTCCCCAACTCATGCATTGCACAGATTGGCAAGGGTAAAAAACAAAATTGGGATTCTGCCAGGTAAATTAACACACAACTTCAATGTACAGTATTCTTGGAATGAGACTGGACTTGCAAAAGAACAGGGAAGCTTGCTAATAAAGTGCCACATCAAAGGTTATTGTGGAAAATAAAAGCTCATGGTATAGGGAATAACATATTAGCATGGATAGAAGATTGGCTGGCTAACAGGAAGCAAAGAGTAGGCATAAGTGGGGCTTTTTCAGGTTGGCAAGATGTAACGTGTGGTGTGCCACAGGGATCAGTGCTGGGACTTCAACTGTTTACAATTTATATAAATGACTTGGGTGAAGGGATGGATGGGCTGATTGCCAAATTTGCTGATGGTAGGAAAATAAGTTGTGAAGAGGACATAAGGAGGCTACAAACAGATACAGATAGGTTAAGTAAGTGGGCAAAGATCTGGCAGATGCAGTATAATGTGGGAAAATATGAAATTGTCCGTTTTGGCAGGAAGAATAAAAGAGAAGCATATTATCTAAATGGTGAGAGATTGCAGAGCTCTGAGGTGCAAAGGGATTTGGATGTCCTAGTGCATGAATCACAAAAGGCTAGTAAGTACAGCAAGTAATTAGGAAAGCTCATAGAATGTTATCATTTATTGTGAGGAGAATTGAATACAAAAGTAGGGAGATTATGCTTCAGTTGTACAGGGCACTTGTAAGACCACATTTGGAGTACTGTGTACAGTATTGGTCAACTTATTTAAGGAAGGATGTAAATGCGTTGGAAGCAGTTCAGAGAAAGTTTACCAGACTAATACCTGGAATGGGTGGGTTGTCTTATGAGGAAAGGTTGGACAGACTAGGCTGGTATCCACTCGTGTTTAAAAGAGTAAGAAGCGACTTAATTGAAACATAAGAACCTGAGGGGTCTTGACAGGGTGGATGTGGAGAGGATGTTTCATCTTATAGGAGAATCTAGAACTAGGGGTCACTGTTTAAAAATAAAGGGTTGCCCATTTAAAACAGAGATGAGGCAGAGTTTTTCACTCAGAGGTTCATGAATCTTTAGAACTCTCTTCCTGAAAAGCGGGGAGAGCAGCCTTTGAATATTTTTAAGGCAGAGGTGGATAGATTCTTGGTAAGGAAGGAGGTTATCGGCAGTAGGTGGGATGCAGATTTCAGATTACTATCAGATCAGCCATGATCTTATTAAATGGCAGAGCAGGCTCGAGGGACTGAATTGCCTACTCCTGCTCCTTGTTTGTATGTATGTACAGCAGATGCGTGCATTCTCGCCATGTAAGGAGCACGAGTACAATCGGTGCAGCTGAAGAATGCAATGTGTTGTGTGAATGTTAGGATGCTGATGGTAAAATGTTGTCAATATGCAAAAGAGCGGTGACTTCAAACATTGCTGCCTCAATGTCCACCCAATGTTTGAAAGGCCCAAGTAACAAGTAACTTGAGTAAAATAGGCTTTACTGGCAGCGGGAGAGAACAAGTCATGTAGAATTGACATTCTATTTTATCAAACTTTCAGAAACAGGTAAACCTTATGAGATGAGAGTGAAAGGCATGTTTCTTTTTATTATTCATTCATGGGATGTGATTGTTGCTTGAAGACCAACATTCGTTGCCCATTTCTAATTGCCCTCGAGAACACCCACAGTGCTGTTAGGAAGGCAATTCCTAGTTTTGTCTCACCAACAGTGAAGGAACAGCAATATAGCTCCAAGTCAGGATGGTTTGTGATTTGGAGGAGAACTTGCAGGTGGCGGTGTTCCCAAGCACCTGCTGCCCTTGTACTTTGAGGTGTTAGAGGTCATGGGTTTGGAAGGTTCTGGTATCAAGCTTCTTGAATGTTATTGGCGGTACACTCATCCAGGCAAGTGGAGTGAATTCCATCACACTCCTGACTTATTCTTGCAAATGGTGGACAGATTTTTGGGAGGTGAGTTACTTGCTGCAGAATTACCAGCCTTTAACCTGCTCTTGTAGCCACAGTGTTTACATGGCTGGCCAAGATAAGTTTCAGGTCAATGATAATGCCCATGATGTTGATGGTGGGAGATTGAGTGATGCTAATGATGTTAAACATCAAGAGAGGTGGTTAACTTCTCTTTTGTTGGAGATGGTCATTGCCTGGCACTTATGTAGTGTGAATGTTACTTGCCACTTATCAGCCCGAGCCAGAATGCCTTCCAGGTCTTGCTGCATGCTGGCATGGACTGCTTCAGTATCAGAGGAGCTCAAATGGAACTGAACATTGTGAAATCATCAGTGAATAACCCCACTTCTGACCTTATGATGAGGGAAAATCATTGGCATCTCTCTTCCATATCAGTTTTATTGCCTATAACTTTGGCCTTTGTAAATACTATGCCAAGTCAAACATCATTTGTTAAGCCAGGGTTGCTAGAGCTTACATCAGGCCATGGGAAATCTTTGACTTGCTTGTTGGCACCTCAGTCCAATTCTTCAAGTTCTTCAGTGCTCTTAGTGATCGTCAGTGTCAATTTTCATCAGACTTCTGTCCTTGTTACATCTACATTTGGCTGCATCCTTTTGTTATGCTCCTGACTGTATGAAAAATATTAACAAGGTGGCACATAATGAGCTGAATTTTAATGTGCAGGATTTGGGAAGTGGGGTAGGTGAAAACCAGGGAAACTGACATGTGTCGTGAAGCTGGGTCCAACCTGCTAACATCCATGTTTAATTGCAGCACATTCGGCGGCATGTGAGCAACTCCCTCCCAAAAGGAAGGGTTGTCAATTTCCAAGTGTTAATCAGACCATCAAAGCAATATTAACATGGCTTTTGGAAACTGTGGGGCCACCGATTTCCTGGGCTTCCTGGAACTCAGTGACAATTGAGGGGACTGAAGCCAGAGAAATATGTCATGGAATATTGCCAGCTCACAGCTGCTTTCTTGCCTGCTAGTGTGAAAGACTTTGTTCAGAGTGCTTGTGCTGAGATGTTACCTTGACAACTTTGGAGGGCTGTATGTATGATCTGTATTTTGGAACCCTGATCCAGCAGATGGGCATGGGATCTGTTTATGCTCTGTTGCTTTAGTCATCAGATGAGCAGCAACAGTAGGAGTAGAAGCCACACCAGCAATACCAGCTCTAGCAGGAGCAGCAACAGCCAGATCCACACAGACCTACAGCTCCACAGGAGAGAGGGTGCCAGCTGAGAGGTCCAGCTCACAGGAGCCCAGAACCAGCATACACAGTCTACAGACTTCATCAAAATGTCAGAACACTAGTGTCTGAGAATGTTCAGGTTCTTGGGTCAGACATTTGCAGCCTGCTGAAACACCACCTCCTGGTGGCCACGCTTTACCTGCGGCTGTCAATCACTGCCCTCAGCTTTTTTGACTCTGGACATTTTCATGATCTCAAAGTCATCGCTGCACAAATCTATAAGACAGGTGCCTGATGTCTGTTTGCAAGGACAAGCAATTATGTAAACTTTGCCACCAATGATACAAGTCAAAATAATCAGCACTCAGATTTGCAGCTCTTGTTGGCTTCTCGCTGATTCAGGTCATCATCAGCTGCACACATGTAGCAGTCAGGGTATCCATTGATCACCCAGGAGCGTAAACACTGCAAGGGCCTCCACTCCTTCAAGGTGCAGCTGGTATACAACCACGAAAAGGTCTTTTTGCAGATATGCGCAGGAATCACAGATGCACACAAGATTCCTGGGAAGCTGCCATGATGCTTTTGGCCTGTGACAGTCCACCTTCCCTCATCTCCCTGCATCTTATAGATGGTACACACTGCCACTGTGCGCTGGTGGTGAAGGGAGTGAATGTTTAAGGTGGTGGATGGGGTGCTTTGTCCTGGATGGTGTCAGGTTTCTTGAGTGTTGTTGGAGCTGCACTCACCCAGAGATATATTCTATCACACTCCTGACTTCTGCCTTGTAGATGGTGGACAGGCTTTGGGGAGTCAGGAGGTGATTTACTCACTGCAAAATTCCCAGACTTTGACCTGCTCTTGTAGCCACAGCATTTATATGGTTGTTCCAGTTAAGGTTCTGGTCTGTGGTAAACCCCCAGGTTTTAGCAATGGCAATAATGTTGAATGACATGGGGAGGCATTTGGAGATCGTCATTGCCTGGCACTTGTGTGGTGTGGAAGTTATGTCACATCTAGAAAGCTAATCCTCTGTATACTCTGTGACCCTGCGTTGTGGTACCTCATACTTTGGGCTGGAGCTCTGTGATCATCCCTTCAATCCTGTGGAGTGGTAGGTGGTGCTCCTCCTGCCGCTGTTGCTGTTGCTGCTTCCCTTTTTCTCATCAGAGGTCTAAGGCAGAGCTGCATTAGTAAAGCCTATACTGCTGAGAAGGCTCACAGTTGGGAAGTGCAGATCCAAAATAAAAAAAACTCTAAGGTAGCAGAAATGACATCCAAAGTCTTGGAAATCATGTCCAAAATAGTGAAATCAAAAGTAGGTAAAGAAGCAGCTGTCATATCTCAGTATTTAAAAGCTTTGCAGCATATGAATTACCATTGTCCACTTGCCTTGTTTCACTTGGTGAGTTCCAGAAATCCCAGTAAACCCATGTGGTGAGAGTTAAAGGCAGAATCCAGGGTTAAACGTGCACTTAATTGCCCTTTAACATATGTAAATAGAAGCCCCACCAGTCCCTCGGAGATTTCCTGCACACTATCGCACATACTCCAGTTAAATGTGGAAGTTGATGGGTTTCTGCTGGCTTCCCAACAAACTGACATTTTTTGCTTCCTGCCACATGCACAGACAACTGCCTGCCCTGACAGGTTAAAATTCCCCCATAGCATCTGTTAGCACAGAAGAAAGCCAATCAGCTCTTTGAAACAGCTCTCCATTATAATCCCACATCTCAGCTTGCAAATTAGTCGTCTTCAAGTATGTCTCTAACTGCCTTTTGAAAATTCCTAAAGAATCTGATTCCACCACCTTTTCAGGTAGTGCATTCCAGATCTTAACAACCCACTGTGTGAAAAGAAAATTCTCCTCATTTTCCCATTTGCCAGTTAATCTAAATCTATGACCCACTTGCCAGAGGAAACAGTTTCTTCCTACTTGTTCTGTTCAAAACCTGTCATACTTTTTAATACCTCTATTAGGTCTCCTCTTAACCTTCTCTGTTCTCAGGAGAACAACCCCAGCTTCTCCAAACAAGGTAGGTTCAGATCTTTAATTAAGCAGCAGCTAATTTTCTGTATTGTCTCCCAAATGGATAACCTAGAAATAAAGAAGGGGAGGTGGGTGTAGGGATGGAACATTCGTGTACATTGTCAGCCTCCTTCCCCTATATCATTCATAGCAACATGCTTCAAGTAAACATGAGGCAGTTAGGTATAAGGAACAAACTTTGGGTGGGATTTCCCATAAATGAGAGTAAGTGCGGTGGCGGGCGGTTTTGGCAGTGCCCACCCCACTGCCTGGAATAGCGGGAACTCATGCCCCATTCTGAGCTTGGAACCTAATCAATTATGCAAAGGTGCATATCAATCCGAATCACCCAGTGGGTCAGGAGTTAATTTGTGTGCCTACCGTCAGCTGGAGGGTTTGAAGGTCCGAAGGCCAGTCCAACACACAATCTCACTCTCTCCAGCCCAGCAGAGATATCTGGCAGCCAGAAGAGGAAGGCCGAGAGCCTGAAGAAGAAGGCAGCCCCCCCACTTCATGTATCAGGCCCTCTAGCCCCTGATCAGAGGGGTGCAGGCACAAAGGCAAACCCTCTATTCCAGGGATGGCTGCAGGAAGCACAGCAGCCTCGCCTCTCCGGCCTAGGAGGCCATCGCGGAATAGGTCAGCACGGCTGGCAACCGTGCCCGAAATGACTTCCAGTGCAGGAAGAGGATGAATGATCTTATCCGCTCTGCCAGGGTAAGTCATCCTTCAACTCCCTCCAATATCAAACTCTCATCATGGCATCATGTGCTCAAACGGCTACTCTCTTTAGAGATCTCACACAAACATTAACAGGGGATACATATCAACATTGTTCTCTCACGGAGACTTTCACATCTCCACCATCCCATCGATCATAATATAAAAGCAAAATACTGCAGATGCGGGAAATCTGAAATAAAAACAGAAAATGCTGGAAAAACTCAGCAGATCTGGCAGCATCTGTGGAGAGAGAAACAGAGTTAATGTTTCGAGTCTGTATGACTCTTCTTCAGAGCCATTGGTCATGTTGGTGCCATCTATCATGTTGCTCACATTCAATCCTCGGCCCTTCTGGAGAGGGCTCACCACTCACAAGGGACATGCATCTTACCCAACCTCTGCTCCATCCCTTCTCATCACATGCCCTTCTTTCTTATTCATACAGGTCAAACTGGCACAAAACTGACGCTAGAGAGCGCAGACCGGGGGAGGGACAGCCGACATCATTGCCCTCACTGAGTTTGAGGAGGCTGCAGCTGAGCTGGTTGGGGAGGACAGGAATCGCTCCTGTGGGGAAGGGGAGATCAGCCTCTCTCACCAACACAGTATGGATCACAGCTCCAACATCTCATCAAACCCTGATATTCACGTTGAGTCACATGCAGTCTTACCTAGCTCATGCTCATTCACTGAAACTTTATTTTCTGGGCACCAGCAGATTGAGGCCCCCAAGCCAGTCCAGCACCATCAAAAGAGGAAGCTCTGGAAGAACCGTCATGGTGCTCACACTCACCCTCCACCAGCTCAGAGACACATGCATTGGTGGGGCGCAGCTGTAGATTAGGCTCAGGCTCACTTTCTGGGGACCACCTCACTAACCAACTCCGCAACAGTCAGAAGCAGGGACAGCCCAGATATCCGGCACTCAGGGGTCTGTAGCAGACCAGCCACCCACTCAGTCTGAGTCAGGAGATGAGCCTCTGGAAGCGGCTGCTAAGTCAATGCTGGAGATGCAATGACAGGCGGCAGAACATCAGGCAGAGATTTGACAGTCACTCAGCAGACTAGAGCGAATGATGGAAGAGTCTGTCCGTGTTCTGTCTGATGTCGTGGCTCCGACATGCGAGCGCCTCATTGTCACCATGGGAAGGCTGGCAACCACTATAGTGACCTTAGCTGGTCTTGCTGGATTGGTGCTCAGCTGCACACTCCATGGCCACACACCCTGGTGGCACCATCAAGATGTAGGCGACATGGGGATGCGACACCGTGACCTCCCTCCAGGTGCACCATCTCCTGCAGGAGTCAGGATGGGGCCCTCGGGCACCCACAGGGAGGATAAGCATCAGCCGGACACACCGGGGGCCTCCTCTCAGGACACTCCAAGTGTGCGCAGCCTTTCACAGCCCCCTCTGCCTGTGACCCCATCCACTCCAGCTGCTCAGGCCACTGAGGGCACTTCTGCCCCTGAGCAGGTGACCCTTATCAGGCTGGGGCCCTCCAGGCCTCGCGCCACCAGAGGACGTCCACCAAGGTCATCACAGACATCAGGATGTAGCAGTCAGCAGGCTGCCTCCACCTCTGCTGCAGATGTTGGAGCTGCATTCAGGCGTAGCGGTAGAGTTAGGAAAGTTAAGAAAATTGATGTCACTTTTGGATCACAGCGAATGCTATACACGTAAAGAAATTGCACTTTTTTGAATACATTTGATGGTTATGTGAATGTTCCTGTCAGCTGAAGGTGTTGGGATTTTGTATATTGGAATCCTCTTATTTCAAGGTTTAGCCATCCTCCCACTCAGTGTCCCATTGTGAGATTCACATTCCTGTTATGTCAACCTCAGTTGAACCAGTCTCCGCACCCTTGTTTGATGTCAGGGAGATGTGTTTAAACCTTTATTTGAAGTGTGTGATGTAATCGTATCTAACTCGTCTTCCTCAAGGAACACCATTGAGTGAGGGCATCTCATCAGCATTGATAATCCAGCGGCATTTGTGTCTCCTCAGTGGTAGGGGCAGAAGAAAAGACAGGCATGGGAGGAGATCCCTAGGCATGTCCACACCTCAATTGCAGCAGTGTTGCATCATTTGATGGCAGTGAAGGCTTCAGGTCATGTTCCTCAGTGGAGTCTCAGTTCCCAGAGTGAGCTCACTCACAGGGCATCGCAGACCAAAGCAGAGATCATGGCCTGGCCATTCATGAGGCCAGAATGCGCAAGTGTGAACGTGGGACTCGTTCTTGCTGCAAGTGGGTGGACATCCCCTGAGTTGAAAGTGAATGGCATTGAGAGTTAGGAGAGATGTGACCATATCCCCTCACTTAACTTCACTTTTCCTGGAACCTGTCATCAATTAACATATCACGGGCATGTCTTCCTTCCTCCACAGCATAATCGCGCTCATACTGACCCTCGGCAGCCTCGTGAGGTTCCTGGGCCTCCGAATCTTCATCCTGCGATGAGCTGTCATCCTCCTCCAGTTCATCCTCTGCCAGGGGTTCACCTCTTTGTATTGCCAGATTGTGAAGGGTGCAAAACATTGCGATGATGCGGGAAACCCTGTTGGGAGTGTTATGCAGTGAGCCACCTGATCAGTCCAAGCATCTGAAACGCATCTTCAGAAGCCCTATGCTCTACTGTATAAGGCAGCGTGTGGAGCTGTGAGCAGTGTTGTACCTCTCCTCAGAACGACCCTGAGGGCAACGCACCACTGTCATCAACGTTTCAGTGGGTATCCCTTATCCCCAAGCAGACATCCTCCAGACATAATGACCCCTTGAAAATCTCAGGCACCTGACAGTGACTCAGGATGTAGGACTCATGGCAACTCCCAGGGTACCATGCACAAACGTGCAGTATGTGCTTCTGGTGATCACACACCAGTTGTACAATGATGGAATGATGGCTCTTGCAGTTTATAAACATTAGGGCCTGCTGCCATGGAGCCTGTATAGCCCCATGGGTGCAGTCTGTTGCACTCTGCCCTCTTGGGAAGCCTGAGATGGCAGCGAAGACAAGGCTGAAACATTTGCTACAATCTTCAGCCAGAAGTGCCGAGTGGATGGTCCATCTCGGACTCCTCCGGAGGCCCCCAGCATCACAGATGCCAGTCTTCAGCCAATTCGATTCACGCCAAGTGATATCAAGAAACAGCTGAAGGCACTGGACACTGCAAAGGATATGGACCCTGACAATAGGTAATAGGACTGAAGACATGTGCTCCAGAACTTGCCGTGCCCCCCTAGCAAGCTTTTCCAGTACAGCCACAACACTGGTATCTACCTGGCCATGTGGAAAATTGCCTAGGTATGTCCTGTACACAAAAAGTAGGACAAATCCAACCCGGCCAATTACCGCCCCATCAGTCTACTCTCCATCATCAATAAAGTGATGGAAGGGGTCATCAACAGTTCTATCAAGTGACACTTGCTTAGTAATAACCTGCTTGCTGACGCTCAGTTTGGGTTCCGCCAGGGCCACTCAGCTCCTGACCTCATTGCAGCCTTGGTTCAAACATGGACAAAAGAGCTGAACTCCAGAGGTGAGTGAGAGTGACCGCCCTTGATATTAAAGCTGCATTTGACAGAGTGTGGCATCAAGGAGCCCTAGCAAAACTGGAGTCAATGGGAATCAGGGGGAAAACTCTCTGTTGGTTGGAGTCATACCTAGCACAAAGGAAGATGGTTGTTGTTGTTGAAGGTCAGTCATCTCAGCTCCAGGACAGGAGTTCCTCAGAGTAGTGTCCTTAGCCCAACCATCTTCAGCTGCTTCAATGACCTTCCTTCCATCATAAGGTCAGAAGTGGGGATGTTCGCTGATACTTGCCCAATGTTCAGCACCATTCGCAACTCCTCAGATACTGAAGCAGTCCATGTCCAAATGCAGCAAGACCTGGACAATATCCAGGGTTGGACTGACAACTGGCAAGTAACATTCGCATCACACAAGTGCCAGGCAATGACCATCTCCAACAAGAGAGAATGTAACCATCACCCCCTTGACGTTCAATGGCATTGCCCATTGCTGAATCCCCCACTATCAACATCCTGGGGGTTATCATTGATCAGAACTGAACTGGACTAGCCATATAAATACAGTGGCTACAAGAGCAGATCAGAGGCTAGGAATCCTGTGGCAAGTAACTCACCTCCTGACTCCCCAAAGCCTGTCCAACATCTCAAGACACAAGTCAGGAGTGTGCTGGAAAACTCCCCATTTGCCTGGGTGAGTGCAGCTCCCATAACAATAAAGAAGCTTGACACCATGCAGGACAAAGCAGCCCATTTGATTGGCACCATATCCACAAACATTCACTCCCTCCACCACCGACGCACAGTAGCATCTATAAGATGCACTGCAGGAATTCACCAAGGCTCCTTCGACAGCACCTTCCAAACCTACGACCACTACCATCTAGAAGGACAAGGGCAGCAGGTAGATGGGAACACCACCACATGGAAGTTCCCCTCCAAGTCACTCGTCATCCTGACTTGGAAATGTATCGCCATTCCTTCACTGTCACTGGGTCAAAATCCTCACACTCCCTTCCTAACAGCACTGTGGGTGTACCTACACCACATGGACTTCAGCAGTTCAAGAAGGCAGCTCACCACCACTTTCTCAAGGGCAACTAGTGATGGGCAATAAATGCTGGCCCAGCCAGCAAAGCCCACATCCCACGAATGAATAGAAAAAAAGAATCTCCCATACTGGCTATCTTCGTCTAGCGTAAACTTGACATAATAATGGTCCTTACTGTAAAGGCCATCTGTGACCTCCTTTATGCATCGAGGTGTTGCAGACTGAGAGATGCTGCACAGGTCCCCTGTTCCTTGGAAAGAACCAGAGACCAAGAAATTGAGTGCAGCGGTCTCTTTCAAAGCCATTAGCAGAGGATACCTTCCAACTCCAAGTGACGTCAGATCTTCACGAAGAATGTGGCATATGTGATGCACCAGAGCTTGGGACAAGCCAGATGTGCACGACATTGTCTCTCACTCATTTGTAAATAGGAGACTCTTCTACGATAAACCCTAGGCCTGGCAAGTCGCCCTGGTTGTCTGGGTCTCTCCTGTTCATGCTCTGGCTCCGTTTGACCATATCCCTCCAGTTGGAGCTGTGCGTGGAGTCACCTCTCCCTCCTTCGCCTTCTCCATTGCATTAGGACCCTGACAAAGGCAGCATTGACCCCTGGATCCATATCTGTTTTTGGCTTCTTTCTGAAAGGAAACAGTGAAGACATTAGTCATTCAAGGGGCAAGAAAGTGAAGCTCAGAAGATGGAAACTGTAAGGGTCCATATTTTTCCTGCCCTACTTGCATGGTGGCTGATGCTGCTTTGTCCCTGAAACACAAGCACACACATCGATTTGACCAAGATGGCATTGGGTGGGATGCTAAAGTTTCAGTGAGATGAGTGACCCAACCTAGCTCTGTGCTCCAATCTCTGATGTGACATATTAATGACCAATGAATTGCTCATGGTCAACGACTGGATGCCCTTTGGCCCGTTAGGAGTGTCAATTCTGGTGAACACATAACAGGCCTTCATTGATGGAATGTCATATATGAGACAGCTGTGTCTCCTTCACTATTGCCTGCATTCCCAAATTCTACATTCCTATGTGTTACTCTTGAGATGCAGTGACTGTGATGTGAAGCCATTGAGTTCTGAGTAGCCCTTTAACAGCGCTAATGAAGCCATTGGCTTTCAGTGGTTTTCATCACAAGGAGGTCTTGCTCCTTTCTTTCTACGCAAACTCCTGCTCACTCCTGCAGCAACAAGAGGTTAGAGGGCAACCCCAGAAAGGCCCTCCTTGTGTTCACCCATCCCCCTCACTGTTATTCCACAGACTTTCCTCCCCATTGCCCCCCTCGTGTCCATCAACCCCACCCTCTCCTCACAGCCCACCCCCGGTTGAAATGCTAGTTTCTGAAAGTGGAGGCTTGCATGACTACCACTGCACAGTGGTGTTCCCCAGGACAATATGGGCAAAGAGCAGGAGCAGACCAACCCTACAGCCCCAGCAGTGTGATGTTCATCACAACAAGGCCGGCACAGCACTATGGCAGGTATGTTCCACTCAACTCAAAGTTACTAACGAACTGAGGTCCAATTTGTGCATGCCAGGCCTTTTCAACCTGGCTTGAGGCCAACATAATTTCCCACTGGCTTGACACAAGATTGGAAAGCTTAGTAAGATTCCGGCGAGCAGCTGTTTTAATGAGCATTCATGACATGTTAATAAGTGGAAATGGCTTTCGAGCCACTACTCAGCCGGATAACTGACCCACCATAAACACACCATTGGCAGAATTGCAACCTATTTTTACGATGGCGGATTTGTGACTTTTTGCCTGCCGTTGGATTCTCCGCTCCCACCCGCCACAAAACCCGTCATGGGTGGGATGGGAAAATTCCTCCCTTTATTTCTGCTGCATAGATGATCAAGCAATACAATACATAGAGCAACAATTCAAGTTGCTCTTGCTCATGCTACCCAACTTAACCCTGCAACTGCATTGTTTTTTACATACTGATCATTTACCACAAACTGGTACTTCACGCATAGAAAAACATTTGGACTGCCAACTCCTTCTTGCTTCATTTTGAGATATTTCCTGACTTATGATTACATTGCTTGTTTATTTCAAAGCATCTATTCTATGGTCTATAGTTCTTCGTGAATTACCAATGGTTGAAGTCTATTCTAGCCAGCACGTCCTTACATTCCAGTAGAAACCCAGGCATTTGAAGAGAAACATAAACCTTTGTACTCCATGTTTCATCTTTTCGTGTGTTTTCCAGGCAACCTGCTTGTCCATCGACAACTCTCAGTTACTATAGTTCATTATGGCTATTACAGTTCATTATGGCTACTCTCCACTCTCCAACATGCCTAACCTATATCTTCTGCAGGAACAGGAGGAGAAGCCATTAATGATTTTGTGTACCCAAAATTGTAAGACTCCACTGAGAAATAGGAGCAAGAATAGACCACATGGTCCATTTAGCCTGCTCCACCATTCAACACGATGTTGGCTGATCTTCAGCTCTAACTCCATGTTCCCGCCTGCTCCCCTTGATTCCCTTCGAGACCAAAACTATGTCTTCTTCAGGCTTAAATATAATCAATGATGGAGAATTCCAAAGATTCACAACCTTTTGAGTGAAGACATTTCTCTTCACTTTAGTCCTAAATGATTGTCCCCTTATCCTGGAACTGTGCCCCTGTGTTCTAGACTCCCCAGCAAGACATCTCTCAGTATCTACACTGTCAAACCCCTTCAGAATATTGTATGTTTCAATGAGATCACCTGTCATTCTTCTAAGCTCCAGGGAATCTATGCCCAACGTATTCAGCACTCGTCCTAATACAACCTTGCATCCCAGGCACAAATGTAGTGAACCTTTGCTGCACTGCCTCCAGTGTAAGTATATCCTTCCTTAAACGTGGAGATCAAATCTGCACACAGTGGGCAGAATTTTCTGCCTGTCGGGCAGGTAGGCCGGACCCAATCTCCAGTGGGCGGGGAGACGATCCCCGCCAGCGAAGCGGGCCCCACTGCCATTTTACATGGGTGGCCCAATTAGGGCCCGCCCAGCGTGACGTCCGCCGGGAAGCGTTATGCACCTCCTGTGCGGGTGGGGGGGGATTCCCCCAAAGCGAGAGTGCGCTCTTTCAGGCATGCGCACAAAAGAGCGCACATCTCCCTGAGGCTAAGTGCTGCCTCAGGGAGATCACTGACAGTTTTAAAAGCGTTAAAAATAGAAAAAAAATCCTTAACATGTTCCCCTCATGTGACAATGTCACATGAGATGGGAATTATTCATAAATTTCTCTAAAACTTTATTAAACTTTTTAAAACCCTGCATGAAACCTCATTCTGCCAGTGGATGAGGTTTAATGTTTTTTCTATTTGCCGCTGGGGCCCCTGGCCTGCCCACCAACCTTAAGGTTGGACGGGCAAGACCTTTAATTGTTTCAATGATCTTGTCAATGGCCTCAATTGGCCATTGACAGGTCGGCGGGCCCGCAGCTGATTTTGCTGTGCCCCCGCCTTCCTGAAACTTTAAATGGGGCGGGATGACACCGGGGGTTCCCCCCAACCTTATCCCGTGTCATTCTATGCATCGGTGAGTGGGCCCCACCCCCTGCTCTCCAACGGCAAAAATTCAGCCCAGTATTCCAGATGTGGCCTCACCAAAATCCTGTATAATTGTAGCAAGATTTCTTTATTTTTGCATTCAAAATCCCCTTGTGATAAAGGCCAACATGCCATTTAGCTTCCTAATTGCTTACGGTACCTGCATGTTAATTTTCTGTGTTCCTTGTACCCCCAAGTTCCTCTGAAATTAACATTTACAAGTTTCACCCCTGGCACTGTCTTGTTCACTCAGAGGACAGATCAGAGAATCGGGCACATATATCAGCACCCTGATTTGCAGCACTTGTTGTTTGGCCATTAATATCGGGACTGTTTAAAATGTGCATGCTGACCGCACATCCAATTCTTTGATTACATTGGATTACATAGGGATTCACGGCATAGAAACAGGCCATTCAGCCCAAAAAGTCCATGCTAATGTTTATGCTCCACTTAAGCCTCCTCCCACCTTTCCTCTAAATCTATCATTGTAACCATATACCCTTCTCCCTTATATGCTTATCTAGCTCCCCCTTAATAGGAACATAGGAACAGGAGAAGGTCATTCAGCCCATCGAGCCTGCTCCCCATTCAATATGATCATGGCTGATCGAACACTTCAATGCCTTTTACCCACACTATCCCCATAAACCTTTACGTTATCGTTAATCAAAAATCTGTCAATTTCTACCTTATTTTCAATAACTGAGCTTCCACGGCCCTCTGGGTTAGAGAATTCCAAAGGTTCACAACTGTCTGAGTAAAAAAATTTCTCCTCATCTCGATCTTAAGTGGCTTCCCCTTTATTTTGAAATTGTGCCCCCTGGTTCTAGACTGCCCAACCAGGGAGGATGGGATAAAAGTCCCCATCTTACCTGCATCTACTCTGTCTAGTCCTTTAAGTATTTTGTAGGTTTCAATGAGATCACCTCTCATTCTTTGAAACTCTAGAAAATACTGGCCCAGTTTCTCCATTTGCCCTTCATAAGACCGTCCCGCCATCCCCGGAACAAGTCTATTGTTGGAATCATATCTTTCAGGACAATATTTTCTTTTAAAACATGGAAAGATGTTGCATTTTTTGGACACTTAGGTTTTTTTCCCAAGGTAATAAGTTCACCTTTGGACTGGGAGTAAGCACACATTTTCCAAGAAATCACCTGACCAGCATGGTACTTGTTTGGGGAGAGCTGTTTGCTTGTTTGCACTGCAATTATTTTAATTGATGGGAAAAGACTGGTTTAAAGGCAAAGGCTAGTGATTTACTGGAAATCTCATTGCAGAGATGAGCTTTAAGTTTTGAACTTGTTTTTTTAATTCAATTGGGACTGAACCGAGGAAGGGAAAAGCTGCCAAGCTCACACTCTCTTTGTCTCACCTGAAATCATGTGGTGGTCAGAATCCAGCTAAGAATCCTCATCTCAGTGGAACTTGTCTGTCTTTAGAAACCTGAGAGACTGAGATAAGATGCATTGATCCATCCAACTCTATTTCCCTCCATACCAAAGCTCCATTGGTGAGAAGCTCCAGGCTTCGACTGAGACTAATAATTTGTCCTCCAAGTCAGGATGGTGAGTGACTTGGAGGGGAACCACCACCTGGAAGTTCCCCTCCAAGTCACTCACTATCTTGACTCGGAAATATGTCGTCGTCCCTTCATTGTCGCTGGGTCAAAATCCTAGAACTCACTTCCTAATAGCACTGTGGGTATACCTACACCACATGGACTGCAGTGGTTCAAGAAGGCAGCTCACCAACACCTTCTCAAGGGCAATTAGGGATGGGTAATAAATGCTGGCCCAGCCAGCGACACCCACATCCCATGAATGAAGTTTTTTAAAAATCACACGAGAGGGCTCCAGATCAATAATATCCCTTTTCTTTTGTTAACATCTACTCTTTAACCGCCCATCTCTGCAGAGACTCCTGTTTGTTCTTTGCTTGTTTGTGTGAGTGTATGTGCGTGTTTGTGTGTTGGGGAATTTTAAAAGGGATAGCTAATTGTACTTCCAGATTACGATTGTGTGTGAAATTGTTTTTTGCAACTTGTTTTAAAAAATAATTTCGTTTTGTAATAAATCAATCTGAGTTTATTGAAAGTAGCCTCATTAAAGTCTCTTTTATTCTGAGTCTAACAGCATCAAAGGTAAATAATTGGCCATTTTGGTGAGGGAATTAAACTTTTAAACTAATGGTGTGACCTGTGGAGTAGTGGGGCTAGAGAAACTACGCACTCCTCCCATTCCAGTCTTAACACTATACTATTCATTTCAGTTGCTCTCTGTGGTAGCAAACACCACATTCTTATGAGGCTTTAGATAAAGAGTTTCTTCTGAGTTCCCTACTGTATTTCTTAGTGACTATCTTATATTGATGGCCTCTAATTATTTTCCCTGTATTCACTCTATCAAAACCTTCCATAATTTCAAATACCTTGATTATGTCACCTGTCAGCCATTTCTTTTCAGGAAAACGGAGACCCAGCCTGTCAATCCTTTCCTGATATGTATATCCACACATTTCTGATATCCTCCTTGTAAAGCTCCTCTGCACCCTCTACAGTGTCTCTATATCCTTTTTATAATATGGCAACCAGAGCTGCCTGCAGTACTCTAAGTGTGGTCTTAGCAAGGTTTGATAAAAGTTTAACATAACTTCACTACTTTTTAATTCTATCCTTGTAGAAATAAAGCCTAGTGCTTTGTTTGCTTTGTTTTTAGATGGCCTTGCTAACCTGCGATGCAAAATTTAGCGCTTGATGTATTACTTTTTTTACCCCGCCAAGACTCACACTTTCCAAGTAATAAGTGACCTCCTTATTCTTCCTATCAAAATGTACTACCTCATATTTATCTGTGTTGAAATTCATTTGCAAGAGGCGAGATGAGGAAACATATTTTTACACAGCGAGTTTCTGTGATCCGGAATGCATTGCCTGAAAGAGTGGTGGAAGCAGATTCAAGAGTAACATTCAAAAGAGAAATGGATAAATACTTAAAAGGAAAAAAAATACAGGAGGATATGTAGAAAGACCAAGATAATGGAATTATTTGGATAACTCTACCAAAGAACTAGCACAGGCATGATGGACTGAATGGCCTCCTGTGTTGTATTATTCTATGACAACCGTGACTATAAAAGGACTCTGTTAGCTGTAAAGTGCAGTGAGATATGCTGACTTTGTGAAATATTCTATATAAATACAAGTTCCTCTCTTTTTCTTTCTTTCCATCTTTCTTCCTGGAAAGAAAAATGAGCCCAGCTAGGTAAACAATTGGGATTCTAGTTACTTTCATTTACCGTGCATAAAAATATTTTCTCAAAGGCTTTGCTTTTGTATATTAATGCACAAGTTATTCATTTAGAGCTGGGTAATCACAGACAATATGCTTATGATGTAGGTTGAGATCATTCACACAGCTGAACAGCTGCAGCTTAAATTTTAATGATTGAGTTAACAGTGCTGGCCTGTATAAAATTAAACTCTCCTGCATCATTAGGGGATTGATCTATGATGTCTGTGAACAAATGAATAAGTAGCACTTATTTCGTAAAATAAAAGCACATTTTTAATTTGAAGTATTGTGTTTTATTTTGCCTCTGAAGTTAAAAGGTTCATATTTTATCACAAAATTGACCCATTTCCTCTGTTAGACTGTTTTTTCCAATGTAAGAATTTTAATAATGAAGAATTAGATCCCAGGAATTGCACCATTCGGAGGCATTATTGTGCCATATTTCAGATGGGGAGAGGTTGTAATTTGGTTCAGAATCTTGATATCTGCCTAAGGTTCCAAAGCAAAGTACATCCCAGGAGATGAGTGCTTCTTCTGCCTATCCCTGTTATGTTGGAATGCATGTTTGGTCACATCTGGGGGCATTCCTAGGCTTCCCAGGGAATTCCTCCTAAAGCATCCTAATAGTTACGGTTGAGACCAAGTGTAGATCCTGTTCTGGGGCATGTGATTAGTCCAGCAGTAAAAAGCAGCTGCTAGTCAACTCCTGGAAAATTCATCATTGTTGAAGAGAAACTCCAAATCCAATTTTCCTTGAGGAAAAAGGTAAACATGTTGCAACCCTTTCTCTTCAAGCCTCAGGCCTTCCTTATCAGAGTGGCAAGGTGCTGCTACAGGATCTGCCATTCCCATGGTACAGGTGCCCTGCATCAATTATGTTAATGGCCCTGACCCCAGTATTCAAGACAGGGTCGGTGGAGGTGCAAAGCAATGGGTGGAAGACCTGCCACATCACATATCCACCAAATGGATCCGTACAAGTATTAACTTACAATCAGCAAGTTGGTTGAGTTGATTCAAATTTACTGTTTTTGGAATGCTTTGCGTTGAGGTTAATTTCTGCTGTGGTTTTCAAGAGTTAAATTAAGGCTAGGCATGTTTATTATGTTTTGAAGATAGTGCTCTTACTAAAATATTCTGGTCTCCATGGATACACTCTACCACTGGCAGGCAAAATTTGCAATGAATAATTCCAGTCTATGTGAGAAATATAGGAACAAATACACACGGTCACATCATTACACTTCCATCATTAATTCAGGCTGTGCATATCTAACTCAGTACAATTTGTTGATGATTTCATTTCATTTGCTATTTATGTTATAGATCTTGTTTATGCTGTTGAAAGAAGATCGCTGATCTAAAAATAAATACGCAATTTGCTTCAGCTTATGCCTCAAAAATATCTGCAATATCATTAACAAAATGCTGTCTGGAAATCTATTGCAACTAAAACAAAGCTAATAGTTTAGATGGTGTGATCTATAGCATGCTCATTCAACAGATATGATACTGTTTATACCGCCCTGGTTGTTACATTTAGATCAGTATTTGACTAGTTTTTACATTCCAGCAATATCGCCATAGGAATCGGAATAAGCCATTCAACCCCTCAAGCCTGTTCTTTAATTTAATCAGATCCTGGAGGACCTGTACCTCAACTCTACTTACTATCCTTTGATCTATAATCCCTTGATACTCTTACCATACAACAATCTATCTGTCCTAGTCTTTAAAATTTTAATTGACCCAATTTCCACTTCCTTCTGGGGAAGGGAGTCCCAGATTTTCACTACCTTTTGTGTGAATAAGTGCACTCTTTTTTCACTCCTGAATGGCTTAGCTTTAATTTTAAGATTGTGATCTTGATCTGGATCCTGATGGCAGAGGAAATTGTTTCTCTGTAAGTATCCTATCCAATCCAGTTTTCATTTTAAACACTGCTACCAAATAACCTCTCAACTGTTTAAATTCAATGTAATTTAACCTTTTAAGCCCCAGTATCATTCTGGTGAATCTGTACTGCAACCTCTCCAAAGCCAATCTATTCTTCCTGAGTGTAAAGACATGACTCCAGTACAGGTTTCTGGGGAACACATTCTGTTACATCCCACCAATTAGAGTATATTTGCCTTCATACCCAATCTCTGTCTCCTACCACCCAACCATTAGCCTATGTCACAAGATTACATCCAATCCCATGCGCTTTTAGTTACATTAACAATTCAGACCAGTTTACTGCATTCAATTGATTTCTTATCCTGACTTAAGTTTAAAAGTTTGTGACTCTTCTCCCTCGCAAACTTAACATTAATGCAATCATAGTACAATCATAATTTTCAAGATGTTCCATTACTTGTTAACTAATTCTGCTTTGTTGTTCATCACTAAATCTAGTGTGGCCTATTCCTTTGTCAGTTCTAATGCATATTGTTCCTGAAAACTATATCAAATTCATTCTAAAAATTTAGTGCCTTTACTACTTGAGCTGTTCTATTTTTTCCCATCTATATGCAAATTAAAATCTCCGTTTATAACTGTATTGGCTCTACTACACACTCCCTGATTTCTGTAATTATTCACCATTACCTTTACACCCCTGCCGCAATAGCACTGCTACATTATTGCTGTCAGATGGTCTGCAGATAACTCCTACCTGAGAATTAAAAATAAAGATTTTTGAAATGTTATAAAACATGTCCCTTCGTGTGACTCTGTTACTCAGCGGGTGCACTGCCAGCTCCCGCACATGCCTGCCAACCAAAATATTGCACGAGTGCGCGATGACGTCAGGATGCTCGCCCGTTGTCATCACGTGTCATTTTACGTTTGAGCAGGTCAGGCGTGCGCCCGTCCGTCAAGCGAAAAATTCTGCCCATAACGTTTTCACAACCTGATGATCCTGACTGAAACATTTTATTTTCATTACTGCAATTGTACCTTATCAACATTGCCAGAGTTCCTCATTTCCAAATTTCTCCGTCTTTTCTGATGATCCCGTAGCCTGTAATATGCATTTTCCAGCCATACTCAGTTTGTAGCCAGATCTCTGCAATGGCTGCGACATCATAACCTTAAGGCTGAATTTATGCTTCTAACTCATCTTGTAAAATTTCTTATGCTACGCGCATTCTTGCTCATAAGCTTCGAGGATGTTTTTCACAATTTTTCACTGACCTCAATTTTGGTTGTTGATGCCCTGTATGTTGCTGTACAGGCAATTTAATATGTCCTTGTCATCACTCAAACTTTATTTTTAAAAGGTTTTTTGTTATCACTTTTTGGGATGAATTACATGAGGTGCTGGATTCCTTGCGCCCAAGCTGCCAAGGGAAACACCAGTCACCCACAGCCATTTAATTAATAGGCTGGAGGTGGATTTCGGCCCCTCATGAACATGAAGTCTGCCTCCGAGAGCTGCAGACTGCATATAGGCCGGCAGCTTTACAACACTTTGGGACAGAGGCATGTGGAGTTGGATTGGGATTTGGGTAAGTATATGGGGGTCTCACCAGGTGCCAAACTGGCACCTGGCTAAGGGGGGCTAGGAGATGGAGGGGCTGAGGTTTGAGAGGCCAATGGATGGTGGGCAACCTGTGGGGCAATGAAACCTTTAGGGGATCCATCTAATGGGCCCAGGGCTCCAGTTAAGGAGGGACCTCCCCACCCTCCCCCAACCCCCACATGCCACCAAACCATGCAGGGAAACCTGCTGGGCTGGCTGCTTGGCGTGGGCCCCTTCTGTTGGTGGTTAAATCCCAGTGGCGGCAGCATGAAGCCCTTAAGTGGGAATTATTTGCCCACATACGGGCCCCAATTGGCCCACTGGCAGGCAGGCGCCCCACACCATCCTGGTAAAATTGCTGTAGGGAAGGGGCAGGCAAAGAGGCAGCAGGCAGCCAGCTGCTGGATTTAATGAGCTCCCTGCCTTCAAACCCACCAAGGGGGGAAGCATTAAATCCAGCCTCTTACAGCGTTTTTCCATTCTCTCAGTATTTGAAAGATCTTGTATTTATCTTTCATGACCTCACCAAAGTGCATTACAAGCAATTAAGTGCTTTAGTAGTGTAGTCATTGTTGTATTATAAGGAAACATGGAAGCAAGTTTACACACAGAAGCGTTCCATAAATAGCGATGAGAGCAATGACTAGATTATTTGCTTTACTGATGTTAATTGTGAACTATACATTAGCTGGGATACCCGGACAACTCTCCTGCCATTCTCTGAATAATGGCATTGAATCTTTTATGTCTACATGAGAGAGCAGGCAGGCCTTAGCTTAACTATCACTGAACAAGTTCCCGAAACGGTATTTTTGCTTGTGTATATCATATTGCATTGCTGCAGTCCACAAAATGGTATCAGGGAAAGGGGAATAACTCGAGAGGATAGTTTCAGATATTCTGCAAATCGCAATCTGTCAAAGTTGCACATTTTTGAGGACTAAGATAAATTTATGCTGTGTTTATACATATATGGAACAAGATGCTTAGTCAGATTAGATGTTGCGCTGCATTAGCACTGCATCCTTTATTTCAGGGGATTAAACTTGAATCCAACAGAAATGGGCTGAAAGTCTCCTCTCCTAACTGGCTGTCCAGGTGATACCTGAATTGATTTTGAATTGATTTAGCCTTAATCTAGTTCATAATGGAAACAAACCCACAGCATAAAACCACTCAGAAATCAAAAATCACACTTGGAGAACCTTGAGAATGATTTTTGATAAAAATAGGAAAATTCCAAACGTGTCGTACAACATGCTTTTCTAAGTTTTGGGTGAAGACACAAAAAACAACTGTTTCACAGATCATCCCACTTTCCTTGAGGTTAGAGCATGTCAGAGTGTGCCATCTGGGTGTGGGTATCAAGAGAAAAACAGGGAAAGAAAATGAAAGATGTTGTACCTATGAGGTGAATGAATTAACACTGAACCTCAGATAATTATTGTTTAAGTGCACAAAAGCAAAATACTGTGGATGCTGGAAACCTGAAATAAAAACAGAAAATGCTCAATGGTCGGCAGGCTAGGCAGCATCTTGGCAGAGAGAAACAGAGTTAATGTCTCAGGTCTTTTAGTTCTGATGGAAAGTCACAGACCTGAAACATGGGCCAGAATTTCTACCTTAGTGGGCTGGCGGGCCCCACCGGCTTGGCAGCGGGCGGGCAGCCGAACTCGGCCAGCGAAACGGGGCCCGCCGCCATTTTGAGTGGGCGGGCTCAGCGGCCTGCCCGACGGGAAGCGTTATGCGCTTCCTGTGCGGGGGTTGGAGGGATCGAGGGATTCCCCATCTGTCAAAGTAGACTCTTATGCGCATGTGCACGAAAGAGCGCACTGCTCCCTGAGACTAAATGGGAGATCACTGACAGTGTCAAAAACATTAAAAATAGAAAAATATAAAAATTATTAACATGTCCCCCTCATGTGACAATGTCACGCGAGATGAGAAATGTTAATAAAAAGGACATAAACTTTATTAAAGTTTTTAAAAACAGACATGAAACATCACCCCGCCAGTGGATGAGGTTTTATGTATTATCAGAAGCCCACTGGGGCTCCTGGCCTGCCCGCCGGCCTTAAAGTTGGACGGGCAGGGTCTTTAATTATCTTAATGATCCTGTCAATGGCCTTAATTGGCCATTGACAGGTCAGCGGGTGGGCAGCTGATTTCGCTGTCTGCCCGCCTTCCTCAATATTTAAATGGGGCAGGATGACGTCGGGGTTTCCTCCCGACGTCATCCCACGTCATTTTCCTGTTGGCAAGCGGGCCCCGCCCCCAAATCGCCAATGGGAAAATTCTGTCCATGAATTCTGTTTCTCTTTCCCTGGATGCTGCCTGACCTGCTGACTACTTACAGCATTTTCTATTTTTACTACTTAGGTAGACAGTCAATGTTAGCAAAGTCAGATCTGAAACAATTTATATACTAACATGTTTTGCCTCAATTTTCAGGATGACGTATGTTTATATCATACATCTACAAAATCTTGCTGTCTGACATACTTTTATGTTAACTTATTCCATTGTAAATTTTGATGTCCACATTTATAATGGAAACTACCTATGTAAAATCTTCTCTATTATAGAGAAATAGCTTATTGAAAATCCTACATTACTGCACCCTGGTCTAATTATATCACACCCTACAACCTTACTTTATCTCAAGAGCACTGTTGGATTGTCTATGTGCTGTGCAATGGGACATCAAAACACAAAAATAACTTAGTCCCAATTTAAACCCATACATTCTATCATATTTTTTATTTCGTACCTTAATTTGATATAATTTAAAGACAAATAGTTCAGCTTCTTTACTTCCCACATTACCATAAGTTTAGCTGTTTGAAGCAAAGTAGTTTCTCTGCAGCAAAGGTTGAGGATTTGGAGAAAATAAAAACTGATGTACTACTACAGCACTTTCACTGGTAGGAAGGTATAATTACATAGTGACAATTTTACATAGGTAGCTTCCATCATAGTAATTTGGAATTCCTAGACATAGGAATGATGGAATATGTTGACACAGAAGTATGACAACAGGGAGTAAAGCTTTGTAGACAGGAAGTGTAGGTAGAGGTAAAATATTTTAATATACTGTTTAATTAATTAAAATAAGAATGCACTGTACAATTGCACATACATGAACTTGTATGAAAGCATGAAAAATATTTCCTAAACAACAAATTCCAGTTCACTCAGAAAGTTCAGAAGAACATTCAGAGGGTCAGAATGCTCTAAAGAAGGGTCATACGGACTCAAAACATTAACTCTGTTTCTCTCTCCACAAATGCTGTCAAACCTGCTGAGTTTTTCAAGCATTTTCTGTTTTTGTTTCAGGTTTCCAGCATCCACAGTATTTTGCTTTTAACATTCAGAGGGGGTTGTTAATGTAGTTTTTGATTGCTGATGTCATCTGCAGATCTGTGGGATTTCACACATAGCT
Organism: Cetorhinus maximus; assembly: GCF_964194155.1. Lineage (NCBI taxonomy): Eukaryota > Metazoa > Chordata > Chondrichthyes > Lamniformes > Cetorhinidae > Cetorhinus > Cetorhinus maximus. The sequence continues at coordinate 108,991,402 of NC_135879.1, read as the reverse complement.
CTGGATTCCATATGTGGAATGGAAACCATTAAAGGTACATGAAAATCAAGCAACACATGCCTGATTAGGAACACAAAATTTGTAATGGTAATAATTATGCTCACGGCTAAAGCTTTACTCTTTCTCAACTGTAGAACAAGGTATCACCTTGATACAATTAGTTAATGACATGCTTTGTTAGAGGTCAGCATCACCTCTGATGTTGCAATAGACTTTTCTTTGATAATTTATGGAGTGATCTTAAACCTTTTAAACAAGAATTGTGTTTTTTACTTGCCATAAGCAATTGGTATATCTGTAGCTTGTCACAAGTCACTGGGGACAGTGCGCTGCAATATCAAGCCCCACTGCTCCCTGAGCCACGACAAATGTGAGAAAGTTTGATCAACCAAAGGTTTAGGTTAACCGAATACGAGCATCAGGTTTGTAAACTTAATAAATAAATAACTGTTTATTGAACAAATTGTCTTTAACCAGCAGCAAAAGAAAGAAATAAGAACTGCTAATTTCTAACTCTATAACCTAAACTCTACCCCTTCTTAAATCCCTACACACACATACAAGACACATAAGACACACAAAAACATAGATTTTAAGGGTGGGATAAAACAGTTCAATAGCACCAAGTCCAGAGTACAGGATTCGATGGGTTGATTTTGATTGATGTCTTCCAAATTCCTTTCAGTTCTTTGTTGATGACACAAGGTGGTTTTCCAGCACTTTAAAGGCTGAGTACTTGCCTTTCAATTCTCTTACAGTGACTTTCCCCTTTGCCCCTTGACAGAGGTTTTCAGAGAGAGAGCAGGTTATAGAGATATGAGGAGAAAAAGCCAGCTAGTGATTATTGTAGAATCACTGGAATCTTACACACCCAGGAGCAAGAGGCATTAGGTCTTTTTCTTTTCAGGCTAGGAGCTATTCTGCTGCACTGCTCTCACACAAACCCTGGTCACCTGGTCAGGAGCCAATTAAAATGTTGTTGCTAGGCAGTTCCCCATTAGACCAGATTCCTCCTCAGCACCATCCTGTCTTTCATGGCACACTCTGTTCCAGGACAGCAACATTGTATATATCCCTCACACTGTTCCAGTGGACATGTCCTTCAAACTGCAGCCATTGTAATTTTAATTCACAATCCAACAGACATAAAAAATTATGCTCCTTACAACAGTCCAACGGAAATAAAATATGTTCTTTACAAACCCTATATGTCAAAAAGCAGAATAATCTAGATAGTATGACACTTGTACTCTATTTGATGTTCACCCTTCACTATGGTTTTCTTGCCATGTGCTATTACAGTGAAAGACAATTAAACTCTTAAGGTTAGTCAATCTGGAAACAAAACAATTAATGGTTCAAGCTAATATGCTTTTTAAAAGAAACTCAAGGGACACATTTCAGCTGATTTTCTTGGTCTACAAGTTTGATTCCTATGTCCTGTGAAAGGTTTTGATGTCACAAATGGTGCATAGTATACATCTCAATAGCTTGCCTGCATATATGTGTGATTATAAAAAAAACTCTTAGGATGTGGGTGGTGTTGTCAAGACCAGTCTTAATTGCACTTGAGAAGGTGGTGATGAGTTGCCAGCTTGAAATGCTGTAATCAATAAGATGAAGATGCTCCCACAATGCTGTTACATAGGACATTACAGGATTTAATCCCAGCTACAATAAGGGGCACTTGTATCAAACTACTTTGGAACCAGCGAAGTACGTGTAATATAAAAAAACTGCTGGGCCACAGCTATGCTTTTATGTGTTTTGGGCAGCACTGTCAAGCCAATATTTGTTGCCCATCCCTTTTTGCCTTGAGGGCATTCAGAGACAACCATATAGTATAGAGCTGGAGCCACATGTAGGCTAAGCCAGGTAGGAATGTAATAAATAGAGGCAGAAGGGGCTATTTCCCTCAAGCTTGTTCCACATTAAATAAGATTATGGCTGATCCTTAATCTCAACTTCACATAGGAGAGGCAGATTCTCCTCCAGTTCAGTTTTCACAACAATCCAACAGCTTTCATAGTCATATATTTGAGTATTAACCTACAAGTTACCAAATTTATTCATTTAAAGGTCACAACTTGCTTTAGATTGGACTCTTGATCACATGGTTGCTAATTCAGGACAATAACCATTGGGCTACTCTATGCCTAACCTGCATAATCACTGGCCTGGTTTTAAAAGAAGTCTCTCAAAATATTGTTGTATATTTATGTAAGCTATTCTTTTGGCAATGCAAAGTTTATATATGTTTAGTCTTGGGCAACAAAGACAATGTCGACAAACAAGATTTGTATTAACTGTATAGGTTGGATACGGTATATTCCATATGGTGATTAATCTTGTGTAGAAATAGGTTTAATATATTCTACAAACTGCTAAGGAAGGTAATTTCCATGCTAATTTCAAAGCCTCAATGTGACACACAGGCATACTAAATTAAGTATAAACATACTAAATTGAGATGTTGCTATTTCAGATACAACATTCACATATATATTATCCTAGACAGATACCAGTGACATAGAATCTAGTAGCATTCAGCTCCTGGTGACAGAGGAATATAGCTCTATATCTGGCACATAGACACATATGTGAATAGAATCTTATGTCCAACAGCTGCATTATTATTTGAGCTTACGTTTTCTTATTTTGACTTTCTTCTCAGCAGGCAGTAAATAAAAATATCATACAACATAATTAGAAAAATAATCTAATGAATGTCACTGATAGTTCATGGTATAATAAATCTTTTTGTGTATAGTGTGAATTATTTTCCAGTCTAAATTTATTGCTGAAAAAAGAGACATTTTATCTTGTACTTATCAGGACAATTTGCAAAAATACCAAATGTAAAGGGAACAACAATCTATAGAGTATGAAAAGAGACGGCAGATTGGTTAGCAAGTGGACTCTGATTGGTAGAGACTTTGCCATGGAGAATGCATCAATTGATGGTGACTGCCTGGTAACTGCCAGGCATTGTTTGAAAGTTAAACCAGGCAGCTTGACTCTGGTCAAGACATTACCCTGAGGAATGAACTAGTGAGTGGCTGTCACTTATTTTGTTTAGCTGAAACAGTGCAATGTGTGTACATTTCCTTTCTGCCTGCAAAGAACAGGGCCCAGTGTATTAATATATGTAGCTTCCAGTACACAACTGTGCCACACTGCAAGCCCGACTGACAATCTTAAATTGGTTGTCAGCGTAATTCTTAACACACTGAGGATTATTTAGTAAATGTCCAATCACGGAATCACACCTAATGTTGGACACTGTGTTTTGAGTTTTGCAAGCACGGACTGGTTGGGTATGTGGGCCATACGTCCCAAAGACTGGTGGATCTTATCAAACAGCCTGTCCCTTCTGCTGTTTGCAACAGGCAAGGTACAGACCATACTCAACCAGCCCATCCTTGCAAAACGCAAAACACAGTGTCCAATATTAGATGTGATTCTGCGATTGGACAACATTTGCAAAATAATCCTCGCTGTGCTAAGAATTACGCTGACAACCAATTTAAGATTGTCAGTCGAGCTCGCAGTGTGATGTGTTTCAGTGTACAGGAAGTTACATATGTTAATACACAAGGCCCTGTTCTGTGCAGACAGAGAGAACATGTACACACAATTGCACCTGTTTCAGCTAAACAAAATAATTGACAGCCATTCACTGGTTCACTCCTCAGGGCAATGCCTTGTCTAATCAGAGTTAAGCCACCTGGTTTAAATTTCAAACAATGCATGGCAGTTAACTATCAGTCACCATTAACTGGTGCATTCTCCATGGTAATGCCTCTACCAATCAGAGTCTGCTTGCCAACCAATCAGCACTCTCTTCTCATACAGTATAAATTGTTAAAAACAAAAAACTACTGCGGATGCTGGAAATCCAAAACAAAAACAGAATTACCTGGAAAAACTCTGCCGATGCTGCCAGACTTGCTGAGTTTTTCCAGGTAATTCTGTTTTTGTTCAGTATAAATTGTTGTTCCCGTTACATTTGGTATTCTTGCGAATTGACCTGTTGACTGCAAGGCAAAAAGCTTTGACAAAAAAGTCTGTTTTTCGGCAATACTCAAGTTCTGTACTATAAAAAGACTAAATTTATGTCATCTTTCATTGAAAGCCTATGAACCGGAAAAGTGCACATCGCACATCACTACTTTTATTGCCGTTAGCTTGTATTGTCCATTGTCTTAAACTGTGACAGATCACAAGAGCTGAGTTTGGTGATCAGTTCCCAGACTGGCCCTTAGATGGAACCCTACTTGAATCTCACCTGTCAGATGATTATGGAACAGCTTTGACAAATGATTAAAATGCCTCCTGCCTGACCATCTGTCAGGAATCAAGATCCAGATGGAGACAAGCAGTCTACAAGAGGAGAAGCATATTTAGCAATTAAAAATACTGATGTATACATTATGTAATATTTTCTTCTGTGAGAAAACATAGCCAAGTATAAAGAGTTAAGGGTGGAATCCCAAAATAAATTCTGGAATTTGGAGCAGAGCAAAGAGGGGGATATAAGCTACACAAAAACATTTAGGAGACACATTCCCTTCATCTACCACAGTGACATTAATGGTACCATCAGTATTGACACAAACTGAGATATCGGAATCAAATATCACAAACCCAACATTTTCAGCACATCAGCAGTCCAGTTTGCTGATTGGAGCTTCCTTCCCAGCACTGGGATTCATCCGCCACTGTGGCCGTCTGTTGAAGTGTTTACTCCTGCCTCCCAGCCAGACCTGTCCATTTGACTGGCTGCCATCTGGGATATGGGGCTACAATAGGGCAGTTCGACCCCCTCATTAAGAATGGCAGGACCTCCACACCCTGGCCTTGCTTATTTCTTCAGCCATTTTAGGCCATCCCCATAACCTTCCTGCCTCCCCAGTAAAAGCAAGGCTTATTGTTGATAAACAACCAATATCCTATTCTCTTTTCACCTCCATTACATGTGAAAGTCACCCACCATAATAGAGTTGCAGTAGTAATGAAGACCCGTGCTCCAGAACTAACCGAATCCCTAGCTAATCCTTCCAGCATAAATTGTTTGGATCCTCATGGAAATCAAGCAGCTGAAAGAACCGAGTTTACTGAATGACCCCAATGAGAAAAACAATAGACACAATTTCACTTTCGTAACTTGTACTTTAACAATTAAACTAAAATCAACATAAATTAAACACAAATCAACAGGCAAATTACAGTCAATATGAACTATAAATTACACATTAAGTAGCCGATACAACAAAGATAGATCTCACAGATTTACTAGACAGTGCACTTAGCATATATGGCACTCATTTCAGCCACAAAGCCCTTCAAAGCTCTGAAATTTCTCCGATAGAATTCCAGCTCATTTTTTCAAGGATTTAGACTCCGATTCTCAGCCAACAGCAGGACTCAATCAACCTGAGTTCTATCTGCACATCTGCAGATGCTCTGTTAATGACAGTCTTGATGGCTGTACCAGAAACACCTTTATCCAAACCCTCAGTAACAGCCCCGTGCAGTGTATGACTGTCCTGTTCAATCAGTCCCTTTAAAAATGACCGGGGCAGTGGCAATAACTTTACTTTTCCTTTTATCTTTGCCCCCAGATCAAGCCTTTTTTCAACTTCACCATTGGGTGATCTGAGCTTGAATGGCTCTGTGCCTTTAATCTGGTCTCAGCCAGCTTCAGTTTCCCCAGAAACCTGAAGGTCCATTTCTGTTTCAGTTTTCCTTTTAGTTTTGTTTCCCTAGAAACTTGAAGTTTCAGTTCTTTTTTTCAGTTAGGATCTGACTCAAAAAAAGCTGCGAGCTTTGAATCCACAGATTCCATCACAAGCTACAACACTGACATCAAGGAGCTCAACACCGTCCAGGACAAAGCAACCCGCTTGATTTGCACCCCATCCACAAACATTCACTCCCTCCACAACTGATGCACAGTAGCAGCAGTTTGTGCCATCTACAAGATGCACCAAGGGTCCTTCAACAGCATCTTCCAAACCCACGACCACTACCATCTAGAAGGACAAGGGCAGCAGATAGATGGGAACGCCACCACCTGGAAGTTCCCCTCCAAGTCATGCACCATCCTGACTTGGAAATACATCACCATTCCTTCACTGTCGCTGGGTCAAAATCTTGGAACACCCTCCCTAACAGCATTGTGGGTGTACCTACACCACATAAGCTGCAGCAGTTCAAGAAGGCAGCTCACCATCACCTTCTCAAGAGTAATTAGGGATGAGCAATAAATGCTGGCCTAGCCAGTGATGCTCACATGCCATGAATGAATAAAAAAAACACTACCCTTCAAACTGCAATCACTCCTACCTAGAAGGACAAAGGCAGCAGGTGCATGGGAACACCACCACCTGCAAGTTCTCCTCCAAGCCACACACCATCATGACTTGGAACAAGATAGCTGTTCCTTCCCTGTTGTTGGGTCAAAATCTGAAATACCCCCCCCGGACTGTACTGTGGATGTACCTACACCAAATAGACTGCTCCGGTTCAAGAAGGCTGCTCACCACCACCTTCTCAAGGGCAATTAGGGATAGGCAAGAAATGTTGGCCTAGCCAGTGACACCCACATCCCATGAAATATTTTTTTTTAAAAACACAACCTATTAGAATATTGCCACTATTGAGACTTTACAGAATCTGTGAAGACATCTAAGCATTAATGAAGTAGCAGGGCCTATGGCAATAATAGGTTTCTCAGGCATTTGCCATATTCATGTCTCATGAACCAGAATGTCCATGCGAGAAACCTGATTATCGTCAGTCAAATTGAACTGGAGACATCTGATAAACAGTCTATACTTAAAAGGCTGCCTTTTCATTTTCTGAGCCATTCTCAGCAGGAGAGGCCGGCATTCATTTTGAACCCAGAAGCTTGAGCAGCAGGCTTGTCAGTGGCTTCATAACTAAGCCATCTTCTGTGTTTCTTGACCAATTAGAGGGGGCAGTCATAATGATGACCCATTGCTGACTGTTGAATCTTCACTATTTAAAGGTCAGAGTGCAGAACAAGCATTCCACAAGTCTCAAAACAGAGCCAGTTATTTGCCAGATGGAGGGTCGACAAAAGAAGGCTGCACCAAAGTCCTCAGATGCATCCCCAGACATCATGCTGTGGGCTGTAAGGGCCCACAGGGAGAATCTGTTCATCATGGACAGGAAGAAGGAACTTGCCTAGAAAACAAGCAAGTGTGGCTGTAAGTGGTAGAGGAGATGAGCAACAGGATTCTGGTGCCTCACTCCTGCATACAGTGCTGCAAGGGGTTCAATGACCTGATCAGGGCAGGAAAGCTGAGTACATTCAAGTGTAAACCCCTTTGTTCTGCCTTCAGCAATTATCTCCTGCAAATTATTCCTTAGACCAAGACAGCTTGTTACTCTTTTGTTACAAACCAAATAAACTAAATTAACAAAATCAAGGACAAATTAAAAGGCAGCCCCTCAAAGGGAAACTGCAAGAGCAAAAGACAAAATTTAAAGGAAACTTACAAACATTAAATCAAAATGTGGTTAAAAGGGTTAATAAAGCACCTCAGTCCCCACAGTGCCCAACCCCACCCTACGAGCATGGAAGGTCTCGGTGCTGGCGGACACCGCGCGCCTCTTCTCCAGGGACCACTCAGCCCTGAACGTAGCCGCAGAAGAGAGGCAGACAGTCAGGTCGGACGACCCCCTCAATCACCCGCTGCCTGGACCTGTTAATGGCCAACTTGGCCAGGTCCAGCTCCTTCCCGGCCCCCCTCCGCACAGGGTGCCAGTAGATCAAGAGCGTGGGGCTGAAGTACAAACAAAACAAAAGCAAAAAGTTTTTCAAGAAACTGAAAAGGGGGTGCAGGCTACAACAGCTTACATGTGCGTGGTCCATGGACTCCACAAGGCCGCAAAAAACACAGGCGCCTTGGGTGTCCATGAACCGACACGTCCTACAGCAGTATGGGACTACTGCATGCAACACCCTCCACCCCAGGTCCCCAGTGGTAAGGGGGAGGAAACCCTTGTAGAGGGCCCTCCACTGGGGACCTCCGCCGCCAGACAGCAACAAAAATAGGTGGGAAGGCAAGTGGTGAGGATGGCACAAAGGCAAAGAATCTACAGAGGGATATAGATGGGTTAAGTGAGTGGGCAAAACGTGGCAGATGGAATTTAATGTGGGAAAATGTGAGGTTATGCATTTTGGCAGGAAGAATAGAGGAGCTGAATATTATTTGAATGGAGAAAGACTGCAGAAAGCTGCAGCAAAGAGGGATTTGGGGGTCCTCACGGATGAATCCCAAAAAGCTAACATATAAGTTCAGCAGGTAATAGGGAAGGCAAATGGAATGTTGGCCTTTACTTCTAAAGGGAATGGAGTATAAAAATAAGGAAGTCTTGCTAAAACTTTACAAGGTACTAGTTAGACCACACCTAAAATACTATGAACAGTTTTGGTCCCCTTATCTAAGGAAAGATATACTGGCTTTGGAGGCAGTCCAGAGAAGGCTCACTAAATTGATCCCGGGGTGGAGGGATTTTCTCATGAGGAGAGGTTGGGTAGGTTGGGCCTGCATTCACTGGAGTTTAGAAGAAAGAGAGGCGACCTTATTAAAACATATAAGATTCTTAGGGAGCTTGACAGGCTAGATGCTGAGAGGTTGTTTTCCCTGTGGGAGAGTCTAGGACCAGAGGGCATAATCTCAGAGTAAGGGGTTTCCCATTTAAACCAGAGATGAGGAGGAATTTCTTCTCTCAGAGGGTAGTGAATCTGTGGAATTCTTTACTGCAGAAGGCTGTAGAAATTGAGTCGTTAAGTACATTCAAGGTGGAGATAGATAGATTTTTAATCAGTAAGGGAATCAACGGTAATGGGGAAAAGGCAGCAAAGTGGAGTTGAGGATTATCAGATCAGCCATGATCTCATTGAATGGAGGAGCAGACTTGATGGGCCGAACGGCCTACTTCTCCTCCTATGGCTTATGGTCTTAAGGCACGCCAAGACGTGTCCGGGTGGCAGACGAAGGCATGGAAGTGAAGGGTTTGCAGCAGCAGCCCATGCTGGAAACCCCTCCACGCCATGCTAAAGGGCATGGAAGGCATTTCCATGAGGCAACTCAGGTTGTGGGGCTCCGACTCCCAAGGGAGGGTTTGGGGCTTGGGGCCAATGTGGAATTCCATCCGAGCAGGGGTACGCTCGGATGGCAGTGCACCCATTCCTCTTTCTCTTCCGGCACCTTCTCACATCCCTATCTGACCAATCACCACTGATGCCCACCTTCATCTTATTGCAATGTCACATCTATCCCCTGCAAATGTTGTCCTTTCATTCTCTGAACACATTCCATTTCTCAAACTTAGAGCTTTCTTATTTTCTCTCATTGCAAAAGAACAGAGCACGGAAATCCAGGGTGGTGGGTGGTGCTGGTGTTGTGTGGCCCTCCAGTCATTAATATCCTGACCACTGTAGAGGATACACCGGAGATAAGCATGCCGCATGGCCATTGACGATGGAGTAATAAGAGTCTCCCAGCACACTGAATTAAATATAACATTGCCACATGGCACACAACACTCCCTCATGTTGAACTGATGTCAGCAGCTACTGAAATATGAATTAACCATCACAAGGTTAACTTTGAACCCTCTCACTTTATCAGTTCAAACTTATGTCTCTCATTTCCAATAGGTCCCAGAGGAATTCTTCAGGAGGTGATGCCAGATAAAGGCAAAGACTCCTCGAAGAAGGCCATGTGCTTAGAGGGAAGCACCATCACACGACTTGTGCACACCATCCACCAGCTCAGATATACACACCTCGGTGAGGCCTCCAAAACAGGTAGTTGGCTTCTCACATGGCGATACAGACATCATAATGAACATGAGCAGGTATTGGAGACTGGGACAGCAGTAGAGAGTGCCCATTGGAGAGTGCAGGGCCCTCCAAACTCTGGTCAGCTGGATGCTTGAGGTCATCATTGAAGAGGACTATTCTGGAGCACCAGCAGAAAATATCTGAAGTTCTTTCAGCTTTTGTAGAGATACTGTGCACAATTGCAGAGATTGGAGGAGGCCATCCATGATGTCTCAGATGTTTGCACTGATGTCTACATGCATGAAAACAATGGCCCAGCTGCATGTGGCATCAGACGCAGCAGGAAACTGAGATATTGCTGGCCCTCACTAACGGCCTGCACACTCAGGATGAAGGAAAACCTCACCTTGGCCATTGAGCAGTGACATGCAGCAAAGTGCTCTCTTGGCTAGCAGGGAAGTGTGGTGGAGCATGAGCGGGAAGATGGAGAAAGGGCAGCTGCAAGTGTGGATTCTGCTCAAAGTGCTTCCACTCTTCCCACCCCCGCTAAGACAAAGCCCCCATGCTGCCTCCCCTCCCCATAGATGAGTCTGCCTTGCTCAGGTGCAGCTGGGGCAGTCTTTAGTGGGGCCCTCAAGGGCTCCAAAATTCACAGAATGTCAGCCACAAGCGTCCGAGTAGGGGAATGAGCAACCTGCCTCTATCTGCTGGTTTGATGCCAGAATTCCAGTTTGATGCTTAGCGCTCTAGCTAATGCCTTCTATTAAACACATACATCTGAACACAGGCTCAGTAGCAGGAAGTAACCCTCATACCCTGCTTCTGCCACCTCCCCCCCTCATAACCAGCAGTATTTGAAGGCATCATCAGCTACTTTCAGGTTAGTCTCTAATTGATTTCTGCTGGCTCTGGCTGCAATTGTAGAAGTGTTTGATGGTTTTTAAGAGCTGTATAAAGTTTCTGAAGTATACAGGGAGTGGTGTGCCTTGTATTGATGGACTTTGTCCTGACTTCAGCGTGTCTGCACAGACCTCTTGCTCCAAGACTTGGGTACAGTAGTTTAAATCTCCCTTGGAATACAGCATGCCAGGGAGAATGATCAGATGTGACTCAAAGCAGGACAAGCTGCTGGAAGAGGGAGCACGAGGAGGCAAAGAAGAGCTTTCCGTAGGGGGGCCTCTCCATCCAGGGTGTGTAGGGAACAATTCCCCTACCTGAACCTCAGCAAGGAACAGTGTGCCAAACATCTCCATTGAAATCTTCCACCTGCTGCAGCCACATCTGTAAGCACAGAGCAGGGCGAGGACAGCCATTGGCCCTGGAGATAACTTTATTTTTATTATTCATTCATTCATGGGATGTGGGCTTCGCTGGCTAGGCCCTCATTTATTGCCCATGCCTAATTGTATTTGAGAAGATGGTGGTGAGCTGCCTTCTTGAATTGCTCTGCAGCCCATGTGGGCCGGGACTTTCCTTGCCTGCAGGCATGTTCTGTGACGTGAGCGGACAATGTGGCGAGAAGGCCAAAAATTGGCTTCACGATTTTGTGAAACCAGCTTGCGGTCGTCCACTCCGACAATGACGGTGGGCTGCATTTCCCGCCATCAGACATCGGGAATCTCATTGTAATACATCAGCATATCATTATTCGGCCAGCCCGCCAATCTCATCCCCCCACCCCGCTGGATCATCCATCCATGTCAGCAGGAAAACAGATCAACGTGTTTCACAACAGTATATGTAAGGTAAAAGCAAAAAACTGCGGATGCTGGAAATCCAAAACAAAAACAAAAATACAAAAATACCTGGAAAAACTCAGCAGGTCTGACAGCATCTGCGGAGAGGAACACAGTTAACGTTTCGAGTCCGTATGACTCTTCAACAGAACTAAGGAAAAATAGAAAAGAGGTGAAATATAAGCTGGTTTAAGGGGGGGTGGGACAGTTGGAGCTGGATAGAGGGCCAGTGATAGATGGAACAAGGCAAAATAGAGAGACGGAAATCCTGTCAGAGAGAAGAGCAATACTTCTTCAAGGTAGGCATTCCTTGAAGAGAAGTGGCAGTCAATTAAACACTAAGATAAAAGCAAAAAACTGCAGATGCTGAAAATCCAAAACAAAAACAAAAATACAAAAATACCTGGAAAAACTCAGCAGGTCTGACAGCATCTGCGGAGAGGAACACAGTTAACGTTTCGAGTCTGTATGACTCTTCAACAGAACTAAGGAAAAATAGAAGAGAGGTGAAATATAAGCTGGTTTAAGAGGGAGTGGGACAGGTAGAGCTGGATAGAGGGCCAGTGATAGGTGGAACAAGGCAAAAGAGGGGGACAGAAATCCTGTCAGAGAGAAGAGCAATACTTCTTCAAGGTAGGCATTCGGAATTTATTTAGACTTTACTTACCTGTCACGAATCTCCCTGAGACAGGACTTTGCCTCAGGGAGCAGTGCGCTCTTTCGCACACATGCGCGAAAGAGCGCACTTTGACAGATGGGGATTCCCCGCTATGCGCTTCCTGTCGGGCAGGCCGCTGGGTGGGCCTTAATTGGCTCGCCCACTCAAAATGGCGGTGGACCCCGTTTCGGCGGCGGGGGTTGGCTGTCCGCCCGCCGCCGAGCCGGTGGGGCCCGCCTGTCATCTGAGGGCAAAATTCTGCCCTATGTGTGTGAGAATGGGTGGTGATGTCCCTTGAGCTGGCAGTGAGTGAGATGCCAGTGAATGTGTGATGGGCTCGAGTGTGTGAGTTTAGAGTGATGGGATGGCTGCCTTACCCTGGCTGCACGGCTGAGATCATTCATCCTCTATCTGCATTGGATGATCTTCTGTGCAGCATTGGCACTGATCACCACTGCCATCGCCTAGCAAGCTTGAGTGGTAATGTGGCTGCCCCTCCTGCAACCAGAGCAGTGGGTAGAGGACATCACAGCGGGCCTCCACAGCACACAAAAGGCACTCAAAGGCTGTAGTCTTCTTGCTTTTTGAGACCATGTCTCCTTTGCTGCAGTCCTGAGGTGGAAGCACTGAGCGTGTCTGTACTTTAAGTGTGGTGTCTGGCATGATGAAGCGGCGAGGTGATGGTGTAGCAGGTAAATGAGAGCCCGCCTGCCATGGAAACAGCAGCGGGTTTGGGGCGATAAGGCGTGAAAATCCGCCATCGCAGCCGGCGGGTAAAACATCATTTTACCCACCTGTTACCATACTTAGTGCAAATCTGGGACAATTCCACCCCAGATGGTGTGCAATGTGGTGCAGGTACACCTACAGTGCTGTTAGGGAGGAAGTTCCAGGATTTTGACCCAGCGACAGTGAAGGAACATCAATATAGTTCCAAATCAGGATGGTGTGTGGCTTGGAGGGGAACTTCCAAGTAATGATGTTCCCATGCACCATGGCCTTGTCTTTCTAGGTAATAGAGGTCATGGGTTTGGAATGTGCAGTCAAAGGGGCTTTGGTGAGTTGCTGCAGTGCATCTTGTAAATGGTACATACTGCTGTCATTGTGCGTCTGTGGTTGAGGGAGTGAATGTTTAAGATAGTGGGAGTACATACTTTGCCCTTGTTTCTTCTCAGTGCTTCTTCCAAGTGGTGTTCTTGCTTGGCTTTTCACACAATAAGCCAGAGATTGTGGTCTGTTACCTGCCTCTGCAGTCATAATGTTCTCTGTCTTTCTCTCTTCTTCCACTTAACTATGTGATTCTTTTCAGGTAAAGGTGAAGAATATGTGTTCGGAATTAAATAGCCTTCAGCAACTTCCTTTCCATTCAATCTTGTAATCAACTATTATTCCCTTCCCCACTTCATGGCTCCTACCCAATTGTCTACCTACCTCTCACATCTATCACTACATCATTCTTTTTGATGTATTTGCTCAACCACTATATCATCTCCTTCTCACTGCTCACTTTCACTCTATTCCACCAATAGCAGGTGGTGACAGACCAGGGGCCACACTTACCCTCACTCTGTTTCTGTTTTCCCCTCCCCCTTACACTCCCCTTCCTCTCTGTTTCCCTCAAAGGGGCTTTGTTTACTTTCAAACTCAAATGTGTTTTTTCAACAAAATCAGGTTAGAATGTAAAAAGAATCTGGCGCTCTTCCTTTTTGTGATGATCTCTCTATCTCTGTTCAATCCCTAAGTTACTGTCTCTCATCCTCCACCTTCTGTCTCATAGCTATTAGAATTTCTGTATCGCACGTATAAGCAATTACCATTTTCCTTTTCTGTCATCAAAACAGGGATGCGATAATTCGTTAACTTGAAAATTCATTCTTATTGTGAAATTTGAACAAATATTAAATATAGTAAAACTCTCTCATCTTCCATTCTCCATATTTATTACCTGGTTCCATCTACCCGCCCCCTCAACCGCCGGCACCACATCCCCCCCGACCATTTCCCTTTTCTCTCTCATAACCTTCTCTAACTCTCTCTCTGTCTCATTCAGTTTAAGATGCTTCCTAAAGTTAATTGAACACGAACCATTGCTACGATAGGTGCACAATCAGACGTATAGCCTCTCTGTTAAAAAAAAACTTAACATGGGTTTTACCTCAATAGGACTTTAAACATTTGTCCTCTTGTTTTTCAAAACTGAGTAGGAAGTGGAAGAAGCTAAAGGAAAATGTGTTATCAGTGCAACTGAATAGCACTGATAAATGCTGGAAAATTAGGTGCAGTGCTCCAATTCAGTCCACAGGTTTACAGCTGTGGACAAAACTAAGGCAAGCTTTTGAGAGAGGCTGAAGCCTTTGAGTATAAAACACAAAAAATAATTCCATGGATAACTTTAATTAGGTTCTTAGAAATGGAGCAATTTTACAGGTTAGAATGTAGAAATGTTAAACTAAGGCGCTGTTATATTGTCCAGGTAACTATGAAGGATCCTTTGGTGTTACTTTTTTAAACAGCAGGGATTTAACCTGGTCAACCATCCTCCCTCAACTAACATCACCAAAAGCACAGGTATCTGGCCATTCAGTTGATTTTTGTGAGACCTTGTTATGTACAAATTTGCTGTTGCATTTACGTACCTAAAAATATAGAAAGCAGTTCAAACATAATGCTTTGGTTGTGGAGTGCTCTGAACATCCTGAGTACATGACAAGGTGCTATTTGAATGCATGTTCTTTCTTCTATTATAATGGAAAGTTATTGTGTACTCACACATTCCAGAGATAACCTGAGATAACTGTCAATGCCCTACACCATCTTAAAAAAAAAATGTTTTGCTTGTACTAAGACTGTTTCTGTAAGTTACAGTTCTTAGCTTGGAGCAGACTTGCAGGCAGTGCAAGCTGAGATATTGCTGGCTCACAGTCTGTGACTTTCCACCACCAGTGGACAGATAATTTAAGGCTTCAAGCCTTCAATTTTGCAACCTGCACTACTTCTGAGCACCACTGCTCGCTGGCAGTGCCCAGTCACGCAATCAGCTCTGTAGATCACACACGTAGTGGTGCTGGAGTGAAATTAAACTTGTGATATGATCTGTGCTCAAGAAAACATTTTCAAGCTGGCAGAGGATGTGCAGCTAATTGGAGTTCCACTCAGGAATACCAAGCGTGACCCTTTACTCATTGAGTTCCTGACTTCAACCATCTCACTGCAAGGATCCAGACACAAAAGAAATCAGAAAACCCATCACCTCCAAACAACAGAGTGTTCTGATGGAAAGTTCCACCTTAACCTTTCTCTTTCCACACCTGACTTTCAGCATATTTTGTTTTTATTTCAGATGTTTGTCATCATGTTATTTTTAACCACTAAACATGTTTATTTTTATGTTCTTAATAGGTTATATATGCACTAAATACCAAAAGTGATGAGCATGAGGCTTCCCTGCAGGCTATTAAGGAAGCTCACCAGGAGGAGATCCAGCATATCATTGCTGAGACACAAGGAAAGATCTTACAGTACAAAAACAGAATGGGAGAAGAGATGGACTTGCGGCACCAAATTCAATCCCTTGAAAATACCCTGCAGAAGAACAAGAAACATAAGGAGGAAGTCTTGGCCGACTTTGAGGTTTACAAGCAGGAGGTGGAGGAGCGGGAAAAGAACCTGGAGAGAGAACATGCAGAAAAAATAATGACACTGTCCAGGGAGATGCTTGACATTAAGAAGGAATTTGAAAGCAATCTCCAACACCTTATGGAAGTTCAATGCAGGCTGGAACAGGATAAACAGTCAACAATAACAGAGTTTGTGAAAGTAAACCAAGAGTCAGAAAACCTTCAGGAAAAATGCAAAGCACTGAGGGGCTGCTTCGATGAAAAAATCAAGATAGAAGAAAAGCACAAACTGGATATTCAAAGTTTGAATCAAGAGTTAGAAATCCTAAAATCTGAGAAAAAGAGACTAACTACAGATTTTGAGAAAAAAGTGAGTAAACTACAGGTCTCGCATCAAAAGGAACTGGAAACTTTGAAAAAAGCTCTCCAGCAATCGGTGACTGAAACACTGAAACAATGGCAAATCGAACAAAAAAAAAGTCTTCAAGCTCAAGAGATAGCCTTACAGCTAAAACTGAAGAAATTGGAGAGTGAAATGGAAGTCAAATGTCAAATGGTGAATGAGTTTAAAAACCAATGTCAGAAATTACAGGAACTACTGAATATTGCAGAGCTCAGAATCCAGGTGAGAATGCAATATAAAATGTTTCAAAGCTGTTGAAACAAACTGGTCGAGTACACAACCTCTCGCAGTATTATCATTCACTATCACATAAATTAGTCTATTTTGTTTTATTTTTTGATTTGTGCAACTATTTGTGCATCTCTCTCCGCATCACCCATCCCAGCTCCCGGTGCTGCACTTCGTCATCCTCCATCAATGTTAGAGAAACCTTCAGTCACCAGGGTCACATTCTTCTAAATTCCCTCCCAAAACTCTTTCTGTCTCTGCTTCCCTTTCCTCCTAGACACATTGCCGATATCCATATCTTCAGCCAAGCTTTTGGTCACACCTCCTTTCTTTACCTGTCTCGGCATGTTTTCCTTATGCCTGTTTGTGAAAGCACCTCAGGATGTTTTATAGTTCATCATTTAAGCAGACATATTACTGAAGGTTGTAGTGGTTTCTGTATTTTAGTACAGTTCATTGGGATACATTAATTTTTGTCGCTTTTTAGAATTATCTTGATCATATAGCCTGAAAACAATGTTCTAACTTTAAAAAAAAATCCTTATTGACACAGTATGAAGCTTTTCTCTATCCATTCCGGAAGGCTGTGAGTCATCCTGGTATATGGTTCCAAAGATGCCTTGTTATGATCCTGGACCAGACCCCAAATGTTCGGTACAATCCGGTTAGGGACCAGTAAATTGTTGTTTAAAGCAGACAAAGGGTGGAACTTTCTGTGCCCGCTGGCGGCGTGAGCAGACAATATGGCGAAGAGACCAAAAATCGGTTCCACAACATCATGAAACCAGTTTGCAATCGTCCGTTCTGCCCGTCAATGGCGGGCCGCATTTCCCGGGGTCAGACATCAGGAACTTCATTGTAATACATCAGCATATCATTATAATCCCAGCTCACTGGAAACATCCCCCACACTGGATCACAGCAGCACCTGGCAAGCTGCACTTTGAGGGAACTCGGAGGTGTGTACTGTAACGTTGTCCAGCACTACTGTGGGTCGCCTGTTGGACTTCAAGGAAGAGACACTGCGCATTCAGGCGAGGGCACAGGCAACTCACTTTTTCCCAGCTGGCTGACAGTGCGGTGCCAGAGCAAGGGATGCCCTGCGGTTGAGGTGACTTGGGAGAGGCAGGGGATGCACTGTGGTTGAGGCGGCTTGGGTGGTGGGGGGTCGGTGGTTAAGGGCTGCATTGCAGATGATTGTAGTGCACAAGCACATACGGGGTGTGGGGGAGGGAAGGGAGGGAAGCAGCCACGCATTAGGGAAATCTTGTATAAAGTGATCATTCCTCCGCAGCTGAGACAGTTCAGGCGCAGCCACATTGACATGCTTGGAGTCAGGCCTCTAGCTTATCTGCCCACGCAAGCAACACAGAGACATGAAAGTGCCACCAAATGCTCCAGAGCTTTTCACCCCTTGGGCACAGGCTGCAAACTAATGAGCATTTTAGTGGACTGTAGAACAGTTGGACAACTACGCATATTGTACAATCTCCTTGCTAAATCTGGCCATGGAGCAGTCACTAATGGACTTGCTCACAGCCCCTTGCAATGTCATCATCCTGGTTTGGACCAGTCTCCTCCATGCTTCAAGCTAACAGTGCAGCCTTGCAGTGTGGGTTAGGAGAATGCCTGCGTAGAGGACATCACGGCTGGCCTCCACGGTGTCCAAAAGGCATCCGAGGTATGCATGATTAAACCTGGGGGCAGCAGCCTTCCTGCCTTTCGCGACCATGTGTTCCTTGCAGCAGTTGTGGACTGGAAGCACTGAGAGGTGTGCACAGGGCTGCACTTTAAATATGGTGCCCGGCGTGATGAAGTGGTGAGGGGATGGCGTGATGGGCGAATGAGACCCCGCCCACCATCGAAATGGCATGTTTCCCGGGAATGCATGATTAATGAGGTGGGATTGGAACGATGCGGCATGAAAAGCTGCCATTCCATCCGGAGGATAAAATGGGCTTTTTCCAGCCCACTACCACACTTAGTGCATATCTGGGACTATTCCGCCTTATGTTTGATATTCATGGCACTTGCCCAGTGAATAAAGCCACAAGATTCCATGGGTTTTGATCAAACAAAAACAAACTTTACTGTCCAATGTCAGAACGATAAAACAATTTACAATATCTATCTTACACTCTAACATTCAGGGTGAATCTGAGGCACATGTGACTTAACAAGCAAACTATGGTCGAACACACCACATTGAACAATAAATGGCAGATCTAACCAAGAGAGATTCCACAGATTTCTCAATTACCCACCCAGACTTCAGTAAGCATTGTGACTTTTTTTATATTCACTCACGGGATGAGGGCTTCGCTGGCTGGGCCAGCATTTACTGCCCATCCTTAATTGCCCTTGAGAAGGTGGTGGTGAGCTGCCTTCTTGAACCAGTGCAGTCCATGTGGTGTAGATACACCCATAGTTAAGGAGGGAGTTCCAGGATTTTGACCCAGCGACGGTGAAGGAACGGCGATACATTTCCAAGTCAGGATGGTGAGTGACTTGGAGGGGAACTTCCAGGTGCTGGTGTTCGCATCTATCTACTGCCCGTGTTCTTCTAGATGGTTGTGGTCGTGGGTTTGGAAGGTGCTGTAGAAGGAGCCTTGGTGAATTCCTGCAGTGCATCTTGTGGATGGTTTGTGGATGTGGTGCCAATCAAGCAGGCTGCTTTGTCCTGGATGGTGTCAAGTTTCTTTATTGTTGTGGGAGCTGCACTCATCGAGGCAAGTGGGGAGTATTCCATCACACTCCTGACTTGTTCCTTGTAGATTGTGGACATGCTTTGGGGAGTCAGGAGGTGAGTTACTCGGTGCAGGATTCCTAGCCTCTGACCTGCTCTTGTAGCCACAGTATTTATATGGCTAGTCCAGTTCAGTTTCTGGTCAATGGCAACCCCCAGGATGTTGATAGTGGGGGATTCAGTGATGGTAATACCATTGAACATCAAGGGGCGATGGTTACATTCTCTCTTGTTGGAGATGGCCATTGACTGGCACTTGTGTGTTGAGAATGTTACTTGCCACTTGTCAGCCCAAGTCTGGATATTGTCCACATCTTGCTGCATTTGGACATGGACTGCTTCAGTATCTCAGGAGTCACGAATGGCGCTGAAAATTGTGCAATCATCAGCGAACATCCCCATTTCTGACCTTATGATGGAAGGAAGGTCATTGATAAAGCAGCTGAAGATGGTTGGGCTGAGGACACTACCCTGAGGAACTCTTGCAGTGATGTCCTGGAGTTGAGATGACTGACCTCCAACAACCACAACCATCTTCCTTTGTGCTAGGTATGACCCCAACCAGTGGAGAGTTTTCCCCCTGATTCCCATTGACTCCAGTTTTGCTCGGGCTCCTTGATGCTACACTTTGTCAAATGCTGCCTTGATGTCAAGGGCAGTCACCCTCACCACACATCTGGGGGTCAGCTGTTTTGTCCATGTTTGTACTAAAGCTGTAATGAGGGCAGGAGCTGAGTGGCCCTGGTGGAACCCAAACTGAGCATCAGTGAGCAGGTTATTGCTAAGCAAGTGCAGCTTGATAGCACTGTTGATGACCCCTTCCATCAGTTTACTGATAACCAAAAGTAGATTGATGGGGCGGTAATTGGCCGGGTTGGATTTGTCCTGCTTTTTGTGGACCTGGACAATTTTTCACATTGCTGGCTAGATGTCAATGTTGTAGCTGCACTGGAACAGCTTGGTTAGGGGCATGGTAAGTTCTGGAGCACGTCTTCAGTACTATTGCCAAGATATTGTCAGGGCCCAAAGCCTTCACAGCATCGTGCCTTCAGCCGTTTCTTGATATTATGTGGAGTGAATTGAATTGGCCGCTGATTGGTATCTGTGATGCTGGGGACCGCCAGAGAAGGTCGAGATGGATCATCCACTCGGCATTTCTGGCTGAAGATTGCAGCAAATGCTTCAGCCTTATCTTTTGCACTGATGTACTGAGCTCCCTCATTATGGAGGATGGGGATATTTGCGGAGCCTCCTCCTGCAATGAGTTGTTTAATTGTCCACCACCATTCACAACTGGATGTGACAGGACTGCAGAGCTTAAGTCTGATCTGTTGGTTATGGAATCGCATAGCCCTCTCTATTGCTTGCTGCTTATGATGTTTGACACACAAGTAGTCCTGTGTTGTAGCTTCACCAGGTTGACACCTCATTTTTAGGTATGCCTGTTGCTGCTCCTGGCATGCCCTCCTGCACTCTTCATTGAGCCAAGATTGATTCCCTGCTTTGGTGGTAATGGTCGAGCAGAGGATATGCCAGGCCGTGAGGTTACCAATTGTGTTCGAGTACAATTCTACTACTGCTGATGGCCCACAATGCCTCATGGATGCCCAGTTTCGAGTTGCTAGATCTGTTCGAAATCAATCCCGTTTAGAATGGTGGTAGTGCCACATAACAAGATGGAGAGTATCCTCAATGTGAAGATGGGACTTCGTCTCCACAAGGGCTGTGCAGCGGTCACTCCTACTGATGCTGTCATGGACAGATGCATCTGCAACAGGTAGATTGGTGAGGACCAGATCAAATAGGTTTTTCCCTCTTGTTGGTTCCCTAACCAGCTGCCACAGACCCAGTCTAGCAGCTATGTCCTTTAGGACTCACCCAGCTAGGTCTGGTGGTGCTAGCGAGCCACTCTTGGTGATGGACATTGAAGTCCCCCACCCAGAGTACATTCTGTGCCCTTACCACCCTCAGTGCTTCCTCCAAGTGGTGTTCAACATGGAGGAGCACTGATTCATCAGCTGAGGGAGGGCGGAACGTGGTAATCAGAAGGAGGTATCCTTGCCCATGTTTGACCTAATGCCATGAGACTTCATGGGATCCAGAGTCGATGTTGAGGACTCCCTGGGCAACTCCTTCCCAACTGTATACCACTGTGCCACCACCTATGCTGAGTCTGTCCTGCCGGTGGAACAGGGCATACCCAGGGATGGTGATGGTGGTGTCTGGGACATTATCTGTAAGGTGTGATACTGTAAGTATGACTATGTCAGGCTGTTGCTTGACTAGTCTGTGAGACAGCTCTCCCAATTTTGGCACAAGTCCCCAGGACTTTGCAAGGTCGACAAGGCTGAGTTGTCGTTTCCGGTGCCTAGGTCGATGCCAGGCGCACCATCAGGTTTCATTCTTTATTGACTTTTTTAGTGGTTTGATACAGCTGAGTGACTTGCTCGGGCATTTAAGAGTCAACAATATTGCTGTGGTTCTGGAGTCACATGTAAGCTAGACCAAGTAAGGACGGCAGATTTCCTTCCCTAAAGGACATTAGTGAATTAATGAGGATTGGTGCTGCCCAAATGTTTTCTGATCTCAAAAAAATAATAAAGTGAAACCACCGAATGGGGTTTATTTTCCTCTTATTTCGTGTGAGTAAAGATTTGCCTGGGTGGAGAATATAGAGGACAATCATACAGGGAGGATCATTACTGCAGAATAATTGTTCCAAAAGGATCAAATAATTGTAACAGAGTCAACCTTTTTTTTCCTACAATTAATTCAAATGAGTAGAAATTCTTGCGGGTTCTGTTAAGTTTGTGTGATTCTGCAACATGCTCTTTGAAGTGCTGGGTTCAAAGCAATTCCCATTCTGTCCAAGTATAATAAAAGCAACATCTTTTGCAATATATACATATTGTCCACTTTTTCAACTATGATCTCCTGCAATCTGCAGGCCCTCCCCACATCTATCCTGTCAGTCCAGGAACTATTGACTTTCCCTGTGCCTATAACTTCTAATACTGTTACAAGACTGACCACATCTAGAGATGTGTGAGGCAGACAAGGCACCTGCTTATACCTGTATTTCATAGCTTGTTTTCCCTGGAACAGGTCGCCAGAGGCTATAGCTTGAGTGCACCACTCTGCATCAAGCATGGCTGAACAGGAGACTCTCCTGTTCTTACCACTTGTCAGAGACATGTTGAAATGATTTGCAGGTTGATGATCAACCTGTTTGGCCAGCTGTTATGGACACACCTTCCTTGGCCACCAAGTCCTGGAATGATACCTAAATCCAGAGCTTTTAGCTCAGGGGCTGGGACACTACCCACTGTGCCACAAGACCTCCACTGTTACCAACAAGTTCTTTTTGAAGAAGTTCATTAACCTAAAGTTATCCCATTTTGTTGGGAATCAGTTCCTCATTTTATAGGAACACAGGAACATAGAAACAGGCCATTCAGCCCATTGAGCTTATTCTTCCATTCAGTACGATCATGGCTGATCACCCACTTCAGTTCCTTTTTCCCACACCAGTTTGTCATTGGTGTTTAGAAATCAGTCAATCTTCGCTTTAAACATGCTCGATGACTGAGCTTTCACACATCTCTGGGGTAGAGAATTCCCAAGATTCATCACCCTCCGAGTAAAAAAACATTCTCCTCATCTTGGTCCTAAGTGGCTTCCCCCTTATTTTGAAATTGTGTCCGCTGGTTCTAAGCTCCCCAACAGGAGAAATTTCTTACCTGCATCTACCCTTTAAGTATTTTAGAGGTTTCAATGAGATCACCTCTCATTCTTCGAACCTCTAGAGAACACAATCCCAGTTTCCCCAAACTCTTCATAGGACAGTCCCACCATCCCAAGAACAATTCTGGTGAACCTTCATTGCTCTCCCTCTATGGTAATAATATCCTTCCTAAGGTAAGGGGACAAAAACTGCACACAGTAGTCTGGATGTGGTCTAAACAAGGTTCTATAAAATTGAAGCAAGACTTCGCTGCTCCTGTACTCAAATCCCCTTTCGATAAAGGCTAATATACCATTAGTCTTCTTAATAGCTTGCTGTATCTGCATATTATTTAAGTGACTTATTGATGAGAACACCCAGGTCTCTTTGTACATCTACATTTTCTAATCCCTTACCATTTCAGAAATACTCTGCACATCTGTTCCTCTTACCAAAGTGGATAACCTCACATTTTTCCACGTTATATTCCATCTGCCATGTTCTTGCCCACTCACTAAGTCTATCCAAATACTCCTGGACCATTTTGTATCTATCTCACAACACACATTCCCACCTAACATTGTGTCATTAAAAGTTAGTCTCATGATCACCATTACTGAAACTAGCTTTATATTCCAGATTTATTAATTGCATTTAAATTCCACCAGCTGCTGTGGGATTTGAGCCCAGGTCCCCTTGATTACCAGTGTAGTGATATAACCAATACACCACCAGCTACCCAAATGCTCACTAATGGAACAAATCCTATGGTGGGATTTGGACCCATGTCCCCGATCATTCACCTGGATCTCTGGATTACTAATCCAGTGACATACCACTAAAACAACACCTCCCTCAGTATCTATGTGAGGCATAGTAAGGGAGAGAATTCTTCTCACCTCTGGTCTTCCAGTATTCAATTTCTCCTTAAATGTTAGATAACAAATGAAGGAGAGACAAACTGCAGAAGAGAATTGGGGATATTTTAGATTTTTGCAACAAAAATCTACAAATTTTGATACTGAGCATCCTGTGTCCTTACTGCACAATGCTGTTGTTGGGCAGAATCTTCTCTTGTTAGAAGATTATTGGGCATCGGGACTGTATGTGAGTCCCAACCCCAGTGGCGTCTGAGTCCCATCCACCTGCATGAGCTTCCCAGAGGCAGCTTATCAGCAGGCTGTCTCCAGGAGTCCAATCCAATTAGACAGGGCGGGCGGGCTCTACAGGCAAGAGGTCCAATCAGACCACCCAAAGCTGTGGGCTGCACACAACCCTGCGAGGTAGGCTCTGCCAATCTAGGTGGAGGACAAAGAGGGCACCTCAAGGTGGAGGCACCTTCTGAAGATTTGTTAAGTTGTTAAAAGTAAGTGTGGCCACAGCTACCAGACCCTCAATATGAAGGGGGAACTCCTTCAGAGGAGGGCACCTGGCCGCAGCTGTGACCCTCTAGCACCCACAGCTCGGTGGAGGATGTCAATGGCCGCCCCAGCCTGTCACCAGGATGCTGCCGCCAGTCATCTACTGGGCTTCAACTTCAGTGGGTCCACTGCTGGGAGCATCCTGACAGTGTCACCAATTTGCTCCTAAGCGGGCATTTAATTGATAATAATTAGCTACACGCTGCTGCCGTGCAGGTAACTGGTGCCGGTCAGATCTCGCCTCCAACAACATTACTCTCAGCATCGCTCTGAGGTGGGAACCCATCAGGAACCCAACCTGACATGAGATTTTCTAACTTTACGCTTGGTTCTGCCTCCAAGCCCCTCTCTGTGGGACTGCAAAGGTTTGCCCATAACACAACTCAGTACATAACCCTGTAAGTATTGTGTGAAAAAAAATGTACCATGGTTTAAACCTACATGGTACATTGGCTTAAAATTACATGTAATCATTCAAAAATTGAATCTAAAAATGTTTAAATACTGATTTAGCTATATTTAAAGAAGGAAACATTGCCTTATAGACTCATAAAGACAAATGGTTAAGATTACCATACTGCAGGAACTGGTCAGTTTCCTGCTGTATATTGATATCATGTTCAAAACATAAGTTTTCCACAAATCAGACTTTTTATTATGCATTTTAGGATTTGGAAAAACAACTTCAAAAGGCAGATAAGAAATTGACATCATCAAATGCAAAACTACAAAAGTTGGAAGAAGAAGCTGAGCTCTTGAGAGAGAGACTTTTAGAGCAGGAAGCTGAAATACTACATAAATCAGGTATGGAGATATTGTCGGTTACATTCAGAGCACATCAAGAAGATGGTGGTTTGAGCAGGTTTCTAGGCCTTGAGGCAAATCCATTGGCTCAATTCAATGCTCTCCCACCAACAGGTTTGAAGGCAGGAGGGCATGTTAAATCCAGTAGGCAGTATCCATGCCACTTAATCACCATGCCCTGCCCCCACTGCAATGACAGCAGCAGTGAGGGTGGCATCAGGTCTTCTGCCCGCCAGTGGGTCCATTGAGGCCCTTAGATAGGCAATTAATGCCCATTTTAGTGCCTGATCCCACTGCCACCAGCATTTAACCAGCGATGGGAAAGGCCTATGCTAAGCAGCCAGCCTGGCAGTTTCCCTGGGCAGGCTGGTGGCGGGCAGGGAATAGTCCCTCCTTAACTGGTCCCTAGGCCCATCGGAGGCTCCCCAAACCCCCAACCAGCCCCCAAGTTGCACCTCCCCCGATGGACTCACAAACCCTGGCCTCCACCATGCACTTACAAAGTTCTGCTCCATCGCAGCTCGCTCATTCATCGCCCGAGTGCAGTACCGGCAGTGGCCTCCGCTCCTGCTGATGCTAACAGTACTTTGAGAGTTAGGCCAGCAGCTCCATGAGGCGGGACCTCCTGTTCCTGAGGCATGGACATTCTGCCTCCAGACTTTTAACAGCCATTTGGCCAGTAAATGTCTGTGGGGCAACTGTTCTTCCCCTGGGTGGGTTCCATCTGACTTTGTAGCTTTTGTGAGGGCGGGGTTGTGGGGGTGGTGGATGGGACCACAGCACCCCATGTAATTCAGCCCCATGTTGCAGAATTCACCCAAAAACTCCACTTTTAATCGAGTGCTCCTGCTCTGCTGGGTCTCTTCAGGTGTTTTTATTACTGATTTAAAAGAGAGAAATCTTGGAAAGCCAAACTTTGAACTGGTGTATGCAACGTTTAACTGTGCACATTGGCTATTCTGTTGAACACAAGGGTGTTGTAGGAAGTGGTGCATGATCACTCCACTTTTAAGAAAGGTGACATAGGGAAACCAGGGAATTATAGATACGTTAATCTAATATCTGTTGTCGGGAAATTGCTAAAGTCTATCGCTAAGGATATGGTGCCTGAACACCGTGAAAAATTGCAAAGAGTAGTTTTA
The DNA here is from genome assembly GCF_964194155.1 of Cetorhinus maximus. Taxonomy (NCBI): domain Eukaryota; kingdom Metazoa; phylum Chordata; class Chondrichthyes; order Lamniformes; family Cetorhinidae; genus Cetorhinus; species Cetorhinus maximus. Next base: position 108,965,100 of record NC_135879.1, on the reverse strand, counting down.
GCTTAATGAATCTGATTTGTAGAGGTGATTGAAGTAGTGAACAGGGATATCACTATAGGTGTTGTTTATATGGACTTCCAGAGACATTTGATAAAGTCTCTTAGAAGAGACTGTTAGCTGAAGTTGAAGCCCATGGAATTGATGGCAAATTATTGACCTGGTTAGGAATTTGGCTTAGCAGGAGGAGACAGAGAATAGGGACAATGGCAGGATGTGACTAGTGGTGTCTGTTGTGGCCTCAACTATTCACCATATTTATTAACAACTTGGAAGATGGGATAGAAGGTCACATATCTAAGTCTGCCCTTGACACAATGAATGGTGGCAATAAGCAGTGTAGATGGAAATGTAAAATTCACTTTGGATGTAAAAAGGACAGAAAGGAATTGTTTCTAACTAATGAAAATCTAAAAACAATGGAGGTCCAAAGAGACTTGGGAGTTGAGGTACATAGATCATTAATATTTTTTGAACAGTACGGAAAATAATTAAACATAGAAACATAGAAATTAGAAGCAGGAGTAGGTCATTCGGCCCTTCGAGACTGCTCCGCTATTCTATCTCAACGCCATACTCCTGCTCTCTCCCCATGCCACCTGACGCCTTTAGAGTCGAGAAGTCTATTTTCTCTTTAAATATGTTCAGTGGCTTGGCCTCCACAGCCTTCTGTGATAGAGAATTCCACAGGTTCACCACCCTCTGAGTGAAAACATTTCTTCTCATCTCAGTCCTAAATGGTCTGCCCCGTATCCTGAGATTGTGACCCCTTGTTCTAGACCCCCCAGCCAGAGGAAACATCATCCCTGCATCCAGTTTATCCAACCCTGTCAGAATTTTATATGTTTCAATGAGATCCCCTCTCATTCTTCTAAACTCCAGTGAATAGAGGCCTAGTCGGCCCAATCTCTCCTCATACGACAATCCTGCCATCCCAGGAATCAGTCTAGTGAACCTTCACTGCACTCCCTCTATGGCAAGTATCTCCTTTCTTAGGTAAAGAGACCAAAACTGCACACAGTACTCCAGGTGTGGTCTCACCAAGGCCCTGTACAGCTGCAGTAAGACACCCTTGCTTTTGTACTCTAGTCCCCTCACAATGAAGGCCAACATACCATTTGCCTCCTTAACTGCTTGCGGCACCTGCATGCTTGCTTTCAGTGATTGGTGTACAAGGACACCCAGGTCCCTTTGTACATCAACATTTCCCAATCTGTCACCATTTAAATAATACGCTGCCATTCTGTTTTTCCTACCGAAGTGGATAATTTCACACTTATCCACATTATACTGCAGCTGCCATGTATTTGCCCACTCACTCAACTTGTCTAAATCGCCTTGAAGCCTCTTAAATCCTCACCACTCACATTCCCACCTAGTTTTGTGTCGTCAGCAAACTTGGAAATATTACATTTGGTTCCCTCATTCAAATCATTGATATATATTGTGAATAGCTGGGGCCCAAGCACTGATCCTTGCAGTACCCTACTAGTCACTGCCTGCCATTCCAAAAATGGCCTATTTATTCCTACTCTCTGTTTCCTGTCTGCTAACCAATTCTCAATCCATGCCAATATATTACCCCCAATCCCATGTTCTTTAACTTTACACACTAACCTCTCATGTGGGACTTCATCAAAAGCTTTCTGAAAATCCAATTACACCACATCCACTGGTTCTCCCTCATCTATTCTGCTAGCTACGTCCTCAAAAAAACCCCAGTAGGTTTGTCAAACATGATTTCCCTTTCATAAATCCATGTTGACTTTGTATAATCCCACTGATCTTTTTTAAGTGTCCTGTTATCACATCCTTTATAATAGACTCAGCATCTTCCTTACTACCGAAGTTAGGCTAACCAGCCTGTAATTCTCTGTTTTTTTCCCTCCCTCCTTTTTTAAGTAGTGGGGTTACATTTTCCACCCTCCAATCTGCCGGGAATGTTCCATAATCTACAGAATTTTGGAGGATGACAACCAGCTCATCCACTATTTCCATTGCCACCTCCTTTAGTATCCTGGAATATAGATTATTAGGCCCTAGGGATTTATCAGCTTTCAGTCCCATTGGGCAGAATTTTCTGGTCTGCATGCAGGGGCAGGCCCAACATGCCGACGCGTAAAATGACGTGCGATGACATCGGGTGTTCATCCTGACAGTATTGCAATATTTTGCTTGGCAGGCATGTGCCGGAGTCAGCTATGCACCCGCCGAAATGTAAACAGCCTATTAAAGCCATTAAGAAATTAATTGAAGCACTTGTGAACACTGCCCATCCAACCTTAAGGTTGGCGGGCAGGTGAAAAGCCCAAGTGGTCTTCGCGTTTTTCAGGAAATCTCATCCACGAGCAGGATGAGGTTTCCTGAAGCTTTTATTAAATGAACAAATAAACTTTCATAAATATAAAAACATGTCCCAACTTATGTGACACAGTCACATGAGGAGACATGTTAAAATAAATTTTTAAATCGTTTATTCAGTCCTGTTAATATCCATTCAAGCTGCGATTGCTGCGCTCTCACACACGCATACACGATGGAGTGCTGGCCCCGACTCTGCCTCCTTCCCCCACCCGCACAGGTAGCACTGAATGCTACTGGTCACGTATTATGCTGGGCGGGCCTTAATTGGACCGCCTGCGTAAAATGGCGGTGTGGAGCCAATCACGGGCGGTGATTGGCTCCATGCCCGCTCCCGCCCATCCTGCCCACCGTATGAAAATCCTGCCCATTAATTTCTCTAGCAATGTTTTTTTAGTAATACCAATTTCCTTCAATTCCTCCTTCTCACTAGACCCCCAATTCCCTATTATTTCTGGGAAGTTGTTTGTGTCTTCCTCCATGAAGACAGAACTAAAGTGGTTGTTTAGTTGCTCTGCCATTCCTTTTTCTCTATTATAAATTCTCCCATTTTGTACCATAAGGGACCTACATTTGTCTTCACCAATCTTTTTCTTCTTACATACTTATAGAAGCTTTTACAATCCACTTTTATGTTCCTTGCAAGTTTATTCTTATACTCTATTTTTCCCCTCTTAATCAATCTCTGGTCCTCCTTTGCTGAATTCTAAACTGCTTCCAATCCTCAGGCTTGCTACTTTTTCCAGCAACTTTATATGACTCCTCTTTGGATCTAATACTACCCTTAATTTCTTTTGTTAGCCATGGTTAGGCCACTTTTTCTTTTGTGTTTTTGCGCCAGAAAGGAATATATGACTGTTGCAATGCATACATTAGTTCTTAAATATTAACCATTGCCTATCCAACATTATGCCTATTAATGAAGTTCCCCAATCTGTCTTAACCAACTTATTCCTCATACATCCGTAGTTTCCTTTGTTTAGATTTAGGACCCTAGTTTCAGATTGGACTGCTTCACTTTCCAACCTAAGGAAGAATTCGATCATGTTATGGTCACTGTTCTCTAAAGGACCCCACATAGCAAGTTTATTAATTAACCCCGTCTCATTGCACAAAACCAAATCTAGGATAGCCTGTTTCCTAGTTGGTTACTCAACGTACTGGTCTAAAAAACCATCTCGTACACCCTCCACAAATTCATCCACCACAGTATTATTATTTATTTGGTTTGCCCAGTCTATATGTAGATTAAAGTCACCCATGGCCACTATAGCACCCTTGTTACATGCATCTCTAATTTCCTGTTTAATACCGTTGCCTACCTTATCACTACTGTTTGGAAGCCTTTAGGCAACTTGCACTAAGGTTTTCTGCCCCTTGTTGCTTCTTAGCTCCAAAAAAGTTAATGGAATGCTGGCCTATATATCTGGTGGACTAGAATAGAAGGAGGTAAAAATCATGCTTCGGTTAGACCACATGAGGAGCATTGTGAGCAGTTCTGGACACCACACCATAGGAAGGATATAGTGGGCTTGGATGGAAAGCAGGATAGGTTTACCAGAATGATATGCAAGGAGAGATTAGATAAACCAGGATTGTATTCCCTGGAATTTAGAAGGTTAAGGGGTGATTTGATCAAAGTTTTTAAGATATTGAGGAGAGGCGATAGGGTAGATGGAGAGAAACTATTTTCACTTGTTGAGAGTTTAGAACTAAGAGGCATAATCTAAAAATTACAGCCAGACCTTTCAGGAGGGAAATTAGAAAACACTTCTGGTGGAAGTATGGAATTCTCTTCATGCAATTGATGCTAGATCAATTGTCAATATTAAATCTGAGATAGATAGATTTTTGCTAAACAAATAAGGTACTAAGGGATAAGGGACAAACAGAAGCACCTGTAGTTAGGTCACTAGGTCAGTCATAATCATACTGATTGGCGAAACTGGCCTATATGCCTATAAAGGTGGCCACACTAACCTTGGCAGTTCTCTCATTATGAGTACAGTTCTATCCATTGCAATGTAATCTGATATTTACCTTGGTTTTGAATCAGCAGTCACAGTTCAGGAGCTGTGGTCCCAATGGGCCTTGAGCCTTTCATGCATGTGCCGGACAGGAAATGGCCAGTGCATGTGCAGTTCGTGTATTTTTACAATCATCGGGCCCCCTAGGCACACGCCGGCCGGGTAAGGGCCGCCCATGCGCAGTTAGTCTTTGTCAAGTTCTTTAGGCTGGGAACCGGCCCTCCACACAAGCGCAGAAGAAAAAGAAGCGAAGAAATGAAACAGTGCAAAACTGCAGGTCAGATGACCTGAACAGGAGCGCCATTCGAGAGAAGGTGTCCCAGGGAGCAGAACATGGGGAAGCGGACAGGGAGAATTTCCCAAACCAAGAAGAGGGTCCAAACCAGGGAGTGGTTTAGAAACATGTCCCAGAAGGAAGTCCCAGGCAGGGATAAGGACAGGGATCAGAGGTAGATCCCATTGAGTCAAGATAAATGACAGGAGTAGGGGAAAAAGCTGCAAGTTAAAGAAAGAGCTGCGAGGAGCAGACTTGAATCAAAATGAGCTCGAGAGAAGCCCTGAAGACGCTAGAGGGCAGCCAAAGTTTGGTGACTCCATGCTGCAGGCCGTAAGGGCAAAGGTACCCTTTCGGAGCAGTGGTGTTCTGCTTGGCACAGCCGAAGATCTGAAAGTGTGCTTGAGTGTCTGCGGAAATCCAGAGGAAAAGAATCTCAGAAGGTGAGATTGAAACCCTAAAGGTGGATCCTTGTTGAATTAAAGCACATGGGATTGGGGGTAGTGTGTTGAGATGGATAGAAAACTGGTTGTCAGACAGGAAACAAAGAGTAGGAATAAACGGATCTTTTTCCGAATGGCAGGCAGTGACTAGTGGGGTACCGCAGGGATCAGTGCTGGGACCCCAGCTATTCACAATATATATTAATGATTTAGATGAGGGAGCTAAATGTAATATCTCCAAATTTGCAGATGACACAAACCTGGGTGGGAGGGTGAACTGTGAGGAGGACGCAGAGATGCTTCAGTGTGATTTGGACAAGCTGAGTGAGTGGGCAAATGCATGGCAGATGCAATATAATGTGGATAAATGTGAGGTTATCCACTTTAGTAGCAAAAACAGGAAGGCAGATTATTATCTGAATGGCAATAAATTGAGAGAGGGGAATGTGCAATGAGACCTGGGTGTCCTCGTACACCAGTCGCTGAAGGTAAGCATGCAGGTGCAGCAGGCGGTAAAGAAGGCAAATGGTATGTTGGCCTTCATAGCGAGAGGATTCAACTACAGGAGCAGGGATGTCTTGCTGCAAATATACAGGGCCTTGGTGAGACCACACTTGGAATATTGTGTGCAGATTTGGTCTCCTTGTCTGATGAAGGATGTTCTTGCTATAGAGGGAATGCAGCGAAGGATAACCAGACTGATTCCTGAGATGGCGGGACTGACATAGGAGAGATTGAGTCGGTTAGGATTATATTCACTGGAGTTCAGAAGAATGAGGGGGGATTTATAGAAACCTATAAAATTCTAACAGGACTAGACAGGGTAGGTGCAGGAAGGATGTTCCCGATGGTGGGGGAGTCCAGAGCCAGGGGTCACAGTCCGAGAATATGGGGTAGACCATTTAGGACTGAGATGAGGAGAAATTTCTTCACCCAGAGAGTGGTGAGCCTGTGGAATTCGCCACCGCAGAAAGTAATTGAGGCCAAAACATTGTATGTTTTCAAGAAGGAGTTAGATATAGCTCTTGGGGTGAAAGGGATCAAAGGATATGGGGAGAAAGCGGGAGCAGGCTATTGAGTTGGATGATCAGCCATGATCATAATGAATGGCGGAGCAGGCTCGAAGGGCCAAATGGCCTACTCCTGCTCCTAGTTTCTATGTTTCTATGAAACCGTCCAAGTGGGATCAACTCTTGCAGAAAATTCCAAGATGAGTTCTTCAAATGTGGAAGTTGGAAACCCTTGTGAAAAAGATAGTGTTTCAGTGAGACCAGTTGGCTCACAATATGACAAGTGTCTGGCTGGGTTGTTGAGAAATCCATAGAACCTGCTTTGGTCACATCTGTCATTTACTTTGAAAATGGCATATCTGACCACAGTTCACCAGTTAGCTCACATGTGTTGCATACACACCCTGAATATTAGAGTATAATATAGATATGGTAAATTGTTTTATCTTTCTGAATTTGTCTGTGTCTGTAAAGATGTAGTTGGGGTGAAGGAATAGTGAATATTTCAATCATTTTCTTCTGTTTGTATTGAGATCTTTCAACCTTTTTGTCTTATGTAATATAGTTCATTTTTCTTGTTTAATAAATGTTTTGTTCCTTTTGTTAAAAGTTCATCAGCAGACTCCTGTGAATTTGTTCAGTAACTTACCTCCATGGTTTCTAAAAAAAGATAAAAGTTAAGTTTGTCTACTGCATTTGCTGCTCCCAATGCAGCACCAAACACAGACTGGATGATAGCTTTGCGGAACACCTTCGGTCTGTCTGCAAGCTTGACCCAGACCTTCCTGTCGCTTGCCATTTCAACACCCCACCCTGCTCTCCTGCCCACATGTCTGTCCTTGGCCTGCTGCAATGTTCCAGTGAAGCTCAACGCAAACTGGAGGAACAATACCTCATCTTCTGATTGGGCACTTTACAGCCTTATGGACTTAACATTGAGTTCAACAACTTCAGACCATGAACTCTCTCCTCCATCCCCACCCCCCTTTTTTCATCCCCCTTTTTTACATATTAATTTTTATATTTTTATTTATTTTTTAAAATATATTTTTTAATTTTCATTATTTTTTCCCACTTATTTTCATTATTATTAATTTTTAAATGTATTCCCATTTTCATTCATTGTTTTATCCCCAGATTTTAGCCTATTTTTGATCTTTCTTCCCCCACCCCACTCCCACTAGGGCTATCTGTCACTTTCCAGAGTGCTAACCCTGGTCCGTCCATTATCACATTTTGCTTTCTCAATGTCACCATTAGCACCTCCTTTAGCCAGTACCAGCACCATTAACAACCCTTTGGCCTTTTGTTTATGACATCTTTTGCCATCTCTCCTTTGCTTTCACCTATCACTGGCCCTCTATCCAGCTTCACTTGCTCCACCCCCCTTAAACAGTATATATTTCACCACATCTCTACCTCCCTTTAGCCCTGAAGAAGAGTCATACAGACTCGAAATGTTACCTCTGTCTCTCTCTCCACAGATGCTGTCAGACCTGCTGAGTTTTTCCAGCATTTTTTGTTTTCGTTTCAGATTTCCAGCATCTGCAGTATTTTGCCTTTATTAAGATCTATCAAGCCAGGTTTCACTCTGGGATCTGAATTGTCCAGTAGTAACATCAGCTGGGATCATAACACCATTTATTCATTTATTACCAGGGCTGATATGGGAGGCAGCATTCACCAGCTGAAGCAGCTTAGGCTTCTGTTTTAAAAGACAGAGGCTTTCAGCTTTGAAGAGAGTCATCGTCTTTCACTGTCGGAAGACATCCAGTGAATTAGGGGTAACTGCCATTTCTTCCCCACATTTTGCAAAATTATTTAACCTCCACCCATGTGCTGCATCCCTGAGCTTTGCTTTATGAGTAGCTCTTTAAGTGATATTGACTTGCCCAGTTTTGCAACCCCAGGCAGCCAGCACACAGGGCTGACTTGAGGTGCAGATTTTCCATGCTGTTAGGGAGGGAGTTCCAGGATTTTGAGCCAGTGACAGTGAAGGAACGGCAATAAATTTCCAAGTCAGGATGGTGAATGGCTTGGAAGGGAACTTCCAGGTGGTGGTGTTCACATCTATCTGCTGCTAGATGGTAGTGGTTGTGGGTTTGGGAGGTGCTGTCGAAGGAGCCTTGTTGAGTTTCTACAGTGTATCTTGTACACACTGCTGCCACAGTTCATTGGTGGTGGAGGGAGTGAATGTTTGTGGATGGGGTGCAAATCAAGCAGCTGCTTTGACATGGATGGTGTCGAGCTTCTTGTGTCTTGTTGGAGCTGCACTCATTCAGACAAGTGGAGAGTATTCCATCACACTCCTGATTTGTGCCTTGTAGATGGTGGACAGGCTTTGGGGAGTCTGGAGGTGGGTTACTCATCGCAGGATTCCTCACCTCTGACCTGCTCTTGTAGGCACAGTATTTATATGCCTAGTCCAGTTCAGCTTCTGGTCAATGATGACTATTGATAGTGGGGGATTCAGCGATGATAATGCCATTGAATGTCAAGGGGCGATGGTTAGATTCTCTCTCACACAGAAACAAAATATGCTGGAAAAATTCAGCAGGTCTGACAGTATTTGAAAGAAAGACAGAATTGACGTTTCGAGTCCGTATGATTTTTCTTCAGACATTTCGAGCCATACAGACTCGAAACGTTAACTCTGTCTTTCTCTCAGATGCTGCCAGACCTGCTGAGTTTTTCCAGCATTTTGCTTTCCTGTGTGAGAGAGAATCTAACCATCGCCCCTTGGCATTCAATGGCATTTTTTGTTTCTGTTTCAGATTTCCAGCATCTGTGGTATTTTGTCTTTATGTTAGATTCTCTCTTGTTGGAGACGGTCATTGCCTGGCACTTGTGTGGCACGAATGTTACTCGCCACTTGTCAGCCCAAGCCTGGGTATTGTCCGGGCCTTGCTGCATTTGGACATGGACTGCTTCAGTATCTAAGGAGTTGTGAATGGTGCTGAACATTGTGCAATCATCAACTAGCATCCCTACTGCCGACCTTATGATGGAAGGAAGGTCATTGATGAAGCAGCTGAAGATGGTTGGGCTGAGGACACAACCCTGAGGAACTCCTGCAGTGATGTCCTGAAGCTGAGATGACTGACCTCCAACAACCACAACCATCTTCCTTTGTGCTAGGTATGACTCCAACCAGCAGAGTTTTTTCCCCCTGATTCCCATTGACTCCAGTTTTGCTAGGGCTCCTTGATGCCACACTTGGTCAAATGCTGCCTTGATGTTAGGGACTGTCACTCTCACTTCACCTCTTGAGTTCAGCTCTTTAGTCAATGTTTGAACTAACGCTGTAATGAAGGCAGGAGCTGAGTAACTCTGATGGAACCCAAACTGAGCGTTAGTGAGCAGGTTATTGCTAAACAAATGCCGCTTGATAGCACCTTTGATGACCCCTTCCATCACTTTACTGATGATGAAGAGTATGCTGATGGGGCGGTAATTGGCCAGGTTGGATTTGTCCTGTTTTTTGTGTACAGGACATACCTGGGCAATTTTCCACATTGCCGGGTAATGCCAGTGTCGTAGCTATACTGGAACAGCTTGGCTAGGGCGTGACAAGTTCTGAAGCAGAAGTCTTCAGTAGTATTGCCGGAATATTGTCAGGTCCCATAGCCTTTGCACTATCCAGTGCCTTCAGCCATTTCTTGATATCATGTGGAGTGAATCGAATTGGCTGAAGACTGGCATCTGTGATGCTGGGGACCTCCGCAGGAGGTCAAGATGGATCATCCACCTGGCACTTCTGGCTGAAGATTGTTGCAAATGCTTCAGCCTTATCTTTTGCACTGCTGTGCTGAGCTCTTCCATCGTTGAGGATGAGGATATTTGTGGACCCTCCTCCTCTAGTGAGCTGTTAGATTGTCCACCACCATTCACGACTGGATGTGGCAGAACTGTAGACTTTGATCTGATCCGTTGGTTGTAGAATCGCTTAGCTTTGTCTATCACTTGCCGTTTGTGCTGTTTGGCACGCAAGTAGTCTGATATTGTAGCTTCACCAGGTTGACACCTTATTTTTAGGTATGCCTGGTGCTGCTCCTGGCATGCCCTCCTGCACTCTTCATTGAACCAGGGTTGATCTCCTGGCTTGGTGGTAATGGTAGAGTGGGGGATTATGCTGGGCCATGAGGTTGCAGATTCTGTTCGAGTACAATTCTGCTGCTGCTGATGGCCCACAGCACCCCATGGTTGCCCAGTTTTGAGTTGCTCGATCTGTTCGAAATCTATCCTATTTAGCATGGTGGTAGTGCCACACAACACTATGGAGGGTATCCTCAATGTGAAGATGGGACTTCGTCTCCACAAGGACTGTGCAGTGGTCACTCCTACCAATACTGTCATGGGCAGATGCATTTGCAGGCTGGTGAGGATGAGGTCAAGCATGTTTTTCCCTCTTGTTTGTTCCCTCACAGCCTGCTGCAGACCCAGTCTAGCAGCTATGTCCTTTAGGACTCACCCAGCTTGGTCTGTGGTGGTGCTACAGAGCCATCCTTGGTGATGGACATTGAAGACCCCATGCAGAGTACATTCTGCACCCTTGCCACCCCTCAGTGCTTCCTCCAAGTGTTGTTCAACATGGAGGAGCACTGATTCACCAGCTGAGGGAGGGTGGTACGTGGTAATCAGCAGGAGGTTTCTTGCCCATGTTTGACCTGATGCCATGAGACTTCATGGGGTCCGGAGTCAACTCCAGGGCAAATCCCTTCAGACTATATACCACTGTGCCACCACCTCTGCTGGGTCTGTCCAGCTGGTGGGACAGGACATACCCAGGGATGGCGAAGGTGGAGTCCGGGACATTATCTGTAAGATATGATTCCGTGAAGATGACTATGTTAGGCTGTTGCTTGACATGTCTGAGCTCTCCCAATTTTGGCACTAGCCACCAGTTAGTAAGGAGGACTTTGTAGGGTTGACAGGGCTGGGTTTGCCGTTGTCGATTCCGGTGCCGAGGTCGATGCCAGGTGATCTGTCCAGAAAGAATGATAAAAAAATATGATAACCTTGATTTTAAAAAATTTAGAAATGACTCCCTGGGTTAAATTTTCCTAGCTCTTTAGAGGGATGGACAGGGAGACGGGAGGGCTGGCAATATGGTAGGGAAAACCAATGAGTTCCCATCACCATGGCATATTGCCAGCTGCGGGAGCCTTAGCGGTGTGACTGCCCACCAGGTGGGCGATGAAGCCACTTATTAATCTAGGGGACACTTCTTGCCCCGCAGGACAGCCTGCCATTACATGGGGAAATTGTCAGGTAAACTCTGGGCACGGTCCAGCAGGTTTCTGGGGGAGGATGTTCCTTAATGGGCACTCTGTGTCCACAGAGGGAACCCCTGGCAGCATTGGCTGCCCCGAGCCCAAACCGCTGCCAGTGTCCCATGAACCAGCCACTCCTCCAGCTGCCTCACCCTGGCTGTTGAAAAATAACCAACTTGCTCTTTGAGGACATCTTATCAGTCAGGCACCCTCTCCCTGGTGATGCAGCCTCAACAATGACCACCGCTACTGATGTCGCTGGTGCGTCTTCTGAACTGGCTGCCCTCTGATTGGACAGGCAGCTCTTGCGTGCTCAATTGGACACCGGGCCCTGTGGCAGTCTGTTGATCAGGCAGCAAAATTCTACCCAGGGTCTCACTGTCTTCTGGAGCAGGATCAGCTCTGGCTTGTGTCCCCGGCAGCAGGACTTAAAAGTTCAGCCCGATTTCTCACACAGGGATATGGATAAATGATAACATCAGTTAGATTTGCAGGTGATAAAGCACTTGTAGCAAGCACAGAGGAAGGATTACAAGAACTTATTACAGATTACAACGACTTATAAAGAGCTTTATTTGAAGTGTAGTTTTTTAATGGATGTGAAACATGGACCTTACTGAAGGAGGAGACCGATGTGCTAAATAGCATTGAATATGAGTTTGGAGGAGAACGGAAAGGATCAGCTGGACTGAAAAAGTAACCAATGATGAAGTTCTGTGGAGAGTGAATGAACAAAGAAATTTGTTGAGCATAATTATGAAAAGGCAGAGAAATGGGGTAGGACATATGTTAAGAGGAGATAGACTTGTAACAGATGTTATAGAGGGAGGATTTCAACAAAAAAGAGGAAGAGGAAGGAAGAGAACAAAAATGGCTTGAAAATTGAAGGGAGTTCTTGATAAATGAAAAGACTGGCTTAGGATAGGGAGACTTGGAAACACTATCATGAGCCAAGGATCTGCATTTGGGCAGAGCACACACGATGATGATGATGATGATGATCTCACACATATGTCATCCCTCTGAATTGTCTCACTGGTGTTTCTGCATCGCCTTGACTGAACACTGAGTCAAGGCCAAAATACCTTCTAATTCAAAGAAAGGCAAAACTTGCAGGAGGAGAGATTTACAACTCTTTAATCTCTCACCAAAATGGCCATGGAATTCATTGTTCCAGTCATAAATTCTGGAGAAGAGCAGCCCAAAAATGAAAATTAAAGTTTGACAAATCCATTTCTCCAAACCGCTCAGCCAAATGAAGGAAATCCAAATGCACCCTTGAGCAATTATTGTTTCCTAACAATTTGTAGACTCCTGACATTTTTAATAGGAACTCTCATAGCTCTGCAGAAGTAGTCTTCCCACTGTTCAAGAGGTCAAGGTGGAATTGGTGCCTGTTGAATGTTGCATGTTGGGTACAGGGCTAAATGTGAGTATTGGAATATCTGTATTATATGTGAAAAATATATTAATGCTAACAGAAATGACATTAACGTGGTTGTAGCAAGTGGAAGATTTTGCTGGTAGCCTGTTGCAATGACAGATTACTAAGTACTAGTAGTGTGTGGGAAGAAGGATGTTTTGCCCATTGACTGCAATGGCGGCTTCTCACACTATATCATCCCAAACCCTCTGATTAATTATGCATTCCCGGGAAACACACCCTTTCCATGGCAGGCGGACCCTCATTCGCCCGCCACGCCATCATCTCACCACTTCATCACGCCCGGCGCCATATTTAAAGTGCAGCCATGCGCACACCTCTCAGTGCTTCCAGCCCATGACTGCAGCACAGAAGACATGGCCCCAAAAGACAAAAAGACTCAGCCCCCAGGTTTAATGACGCATCTCTTGAGCGCCTTTTGGACACAGTGGAGGCTCACCGTGATGTCCTCTACCCCCTCTCTGGCTGTAGGATGGGCAGCAATCTGGCTTGGGAGACAGTGGCAGTGGTAGTCGGTGCCAACGCCATGCAAAAGAGGACAGCCACCCAGTGCCACAAGAGGATGAATGATCTCCTCCATTCCGCTCATCACTTTGAATTCACAAACTCACAAATCCATCACACACCCACAGGGATTTCACTCACTTCCAGTTCAAGGGACATCACCATTCACTCTTTCACACACACCGTCATTGTCCTCATCCCATCCATGGAACCTCTCACCACCCACACATGCCAGGCATACTTATCATCTGGCCCGGCAGGCATCCTCCTTACACTCTCTCCATCCATATTCATGCAAGTCAAGCTGACACACAACAAGAGGGAGAGGTCACTGACCGGTGGAGGAATGCCTCAAATCAAGGTCCTCACAGACTTTGAAAACAGAGCCATCCAGTTGGCTGACAAGGATCTGGACTGTTCCTGTGCTGACGATGAGGTCAGTGATGCTCTACCGAGTGAGGATCCAGCAGTGCACCATCCATCAGACGACCATGCTGTGAGTGATACCACTGCCATGCACTAATTATCTCTCCTTGCTTGCACAGGCACACCTACCAAACAGTGACAGGGTCCATGACCCAGGGCCTCCAATCAAGCCCTAAAGAAACCTCTGAAGAGGAACCTGGAGGCACCCTCCCTGAAGACCCGTCACAGTGCTTGCCCACAGCCCCCACCAGCGCAGAAGCACACACCTCAGTGTGCTTTAGAGCTTTAGAGTAGCTTTAGAGTAGTCTTGGGATCACAACCTGTTGAGCACATTGCACTGTCTGATCCACAGCAGGCGGCGTCAGGGACTTCCCAGGTTTCTGGCACTCGGAGGACTGCTGGAGGCCAGAAATTCACTGAGTCTAAATCAGATGATGAGTCTCTGGACTCGGTCAGGTCACAGTTGCTGGAGCTGCAAAGGCAAGCTCGGGAACATAGGAAGGGATGTCCACTGCACTCCTCAGATTGCGAGGCACGATGGAGGAGTCCGTCCACCTTCAGGCTGAGGTGATAGCGCTGGTATGCCAATGCACCAAGGTCAACACTGGCAGGATGACAGCCGCCATGGAGACCTTGGTCCAGGATATCGCTCCTGCACTGCTGCGCGGGCTCAACTCCTTCGCTGATTCCATAGTTGGCCTCCAATAGTATGTACGTGAGAAGGGTGCCGGCAGCTCAACCTCACTCGAGCCACCCCTTCCCCTTAAAGAGTCAGCCTGGGGCCCTTGGGCACTCATAGAGAGGAGGATCAGCAGGCATAACCCCCGGGGCCATCCACCCAGGTGACTCCAGGAGTGTCTGGCCCATCCGAATACACTATTCCTATGACCCCAGCAGCTCCAGCTCCACAGCTCGAGGAGGGCCACTGCCACACAATAGGTCCCCAAAAACAGACCGGGACCCAACCAAATCCCAGCCCTCCAGAGGACACCATAAAGATCATCACAGACAGGATGTAGCAGTCAGCAGGCAGCCTCCACCTCCGCTGTGGATATCGGGGGAGCACCAAGACATAACTCAGGGTTAGGAAGATTAAGAAGATGTAACTCTTTCGAGTTATCAACAGTCACAGATTGTAACTCTTTCGAGTACATTCACAGTTCTTGGTTTCCGGGAGTGGGACATGAACCCACAACCCTCTGATTCAAAGGCGAGGGTGCTATGAACTGAGCCACAGATGACACCTAGTTGCACAGCCTGGGTATGGGTGTTAATCACTTGTACATAATGTTCACTATTGTCAATAAACTCCCAAGAATGTCTCCCTGCCTATGGCTCCTTGTTCTGATGAGCAATGTTTGTGTCACTCAGAGTGAAACTTTGGTTCCTGCACAAGATAAAGGCAGGTGTCTCAGTCCAGGGCCTCTTCCCTGTGCTTTGTGCAACTTTCAGATCAAAGTGATGGTCTAGCCTCACATTACTGATGCCTGCACCTCGATGGTGCTTGTCATTGCTGCTAGAATTTGTGGGAAGGCACCACAGAGTTCCCTCATTCTCTCTGTGTGCTTTCAGCACCTTTAAGGTGGGGCTGGTCCCCATCTCTTCAGCATCTGTGTCCAGTGACACTGTGCTCCTGAAGGGGTCAGGTGCTGAAGGCGGACAAGGGATCAGGTGCTTTTAAAGCTTCACGGCTGTGTCTCTATGATATGACTCTGATCACAGAGCGCAAGCGAGCTGCCCTCAGCCAGACAGGAGTCAGACATTCTCAGAGGCTGTGTGAAGATCTATGGGGTGTCCTCACTGAATGTCATCATCATCCTCCTGCAGTCGAGTGACTATTAGGGCCTCCACTACATCTCCATGACAGGAGCATCCTCACAGAGGGTATGTGCACCGCCATAAGCCAGACTGGAGTCAAATATTCACAGTTGCAATGTGAAGATCTGTGCGGTCTCCTCACTGCATGCTAGCAACTATGAGGGCCTCCCAAGCATGCCTGCCTCGTCTAGCAGTGTGATAGCCTCATCGCCATCATCGTGGCCTCCGAAGACCTCCTCACCCTCATCACAGTCGATGTCCTTCTCATCGGAGGAGACCTCCAGCTCTTGCATCTCCTCCTCAGCCAGCTCCTCTCCTCATTGCAACGCCAGGTTGTAAAGGGTGCAGCAGACGATGAAGATGCGTGACACCCTCTGTGGACTATATTGCAGGGCTCCACCAGGCACCAGAACCTCATCTTCAGCATCCCAATGGTCTGCTCCATCAAGTTGTGAGTTGCAGCATGAGCCTCATTATAGTGTCGCTCTGCTGCAGTCTGAGGCCGCTGCACGGGTGTCATCAGCCACGGTCTCTGCAGGTAGCCCTTGACCCAAGGAGCCAACCCTGCAGCTTCTGTGGGCCCTGGAAGACATTAGGGATCTGTGACCAACTGAGAATGTTGGAGTTTGGACACTCCCTGGAAACCGTGCGTAGGCCTGCAGGAATTTTGTGGTGGTCACACACCAGCTGCACATTCAGCGAATGGAAGCCCTTGTGGTTGATGTAGTCCACTGTGTGTTGCAATGGAAATCTGAGCGCCACATGAGTGCAGTCAATTGTGCTCTGCACCTGTGCGAAACCCGAGATCTGGGCAAATCCAATTGCTCTTGCTTCCTGGCAGTCCTGTCCCAGGCAAAATGCACAAAGTTGTGTGTCCTCGCAATGATGGCATCAGTGACCTCATGGATGCATTTGTGGAGGCTTCTGATATCCCACAGAGGTCGTCTGTGGAGCCCTGAAAGGAGCCACTGGCATAGAAATTGAGCACCGTGGTCACTTCCACAGCCACTGGCAGTGGATGCCCTCCATGTCCCTGTGGCACCAAATCCTGCAACAGCTGAAAGATGTGACCGACCAGTTCCCTAGACATGCACAGTCTTTGGTGACACTGGTTCTCAGTCATCTGCAGGAATGAAAGGCAGTGTCTATAAACTGTGGGTCTAGCTAGGTGCCAACCAGCGATGGCTCGCTGTGCCTGTTCGATGGCATGTGCAGAAGCCCCCGCCCCTTATTCCAGACGATGCTGCTCCTCCCTCTGCACAGCCAGGCGCCTCAGTCACTCTCTTCTCCGTCATCCTCACTCTCTACGCCATGAGGCAGACAGCTAGGTCACCAGGCTCCATGATCCTGATGTACTCCACCTGCAGGAGGAAAGAGAGAGAGATGTGTGGGTCATCTTGGGTATTCTAAGAACCTCTCTTGGCTATGTCTGACGGCCCCTTAATGTATCCCAGAGAGTGCTGGCCGTTACTCGGATGGCCAGAGTTTAGTGCGCTAATTGGCTGCCCGAAACCCAACTTCCTCCACCCCACTCCACCTGACCGATTGGCAGCAGCTTTGTGCACTGGGCTGCATGCTGTGCTCTCAGCTCAGGCACAGGCATTCTCCTAACCCACACTGCAAGGCTGCACTGTTAGCTTGAACCATGGGGGAGACTGATCCAAACCGGGATGCAGACGTTACAAGGGGCTGTGAGCGCCTCCACCAGTGACTGCTCCATGGCCAGCTTTAGCAAGGAGATTGTACAATGTACGCAGTTGTCCAACTGTTCTGTAGTCCACTAAAACACTCATTAGATTGCAGTCTGTGCCCGAGGGGTGAAAAACTCTGGAGCACTTGGTGGCACTTTCATGCCTCTGCACTACTTGAGTGTGCTAGAAGCCCGACTCCAGTCATTTTAATGTGGCTGTGTCTGAACTGTCTCAACAGTAGAGGAATGGTTATTTTATACAAAGAGCCCCTAATGCATGGCCGCTTCCTTCATCCACAGCCCCCCTAACCTGCACATGCTTGTGTGCTACCTTCAACAACAGAGTAGTCTTTGCCGCAACCCCCCCCGGCCCCAACCAGGTCACACACACACACAAACCACCCCCCCCCCCCCCGCCCCCGACCCTGCCCCAACACACCTCAACCCTTGAAGTCCAATAAACATCCCTCGTGAGCGCTCCACAACATCACTGTGCACTCACCTCCACGTTGCCCTCAAAGTGCAGCCCGCCAAGTGCACGCCTTTTGAATGCTGTTGTGAAACACATCGGCGTGCAATCATGCTGTCGTAGGCGGACAATCCAGTGGGGCAGGGAGTGATGAGTCCAGCAGGCTAGCCTTATAATTATATGCTGATGTATTACAATGAGGTTCCCGACATCTGATGGTGGGAAATGTGGCCTGCCATCAATGGGCTGAGCAGACAATCGCAAACTGGTTTCACGCATCGTGAAACTGATTTTTGGTTTTCTTGCCATGTTGTTGATTCACGCCACCGAACACGCCCGACACCAGTGGGCACAGACGATTCCACCCACAATCATTAATGATAGAGACTTTAGTTGCTGTCCAATAAATGCTAAACACCACAGATGAATGCATGATGATGTTTTTAAGCCATTATGTCAGATAGGATGCATCCGAGGAGGCTGAGGGAAGTAAGGGTGGAAATTACAGATGTACCGGCCATAATCTTCCAATCCTCCTCACATATGGGGCTGGTGAAAGAGAACTGGAGATTTGTAAATGTTACACCCTTGTTCAACCTTGTAAACCCAGCAACTACAGGACAATCAGTTTGAAACAATAATTCGGGACTAAATTAACAGTCATTTGGACAGGAGTGGATTAATTAAGGAAAGCCAACAGATTTATTAAAGGCAAATCATGTTTAAATAGCTTGATTGAGTTCTTTGATGAAGTAAAAGAGAAGTTTGATAAGAGTAATGAGGTTGAAGTGGTGTATATGGACTTGGTAAAGTGCCTCATGTTAGGCTTGCTAGAAAAGTTGAAGCCATGGAGTAAAAGGGACAGTGACAGCATGAATATGAAGTTGATTTAGGGACAGGAAACAAACTTTGGTTTTCAGTGTAATTCTTAGCACAATCAGGATTGTTTAGCAGGTGTTGTCCAATCACGGACTCACATCTAATGTTGGACACTATGTTTTGAGCACAGGCTGATTGGCTATGGTCAGCACTTTGCCTGTTGCGAACAGCCAAAGAGATATGCTGTTTGATACAATCTGCCAGTCATTGGGATGTACAGCCTTCATACCTAGCATCACACTGGCACTGAAATTCATATACCACATTATCCTGTTAGTGGAGAATATCACTCATGTTGCTACTGCATAGTTAACAACATGAAATGGCTTGCTTCATCTGTTGCTCAAATTTTTGAGACACTTTACACTCTGGTATGGTTGTTTTTCAGACTGGAGGAATGTATACAGTGGATTCCGCAGGGGTCTGGTACTAGGACCAGTGCTTTCCTTGATTTATATTAACAGCCTCAACATGGATGTACCGGAACATTTTCATAATTTGCAGAAGATACAAAACTTGGATGTATTGTGAACTTGAATATTGCTAAAAAAGAGAAACACTGTCTAAGCTTTTCATCTTGCACTCATCAGCACAGATCGCAAAATTACCTAATTTTGTAAAGGGAAGAACAATTTTATACTGCAATGAAATCTAAAATCTGCCAGGGGATTCTCTACTACTGTCTATTGCAAGCCTACCTTCACTGGTCAATATACACGCTGGGATTCCAACAGTTCCACACGCTCTAAGATTGGCCTTATCAGCAACCTCATAAATAGGGCCTGAGCCATTTGTTCGCCACGCAAGATTGATGCTGGAATAGGGGGCATGAAAGCCATCCTTCGAGATAATGGCTACCCTGATCAAATCCTTGCTCACTGTATATCGCGCAAACTCATGAATGGGCCTAAAACCACCACTTTTGGTCCTGAAAAATGCCCAGTCTACCTCAGGTTACCCTGGAAGTGTAAAGTGTTTCAAAAATTTGAGCAACAGATGAAGCTAGCCATTTCACGTTGTTACTTTGCAACACGAGTGGTATTCGCCACTGACAAGGTACTGCTGTCAAGCCAAAAAGACGTCTGCCTATCAGACAAATAAGGAATGTGGCATGTGAACTTCAGTGCTGGTATGATGCTAGGTATGAAGGCTGTACGTCCCAATGGCTGGCAGATCGTATCAAACAGCATGTCCCTTTGGCTGTTCGCAACAGGCAAAGTACTGACCATACCCAATCAGCCTGTACTTGCACAACTCAAAACATAATGTCCAACATTAGATGTGAGTCCGCAATTGGACAACGTTTGCTAAACAATCCTGATTGTGCTAAGAATTACACTGAAAACCAATTTAAGATGATCAATCAGGCTCGAAGCATGGCTCACTTATGCATGCTAGAAGCCACATATATTCACACACAGGGCCCTGTCCTTTGCAGACAGAAGGGGCATGTCCACACATCGTGCCTTTTACAACTAAACAAAAGCTTGGGGGACAGAGAGTCCTTGGTCCATTCCCCATGGCAATGCCTTGACCAATCAGAGTTGACCTGCCTGATTTAAATTTGAACAAAAGCTTGGCAGCTAACTATTCCCTGCTGCATTCACCATGGAAACACCTCTACCAATATGAGTTCACTTGCCAACCAAGCAACTGTCTCTTCTCATGCAGTATAAATTGTTGTTCTCTTTAATGTTGGCAATTTTGCCATCTGTCCTGATGAGTGCAAGACAGCATGTCTCTTTTTTCAGCAATATTCAAGTTCTGTACTACCAGGTGACTATTATGAACTGTGCGGAGGATGGTGATATACTTCAAGAGGATGTGGAACATAGTACTTGAAATTTAATGCAGAGAAGTATAAAGTGATACATTTTGGTAGGAAGAATGAAATAAAGGAGACATTTCTAAAGAGGTTGCAGGAACGGAGGAAACTGGAGACAAGTATGCATAAATGGTTGAAGGTGGAAGGGCAGGTTAAGAATATGCATAAAATAGGCACACAGGGCCCCGGACTTTATAAATGGCCTGCATCCCAGGGTCTTAAAGGACATAGTTACAGAGATAGTGAATGCATTGGCTGTAATCTTCCAAAATTCTTTAGGTTTCTTCTCATCTCTGTTTTAAATGGGAGACCCCTTATTTTTAAACTGTGTCCCCTTGTTCTAGTCTTTCCCACACAGGTAAGCATCCTTTCAGCATCCACCCTGTCAGGTTCCCTCAGTGTCTTATATATTTCAATAAGATCACTTGTCAATCTTCTGAATCCAATGGAAACAGGCCCAGTTCATCCAACCTTTCCTAATAAGGCAACTACCCCCACCCGCCCATCCCTGGTATCGGTCGAGTGAACCTTCTCTGAACTGCCACTAACACATTTAGATCCTTTCTTAAATAAGGAGACCAGAACTATACACTGTATTCCAGATGTGGTCTCACCGATGCCCTGTACAACTGTAGCAAAACATCTCTGCTTTTATATTCCGTTCCCCTGGCAATAAGTGACAACATTTCATTTGCCTTCCTAATCACTAACTGTACCTGTATACTAACTTCTCTTGATTCATGTACAAGGACACTCAGATCCCCCTGTACTGCAGAGTTCTGCAATCTCTCTCCATTTAAATAATATGCTACTTTTCTATTCGTCCTGCCAAAATGGACAAGTTTACATTTTCCCACATTGTACTCCATCTGGCAAATTTTTGCCTGCTCACTTAACCTACCTATACCCCTTTGCAGACTTCTTATGTCCTTTTCACAACTTATTTTCCTACTACCTTTGTGTCATCAGCAAATTTAGCAACTGTACATTCAGTCCCTTCATCCATGTCGTTGATATAAATTGGAAATAGTTGAGGCTCCAGCATTGATCCCTGTGGCACCCCACTCATCACATCTTGCCAACCTGAAAAAGACTCATTATTCCATACTCCCTTCTTCCTGTTAGCCAACCCATCCTCTATCCATGTTAAATTTTACCCTCTACACCATGAGCTCTTATCTTGTGTCATAACCTTTGATGTGGCACCTTGTCAAATGCCTTCTGGAAATCTAGAAATTTATTCTTTGAGTTCTTTGAGGATGTAGCAAGCAGGATGGATGAAGAGGAACCAGTAGATGTAGCGTATTTGGATTTCCAGAAGGCATTTGATAAGGCGCTACATAAAAGATTGCTACACAACATCAGAACTCATAGTGTTGTGGGTAATATATTAAAATTGATAGAGAATTGGTTAACTAACATGAAACAGAGTCAGGGTAAATGGGTCATTTTCAGGTTGGTAACTAGTGGTGTGCCACAAGGATCAATGCTGGGGCCTCAACTATCTACATCTATATTAATGACTTGAAGGGAGAGTTTATTGTAGCAAAATTTGCTGATGGTACAACAATAGTTAGGAAAGCAAGTTGTGAGGAGGACACAGTCTGCAAAGGAAAATAGATAGGTTAAGAGAGTGGGCAAAATTTAGCAGATAGAGTATAATGTGGAAAAATGTGAGATTATCCACTTTGGTAGGAAGAATAGTAAAGCAAAATATTATTTCAATGGAGACAGACTACAAAATGCTGCAGTACAAAGGAATCTGGGTACCCTTGTATAGGAATCACAAAAAGTTAGCATGCAGGTATAGCAAGTAATTAGGAAGGGAAGTGGTATGTTGACTGTTATTGCAAGGGGGATGGAGTATAAAAGTAGGGAAGTCTTGCTACAACTGTACAAGGCATTGGTGAGACCACACATAGAGTGTTGTGTACAGTTTCCTTATTTAAGGAGGAATATACTTGCAGTTCAGAGAATGAAGGGGCTGCCTTATGAAGAAAGCTTGAGCTGGTTGGGTCTATACTCATTGGAGTTTAGAACAATGAGAGATGATCTTATTGAAACGTATAAGATTCTGAGAGAACTTGACAGGGTAAATGCTGAGAGGATGTTTCCCCTCACGGAGGTGTTAGGGTTCTGCTATCTTTACCCCCCAGCAAGGTAAATTTATTAAGTTGAGCTTTTTGAGTGGAATTTTTCATACTGGCATCGAGTATGTTTGGCAGCGTGAGCAGACAATATGGCGAGTAGGCCAAAAATCATTTTCATGACGTCATGAAACCAGTTTGCAATCGTCTGCTCTGCCCGTCAATGGCGGGCCGCATTCCGGACATCGGGGATCTCATTGCAATACATCTGCATAACATTACAAGCCCAGCTCGCCAGAATCATCCCCCCACGCTGGATCATCCGAGCACTTCAGTGTGATTGCACACCGATGTGTTTCAAAACTGAACATAAGCGATGTGCATCTGGTGAGCTGCACCTTGCTTGGAACTTCGAGGCTTGCTTGCCTATCTCACTTCGGGCAGTACTCATGGCCATAAGCGCCAGGCTTCACAGAAGCATCACATCACTTTTAGGGGGGCGCACAAGTCTTCTGTGCAGCAGCCCTGGGCTTTTCAATGGCTGCAGGGCTAGGGCTTGCTTGGGAAATGGGGAGAAGTGGCCTCAGGCAAAGAAAGAGGCTGCAGGGTGAGGGCTGTACTGGGGAAAGGGTGTGTGTGAGAGAGTGAGTGCTGATGTTCCTTGAGCTGGCAGTGAGTGAGGTGCCAGTGGATGTGTGATGGGCTTGAGTGTGTGAGTTTAGAGTGATGAGATGGTTGCCTTACCCTGGTGGCATGGATGAGATCATTCATCCTTTTTCTGCACTGGATGGCCAACCTCTTCTGTGCAACATTGGCACTGATCACCACTGCCACTGCCTGCCAAGCTGTAGTGGTGAGATTGCTGCCCTCCATACGGCCAGAGCGGGGATGGAAAACATCACGGTGGTCCTCAACAGCGTCCAGAAGGTGTTCCTGGGGTGTGTCACTGAATCGGAGGACTGCAGTCTTCTTGTCAATCGGGGCCATGTTTTCAATGCAGCAGTCTTGGACTGGAAGCTCAGAGATTTTTTTAATATTACAAACTTAAGTAAACAAGCCAGTCAGATTTCGCAGGAACATCATTGAGTCACGAATTTAAGAAAGGTTTCCTCATAGCTGAGACAAAGACAGCAAAAAATATACTTTATACCTTTGATTGTAAGTATAAAACTAGTTTGTTACTTGTTTGCATATTCTACCTACTTTTATTCTCTAAGTGGATTTGAAGTTTGCATTTACAATGTTTAGAGGAATTTGTTTATCTTGCATTTACGCTCTGTAATATTCAAATCATTACTATAATGTAATCCAAGATTTAAGCTTATAATAAAGTAACTATTATAAAAGGTTGTAGACTCAGTCTGTAAACCTCATGGATCCTAATTCTTCTAGAATTCTTAATTAAAAGATTCTAAGTCCTGCGGCTGCACTTTAAATATGGTGCCAGGCGTGAGGAAGTAGTGAGGTGTCGGCATGGTGGGAAAATGAGAGCCCGCCCACCATCAAAGCAGCGTGTTTCCCAGAACGCATGATTAATGATGCGGGATTGGGACAATACGGCGTGAAAAGCCGCCATTGCGGCCGGCGGGTAAAACGTCCTTTTTCCCACACACTACCACACTTAGTGCAAATCTGTGTCAATTCCGCCCATTGTTAGCTCAAATCCTCAACAGAAAAAATTTTTAAATAATCATAAGCTTAATCAGCTGTGCTAGCTATTTATGTGGTCCTAAGATAAAATATCCTTTCTTCCAGGAGTATTTAGACTAAATAAAGGTATATCAGAATAAAACAAACACAGTGCATTATATCAGAATTATCTCTCCTTTTAGAGAGTAACCTCTCAGGACTTAGAATCTTATAATTAAGAATTCTAGAAGAATTAGGATCCATGAGGTTTACAGACTGAGTCTACAACCTTTTATAATGGTTATTTTATTATAAGCTTAAACCTTGGATTACATTATAGTAATGATTTGAATATTACAGAGTGTAAATGCAAGATAAACAAATTCCTTTAAACCTTGTGAATACAAACTTCAAATCCGCTTAGAGAATATAAGTAGGTAGGATACACAAACAAGTAACAAACTAGTTTTATACTTACAATCAGAAATATAAAGTATATTTTTTGCTGTCTTTGTCTCAGCTATGAGGAAACCTTTCTTAAATTCGTGACTCAATGATGTTCCTGCGAAATCTGACTGGCATGTTTATTTAAATTTGTAATATAATGAAAATCTATTACATTTGAATGACATGACTATTGTTTGTTTTACTGTGAGACCTCTTTGTCCTGAACAATTCTTGTGAAGCAAAGCAATATGAGCAGAATTTTTCTCTCGTCAGGCGGACACTCCTGACCCGATGACTTTGGGTGAGTATCCCGACATCATCACGCTTTCTCCCGATATTTCGCTCGGTGGGTGTGCACAAAGGCGGGAGAGCGCCCGCTGACAATTAAGAGGTCTATTAAGGCCCTTAATCAATTAATTAAATCGGATTTTTCGCTGCCCGTCCAACCGTTGGCGGGCAGGCGAAAAAGTCAGGTGCCTTTGGACTTTTTATGAAACCTCATCCACAGGCGATATGAGGTTGCCAACAGGAGTTAAAAGTAAAATAAAAATGTTTAAATCTCATTTATAACATGTCCCTGCTCAGTCACATGAGGGGACATGTTCGCCTTATTTTTTAAATCTTTATTTGTGCTGTTCTAAATCTTCAGCTCCCTAAGGTATCTCTGTGCCTTCAGAGAGCTTTCAGTGCGCGCACCCATGCGTATGTGAAAACTTCCATGCTCGCCCTCCTCCTGTCCCGCCCCAGCAGCACTCAGCATTCCAGTGCACAATTCACACTGGCTGGCCGGTTATTTGCCAGCCAGCGCGAAATCGTGGTCGGAGCCCGATTGCAGGCGGCAGTCAGTTTCGCGACCGCTTCCGGAGCCGCCCACCGTACCCACCCGACGAGGGCAAAATTCAGCCTGTGTTTCTAAAGCAGGTGCAATGTTATCAGTTTAAGTATGGCTCCCTGTCTGGTAAAGCCTGTTCTCAAGGCCTTTGCATCTGTATAGGTGTGTGTGAAATTGATGTGTGTGAGTTTCTCAAAGGACTTTTTAGCTGTATTTTGAGTTAAATTTTTAACCCTTTCATAGACTGAGTCAAACCCATATCAGGGGAATCTAGAACTAGTTTCAAAGTAAGGGGTGTCCCATTTAAGACAGGGATGAAGAGGAATTTCTTCTACATGCATGCAAACATACAAATTCGGAGCAGAAGTAGGCCACTCAGCCCCTCGAACATGCTCCACCATT
Source organism: Cetorhinus maximus (assembly GCF_964194155.1). Taxonomy (NCBI): domain Eukaryota; kingdom Metazoa; phylum Chordata; class Chondrichthyes; order Lamniformes; family Cetorhinidae; genus Cetorhinus; species Cetorhinus maximus. The sequence continues at coordinate 108,939,263 of NC_135879.1, read as the reverse complement.
CAATAAGATCATGGCTGATCTGACTTTAATCTCAACTCCACATTCCTGCCTATCCCCAATAATCTTTCGCTCCCTTGCTTATTAAGAATCTATCTAGCTCTGCCTTAAAGATATTCAAAGACTCTGCTTCCACCACCTTTTGAGGAAGTGTTTCAAAGACTCACGATCCTCTGAGAGAATTTTTTTTTCCTCATCCCTGTCTTAAATGGGCGACCTCTTATTTTTAAACAGTGACCCCTGGTTCTAAATGTTCACACAAGAGGAAACATCCTTTCCACATCCACCCTCTCAAGACCCCTCAACTTCTGTAAGAGGGTCATTAAGCTTCGAAATTCATTACCCCAGAGAGCAGCGGAGGCTGTGTCATTGAATATATTCGAGGCTGAGTTAGACAGATTTTTGATCTACAAGAGAGTCAAGGGTTATGGGGGACTGACAGGAAAGTGATTCAAGATCTCAAGAAATCTCTTCTTAAATGGCAGAGCAGGTTTGAGGGGCAGAAGACATTCTCCTGCCCCTATTTCTTATGTTCTTATGTAAATGGAAGCATATAGTGTACAATAGCAAGGGCCATGCCAAATCATGGCTTACAAGGGAAATTAGAGATAGTATTAGATCCAAGGAAGAGGCATACAAATTGGCCAGAAAAAACAACAGACCTGAGGATTGGGAGCACTTTAGAATTCAGCAAAGGAGGACCAAGGGATTGATTAAGAAGGGGAAAATAAAGTACGAGAGTAAGCCTGCAGCGAACATAAAAACTGACTGTAAAAGCTTCTATAGGTATGTGAAGAGAAAAAGATTGGTGAAGACAAATGTAGGTCCCTTACAGTCAGAAACAGGGGAATCTATAATGGGGAACAAAGAAATGGCCGACCAACTAAATACATACTTTGGTTCTGTCTTCACAAAGGAGGACACAAATAACATACCAGAAATGTTGGGGAACACAGGGTTTAGTGAGGAACTGAAAGAAATCAGTGTTAATAGTGAAATGGTGTTGGATAAATTGATGGGATTGAAGGCCGATAAATCCCCAAGGCTGGATAATCTACATCCCAGAATACTTAAGGAAGTGGCCCTAGAAATAATGGATGCATTGGTGGTCATCTTCCGAGATTCTATAGACTCTGGAACAGTTCCTACAGATTGGAGGGTAGCTAATGTAACCCCACTATTTAAAAAAGGAGGTAGAGAGAAAACTGGGAATTATAGACCAGTCAGCCTGATGTTGGTAGTGGGGAAAATTCTAGAGTCCATTATATAAGATTTAATAGCTGAGCACTTGGAAAACAGTGGCAGAATCGGACAAAGTCAGCATGGATTTACGAAAGGGAAATCATGCTTGACAAATCTACTGGAATTTTTCGAGAATGTAACTAGTAGAGTTGATGAGTGGGAGCCAGTGGATGTGGTTTATTTGGACTTTCAGAAGGTTTTCGACAAAGTCCCACATAAGAGATTAGCGTGTAAAATTAAAGCGCATGGGATTGGGGGTAATGTATTGAGATGGATAGAAAACTGGTTGGCAGACAGGAAACAAAGAGTAGGAATATACGGGTCTATTTCCAAATGGCAGGCAGTGACTAGAGGGGTACTGCAGGGATCGGCGCTGGGACCCCAGCTGTTCACAGTATATGTTAATGATTTAGATGAGGGAACTAAATGTAATATCTCCAAATTTGCAGATGACACAAAGCTGGGTGGAAGGGTGAGCTGTGAGGAGGTTGCAGAGAGGCTTCAGTGTGATTTGGACAAGATGATTGAGTGGGCAAATGCATGGCAGATGCAGTATAACGTGGATAAATGTGAGGTTATCCACTTTGGCAGCAAAAACAGGAAGGCAGATTATTATCTGAATGGCTATAAATTGAGAGCAGGGAATGTGCAATGAGACCTGGGTGTCCACGTACACCAGTCACTGAAGGTAAGCATGCAGGTGCAGCAGGTGGTAAAGAAGGCAAATGGTATGTTGGCCTTCATAATGAGAGGATTCGAGTACAGGGTCAGGGATGTCTTGCTGCAAATATACAGGACCTTGGTGAGACCGCACCTGGAATATTGTGTGCAGTTTTGGTCTCCTTATCTGAGGAAGGATGTTCTTGCTATAGAGGAAGTGCAGCAAAGGTTTACCAGGCTGATTCCTGGGATGGCAGGACTGACATATGAGGAGAGATTGAGTCAGTTAGGATTATATTCGCTGGTGTTCAGAAGAATGAGGGGGGATATCATAGAAACCTATAAAATTCTAACAGGACTAGACAGGGCAGATGCAGGAAGGATGTTCCCGATGTTAGGGGAGTCCAGAACCAGGGGTCACAGTCTGAGGATACTGGGTAGACCATTTAGGACTGAGATGAGGAGAAATTTCTTCACCCAGGGAGTGCTGAGCCTGTGGAATTCGCTACCACAGAAAGTAGTTGAGGCCGAAACATTGTATGTTTTCAAGAAGGAGTTAGATATAGCTCTTGTGGCAAAAGGGATCAAAAGATACGAGGAGAAAGCGGGAGCAGGCTATTGAATTGGATGATCAGCCATGATCATAGTGAATGGCGGAGCAGACTCGAAAGGCCGAAAGTCCTACTCCTGCTCCTATGTTTAAGGGAGTTAAAATGAACCTTTATAAAATACTGGTTGGCCTCAATCGGAGTATAGTGTCTGGTTCTGGGCACCACACTTTAGGATGTGAAGGCTTTAGAGAGAGTGCAGAAAAGGTGTACAAGAGTGGTTGCAGGGATGAGGGACATCAGTGATGCGGATAGATTGGAGAAGCTGGAGTTGTTCTCTTTAAGGAAGAGAAGATTAAGTGCAGATTTGATAGAGCTGTTCAAAATTACAAGGGAGCTAGACAGAGTAGATATGGGGCAGGTTTTTCCACTCGCTGACGTGTAAGACGACGCGGGGATACGTCGGGCGTGCGTTGCAATGTCACGCCACGTCATTTAGATTGTCAGTTCAGCGGGCGTGCAGCCGGATCGGGTCACGCCCGCCAAACTATTAAGGCCATTAAAAACCCAATTAACGTGATTAATGTACCTGCCTGTCCAACCTTAAGGTTGGCGGGCAGGCCGGGAGCCCAGGCGGGCCTCGGAAAAGGCAAGAAACCTCATCCACTGGTGGGATGGGGTTTCATGAGGGCCTTTAAATTTTTACAAAAGGTTTCAATAAAAGTGATGGACATGTCCCAACTCATGTGACAGTGTCACATGAAGGGACATGACAGGGAAATTTTTCAAACCTCTTCATTTCAAGTTTTACATCAGAGATGATCTCCCTGAGTCGGCACTTTGCCTCAGGGAGATCTGTGCGCTCTTTCGTGCGCATGCACGAAAGAGTGCACTCCAGGCTGAGGGAATTCCCCCACTGCCCCCACAGGGAGCACATAGCGCTTCCTGGCGGACGTCACGCTAGGTGGGCCTTAATTGGCCCGCCCACTTAAAATGGCTGCACGCCCCTGACTGGGGGCGCTGATCAGAGGCCTGCCCGCCGGCACATGCTCCTGTGCTTCCCCCCAGATGGGGGGAAAATGTTGGCCATAGAGAAACTGATCCAGTTGGTGGAACAGTCGAGAACCAGAGGAAACCAAGTTAAGGTGACTAGCAAAAGGAGCAAAGGCAACATGAGGAAAAACGATTTATGCAGCGAATGGTTAGGATTTGGAATGCACTCCCTCACTGGAGACAGATTCAATTGTGGCATCCAAAAGAGAATTGGATAAGCATCTGAAGAGAAAAATTTGCAGGGCTATGGAGAAAGGCTAGGTTTGCGAGCCAAGCAGAGCAGCTCCTGCAGAGAGCTGGCATGGATATGACAAGCAGAATGGCCTTCTTCTGTGATGTAATAATTCTAGGATTTTATGATGCTACGATTATTCTCTTTTGGATAGAATGCAGGTACAGCTTGTGATCTCTCTGTTTAAAAATGCAAACACCATATAAATGCTCATATAAACAGTGTATTTCATAGCTTCTGTTACAATCCAGTTAGGAACCATTAACATTTAAAGAGAAATTCAAGCACTTTTAACCAATAGAACTATGCCACAAAATTTCATGTTTTTAAACAAAACACATTTTATTGTATATAAACAAAACAAGCACTATTAATTTATCAATATGGTTTATAACTAGCTATGTTATGCACTCAGTTTTACTTCTTGCTTCCCCCAAGCATTTGCCTATAAGACACATCAATCTTAAAGTTATTTACTTATGTAGGCATTCCCCCCCCCCTCGTTAGTTCTGCCACAGTCCTCTAGAATTTACTTTAATTCTCCTTATTGTCAGCTATTCTCTGAGGTAAGACTCTCTGTTTAATACTTCCTGACTGAATGCCTCAGTCCCTTTTTCTGGTTGCCTTCTCAATGTCTTTCAACGAATTCTGCTCATTGCTTTTTTTGTCCCAAAGCTCTATGAGGACCACTGTAGCTTTTTCTGCTAGCTTCAAACTAGGCAACCTTCAGGCTTCTTTTACCTCATGAAATCCAAATTGAAACTAAGCCCTACCTGCATGTATGTAATGAATGAGGGACTTAGCTATTCCTTGGAGTTCAGATCTAAATAGCTGTCATTTACTTTGGCTATCTCCTCTCAGTGAGCTGCACACAAAATCAAAGCTGCAAGTAAAACTCTCAGCAAACACCAAGATAGATTGAACCCAGAGAATCTCTCTAAGCTCCACCCATCTCCATGATGATGTGGCATGCTTTGGGATGTCTTCAAACAGACCTTCTGATTAGTTATACTTCATTTAAAATTCCTTCGCTGATCTGAAGAAAGAAATGGATTTGGCAATCTTTCAGGGTTTACTGAATGCTTTTAAAATCATTTAGCTCTAACTCCCAAATACATTCCTCTGAACTGCCCTTACTGCAAGGATTGCAGATGTCATTTCCCCAGTTTTTAGCTAAGTAAGCCCACTTTCTGTTTTATAATTTTAGCTTTTTGTTAACTCCTTAAGTCATCGTGACCCCAACCTTTTAAGTGTAATAAACTGCAAGCTTGTTTCAATTACATTCATCCCAAGATTGCTCCTCAGTTTCCCAACCAAATGCCCCCATTTTCCACAATTAAAACTTTATTTTTTAAATTTATTCTTTCACAGGATTTGGGCGTCGTTGGCAAGGCCAGCATTTGTTGCCTATCCCTAATTGCCCTTGAACTGAGTGGCTCATTAGGCCATGTCAGAGGGCAGCTAAGAGTCAACCACATTGTGTGGGACTGGAGTCATAGAGACGAACATAAGAACAAGGAGCAGGAGTGGCCGTTCAGCCCATCGAGCCTGCTCCGCCATTTAATATCATGGTTGATCTGATAGTAACCTAAAATGCGCATCCCACCTACCCCCAATAACCTATCACCCCCTTGCTTACCAGGAATCTATCCACCTTTGCCTTAAGTATATAAATGCCTTCACTGTCACTGAGTCAAAATCCTGGATCTCCCTTCCTAACAGCACTATGGGTGTACCTACACTGCACAGACTGCAGCGGTTCAAGAAAGCAGCTCACCACCACCTTCCCAGGAGCAACTAGGGATGGGCAATAAATTCTGGCCCAGCCAGCGAAGCCAACATCCCGTGAATTAATTTTTTTTAAAAATCAAAAGCTCTGCTTCCACCAGCTTTTCATTCTATGAGCTTTCCTAATTACTTGCTGTACTTGTATACTAGCCTTTTGTGATTCATGCACTAGGACACTCAGATCTTCCTGCACCTCAGAGTTCTGCAATCTCTCACCATTTAGATAACATGCTTCTCTGCTATTCTTCCTGCCAAAATGGACAATTTCACATTTTCCCACATTATACACCATTTGCCAGATCTTTTCTCACTCGCTTAACCTATCTATATCTTTTTGTAGCCTCCATATGTCCTCTTCACAACTTACTTTCCTACCTATCTTTGTGTCATCAGCAAATTTGGCAACCATCCTTTCAATCCCCTCATCCAAGTCATTTATATAAATTATAAACAGTTGAGGTCCCAGCACTGATCCCTGTGGCACACCACTCATTACACTCTACCAACCTGCATAAGACCCATTTATGCCTACTCTCTGCTTCCTGTTAGCCATCCAGTCTTCTATCTATGAGCTTTTATTTTCCACAATAACCTTTGATGTGGCACTTTATCAAATTCCTTCTGGTAATCTAAGTTCAGTACATCCACCAGTTTCCCTTCATCCACAGCACACGTTGCTTCCTCTAAGAACTCCAATAAGTTGGTTAAACACAATTTCCATTTCACAAAACCATGTTGACTCTGCCTGGTGACCTTGAGCTTATCCAAGTGCCCTGCTATAACTTCTTTGATAATAGCGTCTAACATTTTCTCTACGACAGATGTTATGCTTGCTGGCCTGTAATTTCCCACTTTCTGTTTCCCTCTCTCTTTGAATAATGGAATTACATTTGCTATCTTCCAATCTAATGGGACCTTCCTCAAATCTATGGAGTTTTGGAAAATTAAAACCAATGCATCAACTATCTCACTAGACACTTCTTTAGAGACCCTAAGCCTGTCAGGACGCAGGCACTTGTCAGCCCGCAGCTCCAACAATTTACTCAGTACCACTTCTTTCTGCTGACTGTAGTTTTCCTGATTTCCTTCCCCACTTCCATTTCCTGGTTTATAGCTGCTTCTGGGATGTTACTTGCATCCTCTATAGTGAAAACTGATGCAAAATACCTGTTCAATTCATCTGCCATTTCTTTGTTTTCCATTATCAATTCTCCAGACTCACTTTCTATAGGACAACGCTCACTTTGTTAACTTCTCTTTTTAAAATATTTATAAAAACTCTTACTATCTGGTTTTATATTTCTGGCTAGCTTTCTCTCATACTCTAATTTTTCCCTCCTCATTAGTCTTTTAGGGCTGAATTTTCCCCCCACTGGGGGGCTTGTGCGTGGGTGGGCGGGAGCAACCGTGAACCTGATCGGGTGCGCGCCGCCATTTTACGTGGGCAGGCCAATTAAGGCCCGCTCGGCATGACGCTCGCCCGGAAGTGCTGAGTGCTCCCTGTGCAGGCGGGGGGTAGAATTTCCTCAGTCCGGACATGCGCTGTTTCGCACATGTGCGTGAAAGAGCACAGAAAACTCCCTGAAGCACAGAGGTGCCTCAAGGAGATTTGTTTAAGGTTCAAACATTTAAATAAAGAATTGAAAACATTTTAAGGCATGTCTCTTCATTTGACAGTGTCACATGAGCTGGGACATGTCAAGGAACATTAATTTAAAAATTTTTAAATTTATAAACACTTCATGAAACCTCATCCCGCCTGTGGATGAGGTTCTATGAAAAATGCGAAGGCCGCCTGGGCTCTTTGCCTGCCCGCCAACCTTAAGGTTGGATGGGCAACTCATTTAATTGATTTAATTAGTTTTAAACAGGCCTTAAAAGGCCTTTGACAGTTCGGCACGCGTGCATCCGACTCGGCTGTGTGCCCGCTGAACTGAAAATCTAAATGACCTGCGGTGACATTGGGACACCCACCTGACGGCCCCACCCCCGCTCGCCGAACGGAAAATTCTCCCCTTAGTCATTCTTTGCTGTTCCTTATATTCTGTCCAATCTTCTGACCTGCCACTTGTCTTTGCACAATTGTATGCTTTTTCTTTAAGTTTGATACTATCTTTAGCCTTTCTAGTTAACCACGGATGGGTGTGACTGTCCCTTGGACTTTTTCTTTCTTATTGGAATGCATCTATTCTGTGCATTCTGAAATATTCCCTTAAATATTAGCCACTGCATCTCTGTTGATCTATCCCGTAACCTAATTTGCCACCTCACTTTAGCCAGCCCAATTTTTATGCCACCCTCATAATTTCCCTTATTTAAGTTTTAAAATTTTGTGTCAGTCCCACTCCTCTCTCCCTCAAACTGAATGTAAAATTCAATCATATTATGATTGCTGCTACCTAGGGACCCCTTCACTATGAGATCATTAATTACTCCCATCTCATTGCACAATATCAGGACTAGTATAGCCTGCTCTCTGGTTGGCTCCAGAATATGTTGTTCTAAGAAATTACCCTGAAAACATTCGCTGTACTCCTCATCTAGGCTTTTTTGTCCACCTGACTTTGTCAGTGTATGTCTAAATTAAAACCTCCCATGATTATCGCCTTGCCATTCTGACAAGCTCCAATTATTTCTTCCTTTATGCTCAACCCTACCATGTGGTTACTATTAGGGGACCTGTATATGACTCCCACAAGTGACTTCTTGCCTTTACCATTTCTCACCTCTACCCAAACCATTTCCACATCCTGGTTTCCTGAACTTAGGTCATCCCTCTCTATTGTGCAATTACCATCATTAGCTAACAGAGCTATCCCTCCGCCTTTTCCTCGCTTCCTGTCCTTCCTAAATATCCTGTACCCTTCAATATTCAGGTCCCAATCCATGTCCTCCCGCAGCCATGTCTGTATAATGGCTATCAAATCATAATTATTTATTTCTGTGTGCACTCTCAGTTCATCTGTTTTGTTCCAAATGCTATGTGCATTCACACACTGAGCTTTTAGTTTCATCCTTTTATTCTTTTTATAACCACTAGTTTAATCTGTTGATTTCCTGTCATGGCCTGTTTGTCATTTCCTGTAATAATACCTTCTTGTGTATTGTCTCTGCTCTTTGATTTACCACATCTTCCCAAATCTGATCCCTTGCCCCCACTATTTAGTTTAAAGCCCTCTCTACTTCCCTAGTTATGTGGCTCACAAGACCACCGGTCCTAGCATGGTTTGGGTGTAGACCATCCCAACAGTATAGCTCCCACTTTCCCCAATACTGGTACCAGTGCCCCACAAACCAGAAACCACTCCTCCCACACCAGTCTTTGAGCCACACATTCATCTCTCTAATCTGATTTGTCCTATGCCAATTTTCACATGGATCAGGTAATAATCCAGAGATTATGACCTTTGAGGCTCTGCTTCTTAATTTGGTGTCTAAGCCTTCAAACTGACTGTGCAGAACCTCCTATGTCCTGCCTATGTCATTGGTACCAACATAGACCATGACAATTGGGTCGTTCCCCTTCCCACTGCAAGGTCCTCTCAAGCCCCAAGCATATGTCCCGCCCCCGGCACCGGGCAGGCAACACAGCCGTCTGGGCTCATGCTCTTTGCTGCAGAGAACAGTGCCAATCCCTCTGACTATACTATCCCCTACTACCACTACATTCCTTTTGGTCCCCACCCCCACTTTGATGGCTTCCTGTACCACAGTGCCATGGCCAGTTAGCTCATCCACCCTGCAGCCCCCACTCTCATCCAAACAAGTTGAAAAAAACCTCAAACCTGTTGGACAATTGCAGAGGCTCACACTCCTGCACTCATGCCCTCTGAGTCACTTTACCTGCCTCACTCACAGTTACACTGTCCTGTCCCTGACCACTGACCAAATCAGAAGATCCTGTCTTAAGAGGTGTGACTGCCTCCTAGTACAAAGAATCCAGGTATCTTTCCCCCTCCCCAATGTGTCGCAGTGTCTGTAGTTCAGCCTCAGCTCATAAACTCTGAGCTGAAGCTGCTCAAACTTCAAACACTTACTGCAGATGTGTTCACCCTGGATCAAACTGGCATCCGGCAGCTCCCATATGCTGCAGCTGTGACACATCACCTGTCCTGACATCCTTAATGTGTTCTAATTAACTATTTAATTATTTTATTAAATTATATATTTTACTTTTGTTTTTATATATTTTTTTAACCTTACCACCAGTTGCTAAACTATTTTAAACCTTAGGAATAGAATAAACGTTAGTCACTTACCAGATACTCACCAAATAACTAGCTTCTTCTCCTGTAACAGAGTATGACCACTTCCTGAAGGCTGAGAAAGTTAGAAAGCAGAAAGCAAAAGAGCACCGCTTTCCCTTCCTTCCCTAACCCCCTTAATTACCCAACTCCCAGCACTCCATTCTAAGTCACATTTCTTGCAGTAAACCTAACCAAAAGCACTTCTTTCCCCCATGCAACGAATTCCCACTTTGAATCAAATTCCCAAATATACTCACTAGGTCTCTGTCTCATTCCGGCCAAAGTGTCTCCTCGCTGATCGTGTGCCTCTTACTGATCGTGCGCTTAAAAGGTCCCTTTCTTATATAGATCTGTAATGAGTCACTCTCTAGCCTAGCTTCCTGCTACAGTTCTCAACATCTAATTTGGGCCCTATTCAGGCAAAGGGCTTTAGGGTGATTGACAGTTAACTGCCACTAAGACAGTTGCCTGTTTAACAAGGCTACGTAACTTAAAGGCTATTAATTCTGGGTTGTTAGTTCTAGGTCAGAATCTGACTCTTACTCCAAAAGTGAACTTGAAAAAGATTTACCAGTTGAATTCCCACTTTGAACCAAATTCCCAAGTATATTCGGGGTAGAGCAAATAAGAATGGCAGATTTCCTTCCCTGAAGGACATTTAATTCCTAAAACAAGAAGTTATATTCTAAAACACATGAACCATGAACTAGATATTCACAACACTTTATTGACTGTGCTTTTCTGAGATGTGTGTTGCCAAAATATTATTTTAATTTAGTTGTTTGCATTGCCAATGCCACATCACTTTTGTGCTCCCACAGCTTGCCTAACAGTGTGGAATAGAAAACCTGTGCTATTGCTAAATGTGGCAAGTATGGTGCTAAATAGGATTAGATCCATGTTCATGGCCCTAATACTGGTGATATTATGATATGATACATATTAGAATTGATGCTAGTGATAACATTACAGGATGTTTCAAATGTATGACTAGGTTTTGGATTCTTGTTTTTTATCCCTTGAGGTCATAGCCTTCAAAATAAAGGCTTGAAAAGCAGCACAGATCTGTAAGCCATTATTACAGATGGATCAAATTTAACATTTGAGCTACACATGCAAACTCTCATTTACTACTCACTCCTCATTAATATCAGACCTGTTGTACATCATCCTGTTATGGTATTGTATGTCATTTTCATATCTAGATGAGAACAAGGCTCTGTCCGTATCCGAACACAATGCCCTAGCAGAGGTGGATGACTTGAAGAACCGTCTGTCAGAACTAAAGCAACAGTTAACAGTGTGGCAACAGCAGCAATACCAGGGGAATAAAGACACTGAGGCTGAACACAGTCAACAGCTGACACAGGTATAAATCAGACCAAAGGAACTGCTTTGATTTAATTTTCCTATGTCCATAGATTATCTATGTACAATTGCGACCCATTTGTGCATAAAGTAGCCCTTATGATATCAAGCCATTCTGCAGTTTCTAGAGTGGGCAGCTTTTTAAGGATTTACCTCTCACCGTGACACTGGCACACACTCCATTATTACAATAATCATAGTCAAATATCAGTAGTAGCCTCTAGTGCATCCTGGTCTCTTTGCTATCTCTCCATTTCTCCTTGTTTATTTCATCCAAAGGAGTAACTGAAGGGAAATTGCCATTGGGAAATCCATTGTAAAATATCATGGATGTACCCAAAAATGGGAATGCTCGTACACATGGCACAAAGTCCCCTGTGGAAGTAAATAGAAAGAGAAAAGAGATTTAAGAAAAGCATGAAAACGAGCTCAAAAATAACCTTAAAATATTGCTACAAATGTTACCAAAGGGTTGTCTAAACAAGTTCCTCGAAGAGTATGGAAAAACAAACAAGACCCAAAAATATGAAAATACAGGTAGATAAATCCATTATCTTCTCCCCTATCTATTTGGTCTGTCATCTCTTCAATGAAATCCAACATATTAGATGAACATTACCTCCCACTCCAAAAGCCATGCTGCCTCAGAAACCTAATACCCCTCAAGATCATTTAAAAAAATTTATGCAATCATGGATGTGGGCATCGTTGTTAGGCCAGCATTTATTGCCCATCCCTAATTACCCTTGAGAAGGTGGTGATGAGCTGCCACCTTAAGCTGCTGCAGTCAGTGTGGTATAGATACACCCACATTAGGGGAGATGGTGGCATAGAGATAATGTCACTGAACTAGTAATCCAGAGGCCCAGGTTAATGCTCTGGTGCATGGGCTCAAATCCCACCACAGCAGCTGGTGGAGTTTAAATTCAATTAAGAAATCTGGAATATAAAGCTAGTCTCAGTAATGGTGACCATGAAACTACCATCGATTGTTGTAAAGACCCATCCGGTTCACTGATGTCCTTTAGGGAAGGAAATTTGCCATCCTTAGCTGGTCTGACCTACATGTGACTCCAGACCCATAGCAATGTAGTTGATTCTTAACTGTCCTCTGAAATGTTCAGTTCAAGGGCAATGAGGGATGGGCAACAAATGCTAGCCTTGCCAGCGACACCTACATCTCATGAAATAATTTTTAAGAAGTGCTATTTTGAAGGGAGTTCCAGTATTTTCACCCAGTGACAGTGAAGGAACGGCGATATAATTCCAAGTCAGGGTGGCATGTGACTTAGAGGGGACCTGAGGTGGTTGTGTAGACAAACAAATCTTGAAGTCCTGAGCGAAGTGCAGCCTTCCAGGTGCACATTGCTTATGTGCTGTTGTGAAACACATCGGCAAGTTTTCCCACCGACGTGGGCCAACGATCCAGTGGATGGTGAATGAGTCCTGTGTGATAGCCTTATAATGATATGCTGATGTGTTACAATGAGGTTCCCAACATCCGATGACAGGAAATGCAGCCCGGTATTGGTGGGCGGAGCAGACAATCACAAACTGGTTTCATGACGTTGTGAAATCGATTTTTGACCTTCTCGCTATATTGTCCGCTTAAGCCACTGAACCCGCCCAGTGCAAGCGGGCATGGAAAATCATGGCCAATAATTTACTATTTACATTGCACCTATGGAACTCCTTTTTTACAACTACAGATTCTATTTAACTCCAACTCCAATTCTTCCCCTCCCCAAGTCCCAGTCTTGTGGGATTCAATCTCCCCCGGTATTCTTGGCCCTTAGGGAAGACATCTTGGAGACATGAGGGCTTTCTTCTGCATTTGGAGTAGATCACCATCTGCAGAATAGGACAACACTTTAGCAGCATTGCTGGGAAGCAGAGTGCAGGCTGCAGGGTGACTGAGCTGCAAGGACAATGAAGACTTTTCAACAAAAGGCTGATCCGAGGGAGAAGACTGAAGAGAATTGAGCTTTGGACCCTCTGGTATTAGAAGAGAAGAACTCAGGAAACTCTGAGGAACTTCTTGTTCCCTCGAAGGACTGTGAGAAGAAGCTTCAGGAGAACAATGATCTTCAACTCCAGTTAAGACTGGCACAACCGTATCATCCACTATTGTGTCAAAGAGTGAGAGGCTAGTGAAGATCTGAGATTTCAATTAACGTAGACAACAAAGGAAAGAATGACCAAATTCCTGTAAGACTGTTAGGAAAAGAAGAAAAAATGATTCTCAATGATATTTCAGGAGGACTGTCTACTTTCTGTAAGGAAGCCACACTTCTCTCTGTGTGAGGTTGCTCCACCATGGGTAATGGAAAGAATTGCTGAGGACATGGAGACAAGACAGCCTCATCTCCTGTAATGAGATGAATTTCCTGCAGACAATTAACTCTGGGACAAGATTGCTGTACAGGAATCTGCAGCTTCAGAAGTGCTAAAGATTCTGCCGCAGCTTCTATGCTGACATCCATCTCTAGAGGGAAGAAGACTTTCAGCTGGCACTGAAGTATAGGTGGCATTTGATTTTCACCCCGGAAATTACCAGCTCTTTAGCTAGGTGATCTACTACAGACTCTGACATGGACTCAGGCAAAGCATCCTCTCTGGAAGATCCTGCATGGACAATAGGAGATAAACTAGACAACCCATTGATAGATTCAGTGGAACTGAAATGCTACTTGGCCATTAAAAATATGGCTGACTCCTCCAAAAAAACAACAGAGATTTTGTAGGGTGTGTCCATCAACAGGAAAGACAAATCATCCTCTAAGACCTCAGCCTGCAAGAGATCATTCACTGCTGCAAGGGATTCTTCTTCATCACTTTCTTCTAGGAAGAACAAATTCAGATCCAGCAGGTCTTGGTGGGGATGATCACTGCCTGTATCCACCATGTCTAGCCTTACTTCATGACGAACTGAGAGATTTATAATTTCATTCTCCACCTGAAGGCCTGAATTTCCCCTGTACAGATTTGTAAGGATAACGCAAGTTACAAAATCAATCTTATACTCTAATATTCACAGTAAGTACACAGTCCATGTAAACCAATTGTGATCTGTGATCAGACACACCACACTCTGAAACCAAGTGACAGATGCTATGAATCTCTCCTCAACTGATGCTGGGAGCCTCAGGAGGAGGCCAAGCTGGAAGCATACAGCAGAAAGGCAAAGCATTCTTCAACTTTATCAGGAGTAAACAAAGGGTGCAAAGAGAGGTTGATTCACTAAAAATGAGATTAGGGAAATGGTGTCTGAAGTATTTGAATGATATTTTTCAACAGTATTCACAAAGAAATGGTGGGGACATTTCCAAAATTGGGGGTATAATGGAATGAATTCTTTTCTTAAATCATTTGAGAGGACACTCTGGGGAGGATGTGAATGTAGATAAGGTTTCTGACTCTGGCAGCTTTCACTTGCTGAAGGAGCTGGTTCAAATGATGGTGAGTTTTTTTTTCAGTTCATGGAGTTCAATCCCAGAGGACTGGCAAATAGAAAATGTGATTTCCAGCTCCAAGGAATGAACCATCAAATTATAAATCTGTAACCTTTATTTTACAATTAGAAAATTATTTGACAATATTACAAGGAGAGGTGGTGTAGTGGTAATGGACTAGTATTCCAGAGGCCCAGTCTAATAATCTGGGGACACAGATTCAAATCTCGCCACAGTCATAAATCTAGAATTAAAAAGCCAGTCTCAGAAATGGTGACCATGAATTGATTGTCGTAAAAACCCATCAGGTTCACTAATTCCCTTTAGGAAAGGAAATCTGCCGTCCTTACCTGGTCTGACCTACATGTGACTCCAGACTCACAGCAGTGTGGTTGACTCTGGAATGGCCTAGCAAGCCACTCAGTTGTATTGAACAGCCACAAAATCTAAAAGGAATGAAACTGTACGGATCACCCGGTATCGATTTAGGCACCAGAAATGATAAAAGCAAACCCAGTCTGGACGACCCTGCAAAGTCTTCCTTACTGACATTTGGGGGCTTATGACAAAATTTGGAGAGCCGTCCCACAGACTAGTCAAGTAACAGCCTGACATAGTCATGTTTACCAATTCATACCTTACAGACAATGTCCACTATTCCTGGGTTTGTCCTGTCACATTGGCAGGACAGACTCACCACAGGTGGCAGCACAGTGGGATACAGTCAGGAGGGAGTTGTCTTGAGAGTCCTAAACTTTGACTCCGGATCCCATGAAGTCTCGTGGCATTGGGTCAAACATGGGCAAGGAAATCTCCTGCTGATTACCAGCTACCGCCCCCACCTCCTTTGATGAATCAGTACTCCTCCATGTTGAACACCAATTAGAAGAAGCACTGAGGGTGGCAAGGGCACAGAATGCATTCTGGGTGGGGACTTTAATGTCCATCACCAAGAGTGGCTCACTAGCACCACAATTGACTGAGCTGGCTGAGTCCTAAAGGATATAGCTTCTAGACTGGGTTTGCAGTAGGTGGTGAGGGGGCCTACAAGAGGAAAAGGTTTACTTGACCTTGCTCTCACCAATCTACCTGTCACAGATGCATCTGTCCTTAACAATATTGATAGGAGTGATAAAAGCAAAATACTGCGGATGCTGGAAACCTGAAACAAAAACAAAAATAGCTGGAAAAACTCAGATGGGTTGGAACACAATGCCTAGGAGCTACATTTTTAAATGTAGTACTAATAAATAAGTGTTAAGGAGATACCAGAGTATGTCTTTAGTCTGTCGATAATCAAGTCCCACGCCCAGAGTCCAAATAGAAGAAGGAACCATTGAGTGGAGAACAGCTTGATAGTAGCTCACAACAAATTAGCAGAAAGAGGAGGCACACTGGAGAAAGGTAATGATGATCGTACCTGGTGAGCCTGGTACCTTGTCCTGCCCGTTTGACTGCCTCGAAGGCATGCAGTGACGCCAACAGTCGGAAATATGGAGACGCCATTCCTCCAATACCAAGCAGCGTCAGATCATCACGAAAAGTAGAAAAATATTTCAAGTCAGTTCCTTTCTATGGGCTGAATTTTCCCCCCGTTGGGGGGGGACGTTGAAGGCCGGGCGCGCACAGGCGTGCTTCCGATCGGTGCCCCCAATTGGGGGCACGGCGCCATTTTACATGGGCAGGCCAATTAAGGCCCGCCCAGCGTGACATCCACGCAGAAGCGCTATGCACTCCCTGTGCGGGCGGGGGTGGGGGGAATCCCAAAATCGAGAGTGCGCTCTTTCGTGCATGTGCACAAAAGAGCGCACTCATCTCCCTGAGGCTAAGTGCAGCCTCAGGGAGATCTGCTCTAAATGTACAAAACCTAAAAATAGAAAATTAAAATTTCCCTAACATGTCCCCTCATGTGACAATGTCACATGAGTTGGGACATGTCCATAATTGTCACAAAAACGTTATTAAAATTTTTTAAACCCTACATGAAACCTCATCCGGTCCGTGGATGAGATTTCATGTTTTTTCTAGTTCCCGCTGGGGCTCCTGGCCTGTCCGCCAACCTTAAGGTTGGACGGGCAGGTCCTTTAATTACATAATTGACTCTGTCAATGGCCTCAATTGGCCACTGACAGGTCGGTGGGCGCGCAGCTGATTTTGCTGCGCCCCTGCCTCCCTGAAAATTTAAATGGGGCGCGGTGACGTCAGGAGATCCCCCCAACATCATCCTGCGTCATTTTACGCGTCAGCGAGCAGGCCCCGTCGCCGACGCGTAAAATCCTGCCCTACATGTGGTTTGATGCACGCTTTAATCAGCGGTCGTAATGACCTGGGGAATTGATTGAATCATTTCTAATCGACCTAAATCGCCTAGCTAGTTCTTGCGGATATGCGGCACTGAAGGATGAATAAATCCATGATTGCATAGTTGTGGGTGCCCAGGATCAAAAA
The DNA here is from genome assembly GCF_964194155.1 of Cetorhinus maximus. NCBI lineage: Eukaryota > Metazoa > Chordata > Chondrichthyes > Lamniformes > Cetorhinidae > Cetorhinus > Cetorhinus maximus. Next base: position 108,922,228 of record NC_135879.1, on the reverse strand, counting down.
CTCTCTGACTTTCTGCAAACCAAAGATGATCTTACTTTGGATCAAGCGGTCCAGTATGCGAGACAGGCCGAGGGAGAGAATTAAAACGGGCTACAATTTGGCTTGACTCCGAGGTTTCACATGACTCCATTGACTGGGTAGGCTCATGGGCAGTAGCCCAACCTCACAAAAGCCAATTAAACCAGTAAAAGGGTGGAAAAATCCGACGATGGCAGCCATTTTGAGATGCTTGCGTTGTGGCGTGAAAACCCAGCAGAGAGGCTAGGACTACCAGCAATCTGCATGGAATACTTCCAGTGTGGCAAAACTGCACATTTCAAGTGTTTCTGCAAATTTAACAACTTTCATTGGAGTAGAAAGTAATTATAAAACACACTCCATCCAAGAAATGGCAGATCAAGATAAAGACGAAAGTTCCTACAGGAAGTAGATGGTCTTAGCCCAGGCTGTTGATCAGTCACAGTGCAAGTTCAAGGCTTCGATTGCACTTTTAAAATTGAAACTGGAGTTGCTGCAAATATATTAGCAGATGATCTCAACTGGCTTCAGCCGATGACCCTTCAACTATCAGGCATCAAATTACAAGGTGCAGGAGGCATTGGCCTTCATATTAAAAGCAGCTTATTGCTTCTCTCAGCCACAAGAGGCAACAGATCGTTGATTCTCTCTATGTTCTTCACAATCAAAGTACATCCTTATTAAGTGGCGATGTTGGCATACTTCACAGAATCCTCGAAACCAGATGATGCCCAGGATAAGGTTGGGCCAGGAATAAAAGTTCTAAACTGGGGAAAGGCTAATTTTACTAAGTTGAGATACGATTGGTCCAAGTGGACTAGGAGCAGCTACTTGCAGATAAAACAGTGTCAGAGCAGTGGGAGGCATTCAAGGAGGAAATATCAAGAATATGAGGCAAATATGTCCCCCTAAAGACAAAGGGGGGACCAAGTCTGGAGAACCCTGGATGTCAAGGGACATAAAGGTTAGGATTAAGGTAAAAAGAGAAGCTTATGGCAGGCACCGAGGACTCAATACGGCAGAGTCACTAGAAGAGTGTAAAAAGTGCAGGGAGGAATTTGAAAAGGAAATTAGGAAAGCTAAGAACGTGCATGAGAAAGCATTTGTGGGTAGAATAAAGGAAAAACCAAAGGGGTTTACAAAGGTATAGTTGTGGGTGAAGGAGTATTGTAATATAGTTCATCTTTTCTTGTTTAATAAATGTTTTTTGCTTTTGTTAAAAATTCATTAGCTGACTCCGGTGACTCTGTTCAGTAACCCCTCTTCATGTATCTAAACAAACAAATAAAAGTTAGGTTCTATCAAATTGGATTCCACCCTGGGATCAGGCTTGTCCAGTACTAACCTCACATGGGGATCATAACAAAGTAGGGGCTCGTAGGGGAATTTTGAAACGCGGACAGCGGGTGATTGGACACGGAATAATAATTGTTTACGGTTTCTTTTTTATTCATTCACAAGATGTGGGCTTCACTAGCTGGCCCAGCATTTATTGCCCATCACTAGTTGCCATTGAGAAGGAGGTGGTGAACTGCCTTCTTGGACCGCTGCAGTCCATGCGGTGTAGGTACACCCACAGTGCTGTTAGGGAGGGAGTTCCAGGATTATGACCCAGCGACAGTGAAGGAACGGCAATATATTTCCAAGTCAGGATGGTGAGTGACTTGGAGGGGAACTTCCAGGTGGTGGTGTTCCCATCTATCTGCTGCCCTTGTCCTTCTAGATGGTGGTGGTCGTGGGTTTGGAAGGTGCTGTCTAAGGAGCCTTGGTGAATTCCTGCAGTGCATCTTGTAGATGATGCTCACTGCAGCTACTGTGCGTTGGTGGTGGAGGGAGTGAATGTTTGTGGACGTGGCACCAATCAAGCAAGCTGCTTTGTCCTGGACGGTGTCCAGCTTCTTCAGTGTTGTGGGAGGTGCACTCATCCAGGCAAATGGGGAATATTCCATCACACTCCTGACTTGTGCCTTGTAGATGGTGGACAGACTTTGGGAAGTCAGGAGGTGAGTTACTTGGTGCAGCATTCCTAGCCTCTGACCCATTCTTGTAGCCACAGTATTTATATGACTAGTCCAGTTCAGTTTCTGGTCAACGGTAACCCTCGAGATATTGATAGTGGGGTATTCAGTGATGGTAATGCCATTGAGCGTCAAAAGGCAATGGTTAGGTTCTCTCTTGTTGGAAATGGTCATTGCCTGGCACTTGTGTGACATGAATGTTACTTGCCACTTGTCAGCCCAAGCCTGGATATTGGCTAGGTCTTGCTGCATTTGGACATGGACTGCTTCAGTATCTGAGGCGTCGCGAATGGTGCTGAACATTGTGCATCATCAGTGAACATCCTCACTTATGATGGAGAGAACATCATTGATGAAGCAGCTGAAGATGGTTGGGCCAAGGACAGTACCCTGAGGAACTCCTGCAGTGGCGTCCTGGAGCTGAGATTATTGATCTCCAACAACCACAACCGACTTCCTTTGTGCTAGGTATGACTCCAACCAGTGGAGAGCTTTCCCCCTGATTCCCATTGACTTTACTTTTGCTAGGGTTCCTTGATGCCACACTCAGTCAAATGCGGCCTTGATATCAAGGGCAGTCACTCTCATCTCGGGAGTTCAACTCTTTTGTCCATGTTTGAACCAAGGCTATAATGAAGTCAGGAGCTAAGTGACCATGCGGAATGCAAACTGGGCCTCAGTGACCAGGTTATTGCTAAGCAAGTGCCACTTGATAGAACTGTTGATGACCCCTTCTATTACTTTACTAATGATCAAGAGTAGACTGATCGGGTGGTAATTGGCCAGGTTGGATTTGTCCTGCTTTTTGTGTACATGCAATTTTCCACATAGCTGGGTAGATGCCAGTGTTGTAGCTGTACTGGAACAACTTGAATAGGGGCACGGCAAGTTCTAGAGCACAAGTCTTCAGTACTATTGCCGGAATATTGTCAGGGTCCATAGCCTTCGCAGTATCCAGTGCCTTCAGTCATTTCTTGGTAGCATGTGGAGTGAATCGAATTGGCTGAAGACTGGCACCTGTGATGCTGGGGACCCCCAGAGGAGGCCGAGTTAGATAATCCACTCGGCACTTCTGGCTGAAGATTGTAGCAAATGCTTCAACCTTATCTTTTGCACTGCTGTGCTGGGCTCCTCCATCATTGAGAATGGGGATGTTTGTGGAGCCTCCTCCCCCAGTGAGTTGTTTCATTGTCCACCACCATTCACGACTGGATGTTGCAGGACTGCAGAGCTTAGATCTGATCCATTGGTTGTGGGATCGCTTAGCTCTGTCTATCACTTGCTGCTTATGCTGTTTGGCATGCAAGTAGTCTGTGTTGTAGCTTCACCAGGTTGACACCTCATTTTTGGGTATGCCTGGTGCTGCTCCTGGCATGCCCTCCTGCACTCTTCATTGAACCAGAGTTGATACCCTGGCTTGATAGTAATGGTAGAATTGGGGATATACCGGGCTGTGACGTTACAGATTGTGTTCGAGTGGAATTCTGCTGCTGCTGATGGCCCACAGCACCTCATGGTTGCCTAGCCTTGAGTTGCTATATCTGTTCAAGATCCATCCCATTTAGCATGGTGGTAGTGCCACACCACACGATGGAGGGTATCCTCAATGTGAAGCTGGGACTTTATCTCCACAACGACTGTGTGATGGTCACTCCTACCGATGCTGTCATGGACAGATGCATCTGCAGCAGGCAGGTTGCTGAGGATGAGGTCAGGTATGTTTTTCCCCCTTGTTGGATCCCTCACCACCTGCGGCATATCCAGTCTAGCAGCAATGTAATTTAGGACTCGGCCAGCTCGGTCAGTAGTGGTGCTACCGAAGCACTTTCATTATAAGATGGGTTTGGAAATACTTGACCATTGGTGAGATCTGTGAAACCTTTTAACAAGTATGTGAAGGTAAAGAGGTACTGGACATAGGAATTGGAGTTGCTGTGAGGCATATTATGCTAGTTGGAATTTGAAATTGCTTTGGAGGCTGTTAAGACTTTTACAGATGGAAACTGTAACTCTGACTGGTTTACAAAAATTAACCAAGAGTAAGCTAATGGAATTGGCGGATAAACTGAAGATAGAATCACCCGAAGGGGTCAGGAAAGCAGGTATAGTTGGGATAATAGCGCAACATTTAAAACTGGAAAGGTTAACAGAGAGACCACATTCTCCAGGGGGCGAGTCACAGCTGGAGGTAGTGAGACTTCAGTTACAAATGAAGAAGCTTGAACTTGAACAAGCAAAGGAAATGAAAAAACTTGAATAGAGGCGAAAGAAAAAGAAAAGGAAAGTGAAAGAGAATTTAGGAAGCTGGAAATGGAATTTCAGGCAAGAGAGAAGGAACGAGAAAGGGATTACCAGCTTAGAAAACTGAAAGTTAAAAAAGAGATCTCAGATGCTGAGGGTGGTTCTGATGATGAAAAAACCAAAACCTAAAGCCCAGTGGTGAGATATTTAAGTTTGTGAAGGCTCTCCCAACGTTTGAAGAAAGGGATGTAGAGGCATTCTTTATTTGGTTTGAGAAGGTGGCTAAGCAAATGAAGTGGCCAAAAGAAATCTGGACATTACTTTTACCATTGATTGATAGGTATACGTCATGAGATTTATGCTTCACTTTCAGAAGAGGTATTGGTGGATTATGATGCAGTGAAAAAGGCTATTCTGAATGCATATAAGTTAGTCCCTGAGGCATACAGGCAGAAATTTCAGAATATAAGGAAACAGCCTGGGCAGACCTATATTGAGTTTGCGAGGGTAAAGCAAAGTAATTATCTCATTGGATAAGGGCATTAAAGGTAGAGATGACATATAAAGCTCTAGGGGAAATAATTCTCTTAGAAGAATTTAAAGATTCACTTCCCATGTTTGAAGACCAGAGTGTAAAAACAGCTAAACAGGCAGCAGAGATCGCAGACAATTAAGAACTGGTCCATAAATCTAAACCCTTTTCCCATCATCCCCATAAACCCGAGAAGAATAGAAGACAGGAAGGTAAAAGGAAGGCAAGTAGCCAAGAAAGAGAAGGGATGATTGGGAATTCTCGAGAAATTTCTCCTCAGACCAGAAAGGACGATACTGAGGGTAAAGTGACATTTGAAAGTCTGCATGTTTTCATTGTAGCAAGGTAGGACATGTTAGGACAGATTGCTGGAGATTAAATGGTAGACCTATTGCAGTAGTAGGGACGCCTAAGGAATCCTCAGGAGAGGTTACATCAGAAAAGGAAATGCTTGTTAAAACTGTAGCAGTGGAACAGGTGAAACGTGTTCCCTTAGAATATACAGGAAAGGGAAATGTGGTTCAGGATAGTCCAAAGAACTCTTCTTTAATTACTGGTGAAGGAAGTCAGGATAACAGAGGTTCTGGATGTTTTGTGTTGAAGGGGGGCATGTTGCCTTACTCCTCCAACAAAATAAGCAAACAGATTAAAATTTTGAGAGATACAGGGGCAGATCAATCATTGATGGTGGCTGATGATACAATTTGTGTTCCAGGGAGTTCCATGAAAGAAAAAGTATTAATAAGGGGTATTATTGGAATTTATTAACCTGTTTCTTAGCGTAAAGTTAACTTACAAAGTCACTTTGTAAATGGAATTATTATGTGGGAATTATTCCTAAATCATTATTGAAGGGGTAGATTTTATTCTGCATAATGATTTGGCTAGTGGAGACAGTAATGTGGCAACGACTGTATTGCAACAGGCAGTTGACCATGCTGATCTTAAGCAACTTCAGAAAACTACTGTGGCCAAAAATTAGATAATTATTGCAGATAACAAGCAATTGAAGGAAAACCTGATTAATGTAGAAAACCTACTTTCATGTATGAAAGAGGAGTTTACTAATGAACAAAGAGAGTTGATGAGATCAATTGAGAATCAGTCACAGAAAGTAGAACATTTGATTGAGGACTTGAAACCCCTAAATTATAAACTTGTAGAAGCAAACTTAACAATGGTCAATCTTCAGTTGAACATCAAGCATCATAGTTACTATGAAATATCTTGGAAAGTGCCTTGAACAAGAAAATGAATTGTTGGTAAATCAGAATAATAGGTTGAAAGCAGAATTAAAAACCAGAACTAATGAACTGTTAGAACTTTGTCTTGGAAAGAGCAATGAGATTCTCAAACTTCAATGCAAACTGGAGAAGGTGAAGGAGAAGATGTGTGGTATGGAGGGTCACAGTTCAAAAGTTGTTCCTATGAATAAACATTTCTTGCTGAATTGTGGTCCAGCTGAGCAAAGAACTGATCCAAGTAAAATTACTGATATATCAAACTCAGTAATGGACGATATGAAAACAACTAAAGTGCATGCAGAAATGGAAATCAAGAATTGCCAACAAAAAGTACTGAAAGTGCAAAATGGTCTGGAAAGGTTAATGACCAGAGATACTGATTTACAAGGTTGCTGGTGCTAATATACAAAATACAGCAGTTGGAATCCAGGCAAGTGGACAGTTTGCAAAAGACCATTCAAAACCTCTAAAGGAGCGGAATGATATAGTTCGTGATCATGCAAAAGAATTGAAGGGTTGGAACGAACTATGAAATTCCACGGAGAGAGGATAATTGACATTGCTCAAAAAGAAGTTGAAAAGACCTGTTCAAAATGGGATCTGGAGAAACAACAATATCATAAAAAGTTTAAAAATAAAACCAAGCAGGAGTACGAAATCCTCTTGTGTGGACGTAAAAAGCATCTCAATAACATCTTGAAATGGCAAAAAGAGATTTTAACCAGAGAAGAAATGAGACATTAACTCACAAAAATACTATTTTGACTTTATTAAATCGAAATAAGAATTTACCACATTTGAGTTCGGAAAATGAGCTTGAGGATGGAATTGCACCTACAGCGAACAAAAAGGATGATTGGACTGTAGACTTAAATGAAACATTTTTTGCTGAGTTAAAGACTGGGAGTAAGAGGAAAAAGAAACATATGGGTTGAACTATGATAATGCTATGGCGTGAAAATTCTACTAATCTTATCACATTTATTGATTTTATTTAAGTACATTTTTGTAATTGGACAATATGATGTGTAGTTGTGAAATGAAATAGAGAATGTATTTATATAGTATGTAATAAGCTATTGTTAGAGGGTTATGATATTAAGTTTGTGTGAGGCGGAGGTAAAGCCATTGTATAGAAACCTTCACTGTTGGGAAGCTTTCTCTCCTCCAAAGATGAGAGGTGTTAGAAAATGGAGATAATTTAAGCGAGCTATATTTGTTTTTGTAGGTGTTAGGAATGAGTTTTAGCTTTAATGTTTAAGTTTGATTTGTATTCCTATATATGTGTGTTAAGAAAGGTCAAATTAAGTTTTAGTTTCACTTTAAAAGGTGCCTGCATTTCTAATGAGTGTTTTACAACTGTTGCAGCTAAGTTATACAAACAAGAGTAGAAAATCTGGTCTGTTGCCTAGCAATGGGGGTCCAGAGAGGCAGGGCCCTCCCACAGACACACATAGAAAAAACTAGAAACAGCAGTTTGATTTGGAAGCTGTATGAGTTCAATTGGTTTTGAAAGTGGCTGCCAGGAGAGACTGGAGCAAAGGGGACAGATAGCCAGTCCCAAGCTAAAGAAAAGACCCCAAAGTCCAGGGCAATGGAACAGGAGAAAGTCCCAAGAAGACCTTCTAGTAAAAGGGAAGTACAGGAACCTGGAAAAGGCCTTGTTAAGTCAAATTAAGAGTGAGAGGCAGAGAGAAAGGCTCCAAGCTTCAGATTTAAAGAGACAAAAACTGTGGAAAGTAGGTTTAAAGTGAGAACAGCTTGCAAGAGGCCAGAAGATCTAAAGAGACGGATGAAGGTCTGTAACTCTTAGCTATGGGCATGTGAAGCAGTGGTGTACTGTTGACGTTTGAGTCTGAGAGGAAGTGTTGTTTTGGGAGAATATTCCAAGGAGAGTTCTTGGAAAGTGGAGATTGGAAACTCTTGTGTGAACGGAATTCAGTGAGACTGGTTGGCTAACGGTGTAACAAGCGTCTGGGGGGAGTTGAGGAGAGATCCAAAGCATCTGTCACTTGGTTTCAGAGTGTGGTGTGTCTGACCACAGGTCTCAATTGGTTTACATGGAGCGTGTACTTACTGGGAACATTAGAGTATAAGTTAGCTTTTGTAACTTGTGTCATCATTACAAATCTATATATATATATATCTAAAGGTGTAGTTGAGTGTGAAGGAGTATTAAAATATAGTTTATCTTTTCTTGCTTAATAAATGTTTTATGCTTTTGTTAAAAATTCATTAGCTGACTCTGTTCAGTAGCCCCCCTTCACGTATCTAAGCAAACAAATAAAAGTTAGGTTCTATCAAGTTGGGTACCACCCTGGGATCAGGTTTGTTCAGTAGTAACCTCAGCTGGAGATCATAACAGGTTCAAGATTGTGGCTCACCATCACCTTCTCAAGGGCAAGTAGGGATGGGCAATAAATACTGGCCTTGCCAGCGACACCCACATCCCAAAAACAAATAAAAACAAAAATGACGCTTGCTTCATGATCCCTATTTGCAGCCCTTCAGTTTCTTGGCATTCCTCGGCTTATCTTAATAGAATTCTCTGTGCCATTTCTTTCCTGAATGTTTAATCATTTTGTATGTTTTCTCTTCCTCTTGTCCCTGACCCATTTCAGGGATAAATTCCATTTACATCTTAGAAATTATTCCTTTTGAAATATTCTGCTTTCTTTCTACATCTTTTTATCCGAGTATTATTTCTCATCTTTACTATTGCCATGCAGTCTTTTGTATCCTGAAAGAAACATCTTGTTAAAAACATAGATAAAAGCAAAATACTGCAGATGCTGGAAATCTGAAACAAAAACAGAAAATGCTGGAAAAACTCAGCAGGTCTGACAGCATCTGTGGAGAGAGAAACAGTTAACATTTCGAGTCCGTATGGATTCGAAATGTTAACTTTGTTTCTCTCTCCACAAATGCTGCCAGACCTGCTGAGCTTTTCCAGAATTTTCTGTTTTTATTAAAATCATAGCCTTTTAATTGACTTCCTTCTATTTTTCCCTTTATGTCAACCTCTACCTTGGATTGCAGAACATTATGGTCACTAAATCCTAAACCTCTACTTTGTTCTTCCCTCTTCACTTATTAGAACCAAATCCAATATGGCATTGCCCCTTGGGAATTCCTGAATGCACTGTTGAGAAATGAGACACTGAATTTTAGTCAATTTCCATTCACGGACTGACTGTTCCTATTGTGCATTCCATATGTGGAAGGTTGAAACCCCCCACGATTACTGTAAAAGACTTGGCATTCATCGGAGTTATGGAGGGGGATTTCAACATGGGTCAGTGGATGGAATTGGGTGGGAGTGGGTGGCTTAAAAAGGCAAAAATTCTGAGTGTGTCAGGAAGAAGATTCCAACCTACTAACTTTCAGGTTATACTGAGAGCAACTCACTCCTAGGAGGCAGGCTGGCATTACAAGTATGTTACTGAGGCTGGAAGCCTTCAATTTAACCTGCTTTGCAGTTTTAACTCTTACTAGCCAAATTTACCAAATGTCAGGAAATCTGGCAGCTACCGCGATGCAAGGATAGCCTCTAGAAGATTAGCAGCTTCGCAGCATTTTTTGTGGACCAGGAAGAGCAGAGGTGCTTTCTTCCAGCCCCACAAGCTCCCACACAATCAGACTCACTGTCCATACTAATCCCACCCTGGCCCCTTGGAGCTAGGGATAGCCCAAGTAATTACAGGCCAGTCAACCTAACCTCAGTGATGGGAAAATTATTCAAAGAAATTCTGTGGGACAGTATAAATCATTATTTAAAAGATATGGATTAATCAATGACAATCAGCACAGATTTATTAAGGGAAGGTTGTGTGTGTCTAATTTGATTGGATTTTATGAGGAAGTAACAAGGAGTGTCGATGAGGATAGTGCATTTAATGCTCTCTACATGGATGTTAGCAAGGCTTTTGTCAAAGTACCACATGACGGACTGGTCAGAAAAGCAAGAGCCTACGGGATCCAAGGAAATGCAGTAAGTTGGATACAAAATTGATTCAATGGCAGGAGGCAAAAGGTAATGGTGGACAGGTGTTTTTGTGAGCGGAAAGCTCTTCCTCGTGGTGTTCAGCAGGGCACCAGACTATGTTCCTTGCTTTTTGCAGTATACATCTATGATTTAGACTTAAATGCAGGGGCCATGTTTAAGAAGTTTTCAGATACAAATATTGCTCATGTGGTTGATAGTAAGGGAGAAATCTGTAGGCTGCAGGAAGATTCCAATGGACTGAACAGAAAAGTTGGGCAGTAAAATGTAAAATGGAATTCAATCCTGAGAGGTGTGAGGTAATGCATTTGGTAGGGCAAACAAGACAAGGGAATACACAATAAATGGCTGGATACTGAGAAGTTTAGAGGACAGAGGGACCTTGGAATGCGTGTTCACAGATTCCTGAAGATAGCAGAACAGGTTGATAAAGTGGTTAAGATGATAGGCGGGATACTTCCCATAGTAGATAGGGAGAAATTGTTCCCGCTCGTAAATGGATTGAGAACCAGAGGGCACAGCTTAAAATGTTTTCCAAAAGAAGCAGATATGAGGTGAGAATAAAACTTTTTCACACAGCGAGTAGTTAGGGTTTGAAATGCACTGCCTGGAAGTGTGGTGGAGGCAGGTTCAATTGAGGCATTCAAGAATTCATTGGATGATTATTTAAATAGAAACAATGTGCAGGGTTATGGGGAAAAGGCAGGTGATTGGCACTCAGTTAAAATGCTCAGAGAGCCGCACAGTCACAATGGGCTGAATAACCTCCTTCTACACCGTAACAATTCTGTGATCCTGTGATTTATTAGCTGAAACATAGAATATCAGAACAGGGAGATTATGCTAGAACTGGGAAATTATGCTAGAACTGTACAAAGTATTAGTCAGGGCACAGCTAGAATACTGTGTACAGTGCTGGTCACTGCATTACAGGAAGGATGTGATCACACTAAATAGGGTACACAGGAAAATTACAAGGATGTTGTCAACAATAAGAGAATTTTAGCTGTGAGGAAAGATTGGATAGGCTAGGGTTTCTTTCTTTGGAACAGAGGAAGCTGAGGAAAGATTTAATTGAGATGTAGAAAATTGAGGGGATAAAAATAGAGCAGATAGAAATAAGCTATTTCCCTTAGCTGAAAGGTTATTAACCATGGAGCATTGATTTAAAGTAATTGGCAAAAGGATTAAAGGGGAAGTGAGGAAGAATGTTTTCACCCACAGGGTGGTGGGGTTCTGGAACTCACTCTGGAACTCTGGTTCAGGAACTGTGGAAAGGTGGGTAGAGGCAGAAACCTTCATGACATTTAAGAAGTATTGTGATATGCACTTGAAGTTCTGTAACTTAAAGAGCTTCAGACCAAAAGCTGGAAAGTGGGATTAGGCCGGATAGCTCTTTTTTGGCTGGCATCAGCACAATGAGCCAAAAATATCCTTTGGGCTGAATTTTACAGGTCTTGCAAAATAAACTGGGTTGCCAGCCCACTGGTTTCCCACCCACCTCCTGACCTGTCCCCCAATAGTACTGGGGCAGGTAAGGTGTCAGGCAGCCCACCTAACCCTTAGGCCTATTGAGGCCCTAAGTAGCCAATTAACTACCAAGGGCCTCAAACCATCTCCACCACAATTTTTCAGTCTGCAGGGGAAGGCAAGGTCAGCAGCCCAGCAGCTTTGACTGTGCAGAATGCTGACGGGCAGGAAGGGAGGGGTATTTCCTTTGGGGGGACCCCGTGCCCATCCGAGGCACCCCCTCCCCAGATCGTACAGCCAACTCTATCCCTCCTCCCCCCCGCCGGCCTCTCTAACCCAAACCCCCAACCACACTTCACTGGGTCTCCAAGCCAAGCCCACCCAGTATCCTCATGGGGATAATGCAGACTGCAGGCTCACTTCAAGTCTAGGAGAAATCATCTCTTCTTCTTTGGGGCTGCATGGAGTCCCAGCAGTGGCCACTTCTCTCTTCTGGTGCTGCTGGGAATACAGAGCTGCAGCCAATCAGATTGGCCAGCAGCTCTCTAGGGTAGTACTTCCTCCCACTTTGACCCAATTAAGAATGTCCCCTGCATTATTTCGCTACGGAGCAGTCGGATTTCTATTCGGCAAGGTGCTGACCCCATACTCCATCCCCCCTGTAAAATCCACCCCTATGTTTCTATGTAAGAGCAGGTCAGAGGCTAAGCATTCTGCGGCTCCCCGAATGCACAAGTCAGAAGTGTGAGTAATACTCTCCCCTTGCCTGAATGACTGTAACTCCGACAAAACTCAAGAAACTCAACACCATTCAGAGCAAAGCAGCCTGTTTGATTGACATCCCATTCAGTACCTTAAACATTCACTTTCTCCACCACTGGCACACCGTGGTGATGCACTGCAGCAACTTGCCAAGGCTTCTACAACAAAACTTTCCAATTCCATGACATGTATCCTAGAAGGACAAGGGCAGCAGGTGCATGGGAGTGCCAACATCTACAAGTTCCCCTTCAAGTCACAGCTATCCTGATTTGGAACTATCACTGTTCATTCATTGTCATTGCCAAAATCCTGGAATTAACTTCCCTAACAGCATTGTGGCAATAACTTCGCATGGACTGTAGCAGTTCAAGAAGGCAACTAACCACCACCTTCTCAAGGTCAGTTAAGGATGGATAATAAATGCTGGCCTTCCATATCCCATGAACAAACTAAAACAGGAGAACTCCCCTATCATCATTTGATTTCAACCAGGTCTCAGTCACTTCTATAACTTCTACATCCTCCTTGGATATCAAACCCTGTATGTTTGCTCTTTTTAAAAGCTGAAGTTGCTGGTGTTTGTATACAAATGAATATTTCTGTGAAACCATTCCACAAATACATATCTGCAGCAGGAGTACATTGATATACTATTCTGCTTGGTATGGCTGTGCCTGTACTCAAAGCACTGCAGATTTGAAATTTGAGCTATTTTATCTGGTCTGAAGGGCCTAAATAACCCCAGCTTTTTAAAGCCTAAATAATGATCTCATTGGATTGGATCACTGACTTTGTCTGGCTAAAGGTAAGTTAATACTGCTGAGCTAGTTCAGCTCAAATGATTTGGGTGTAGATGGGTGCTTGTGTAAAGTGTACTTCCAGAAAAGGGGTCCCACATTGCTACTTCTGCAATTCCAGATGGAGGCTGAATATCATCCAATATGACCCAGAGGAACCTCATCTACATATTTCTTGTGATTAGAGTGAGGGGGGATGTATCCTTTTGCAGCTAGCTGTGAGAATGGTATTAGCATAAGTGCTAAAGATGGCCTTTGGTTTCCAGTGAGGAGGTCCAGTAAGTTTGAACCATCTGATTGGATGGTACAGCTAGTTATTATCTTTATGGTTACATGGACCCTGTTCCAAATTGATTGAATGCATGATCATGACCAGAAGTGTGCAGGAGGTTGCTTTATTAGCTACAAGTCTTCTAGTGTTTCCACATAGTTAGCATTACCAGCTCTGGGTTGACAGGTTCCTGGAGCTTTGATCATGAGACATTTGATCACATGGTATTCAACCTTACATTTGCCCACAGTTTGCATTTAGCTTAGTTTTTCCTTTATTCTTTCATATAATGCGGGTGAGACTGGCTAGGCCAGCATTTCTTGCCCAAAGGTGGTGGTGAGCTGCCTTCTTGAACCGCCACAGTCCATGTGGCGTAGGTACACCTGCAGTGCTGTTAGGAAGGGATTTTGACCCAGCAACAGTGGATAAACAGCGATATATTTCTGAGTCAGGATGGTGTGTGGCTTGGAAGGGAACTTGCAGGTGGTGGTGCTCCCATGCATCTGCTGTCCTTGTCCATCTAGGTGGTAGAGGTCCCAGGTTTGGAAGGCGCTGTCGAAGTTGAATGTCCAAGTACCCACCAAGTCTTGAATGAAATATTTCACTATTTCATAATGAGATGAATAATATAACTTATAATTCAAGTTTAAATGTCAAATTCTGAATTCATTTGCAGAAAATGTTCCTAGGAGCTCACTGCTGTAGCAGACTGGGGGAAGGCCAGCTTTGTGATTAATGTTTTTAATTCATTGCATCTTTTTTCTAGTCCTTTGGTGAAATATTTTTTGTTTAAAATAGTTTGCATTTTTGTTGATAATTAAAGCTATAACTGGTGTTGTAACCTGTCCAAATATCCCATTATTATGTGGCTTGGTGTCAAATTTTGTTCGATTATTATTGCTATGAATCATCTTGGGATGATTTACTATGTTAAATGTACCATATAAATGCAAATGATTGTTGTTTATAAAATTTTTGTGGCTTGTTGGTACTTTATTTGCATATATTTACTCATTTGGAAGTATCATTTATGCCATTGATGAAGCAGAAGAATTCCTTTGTTTTGAAGGTTATTGACATTCTTACTCGTGAAAAGGAAGAGCACCATAAAAAACACGAGGAGGAGCTGAAGAAACTGAAGCGAGTGGCTGAAGAGGAGAAGCTTCGCCTGAAGGAGCAGCTGATGAAAGGGTTGGAGGAGCTGGTAAAGAAACACACCACTGAAATCAAGGCAGTACAGACCTCAATGGAATTAGAAAGGAAACAACTGCAAAAGGTACATGCTGTATCTGAGTTTGTACTTGGCCATTCTGTATTGATTGTGCCTTATTAACATTTAGATAATGTATATTTATAGGGAATATTTATTAAGCTAAGAATGGATGGTGCCAAGGTTTAAAACACCATGGGACCTGGTTTTGAATATCAATCCTATCCTCCTCCAGACTGTCAGTCACCTTTTGTCCAGACAAATCCTAAATGAATAGTCTGCTCCAATTATTTTCATAGGCTGCTTATAAATTTGCGGTAAATTACCAACTTAACCCAGAGAGACCGCCACTGGCCAGATGAACCGCAATGATCTTTTCCAGCCCTGTGCATTCCTCTATCCCTAGACTTGGCTAATGTGGGAAATGCAAATGTCACAGGAATGTAGAAATGCTATTTGGAGCACGGAGTTGAGCCATATTGTTAGAGCTGAGTAACAGGACAAATTAGTCTGTATTAGCTTTTCCTTCTTGATATCTAGCATGGTCTTGTGGCACAGTGGGTAGAGTCCCTACCTCTGGGTTCAAGCCCCACTCTAGAACTTCATAATGTGACCAAACAGGCTGATTATCAGCCTGTAAATCCTTCCAATATGCCTGATGGCAGGTGGTAACAGCGGGAGAGTTTCCTGATCAGCCATACTGCAGAAGGCAATAGCAAACCACTGCAGTACTTTGCCAAGCATACTTATGGACCAATGGTACCTAAAGGAGGAGGAATATCTAGCATAAAAGCAAAATACTGTAGATGCTGGAAATCTGAAATGAAAACAAAAAATACTGGAAAAACTCAGCAGGTCTAGCAGCATCTGTGGAGAGAGAAACTGAGTTAATGTTTTGAGTCTGTATGACTCTTTGTCAGGAATATATAGTGCTTTGTTACTTTGTGCTCCTCCATTTCATTTTTTTTCATTTCATCTAGCGGCCCTTCTGAAAACTGACACAACTAAACCAGCAGAGTGAATCAGACAGGAAGCACTATCAAATTCATGATTTTCACGGGGTATCAAGTGCTCCTACCACTTGAACCATTGGGTCACCTTATGGTCAACTCATTTTATGGTAAATCTTGACATGCCAGAAACAAAAGACATGATGCTTATTGCAGAAAGCATCTGTGCCTGGAAGCTTAATAGACCATCATGTTTAGGGAGTGTAAACATCGCTGTGGGTAATTGCATCTGCTTCAGTTATTTTAATGAAACATCATTTTTGGACAGATAGCATAGCAGTACTTCCAGATAAATTTGATTCCATGAAATGATGATGTAAGGCGTTTCTACAATAATTAACATCTTTATTTCAGGAACTACAGAATCAATTAGATGAAATTAACATCAAAGTTGAGAATGAAAGACAACAGCTAGAGAAAGAAAAGGAGGAGCTTTGCAATAAACTTCAGGACTCTCTGCAGCAGGTGAGCACAAATAGAGCTATATGTTATTATAGGTGAGGACCAACTTAATCTAATGTTGCTTACTCAGCATTGATTGACTTTCTAGATTTCCAGGATGGAAAGCTTAATGAAGCAGAGCAATAAGGGCACAGAACAAGCTGACTCCTGTTCTACACACTTGAAAGATAGTCACGAGAAATTACTGCAGGAGCAAGAACAGGCACTCAACCAGATATCAGAGTTGCAGGTGGGAAATGCATGAGAAAGTGATCAAGAGATATGGTAATTTAGCAAAAATTGGTTATTTATTGGAATGCCAGGGCTGGGGGGTTGCGGTAACAGTAAAATGGTTGTGGCTCTAAAACAACTGTTTTAAAATCTTGCTCATGCCTGTAAACCAATTAATTTATGTTCATTCAGTTGGAAAAACACTACCTTTATAAAGCCCAGAAACTTACTGGAATGATGTTAAATCTGGCATTTGGAACAAAGACAAATATCAGCCGAGGTTCAGAATCAAATAGGAAGCCACTAGCAGCCTTACAGAAAATTTAAATGTGCTTGTTTAGATAAATGTAATCAGTTGGAATGCGAGCAGTCTTCAAAGCTATTTCCAAGTGCAGACTGGCCAATTCTGATACAAAATCAAAATACTGCAGATGCTGGAAACCTGAAATAAAAACAGAAAATGCTGAAATACACAGCAAGTCAAGCAGCATCTGTTGAGAGAAATGGAGCTAATGGCCAGGATTTAATGGCTCCTGCTGGAGTGGACTAGGTGGCAGGCAGGCCTGCATGATCATGGGGAAGGCTGCGCTGCCCATTCCTACCGGTGGAAACACTGACCACCATTTAGTCAGTGACATGAATGGGCTGACGTGGGGAACCTGCCTGCTGGCTAATCAAGCTCATTATTGAGCCACCTAAAGGCCATTATCCTTGAGCCCACTGGGATTTAGGGGTGGTTCAAGGATTTTCCCAGATTTGCACAACTCTCCCGTGCCTCCTGAAGGCCGCCCAGCAAACCCTATTGAGTTTGCCAGTGGCCTCCCAGGGGAATCCCTCTTTCAAAGGCACGCAGTGACTGATCGAGAGACCCAGCACCAGGTAGGGGGTTGCCCGCCAAGAGCCAAGCCCCTGCCCTTGCATCCAACTCCAACCGCACAACTCCCAACACACCCCAGTCACCTGTACCCAGGGATCCAGCGATAACCCCTGTTGAAGGCCTCAGAGTATTATCAGGAGCAACCACCATTCTCATAGTGCTGCCTGTAATATAAAGCTGCCAGCCCCTGATTGGCTGGCAGCTCTCAGGGGCAGGATTTCCTCTCTACTGGGACTTTAATTCTGTGGGAGGCCCAACAATGCCCACTTTTTTCTTATCCGTATGGCTGGTGAAGCAGTTATATAGATTGATGTCGAGGTTAACAATCTATTCAACAACTCGAGCTGACACAATGTGTATAGTTGTGATGCCACCAGGAATGGATCTCTCAGGGCTGAAGTTCAGTATGTAGGCGATGCTCTGAATTGGGTGGCCACAGTCACAATTTGAGCTGTTCCTCATGTTCCACTTGTAGAGCAAGTGGCCACATCTTCCCTGGCCCTTCCTCAAGCTGTTGAGGGTTGTCCAGATTTTCTGTGGAAGGTCAAAGCCTGGGACTTCACCACTAGGTCAGTTGTGGGTGGTGTTGTAAGTACTCAACCAGAAAGTGCACCATCGTGAGGTGGGGCTGCAGTCAGTTTGTAGGGTGTGGAGTGTGGTCCAGTAGGGGCTACAGGATTTCAGCTGAGTGTGCGGGATTTTTTTTTGAGGTGCTGTGTCAATGGGTGCACTTTGTTAGCTGTCAGCCGGCGGTGTTCTTTGAGGAAGATGTTTTCCCTGCACACATTAGGAGGTCAGTACGTGTCATATACGTCAAGACAGCCGAACCCCGGTCCAAGCAGTAAAAACCCACTGGAAAATGGATTCTTTCGGGGAATGCCCCCTTAAATGCCCGATTGCACTTAGATAGCATCGGGCACCCTTCAAGAGGTGACACAGGTTTTCCACTGGTTCTCCCCAGGTGGGCTGAACTCGCGTCACTTAAGTTCTGCCTAATGCTTCAGTTCGATGATGACCCTTTATTTTCTCCATGATGCTGCCTGACCTGCTGAGTATTTCCAGCATTTTTTTGTTTTTATTGGCCATTTCTAAGATATTTTGAATTTTTTTGTTTGCCTCTTCCCCCTTATCCCAGTTATCAAAATGACGGGTATTATGCTAGCCGCTACTTACAGGTAGTTATCAACCTGTGAGGACCATAAATAATTCTGACTTTGAAGTTCAATTCTATCTGTAGCAAGTTATCTTTGTATTTCTTTCTTTATAATCATCTAAAGAATTAGATCATCACATTTGCACATAATTGTTTGCCTCCAGCCCTTGTAACTGGGAAAAAAAAACTGATGCTCGGTGAAAGAAGAAAGATTCAGATTCTTGGGGGATTTAGTAAACTCTGGAACAGGGAAAGAAATACAGTTAACCTCTCGAATCCAATATGACTCTTCTTCAGAACTGTTCTTCATTCCAAAGAAGAGTCATATTGGACTTGAAACAGCAACTCTGTTTCTGTCTCCATAGATGCTGACAGAGCTGCTGAGTTTTTCCAGCACACTCTGTTTTTATTTCCGATTTCCGGTATCTGCGGTATTTTACTTATATTTTAATGCCAATGTCCATGCTGAAAGGGTAAATAAAGCATTGAGCAGAGTTTGAACTTAAAAGCCAGAGGACTAGAAAAAATCCAGATTTGAGTGGAGAGAGGAAGAGCAGGATTAATAAAGCAGAAAGTTTAGCTGAAATAAATAGTGCAAAAGTATTACCATAAGTGAAAGGAAGAGAAAGATAAGATACTGTTGCAAAGGGTGAAGAAGTAATAAAAAAAGAGATAATTAGTAAAAAGAATAAGGGTTAACATTTTAAAAGATTAGATTGAACAGTATGAATGTGAATGCACAAAGCATTCGAAACAAAATTGGATTTTAGCAGTATGACTAACAATAGAAGGATACAATGGGCTGAATTTCATGGTGGAGGGAGACATATTGCTCGCCCTATTGCAAAAGTGCTGGCCAACTGACTTGAAAAAGGCCCGTCTCTTAGCCATAACGCACTGCTGGCGGACTAAACGATCACTGCCAGCAGGCTAAACTAGCAGTCCCAGTAGCCAGAACTCAGTAGTGGGTGTAGGAAGAACAGCAATGATGATCAGAGTGAGATAAGTTCCGAGCTTTTAGAGCAGGACGGTATCGGGCACCCTAGGGAGGAGGGCAAGGGGGTGGTGAGGGCATGGGTTATGGAGGCCAGGCAGGGATGAACAAAGGGGGTTAACATCTTGGGGTGGGGGGTGGTTTGGATGCTCCCAATGTGTACAGGGCATCCCCTGAATGATGTGACCCCCCTTCTTTCTCATCTTTTATATTTAAAGATATAAAGATATTTTAAAATGGCCTTCTGACTCCCACCTGCCTGTCATTACCCTGCATTTTATGGCAGTGGAGGTGGATTGAGGGCTTTAAGTGGGCAATAATTGGCCACCTAAGGCCCTCAATAAGCCTAATAGCAAGTGGCTTAGTGAGTGCCTTATTCGCCTCCTGTATTATCGGGACCAGGTGGGGCATGGGTGGGAAAGCAATGGGCTATTCATCCAACCTATTTTACGTGCCCCCCCCACTCCCTGCTGAAAACACGCCCGGCAGGGGTGGTGCAGTAAAATCCAGCCCAATATCTTTTTTTTTACTCGTGGGATGTGAAGATCACTGGCAAGGCCAGCATTTCTTGGCCATCCCTAATTGTCCTTGAGAACATGGTGGTGAGCCACTTTCTTGAACTGCTACAGTCCATGGTACACCCACAATACTCCTAGGAAGGGAGTTCCAGGATTTTGACCCAGCGACACTGAAGGATTGGTGATTTAGTTCCAAGTCAGGATGATTTGTGGCTTGGGGGGGAACTTGCAGGTGGTGGTGTTCCCATCTATCTGCTGCCCTTGTTCTTCCAGGTGGTAGAGGTCACAGGTTTGAAGAAGGCATGATGAGTTGCTGCAGTCATCTTGTATGTGATAGACATTGCTGACACCGTGCTCAAGTGAAGTGACTGGATGTTTAAGGTGATGAATGAGGTACATATCAAGTGGCCTGCATTGTCCTGGATGGTGTTCAGCTTCTTCAATGTTGCTGGAGCCAGGCAAGTGGAAAGCATTCCATCACTCTCCTGACTTGTGCCTCGTAGATGGAAGAAAGGCTTTGGGAAGTCAGGAGGTGAGTTACTGTTATGGCACAGCGGATAGTAAATGCCTAGCTGCTCCTTAAAGCACACAGCCAAATGCTGCCTTGATGCCCATACATTTTAATCGGCTTCCACAAGAAACATGTTTTCAATAGAATAACCACTAAGCTCCTACCCCTTGCATATTTCCAATACATGCGTGAAACGTTTGTTATATTTGAATCTGCAGCTGTCTGTAAGAATTTCCTTACACACCTTAATATGCTCAAGCCCACACTCAAATTCACCTTTGAAATGGAGCAGTCTAACAAGGTCCCTTTCCTCAATGTGCTAGTCGAGAGATCAGCTACTGGGTTTCTATGACTGTCTACTGTAAACCTACCTTCACTGGTCAGTATACACATTGGGATTCCTACAGCTCCAGGTGCTATAAGATTGGCCTAATCGGCAATCTCGTAAATATGGTCCAAGCCATTTGCTCACCATGCGAGCTTGACGACAAAATAGGGTGCATCAAAGCTATCTTGTGGGATAATGGTGACCCCAATCAGATTATTGCTCACTGTGTAAAGCACATACTCACGAATTACTCATAAGTGGGCCTAAGGCCTCTACTTTCAGACCTGAAAAGTGCCCAGTATACCTCAAATTACCCTGAAATGGTAAGATATCTCAAAAATTTGAGCAACAGGTGAAGCTAACCGTTTCAAGCTGTTACTATGCAGTAGCAACATGAGTATACTTTCCACTAACAGGATGCTACCATAAAACCTAAAAGACATCCTGCCTACCACACAAAAGAGTACTGTGGTATATGAATTTCAGTGCTGGTGTGTTAGCAGATATGTCGTGTTGCGACCATTGTTGGTGTTAATTGCTGCACAAACCAAATCCCAGAGGCAAACTTGGCTTGCAGGCCACAACCTTATTTTTGTATTCTGATGACAAGAAGACGATGTACCAATCTCAGCAGTAAGAGGTCCAATAACACTTCTGGGTTTTTTTAAATTAAAAGGAAAAGTTTTATTAACAAAAAAGAAAAAAAAAACTTAAGCACACAGGATTAGTTACACCGTTAAGGTTAGTCTTACAAAACATTCCCCCAAAACTCTCTACTTGGTCAAACTCACAAGGAAACATTTTCCAGGCAACACTCCCTTATAGCTATTTAAATATGGACCAGGATAGTCCTGTGGTCGGTCAGGCCCAGTGGGCGGGCCCAGGAGCGGTCAGGAAGCTGACCGCCGCCCACAATCGGGCTCCAACCACCATTTCACACTGGTTGGCCAATTAACGGCCAACCAGCATGAAACGTGCGCTGCAGCACTCAGCGCTGCTGGAGTGGGGTGGGAGGAGGGCGAGTGCTGAACTTCGCGCATGCGCACAGGTGCACACAGCAAACGCTTCCTGAGGCTGCCTCAGGGAGCTGAAGATTTTTTAAATTAAAAATTAAAAACTTATGCAATGTTAAAAACATGCCCCCTCATGTGACTATGTCACATGAGCAGGGATATGTTATGAACGAAATTTAAACACTTTTATTTAATTTTTAATTGCTGTTGGAAACCTCATCCCACCCATGAAATCCAGTAATATCACACAAGGCAAACTGCTGTAGCTTCAATAAAGGTGCACCACATGACCTTTACCCTCTTCCACCTTATGGTATGGAATCCACTTCAGAATAAAACTGCTTGCTGCAGCCCAAGACTTCTCAACAGCTCAGATAGCTCCAGCTATCTCCAGCCATTTTCAGTTTAACAGCTATACAGCCAAATCTCCAGCTCAATAGCTATACTCAACAGCTAAAAACCAGCCATCCACAGTAACTCTAATATACCTTTTTTCCCTTTCATCTCATTTCCATTGCTCTCACACCGCTTTGAAACTCAAACCCTTCCAAATATAAGATCGTTCATGTTTCCATCTTGTCTTTACTTTTGGGTCAATAAAAATATAATATCCCCACTACTATTACCTATGGACTCCTGCAAGATGCAAAAATTTTCCTTGTCACTTCTGACTCTCCTTTGAAATTCAAACAGCCTCTCAGCTTATCTAAAAATGCAGATGTTAGATCTAACCTATTTATTGTGCCTCAAATTAACACCACTACTCTTTTCATGTTTCCAAAACCCCAAACAACCTGACTCCTATCAAACTCTTGCCCAGCTTAATTAAATCACACACACATACAGACACAGAATCAGACATCCAGCCTTCTTTACAGAATTTCACAATATTCCCCAAAGTATATAAAAATAACATCCATTCTCACAGTCGGCCATATGTCCCAAGGACTGGCAGATCATATCAAACAACACATCCCTTCAGTTGTTCGCAGTAGGCAGAGTACTGACCGTATTCAAACAGCTTGTGCTTGCAAAACTCAGAACATATTGTCTGGCATTAGATGTGATTCCACAATTAGACAGCATTTGCTGAACAAGCCCAGGTGTGCCAACAATTACATGAACAGCCAATTTCGGATTATCAGTTGGGCTTGCATTGTGGTTCACTTATGCTTGCTAGAAGCTACATAAATTCATACACAGGGACCAGTCCTCTGCAGGCAAAAGAAACATGTCTAGACATGGTGCCATTTTTGAATTCAATAGAAGTGGGGCGGGCGGGGGGGGTGGGGGGGCAGCAGTTCCCTAGCACATTCTCCATGGCAATGGCTTGACCAATCAGAGTTGATGTGCCAACTAATCAGCACCGTTTCCTCATGCAGTATAAATTGTTACTCCCTTTGAAATTTAGCATTCTTGCATCTGTCCAGATGAGTACAAGACAAAGAGCTTCAACAGCATGTCTCTTTTTCACCACTACTTATATACCTTTTAAAACTCTTTGTATCCTCCTCACAACTTGCTTTCCTACTTATCGTCATCAAATGTGGCTACAATACAGTCAGTCCCTTCATCCAAGTCATTAACATAGATTGTATATCATTAAGGCCTCAGCACTGGCCCCTGTGACACTCTAGTAGTTACATTTTGCCAAGTTGAAAATGACCCATTTATCCTAACACTCTGTTTACTGTTAGTTAACCAATCCTCTATCCATACTAATACGCCACCCCAACACTGTGAGCTCTTGTCTTGTGTAGTAACCTTTTATGTGGCTTTTCGAAATCCAAATACACTACTACATCTACCGGTTCCCCTTTATCTATCCTGTTTGTTTCATCCTCAAAGAACTCAAATAGATTTGTCAAACATGATTTCCCTTTCATAAAACCACATTGATTCTGCCAGATTATATTATGAATTTCTAAATGTTCAGCTATTACTTCCTAAATAATGGGCAGAATTTTTAGCTCGGCAGGTGGGCGCGTGTCCGACCAGGTCAAGTGTTAAATAAAGCGTGTTGACTTCGGCCAAGCGTGCCGACGTCAACACATACTCTCGCGATATTTCACTAGGCGGGCGTGTGATGGAGACAGAGGCGTGCCCGCCATTAATTAAATGGCCAGTCAAAGCCCTTGAGACACCAATTGTCTCTGATTTTACATAGCCCGTGCGATTTTTAGGCAGTCACGTTGGCAAAACGGGCAGGTGTGCAGACCACAAGGCAAAACTTCATCCACGGTCGGGATAAGAGGGGTCAGTGGCATTGTCAAAGTGATTAGTGAGGAGTGCAGAATATCACTTGCTGCTGGTTGTTTCTGTGAACGGGACAGCTTTGTTTGCTTCAGGGCTGCATTCAGAGAATTTCAAGGCTTCAGTTCAGGACACAGTGTTGTTTTCCAGGCCCCCAGAGAATTCACACCACGTGGGGCCTTCCAGGTGTCAGACAGCCTTCCCTTACCCTGGGAATGGGGATTGTGGTCTCCGCTGGAGGCACCTCCTCTGAGTAGGGAGAGAGGGGCAGAATGGAAAGGAGGTCAGGTGTCCCTATTCATCTTCCAGGGGAGCAACCTGTGGGAGGAGAGGCACAGGCACAAGGGGCGCAGGGCCAACAGGAAGTCCAAGGGGTCACAGAAGACGCCACTATCCTACTGCCAGGGTTTACAGGCGGTGATGCAGCTACCTCAATATGTCTGAGGTGCAATGCCGAAGGAGGCTCCGTCTCTCAAGGGAGACAGTGACTTCCATCTGTCAGAGGACCGGCCTTAGATCAGCTTTAACTGTGTGGGTGGGTACCCCATGCCAGTGCTTCTGAAGGTCACAGTGGCTCTCAACTTCTATGCCTCTGGTTCTTTTCAGGGGCTGTGTGGAGTCTCCCAATCAGTTGTGTCAAACTGGTCACAGAAGCTCTGTTCAGATTTGCATTGACTTTCATTCATTACCGTATGGATGAGGCCAGCCAGACACAGTGAGCCAGAGGCTTCGCGGCCATTGCTGGCTTCCCCCCGTGTCCAGGGTGCAATAGGCTGTACACATGTGGCCATCAAGGCGCCAGCAGGTGAGCCCGGTGCCTTCGTCAACAGGAAGGGCTTCCACTCCATGAACGTGCAGATCGTGTGTGATCACAGGATACTGATTCTACAAGTCTGTGCGAGGTACCCAGGCAGCTCCCATGACAGTTACATCCTGAGACACTCCCAGGTGCCGGGGCTCTTCAGTGCTCCGGCCCGGCTGGATGGATGACTGCTGGGTGACAAGGGTTATCCTCTCAAAAGGTGGCTCATGACGCCTCTCCGCCATCCAAGAACAGAGGCCGATCAGCGGTACAACAGCAGCCACGCCTCCACAAGGGCTGTGGTGGAGAGAACCATCGGTCTTCTCAAGATGCGCTTCTGATGCCTGGACCGTTCAGGGGGCGCACTGCAATACCCTGCAGATTCTGTGTCACTGGTAGTGGTTGCATGCTGCACTCTCCACAATCTGGCACTGGAAAGGGGGTCCCAGTGGAGGAAGAAGATCTAAACGCAACTGCACAGCCACAGATGATGAGTCCAACAGTGAGTCTGAGGACGAGCATGGTGAGGAGAACACTGAGGGCATAGACGCTGACCTGGGTAACCTCCAGGGATGCAGGGACACCCGGGATGCTTTGATCCAACGTTCCTTCAGCTAGACTACCAAATAAGAACCACCACCACATGCCAGGACTGCAGGCTCCATACTTGATCCCTGACAGGACCATTTCCTTCATTAACAACGTACACTATGTGCCTTTGCAATAAAGTTTCAGGAGACACACATTCATCATAACATCATGGCCTACCCTGCACCTACAGAACAAATGAAGCATACAAAGGCCAGTTGCGCAAAATAACATCTCATTTACTTGCGAATGTGAAATATTGCTGAAACTAACATTAACCGGTGTTTTCAATCACACCATGAAAAAAAGTAAAGAAAAGTGGGGAAACAAAATATCACCTGTGATAAAGCTGTGTTGTGCTTAAGGTGCTTTAAGTTTTTGTTTGCGGATGCTACGTCTAGGTGCTCGCCCCTCGCTGGCACCGATATTGGAGGCAGCCTGCTCACTCTGCAGTCTTGTTGGCCTTGATGACCTTGGTGGGCGTCTTCTGGCCCGTGGAACCAGTGCTGGTCCCGCCTGGGACGAGCAGCCAGTGCCACGGCTGGCATCTCCCCAGTTGCCGCAGCCTCATCAGATGCCACAGTCACTGGCAGAGGGACGGAGGAGCTGCTGCCGTAATCTGGAGAGCCCTGAAAGGAGCCCACAGTGACGACAGGCAGTGCACCAACTTGAGGTTGCATTAGACCTCCCTGCTCAGTATTGATGGACGGGCACCTAGCTGGGATACTGGGTGCCCAATCCACCCCCCACACTAACACTGACCAGCTGAGGTCATTGCCGGTGTGAAGGCTTGCAGATCTGAGCGCATCCCCAGGAACCCCTGATTGATCTCCTCAAGAAGCCCCTCCATGAGAGTAGCCACTCTCTCCATGGAGGAGGCATTGCACTCGGCCTTGAGAGTCAACACAGTGCTTATGCTCCACAGGGACTCCTCACAAAGGACACCATGGCACGCATTCCCTCAAGTATCTCCGACAGATCCTCCCGCACACCCTGCTGGACATCCAGCATCTGCAGGACTTAGGTGCTGACCACTGCTGCCACCACCTTCCAAGCAGGATTGGTGACCTTGCTTGCTGGTCTTCGCCAGAGCGGGGGTAGAGGACATTGCGGCATGCCTCCACTGCGTCCAGTAGGTGCTCAATGGAGGTGTCACTAAATTTTAGGTCAGTTTGTTTCCTCCTTTTGGCAACCATCAGTTCCCAGCCCTTTAAATAAAAGCAAAGAACTGCGGATGCTGGAAATCCAAAACAAAAACAGAAACAGAAATACCTTGAAAAACTCAGCAGGTCTGGCAGCATCGGTGGAGAAGAGCAAAGTTAACGTTTCGAGTCCTCATGACCCTTCAACAGAACTAAGTAAAAATAGGAAAGGGGTGAAATATAAGCTGGTTTAAGAGGGGTGGTTGTTGGGACAAGAAGCCAGTGATAGGTGGAGATAACCAAAAGATGTCACACACAAAAGGACAAAGAGGTGTTAAAAGTGGTGATATTATCTAAAGGAATGTGCTAATTAAGGGTAGAAAGCAGGACAAACAAGGTACAGATAGCCCTCGTGGGGGTGGGGTGGGGTGAAGGAATACTAAAAAGGCTAAATGGTAGAGATAAAACAATGGGTGGAAATACATTTAAAAATAATGGAAATAGGTGGGAAAAGGAAAATCTATATAAATTATTGGAAAAAACAAAAAGGAGGGGGAAGAAACGGAAAGGGGGTGGGGATGGAGGAGAGAGTTCATGGTCTAAAATTGTTGAACTCAATATTCAGTCCGGAAGGCTGTAAAGTGCCTAGTCGGAAGATGAGGTGCTGTTCCTCCAGTTTGCGTTGAGCTTCACTGGAACAATGCAGCAAGCCAAGGACAGACATGTGGGCATGAGAGCAGGGTGGAGTGTTGAAATGGCAAGCGACAGGGAGGTCTAGGTAATGCTTGCGGACAGACCGAAGGTGTTCTGCAAAGCGGTCACCCAGTCTGCGTTTGGTCTCTCCAATGTAGAGGAAACCGCATTGGGAGCAACGAATGCAGTAGACTAAGTTGAGGGAAGTGCAAGTGAAATGCTGCTTCACTTGAAATGAGTGTTTAGGCCCTTGGACAGTGAGGAGAGGGGAAGTGAAGGGGCAGGAGTTGCATCTTCTGCAGTTGCATGGGAAGGTGCCGTGGGAGGGGGTTGAGGAGTAGGGGGTGATGGAGGAGTGGACCAGGGTGTCACGGAGGGCATGCTGGAGTTGGCGGAAATGGCGGAGGATGATCCTTTGAATGCGGAGGCTGGTGGGGTGATAAGTGAGGACAAGGGGGACCCTATCATGTTTCTGGGAGGGAGAAGAAGGCGTGAGAGCGGATGCGCGGGAGATGGGCTGGACACGGTTGAGGGCCCTGTCAACCACCGTGGGTGGAAAACCTCGGTTAAGGAAGAAGGAGGACATGTCAGAGGAACTGTTTTTGAAAGTGGCATCATCAGAACAGATGCGACGGAGGCGAAGGAACTGAGAGAATGGGATGGAGTCCTTACAGGAAGCGGGGTGTGAGGAGCTGTAGTCGAGGTAGCTGTGGGAGTCGGTAGGCTTGTAATGGATATTGGTGGACAGTCTATCACCAGAAATTGAGACAGAGAGGTCAAGGAAGGGAAGGGAAGTGTCAGAGATGGACCATGTGAAAATGATGGAGGGGTAGAAATTGGAAGCAAAATTAATAAATTTTTCCAGGTCCCGACGAGAGCATGAAGCAGCACCGAAGTAATCATCGATATACCGGAGAAAGAGTTGTGGGAGGGGGCCGGAGTAGGACTGTAGGACTGGAACAAGGAATGTTCCACATACCCCATAAAGAGACAGGCATAGTTGGGGCCCATGCGGGTACCCATAGCCACACCCAGCCCTTTAAATATGGCGCCCGGTTTACAGAAGGCCTGAGGTGACGATGGGGCGGGCGAATCAGAGGCCACCCTGCCAGCGACCCAGTGTTTCCCGGAAATTAATTATTAATGAGGCGGGACACGCCGGGAATGGGATGATACAGCGTGAAAAGCCGCCATTGCAGCTGGCGGGTAAAATATCCTTTTTCCCGCCCACTACCACAGTTATTGCGATCTGGGACAATTCCGCCCATGGTGTAAGTGAAAATGTAGCAGCACTG
This sequence comes from Cetorhinus maximus, assembly GCF_964194155.1. Lineage (NCBI taxonomy): Eukaryota > Metazoa > Chordata > Chondrichthyes > Lamniformes > Cetorhinidae > Cetorhinus > Cetorhinus maximus. Next base: position 108,893,813 of record NC_135879.1, on the reverse strand, counting down.
ACAGGAAACCGATTAATGGGCAGGAAAGAATGCGCTAAGAGTAAATGTTGCTCAGCTTGGAGAAGGGTTCATGGTGGTGTATTCACGGCATAGGTCCTGAGAAGGCTTTATTCTCAGCACATGTCGATGATTTTGACCCGGATATAGAAATTTCCTGACAGCAAAAAAAGTAGGAGCTTTGGCAATTAGTGCAATGAGCCTAAAACATTGCAGAACGACACAGACAGATTAGCAGAATGCAGACAAGTGGCAGATGCAATTTGATGTGGAAAGTGTGAGTAATACATTTTGGAAAGATAAATAAAGAATTGAGTATAAATTCAATAGAAAGACACTGAAGGGGCAGATGTATAGGGAGACACAGGGTTCACACATGAATATGAAAATACAAATACAAGTAGACATGCCCATAAAAAATCCTTGTTCCATCACGCTCCTACGTAACTCTGATATGATTGAGATAATAGGAGTGCATTCTGCCAGGACCCAGTTCACGGATTTGCATGGGAGTTTTCTTCACCAGAAGCAAACAAGGCTATTGACAAAGGTAGGACAGAGCCAGGAGCAGCGATCTCCTACAAAGGAAGTTCCTGCAGTCACAGCTTCACAGGAACTCAGCATTTGTGGAGGGTGTGACGCCAATAGAAGGAACACAATAGCCTTCTGAAGGATGGAAGTAGATCCAGTGGGGATGTGGAGAGTGGAGAGCATAAGAGAGTAGGATTCGTTTTTGTTTGCTTTAGCAAAGAACTGGAACAGGCACAACAGGCCGAATTATCCCCTTTTTTGTGTGGACCTTGTGGTTCAAAGTCAGAGTGAAATATCTGTGAATGCCGATTTTCATATTAACTATTGACCCCGTAGCACAATTGCATTCTCAGAATGTGGGCATTTCAGAATCTCATATTCCCACAGATTTGTTAATGGGGTTTTCAATGATAAAAGGGCACTGAATGGATGGATTATTAGAGGCCTAGGATTCAAATACAGAAAACGTGAGTGCAAGTAGACAAATTCATTAAAGGCATTCAGCACTTTTCCATCATAACTCTAACACGAGTGGAGAAAGATAACTGTAAACCTAGCAAAAACCAGGATTTTTACTGACTGAAGAATTGAAGACTCCAGTATCTTCAAATAACTATATTTCTCTGCAAAAGTAAACAATAGAAGCCAAGTAAACCAAATATTCAGCTACCAGAGGAGCTATTTTTATTCATTTGTTTATTTGCCCTTTAATTTTAATGTTGGAAGTCAATTTCCATCTTTCTACTCTGCTTCTTCCCCCAGGAATATCCAGGAACATTCAGCAATGAAATTGTAGAATTGTCCTTAACTCTGACAAAGTACTAAAAATACTCTTTAAATGGTTGCAACCAATAAATAATAACCCCTTAAGTGGTAATGGCAAATCGCATGATCATTTCATTCTTTTGATTGTCATGTCAGGAGAAACTGAAAAAGCAGAAGGAACAGCATGAAGCTTTGGTTTCATCCTTACAAAAAGAACAACATAAAATGAGAGATCAACTGTCACAACAGATAGAGACAAAATGGAAAGAGAAAGTACGGTACGTTACACTCTGCAAAAAGTGGCACTTTTCTTTCCCTAAAATATATTATAGCCAGCTATGAAGCTTTTTTCGGCATCAGCACCTCAGAAGCTTAACTTCAAAGTGTGATTGCTTTAATAATCAGATTTTTAATCAATTCTGAATATATTATTGGGTTAAAGCTTTAATATCCTTTTTAGAGTATGCAGGAAAAATTAAACTTTAAGAAGTTTATTTTCTTGACTATTGATAATATGCATCTGTGGTGCAGTCGGGTGCCAGGAATTTCAGGGCAAATATAGCTGCAGTGCTATGAACATAAGACATGCAGGTTAGGAACAGGAGTAAGCCATTCAGCCTCAAGCCTGTTCCGTGTTTTGATAAGATCATGGTTGATCTGATTGTGGCCTCAACTTCATTTTCCTGCCTGCCCCCTATACCCTTTGATCCCAGGTCAATCAAGAATCTATCTAAACAAACATACAAATTAGGAGCAGGAGTAAATGCTACACTAAATGCAAGCTAAGATACCTTGGTTTGTTAAATATAGATGGTGATTCAGAATATTGTTGACACTATTAGGGAGGTATTAGGTCATTAAAGTAATGAAAAAAATTCCTGTAGTCAGAACTTAAATGTTTTGTCCCCCTAGAAATAGGCACCAAATAAAGAAGTTTTAATCTTAATTCCAGCAAAGTAAATGAATAGCAAAAAGACTGTACCGCATACTGCTATCAAATTCAAATTTTATGTAATATTTTGGAATAAATAAAAATATCTTTAAAAAGCTATGACTATTGGATGCCATTTGTAGCTGTTTTGGGAGTTCAGCTGATCTGAGTAAAAAGGAATGAAGCACATTTGAGTGGGTCAGATTCCTTCCAGTTTTTACTTATGTAGAAAATTATTCACTGGCAACGCAATAGATCTTATTACAAGTATGTCAGGCACCTTTAGCCATAGACACACCACAGTATTATACAAAGTTTTACAAATATATTGCACATAAATGCACTGCTTCTGACCATTACGTTACTAATTTCCTTTTTGCTATAGTGTTTTCTATGTAATTACAATTTTGTCTAAAGCTGTCAACAATTTCTCCTTCTTGGTTTTTTAATTTGAGTTAGTTACCAAGGAAAATAGAGGAAGTGCAAGGTAAACTAACAGATAACCATGCGTGAAACAAACCACCAATATGGAATTTTTTTTAAAAGAGTCTTGCATTTATATAGCAACTTTCATAACCACAGGATGCTCCAAACCATTTTACAGCCAAAGAAGTACTTTAAAGTGTAGTAAGTGGTGTAATGTGGGAATAATAGAGTACTGAAGGATAGGTTTGCAAGAAAACTATACGCTTTTAGTAACTTAATTAAGTAACATAAAAGTTTAAGAAATTGATATGTGAAAAAGAGGGAGCCTCAAAATATCCAGCCTTTAGGCTGAGTGCAGAGTTCTTAATGAATTCATATTCAAGGCTATCTCATGCTGTAAACTAGATATTGGGCACAGCATGCCCTCAATTATAACTGAGATTTTTAACTAACTCCCAACTACTTCATCAATAACAAGAGGCATTGCACAGTGCACCCATAAGTAGAATCACTTTTGTAACCAGAGGGAACAATAACACAATGCCATTATTTGCTGTTTTGTTATACACCTTACTTCAGACCCATACCATTACTTAAAATCATAAAACCTTGGGTATTGAATTTGTACGATTAATATACAGTTTGAAATATTAAAATATGATTGAAATTTAATTACTGACCCGAAGTTTATGACTGAACTTTGAACAAGAGAAATCAATTAAGTAAAAGATACATCGCAACCAATAATCTTGTAAGACTGCATATTTTCAGCACAAGCCGAAATGATATCATGTTTTAGCAGAAAATATCTGTTGAAAGTGGAAAGATACTCTACCTAATAATGACAGAATTTCTTAAGTTAAAAAGGGCTAATATACAATGGCCCATTATTATTGGGAACTAGACACGGTTCTCTGTTATAATAAAGGAACCATTTTACCCAAAATATCTTTACACCTACTAATGTTTCTCAGTGCACTGATCTTCTTATACCCTGCTGTCAAAAAATACTGATGATGGATAGCTTTGAGTAGATATTTTGTGTGAAGCTCCTTCACGGTGACATTGTGAAATGGAAAGAGGGCAAAACAAACAGTTATTGATGTTAATGAACATCAGATTTAAAAGGATGAAGAACATATTCAAAGGAAGACTGAAAGACCCTCCTGAGAATTTAGGAGCAATTTTATGAATTCAGACTAGAGAAAGTTTTTCTTTTTAATGAATTTAGTTTCTTACTTATTTGAAGGGTTCTCTCCTTCCTCCAGTTTTTATAATTTTGTTACTGTTCCCAACATGGATAACAAGAAAGAATTCTCACCTTGAATTCTCAGTGGTAATGTTTATGATGAAAATACATGTACAATGTAAAAGTTTGGGGCCAATCCATCTTTTCTTCATTTTAGATTTATCACATTGCTGTTGTAAAGTGACACATGATTAAATTAGATAACACCACTGTACAAACCTGAGAAAATGACATTATACATTATTGCATTATAAAATGCAGTATTTGTACCAATGTAGATGAATATTATACTGGAACTTGTATTATTTTGAGATAGATTTATAATGTTCTGCATTGGATAGATACCAATTCTAATAATCATTGATATACTGTAAACCTGTACAAACCAAAACCCCCAAAAAGCAAATCCCCCAAAAAACAGGCACGTATAAAATAACTTACACTGTAATAGATGTAAAGGACAACTTGAAACCATGGACACCCATGAATTACAAACTACAGACAGTCTTCAATGCACCAAGTCTGTTTGCAACTTAACACATCAGACATGCAGGGAAGTGTAAGGCAGCAGTAAGTGGAAACGAACAACTTTTTTGTAATGAAAATCACATTACTAATAATGCATTGCATCAAAGAAACCCTTTTAGCTGTAGGATAAATGCAGAGCTTTCTGGGGTGGAAAGGTTTCTCTGCCATTATGGATGCTAGGTAAAAAGATCTCCATTACACAAAAGCCAGGAACTACCAGTTGTTTGGGTAATCGGGAATTGGGACCCTGAAATCATTGGTGGATACCCTGAGTTTACAGAGCAGGTTTGGGGAGGAGGTGGGTTTGCACAGAAATTTCAGGGGATTGGGCAGGAGTGGTCGAAAGTCTCAGGGAGGGGTTGCTGAAATTGTAGGAGAAAATCTTTAAATCGTCAGTAGCTAAAGAACTAGGGGTCAAAGGAAGACTGGAGAATGGCAGCTGGGCAAGCATTAGATTGGGGTATGGGGGCTTGGAGGCAGAGATGGGGAATGTTTTCAGCTTTTCCCCACCCATGATTTCCCCTCTTTGCCTCCTGTTCCTTGGAATTTCTCATGACAGCAACTGGTGCAAAACTACAAATAAATATTACCAACTATGGTGGACCCAACCTTTATAAGGTAAGATGTGTAGAGGTCACGTGACCTGATGTCAAATGATCTGATGTCCCATGATCTGGCCATGTAGTCTAAACATTACGTCAAGGCTCCAGGAATGGCTCCAACCAGAGTTGGCAACTTCACTCCATCATAGGTCAGGTACTAATGAACCGCTAACAGTTCCCTGCTTACCCCACTCCCCCAGCACTTCAGACATTAGTAACTGCAGCACACAGAGGGAAGGGCTCCTGGACAGAGTTCTCCATTACTCAATCCTAGTTTGTCTGGAACCTGCCAGGCACTCCGTCTTTATTGCAGTCATCTTACCCTGTGCAGGCTGCCAACATAGCAGATCCCAGGATCAGGACATCCTCCCTTTAATGGAAAAGGATCCTAGGTTGCCAACCCAACAAACAGAAAAATAAACAAATCGCATCCCTCTGGCAGGGCTCTAGAATTCGACATAATCCCAATGAGAGCTAGGAAAAGAAAGTGCCCTGTAGGAGTTAAAGCCAATCCCAGGATCTTTGACTCATCTTGTTTACTGTACATGCAATGACCATTTTGAAAATGAGGACACCTGCAAATAAAGGACGCTTGATACAAGCCCTTTGTTTACAGGTTTCACTATATTGTCTTGGGAGTATTTTGGTTTTACAGTGATTGTCAATTTGCGACCAGAGCAGGAGAAGCTTTTCAGCGGACTGCTTCAGGATCAAAAGGTGAAAGTTGTCCTTTTTATGCCCCTCTTAGAGTTGACAGTGACAAACTACAGGAGCAGTTGAAGAGAGAATATACAAGTGACAAACAGTCTGCTCTGGCTCACCTGCAGCAGGAGAAAGAGAGCGAAATGAAAATCTTACAGAAAAAGTGGCAAAACATAACAGTAGCACTTGAAACAGAGGTAAATGGATGAAAGAATAATAGAAATATATAAAAGGAGCGCTTTGCAAAATTGCATTCTTGATAGGGAGTTTTCCCACCAGGAGCAATTAAATCAGGCACACGCTTTCCATGATTTTCTGTCCATTTAAACTATAATCATGATTTGTACGATGAAGCGACATAGCTGTGGGGTGATTTTTAACTGGGTGTGGATTTCAGGAGAGCGATGCTGGGGTTAGATCCTCCCAATGGTATCAGTTTAAGGCCAGGACTATTCTAACTCCCAGGTCACACTACACCCGCCAGTTGTCCACCTGAAATGGTGGTAAGGAATCAACCGGCTAGTGCCTGACAGATGAAGGTTGGATGGACCAGAAGCCACACAGGTAAGTCAGGAGCTGTAGACTGACTGATTTCGTTGATATTCTCTATGGTAGCCTGAAAGAGTTTGAGTCAAAGAAGTTCAGCACTGTGGTGATTGTGTCTGCAAGAAGCAATGCTGGCAGTGCATTACAGATCTTGTTGTAGGAGGTGACATAATTCGGTGGCAAACTCTCTAGAGAAGCGCACATTTATGCACTGCTGTTCAGGGAAGTGCAGTTATATTGTCCTGGGCCTGAAGCTCATTGAGAGGGTAAAGACCCCTGTGAGCTCACTTTCTTCTATTTGTTTTCTCTGCAGCTACAGTTCTGTTCCTCCCTTGTGTTGCTGCTTTTCATCCTCCTATTGGAGCGTAATTGCCAAAAGGAGCCCCATGAAGAAAAGATGCATTGCAGAAATCCTTGAGAGTTCAGTAGATTATACAGCCACTAGAGCACTGTAAAACCACTTAGGTAGATATAAATACCTAAGTGGTATATAAAATAACCATCTATTACAAGCAAAATATTTCCCAAACAATTAATTACGTGAGAGCAGTGAGTACTTCTTTAAATGGAGTTGAGTATGATTGCCTCTCAGCTTGTAGTTGCCGTAGTTTGTGGGTGAGTTCCAGCATTCTACCATCTACAAAAGATGATAGGGAAGGGAGCGAAGGGAAAGTGGTGGCAGTATTGATTAAGCAGGACATTGCAGTGCAGGAGAAAAAGGATGTTCCAGAGGGATCAAGGATAGAATCTATTTGGCTAGAGCTAAGAAACAAAAAAGGTGCAATTACATTGCTCATTGTCTGTCGGCCACCAACTGGTGGGAAAGATGTAGAGGAACAAATTTACAAGGAAATTACAGAGAGAGGTAAGAATTATAGAGTAATTATAACAGGGGACTTCAATTATCCAAATATAGATGGGGGAATGGTAAAAGGCAGAAAGGGGCAAGAATTCATACAATTGTTGTTGCGACCAGTCCCTGGGTGAGGTCCCTCAATTTGTTAACTTCCCAAACTGGATCCCAATTTTGTTATGCTCCCGGGTGAGGAGGAATGAGCTGGCTCCCCTTCTTTATTCAACCCTCTCAGTTGGTTGCAAAAAGATTAATTTAAAATGGATCCCTTCCCTCATGGATACCTTTTCCCAGTTATTTTTTAGAAGGAGCCAGTTTAACCAGGCTTTCTTGAGTCAAAGAAAGAGTAAGTTTATTAGTTATTAAAAACCTGAGGAGGATAATAAAAATGCAACACATGGGGAGGCAGTGGTGTAGTGGTATTGTCACTGATTAATAATCCAGAGACCCAGGGTAATGCTCTGGGGACCTGGGTTCAAATCCTACTATGGTAGATGGTGAAATTTGAATTTAACAAAAACCTGGAATTAAAAGTCTAATGATGACTGTGAAACCAATGCTGATTGTTGTAAAAACCCATCTGGTTCTCTAATGCCTGGCCTATATGTGACTCTGGACCCACAGCAATATGGTTGACTCTTAAATGCCCTCTGAACAAGGGCAATAAATACTGGCCTAGCCAGTGACACCCATATCCCATGAATGAATAAAAAATAAATAAAGGGTTGTGGTCAGTATAGACTGTGGATTCTCTATCCGTTTCGGACATATATCTCAAAGTGTTTGAGAGCCAGTAATAAACCAAGGGTTTTCTTCTCCACAGTAGAGTACTTTTTCTGATGCTTGTTTAGTTTTTCAGTACCAAATTGGTCTCTTTATCCCTGATTTGCCTTCCTGGAGGAGGACAGCCCCTACCCTGATGTCACTTACATTGATGGCTACTTTAAATGCTCAGTTAAAGTCCGGAGCTGCAAGCGCAGACTCGCCCATTAAAATGGCTTTTGGGTTTTTGAAAGCTGTCTGGCATTTCTCAGTCCTTACTACCTTTGCTTTTTACTGTAGTAGGTCCGTCAGCGGGGCGGCTACTGTGCTGAAGTTTGGGACAAACTTGTGGTAGAACCCAGACATTTCCCAAGAACCTCATGATTTCCTGTTTGGTTGTGGTAATTGGGAACTGTGCTTGTACCTTTACAGCCCTGGGAAGTACTTGTCCTTGACCCACTGTGTGTCTGTTATGATCCAGCAGTTGGTAAAGCTGAGTTATTTAAAAATCCCAGAGGGAAACCTTAAACAACTGTCATAACCTATATTTTTAAGTGGTATGTTTGAGATGCAACTCTAAATTCAGGAATCAGACCACCAGTTCTCAAGAGGCTTTATATTAAACTAAATGAAACATTTTATTAATTTACACAAGTTAAATATATACACATGGCTACAAATTACTACTATCACAACTTATAACAAATTCCCAAACTAATCTCCATTAAGGCAACAGCACCCAGAGACTTAACCAGACACCAGGCAAAGCATTTTCACTTTATGAATTCAAAATGAGGTTTCTCTCACTTTGCTTCCTGTGGAGACAGTTGTAAGTTTATAGCTACTTTGATCTTACATTGCCTCTGCCCTGCACACACAAAAACTGCTATTGGTTATATCCAGCACATCTCATTGAATGTAAATTCTCATTGTATCACCAGCCTCTTTGAACTCCACCTCTTCTAACAATAAAACTCCTTTCATAGTACCAATTTTATTAGTAATATAAACATATTGCTTGGTCTCTGCTAGCTAGATGCCAGGTTTCACCCCACTTTTTGAATGCTCTATTCAAAAAATGCAAATACACTCTACCTCTCTTACATCTCAAAATTAGTACACATCAAAGCACCCAAACTAGCTGACTTCAATCCAATTAAGAGACACCCACAAACTAAACCTCTATTTTAAAAAGAAAAATATTTTCCAATATATTATATACATTAATAGCTTCATGACAGTGTCCTAGATAGGTCACATGAGCCTTAGCAAACGCGCTCTTTGCAAGATTGACCACTAGGTCAGCTGACTGTACTTTCTGGAAGAGGGCTTCCAGTTGCTCTACGTGGTTTTCCCAGGTGTCGCTGTACACTAGGAGGTCGTCTAGGTACACGATGCGATTGGATAAGCCTGCCACTACCTGGTTCATCAGCCTTTGAAATGTGGCCTGGGCATTTTGGAGTCCAAATGGCATGACTTGACACTGGTATAACCTATCCGGAGTTACAAAGGTGGAGATTTCCTTCGCGCAGGCAGCCAAGGGAACCAGCCAGTATCCTTTGAGTAAATCTATCTTTGTAATGTAGGCTGCTTTACCTACCCTATTTATGCAGTCTTTCAGCTGGGGTATCAGGTAGGAGTTGGCTCTAGTCACTGCATTAACTTTTCGGTAATCAATGCAGAACCTTGTGGAGCCGTTTGGTTTGAGCACGAGCACAACTGGGGAACTCCAGCTACTGTTGCTAGGCTCTATTAGTTGGTGCTCCAGCATGTAGTTAATCTCCTCCCAAACCTGGGCCAACTGCTCTGGACCTAGACAGTAGGGATGTTGCCTTGTGGAAGGGGCTTCTCCCACATCCACACCATGTAGGGCTAGGGTGGTGCAGCCGGGCTTGTCTCTGCATATGCCTTTAAATGCACTGAGCAGCTTCGTCAAGTTTGCTCGCTGTTCTGCACTTAGGTGGATGAATAAGGAGTCTAAGTTCACTAGTATCTCTGTGTTTGATAGCTGGGTAGTAGGGTGTTCAGTGTGGGTCTCACCTATGTCTCCCTCCAATTCATCCACATTGCTACCCTCACCTTCTAGGTTGGTGGTAACGGGACAGAGCGTTACCTGCTTATCTCCTTCTCGGCTGTGATATTGCTTTATCATGTTGACATGACATAGCCTTTGTTTTTTCCCCAATCTGGGGTCACAATTAGATAGTTTACTTCCCCAAGTTTCTTTGATACTCTGTACGGGCCATTGAACCAGGCTGTTAAGGGTTCACCTGGTAATGGTAGGAGCTCTAACACATAGTCTGCTGGCTGAAAGGTTCGGGCCCTGGCATGTTTGTCTGCCTGTTTCTTCAAAGCTGTCTGGGAGATTTTTAAGTGTTCTCGGGCCACATCACAGGCTCTCATGAGTCGCTCCTGGAACACTGTTACGTAGTCTAACATGGAGACTTCCTCCTTCTGTTCTAAAAACCTCTCCTTGATCAGTTTCAGAGGCCCTTGCACTTGGTACCCTTAAACTAATTCAAACATAGTAAAACCAGTGGACTCATTGGGTGAGTCCCTGGTAGCGAACAGAAGAAAACCTACCCCTTTATCCCAGTCATGGGGTACTCATGGCAGTGTGCCCTGATCATTGTTTTTAGGGTCTGGTGGCACCATTCTAGTGCTCCCTGTGACTGCGGGTGAAGACTTCAGCTGGGTCACGCCTACGTTACCCATGATTTTCCGGAATATTTTGAACATGAAATTTGAGCCTTGATCTGACTGGATCTCAGTGGGCAGACCATGACTGGTAAAGAATTGGGTTAATTCCCTCACCACTGTTTTGGCAAGTATGGTTCTCAGGGGAACAATCTCCGGGAAGCAGGTAGCCACGTCCATGATGGTAAGGATATACTGGTAGCCTCCTTTTGTTTTGGACAGGGGCCCCACTCTGTCCTCTAACACCTTGCTGAATGGTTCCCCAAAAGCCAGCACAGGAATCATAGGTCCAGGTTTTATGGCAGGCAGGGGTTTTTTAGAAATGATAATTCAGGACAAAAGTAATTGTCACTTGGGTAAATGTGGGTTAATTAAGGAAAGCCAGTGTTAGATTATTCTTTTTCTTAGACATAAATGTACCAATCATATACAAGAATTGGTGAAACAATACTGTGGGATGAGGAACTTCAGCTACATAGATAGATTGGAGAAGTTTGGAGTATTTTCCTTGGAGAAGAGGAGTTTGTGAGGAAATTTGAAAAAAAGTATTCAAAATCTTGAGAGGTCAGGACAGAGTAGATAAGGAGAAACTGGTCCCATTGGTAAAAGGATCAAAAAGAAAAGGGCACAGAATTAAAGTAATTGGAAAAAGAAGCAATGGCAACATGAGGAAAAACTTTTTCACTCAACGAGTGAGTAGGATCTGGAATGCACTGCCTGACAGAATATTAGAGGCAGGTTCAATTGAGGCATTCAAGAGGGAATTGGATAGTTATCTGAAAAGGAAGATTGTCCAGGGCTATGTGCAGAAGACTGGGGAGTGGCAGTGGTGAATTACCCCTTCAGAGAGCCAGCACAGACAAAATGGGCCGAATAGCCTCCATCTGTGCTGTGATCATTCTGTGATTCTTATGTTGATGCTTTCAGCCTGCATAACCATTTTGAGGTGGATTGTGGTATACTTTTAAAGCTTGAAATATATAAAATATTTGAATATTTGCTGTATAATTGTCTTCTTCTCAATCCCAATATATATATTCTTTGGCCAAAATTAAATAGCATTTCTATTTTTGCTTAGAATAGGCAGTGCAACAGTAGATAACATATAGAAAATATTTACTGTATTGAAGTGAAGGTGAGAACCATTGCAATTCCACACTATGGCAGGAATTTTACCAGCCCTTTGGAGACGGGCTAGGAGATGGGAGGGGTGGTAAAATCATTACATCTTCCCATTACCATGGGATATTACCAAAGGCAGGAATGGTAATGGAATGGCCCCCTGCTGCATCATGAGTCTGCCAGCAGCATCGAGGCAGCCTCCCAGTGGCTTCCTGGTGGCGGAAGTGGAGGCTTCCTAGCTGAAAACTCAATGGCCAATGGAGGGGCGACCCTACAGCAATGACCACCCCCACAACTCCGCCACTACTGCTGGGAAGTTCACCCTCTCCAATCTCCAGGGTCAGCCTGCCTTGCCCTGGCACATCCATGACTCACTTACTAGCTCTTCGAGGGTGCCTCAAAATGGAGGTTCCCTCTCCGTGTAGCCTCACCTGTGGCCACCTCTATTGGCAGCGCTGCCAGCCCTCTGATTGAATGAGCAGCTCATCCCAGCAGCAGCCTCTTAATTGCCAGCCACTGGTGAAATCGCCCCCATGGTCTTGCCATCCGCCCACACGGGTTTGGGAACTACATTTGGTGCTGACATCGGAACCCATGGCGTGCTGGTAAGATTCCAGTCTATTCATGATAAACAAAAGAGATTTCAGCTCAATTTAGCTGATTTTATTTAATTTTTATTTGAATACACTAGTGCGCAAAACTGACTTTCATAAATGCCTAGAGTCTTCTTGTTTTCTGAAAATCGCTGAAAATTCTAAATTCTTGAGGTGTGTTCAGAACCTTTCTGTTACTCTTAAGGGTGAATTATATTGTATTGTAGAAAAACAATTTTGGAACAAAACAATTTTAATGGTTTCCATATGGGCCTAATAAATCAATGTTATTGATCTTAAAAGTATGGTGTTTCTTTTTAAGGGATGCTTGAAGAATGGATTAAAATGAAGCTAAAGCATCAACGTTTTGAATTTTATTTCTGATTTGATTTCAGCTTACAAATATGAAGAAGAACATAGAACAACAAACAAAGACTTCCCAAGATGCTTTCCAGCTGCTTCAATCCCAGTTTAACAAAGAAAGAGAAAAGTTCCTGGAGAATGTTCAGTGTGTCACAGCATTAAATCAGGACCTTAAATCCCAGGTTGAGACCCTAAAGGAGCAGGCCTTGAAAAATGAGGAACAAAACAAACAGCACAAAATAGTGGTAAGGGGTTTGTTGTAACTATCTTCCTAAAAAGAAGTAAATGTTATGGCCCTGAAAAGCTGCATCTTTCCAGCATGCTTCCAGTGTAAGTCCACAAACACTGAGGTGAAAGACTGGAAAACTAAACCTGGACTGTCCACCCCAAACTTGGTCCCTTACACCAGAGGATGCACATTCGCGAAAAACTGCTCCCTGTCCAACAGTTGCCTTTCGCTTCTACTGGGTTCTGCTGGGTGGCATGTACATCAGGAGAAAGCAGATGTGTTGATCTTGCAGGCAATGGATGAGGGAGGCCACCTGGGGTTCCAGACCTGAGTCTTGGCCTGGACATCCAAAGGCTTTGGTCTTTCTTACAAATAGCTGATCCCCTTCACGAGGACGATGGTAGACCTACACAAGATTTAACTCTGGAATGAGGTTGCTGCAAGCTGAATGGATGGGTTGTAACTTTTGCCTCCTTCGTCCTACCCCATCATTCAGTTTGGTGAACATTCTTTATGCACTTTATCCTTTACGTGTATTAAGTGGTGCAGGTGCTTGTCAGTCATATTATGCCTCCCTGGACCCCAGATCCTTCAATGGGCACAGCAATGCCATCATATTATGAGTCACTTACCTCAAACAGTCCTAGAAGTTTCAGGGCTCCATCCCCCTACTGAGTATTATACATTTCAGCATTGTCCAAACAGTTTGCCCTCTGACGGCTGTGGTAACCTCTTCGGGCTCTATCACTACAAGAAGAAGCTTTAAGGTTTCCTGCCAAATGGCCCACTACAAAATAATTCTAATATAGGAAATAGGGGAAAGGGGAACAGGAGTATTTTTCCCATTTCATGTTAAAAGAGAAATTTCAGCTTTTAGATTCAGGGTGTATCACATATATCGTCATTGCAAAACGTGATGTATTTTCTATTTCTTTTCAAAGATCAAACCATTGTTATTGAAATTCCCTGGCATAATCATCCTCCCATAGCATTCCCCACTGATGGTGATAAACACCATTTTGCTTATGGCAATGAGCTACTGTTCTGAGAAACAAATATCTATAGTTAATGCTGAAGTATTCACCTTTGTCCCTCACTTTGATGATAGATGCTTTCCTGGTCGGATAGGATACACATAAATAGGTTAAATGGATTCGGTTCCAGGAAAAGCATTAGAACTGGAAAATAAAATACTAGTGTCAGCTGTGGACTAGATTGAGACTGTCAAGAAGTTATCAAAGTGCCTGTACTGCATTATTATGTATTTATATATGTGCATAAAATTATATATTATTAATATTTGAAGCTATACTTGTTCTTGATGTATGCTGTTATAGGTTATTTTTAATGACACATTCCAGTTGCTTAGACTGCTAATAATGCCTTAAAAGTCATGCCTAGAATGCCAACGTAGTCATCTTCTTATTGGTAAGTAGGAATTAGATTTTCCACATGGTCTGGCTGTAGATTTACACCATGTGATCTTCAATCTACCAGCAAGATCAACAAGATTCCAGAATGCATTGCATGGGCATGATGTATAGCTGCAGTGACATTTACTTAGCTTGGACTCCCCCAACAGTTCAGTGAGTATCTGAACAATATAGACTGTGAAGGTCACAGTTTTGAGCTTTGATCTGTACTGAGTTAGCTGAACTCCACCAGAACATTGGTAGGTGCCCTACAATTTGCCTCAGTGTCCCTGAGATGAGGAGAGTAAAATCATCTAGAATTCCTGCTCCTAATTGCTGTTCAGCAGCTGCTGCTATGTGGACATATGGATGTTAGATATGAATAACATTAGGTCTTTCTGTGGTACCCTTTGCAGTTGAGTAACTTGCCAACAGGCATTCATTGAATTATGTGCACTTGGGTGTTACACTATATCCTAGCACATAGCCAACATCTTTAGGAGAAGAAAGGAAGGGAGGGGAGAAAAATAAGAAGACAGAAGAAATATATTTAACTGTGAGGGGCAACTATGCATTAAGTCTAACACTCCTGACATGCTCACTGTACTCCTCATTGAACCAGGGGTGATCCCCCAGCTTGATGCTTATGGTAGAGTGAAGGAAATGCCGGGCCATGAGGTTACAAATTGTGGTTGAGTACAATTCTGCTGCTAATGGCCCACAGCGCCTCATGGATGCCCAGAGATCTGTTCTTATTCTATCCAATTTAGCATGGTAGCAGTGCGACACAACATGGTGGAGGGTACCACCTGTGAAAATGAGACTATGGGCCAGATTTTCGCCTTCAGTTCAGGAACCGTGAGTCGGGCCATTTCCCAACATCACGGTCCCAACTTCTAAAAATCAGCCCGCTCATCCAGTATTTTGGTCTCCGGGTGTTGGTTGCAGGCTGGAG
Organism: Cetorhinus maximus; assembly: GCF_964194155.1. NCBI lineage: Eukaryota > Metazoa > Chordata > Chondrichthyes > Lamniformes > Cetorhinidae > Cetorhinus > Cetorhinus maximus. The sequence continues at coordinate 108,878,550 of NC_135879.1, read as the reverse complement.
TTGGGGCCACTGCCTCACAATGCACGCCCAAGGCGGCAACGGAGGTGGGCGAATGGCAAGGAGGCAGGTTAGAAAGCCTGCCTCTATTTACTGGGGCATCACCCCAGTTCAATTCATGGCTGTTGGGCCCTCTAGCCTCACCCCCATCTCCACCACTGTCCCCCAAACCTCTCATATCTCCCATGCCCCTCCATGACCCCTTATATGTTTCATGCCTCCCCATATGTATCCTGCACACCCACTCACCCAGTATTCACTAGATACAGAACTCATGAGCCATATAATAACACTGCTAAGTCTTTGAAATGCTCGTGAAATTAAAAAAAATCAGGTATTCTCTTTGAAAAAAATTTCCCCACCTACATTCTCATGAAACTGTCAATCAGCCAATAATAGTCCCATTCAAGAAACCTTTAATGCTCTTTACACCTCTTAATCTTGACTGAGTAAACACATCAGTATTGAAAAACTATTTCAAAGAAAAATAAAGTCATTATAAGCCTATAAAACTGTCAGTCACACAAAAGAAGTGGTCCTATTTGCATTGCGTAAGCACCCCCCTACTTGGCTGAGTCCGCTAGTCAGCCTTGGAGCTCAGTCAAGCATTCATAATGAAGCATTCTGGCAACTGCCATCAACAAAAGCAGGCTGAACAGTTGGCAATGATGAATATTGAAGTCTCCAATCCAGAGTATCCTGTGCCTGCCCTTGCTAACATCAATGCTTCTTCCAAACAATGTTCAACATTGGGGAGTACTGATTCATCAACTGAAAGAAGAAGCAATCAGCAGGAGGTTTACTTATCCATGTTTGACCTGCTGCCATGAGACTTCATGCAGTCTTGAATCAATGTTGAGGAATTCCAGGAACTCCCTCCTGACTGTATACCCTGTGACACCACTCCTGGTGGGTTGGTCCTGCCAGTGGGATAGGACATACCAGGGAGAGTGATAGAGGTGTCTGGGACATTAATTGTCAGGTATCACTCTCTGAGTATGAGCATATCAGGCTGTTGCTTGTCTGTTTTTTCACAATTCTCCAGATGTCAGTGAGGAGAACTTTGCAGGATTGACTGGACTGCCTGTGCCTTTGTTGATACTGAGTGGTCCATCTGCTTTCATTTCTATTAGGCTTTTTATAGTGTTTGAATCAACGGATTGTCTTGCTGTGATATTTCAGATGGCAGGTAAGGTTGTTGTGGGCCTGGAATCACATATAGACCAGACTAAGTAAGGATAACAGATTTCCTAACCAAATTGTTTTTTAACAACAATCTTGATAGTTTCCATGATTGCCTTTACTGACACTACTTTTTCAATCCTGATGTTTTTGTTTAATTAATTGAATTTAAATTCCACAGCTGCCACGGTGGGATTTGAATTTGTATCTCCAGATCATTAGTCCAGGCTGCTAGATTATTAGTCCAGTAACATAACAACTATGCTACATTTCTCATAATGACGGCTACAGATGTCATGATTTGTGTTAACAAACCACTGTAATAGCTATGGAAGCAAAGAAGTTGTTACAAGTGTAAATCTGTTTTTCAAAGGAGAATAATTACCAGGACCAGCTGAAAGTTCTCAAAGAGAGTTTATCAAAGTCCCAGAGTGAGGCCTCCGAGCTGCAGAAAGAGAAGACACTTCTTCGGAATGCTGTGTCACAGCTCAGCAAGGAGCTGGAGTCATGGAATCAGAAAGCTATCCAGTACAGAAGTAACGAGGAGCAACATCAGAAGTTGGTAGCTCATTGACCAAACAAATACATTGACTGAATTTTTTAAAATTTTTTGTCCATATGGCTGGTGAAGCAGTTTTATAGATTGATGTTGAGGTTAACAATCCATTCAACGGCTTCAGCTGACACAATGTGTATAGTTGTGATGCCACCAGGAGTGAATCTCTCAGGGCTGAAGTTCAGTATGTAGGTGATGCTCTGAATTGGGTGGCCACAGTCACAATTTGAGCTGTTCCTCATGTTCCACTTGATGAGCAAGTGGCCACATCCTCCCTGGCCCTTCCTCAAGCTGTTGAGGGTTGTTCAGATTTTCTGTGGAAAGTTGAAACCTGGGGCTTCACTACTGGGTCAGTTATCCGGTTGTGGGTGGTGTTGTTTGCAGTCAACCAGGAGGTGCACCATCGAGAGGTGGGGCTGCAGTCAGTTTGTAGGGTGTGGAGTGTGTTCCAATAGGGACTATCGATTTCAGACGAGTGTGTTGGGGTGGGGGGGGGGGTGGTTTCCTGAGGTTCTATGTCAATGGCAGTACTTCGTTAGCTGTCATGTTTAACTAAGCTGTGGGGTTTTTTGATGAAGTAACATTCAAGATGGATAAAGGGGAACCAGTGGATGTGGTGTACTTGGATTTCCAAAAAGCATTTGATAAGGTACCACATCAAAGGTTATGACACAAGATAAGAGCACATGGTGTAGGGGGTAACGTATTAGCATGGATAAAGGATTGGTTGGCTAACAGGAAGTAGAGAGTTGAACTAAAATGGTCTTTTTCAGATGGGCACAGGGGATGGAGTGCCACAGGGGTCAGAGCGGGTCCTCAACTATTTACAATCTATATCAATAACTTGGATGAAGGGATTGAATGTATGGTAGCTAAATTTGCCAATGACCCCAAGATAGTTAGTAAAGTAAGTTAGCAAGAGGAGATAAGGAGTCTGCAAAGGGATATAGAAATAACCTGTGAGTGGGCAGAAATTTGGCAGATGGAGTATAATGTAGGTAAATGTAAACTTGTTCACTTTGGCAGGAAGAATAGAAAAGCAGTATACTATTTAAATGGAGAAAGATTGCAGAACTCGGTGGTACAGAGGGATCTAGGTGTCCTGGTACATCAATCACAAAAAGTTAGTAAGCAAGTGCAGCAAGTGATTAGGAAGGAACATAGAATGTTGGTGTTTATTGCAAGAGGAATGGAATATAAAAATAGGGAGGGTTTACTGCAGCTGTGCAGGGCCTTAGTGAGACCACATCTGGAGTACTGCCTGCAGTTTTGGTCTCCTTATTTATCCTTTCATGGGATGTGGGTGTCACTAGCAAGGCCAGCCAGCATTTGTTACCCATCTCTAATTGGCTTTGAACTGAGTGGCTTGCCACACAATTTCAGGCAGAGTTAAGAGTCAACCATGTTACTTTAGGTTTGAAGTCATAAGTAGGCCAAACCAGGTAAGGATAGCACATTTCCATCCATAAAGGACATTTGTGGACCAGATGGGTTTTTTGTCAATTGGCAATGGTTTCATTCCAAGACTAGCTTTTCAATTCCAGATGTTCATTGAATTCAAATCCCATCAGCAACTGTGGCAGGAGTTGAACCCTTGACCCTAGAACATTGGCCTAAGCCTTTGATTTACTAGCCCTGCAACATTCCCACTAGGCCACCATCTCTCCCTGTATGTCACAAGGGTAATGAGGCTCTTCCACGGTCAGATTTAAGAATCCTTACTGAAACACGAAGACTGCAAAAAAAAAGTGAAAAACAGGAAATAAAAATTATACACAAATAATTATGCAGAAATTAAATGAAGATTGGAACATCCCCGCCCCCTGACCAAAATATTGTTTTTAAAGCTGCAGCATTTATTTTCTTCTGAGCAAATGGGACGTGTGTAAAAGTAAGTTTTCAGGGCCAGAGATATTGTGCATCAGAAATTAGCACATTATATCAGTAAAAACGCACTTATTTCTGATATTTTTCTTTTCCAACCAATGTTATTGCACGAATAGTAGATAACTACCATACATTTATGCTATTGTGTTTTCCTTGCTTAGAGTTGCCACAATATTGTCTTATTCCCTTTCTATCAATGTCACAGGTCTCTGGAGGAAGAGTTTAAGGTCGAACATGAAAAAGAAATCAACTTCTTGAAACAAAATCACCTGAAAGAAATCCAAGGCATTGTGTCTGATTTCAGCAGCTCCCAAACCCGTCTCCAAGCAAAGATTGTTTCCTTGGAAACCGAGTAAGTGTTACATCCCCTGTTTAAATACAAATCTACATAGAATGAAAAAAAATCAGCATTTGTTTTAAATGTTAAAAACCACGCAAATAAAACCTAGGGGCATGAAATTGCTGATGTCAGAGTGCAGATGCATCAACTACCAAAATTGAGGATGAAAACCAATCCCACAAGGTTTATCCATTTTCTGAGATTTCTGGCCAAATTTATGGTGAACGAGTGAGACAAGAAATTCAATCCCCGTCACATAGATAAAATTATGCAAAACAAATTAGAATTTGCGAGGATCCTATTAATGGCATAGCACCACAATTGGAATCAACTTATTTGTCTTCTCTCACTTCATCTCATAATCTGACATTTGTTTCATTTTGACTTGTACTGTTAATAATGCCTCATTTTATTCAGACTTGGCATCCTCTTATTTGTTGTGTACAAAGGACACAATTGCAAGATGTTTTCACCCATCATTGGGTAAAATAAGCAACACACTATTATTTCTTGCCTCAGTGTTAACTTTTTTGAGGGTTATTATATTGTCAAGTTGCAAAATAATTTATTATTACAATTTGTCGATAAGTGACTCATAACAGTCTCTTACAAACCTGTAATTATTTGCAGGGTGAAAGAGATGGAAGAAAAATCAAGGAAGCATGAATCCAAACAAGAAGATTTGCACCACATTAGCAAACTTCAAGATAAGCTATCCGAACGTGACCAGGTTATCAAAAGACTTCTGGTAAGGATATTCTATTTGAAGCTTCTAGATAGAGATCAACAAATTAAGATATAGACCTGCTGCCCTTTGAAAAATAGTCCATTATCATTCAACCAGTTTAATTAATGTCTTAATTAAAGTGTTTCTTTAATTAAAGGTCTAGCAGAAATGTTACAACTGTAACAATCTCCATCATTTTAAGGAATTAAAACAAGATTTGCTTTCAAGCACATACAGGCTTTATAATAATGAGTACATTGAATTCTTCCACTTCAGTAACTATTCAATTGGAAAATGGACATGTATGTAAATTCCAGGGGCAGCTGTCATGATATTTTCAAAAAAAGATTACTTCAATCTCATGTTCAAAACTTGAAAAACAAAGATCGTTTTTATATGCCATGCCTGATGAGCTGCCTGCACAGCTATTCTCCATGACAAACCTTTACTGGGGGAGATAGAGGTTCAAATGCAGTTCAGGAAAAGGGGATGATTATCTTCCACAGTGACAGCTGTCATGCTTCAGTAGGAAACCTTTATCACAAAAACGCTATTCACTTCAACAGAACATTTATTTCTACCGAGGACAAATGTTTGAGGCTGTGCAATTAACGGGATCCTGGCAGTATCGGATTTCTTCCTCGCTCAAACGTGACAATGAATAAAAGGGAGTTGTAGATATCTGTCGGGCTTTTGGTGTCTGTGTCATTTTGCAAATTGGTCATCATGAAGTTTCAGTCCATAAAACAAAATGAGAGGTGTGACTTTACCTCTGAGGTGTTGAAGTATGTACAAACCTCTTGTGTAGACTCGTGAGACAAGAGTCTCAACAATACAACGGCTCATCTTCTCATGATGCTTAATACTCCTAAGCATATTGTAAAACATCAGGGCTTTTTTGCAATAAATGTGACTTTAACTACAGATTGTGGTGCCCTTGATATTTTCTGATTTAGCATTGCCGCTTCCTGACTTTTATTGCTTGCCACTTTTAAACATATTTGAAATATTCCTGTTTTGTGTTTATCAAGGCGTGAGATGTCAATGCTGGGGAATAGGATGCGTTCCGATCTTACGTAAAAACCCCAGCATAAAGATTCTGGCAGTGCCATTTTGCCACCAGAAATGCGGTGGTGTAGAAGATTCAAATCCCGAGGGTAGATCATTCACATATTGGGGGCAAGTGTCCATGCCTGCAGCAACACAGCAAGGAGGGCCACCCACTGTCATGATTAGAAAATCATATCAGCATCCTGTCACACACTGGAAAGGATTACTGTTAGGTATTATCAGGTTGGGGCTTATTTGCAGCCCAGAGCAGTCACTATATTATCTTCAGATATTCATGCAGGGAACACATTAATATCATTTAGCCCCTTGATTATGTTTTGCCATTTAATTACATCATTTCTGATCTGTATCTTAATTCCATCTACCTGCTTTGGTTCCATAAACCTCAATTGTCTTCTCTAACAAAAATATATCAACCTCAGTTTTGAAATTTTCAATCCACCTTGAGCTTTTTGGGCAGGGATGTTCTTGATTTCCTTTGAGTGAAGAGGCCAAGCCTATGCATCTGTTTTCATAACTTAACCCTTCCATCCTATTATAATTCTGGTGAATCTGCACTCCACACCCTGCCCAAAGCCAATATATGCTTCCTGAGGGATGGTTCCCAGAACTGAACACAGAACTGCAAATGAGGTCCAACGAGGAAGCTGTGTGTAGCTGTAACATGACTTATATCCTCTAGTGTTCCAGCCCCATTCAGGAAGGCCAACATTCCATCAGCCTTTTAATTTTTTTTGTACCTGTTCATTAACTTTTAATGATTTCTGTACTTGGATCCCTTAATCTCTGTATTCCTCCACAGTGCCTAACTTCTCACCATTCAGCAAAAACTCTAAGGGCAGGATTTTTCCCATGGCGGGGGTGCTCAGCGGGGGTGGACAGGGTGGTCGGGAACCCGACCGACGCCCATGATCGGCATCGCACCGCAATTTTATGTGGGCAAGCCAATTAAGGCCCGCCCAGCGTGGAACGTGAGCTGCAGTGCTCAGCGCTGCCTGTGCGGGAAGGGGGAGGATGGCGAGCGGGCCTAGTGCAAACTTCACATATGCACACGAAAGAGCATTTCAATCTCCCTGAGGCACAGAGCTGCCTCAGGGGGATGAAGTGCTCTTTTAAAAAACTTAATGAACAAAATAAAAATGATATAAAACATGTCCCCTCATGTCACTCTGTCACATGAGCAGGGACATGTTTTTAATTCAAGTGTAAAATTTTTATTTTAGTTTTATTTGCTTTAGGAAACCTCATCCATTTAGGAAACCTCATCCCGCCCATGGATGAGGTTTCCTAAAAAGTGCAAAGGCCACTTGGCATTTTTGCCTTCCCGCCAATCATAAGGTTGGACAGGCAGCGTAAATTTGAATTTAATTACCTTTTTTATGGCCTTAATAGGCCTTTTAATTGTCAGCAAGCGCGCTGCCAACTCCGGTGCCCGCCCGCCGAACAAAATATTGCAGGACTGCGCAATGGCATCAGGATGCTCACCCGATGTCAGCACTCATCAATTTACGCTTGGCCAGGTCGAGCACGCGCCTGCCCGCTGAGCTCAATATTCTGCCCTAGGAAATAGATCTATTTCTTAGATCTAAAGTGGATGAGCTCACACTTCTCCAAATTGAACTCCTACCTGCCATAGTTTTGCCCACTCACTTAATCTACAAATGTGCCTTTCTGCTCCAACTCTATTGTACCACCTGACATGGTTTCACCAGTCAACTTGGGTATAAAGCTCTCTGTACCATCATCCAAGACACTTATAAATATAGTGAACAGCTGAGGCATCGGTTCACCCAGTACACATTCTGCCAATTCTAGTATATAACCTTTATAGATACTCTCTGTCTCCTACCTCCTAAACAATTCCCTACCCATGTCAATAGGTTGTCTCCAATTCCATTGCTCTCATTTTTGTTAACAATGGAATTTTATTGATTGGTTTCTGGAAACCCATTTAAGTAACATACATAGAAATTCTCTTATCTAGCAGATTTGTTACCTCAAAAGAAGGATACTGCTTAGCAGAAGAGTATCACCACTCACAGGAATGACCTTGGACACCCTCTGAAACTGCTTTTGAAATGTAGAGGTAGGCCAAAGAAATCTCACTCCCTCCCCCCATTAAGATTTGTTGTAGTAGTGAGAAAGGATGGAAATCTGAAATATCTGGTTTCACCCTAAATTCCAGTTCTCCCAGCTGAGTTACACAGAATTCTACATTAGGAAAAAGCAGTATTTCTGGCCTCCAATCTCACTATTAAACAATCCCAGTTCAGATGTCTCAGAACCAAATGTAGAGGGATGTAGGATAGATATAATGTAGGATAAATATTATTGTGTCCTGTATCAAAAGTGGGGCTCCTACCTTATTAGGGCCATCAAAGTATCACACAATACAAGGTAACTGATGAAAGATGAATAACGAATGCAAGGTTAGGTCAGAATTCTAGAGCTTTGCTTCATTTGCTTTCATATGTTCGTTAGAAGAAGAGGCGAGTTAGGAGAGAGGAACAAACCAGAAGGAAAAGGTGAACATGGCTAGTAAAAAACAGTATGAAGCACATGGAGTGCAGAGGAGTAATTAGAATATATTAAGGGCATCAGAGGTTTAGAGGAATGCAAGTGCATCAGAAGCACAATGGTCATTAGAGAAATTACATGAGCAATATCAAAGCCATTAAAACAATCAGAGATATTTAAACTTTAACAAAAGACATAAGGCGCTGGCCATTACCAACTTGCCATTGTATTGCACAACTAATATAGAAAATCACCTCAAAGTGCTTCATGGAAGTGTGAGCAAAAGTGGATACTAAACCAAAGAAGGACAGACCAGGAGTAACCAAAAGCTTGGTCAACAGGATGGGTTTTAAGGAGGAGGCGGAGAGATTGAGGAAGTTAAGGAAGGAATTCCAGAGAGTGGGACCTAGATATCTGAAGGCATGGTCTCTATTGGTGGGAGCAGGGAGAGCAGATGCACAAGAGGATAGAGTCGGAGATAGAGAGAATTTGCAGGAGTGACATTAGTAACACTGAAGTAGCTTCCAGATATCAGAAATATGAGGCCATCAAGGGATTTAAATACAAGGATAAAAATTTTGAGGTTGAAACCTTGCAGGATTAGGACATCATGTAAGTCAGTGAAGAAGGGTGTTGATGGTTAAGTGGGACTTTGTGTGGGATGGGAAACAGGTGGCAGAACTATGGATGAACCGAGGGTCAGCCAGGGAAACATTGGAATAGTGAAGTCTGGAGGTACATGGAAGAGGATTTCACTGGCAGATGCCTGACTTGGAATGGTGTGGTCAGTGTTACAGAGACCTAAGCAATACCAACCACAGAATTTGAAGTGTGACAGGAGATAGGAAGGTTGTCAGGAGCCTGAAGATTGGGGAGGTATATGAAATTATAAGTTCAAGAGAATAATGAGGGATATTAGAGTCATATACTAATAGAGGAGGAATCTGAAACAGAATCTTCAGAAGACGGAAGCTAAGCGTCATAGGGCCAGATTTTCAAAACCCAAAGAGGGGAGGAATAGAGGTGGGCAGGGCCAGAATTTTTCATCGCAGCCAGTGTGCTGGCAACGAGCTGGCCCAAGCCATTTTTAAAATGGCCAGGTCAAGAGCAGAATGGCTACCCACCCACAAGCAGGCAGATAGCCAATAAAGGTAATGAAGGTGTCTATTACGGCCTCTCTCCCTCACTGATTGGAAATTTCCAGTTAGCATTTGAGCCCCTGTGGTGGTCAAAAATGGCCAGTGAGAGGAGGCGACCCCGCAGTGGCAGATGGGGGAGGGATCAGCATATCAATGGTCTTTTTAAACCAACCACTGCAGCCTCCACACCACAATGGCTATGAGGATGACTAGGCAGATGTGGCCTCTTTCTATTTTTATATTTTTAAAAAGAATTCAGAGGGCGCCTCCACCTTGAGGTGCCCTCTCTCTCTTCTCCTAAATACTCTGGTGGCTCCCACTTCATCGGTGGGGGCTGCTGACGTGTCATTTCTGCAGGGCCTTCTATTGGCCCTCCTGCCTCGGGAGCCTACCCACCATCTTTAATTGGTCAATGAGCACGTCATCTGACCATTAATTGGCCTGGTACTAAAAAATTGTGCCAGGGTCTACTTCCAACGCAGTGCGAGGTAAGGACATGGAAGTTCTCCAATTGTCGGGTTCCCAACCCAAGAAGAAAAATCCAGCCCATGGAGAGGGGAGTGAGAAAATATTGAACCAATGACACAATTTATGTTTTCCCAATAAATTGAACATGTGGGTTCAAAGAATGCCTTGTGTTGGGTGTGACCTAGATTTAGCACACTGCAGCAGAATGCAGGAAGCTGGCAATACTTCAGTTCTCTATTGAGATCCACTGATCTTCATTGTGCTGAGAGCTGTAAGTCCATTTAGAAAATTGCCTATTCACAAAAGCATTCTGTTGCAAATGATTGTACTTTACACTTTTATTGAAATGGGTTTAAAAGATTACAACTTCAAAGCTTTCAAAAGGTTCCAAAAATTTGTTAGAAGCATTTTTTTAAATCTGTCACTTGAAGTTAATGGAACTTGGGGCTGCCAACTCACTATCCGTTTCACACTTTCGTACAAAGTTAAGATCTACCCTTTTCAATTGCTATTGGCAGCTTCCACAGAACACAGTGTGAGAGATTTCAAACAGTAAAAGGAACACCAGTCAGTGTCTTAAACAGACGCCTTCCATCTCTCTAGAATCTGCCACAATACTGTGAAGATTAATCAATTTCCTTGTTGGAAATCTACATTTATTTTGACCATCAGTTTCATTCCTCTGATGATACTGCAAGCTGCTGATCTTATGTTATTAATAGGGGCTGATAATGCAGTCCCCCACCACCACCAACATCCCCGCCACCCCCCCCCCCCCCCACCCCACCGCCTCACCCCCTGCCAGCGCTACAATTACCAGTTCTGTAACAATTGAATTTCTCATTCCATGATGCAGGATTATCTCATTTGAACTTTCAGGTACATCAGACATATGGTGAAGGGACTGTAGAGGGGAGGGTGGTGAGCTGGTGGGCATGCATGAGTTTTGCATGCAATCAGTCAGTATAAGTCTGCTGATTTCCCACATAGTGCTGCCTATATTTTCAGCCAAGACAAGAAGACGATTCAGGTTCCCAATATTCCTTTATCCAGCAATATCTTTGCTCACACATAAACCAGTGAAAAGTGTCCACTAGCTTGACACAAAGGCTTCCTGCTTGGGACTGGCACATGTGTAAATGGTTTTCTTCTGGCGAATTCTTGAGCATTCACTTGATGCTTCTCACTGAACTGGTATCTCTCCCCGAGACACCCAAAAGCAAATGTGCTTTCATCTCAGTGTTTCAGTAGCAACACTGCTAAACTGATCATGTCACTGAATATTATAACTGACTACCCAGTTAACTACTGCCCCACTAGCCTTGTAATTTTTCTTCCCAGAGAGCTGAGAAACCCTGTCTTCTCTTTCTGGCACACACTGACTGAACTGCCTCTCAGCTCCTGTCTTTCTCTGTCTCTGAGTCACTTGACCACTGTCTCTAGGCAACAGTAAGGCTTTTCTACTTTGCTTTCGAATCCCTGGACTCTCAACCCCTTCAAGCCATCTCTTGAACTTCAGGGGTTGTAAAATGTATACATATAAAACCACTCCCACTGACCATCCGACCGCCCTACTAACCACCCAATCCCCTCACTGACCACCCGACCATCCCCCCCTCACTGACCACCCAACCACCCCCACTGACCATCCGACTGCCCTACTAACCACCCAATCCCCTCACTGACCACCCGACCATCCCCCCCTCACTGACCACCCAACCACCCCCACTGACCATCCGACCCCCCCACTGACTATCTGACGCCCCCCCATGACCACCTGATCAATCCCCAACTACACGACCACCCAACCACCCCCACTGACCACCCAAACCCCCCCCGCCACTGACCACCTGAGTCGTCCTGACTACCCAACCGCTCCGACCACCTGACTCCCTCACTGACCACCCGACCTCCCTCACTGACCACCCAACCCCCCCTCACTGACCACCCGATCCCCCTCACTGACCACCCGACCCCCGTCACTGACCACCCAACCCCCCCCTCACTGACCACCCAACTCCCCCTCACTGACCACCCATCAGGTCTTTTATGAGTGAAATTAGGCAGCATGTCTACACACAATGTGCTACATCCATTGTACATTTTAAAACTGAGATTGATCGGCTTTTGCTATCTAATGCTATTAAGGGATGTGGGGCAAAGGCAGGTGTTTGGAGTTAGGTTGCCGATCAGCCATGATCTCCTTGAATGGCAGAAGAGGTTTGAGGGGTGAACTGGCCTAACCCTGTTCCTCAATCGAACACTTTCACTTTCTGAACAAACTGAAGTGCCGTTTATAATGTCAGCTCTATGGCAACATGGTACTTTTAGAAAACAATGGCCCATAACCTCTTATCTACAGGGCATTGTCCCGGGGGGTGGGGGGTGCGGGGGGTAGGTACCCCAGAAATGTGCTGGGGTCCCTCCCCCCAGAAGTCCCCAGGTAAGAATTGCACGGCAATTGCCCGTGAAGTCTAGACTTCCGCTGGGCAATTGTGTTGCACTGGGATCCATCCGATAATCTGATTTAAATCGCAAACTTCAGATGGTTCCAGCTGTCTTACAGGAATAGTTACCAAGAAAAGTTAGAAGAATTAAAACCACTTCTAACTTCTGGGTAACTATAGTACAGTCCCCCTGCCAACTGACCCCTGACTGGACTCGCCAACTTACCCACCTAACCCATCCTACTGGACCTTCCAAATAAACCGCCCCCCTCACCGCCACCCCACAGGACCTTCGGATTACCCTCCTGCCTCCCCACAGAACCTCCCAACTACCCACATGCCCGCCCAACTAAGCCCTTACCACCCTCAGACTACCCCCCCAGACCCCTGACTACGCTCCTGTCCTCACAACTACCCCCAGCCCACCTCACTGACTACCCTCCTGAACCCCTCCTCGCCGCCCCTGACTACTCTCCCAAACCCCCCAACTACCCTGCCTCCTGCTGACTATGCCCTCCCATTTCCCATTACTACCCTAACTGACCAGTCCCCCCACTGATCACCCCCCCACTGACCACCTGACCAACCTCCCTGACCATCCCTGCAGCCACCTGAGCTCCCCCTCCAACCATCCCCCTGACCACCTGACACCCCCAACTGACCACCCGACCACTCCCACTGACCATCCGACCACCCTACTAACCACCCAAACCCCTCACTGACCACCCAACTATTCCCCCCACTGACCACCCAAACACCCCCACTGACCATCTGACACCCCTTACTGACTATCCGATGCCCCCCCATGACCACCTGACCAACCCCCCAACTACCCGACCACCCCCCCTGACCACAACCCCCCCGATCATCCGACCCCACCGCCACTGACCACCTGACCCATCCTGACTACCCGACCACCCCCGACCACCCGATCCCCTCACTGACCACCCAACCCCCTCCATTGACCACCCGATCAAACTCCCAACCACCCCCGACCACAACCCTGACCACCCAACCTCCTCACTGAGCACCCGTTTGCCCTCCACTGACTAACCTACCCCCATCTTACCCAACAACCCCACCATCCTACCCACGCCCCCACCCCCATCCTACCCAACCACCCTCCCCCCCCACCCCCAAACCTTACACACTCACCTTCTCCTTGGCTTCTCAAAGTGGCTGGACCCTTTAAACTTAGCTGCTTTATGGCAGCTAGTGCTGAAAAAAAGGGGGCATGTCTATGTTTCCCCCAACTCTGCTGCCCTCAACTGAAGGCCTCGGGAACTGCTACACTGCACTATTCTCATCCATCCTGAGTTGGAAGGTCAGGTGAGAAATGTGCTGCTACATTCCAACGTAAGTAAATAGGAGCGGAGTAACAATCCGACTATGATTGCCATCCACAGAATTTCTGGCCTAATAAGGTCAAATGAGATTGATTTGCATCACAAAGTATTACAAATTTGCCATGGCAGGAGTATATATTGAAAACTCAGGTATATGACCACCTTCATTGTTTTTAATCTATATCACAGCATTCCCAATTGTGCCCATGCAATGCACAAAACTCTGGGCCAAATTTTCTGCTCTGGAGACTAAGTGCAGTGGCAGGCGAGAAAGTTGGTGTGGTTCCCATCGGCCAGTATGGTGAATTTCTACACCAGATCGTCTACTTTTCGCCTCATTATGAATGCAGCACGTTGTATCTCGTGGTGGGGCGGACTGGGATTTGTCCAACCAGCTGTTACCTCATCAGCTCGTATATCCTGGTGCCATATTTAAACAGCACTCAAGCACACGTTCACTCTCTGCAGCCCAGGACTTGTTGTGGCGAGCACCAGAATGGCCCCCGGAAGAGACAAGCGCTGTGCACCTAGATCAGCAACAAGGGACTGGCAGCATTCCTTCGATCAGCTGAGGACCAGCAGGAGGTTCTTTACCCCCATGATGCCTGCGATCCAGTGCAGAAAAAGCATGAATGATCTCATCTACTATACCAGGATAAATCAACCATGTCCTCACTCTCAACTCATACTCTAACAAGGCCATCAGGCATTCGTAGGGTTACAGTCCACAGGGATCTCACATGCTACCAGCACAAGGGACATCATCACTGATTCTCTCACACACTTTTTTGTCACATCCTGCACAGGTCACGTCTTCAGCCCTTACATCGGTCCACTTAGCACGCACAGAAAGCAGGCAGGCTTATCATCTGCTTTGGCATCCATCCTGCTCACAGTCTGTGCCTCTGTCTTTATACAGGACAAGATCACCCACAACAACAGAGAGATCCTAGACAGGAGGGGGGATGCCGGAGCTCAGACCACTCATTGCTTTTGAGGAGCAGGTGGTGGAGCAGGTTTTGAGGAGCTGGCCGGCGAGGGCGGGGACCATTCCTGCGCCAAAAGCAAGATTGGTGTCTCCCAACAAGCCAGTGAGGCCCGATCCACTAGCCTTCGCCCACCCATCGAAACTGAGAGTGCTATTTAATGTAGGTGACTATCCAGTATCCAGTCAATCACTGATTATCTCTTCTCTCTATTACAGCCACCAGCAAGAAAAGGAG